>NC_133395.1:101503817-102753817 GCF_047511655.1 Castor canadensis | reverse complement strand
AGGACAGGACTTTCTGCATCTCTCCAATCTGCTTCCCCCACATAGTTGGCGACCTGGGCACCGGCAGCATCACACCACACCACATCCCACAACTTCAGGTCTAATAAGAGATGCATTTCTTTTCTTTGAAAGCCTAGTTTGAAAAATTCCAGGAAAAAGCCTTATTGACCTTGTGGAAGTCACGTGGCACCTTTTGGCCCAGTCACTGAGTGCTGTGGTCACACCTTCCCTAGAACCACATCATTGGTGTTGGGAACAGAGCAACTTCCTACTAGAAAGGGGGGAGCATCCAAACAACAGAAGGATATTTGGACATTGTAATGTGTCCTTTATGGGTGATGGGAGTGGATGATTGATGCAATGGCATATATTGGTATCTTTCAGTTATGAGTTCCTGCACTTATATAGCAGTTTATGGTTTCAACAGACTTTTCATAATTTCATCTCATTTAAACTTGTGGAATTCTCTGAATTAGATAAGGAAATAAGGGATTTGGGCTCAGGAATAGAGTGATTGTTCAAGGCCATCTGTTGAAATATTTGGTTTGGATCAACCTTTGATCTATTCACACAGAGGAAATGTTGATCCACCAATGCCATTTGAGAACTTCTTTCTGCATAAATACTCACGTTTGCAACACTGTTCATTGTAGCAAAACTTTGCAATTAACTTCAGGGTTCATTACTAGAAGGAAGGCTAAATAATTTACGGTACATGCATTTATTTGATGGAACACTATATGTATATACTGGTATGAAAAGATCTCCAATATGTGTTTTTAAGTTAAAAAGGAATTTGCTAAGGAATCTTGTCTAGAGGGAGGGAGCGGTTTGGGGAAAGAGTTAAAAGCAGAGATAGGGAGCAGACAGGTTTCAGCAACACAGCCTTCATGTTTGAAGAGCCACTTTGAGCAAACCCTGACTTTCACTTCCTCATCTGTGCAGCTGTAAGCTTCAGGAAGTGAATAAATGCCTCTGCCACTGCACCCTCTCGTTCCCCTCGTGCTATGATGTTTTAATCTGCAGGAGATATGTTAAAAAGTGAAGATAATATACTCCTATGTTGGAAAGTAGCATAAACTAGAAGGAATATCTTCAGTAGAAAGGACAGCAGAGGAAATAAGGTTTAAAATGAGGGATGAAGTGCATTCTTCCTGAGCTTCATTGTCTTTTAGTTTTGGTGGTACTGGGGTTTGAACAAGGGGCCTTACGTTTGCTAGGTAGGTATTCTACCACTTGAGCCACGCCCTCTGCCCTTTTTTTTGCTTATGTTGTTTTTTAGGTAGAGTCTTGCATTTTTGCCAGGGATAGCCTCAGACCCTGATCTTCTGACCTACAGCCTCCTGCATAGCTGGGATGACAGGTGTGAACCACCACACCCAGCTTAGTGATTGAGATGGGGTCTTGCTAACTTTTTGTCCAGGCTGGCGTCAACCTGTGATCCTTCTAATCTCTGTCTCCTGAGTAACTGGAATTACAGATGTGAGCCACCACACCTGCTCTGGGCCTTATTTTTCTCACGTGTAAAATAGAGAGAATGTTGGTATCTGCCTTCTTGGGGTGTCATTAGTATTAAATGAATTCTGTGTTTAGTACAAGGCCTAGAGCACTGTAAATAAACAATAAACACATAACACCATTATGACTTATTACTCTTATTTTAAGGGCTACTTTGGTTTAGAAATACAAGATAACTTTGCTTTAGAAGAAAATACTTTGTTTCTTTTACTTCTGCCCCCTTGCCTCATTTAAATGCACAAACCTCCAGGCTGAGGCTCTGTGTTTTAGTTGCCGCCCAGCCAGGCCAGGGCGACCTCTTTGTTTCCACAGCTCTGACCACAATGTAACCAGGTGGTTGTATCATATTTTCCAACTGTATAATTTTCAAAAAGTTAAAAATGTGATTTTTTTTCACCCAAATTATATTGTGTGCAGATTATCATTTAAGCTAGTGGCATGATTAGGCTAGTTCAAAGAGTGTTTGTAAAAATCAATACAAAAAAAAGTGTATTTGTGAGTTAAGGGAGGTATGCTGAAGCAAATTTGTTACCTTACAGACACAAATGGGTTAACATTCTATAGAATAATAAATCTGTTTATTTTATTAAGGTTATAATCGTTGAGGTTGTCTTTTAGGCTACACACAAATTATTGGCTTCTCCATTAGACAAAAGTCTACAAATTAACATATGACTTCATAGAGGCTCTGCCCTAATCAGTGGAAAATAATAAATCACATAAATGCGCATTGTGCTAGATCATGAAACAGTCCCTTAGGACGAGGCAGGGGCTGTTGAGTTAAGCTTTATGACTTTGATAAGACTTGCAGTCATCCTTATGTCTACTTCTAAATGCAGAACGTTTTTGTAGTTAATGTTCATTTCTTCCATAGAACGTGAGCTCCATGGGATCCAGGTGGTCTTGTAGTCCCAGGCCTGCCCCAGTGCCTGGCATGTCTCAACAGGCCCGTTGGGGTGCTGTCTGTGAAGTCTTTACAGCACTGTCAGGTTGCCTGAGCCTCTGGGGTTGCCTAGCCCCTCACTGTGAGGGCTCCCGTCACAGTTTGTCTTCTAAGCTCACATCTTGCATCCTAGATGTTTTTTCAATTGTTGAAGTCCAAAAGTGAGATTGAGCTATCATTTAATTTTTTTGTTAGTGTCTTTAGGTTTTATGCTCAAAACCACATTTACCTTATAAAAACAAATCAAGCTACATACCATTCTCTTTATTTTGGAATAGCTTTGGTAAAACAAAGGAGCAAATTGGGTTTTTTTTTTGGAAGTTTAAGAAAACACTTTAGTGGTTCCATTAGTACTGTTTGTTTTTGGGGGTCATAAAATTTTTATTAACTGTGTCTATTCTGTCATCAGTTCATTGGTCTAGTCACACTGGTCTAATACATTTGTATTTTGTGATGACTCAGTTTTTGATTTCATACTTCAGTAGCTATCCATAGAGTTTTGCTAATGATATTATTACACAGTTTAGAATATCATTCCTACTTTAAAATAGTTGTTTGTATTCCTTGTCAGTATCTTTTACTTTTTTAAAATTTGTTTGTTTGGTGACACTGGAATTTGAAATCAGGGCTCTCACTTGCTAGGCAGGTGCTTTACCATTTGAACCATGCTGCCAGCCCTTGTTTGCTTTAGCTGTTTTTGGGAGAAGGTCTCATGCTTTTTGCCTAGGGCATCCTCAGACCACTATTCGCCTGTCAATGTCTTCCCATGTAGTTGGGACCAGAGGTACGTGCACTACAGCCAACTTATTGATAGAAATGGGGGTCTTGCTAATTTTTTGCCCAGGTTGGCTGTGAACTACTATCCTCCCAATTACCTCCTGAGTAGCTGGGATTACAAGTTTTGTTTTTTTAAAATTTTTATTTTATTCATATGTGCATACAAGGTTTGGGTCATTTCTTCCCCTTTCCCCCTGCCCCCTCCTTTACTCACCCCCTTACCCCTCACTACCCAGCAGAAACTATTCTGCCCTTATCTCTAATTTTATTGTAGAGAGAGTATAAGCAATAATAGGAAGGAACAAGGGTTTTTGCTGGTTGAGATAAGGATAGCTATACAGAGCATTGACTCACATTGATTTCCTGTGCGTGGGTGTTACCTTCTAGGTTAATTCTTTTTGATCTAACCTTTTCTCTAGTACCTGTTCCCCTTTTCCTATTGGCCTCAGTTGCTTTTAAGATATCTGCTTTAGTTTCTCTGCGTTGAGGGCAACAAATGCTATGTAGTTTTTTAGGTGTCTTACCTATCCTCACCCCTCCCTTGTGTGCTCTTGCTTTTATCATGTGCTCAAAGTCCAATCCCATTGTTGTGTTTGCCCTTGATCTAATGTCCACATATGAGGGAGAACATACGATTTTTGGTCTTTTGGGCCAGGCTAACCTCACTCAGAATGATGTTCTCCAATTCCATCCATTTACCAGCGAATGATAACATTTCGTTCTTCTTCATGGCTGCATAAAATTCCATTGTGTATAAATAGCACATTTTCTTAATCCATTCATCAGTAGTGGGGCATCTTGGCTGTTTCCATAACTTGGCTATTGTGAATACTGCTGCAATAAACATGGGTGTGCAGGTGCCTCTGGAGTAACCTGTGTCACATTCTTTTGGGTATACTGGGATTACAAGTTTGAGTCACCACACCCAGCCCCCACAATTTACTGTTTTTAATAAATTTATGAACTTTCCCTTTTTTGTTAATTGGGACATTTCATCAACTTTATTGTTATTGTTATTATTTTGTGGTATTGAGGTTTGAACTCCAGGCTTTGTGCTTGCTAATCTACCACTTCAGTCACTTCACCAGCCTGACATTATTAATTTTTAAAAAGCCAACTATTGATTTAATTTGTCAACTCAGTTTTTTAAACTTTTCATTTTCTTCATTTATGTTAGTTTCAACCATTTTCATTTTACTATTTTCTTTTGGTGCTTCACTTTGTTCTCTTCAACAAGCAAAAAATTTCCTTTTACATTGTTTTTTTTTTCTTCCCTTTTTAAACTAGAATATTAAGTGTCTTCCCAAGCACTGTTTTGGGAGCACTCCATCAATTTCAATATAGAGATAATATTTCAAAAATATTCTGTTCTGAAATAATTTTTTCTTGGTATATGAAACATTTAAACACATTTTTATATGACATAGAGCTTTTAAATTCTTTGTGCATTTAAAAACTCTGATTTATTGAGATAGGATTCATGTAAAGTAACATTTAGCCCTTCTAACCACAGAGTTTAGTGAGCTTTGGCAAATGTATACCATTGTGTGACAGCCACAAGCAAGAGTCACAGCGTTTCTATCACTTTACGTAGTTCCCGGTGTTCCACTGCAGTCCCTTCTCCATCCTGCTCCTGAGTCCTGGCACCACTGATCTGTTTCTGTCCTCATAGTTTTGGATGGATTGTTGTATAAATGCAGCCAGACAGGATGTAGTCACTGGCGTCTGGCTTCTTCTGCTCAGACTAATGTTTTTCAGATTCAGCCATGTGTGGCTTATCAAGCAGCATTCTACTGTGTTGATACACTGGTTTGCCGATCCATCCTCCAGGCAGTAAGCATTTTGGTTGGTTTCAGTTTGAGGCTATTATAAATAAAGCTTCTACAAATCCAGATTGTACTTTACTAATCTTACTGCTTTTTAATATTGTGCAATATTAGACAATCTGCCTCTTTTCATCTTCCTTCACCTATAAGATGATGAATGCTTGTGAAATCCTTAGCTTCTTGAAAATAAAGTGTATTTATTCTGTTCTACTTTTGGGATCTCTCCATTGACTCTTTGACTATAGCTATTAATTAACTCTGCAGTTCTTTTATGAAGTTGTTACTTTTTTGTTATTCCCATTAGGATTATTTCATACTGAGATGGAACATTACGGTGGTTAAGAGCATGGCTGTGGTGCTGTCAAGACTCGCATCTGAGTCACAGCTTCACCTCTTACCAGCCAGGTTTTCTTGGCAAAGGCTCTTGACCTCTGGAAAACAGTTAATAACAACATCTCCCTCATAGAGTTGCAAAGATGAAATGAGACAATATATGTAAAGTGCTTAGCACAATACCACCTAGATTTTAAAACCTTCAAATATGGTATAGTTTGCTTTTTAATATTATTTTTTAGTTTTTAGTTTTTTGAAACAGGGCATCACTGTGTCCCCAGCTGGCCTTGAACTAGCAACTCTACTACTTCAGCCTCCCGAGTTCTGGGATTACAGATGTGCATGCCACAGATAGATTGTTTTGCTATTTTCCTAGTGAAATAACTAGGTCTCTAATTTTATTTCTTCCTTTTTTCTTGCATTTCAGGTATTTAAAAAATTGTATGTGTTTGAAATAGAACAAGGAGACTTCTTGCAAGTGCTTTAAATGAGGCAGAGAGGAGGTTATGGGGTAGGGGAAGATCTAACCAATATACAATGTAAGCCTATTTGAAATTTTTATGAGGAATCCCCCCATACAATGAATATATCCTAATAAAAATGAAAAAAGCATACAAAAATCAATGCTAGAAGAATTGTTTGTTATGTTAACTTGTTAATTGGGGCGTATATATTCAATATTGTTGGACTTTTGTTCTTTAATCTTTAATCATCTGTTAAGGAGCATTTACTACTTTCACTTCATAAGTATTTCATTTCCCAATGTTCTTCACTCTTCATTGTTGTGAGTTGGTTTTCTGTGGCTATGCTAACTGCATTTATGAGTGTTATTACTATGCTTCTGTAACTATACTGCTGTGTGTTCTACAGGACCAGGCATCCCCCAAATCAAACGCTTTCAAAGGACCACAGACAGTTTAGATGTGAGTGTACCAACAGTAAGGCAGTCACTCCTTAGTGGCCTGTCCTGATTTCCACAGCATCTCCCGACTGACTTTTGAAACATGCTGTCTTTGGAAACAAGTCCCTCATCCCCAGGCTACGTTTGTCACAACCTGCCAATCTCTGCCCCTGCTTTAGATTCTCTCCTATGTTTTGTCTGTAAATTAAAAATTACTTTAGTTGTGTTTGTTTTAACCAGCCAGTTGTTGGGCTTATTTCATACAGCCCACATTTTGTGTGGGAGTGTGGTTGTTTATATTTACTGTCATAATTAGCTCATTTGTAATATCTACCAACTGCTACCAAGTTTATCTTAACTGGTGTTAGTGTTTAGTTTTACTTCTATTTTGTGTTTTCTGCATCAATACTCTTTAAAAATAATTCTTACATCCTTTAATGTTTAAAAATTGCAAAATAATAAGGAGAATATGTTATTATTGTAAAAGTTTCTGTACAAAAACTGCACAGAGCATAGAGCATGAAACAAACAAGAGTCTCTTTTTATGTCCTTTCCTTATCCATTCTCACTCCCTTTCCAAGGCAAAAGTCATTGTCAACTCAGAAGTATATTTCAGTTCCTCTTTTTCTATGTATTTTAAATACATTTATAAGGAAGTAAAGAAGGTGAATGTGGGTGATGTGCTTTCTATATAGGAATGAATATGGAATTTTTAAACCTGTTGAAATCACCATAAGAAGAAGACTAAGGTAGAAAGGAGAAAAATACAGGGATGAACCAAATTAGTTTGCTTTGTCTCATACTGTTGATTTTTGAGAGTTGTTTGTATATTCTGGATATAAATTCTTTGTTGGATCTGTGATTAGCAAATATTTCCTTCTAGTATGAAGCATAGTCTGTTCTTTGCCATTTAAAAACTGCTTGAAGTTTCTTTGGCCTGCAAAAGTTTAAAATTCCTTTTTGGAAAAATTAACCAATTTTTTTTATGACTTTTGTTACTGTATTGCTTAAGAAAGATTGCTAAGGTTATAAGCACTCCTTTTTCATTTTCTACCATGCAAAGAAACAATAGTAAGAAAATACTCCTCCCAAATTAAATTATTGTATATTTTTCCAATAGAAATGTCTGCTTCCTTCTCAATATGATTGAAAAAAAACTAGTGTCTTTTCTTTTTCCCTCTGCTTTTTTTTTTTTTTTTTAGAATCTCTCATGTGAGATAATTTCAGAGTGCTATTGCCCTGCACTATCTCTTAGGCCAAACTTTTGTTCTTGTTTTTGTTTTCTGTAGTCATATTTTCTAGATATTTTCTCAGGGGCAGCTCATGGGTGACACACCTTCTGAGTGTTTGAATATTAGAAAATACTGATTTATTTCAGGTATCGCTGGTAAAACAGGTAGCATCATCTGAGTGACATGTAGTTATCTGCTTATCTTCTTGAGAAGTTTTAGGATTTTGTTATATCCTTGTTTTTCTTGAAATACCAACTTGATGTTCTAGATGTTGTTTTTGTTTTTTTTTTTTAATCTTTCTTAACACTTCATCTGCCCTTTCAATTTGAAAACCCACATATTTTGGTTTTTCTTTATTGTTTTATTATTCATATGTGCATACAACGCTTGGGTCATTTCTCCCGCCTGCCCCCACCCCTTCCCTTACCACCCACTCCACCCCCTCCCTCTCCCCCCCTCAATACCTGGCAGAAACTATTTTGCCCTTACCTCTAATTTTGTTGAAGAGAGAGTATAAGCAATAATAGGAAGGAACAAGGGGAAAACCCACATATTTTGAAAAACTTTTTTTCTATTTATTTTTTGGAGTGATTCCTAATTCTAATTCAATGTTTCCCATCTTCAACTCCTACAAGATAGAGATTGATGATATGGCTTCTGAAATCTCTAGTTATTTAATTTTTACATACAAAAATGAAATCAGGTTTTTCTTTTTTTGTTAAGTTGAAACATACAAGTTATGTATACTTATGGTATATAATGATACATTGATGTGTGTACATAGGGACATGGCCAAATCAAGCCAGTGAACATTTCTTTCCCCCACATACTTATTTTTTTGTGATATGAACATTTAAAATCTACCCTCAGCAATTTTCAAGTTTATAATAATTATTATTGACTAGAGTCACCTTGCTGTACAATAGCCCTTATTCCTCTTATTCTATGGATACTGTCCCCTTTGACCAATACCTCCCCATCTACCTCTGCCCCCAGGTGTTGGTAACCACCATTCTACTCTCTTGCCTGAGTTGAGTTTTTTAGATGAAATCTAGTTTTGATAAGTCCATAAAATCTTTAAGTAAGAAGGCAAACATCATGGATGTCATAAAAATAAAAGTTTTTTGTGTAATTGTCTAGATCATGTAGACAGTATTAAGATAACTATATTATCCTATGACTATAACATTTATTCATTTATATAACTGCTTAAATTACTTCCCTCATTAAATTTAATTTTAATGAAATTAACCCTGAAACTTCCTCCCTGAAGTGCAAGTCTCAATGCTGTATTTCTAAACTTTTACTCAGTTATTCAATTCTATGAATAAGTGGAATTTTTAGTTGTTTTTATTCCTATACTGGTGATTCAACTTAGGATAGGGTGCTCACACTCTATCATGTAAGTCATGCCCACTGTCTTTTCACTTGCAGTTTATTTTAAGACAGAGTCTCAAGTTTTTTGCCTGGGCTGACCTTGGAGTGTGATCTTCCTACCTCTGCCTCTGAGTAAGTGGTAATTCATTAGTGCTGGAATTTCTTAAAGTCTTTCCCTTAGCATGTGGAAGCCTCTGAGTTCAAACTCAGTACCACCAATAAATAAATAAATAAGTAATAAATAAATAGTAAAGTCTTTCCGTGAATTTAGTCTTTTCTGATTTCATGATCCAAAATCTTTAAATTTCTAGAAGAGCAAGAAGAGCAAAGATTTGTTTGAGTTCAGGCACCTAATACTAATAAAGCTTATGTGACAAAGTCACTGCATGTGTACTGGGTCTCATCTCATGCTCATAGCATGGTTTCTTCCTATCTCCAATACTGTACCCAGTACTTAAAAGCTGATTTGCTAGGGAGCACTGACTCCTTACTTGGGTCCGTGAACTAACTAAAGCCAGGAAACAGTTGGATGGTTGTGATGTCCCTTTTCCCATAGAAATGGGAGGAACAAACTGACAGTGGGGGAAATGCAACCTAGTCTACAACAGGGGAAAACTTTTGGTACCAGACTATGTAGGTTTGATTCCTGACTACCATTCAACAGACATGGAACCCCATGCAAAGTCTTCAGTTTTCTCATCTCTAAAATAATAAAAGTAATAACATCTGTATCATAGGGTTATCATGATTAGTGAAACAATCATGATAAGTCATCAGTATTATATATCACAATTTTAAGTACTAAATAAATGGGCTATTATTATGATCATTTCCAGGAATCTAAGGTTCTCATCATACTCACTGAGAAGAGTTACATGGTTTTCACTGACATTTTCCCTCCTTTGTCTACATGCTGGAGAGACCAAGGTTAACACCTTTTACTCTTCAATTAATCCAGGCAGTCTTCTACACCTTATTGTCTTTGACCACAGGAGAAGTAAACCTGTCAGCCAAGACATACAGCTTCAGAGAGGTGGCACCAGGGCACTTGGAGAACCAAGGTCAGGACCTATTTGGGACATACATTTTGTCACTTATTTGAACTGAGCTGTTTAACTCCCTTTTAAAAAGTGGATATTTTCTCTCAGAAGTGAGATGTGAAATGACAAAGCTTTGAGAGGTTGACTCACCCTGTCCTCTTCTTCATCTGATAAATAAACCTATTTCTCTTTCCTTAAAACCCTGCTCTCATTATTTGTGACTTGGTATTGAGGCCAGGGGACTGGCATTCCAGTAACAACACTTTTAGACTTTTTGGCTAATTCATCCTCAAATCCAGAGCACCAGGAACACTGCTGTTTTCTTTTTCTTTTTTCTTTTTTTACAACAGAGAGATTCTCAATATTTTTGAATGAATGGTTTTCCCTGTGACTATCTACAGGGTGCATACATATTTTCCCTCTTTCCAGCATCTGCTATAACTCTCGTTACCTCTCAGGTGGCAGAGACCTGGAAATAATTTTGTCATATCACTTTAATTACACCCAAATCCCACACTACTGAAAAATCTCACTGGTAGAAGTCATTTCAGACATCTCTGATATTTCAGGAAAAAGCAATCTGGACACTTCAGGCTCCATTCTTCTAGAACAAGCTTGCTACCCAAAGGTTTTCTATGTGGGTCAAGGCTTTGGTTCATCTGTTCTCACACAAAGGAAGTTAGCACACTTCTCAAAATTTCCATCTCCATGGTTACTAGTGATGAGTGGCACACCTTTGAATCTCAAGAGCATTCCTTTAATTTTTTTCTGGCATTGTGTATAAATTAATACAAAAACTAAAGATGTCTTATCATCTGCCACTGTTTATCCTCTTCACCATGGTAGAGAGGTTTCATCTTTAGAGAAAAATTAACTCTTCTGTGAAATGGTCACTTTGAACAACCTTCAGAATTAGCACCTCTTGGGAGGTTTCTAGACTACAGTGTGGTAGGCAGACTCCATCCAAGTCCTAATTAGTCTTAATTACTCCTAATTATCCTACATCCTAATCTTCCCACCCTCCTCTGGCATGTAAATATGTTAACCTTCTCTGGCAGAAAGGCCTTTGCAGATGTGATGTTAAGAACCTTGAAATGGAGGGAGATTATCCTGGATTATCCAAGTACAATTACATGAGTCCTTAAAAACAGAGAACCAGAGAGAAGGTAGTGTGAGAAGAACTTGACCTGCCAAGGATGGGGTAAAGGGGCCAGTGGCCAAGAAGTGTACATGGCCTCTAGAAGTGAGAAGAGGAAAGGAAACAGGTTCTACCCTAGAGCCTTCAAGAAGGCTTCATCCTTCTGACGTTGATTTTAGCCTGATGAGACCTGTGTTGGGCTTTCAGCTTACAGAACTGTAAGACAACAAATTTGTATTTGTTAAGCCACCAATTTTGACTGTTTTTTTTTAACCGCAGAAGAAGGAAAATAATGCGGAGTGCAAGACAAAATAATTATGCCATATTGCTCTTTCTAGGTATATTTGAGGTAAAGACCAAGTTACAAACATTGACCAATTCTATTCTGCTATATTCGTTTGCACCATATAAACCTTTACATTTATCAGAAAATGCTTTTACTTTTTGGCATCAATTCTTTTTCTAAAATTTCCTTTCTTTTCTTTCTCTAATGTGAAGTGAATTTTAGAGGATCTGGTCGGGACAGCAGGGTGGTGAATGTCTAGTCGTGTTGGGATTTAGAGGATATAGGTGTGGTCTCTTGCCCACAAATTCCTACCTCCACCCCAGATCTGAAATTCCATTGTTAGAACTACATGACTTGTAATGGGGGGATCCCCCCCTATTATGGGAATTTAAAGCTCTGGAGAGCTTTTCTGTAAGTCCTTCTAGGAGAAGTTGATTCATTTATCAGTGCATTGGGATAGCAAGGTGGTTAAGTAGGAAATGCGAAAGGAGGTGCAAACTTACTGTCTTCGTGATTTTGCTGAGACCTATGTTCCTACAATTCCCAAGGTGATTTCAATAGGATACTAAAGGAAAAATGGTTCTCATGTTTATTTGTTGTCTCCTCCATGCCAGGTGCTTTATTTAGGCTGCCCCATTTAATCTTTCAATAGCCCTGTAAAGTGTCAGAATGTGGGATTTTATTTTGCCCTACTTAGAAGCCAATATGTAAACCTATTAATGTGTAAAATGGATTTTCACAGTGAGTATTAATTCCTTATTTTTGATGCTACTGGAAGACACAGGACTCTGAGGTCAGAGACAAAGGACTTTGTTACTCACTGTCAAAGCAAAGAGCATCACATTAGCTTCAGTTCTACTTGCTCAGAGGAGTCAGAGGGGTGGGCTCACACAGGTCTGGATGGACACTGTGCCCATGGTGGGTTTGGTTTGTGTTATAGCTGAGGATTACTGAGCTTGGAGGATCTATCACTTTTATAGCAAGCAGTAAGGAACCATGTTCTTTGTTCCAAATAGGAGACATTATTTCATTCTTCACAGTAGCTCACCTCAAGCATAACTCTGAGAAATGGGCTGGGTACAGAGTAATCAGGGCTTTGCTTTTTTTTTTTTTTTTTTGGTGGCTCAGGGGTTTGAACTTGGAGCCTCATGTTGCTAAGCAAGTACTTTGCCACTTGAACCACACCCCGAATCCACTGAAGTTGTTGTTTTGTGGAACTTAAGCCACACCTCCATCCCTCTTTGCATTCTTGGCATACCCTCCATGCCACGGTTGAGTTGAGAAGATCTATGATGAGAATTGTCTCTTCCCCTCACAAATAAGAACTTTGAAGCAAAAGAAAGTTAAGCACCTTGTCTAAGGACCTTAGAGATAGTAAAACCAGGATTCAAATCCTTATCTGTACTCTGAAATCCATGATCTTTTCACCATATTTTGCTGTCCCCTGGGAGGGTTGTTAGAAAAATAATTATTCCACATTGATGCTTTATTATGAATCAGTAAGATTAAAAATGCAACTTTGATATAAAAATTACTCAGTGGTAGAGTCCTTACTTAGAATGCATGAGGCCCTGGCCCCAGTACAAAAGAAAAAAATTACCGAAAGGTGTAGGAATTTCTGATGAACATCCAAATACATTTTTCCATTCACTCATTTAAAGCTAAAATGATTTAAAAAAACTTGTGTATCTATTTCTGTGGTAGAAAAATAGGTGGAGAGAGAAATGGGGAGAAAATTTGAGACTATGCTGGTCCTGCCTCTGATGGATGAGTTCATGTTGAATAGCCTTGGGATTGATGTCACCACAGAGTTGGACAGTTGGATCGGCAACAGTTTTCTGGATGCTGGTAGCCAACTTAGAGTCCACACTGATGGAGACAAAGAAGCAGATCTTCTATGAAGTGAGGTAGCATCTCTCCTGCCTGAAGATCTTCACATGAACAACCTGGGATCTGTCTACCCGGGAGCCTGCATACAAGGAGGAGGTGTGGTGGCAGCACGTGGAGTGACAAGACTGGCTGAGATTTATTGACAAACAGCTTGAGCTCTTGGCTCAACACTATAAACTGTGAATTAAATAGATTACAGAGAAAATGAAAAGGCAGGTGTCATCTGAGATGGCTGAGATCAGGTACCTCTCTGTGCTGGCAGAGGAGAACGAGATGGATTTCTGCCCCTCCCCAGAAGTCCTCAGGGTTTATAAAAATGACCTGCACTGGCATATAAAGGAAGGACTAGGCTGAGATATGTCTGACTGCTGCTCCACAGGCATCCCCAGTTTCCTGAAGTCATCACCGAGCAGCAGGACCTGCAGCCCTTCCATCCCATGTCTGTGTGGAGTCAGATAGTCCTGCTGGGCCCTTGTCAGTACTTCTCCTTCAGCTACACCTTGAACTGTGACAAGCTGTGTGCTGACTTTCAGGAAAAATAGAAAAAGTTCCATTTTTCTCTCCAATGGACTATACTGATGAATATACTGGGCCCCCAAAATAGCCGTCAGACCTTGGTGGGCTATGGTGGCCAAGTTCAGCATTCTCCTGCTGACACCTGCCAATTCCAGTATGGCCCCTGCCACAGGACTTTCTTACCCCAAAAAGCTCATGGGTTCCATGGTTATGGGCCTGGCCTCTCTCATACCAGGACCTCCACAGGCATTCCCAGGGTTGGATGAGTCAAGTGGAAGGCAGTGGGCTGGCGACTTGTCACCCTCTTCTTTGGGCTCTATGGCCCCTCTACGAGTATCTGACCTGAATCATCAAGGCCAAGGAGAGGGCTTTCCAGTATTGGTTTGTAAAGTGCAGCTTATCAGCACAGCTCTGCTGGCTCCAGCTGTGGTCACCAAGTCCAGCAGGAACTGTCTGGGATATTTTCCCATCTGTGTCTGCAAGTTGAAGTCACCCGGGGAAACCTGGAGTGGGAGGTTCTTGATTCACTTAAGAGCAAAGCAAAATTGCACAGGAATAAAGCTGGCTGGCTGGATAGCGAACTCAACATGCTCATGACCAGTACCTTCAGTCAAGCAGATAGTGGAGAGCTGAGGCTGGGCCTGTGTGGAGAAGCTGTGGGTCCCAGGCATGTGACTTCCATGCCTGGCCACTGTGGAGAGAATGAAAGTGAGGCAGGAGAACAGGGAAGCACAGTTTGGTTAAGGAGACTGACCAGATAAAATGTCATAAAAGTCCTATCCAGAACATGCCCCAAGTCCTTCCTAGGTCATGCCCCCTTCAGGAGACATCTGGTTGGGAACGTCCTTGTAACCCCCTTATTGTGCTTAACTCAATAGTTGCTACATCTTGATAAAGATGTTTGTGCAGAAGGGAAAGTCCCAGAGCTGACACATGTGCTGATGGCTGGGAAACCTGTCTTCAGATAGCCTCCCCCGGCCCTCTGCTTAAAGCTTCACATATGTGGACTGCATCTCATGCATATAATTAAAACAATGCATTAAGGGTAGGGATATATGCAATAAAAATGTTATTTAACATCCTCCTGTCAATCAGATCAGACCTGTCAAACACCCTAGCTCCTCCTGCAAAAAACAGCCAGATTTTTCCACCCTCTGCCCTTACAACCTATAAATTGTCTTCTGAACAAAGATGGGCTTCTGTGCCATCTGACCAGAGCCCACCATTTTGTCTTGCAGTGTTTTCTCCTGACTATACTTTTTTTTCTATCAGTAAAACTGTACTAATGCTTATGACCTGTGTCTCTGTCCAGTGCTTTGTTCTGAGACACAAGGACCTGAGATCTTCTCTACCAGGCTCATCTGAGACCACCCACTGGTAACAAAAGCACCCACTGATTCTTACCATTTGGAGCCCTCTGGCACCAGATATTCCCTGTTTCTTGCCTGCTATTGCAGTAAGACCCTCTGACTCATACACAAAGGACCCTTTAACAATAAGGGGACGGTATAGTACCAAGGAGTCATGGCAAGGCCCTTCTCGACTTTCTCAGGTTCCATAGATGAAGACTATATGTCTGCTTGATAAGGAGTGGGATGTCAGCCTTGCAAATGACTGAAACCTTCATGGATACCTGACCTTCTCTGGCCCCTGCACCCCTGTCCTCCATGCACCCTAGCAGAGAGAGGTCACATTGGGGGCAATTGGATTTCCTTCCCAGAAGCATTTGAAATAGTTTCAGAAAGGCTAAGGCTGTCCCAAAAGGACTTGCAGCTTGTGTTGTGTGGTCCTCAGCTCCAGCCCTTTGTCCCACTTGCCGAACCTTTCAGTTGTGTGTTAGTGGCTAGACTCAGCATGCCCTGTGCTTTTGACTGAGGCAGCCCTGTGTGTGAGGTGGATGGAGGACTCCAGAGCCAGCCAGAGTAGTGGGAGGAGCTCAGGAGACGGGTGCATGGATTGGGGTATCAGAGCAGCTGGTGCAGTCAGAGCGGGGCACCTTCACCAGGAGGAAGGACTTGCCTTCCTTCTTGCTACTATATATCTTGCTCTAGTTCCAGTCCTTTGGCTGCATCGTCCTGGGTTATTGTTAGCAAGAACTGCTTTGGGTCAGGTGGTTAAGTGATACAGAAGGAAGGATGGCAGAGATAGGGACCTTGGCTGGGGGAGGGAGCCCTTCTCAGGATGCCTAGAGAATGTAGTTGGCCTTCTATCTGACTTTGCTCTGAGGGGCTCCTACGCCTAAAAGCACTGACTCCATCAGTTTGATTGCATTCCCCACCTTGCCTCAAACTATTGTTGGTCACCAGTTCTCAGGACTGTTCCCTGTGCCAGACACTGCATTTGGTCACCAGACAGCATTGGAAACCCAACATCCATTCTCCCATCCTCCCTGACTCCCAGAGCTTCCCCCGACACACTTGGTCTCGTGTTGACTTTGAGAAATGTTTCCTATTGTTGAGTTTTACAATTGTTACTGACCAAAGCGGGGAAGGTTCCTGTCACCAGAATGTTCACTGTGAAAAGCAGTGTAGAACAAAGCCTTTGTAGAACAGGTCAGAGAGTGTCCTAGAGACAGACAAGTAGCTCGTGTCTCAGAAGGAGGCCCACAGACAGGGACTCAGCAGAGGGGAAGTTTGCTATAGCCGCCTGACATCTGGGAGGGAGGTGAAGTGGTGGGTGAGCACGCAGGCAGGTTCTCATTCTACCTTCTGTATGGGACAAAGCGATGCACTTGGTCCAGGCTACCCTGCAGTGGGAGGATGTTCTGAACAGTTTGCTAGGCCTGGATGGATGGGGCCCACTTCATAGCATGTCAGGAGAATGTCACACAATCTCCACGAATTTTATGTTCTTTTGAAGATATTGTTTTGAACAAACATGCATTCTTTTTCAGTATAACCCTGGAGAATGAATGAAAATTTGCGCTTCTTATAAATAAATTTATATCACTGAAGGAGAGGCCATTTCTGAAAGAAGCATGGCTGAAAGCTCTTTAATGCTACTGATGTTCTCTTTTTCTGTTCATTTACTGGAGTGTAAGATGTGCTTGACTCACGAGTTTTCCTCTGATGTCTTTAAAGTGATGTCTTTGCCTGAATAACTCCAGTATCATTGCTGATGTTATTGGGAGCTAAAAAGAACTCAGTTGGGAAAAAAAGCATATGCTGATAAGTGGAATGTCTCAGTACCACTTCGCACAACAGTATTCTAAATTTCCAAACTGAATACTTGAGAGTCTGCAGAGCTTTGACATTCAGAAAGGTTGCTTGTCCCCAACTCCTTATCACTTTAAATTAAAAGTCACTTCTATCTCTTTTGTGTGGCTTCTCTAGATCTTTGGTTTTATTGAAGTACAGCGTAGGCAGCTTCAGCGGGAATTTATCATTGTGTTAAGGAAGAATATATATTTTTATTCAGAAAAGGGCAGCCTCCTTTTTAAAAGTCCAAATGTTAAAGAGCAGTAAGTAATAAATTTTAATGTAATTCATTGGAAGAGTTCTTTCAATTTGAGCTGTGCTCATAAGGAAGGACAAACTCATTAAATTCTCAAATGTCTCCAAGGAAAATGATGATAATGGATAGCTAAATTGTGGCACTTCCATGTTTCTGATAAGGGCTGAGAATGAAAGAAAATGTGACCTTTTTGATGTTACTTATCCAAACATATTACTTATCAAAAGCAATTATGGTTGTAGACCTTAGAGCAGAGAAATTGTCTGCTTCCAGACAGCTTAGGGAAAATATTGTCTTAGTGTAAGCTCTTTTGTGTGCTCCAGGCCAGCTTCTTCTGTTGATCTTGTTATATTTTCAAGGATCAACTCCTAAGGATCTTTGTCTGGAATCAAGTCTCCATGGGAAGTTGTGTGTTTCTTATGTAAAAATTTTTGGAAAGACGTTTATCTTTAGAAATGTTAAAGATGATCATATCTGGGCCATGGGATCATAGACAGTTCTTTTTTTTTCTTTTTATGAGACAGGGTCTCTCCTTGTAGCCCAAGTTGGTCTTGAACTCAAGATCCTCTTGCCTCAGCTTCCCAAATTCTTGGATTACAGGCACCTGGCAATTCTTTTGTGTTCTTTCCTGAGGTACACAAGGAATTCTTCCCTTGCCCCTGGCTGTCCAGTTGGCAGTTGCCTCACCCTTGTTTATCAGCGCCCCCCCCCCCCCCCCCCCCGCCTTTTTTTGCTGGCAAACAGCATGTGTATGGTTTTTCCTTAGTGCCATTGTATGGATGTTTGCTTGTAAGAGAAGAAGGGGAAGGTGCATGTAATTGTATTTAAGGGTGCCAGCCTGGTCAGGCGTTTTTTCCCTTAGGGCTCCTTGGGTATTTATAGGGGTAGCAGTGTTGGCCTTTCTTTCTGTAATTCAGTTGACAACTATTTATTGGGTGGTGTTATGTCCAGGTACTCCATGCACACTTGGGATAGAGCAATAAGTAAAGCAAATTTCCTTTTTTCATGGAGTTTACATTCTAGTGGGCAATTCAAAAAAACTCTAAAATATAACTTTGGGCTGAAGGTATGGCTCAGTGGTAGAACACTTGCCTGACATGTGCAGGGTTCTGAGCTCCATCTGCAGCATGGGGAAGATCATAGAAATCTATGTCTGTATTGCCCAGCAGAGTAAGTTGACTTGGAGTGAAGGCCAGGAGGACCGGGCAACTTGGCTCCAGCCGTGTGCAGTCCTTTGTAGGTCACAGTGTAGTGGCCTGTACAGTTTATCTGAATGAGACAGGGAGCTACTGGGGAATTTTGAGCAGAGAAGTGACTTGATATGATATATTTTAGAGGCATCATTGGTATCCTGTACAAAATTTATATATAATATACCTACAAAAGAGTTCCAGTATTTGGTGACTTTTTCATAGTGTTGAAGAAATGTATGACTAATATACAAATGGGTATATTTAAGAACTATATTCTATGCACTACAATAGGAAGTGGAGCTTTCTGGAAAGAGAGACTAACCAAATAGACACTTAGGATGACATTTGCCTCTATCTCCATGATGGATAAAAATCTTAGCCCCCCATGTGCAGGGAATAAGGAATGCAAATCTTTTATTTTTCCATCAATGTACTCCCAATATGAGTTCCACTGTTCTGGGAGTTCCCTCTTCTACCTGGGTTTCATATCAGTTGGACAGCATGTATTGAAAGAGGATTCTACAGATATGGCCCCCAGTGGCAACATTCACTGGTTCTCAGTCCCCACTCAAATCTGCTGAATTGGGAGCTCTGGGAAGGGGCCCAGGAATGGGTGTGACAGCAAGATCTCTAGGTGATGCACATTAAACTTTGGGAATAGCTTCCTTATGTCAAGTCCTGGGTGGGGCAGCTGGGTTGTATTGTCATCAGTTCAGTCCACAGAGGCATCAGCTGACACCATTAGTCTTCTACTGTTGACACAAAGCCAGTTTTGACAACTATTAGACTGGGTCTACCTGCTATGTGCCAGGTACATTCCTTTCTGCAACTTCTTTCTAGTCAGGGTCTTGGGCTCTCTGCTAACTTTGGCGCCATTCTTAGACGTAGTTCACACACTGTGATTCTACTGCTCCTATATCAAATTGAGCTATGGGAAATTGTGTGGCATTGTCTAAATTCAGGTTACTTTGGGCCTCCCTCAGTATCATAAAGACCTTTTTCTATTTTCTGGTTACTTTGAGGCATGCCGAACTTGCATACCATGTGACCATTTTTCTTATGGGGTCTTGCTATTTTCCCAGTCTCAGCTCAAGAATGGCAGCCTGAGTCCTAAACACAGAATGCCTTACACTCAACTGAAGTTCCTGTTCCCACATAGGGCTTCTTGATGGGCAAGTTGAGGATTTTTTTCTCAGAAACCTTAAAAATCTGAGCTCATTTCAGTAGACTTCTCTCAATAGTCAAGGGGACGTTTTTCAGTCTCAGGCAAGGCTAGCCATCACCAAGGCAAATAAAGATGCTCTGGGGAAACATTGCAAACAGTTATCATCTTTGTTCTCACTGACAAAGATTTAATGTTTTAAAACATTAATTGGGAGTGTAATGCATCTACTTTAAAGAAATTTATCTCCATTTGTGCCAAAAGCTTTCTCTGGTGGTTCTTAGATGCAATTTGGGAAGCCCTGAACTACATCCTCAATTGTAATAACTCAAGGTGCCCACCACTTCGTCTCATTGACTGCTAAAAAATGTTTTGCGGGCCTAGTGAGCTATGTGCTATGGGCATCAATGTGAACCATATCATTTGTATATTAAGTCTGCTCTTTTGGTACCTCATTAGCTTGTAACAACTCTACTGTATTAACCTGGCATGAAAGGCATTGAGTGCAAATGATTGGCTGAAAATTTTTAATGTTTTTTTTGGCTGTTCTGGGGCCTCATACTTGCTAGGCTGTGCTAGGCAGGTGCTCTATAACTTGAGCCACTCCACCAGACCTTTAATTGTTTTTTATGGTACTGTGGTTTGAACTCAGGGCCTTATACTTGTTAAGCAGATGCTTTTCCACTTGAGCAGCCTTAGCCCTTGTAATTTTAATTAACATAATTGCATATATTTGTGAGGTACAATGTGGTACTTCAATACAAGTATATACTGTATAATAATCAAATGAGAGTGATTGGCTTATCAATCACCTCAAGCATTTATCATTTGTGTGAGGAACATTCAAAATCCTCTCTACTAGCTATTTTGAAATATACAATTAATTGCTGCCAATTATACTCACCCCACTGTGCTATTGAACATTCGAAGTTATTCTTCTTCATCAAATCCAATCCTATACCCATTAACTATTTCTCTCCATCCTCCCCACTTCCTTCTACCTTTCCTAACCTCTGGTACCCACAATGAGCCTGGGGTATCATTCCACTTTAAATTGTTGAAAGAGTATTTATCATGAAGAGATGTTGAATTGCCAAATGTTCTTTCTGCATCTACTGAGATGATCCTACAGTTTTTCTCCTTCATTCTCTTGATAAGCGGTATCACGATTATTGATTTGTGTATGTTGAATCATTCTTGCACCTCTAAAGTAAATCCCACTTGATCATGGTACATAATCTTTTGGATATGTTATTGAATTAGGCTAGCTAGTATTTTTTGTGTTTAATTATTTTAATTCTAAGCAGAAAACAACCATCCAAAAGAGGCAAATACAGATAAAAAAAATCTTCCAACTATATTAAGTACCCATGAGTCCAGGATCAAAATAAGCCAATGTAAATTTTGTCAATAGTGTCTGCCCTATTTTGCCTATGGAGACTGCCCTCTCTATTCTTGCCATTGGTCTAGTGAGAGCAGCATCAGATGGACTTCCAGATGCTCTCAGCCCCTAGGCTTTCTGAAGTGCAGCCTGTAATTTCTGATAATAGCTCTGATCTCAGTGCTGCACTATCCTAAAAAGTGTCTAATCTTCCATTTTAGTAGAGAAATTTGTATATCCCTTAAAAAGTCTCTCAGATTTTCTCCTTTTAAAAGATTTTATTATATTTTAAATTAGCATACATTAATAAGATGAGGGGATTTAATTGTGATAATTCCATACATGTGTACAGTGTACTTTGAACAAGTCCACACCTGCATTATGTTCCCATTGCTCTATACTTCTACCCCCTTTTTAAAACACTGGTGCGTTCATTATGCTGTCTTCATATGTAGAGTACTTCAATCCTTTTCATCCCCCAGGGTCCTTTCTTTTACCCCTCCCCTTCCCATTGATTCTCTCACTCAGACTGTCACATTCACGTCCCACCATCACCATCATCACCATCATCACCATCATCACCATCATTTTAGGTCTAGGTTCCATAAATGAGCAAGAACATCTGATATTTGGCTTTTGTGCTTGGCTTATCTCACTCAGGATGATGATCTCCACTTCCGTCAGTTTTCCTGAGTATGTAGGTTACCTCTCTTAAATCTTGACTTACACTCCTTTGGATATATGCCCAAGAGTGATATGGTGGGTCATAAGGTAGGTCCATTTTTAGTTTTCTTGAGGAACCTCCTTACTGATTTCCACAGTGATTGCTCTAGTCTCCATTCCCACCAACAGTGTATGAATGCTTCTTTCCCCAGGCATCCTCACCAACATTTGTTATTGTTTTCTTGATGATTGTCAATCTGACTGGAGTAAGTTGGAATCTTACTCCAGATTTTCTACCATTATGTAGATTTTCTCTTGGTAATTGTGCTGAAACTTTTTAATTCAATGCAGTCCTATTTGTCAGTTCTTACTCTTATTTTCTGGGCAATTGGAATCCCATTCAAAAAACAATTTCTTATGCTTACATCTTCAAGCATTTTCCCTGTTTATTTCTGTAGTAGTTTCAAAGTTTCAGGTCTTCCATTAAGGTCTTTGATCCATTTGGATTTGATTTTTGTACGGGCTAAAAGATAGGGTCTAGTTTCAGTCTTCTGCATGTAGAGAACCAGTTTTATCAGCATTATTTGTTGAAGAGGTTGTCTTTTTCTCCAGTGTATGTTTTTGGCTCCTTTGTCAAAGATCAGAAGGTTGTAACTGTGTGGTTTTATTTCTGGGTCTTCTATTTTTTTCTGTAGATCCTAGTATCTGTTTTTGTGACCATACCATGCTGTTTTTGTTACTATGGCTCTATAGTATAATTTAAAGTTCAGTATTGTAATACCTCTAGCATTCATCTTTTTCTTTCCTCAAGATTACCTTTGCTATTTGAGGTCTTTTATGTTTTCATATGAATTTTAGGATTGATTTTCTATTTCTGTGAAGAATGATAGTGCCATTTGTTAGGCACTGCATTAGATGTATAGATTGCTTTAGGTAGTATAACCATTTTCATGATATTAATTTTACCAATCCATGAACATAGGAGGTCTTTCTATTTCCTAGTGTCTTTTTCAATTTTTTTTCTTCAAGGTTTTGTAGTTTTCAATGTAGAGATCTTTTACCTGCTTGGTTATATTTATACCTTGGTGGGTTTTTTTTAAGCTATTATGAATGGAATTATTTTCCTGATTTCTTTCTTAGGCTGTTGGTAAATAGAAAATTATTGTTGGTATATAGAAAATTTACTGATTTCTCCATGTTGATTTTATATCCTGCTCCATTGCCCAAAGTGTTTATCACATCTAGGAGGTTTTGGGTGGAATCTGTAGGGCTTTAATTATGGAAAAATATCATTTGCAAATAGGGATAATTTGACTTCTTTTTTCTCCATTTGAAGCTCTTTTTTTTCTTTGCCTTATTGCTCTGCTTAGGAATTGCAGTACTATAATGAATAAGAGTGGGGAGAGGGGACACCCTTGTCTCATTCCAACTTTAGAGGAAATGATTTTAGTTTTTCTCCATTGAGTATGATGTTGGCAATAGGTTGCTCATATCTAGCCTCTATTATGTTAATGTACATTCCTTCTATTGCTAGTTTCTTTGGAGCTTTTATCATGAAAGGATGCTAAATTTTGTCAAAGGCTTTTCCTGTATCAATTGAGATCATGTGATTTTTGTCCTTGATTCTGTTTATGTGCTATATTGCATTTACTGATTTATATGTTGAACCATACTTGCTTTCTAGAATGAAACCAATTTGGTCATAGTGTATGATCTTTTTGATGTATTGTTGAATTTGGTTTGTAAGTGTTTTATTGTGAATTTTTGCAATGTTAAAGAGATTTGTCTGTAATTCCTTTTTTTGCTGTGCGTCCAGATTTGTAATGAATATAATACTGGATTCATAGAATGATCTTGGCAGTGTTCCTTCCTTTTCTATTTCAAGGGAAAATTTGAGGAGCATTGACATTGATTTTTCCTTATTCATTTACTCACGTGTGCATACATTGTTTGGGACATTTCTCCCTCCTGCCCATGTTCCTTCCTTCACCCCCACAACCCACCTCACTTTGAGGCAGAAGCTGTTCTGCCCTCTTCTCCAATTCTGTTGAAGAGAAGACATAAGCGATAATAAGAAAGACAAAGCGTTTTTGCTAGTTGAGATAAGGACAGCTATACAGAGAGATTACCAGCATTGCTTCCATACACAAATATATTACAACCCAAAATGGTTAATCTCTACCTGACCTCTTCACTACTTCCCAGTCACCTTCCCATATTGACCTCTGTTGCTTTAAGGTTATTGTATTAGCTCCTCTGCAGTGAGGACACCAAACACTTTCAAGTTTTGGGTTTCCTACTTGTCCCCATTCCCCCCATGTGTGCTCTCCCCTTAGCGTGTGACCCAAGTCTAACAACATTGCTGCCTTTGCCCTAGATCTAAAGTCCGCATACGAGGGAGAACATATGATTTTTGGTCTTCTGAGCCTGGCTAACCTCACTCAGGATGATGTTCTCCAGTTCCATCCATTTACTTGCGAATGATAAGATTTTATTCTTCTTCATGGCTGAGTAAAACTCCATTGTGTATAAATATCACATTTTCTTAATCCATTTGTCAGTAGTGGGCATCTTGGCTGTTTCCATAACTTGGCTATTGTGAATAGTGCTGCAATAAACATGGGTGTGCAGGTGCCTCTGGAGTAACCTGCATTGCATTCCTTTGAGCATATCCCTAAGAGTGGGATTGCTGGATTATATGGTAGATCTGTTTAGTTTTTAAGAAGCCTCCATATTGTTTCCAGAGTGTTTGCACTAGCTTGCATTCCTACAAGCAGTGTAGGAGGGTTCCTTTTTCCCCACATCCTTGCCAGCACCTGTTGTTGGTGGTGTTTCTAATGATGACTATTCTAACAGGGGTGAGGTGGAATCTTAGTGTGGTTTTGATTTGCATTTCCTTTATGGCCAGGGATGGTGAGCATTTTTTCACTTGATTTTTGGCCATTTGAATTTCTTCTTTTGAAAAAGTTGTTTAGTTCACTTGCCCATTTCTTTATTGGTTCATTGATTTTGGGGGAGTTTAGTTTTTTGAGCTCCCTGTATATTCTGGTTATCAGTCCTTTGTCTGATGTATAGCTGGCAAATATTTTCTCCCTTTCTGTGGGTGGTCTCTTCAGTTTAGAAATCATTTCTTTTTATTGTGCAGAAGCTTTTTAGTTTCATGTAGTCCCATTTGTCTATCCTTTCTCTTAGTTGCTGAGCTGCTGATGTTCTATTAAGGAAGTCCTTGCCTATACCTATTGCTTCCAGAGTATTCCCTACTCTTGCTTATACTAACTTCACAGTTTGGGGTCTGATATTAAGGTCCTTAATCCACTTTGAGTTGATACTAGTACAGGGTGACAGGCATGGATCTAGTTTCAGTTTTCTGCAGGCAGATAACCACTTTTCCCAGCAACATTTGTTGAAGAGGCTGTCTTTTCTCCATTGTATGTATTTGGTGCCTTTGTAAAAAATAAGGTAGGCATAGCTGTATGTATTCATATCTGTGTCCTCTGTTCTGTTCCACTGGTCTTCATATCTGTTTTTGTGCCAGTACCATGCTGTTTTTATTGCTATGGCTTTGTAATATAGTTTGAAGTCAGGTATTGTGTTACCTCCAGCATTGCTCTTTTTGTTGAGTACTGCCTTGGCTATTCATGGTCTCTTGTGTTTCCAAATGACTTTAGGGTAGATTTTTCAATCTCTGTGATAATTGTCATTGGGATTTTGATGGGAATTGCATTAAACATGTAGATTGCTTTGAGTAGTATAGACATTTTTACTATGTTGGTTCTACCAATCCAAGAGAACGTTCCACCTTCTGTAGTCTTCCTCGATCTCTTTCTTGAATGTTTTGTAGTTCTCCTTGTAGAGGTCATTCACATCCTTTGTTAAGTTCACTCCTAGGTATTTGATTTTTTTTGAGGCTATTGTAAATGGAATTGTTTTCATATATTCCTTATCAATTTGTTCATTGTAGATGTATAGAAAAACTAATGATTTTTGTAAGTTGATTTTGTATCCTGCCACCTTGCTGTAGTTGTTTATGGTGTCTAAGAGTTTTTGGGAAGAGTTTTTTGGGTCCTTAAGATATAAGATCATGTCATCTGCTAATAGGGATATTTTGACAGTTTCTTTACCTATCTATATTCCTTTTATTTCTTCTTCTTGCCTAATTGCTCTGGCTAGGAATTCCAGGACTATGTTGAATAGGAGTGGAGATAGTGGGCACCCTTGTCTCATTCCTGATTTTAGGGGGAATTGTTTTAGTTTTTCACTGTTAAGTATGATGTTGGCTATAGGTTTGTAATATATAGCCTTTACAATGTTGAGGTACATTCCTTCTATTCTTAGTTTCTTGGAGCTTTTATCATGAAGTGGTGTTGGATCTTGTCAAAGGCTTTTTCTGTATCTATGGAGATGATCAAGTGGTTTTTGTCTTTGCTTCTATTAATGTGCTGCATTACATTTATTGACTTGCATATGTTGAACCATCCCTGCATCCCTGGGATGAAGCCATCTTGGTCATGGTGAATGATCTTTCTGATGTGTTGTTGGATTTAGTTTGCCATTATTTTATTGAGGATTTTTGCATCAATGTTCATTAAGGAGATTGGCCTGTAGTTCTTTTTTTTGGATACGTCCTTGTCTGGTTTTGGGATGAGTGTAATACTGGCTTCATCAAAAGAGTTAGGGAGTGTTCCTTCCCTTTCTATTTCATGGAAAAGTTTATGGAGAATTGGTATTAGTTATTCTTTAAAGGTCTGATAGAATTCAGCTGAGAATCCATCAGGTTCTGGACTTTTCTTTTTTGGGAGACTCTTGATTGCTGCTTCAATTTCATTTTGTGTTATAGATCTATTCAGGTAATCAATATCCTCTTGGTTCAGTTTTGGATGGTCATAAGTATCTAGAAATTTGTCCATTTCTTCAAGATTTTCAAATTTATTGGAATATAGGTTCTCAAAGTAGTCTCTGATGATTTCCTGGATTTCCGTGGTGTTTATTGCTATCTCCCCATTCACATTTCTGATTTTACTGATTTGGGTTTTTTCTATCCTCATTTTAGTCAGGTTTGCCAAGGGTCTGTCAATCTTGCTTATTTTTTCAAAGAACCAGCTTTTTGTTTCATTGATTCTTTGTATTTTTTTATTCGTTTGTTTCTAGTTCATTAATTTCACTTCTTATTTTTGTTATGTCTCTCCTTCTGCTTGTTTTGGGGTTTGCTTGTTCTTGTTTTTCCAGGAGTTTGAGATGTAGCATTAGGTCATTGATTTGAGATCTTTCTGTCCTTTTAATACATGCACTCATGACTATAAACGTTCCTCTTAAGACTGCCTTTGCTGTATTCCATAGGTTCTGAGAAGTCATGTTTTTATTTTCATTAACTTCCAGGAAGCTTTTAATTTCATCTTTTATTTCATCAATGACCCAGTGATCATTGAGCAATGTATTATTCAGCTTCCAGTTGTTTGCCTATTTTCTGCTGTAGTTTTTGTTGGTGATAGGGGGTATTAATGTCTCCCACTACCACTGTGCTGGAGTCTATATATGCTTTTAGGTCCTTCAGTGTATGTTTGATGAAATTGGGTGCACTGAAGTGGGTGCATATAAGTTGATAATTGTTACTTCCTTTTGGTGTATTTCTCCTTTTATTAGTATGGAATGTCCTTCTTCATCTCATTTGATCAATGTAAGTTTGAAGTCTACTTTGTCTGGGATAAGTATTGCTACTCCTGCCTGTTTTGGGAGCTATTGGCTTGGAAAATCTTCTTCCAGCCTTTCACTCTAAGCCAGTGCTTGTTTCTGTCAATGAGATGTGTCTCCTGTAAACAACAGATTGTTGGATCTTCCTTTTTAATCCAGTTTGCCAAACGGTGTCTTTTGATGTGGGAGTTAAGTCTGTAAACATTCAGTGTTAATATTGATAGGTATGTGGTGATTCCTGCCATTTAGTTGTTTTTGTTGTTTAATATTTGATTGTATGCAGCTGAATCAATGTTACTCTCTGATTCCCTGTCTTTTCTTCTCCTGTGGTTTGGTACTGCCTGTCTTCTCATGGTTTTGTTTGCTTTCATTTTCTGTGTACAGAATTTCTTGGAGAATCTTTTGTAGTGGTGGCTTGGTGGTCATATATTATTTTAGTTTTTGCTTATCGTGGAAGACCTTTATTGCTCCATCTATTTTGAATGATAATTTTGCTAGGTAGAATATCCTAGGATTGAAGTTATTTTCATTCAGTACCCAGAATATCTCACTCCATGCCCTTCTTGCTTTTAAGGTTTCCACTGAGAAATCTGCTATGATTTTGATGGGTTTACCTTTGTATATTATTTGTTTTTTCTCTCTTACAGCCTTCAATATTCTTTCTCTATTCTCTGTGCTTATTGTTGTAATGATAGTATGTACGGGAAGTTCTATTTTGGTCAAGTCTGTTTAGTGTCCTGGAGGCTTCCTGTACCTCAATGGGCATAACTTTCTCAAGATTTTGGGAAGTTTTCTGTTACCACTTTATTGAATATATTATGAATCCCATTTGTTTGGATATCTTCCCCTTCTTCAATGCCCATGATTCTCAAGTTTGGTCTTTTGATGGAGTTGTTGAGTTCTTGTATATTCCTTTTGCAGGTCTTGAGTTGTTTGACTAATAGCACTTCAGTTTTTCCTTTAATTTCCTTTTTATCTTCCAGTCCTGAGATTTTGTCTTCTGCTGTTCTAGTCTGCTGGAGTGTCCTTTCCTTGTGTTTTGTGTTTCTATTTCATTCTTTTTTTCTGAGGTTTTCCATATCATGGGTCACTTCCTCTTTAATATTGTCTATTTTCATTAATTCTTTTATCTCTCTAATTATAGTGTTCTCTGTTTCACTTTGGTGTTTATTTATGGCTCCTATGAGTTCATTTATTTGTTTTGGTGTCTTCTCATATTCTTTATTTTTGGTGTCTTGAAATTTCTTGAGTGCCTCTTGTCTGTTTTGGTTAACCATGTCTAGTAACATCTCCATTTAATTCTCAGTGATTACTTGCAGGATTTCTTCTTTGAGGTTGTTATTGTGGACATCATCAGGTTCCTTGGTGTCATCTATCTTTGTTTTGTTGGAGTCTGGAACTAGGTATCTGTTTTCTTCATTTTCCTCTGAATCCTGTGTTAAATTATTTTGTGGGGGAAAATTGTTTCCATCCCTTTTTCTTCTTCTTATTGCTCCACTTGGTACTGTGCAACTGTATTCTTGATAGACTAGTTGGTGGTTTCAGTCACTTGTTTTCTTTCTCTTGGTTTAATTTTGTTTTGTGGCTGTATTGGATTTTTAGCTAAAGGTGTGTATGCTATTTCTGTCCCTGGTCTGGGTGTAACTTAGCATTAACTAATTCACAATAATAAAACTTACAGAAAAACCCCAAAGAAATCAATGGGGAAAGATGAACAAACAAACAAACAAGAGACAAAACAAACCAACCAACAAACAAAAAAGTCCTCCCAGTTCAGGAACAATAGAATTTCAGTCTTAGTTTACATTCTGGTGTTAGTCCTCCAGCAGCCAGTCCTTGTGTTGGTATTTAAGCAGAAGCTCTGTTGTAGTCTCTCCAGGTGGTTGGGTAGTGTTTTTTTCTTCTGTCTTTCAGTGGCAGCTGCTTGGTCAGCTCCTCCCTCAGTGAGGTGTGGCAGTTTAAGTTTGTATGTTGTCCTCAGGTTCTGGAGATTGGCTTTTCGCTGTGCTTGTTTATTGGGGCCTTGTTTCTTTGCCATGCCCCCTTTGTCTAGGGTAAGGTCAGTGATCTGTCAGCTGGCCCCCTTCTGTCAGCGTGTTGTGATGGTTTGCTGTGTTTTTCAGTTTTACAAAGACATTTGACTTTGGGTGTTGCTCACTGGCTCACAAGATGAGATTTGTGGTCTGCTACCTGCCCTACTTCAGGCAGTGGCTTATCAACCACCTGCTATTGGCCTTTCTGCCTTTCCAGCCATTTGTTTACTGACAGTTCCCATGGAGATTAGCTCCTTGCCCCTACCCTTTCTCTAGTGTGCTTTCAGTGTTCCTTCCCCTCTGCTGTGTGCTAG
The DNA here is from genome assembly GCF_047511655.1 of Castor canadensis. NCBI lineage: Eukaryota > Metazoa > Chordata > Mammalia > Rodentia > Castoridae > Castor > Castor canadensis. Next base: position 102,724,153 of record NC_133395.1, on the reverse strand, counting down.
TTTTCAATTCATTTATTGTTTTGTTTTTTTGTTTTTTTTGTGGGGGGCGTTCAGTCTGCCCAGGTGGCTATGCTGGTTTATCCCAGTGGTGGCTGGGGGAGTACTGTGTGATGCTTGGTGCTCACCTGTTTGGTCTGCTGAATGTCTCCCAAGCAGGTTTGGAGCCAGTGGCTGGTGGTGGCAGCAGCCCACCAGTGTAACATGGCATGGAGAACTTTCTATGGTCTAGGGCTTCAGGGTGTCAAAGTTTTGATTCTTCTTGTTGCTTTATTTCCACCAAGTGTGGCTCCAGCATCTCAGCAAGGTTTTTGATTACTGGAGCTCATGCTGTCTGCTTCTTTACTCTAGAAACCATCTTGGATCCAACTTATAGGACCTAGATCTTCTTTTAAGGTCTGGTGAATTCATCAGGTCCTGCACATTTTTTGTTGGGAGATTCTATTACTATTTCAGTCTCATTGCTTGTTGAACCTATTTAAGTGCTTTATATCCTCTTAGTTCAATTTCTGTGAATCAAATATAGAAATGTATTCATTTCTTCTAGATTTTCCAGTTTGTTTGAATATAGGTTTTCAAAATATTCCCTATGATCCTCTGGATTTTAGGGTATTTGTTGTGATAGCCCCTTTTTTTGTATCTAATTTTTATTAACTTGGGTTTTCCCCCTCCTTGTTCTATTCAGATTTGCTATGGATTTATCATTTTTAAAATTTTTTTGAAGAACCAACTTTTCCTTTCATTGATTTTTTTCTATTGTTTTTTAAATCTCTATTTCATTAATTTGTGACCTATTTTTATTGTTTCTTTTCATCTGCTAATTTTGGGTTTGGCTTGTTCTTGTTTTTCTACAAACTTGAGGTGCATCATTAGTCTATTTCAGATCTTTTTTTTTTTTTGTAGGTGCTCCTTGCTATAAACTTTCCCCTTATTACTGCCTTTGCTGTATCCCATAGGTTCTGGCAGGTTGTATTTTCATTTTCATTAAATTTTAGGAACTTTGGATTTCCCCCCTTATTTCTTCAGTGGCCCATTGGTCATTCAATAATGTGTTGTTTATTCTCCATGTATTTGGATATTTTCTGTAGTTTCTTTTGCTATTGAGTTTTAGTTTTATTATATTATCCTCTGGTAGAATACAGGGTATTATTTCAACTTTCATATATGCTAAGACTTTCTTTGTGTTCTAAAATGTGATCTGTTTTGAGAAAGTGTCATGGGATTCTGAGAAGAATGTATATTGTACTGTTGCTGGAAGAAATACTCTATAAATATCTGTTAAGTTCATTTGGTTTATAGTGTCATTTAATTCTGAAGTTTCTTTGTTGATTTTTTGCCTGCATGACCTAGCTATTGGGAACAGTGGAATATTGTTTTCCCACTCTCATTGTGCTGGGGTCTGTCTGTGTTTTTAAGTTCAGTAGTGTTTGTTTGATGAAGTTGGGTGCACTACCATTGTGAACGTACAATTCAACAATTGTTATTTCCTCTTGATGGGTAGTTCCTTTTATTAATAAGAAGTGACTTTCTCTATTTCTTCTAATTTTGCTTTGAAGTTTACTTACCTTTGGGGTCCATTTTATTGAAAAGCCTTTTCCTATCCTTTCACCCTAAGCCAATGTTGTTTTTTATTGTTGTTGCTGTTCTTTTTTTTTTTTTTGGTGGTCAGTGAAATATATTTCTTGTAGGCAACATCTCACTGGGTCTTGCTTTTTCATTCAATTTGCCATTCTAATGTGTTTTGATTGGAGAATTGAGGCCACTATTATTCTCAATTATATAGTGCCCTATGTAGTAATCCCTGCCATTTTCTTAGTTTTTTTTTTTAGTTTGATGCTTTCCTATTATTCATTTGCTAGTGTACTTGTCTGGTGAGATTTATTTTTCCCATATTTTCATGACTAATTTATCTTCCTCGTCTATGTGTTGGATTCTTTTCAGTATCTTCTTCAGTGTTGGTTTAGTAGTCATAAATTGCTTTAGTTCCCATTTCTCCTTCAGTCATGAAAGACAGCTTTGCTGGGTAGAGTAATCTACATTGGCAGATATTTTCTTTCAGCACTTGAAATAAATCATTCCATGCCCTCCTTGTTTTTGTTGTTTCTGTTGAGAAATATGCTGCTACTCTGACGGTTTTGCCTTTGTTGGTGACTTGGCACTTCTTCCTTACAGTTTTCTATATTCTTTCCTTGTTTTCTGTACTTAATGTTTTAACTATAATATGCCATGGAGAGGTTCTATTTTGATCTTGTCTGAATTTCTAAAGGCCTTCTGTATCTTGATGGACATCTCTTTCTCAAGATTTGAAAGTTTTCTACTACTGTATTGAATATATTTCCTGTACTTTTAGCTTGCACTTCTTCTCCTTCAGTGTCCATGATTTGTAGATTTTGTCTTTTAATGGAGTTACAGAGTTTTGGCATATTCCATCTGTATCTCTTCATTCCTTTTTATATGTTCATCTGTTTTTCTATTATATTTACTTTATCTTCAAGCCCTAATATTGTCTTCCATTTGATTCATTCTGATGGAGGAATTTCAACTGAGTTTTCTCTTTGACTTAAGAAGTTTTCCACTTCTGGAGCTTCAATTCCTGCCCTCCTCCCCCAGGATTTCCATATCTTTATTGAATTCCCCTTTCATGTCTTGCATTTTTTCCTTATTTCATTTAACTATTTATTTGTATACTCTTTGAGTTCATTTAGTTGTTTATTTGTATTCACTTTGAATTCATTCAGCTGCTTTATTTATATTCTCTTGGATTTCATTGAGGTGTTTAGACATGTCTGTTTTCATCTCAGTCTTTCCTGTCATCATTGTTTTGAGCTCAAAATTTGAGATTTCATCCCTTTCACTATCATTCAAATCCTTTATTGACTGGTTGCCAACTTAAAAAAAATTTTTTTTTGTGGTACTAGGGTTTGAACTCAGGGTTAGGAAGGTACTCTACCCCTTGAGAAACTCCACCAGCCCTAAGGTTGTTGATGTTTTGAGGTGCCCTGTTACCTTGCTTTTTCATATATTTTGTGCTTCTGCATTGAGATTTGCTCATCTGTTGTCAATTTGTTGGTTGGAGGTTTTAGCTGCCTAATGTCTTTTTCTATGTTCTGGCAAGACTGGGTTGTGGCAGGGTTGATATGCCATTTCTCAGCACTGGCACTCAACAAGAACAAATTCACCAATTCAATACCAAGCCAGATATTTACATGAAGTAAAATATCATTGGCAATATTATCTACACAACTAATCATACTACCTATGAAGGGAACGGGTACAGTAGGAGTTAGAAAAAATAAAACTATTTGCATAGGAGTTAAAACTTAGGTAGTAAAAATGAGAGATGAGGACAGAAATAAGGAAGAAAGAAGATGGGGAGAAAGGGAATGAAGTGTGAGGACTTCAGGTAAGCAAAATACTAATGTGTAGTAATATAGTTCAATTATTGTGGAGACTGCAAAGGGATAGAAAGTTTATGAATAATAAAAGAAGAAAGTAGAATAAACCACCAATAGAATAGTTTGCAAACAAGAGACAGGAAAGTGAAAAGTAAAGAAAAAAATCACAATGTATAAAAGAGATGAACAGAATAAAAAAATTTAAAAGTTAACATTTATTGCTTCTTTAGTAGAAGAATGTATATTTGTTGGGCTCTATCAGTACAATGGAAGTTATCCTCCAATCTAAGGTCCTCAGTTTTCTGTCTGCAGTTCTCCTGTTGTGTTTACTCATGTATCCCCTCAGGGCCCTGGAATGACCTGGTAAAGCATGGGAGGAAGGCTCTGAATTAGGGGCAGCTGCTAGGGTGAGGCAGGACAGGTTTTGTGGAGTAGTAGCAATTCCAAGGGGTTGGGCTGCTCTGCAGGGGTTTGGCAGAGTGGTTCCAGGCAGTTGAGGTAGCAGTTTGGGGTGGGTAGTATGGTCCCCAAGCATAGATAGTGGATTAGAAAGCACCTTGTTAATCTCAAAGCCCATGCTTTTCCCTGCTCAGGGAGTCCAGGGTTTACTCTGGCTTTCCACAAGGAGCTTTTTTTATCCCTTTCCACCTAGACCTCCAGTGTTAATGCTTTGTTTTGAGAGTTAGGGGTGAATAACTTCTGTCTCTTATGTACATGCATATGCTGCTGCATTGGGTGGTAGTTAAGGGATCTAGCTAACTGGCCAGCTCACTTTTGTGCCTTTCCTTGTCTTGACATAGACAGCCAGATGCTGAGCTCTAGCCAGTCTGTCTGCTTGCTTCTGTGCTCTCCCTTTGGATAGAGACCTAGGCTTCAAGAGGCTTCACAATTCCCTGTCCCCATTCCAGGGCCATGTATGAGGCTGCTTAAGCAAAAGATCTCTTGGGGATCAGATGTATGTGCATCCATACAATGGGCTTGCTGGGTAGTAGCCCTCAAGGGTAACACTGGTAATGGCAAACTTGGCACATCTTCACCCCCTCCCCTTGCTGTTATAGGGCCACATGTGCGAGCTTTCAATCATCCCACAAGCTAAAAGTTGTCTTGGGTCAGATGTATTTGTATCAGTGTGTTGGGGTGGCCCTCAGGACTGAAATCAGTTCACACCACTGGTTCATTTCTGTGCCAGCTTTTTTCCCTCAGGCAGTGGGGTACATACATGAGTCAGCTTTTGTCCAGTGCTTGGGGCAAGTCTTCCCAACCTGCTGCTAGCCCCCTGTGCAGTTGCTTTTGCACTGGGTAGCCCATGCTCATGTTTCTTGCCAGAAGCAAACCAAACCAGAACAGTAAAAGAAGAAAACCAAAACCAAAAAGTGGGTAAGAAGGCCAGGTAATGGAACAGATTCATGCAAGTTTTTAGAGGTTTAGTTAAATTTGGTATCTCTTGATTTTCTCTAGCTACTGTCTCTCCTTACATTGGTGCCCTCCTTTAGCTTACTAACTTGCTCACCTGGCAGCCACATACCCAAGGTTTTATTTCTGTTTCATGGAGACCCTGTCAGTAATCTGCCATCTTCCTAGCTAAAATTTTGTTGAGACTTTTTGCATGACTGTTCAGCAAGGATATTGGTCTGTAATTTTCTTTTTTCACTGTCTTTATCTGGTTTTGGTATCAGAGTAATTCTGATCTTGCAGAATGAGTTCAAAAGAATTCCCTTCATTTGAATATTTTTTGGGATAGTTTATGAAGAATTGGTACTAGATTGACTTTAAAAGTTCAGTAGAAAACAGCAGTGAAGACATCCAGACCTGGGCTTTTCTTCTTTGAGACAATTTATTACTGATTCAATCTCATTACTCTTTATTCATCCATTCAGGTTTTCTATTTCTTCATGGATCAATCTTGTTAAGTTATATATATATATCCAAGAGTTTATTCATCTCTTCTAGGTTTTCCAATTTATTGGGATAAATAGTTGTTCATAATATTCTATAATGATCTTTTGAATTTCTGTGGTATCAGATGAAATGTCTCCCTTTTCATCTCTAATTTTACTTATTTGAGTCTTTTTCTTTCATGCACATTACATTTATCTTTTTTCTTTTAGTATTGGGATTTGAAATCAGGGCCTTGTGCTTACAAAACAGGCTGTCTACCACTTGAGCCTCATCTCCAGTTGATTTGCTCTGGTTGTTTTGAAGATGGGGATCTCAGGGAGTATTTGCCTGGTCTGGTCTTGAACCTTGATCCTTCTCATCTCAGCCTCCCAAGTAGATAGGATTATAGGCATTAGCTGCCATTGCCCAGTGATTTCATTTCTCTTCTTTTTTGTTTTTTGCTTTAATCTTTTACATTTTTTCTGTCCCAATTTCTTTTATTTATGTTCTGATCTTTATTTTTGGTTTCTACTAATTTTGCGTTTGGTTTGTTCTCACTTTAGTAGTTACTTGAGTTGCATTTCTGGATTATTTATGTGAAATGTTTCTGTTTTTATGATGTGAGTGTTTACTGCTGTAAAATTCCTTTAAGCTGTGTTGTTGGTACACACCTATAATCCCAGCTTTGTGGGAGGCATAGATCACAGCTGAGGAGGACAGGAGGATTACAGTCTGAGGCCAGCCCTGAGAATAAATTCTAGATTCTATCTTAAAAATAACCAAAGCAAAAACGAAGCATGGTGCCAGTGGCCAGTGATAGAACACCTGCCTCACAAGTGTGAGATACTGAGTACTGCCAAAAAAAGAAAAAATCCTAATTAATACAGTTTTTTTTCCTGAATTTCATAAGTTTTGGTATGGTTCCTTTCCATTTTTATTTGTTTTAAGAAAAATTTTAAAGTTCTCCTTTAACTTCTTCATTGACTCATTGTTTGTTTGAGGTTTTTTTTAGAACATGTTATTTACTTTCTATGTATTTTATTTTCCCACAAGTTTTGCAAGTGATTTCTAATTTTATTCCCTGTGGTCAAAGAAGATATATGGTACAATTTCAATTTAGAAAATGCTATTGAGATTTGTCATTGACTAAATATGATCCATCCTGGACAATGTTCCATGTGCTAATGAGAAGAATGTACATTTTGCAGTTCTTTAATGAAACATTCTGTAAATATCCATTAGGTCCATTTGGTGTTTAACAGTTTAACTTCAATGTTATTTGTTGATGTTTTGTCGCAGTGACTTGTCCTTTGATGAAAATTCAAGTCCCCCATTCTTATTGCTAGAGTCTATCCTTCCTTTTATTATTATTATTATTATTGTAATAATTTTGCTTTTATGTATTTGGATGGTCCAGAGTTGTATTCAAGCTTATTTACAATTTTTATATCTTTTTGCTGAACTTATTACTATGCCATTGTTTGTCTTTTTTTATCATTTAAAAGTTATTTTATTAACATGTACTAATTGCACATATTAATGGGATTCAGTTTGATTTTCCACACATGCACATATCATGTACTGATCAAATCAAACCTTCCTTTTCCATCCTCCCCTCTCCATACCCTTCTCAATTTCTTGTAATCAGTGTTCTACTTTCTGGTTGTCTTTTTTTTTTTTTTTTAACTTTTCCATGTATGACTGAACATGTAGTACTTATTTTCTGTGTCTGTCTTATTTAATTTAAAAAAGTACTCCAATTCCATGCATTTTGCTGCAAACCACAGGATTTCACTTACTTCTAGCTATAAAATGCTCCACTTTGTATATATACTATATTTCCTTTATTCATCCATCTATTGATGGGCACTCAGGTTGATTCCATATTTTAGCGATTGTGAATAGTGTTGTATTAAACATGGGCACTAAGGTATCTCTTTGGTGTGCTGGTTTCTTTTCCTTTGGATAATATGCTTAGAAGTGAGATAGCAGATCATAGGATAGACCTGTTTAGGTTTTTGAGGAGCCTTTATGCTGTTCTCCATTAATGGCTATACTAATTTACATCCACACCAACAGTGTATGATCTTCTTTTTTCTCTACATCTTTGCCAACATTTAAAAAATAATAGACAATCTACAATGGTATCCCATTGTAGTTCTGATTTGTATTTCCCTGATGGCTAATGATGCTGAGCATTTTTTCATATATTTCTGGCCATCTGAATTTCTCCTTTTCGGATGTGCTATTCAGATCATTGACCATTTTAAATTGAATTACTTGTGTTTCTGTAGCATTTTTTTTGAGTTTCTTACATATTCTAGATATTACTCTCCTGTCAGATGAATAGTTGGCTAATATTTTCTCTGATTATGTAGCTTTTATATTCGCTGCTCATTATTTCCTTTGCTGTGCAGAAACTTTTTGGTTTGATGTAATCCTATTTGTCAAATTTGCTTTTGTTTTCTGTGCTTTTGGGGTCTTATAAAAAAATCACTGCTTGTATTAATGTTCTTGAAGTGTTTCCTCTGTTTTCTTCCAGTACTTTCAGAGTTGCAGACTTTACATTTAGATCTTTGATCCGTCTTGAGTTTTAGGGATCAGGTTTCAGTCTTCTGCATGTGCATATCTACTTTTCCCAGCACCATTTATTGAAGAGGCTCTCCTTTCTACAGTGTATGTTTTGGAGCCTTTATTGAGAATCAGTAGGCTGTAGATGAATGTAATTCACTATTCTGTTCCACTGGTTTGTATGTCTGTTTTTATCTCAATACCATGATGTTTTTGGGTACTGTGGCTTTATACTATGTCTTGAAAGCCAGGTATTGTGATTCCTCCAGTTTTGTTCTCTTCCCTCAAGACTGCTTTGGCAATTTAGGGTATTTTTGTTTCCATATGAATTTTAGGATTATTTTTTTCTAGTTCTGTGGAGAATGCCGTTAGCATTTTGATGGGGGTTCTATTGAATTTGTAAGTCATGTTGCATAGTATGGACATTTTAGTAATGTTAAGCCTTTCACTCCATGCAACATGAGAAGTCTTTCTTTTTTGTCTTTTTAATTTCTTTCACCAGTGTTTTATAGTTTTCACTCTGTGAAGTTCTTTTCTTTCCTCAACTATGTTTATTCCTTTATTTTTTAAAAGCTGTTGTGAATGAGATTGCTTTCATTACTTTTTTTCTTAGTGAATTTATTACTTATGTATAGAAGAGCTACTGATTTTCATAAGCTGATTTTTTATCCTGCTGTTTTATGTACTAGTTTATCAGTTCCAATAGTCTTTTGGTGGATTCTATAATAATATCATCTGCAAACACAGATAATTTGATTATTTCTTTTCCTGTTTTTATGCCTTTTACTCCTTTCTCCTACCAAATTTCTCTAGTTAAAACTTCTATTACTAGGGTTGGAGGCATGGCCCACATAGCAGAGTACTTGCCTAGCAAGCCAAAGGCCCTGAGTACAAACCTCAGTACTGCCAAAAAAAAAAAAAAAAAAAGGTAAAGAAATAACATTTCTAGTACTATACAGAACAGGAGCAGTAAGTGTGGACACCACTGTTGTGTTCTCTTTTTTTATTGTTTATTCATATATTCAGATGTATATACATTGTTTGGGCCATTTCTCCCCCTCTCCGGTCTTTCCCCCCAGCCCCCTTACTGCCAAGCAGATCCTGTTCTTCCCTGTTCTTCTCCAATTTTATTGAAGAGAAAACATAAGATAATAAAAAAGCATTTTTGCTAGCTTGAGATAAAGATAGCTATACAGAAAGAGTCCTAGCATTGCTTCCATGCACTTGTGTATTACAACCACATTGGTTCATCTCTACCATACCTCTTCACTACTTCTAGTCCCTTTCCCACAGTGGTCTCTGTCAGTTTAAGTTTACTTTATTACCTCCTCTACAGTGGGAACATCAAACACTTTCACATTTTGACTTTCCTTCCCTTTCCTTAATCCTCCTGTACGTGTTCTCCTCTTAGTGTGTGACCCATGTCCAATAATATTACTGCATTTGTTTTAGGTCTACAATACACATATGAGGGAGAACATACAATTTTTGGACTTCTGAGCCTGGCTAACTTCACTTTCGATGATGTTCTCCAGTTCCATCCATTTACTTGTGAATGACAAAATTTCATTCTTCTTTGTGGCTGAGTAAATTTCCATTGTGTATAAATACCACATTTTCTTAATCCATGTCAGTAGTGGGGAATCATGGCTGTTTTCATAACTTGGATATTGTGAATAGTGCTGCAATAAATATTAGTGTGCAGGTGCCTCTGGAGTAACCTGAGTCGCATTCCTTTGGGTATATCCCCAGGAGTGGTATTGCTGGATCATATGGAAGGTCTATATTTAGGTTTTTAAGGAGCCTCCATATTGTTTTCCAGAGTGGTTGTACTAGCTTACATTCCTACCAGCAGTGTAGAGGGCTCCTTTTTCCCTACACCCTTGCCAACATTTGGTGTGGTATTCTTGATGATAGCTATTCTAACAGGAGTGAGGTGGAATCTTAGTGTGGTTTTGATTTGCATTTCCTTTATGGCCAGGGATGGGAACATTTTTTCACATGGTTTTTGGCCATTTGGATTTTGTCCTTTGAAAAAGTTCTGTTTAGTTCAGTTGCCCACTTCTTTATTGGTTCATTGATTTTTGGTGAGCTTAGTTTCTTGAGCTCCCTGTACATTCTTGTTATCAGTCCTTTGTATGATGTACAGCTAGCAAAAATTTTCTCCCACTCTGTGGTGGTCTCTACAGTTTAGAGACCATTTGTTTTGTTGTGCAGAAGTTTTTAATTTCATGTAGTCCCATTTGTCTATCCTTTCTCTTAGTTGCTGAGCTGCTGATGTTCTATTAAGGAAGTCCTTGCCTATATCTATTGTTCCAGAGTATTCCCTGCTCTTTCCTGTACTAACTTCACAGTTTGGGGTCTGATATTAAGGTCCTTAATCCACTTTGAGTTGATACTAGTACAGGGTGACAGGCATGGATCTAGTTTCAGTTTTCTGCAGGCAGATAACCACTTTTCCCAGCAACATTTGTTAAAGAGGCTGTCTTTTCTCCATTATATGTATTTGGTGCCTTTGTCAAAAATAAGGTAGGTATAGGTGTGTGTATTCATATCTGTGTCCTCTGTTCTGTTCCACTGGTCTTCATATCTGTTTTTGTGCCAGTACCATGCTATTTTTATTGCTATGTCTTTGTAATATAGTTTGAAGTTGGGTGTTGTGTTACCTCCAGCATTGCTCTTTTTGCTGAATATTGCCTTGGCTATTCATGGTCTCTTGTGGTTCCAAATGAAATTTAGGGTATATTTTTCAATCTCTGTGATGGATGTCAATGGGATTTTGATGGGAATTGCATTAAACATGTGGATTGCTTTTGGTAGTTTAGCCATTTTTACTATGTTGATTCTATCAATCCATGAGCACAGAAGATCTTTCTACCTACCGTAGTCTTCCTCGATCTCTTTCTTGAGTGTTTTGTAGTTCTCCTTGTAGAGGTTATTCACATCCTTTGTTAAGTTTACTCTTTGGTATTTGATTTTTTTTGAGGCTATTGTAAATGGAATTGTTTCTATATATTCCTCCTCAATTTGTTCATTGTTGGTGTATAGAAAAGCTAATGATTTTTGCAAGTTGATTTTGTATCCTACCACCTTGCTGTAGTTGTTTATGGTGTCTAAGAGTTTTTGGGAAGAGTTTTTTGAGTCTTTAAGATATAGAATCATGTCATCTGCTAATAGGGATATTTTGACAGTTTCTTTACCTATCTGTATTCCTTTTATTTCTTCTTCTTGCCTAATTGCTCTGGCTAGGAATTCCAGGACTATGATGAATAGGAGTGGGGATAGTGGGCACCCTTCTCTCATTCCTGATTTTAGGGGGAATTGTTTTAGTTTTTCACTGTTAAGTATGATGTTGGCTATAGGTTTGTAATATATAGCCTTTACAATGTTGAGGTACATTCCTTCTATTCTTAGTTTTCTTAGAGCTTTTATCATGAAGTGGTGTTGGATCTTGTTGAAAGCTTTTCTGCATCTATTGAGATGATCAAGTGGTTTTTGTCTTTACTTCTATTAATTTGCTGTATTACATTTATTGATTTGCATATGTTGAACCACCCCTATGTCTCTGGGATGAAGCTGACCTGGTTGTGGTGAATGATCTTTCTGATGTGCTGTTGGATTTGGTTTGCCATTATTTTATTGAGGATTTTTACATTGATATTCATTTTTATTTTGTGGAACAGTTTAAGGAGAGTTGTATTAGTTCTTAAAGGTCTGATAGAATTCAGCTGAGAATCCATCAGGTCCTGGACTTTTCTTTTTTGGGAGATGCTTTATTGCTGCTTCAATTTCATTTTGTGTTATAGATCTATTCAGGTAATCAATATCCTCTTGGTTCAGTTTTGGATGGTCATAAGTATCTAGAAATTTGTCCATTTCTTCAAGATTTTCAAATTTATTGGAATATAGGTTCTCAAAGTAGTCTCTGATGATTTCCTGGATTTCCGTGGTGTTTATTGCTATCTTCCCATTCGCATTTCTGATTTTACTGATTTGGGTTTTTTCTCTCCGCATTTTAGTCAGGTTTGCCAAGGGTCTGTCAATCTTGTTTATTTTTTCAAAGAACCAGCTTTTTGTTTCATTGATTCTTTGTATTTTTTTGTTTGTTTCTAGTTCATTAATTTCACCCCTTATTTTTATTATGTCTCTCCTTCTGCTTGTTTTAGGTTTTGCTTGTTCTTGTTTTTCTAAGAGTTTGAAATGTAGCATTAGGTCATTGATTTGAGATTTTTCTTTCCTTTTAATATATGCACTCATGGCTATAAACTTTCCTCTTAAGACTGCTTTTGCTGTGTCCCATAGGCTCTGGGAAGTCGTTTTTTTATTTTCATTAATTTCCAGGAACCTTTTAATTTCATCTTTTATTTCATCAATGACCCACTGATCATTGAGCAATGTATTAGTCAGCTTCCAATTGTCTGCATATTTTCTGCTGTTGTTTTTGCTGTTGAGGTCTAGTTTTAATGCATTGTGAGCAGATAGAATGCAGGGGATTAATTCTGTTTTCTTATGTTTGCTGAGGCTTGATTTGTGTCTTAAGATATGATCAATTTTGGAGAAAGTTCCATGGGCTGCTGAGAAGAATGTATATTGTGCAGATGTTGGATGAAATGTTCTGTTGACATCAGCTAAGTCCATTTGATCTATGGTGTGATTTAGTTCTAGAATTTCTTTACTGATTTTTTTTTTGTTTAGATGACCTATCTATTGGTGATGGGGAGGTATTAAAGTCTCCCACTACCACTGTGTTGGAGTCTATATGTACTTGTTAGTCCTTTTGGGTGTGTTTGATGAAATTAGGTGCACTGACATTGGGTGCACGTAGGTTTGTAATTGTTATTTCCTGTTGGTGTATATCCCCTTTAATTAGTGTGAAGTGTCCTTCTTTATCTTGTTTGATCCACATAAGTTTGAAGTCTCCTTTTCTGAGATAAGTATTGCTACTCCTTCCTGTTTTGGGGGGGGGGGGATTGGCTTAGTAAATCTTCTTCCTGCCTTTCCCCCTAAGCCAATGTTTGTTTCTGTCAATGAGATGGGTCTTTTGTAAAAAACAGATTGTTTGATCTTACTTTTTATTCCATTTTTCCAACCAGTGTCTTTTTGATAAGGAAGTTGAGTCCACTGACATTAGTGTTAATATTGATAGGTATGTGGTGATTCCTGTCATTTAGTTGTTTTTGTTGTTTAAAGCCTTGACTGTGTACAGCTGAATCAATGCCACTTTCTGATTCCTTGTCCTTTCTTCTTCTGTGGTTTGGTACTGCCTGTCCTCTCATGGTTGTGTTTGCTTTCATCGTCTGTGTACAGAATTCCTTAGAGAATCTTTTGTAGTGGTGGCTTGGTGTTCTGTATTGTTTTAGTTTCTGCTTATCGTGGAAGATTTTTATTGCTCCATCTATTTTGAATGATAGTTTTGCTAGGTAGAGTATCCTAGGGTTGAAGTTATTTTCATTCAGTGCCTGAAATACCTCACTCCTTGCCCTTCTTGATTTTAAGGCTTCTGATGAGAAATCTTTATAATTTTTATGGGTTTACCTTTATATGTTATTTGTTTTATTCTCTTACAGCCTTCAGCTTTCTTTCTCTATTCTCTGTGCTTGTTGTTTTAATGATAATATGTCATGGGGTAGTTCTATTTTGTTCAAGTCTGTTTGGTGTCCTGAAGGATTCCTGTACCTGAATGTGCATAACTTTCTTGAGATTTGGGAAATATTCTGTTATTTTATTGAATATAGTATGAATCCCTTTTGCTTGGACCTCTTCTCCTTCAATACCCATGATTTTAGGTTTGGTCTCTTGATGGTTCAGTGAGTTCTTGCATATTTCTTTCACAGCTCTTGAGTTGTTTGATTAACAATGCTTCAGTTTTTTCTTTAACTTCTATTTTTCTTTGAGTTCTGAGATTTTGTCTTCCACTTGTTGTGGTCTGCTGAAGTGGCCTTACACTGTGTTTTGTGTTTCTTTTTTATTATTTTTTCTGAGTTTTTCCATATCTTGGGTCACTTCCTCTTTAATATTTTTAATTTTCATCTTTAATTCATTTATCTCTGTATTTATAGTGCTCTCTGTTTCATGTTGGTTTCCTGTTTATTTAGGGCTGTTCTGAGTTCATTTATTTGTTTCTGCATCTTCTCATGTTTTTTGGTTTTGGTGTCAGCATAGGGTGCTTGTGTCAGAGATTGCAGTGGGTTGTGATTGTGTAAAGTTGGTACTGTAGGTTGGTCAGCAGGTGGTGAGTGTGTAGGAGGGGTGTAGTCTGGTGACAGGTTGGGGGAGAATGGGAAGGTAAGGTGAGGGCAGGGGAAGACTATGGATGAAAAGGGGCAAAAAGAGTAGTTGGGAAGGACAACAATGGATTTAAGTACAGGAGAAAGAGGTAGAGTAAAGGGTGAGAGTAGGGATGAGAAGAGAGTGATGGTAAAGTTGATAGTACAGTAAGAAAATAGGAATAAAAATAAAAATTAGAAACTCACAATAATATAACAAAAATGAACAAACAAACAAACAAAAAATAATAAAAAACCCGGGTTTAGAAACAATAGAATTTCAGTCTTAGTTTAAGTTCTGGAGCCAGTCCTGGTATTGGCATATAAGCAGAAGCTCTGCTGTGGTCTCACCAGGTGACTGTCTTGTGAGTAGTGTTTTTTCTTCAGTCTACCAGTTTAATTGAAATCCTGAGGTGAGATAGGTTTGCCAGATCATACAGGGTGGTCAGGGCTGTTGTTTTTCCCAGCTGACAGTGGTGCTATCTTTCAGCTGCAGCTGTTTGGTCAGCTCCTTCTCTAGTGAGTTGGAGCAGTACAAATTTGAATGCTGCCCTCTGGTTAAGGAGATCAGTTCTGTGATCCACTACTTGCCCTGCTTTGGAGGTGGCTTATCACTGTGTTTGTTTATTGAGAGTTCAGCACTGGGAGTTTAGTTCTTTACCTTGCCCCCCTTTTTATGGGGCAGGTTCAGCATGCCACCACCCCCTCTATTGTCCATGCTAGATTATAGTTTACTGATTGTTTTTCAGTTTTGTGAGGCAGTTCAGTTTTGGATGCTGCTCTCTGGCTCAGGAGATCAACTCTGTGTTCCACTCTCTGCCCTGCTTTGGGGAGTGGCTTATCACCTGCTTGCTTTCAGCCTTTGCTGCCTTTCCTGTGTTTATTTACTGGTGGTTCAAGGCTGGGTTTAGCTTCATGCCCCGACCCCTTTCTCTGGTGCAGGTTCAGTGTTCTAGCCACCCCCTCCTCTGTCCATGTTTGATTACAATTTGCTATTTGTTTTCCAGTTTTGTTGGGGGGGATTAGTCTGCCCAGGGACTTTGCTTTTTTATGTTCCCAGGGGTGGATTCCTCCATGGTGCATAGGGCTCACCTGTTTGTTCTGTTAGTTGATGCTCAGGCAGGTTTGTACTGGCAGTGGTGGTGGTGGAGTTGTGAGATGGCACCAAATTTTCTCAGTACAGTGTGGCATGGGGAGGCTTTCCATGGGCTAGGGGTTCAGGATGTTGAAAGCTTGATTCTGATTGATGCTTTATTTCTGCTTGATGGAGGAAGGAGAAGAAAAAGAAAGAATGAAAAAAAAAATGGCCTTGGGGGAGGATGGTTTTCCTGGGGCTGGACCTGCTTTGCTGGCTGAGCAGCAGGTCTCAGCTGTTAAGTGCAATTAAAGGCTGATTTGTGGGTCAGTCTTTGAATTTTTTCCTGCACCTATTGTGATGGCAGTTATTACTTTGGCTAAAAGCTGTCAGAATTACCCAATTGTGGCTTCAACATCTCTGGGAGGTTTTTGGAGTCATGGAGATTAGGCTTTCGGCTTCTGTACCCTAGTCACCATCTTTGTCTTGTTCTTTATCTTAGAGAAAATCTTTAATGCTAGTCAGTATGATTTTGAGTTTGCTATATGTAGCCTTTATTATGTCAAAGTATGATCTTTCCTTTTTTCTTTTAGTTTCTTTTATTGTTGTGCTGGTTGGAGGTATATTGTGACATTTACAAAAGTTCTTACACTGTATCAAATATATCGTATTTGAATTCACCTCCTTCACCACTCTCCTTTATCTCCCCTCCACCCCATTCCTGGAATAGTTTCAACAGGTCTCATTTTTACATTTGCATACATTTGCATACAGTATTTGTTCCATATTTACCCTCCTTCATCTTTTTTCCATCTCCTCTCTCTCCCCCTGGTACCAACCCCCCAGGCAGGACTTGTTCTGCCCACCTGTTCTCAAATTTTGTAAAATGAAAGAAGAAGAAAAATGACATTTTTAGTTGTTTAATATAGTTACACAAGGAGTTTCCTTGTGGCACTTCCATGTTTATATATATTATAGTCTGATTTGGTTAATCTCTATTTTTCTTCTTTCTACCTTAGTCCCTTTCTTATGGTGTTTTCAACTGGTTTAAAAATTCTATATTCATTCTTGTATAGAGAGTACATTAACCATATTCATCTTCTTAATTTCCTTCTTTTACCCTCCCTCTCTTGTATGTGATCTTCCATAGTGTGACCTTTTTTTAAATAGTATTTCTGTATTTGTATTATATCTGTATTTTTCATATGAGAGAAAACATGAAATTTTTTGCCTTCTGTACCTGGCTAACTTCACTTAAGATAATGTTCTCCACTTCCATTGTTTACCAGGAAATGAGAGAATTTCATGCTTTTTGGGGGCTGAATAAATTTCCATTTTATATAAGTACCACATTTTTTGATCCTTTTATCAGTAGTGGGGCATCTTGGCTGTTTCCATAGCTTAGCAGTTAATAATGCTGCAATAAACATGTATGAGCAGGTGTCTTTGTTGCAACCTAACATTCCTTTGGGCATATCTCTAGGAGTGGAATTGCTAGATCATATGGTAGTTCTATATTTTTAGGTTTTTTTTTTGAGGAGCCTCCACACAGTTTTCTATAGTTGTACTAATTTACATTTCCTCCAGCAGCGTATGAGGGTTCCTTTTCCCTTACAACCTTGCTAACATTTGTTATTTGTTGATGGTAGCCATTCTAACAGGAGTAAGGTGCAACCTTTTATCATTTTTACATTTACTTACATGTGTATACATTATTTGTGCCACCCTCTCCCACCCCTGACTCCCAGACAGAACCTGTTCCACCCTCTTGTTCTCTGATTTTGTTGAAGAGAAAGCATAAGAGAGAATGAGAAAGACATATCATTTTTCTACTTTGAGATGAAGGTAGCTATACAGAGAGATTCCTAGCATTGCTTCCATGCACATGTGTATTACAACCCACATTGGTTCATCTCTACCAGACTTCGTCACTAGTTCCTGGTCCCCTTCCCATAGTGGCCTCTGCCAGTTTAAGATTACTATATTCACTCTTCAACAGTGAGCACATCAACCACATTCAAGTTTTGGTTTCCTTTCCTTTCCCTATTTCTTCCATGTGTGTTCTCCCCTTAGTGTGTGACCCATGTCCAATAATATTACTGCATTTGTTTGGGGTTTATAATCTGCATATGAGGGAGAACATGTGATTTTTGGCCTTCTGAGCCTGGCTAACTTCACTTAAATGATGTTCTCTAGTTCCATCCATTTACTTATGAATGACAAAATTTCATTCTTCTTTGTGATTGAATAAAGTTCCATTGTGTATAAATACCACATTTTCTTGATCCATTTGCTGGTAGTGGGGCATCTTGGCTGTTTCCATAACTTGGCTATTGTGAATAGTGCTGCAATAACTTGAGTGGCATTCCTTCTGGTATATTCTGTATATTATACATATCATATGGCAGGTCTGTGTTTAGTTTTTTAAAGACCCTCCATATTGCTTTCCAGAGTGGTTGTACTAGCTTACATTCATACCAGCAGTGTATGAGGGTTCCTTTTTCCCCACATCCTCACCAAAATTTGTTGTTGATGTTGTTCTTGATGTTAGCCATTCTAACAGGACTGAGGTGGAATCTTAATGTGGTTTTGATTTGCATTTCATTTATGGCCAGGGATGGTGTGCATTTTTTCATGAGTTTTTTGGCCATTTGGACTTCTTCCTTAGAAAACATTCTATTTAGTTCAATTGCCCACTTCTTTATTGGTTCACTGATTTTTGGGTGTTTAGTTTTTTGAACTCCCTGTATATTCTGGTTATCAATCCCTTGTCAGATGTACAGTGGCAAAGATTTTCTCCCATTCTGTGGGAAGCCTCTTCAAATTAGAGACCATTTGTTTTGTTGTGCAGAAGCTTTTTAATTTCATTTAGTTCCATTTGTCAATCCTTTCTCTTAGTTGCTTAGCCATTTGAGTTCTATTGAGGAAGTCATTACCAAAGCCTATTAATTCCAGTGTATTCCCTGTTCTTTCCTGCACTAGCCTCAAAGTTTCAGGTCTTATATTAATGTCCTTGATCCACTTTGAGTTGATACTTGTACAGGATGACAGACATGGATCTACTTTCAGCATTTTGCTTGCAGATATCCAGTTTTCCCAACATTTGTTGAAGAGGCTGTCTTTTCTCCATCATATGTTTTTGGAGCCTTTGTCAACAATCAACTTGTATAGCGGAGTGCAGTCATATCTGGGTCCTCTATTCTGTCCCACACATCTTCATATCTGTTTTTGTGCCAGTCCCATACTGTTTTTTTTGCTGTGGCTCTGTAGTATTATTGTGGTACCTCTAGTGTTCCTCTTTTGGCTCATTATTGCCTTGGCTATTCATGGTCTTTTGTGCTTCCAAATGAATTTCAGGGTTGATTTTTCAATCTATGTGATGAATGTCATTGGAATTTTGATGGGAATTGCATTGAACATGTAGATTGCTTTTGGTAAGATAGACATTTTCATTATATTGATTCTACCAATCCATGAGCATGAGAGATGTTTCCATCTTCTGTGGTCTTCTTTGATTTCTTTCTTCAATGGTTTACAGCTTTCCTTGTAGACGTCTTTCCCATCCTTTGTTAAGTTTATTCCTAGATAATTTTTTTGAGACTATTGTAAATGATATTATTTTCCTATATGCTTTCTCAATCTGTTCATTGTTGGTGTATAAAAAGGCTACTGGTTTTTAAAAATTGATTCTGAAACCTAACAAAAGATATGAAAGACCTCTACAAGGAAAACTATACACTTCTGAAGAAAGAGATTGAGGAAGACTGTAGAAAGTGGAGAGATCTCCCATGCTCATGGATTGGTAGAATCAACATAGTAAAAATGTCAATACTCCCAAAAGTAATCTACATGTTTAATGCAATTCCCATCAAAATTCCAATGACATACATTAAAGAGATTGAAAAATCTACTGTTAAATATATATGGAAACACAAGAGGCCATGAATAGCCAAGGCAATACTCAGTCAAAAGAACAATGCAGGAGGTATCATGATACCTGACTTCAAACTATATTACAAAGCAATAACAATAAAAACAACATGGTACTGGCACAAAAACAGACATGAAGACCAGTGGAACAGAATAGAGGACCCAGATATGAAGCCACACAACTACAACCCATTTGTCTTTGACAAAGGAGCTAAAAATATGCGATGGAGAAATAGCAGCCTCTTCAACAAAAATTGCTGGGAAAACTGGTTAGCATTCTGCAAAAAACTGAAACTAGATCCATGTATATCACCCTATACCAATATTAACTCAAAATGGATCAAGGATCTTAATATCAGACCACAAACTCTAAAGTTGATACAGGAAAGAGTAGGAAATACTCTGGAGTTAGTAGGTATAGGTAAGAACTTTCTCAACGCAACCCCAGCAGCACAGCAACTAAGAGATAACATAGATAAATGGGACCTCATAAAGCTAAAAATCTTCTGTTCATCAAAAGAAATGGTCTCTAAACTGAAGAGAACACCCACAGAGTGGGAGAAAATATTTGCCAGCTACACATCAGACAAAGGACTGATAACCAGAAAATATAGGGAACTTAAAAAATTAAATTCTCCCAAAACTAATGAACCAATAAAGAAATGGGCAAGTGAACTAAACAGAACTTTCTCAAAAGAAAAAATTCAAATGGCCAAACACACATGAAAAGATGCTCACCATCTCTATCAATAAAGGAAATGCAAATTAAAAACATGCTAAGATTCCACCTCACCCCTGTTAAAATAGCCATCATTAGCAAAACAACCAACAACAGGTGGTGGTGAGAATGCAGGGGAAAAGGAACCCTCTTACACTGTTGGTGGGAATGTAGACTAGTACAACCACTCTGGAAAAAAATTTGGAGGCTACTTAAAAAGCTAGACATTGATCTACCATATGATCCAGCAATACCACTCTTGGGGATATACCCAAAAGACTGTGACACAGGTTACTCCAGAGGCACCTGCACACCCATGTTTATTGCAGCACTATTCACAATAGCCAAGTTATGGAAACAATGAAGGTGCCCCACCACTGACGAATGGATCAAGAAAATGTGGTATCTATACACAATGGAATTTTATGCAGCTATGAAGAAGAACGAAATGTTATCATTCGCTGGTAAATGGATGGAATTGGAGAACATCATTCTGAGTGAGGTTAGCCTGGCCCAAAAGACCAAAAATTGTATGTTCTCCCTCATATGTGGACATTAGATCAAGGGCAAACACAACAAGGGGATTGGACTATGAGCACATGATAAAAGCGAGAGCACACAAGGGAGGGGTGAGGATAGGTAAGATACCTAAAAATCTAGATAGCAGTTGTTGCCCTTAACGCAGAGAAACTAAAGCAGATACTTTAAAGCAACTGAGGCCAATAGGAGAAGGGGACCAGGAACTAGAGAAAAGGTTAGATCAAAAAGAATTAACCTAGAAGGTAACACCCATGCACAGGAAATCATTGTGAGTCAATGCCCTGTATAGCTATCCTTATCTCAACCAGCAAAAACCCTTGTTCCTTCCTATTATAGCTTATACTCTCTCTACAACAAAATTAGAGATAAGGGCAAAATAGTTTCTGCTGGGTATTGAGAGGGTTGGGGGGAGAGGGGGGAGCAGAGTGGGTGGTAAGGGAGGGGGTGGGGGCAGGGAGGAGAAATGACCCAAGCCTGTATGCACATGTGAATAATAAAAGAAAAAAAATAAAAAATAAAAATTGATTCTGTATCTTGCTACTTTGCTGAAGCTGTTTATGGCTTCTATGAGTTTTTTGGGTATTTTAGGTATAGGATCATATTGTTTCCAAATAGTGATAGTTTGACTACTTCCTTTCTAATTTGTATTCCTTTTATTTATTCTTCCTGTCTTATTATTTTGTCTAGGAATTCCAAGACTATATTGAATAGGAGTGGAGAAAGTCAACACCCTTGTCTCATTCCTGACTTTAGAGGAAATGGTTTCATGTTTCCCCCATTTAGGATGTTGGCTATAAGATTATCATAGATAGCCTCTATTATGTTGAGGTACATTACTTCTATTCCATAATTTCATCAGAGCTTTTATCATAAAGAGATGTTCAGTTTTATTGAAGGCTTTTTCTGCATCTGTTGAGATGATCATGTGTTTTTTGTCTTTGCTTTTGTTAATGTGCTGTATTACATTTAATGATTCTTGTATATTGAACCATCCCTGCATCTGTGGGATGAAACTGACTATTTTTTTATTCATATGTGCATACAATGTTTGGGTCATTTCTCCCCCCTTCCCCCACCCCCTCCCTTCCCCCCCAGCCCTCACCCTCTCCCCTCACCCCCTCGCTACCCAGCAGAAACTACTTTGCCCTTATCTCCAATTTTGTTGAAGACAGAGTATAAGCAATAATAGGAAGGACCAAGGGTTTTTGTGAGTTGAGATAAGGATAGCTATACAGGGAGTTGACTTGCACTGATTTCCTGTGCATGTGTGTTACCTTCTAATTTAATTCTTCTTCTTTTTTTTTCTTTTATTATTCATATGTGCATACAAGTCTTGGTTCATTTCTCCCCCCTGCCCCCACCCCCTCCCTTACCACCCACTCTGCTCCCCCTTCTCCCCCCAACCCTCTCAATACCCAGCAGAAACTATTTTGCCCTTATCTCTAATTTTGTTGTAGAGAGAGTATAAGCTATAATAGGAAGGAACAAGGGCTTTTGCTGGTTGAGATAAGGATAGCTATACAGGGCATTGACTCACATTGATTTCCTGTGCATGGGTGTTACCTTCTAGGTTAATTCTTTTTGATCTAACCTTTTCTCTAGTTCCTGGTCCCCTTCTCCTATTGGCCTCAGTTGCTTTAAAGTATCTGCTTTAGTTTCTCTGCCTTGAAGACAGCAACTGCTATCTAGTTTTTTAGGTGTCTTACCTATCCTCATACCTCCCTTGTGTGCTCTCACTTTATCATGTGATCAAAGTCCAATCCCATTGTTGTGTTTGCCCTTGATCTAATGTCTGCATATGAGGGAGAACATACAATTTTTGGTCTTTTGGGCCAGGCTAACCTCACTCAGAATGATGTTCTCCAATTCCATCCATTTACCAGCAAATGATAACATTTTGTTCTTCTTCATGGCTGCATAAAATTCCATTGTGTATAAATACCACATTCTCTTGAATGTGTATGGGAATAGATTTCTCTAGATTTGGGAAATTTTCTGTTACTATTTTGTTGAATATATTATGCATTCCCTTTGCTTGCACCTCTTCTCCTTCTTCAATGCCCATGATTCTTAGGTTTGGTCTTTTGGTGGAGTTGGTGAGTTCTTGCATTTTCTTTTCACAGGTCTTGAGTTGTTTAACTAACTGTTCTTCGGTTTTTCCTTTAATTACCATTTCATTTTCAAGTTCTGAGATTCTGTCTTCTGTTTATTCTATTCTGCTGGATTGGCCTTCCATTTTGCTTTGCAATTCTGTTTCGTTCTTTTTTCTGAGGTTTTCCATATCCTGAGTTGTTTCCTCTTTAATGTTGTCTATTTTCACCCTGAGTTCATTTATCTCTTTATTAGTCATGCTCTTTGTTTCACTTTGGTGTTTATATAGTGCTTCCATGGTTTCTTTTATTTCTTCTTTTGCTTTTTCAGATTCTCTATTTTTGTTGTCTTGGAATTTCTTGAGTGTCTCCTGTACGTTTTGGTTGACCATATCCAGTATCATCTCTATAAAATTCTCATTGATTACCTGTGGTATTTCTTCTTTTAGATTATTCTTGTGGGCTTCATTGGGTTCTTTGGCATAGATTATCTTCATTTTGTTGGAGTCTGGATCTGAGTATCTGTTTTCTTTATTTCCCTCTGGTTCCTGTAGTAATTTTTGCTGTGGGGAAACTGGTTTCCCTATTTTCTCTGTCTTCCCATCATTGTCCTTGGTGTTGTTATTGTCCCTCTACTGTGTGCAATTAAGTATTTTCTAGCTTGTAATAATAACAATGGTGATATTTAGAATGGAAGGGTGAGAGGAGATGGAAAGCAAAGAAATTAAAAAGGGAAAAACAAATAAACAAGTGAAAAACAAAACAAAGAAACAAACAAAAAAGTTTCAAAGATATAAGCAGGGAGAGATGGTGTACTAATCAACAGTAAGCTAAACAGGCATTAGAGAGACAGAGAGAGGATTGAAAAAAAAATAAATGGAAAAAGAGTCTCCAAGTTCAAATGCAATAAAGTTTCAATCTTAATAATTTTGGTGTTAGTCCCTCAGCCTCCAATCCTGGAGATGGTGTCTCAGAAGTAGTTCTGTCACTGTCTCATCAAAGGGGAAACAAAACAAAACAAAACAACACAGAACAAAAATAAAACACCACAACGTGTCCCAAGTTCAAATGCAATACAGTTTCAGTAAGTTTTTCAGTACACAGGAGTAGTTTGGTTGTTGTCTCATCAAAGGACGAAAGAAAAAAAGAGTCTGGAGACAGTTCTGTGACTAGCTATCTGAGCCTGCGGCTCACCTGCCTGCTGCTGTCAGCCTGCTGTTGCTGGAGGCTTTATTAATGCAGATCTCAGGAGTGAACTTAACACTCCTGGCCCCTCGGGCTTTGTTTACTTAAGAGTTCTCCTGGGTGCAACCACCACTGCTACAAGCTTTCCCCTTTCCAAGCACACTAGGGGAAGTGATACTGCATCAGCTTTCTCAGGCCTGTGTGTTTATTTATAGTTCATGTGGGAAGTGGGTCTTCCCCCCTCTCCTGCAGAGTTTT
Organism: Castor canadensis; assembly: GCF_047511655.1. Classification (NCBI taxonomy): domain Eukaryota; kingdom Metazoa; phylum Chordata; class Mammalia; order Rodentia; family Castoridae; genus Castor; species Castor canadensis. The sequence continues at coordinate 102,700,250 of NC_133395.1, read as the reverse complement.
CCTCCCACTGCCACTTTTACAAGGTTTCCCGCTCCTGGTTGTTGGGTGTGTCCCGCCACTCCTGCCTTCTCCAGCTGGCTTGTTGTGAGGGATTTCCCCTCCCCCACCTTTGGCGCTGAGGGCACCCTGCCCTCTTTGCTATGTGTCTTTTTTGTTGTTATTGCTTATTATTCAGTTTTTTTTCTTTTTTCCCTGGGTGAGGTCGGTCTGCCTAGGGGTCTATGCTGATCTGGCCCAGGTTGTCTGTGGGAGTACTGCATTCCACTTAGCCCACCTTGTGGTCTGCATCTTCCCAAGCCATCTGGATGTTGCCATCTGGTGGTGGCACAGGAGCCCTTCTGGCTTCTCTATTTAATGTGAAGTGGAGATGCTATGCACAGGCAGGAGGTGCGGAGGAGTCAAAGTTTTGCCTCTTCTCAGTGGTTTTTCCTGCAAGGTGTATCTCCAGCATCTCTCCAAGATTTTACCTTAGGAAGCACGCTTTCTGCTTCCTCCCTGAAGCCACCATCTTGGAATCTCGATGAAACTGACTTGATCATGGTGCACAATCTTTTTGATATGCTGTTGAATTTGATTTGCTAATATTTTACTGAGGATTTTTGCATTTATGTTCATTAAAGAGGTTGGCCTATAATTCTCTCTTTTTGTTGTGTCCTTATCCAATTTTGGGATGAGTGTAATGCTGGCTTCATAAAATGAGTTTGGCAGTGTTTCTTCCCTTTCTATTTCATGGAGAAGTTTGAAGAGTGTTATATATTAGTTCTTCTATAACAATCTTTGAGAATTCTGCAGTGAATTTGTCCAGCCCTGGACTTTTCTTTTTTTGGGAGACTCTGAATTGCTGCATCAATTTCATTGTGTGTTATAGATCTGTTTAGTTGTTTAATTGCCTCTTGGTTCAATTTTGGATGGTCACATGTATCTAGAAATTTGTCCAGAGATTTATTTAGAGAATTCTAGATTCTCTAATTTATTTGAATATAGGTTTTCAAAGTAGGCCCTGATGATTCCCTGTATTTCCTTGGTGTTTGTTGTTATCTTCCCTTTTTCATTCCTAATTTTGTTAATTTGGGTCTTTTCCCTCCTAATTTTAGTCAGGTTTGCCAGGGGCCTGTCAATCTTGTTTGTTTTTTCAAAGAACCAACTTTTTCTTTCATTGCTTCTTTGATTTTTTTTTTGTCTCTTTCATTAATTTTGGCCTTTATTTTTATTACTTCTCTCCTGCTCTTTGTTTTGGGTTTTGCTTATTGTTGTTTTTCTAGGAGTTTGAGATGTAGCATTACATTATTTATTTGAGATCTGTGTTTTTAATATATGCACTCATGGCTATAACTTTTCCCCTTAGGACTGCCTTTGCTGTGTCCAATAAGTTCTGATAGGTAGTGCTTTCATTCTCATTGAATTCCAGGAGCTTTTTGATTTGCTCCCTTGTTTCTTTGATGACCCACTAATCACAAAGCATGGTGTTGTTCAGCCTCCAGTTGTTTATTTTCTGCTGTTTATTTTGTTGTTGAATTCTAGTTTTATTGCATAGTGGTCAGACAGTATGCAGAGCATTACTTGAATTTTATTGTATTTGCTAAGACTTGTTTTGTGGCCTAAAATATGGTCTATTTTGGAGAAAGTTCCATGGGCTACTGAGAAGAATGTATATTTTACTGTTGCAGGATGGAGTATTCTGTAGACATCTGTCAGGACCATTAGATCATTCAATTCTAGAGTTTCTTTGTTGCACATAATTTTTCTATGCCTAATTTTTGGAGGCTTTTCTCATGAAGGGATATTGAATTTCATAAATTCTTTTTCTTTTGGTACTGTAGTTTGAATTCAGGGCTGCTTTTGGCTTGCTAGGTAGGCACTCTACCATTTGAACCATGCTTCTTGCATGTATTAATTTCTTTTTCTGAATCTATTGACATGATTATATAATTTTATCCTTTATTCTGTCAATGGATGTATTATGTTTACTGATTTGCATATATTAAATCACCCTTGCCTAATGGTGAGTGTTTTTATTTGGGGTTGCTCTAAGATTTTGAATTCAGGTCCATGTGCTTTCACTTAGCAGGCACTCTACTAGCCTTTTGTACATTTCTTATTTTTCAAATAGGATCTCACATTTATGCCTGGGATGGCCTGGACCACCATCCTTCTATTTGTGCTTCCCATTACAGGCATGTACCACCACCCCAGATATTGTTATTGGTTAAGATGGGGTCTCACAAAGTTTTTTCAGTGCTGGTCTTGAATTGTAATCCTCCTGATCTCTGCTTCTTGAGTAGTGAATGACCTTTTAAAAGTGCTATTGAATTTGATTTGCTAGTATTTTTGCATTGGTGTTTATCAGAAACATTGGTATGTCATTTTCTTTTGTTATTGTGTCCTTGTCTGGCCTTGAGGTAATGCTGATCACATAGAATAAGTTTGGAAGGGCTTCCTCACTTTAAATTCTGTGTAATAGTTTGAGAAAAATTGGTGTTAGTTCTTTAAAAGGTTTGGAAAATTTGGTAGGGAAGCCATTTAGTCCTAGGCTTTTCTTTGTTGGAAGACTTTTGCTGATTGAATCTCATTACTGGTTATTGAGCCAATAAGATTTTTTAATGCCTTCATGGTTGTATTTTGGTTGGTCATATGTGTTCAGAAATTCCTGCATTTCTTCTAGGCTTTCCAGTTTGTTAAGATATAGTTTTCATAATAATCCCTAATGGTCTTTTGTATTTCTGTCATGTCAGTTTCAGTGCCTTCTTTTTATTTCTGATTTTATTTGACTATTTTCTTTTCTTTGTTAATTTAGCTAAATGTTTCAAAATTTTGTCTGTATTTTCAAAAAGCCAACTTTTTGTTTCATTAATCTTTAAAAAAAATTTTTTAGTCTCATTTATTTTTGCTCTGATCTTTTCCTTTTCTTTTCTTATGCTAACTTTGGGTTTGGTTTGTCCTGGCTTTTCTAAATCCTTCTTTATCTCCTTGTAGTTTTTGCCTTAAAGTCAACTCCATCAGATATAAGTATAGCTTCTACTGCTCATTTTAGGGTTACATTTACTTTGAATAGCATTTTCTATCCTTTCACTTTCAATCTGTGTGACTTGTGACATGAGTTTCTTGTAGGCAGAATATTGGTTTTTTTTATTTAAATACATTCTTTCAGACTATATCTTTTTGTTATTTTGTGTTTTTTGAGACAGGATCTTACTATGAAACCTAAGCTGGACTTGAACTTATGATTCTCCTGCCTCAGCATCATGAGTGCTGAGATTATGGGTATGAATCACCACTCCTAGATTCACTCTATATCTTTTAATCAGAAAATTTAGTCTATTTAAATTTGAAGGCTGTGCACAGTGGCTCATGCCTGTAATCCAAGCTATTTGGGAGATGGAGACTTGGAAGGACATGGTTTGAGGCCAACCTGGGGTAAAAAGGATAGTTTCTCTGGGTATAGCAATTGGCTGGCAATGTTTTTCTTTCAGTGTTGTGGATATATCATCTTATCCTCTCCTGGCCTTCAAGGTTTCTTCTGAGAAATATATTATTCTAATGGGGGATTGGCTTATATGCAACATGATGTTTTTCTCTTGTTGGTTTTAGAATTCTCCTTTTCTTTGACTTTTGGTAGCTAAATTATAATGTGTCTTGAGAGAGGGTTGTATCTGTTGGTGTTCTTTGAGCTTCATGAATACAGATATCCATATTTCTCTTGATACTTAGAGAAATTTCAGCTATTATTTCATCAGCTATGCCATCTCTACTTTGCTTCATGTCTGGTACTTCCTTAGTACAAAATATTTGTTCACTTAATAATGTCCTATAATTTCTGTAGATTTTTTGGGCTCTTTTTTATTCTTATTTATTTTCTCCCTTCTCTGTCTGAATTAATTCAAAGTACTTGTCCTCAAAATTCTGTCTTCTGCTTGAAGTAGTCTATTGTTTTAGCTCTTAGTTGTATTTTTTTACACCTTTCATTGAATTCTTCAGCTTAAAGATTTCTGTTTGGTTCTTTTTAGTGATATCTATCCCTGTTGAATTTTTCATTCAGATTATGATTTGTTTCCCAAATTCATTGAATTATTTGCTTGTACTCTCTTGTATCTCACTGAACTTTTAAAGTATTATTGGCATTTCATAAATTTCCTTTTTTTTTGATATATTACTGGAGAATTATTGTGTTTCTTGGGGGTGTCATGTGTCCTTTCTTTTTCATGTTTCTTATGCCACTATATTGATATTTGCAAGTTGAGTACATCAGTCACCTTTTTAAAATTTTACTGAGTTTTCCTTTTTTCATAGGAGAGACACTCTGTGAATGAGTTCTAGTGTGTTTTTTGGGTAGTGTGTTAGTTTTGATTTTGGGTGAACTTTTAAGTGTGGTCTCTGTATGGTTTCTTTAGCTGTAATCCTTGCCAGCAGTGTTTGTGGTTGTACCAGTAGCTTAGGTTGCAGGTGTTTGTGACTGTGGTGGCATGGCATGATTTTGTGGGAAAAGAATTGCTGCCTGGCTGGCTGTTGAATTAGGTATAGGTGCATGTGGGCACTGTGGGCCAGCTCTCTGTGGGATGAGTCCACTGAATGGGACTCATTCAGTGGATGGGCCACTGTTTGGGTAGCTGTCGAGCAGGCTTAGATACACATGGATGCTGTGGGCTGGCTACCTGTGTAGCTGCTGGCTGTGTGTTGGCTTCTTCTGTGGGCAAATTCACCCATACTCTGGGTGCTGGGATGTATGTGGGCTTGGAATCTGGGATATATCTTTTGGTTATGCTTAGGTGCTGAGGAATGAGGGCCATGGTATTGTGGCCACACTCATGTGCATGGTAGAATGATGGCAGAGGATTAAAAGTACAGATATTCCATGGCTACTAGCCTGCAGGGTGGGAGGCATCCTGGTGGTAGGTCTGGCTTTAAAATGCTGCTGAGCCATAGCAGCTTAGGTCCTGGGAAGTGGGGAATGTGTAATGTGGTGTGAACTGTGGTAACCCTTCTGTGTTCAAGAGCCAATGAAGGATCTAGGAGTCTCCTGTGCAGTCATCTGCAATGGCAATGGGGACTCTTGGGTTTCCAGCTTACATTTTCCCTGTAAGAAGTCTGTCTTGGCTCCAAGCTGATCCAGGAAAGGGAGAAAATATGGGGAAACTCAGTGCCTCACTTTCTTTTCTGTGGTGATGCCCTGGGTTTTTATACTTCACAAGGATCTTGCCTCTTCCTTGATACTCTCTGGCATACTTCCTCAGTCACTCCAGTTCGTATATAGATGAATATTTTTTGTTTTGGTCCCTTTTTTATGGGGAGAATAAGTAACAGATAACTCTATTTGACCATTTTTTGATGCCAATCTGAGTGACTGAAATTTTGTATTTGCTTTTGAGTTGATTTGTATGATCAAAAATATGCTTTATAGTAAGTCAAAAATTATCTTTGGAATGTAACTGGAAGTAAAAAAGCATTTCAATAAAGATTTTGTTGACTTCTGAGACTAACTCCTCAGAATTCCAGGGATATTTGGGTTGAAGAATATATTTTCTTTGAATCTCTAGGGTCAGTAGGGTTTTTTTGGTATGCCATGTATATCACATTTTCAGGAATTACAGTGCTTTCTGCTCCCTGCTACCCTGCCTCAGTATCCCTGCCTATTTGAAAGATATTTGTGAACTTTTTTTCCCAGAGATAGCCTATGTTCTTTATTTTTGGAAAGAAAGAAGATTCACTTGTTAGTGTATCTTCTAATGAGGGAATTCCTCAGATGATGATACTGATTGCATTTGAAATTTTTTTTTAATGACAAGCTGGATGCCATCAATTCTTGTAAATATGTGACTTGTATTACTACTTTAGAGGAAAAGTTGCACCAGCACATTTTTAGTTTTGGTTGTAATCCACAGCACTTTGGAGTGGTGAGAATGTAACTATACCTACTTTTTGACAGATACTCAAAATGATCCATCTTCTTAGCTCCAGAGCCTCATGATGCTCTACATGAAAGTTGCTCATATCTCACAGCAGAACTTCAAAACCTACCCCTACTCTGGCTATTTTAAGGCATCAGTCTACCCACAGTACATTCTTCTTTCCCCAGAGAACTTTCTGCAGTGGAATGATCATGGCATTGTATAAAAGCATTCTGAAATGTAGGAGAGGGATTAATTCATTGCAGAACATTTTTTAAAAAGTTCTTCACTAAAATATGAATTGTTGGCTAAACATCTCAAACTGCCTGATGGCTATGGTTTTGGGCTGTACCATTACTTAATCAAGCTGATTAAGACTAATTTTGGTCAAAATAAGTTTGTGCCTGGGCAAACAACCAATGTACATTCTCAACCAGAGGGATTAAATTGAAATTCACTTTATGATGGAAACTCTTAATAACTACTGTGGTATTCAACATCTTTCTGATAAACCAATGGAATCATAATGTCATCCAGTGAGTCAGACAATCCTAGAATTTATTTTCTATGTGTTTTTTTCACTTTAGACTTGCTTTTGTTTTTGGCATATCATTCTCTCTGGTAATAGCTCAGATCAGCCCATTATATTCATGGCTGCACGGAGAAGGTTTCTCAGGAGCTGGCTGGATGATTTTTTAAAAAAACCTAGAGTGACAGATGGTAGACTTTATTTTTCTGAATTATCTGCTTTTGCAGGGAATAATTATGCATTTAAAGTGGCACCGGAAGTCAAATCTTCCTGAGGTTTGCCTCACATGTCTCCTTGTGGTGAGCCTAAGATACAGCAGCAGGGATTGCAAGGGCACAGAGAGGCCCCCAAGGACACAATCATGATATGACCTAGGGCTGGAGCACATCTGAGAGGATTGTAGCTTTCTTATGACCTCATTGTTAGATAATTTAGGCTTTGTTTGAACACTTTGAGTGATGGGAAACTCTATTTCTCCATGTAGATAGTAACTGTGACATAGTTCTTCCTTCCTTTGAGCTGATATTGACTTCTAAGTAGTTTCTGTTCATTAATCCTGGTTGTGCTCTTTGGAAGCAACATGGAACACAATTGATTTCTGGCAGATTGCTTGAGCATGAGCTAGAAAGCTGTCTCAAGTCTTCTATAAGCCAACTGTTTCCAATTCCTTGCATTGTTTCCTACATGAAATGGGTTGTGTCCTGGTTCATAAGCCTCCTGAATTAGAGGAACTAGGAAATAGAAATAGTTTAACTTAAATTTCTGCAACCTAACTATTTGGCACAAATTGAACATTGAATACTAGGCTTATAAAAGTAAAAAATTTGTTAATTTGGTTTTAGAGGATAAGTCATGAGTAGTGACAGCAAAAGGCCAACTCTCAGGTTCCTGTTCATGTCTCAAGCTGCACAGCTCAGGCCCAAGCCCTGTCTCTGGTAGACTGTTGATGACATCAAGGAGAACTAGTGGCATGGTCCTGCTCCTATAAATAACATTGGCTTACCCACTGATCACTCATTTTGCTTAGAAGTGCAAGAATCTCTTGATCAGAGGTTTTTGGAAATCTGATGGAGATTTAGGTATTCCCAAAGACAGATTTGCTTTGGGGTCTGTGGGGTAGCTGAATGGGCAGACCTCTTCAGCTACAGCCTTTTTTCTCTTACCCAAGGGAGCTTCACGTTCCATATTGTTCATTTTAAATAGGTTCTGCACCTGGAAGGTGATTTCTCACCAGGCTGGCTACTCCTTTCTCATTTTTCCTCCTGTAGTCATCTCTGGGTCATTCTTGATTTCATCTTTCTGGTTCTGAGATTTTGTTCTAGGATTGTGGGTCTTATACAGATCCTATTATCAATCATTTAATGATCATGTAGGAGATGCTGTAATGGAAGTGACTCAGGGAAGAGAAAGTAAAAGGATGATTCTAACCTGGCATTTTGTGAGGGATGGGTGTGGTGAACACATATAAGATTGTTGTTGTATTGAAGGATTGTTGTGATAAACACATATAACATTGTTACTGTATTGATATATTGTATTGTGTTAAAGCATGAAAAATTGTTGAAATAAAGAAGCATTAGCCAGTGTGTTAGGGCTTAGAGGCCAGCTGGAGTGTGACAAGCTGATATGCTAATAAGCCAAACCTAAGGTGACAGTGCATATAACAGAAGTGATGAGGTCACCACAGGGTAAATAAACTCAGGCCAGAACCCAAAGCCTTGCTTGCCTCCTCACCCATTGGAGACCATGCTGTCAGAGTCTACCTGAGACCCTGACGTAGAGGCAGCCACCACTTGTGAGCATGCCCCTTCTCCTGACAACCACTGGGTGTCCTTGGTGAACCGTTAACTGGAGCTGCACTGAAGGCGGCTGTGAGGATCCCGCTCACAGCCCCCCTCATCAGCTGAGAAGATATCACATGGTGAGCGAGACTTGGGGGAAGGTCTGAGTAACTCCTTGCTGGCTAGGGTAGCAGAGGCCGGCATTAGGATCCATAGGAAAGTGCTGTGTGAATGTGTTTGAATGAAAACCCTGTTTGCTGAAATAAGAGTCTCTGGAGTACTGTCTCTCTATACTCAATTGAACCAATAGGCGCTCGCAACAATGGGGAAGGGGATGGTAACTTGGAATAATGCTCCTCCTTATTTCAGGATTCCTAAAGCATCAGTCTGTCCTGGCCCTTCTGTTCTATTGCATTTTTTCTTTATTTCTTCCACACAGGCAGCCAGTAAAATGTGCTTGATAAGTAGAGTTGTTACATATGATTTCATGTAAAATGTGTGGTGCTCCTTTGTTTGTAGTTTACATAAATAGCTTTGTGTTTTAGAACTTGCTTTGTTTCTTTCATGTTTCGGGAGGCAGCCTATTTCAATGCTTTTGATGCTGCAGAGACTCTCATGGGAGTACCCCTGCACCTAGTATTTTCCTCCTCTGCCCTGAATCTATGGCTTTCCTAGTCTGAACTCAATCCCCTAGTAATGCAGTCTGTGAGGCTAGGAGGCCCATTCTTACAGGTCTGTGTAAGGGTTTGGAGTACGCTCCCTGAAAAGAAATCCTGGTTACTGGCTATAGGAAAGATGGGCTGAATCAGTTTATATTCTTGCCAGCAAAAGATGAAGACCATTCTTGGTACTTTCTATCTGCCTGGTTTGTGGTATCAAACAAGCAATCATGTTTCTGATTATTTGTGATGTAGGGAGTGAATCCCTTCAGATACTTATTAGCCATTTGGATTTGTCTTTCTATCAATATTCTACTGTACCATGGCATTTTATGTCTCTTTCTCATTGATTTGCATAATCTACCTGTATGTTCCTGCTATTAATCCCATGATGACTCAGATATTGCGAATACCTAATTATAAACACCTGCTCTCTGATATATCTGGATTTGGTTTGCTAACATTTTGTTTGAGACTTTTGCTGTCTTCCTTTCATTGCAAAGTAAAGTGAAAGTTGGGTAAGAGAGGCTCTTATTACTTTTCTGTGGAAAATTCCACAAGAACCATCAATTTACTAATTTATCCCCATGTGTATGTGCAGTATTAGCTAAATGTATCTGCCAGATGTCAGGTAAAGCCCTACATTCCAAGTCAGTGAAACTGCTTCTCTCGTTTCTTTAAAACTAAACAGAGTACCCCCCAGAATCATATGGGATTGTGTCCTATAGGAAATCATACTACTGTTAATTTTCCATTTGCTTTGGGGCTCTCCAGTTCCATTTCGACATGAAACCTGACTGTCCCTTTGCATTTGCTTCCCCAAGTAATTTGCTACACCATGCATTAACCAATGATTTGGTTAATTATCTAAAGACAAGAGTGTTACAGCATGTTTTCTACCTCTTGAAATGTAAGTGCTCTGTCATCTTTGCTTGTCTCCCACCTCTATTGCTGTAAATTGTTCTCCTTCTGTCATACAGAGCAATTTGGCTTTCACAAACTTGACTTCTGAATGCTTAGCAAAACAAAATGCCCTCTTGTTAGCCTGACACCCCTAGAAGCCAGCTGGATCACGAATGTGCCCTGTAGAGAAACTACTCTCTATGTTGCAACACCAGTGAATGGTTTTTCCATGGACACAACCTAAGGAGAGGTGAAGCAGCCTGTTTTGTATGTATTTTTTTGAATTGGGGTAGATGAGCCGTTTAGGAAGGGGAGTGGAAAACATTTCCAAAGAAGAGTTGTCGTTCATATTTCATCAGAGGTTGAGGCCTTTTCCCACTTAAGGGACTGCTTTTGCTTCTGAAGCATGAAGGATCCTGAGACCTGCCCTGTGGCCAAGTGTGTACTACCTGGAAGTGGAAGGGAGTAGTCAACCCCAGTCTGATAATAAGAGACGTGAGCTACTCCCAGACGAACTATGCTGAGATGCAGTGGTTCACATGGCCCCTTACAAGATGATGTTGTACAACTGAGTGATTACTTATGCTTGGTACTAAGTGACCAACCCAGCAGCATACCCTGAGTTTAAAGAGTGCAACATGGTCCATTTTCATCAGGTAGCCTGTGGATTCTCTGAGATACATGTTCAAAGCACATCTGTAAAATCCTACATTTCAGTAGTTCTAACAAGTTTTGATTTATTTTGAATAACATTTAATGTGTCAGAACTTGTGTGTAGCCATGAACCTGTTAAGAATTCCACATATGGATAAAGTTAAAGGGTCCTGAGTAGCTAATTGTGGAACTAGAAAAACTGTCATTGTGAGGATGGAGAAGCAAGCCAAATTTGTCCTCTGGCTCCTTTTCAGTTGAGATTATTAGCATGATCTAGCTGATAGTTGTATGAAGTCGGGATTGACTTTGCTTATGGAAAGGAGTTACAAATTGCACCCCTGGAAGATATATTCATATATATATGTTCATAAATATATATGAATATATGAGAGTTATATATATATGAATATATATATGAATATATATAACTCTTTCATATATATATATACTCTTTCCAAAATAGAACAAATTAACTGACTTTTTTGGGGGAAGGAGGTTAACACGTTAATTAGGGTGAAGTTGGAAGGTACATAATGTTTAAAATTATACTCAGTTCTCTGAATAAAGAGTGGAAGAATTCAGAAAATAGTCCTTTGCATTGATGTAAACTTGGGAAATGATAAACGTTTGCTGCATCTTACCTGGACTGGCCTTTTCCATGAGCCAGGGAGGATGAGATCAAACACTCTTTCTGGAAAGTGTTTGGTTCATGACCTGGTCATATGTACTGAGCTTCCTCTGTGCTGAGGAGACCCTAATGCTGTACTGAAAATGGATATGCTTCCAGACTTAACTTTCCCTGTGACCACTTTTTTTTTTGCTTTTGCTTGCCCATCATCCTTCCCTACTTCTTATAGCAGCAAGACTTAGAATGGTCTTTGTGGAATCACCCTTGCCCTGACTCAATCCATAGTTTAGATAGGGCTGATTATTCCTTCAGTTCCAAAATTGCAAAAGGATTCAGCTAATTAGCACATCCTCCTCCTCAAAGGATGTGCCCTCCTCAAGGATGGGCACATGGCTCAGGGTGGGTCCAGGGTGAGGATTAGGTCCAGGATTTTCATTGGAATTTTTGGGGGGCAAAGAAACTTCTTTCCACTATATTTGGAGTTGTAAGGCTAATCCTGGAGCTACTGAAGGGCACTGTAAAGTGAAAGGTTATGTAAACATGAAGTCTATATAAAGGCGAGGTGAAGAGAGGAGCTTTCTGACATCAACTGAGCATCCAAATCCAACTCTGCCTCAACCCTTTTGGAGATATTATATCTCCAAATTTTCAAATTTTTAGTTAATAATTCTCTTTATGCTTCAAAGCCAGTTTGACTTAGCTTTTTGTCATTTGTTATAGAAAGAGTCTCAATTAATGTGTTCAGGGCAATGTGGATTGAGATATACGTTGGTAATTGCTGTTAGTAATAATTCTTTTAACAATATTCTGGAATACTCTGAGATAGGAAGATGGATTTAGTCCTTGAGTTGCAAAAACACTAACTCTTTCTGACTTCACCTCTGTTGAGCCTCCTAAAGAGGTAATTTTCCCATCATTTTCTACCTCTGTCCTCCCCTCCCTCCATAATTTCCTCCAAAATGAATTTATTTGTGAAACTCATGCCTTACACCCTTGTTTCCTTCCTTTTGTCAGCAGCTGAGGTGGGAAGAGTAGGCAACTCTGCACCAATTAGGAAGTAACAATATTTAAAGAAAGAGGCAAGAAAGTACATCCATTATAAGCTTTTTCTCTTTTTTTTCTTTTTCTCTTTTTTAGAATTTAAGCTTATGAGTTTATCTATGCCCACTATATTCATAATTACAATTTAATATCTGCATACAAAAGCTATGTAAAAATCCATTTTTCCCAAATATACAAATTTTCTTTTTGGATAGTTTAAAACATTTTGATCACAGATTTCAACAGAGTTTTAGGCTGAAAAAAATATTACCAATTTAGCAATATCACTTAACACTGTTTGCAAAACACAAATCTTTCAATGACTGTAAATCTCTTTTTAAGCTGTAGCATTTTTTTAGGGCATGAAAACATTATAGGTGAAAAAAATTTTCTCTAAAGAAGGTATGGAGAACTAATTTGGCTCTATGATGAAATTAAAGATTCCAGGTTCATAAAGAATATCCAAAAGAAAGAAGTGGCATAAAGTTATGTCAGCTCATTCATGCCCTGATAATCTCCCTATCAACAATATACGTGTGAAGTGTCTTCTTTTGTCTTACATTGTGCTCCATAACCTACATGAGTACTGTCTGCACCTGGAAGAGTGCAGAGTTATATCTGATTGTCTTGTGCATAAGGTGGGTCAGCTTTGACTGTGCGACAGAAAGCCACAAACAGCGTTTTACCTGCACGATATTGCTCTCGAAGGCGGCATTAATGTGGAAACACACTAGAAATGCACACTTTTTGCATTTGCAAATATTTATACAGCACAGTAAAAATTCTGTGATAAGGCCAAACCTTTTTTTTCCCTCCCTAGTCTGTTTTTTTGTGTGTGTTTTTAAATGTATATTTTTTTAAAGATTAAAGTAAAATGTTTCAATTGTAAAAAATACACACCGGGCAAATCCTTACCTGGATAATAAATATCTACATCACAGTACAATAAAATTTCTTCTCTATAAAATTTAAATATGGATTATAGGCTATCACTATGAAAAGAAACACTATGCTAATATTTCCATATTATTAAAATAACAGGAAAAATTATGAGCTTATTTGAGAACCTGATGCCTTTGCCACTTGGAAAGGGCAGAGATTCAAATGTCTGTCAGCACTCTCCCTTTGAGGAGGAACTGTGGCTTGGTTATTCATTTAAATTAAGTTCATGAAAAAGGTTTAGCCTTACAAATTCTGGCTACATTTCAAAAACCATAAGACTGATTTCATAATTTAGGACTCATGCAGCAAAAGTTCAACATGACACAAATAGGTTAGAGTTCCACAGAATAAAGATGTATCACGACAATGACGTGCTCTGAGGGTTCTCAGCAGTGCCATGGAGGCCGAGTCTGTGGGGGGAGGGGGGCCTGTGTTGAGGAGGGCCAAGACCTGTGCACCTGTTCACGGAGCTGCAACGACAGTGGCGTTGTGCGAACAGAGCTGGGCCTGGCTGCCCTCTCTGAGGACTGCACTGCAGACCGAGGTGGTGTCACTCGGGGCACAGAAGTGGACAGCACTGGGCTGAGGCATTACACATCAAGTGCATGCGTCATTGAGGACCGAGGCTCATTTGACTAGAAAAAGCTTTGAGGCGGCACGTGGTGTTTTCAGCAGAATCATAAAGAAGCAAAGATCTTACTCTTTTTAGTTTCTGCAAGTTCTGCACATCTAAGTTGGAGAGCAAAGTACACCTGAGGGTACAAACACACATGTACACACTTGTACGTACACATGCACACACATACACGGTGTGTGCACCCACCCCAATCATCCCCACAGTGAGTGATTTATAAAGAAGAACCCCAGTAGGATGTGTATGTTCTCTTTGACTGGGATGCCCCCGCATGGTGAGGGCCGGTATGAAGGCTCCTTCCAGCAAGTCCACATTTGATTGGAAAGTCTGGACAACGTAACAAAAAATGCTTTAAAAAATTGGGAGCAAATCCCTTACAACTGAGTTTTATGAGATGAGTCTTGAGATGCCCTAAGTAGCCCAGTTTCAGGAGTGAGTTTAGTCATTCTCTCCACCAGGGTCATGATCCTTTGAGTCCTTAACACTTTTCCTTTCAATCTGAAGCACTCTGAAGCTTGTACTGCTTCAGTCCAAGGTATCCAAGCTTCAACAAGACTTCTAGACCAGTGGTTTGCCTATTTAAGGCAATCATTTAAGGATCTGAGGATCAAACCTTGCTTGGGGCTGGCTGGCTTGCTGTAGATAGAATGTGCCATTTGGCCAGTGCCCAATAGTGGTTAGTTCCCCAGAGTATTCTGATTTAACTTGAGATCAGGCTTACACTGACCTTTGAATTCCGGTGTCTGATGTCCTGGGGAACCTGTTGAGCAAACGAACAACCTCTCCCTGAAAGCCCTGATGTTCCAGGAGTTTATGATCCTGTCCAGCACCCCATCTGCTTGCTTTCTTCCCTTTCCCTCTGGAATGAAAACTTGCCCAACATGGCAAACTTGTTACCCTGGAGCAGAGAAGTGCTAAGTGTTTTTCAGAGAGAGAGAGAGAGAGAGAGAGTTCCTCAAGGAGAGTCAATAGAGGGAGCTGAGATGTGAACAAAGCAAGCAAAGTAAGGAGACTGGCTAGGGGCTGCTTAGAAAAAACAACAAACCCAATGGTCTGTAGAAAGTCAAAGCAAGGAATCTGCCTCTGAACTTCACTTACCATTTTATTCTCTTCAAGTTCCATAGTGATATTCTTCTTTTCTTTTTCCCAGAAGCCAGTAATTGCTTCCACCTCCTCAATTATTTCCAGTCATACCTGGGATTTTCAATACTGTTCCTTTTCCAAGGCTGTCCTGCCTTCCTCTAAACAGTTGACAAGTATTATATCACTCTTATTTTGAAACAATATCAACTATACATTTCTTAACCGCTAATGGGCCATATTTTTGTCTAATGAAGCAAGAAATTTGAATATGAAAGAAATCATAAGCATCATACCCCCTTTAAAATTCTTACAATATTGAGGGTGAGAAGAATTTTGGAGATCATGACTTATTCGCCAGATAAGAAAACCAAGACCTAAGACCTTAAATTTACCAGCCAGCAGAGCACAAACTAGAACTCCAGCACCCTGATTTCTAGGCCAGTTATGCTCCACCAAACCTAAAAGAAAATCAGTCCACTTGGTTTTCACAATGACTTTCATTCCTTTGTTTTTAGGTAAATCTTACTGATATGGCTTATTTTCCCCAATATTTTCAGGATAAGGCAGTAAAAGGTAGGCAAGGAATAGTTTACATCTACTATGCCAGTGAAGAATGAGATACATTCAGTTGCATGGGTACATTCTTTGCCCATTTTCTTGAAGTTGAAGTGATGAGATGTCGTCATTTGTTTACTGGGTGCAGCTACTCCATGTAGGTTGTTAGAGGGGAGATTGGGCAGGGAAGGTAAGAGAATGTCCCCACACATGGTCTGCAGGTGATTTTTGTTGAGTATCTGTCAAGGTAATGCTGAAAAAGGAGGATCATTGCTATGGCCAGTGTTGTTTAGAGAAAGTCAAGCTATTTAGTGCCTCAGAATCAGAGGGAAAAGGGGACTAGGAAATATCTATGAATAAAACAAAAGCTTAAGAAGACCCGAAGGAGGCATCCGTCAACCATTGTATGTGAGTACTGCATTTCCTTCAACTCTGAGCGCAACTGTGCCAATCTCTCCCCAGAATGCCTCCCAACAAGGCTCAAATTTTAGCTTTGTAGCTCTCCTTGATTAGAAGATTTCATCCACAGAGAAATCTGTTTTCAGCTCAGCAAAGACGCAGTTCAGATAAATAACTTCAGGAGCATGGGAGGTGACAGGTCAGATGCCACTGAAACAGGACAATGCCCTGTAAACAGGCTTGATTCCTGTGGGAATGCCCTGTGAGCCTAAACTCACTGGACAAGTCTTCCTGGAGAAGCCTTCCTGCTGTGAAGCAATACCACTGAATTTTTGGAAACTGCAGAATCACTAACATTGGTGAAGATTTCCAATTTCTTTGGGCTCACTGAAGTAAATGGTTTTCCTTGTGGTCTTAATCAGTCAATACCTGCACATCTTTGAGTAATACCCTTGTATAACTTGAATTAAATCATAGAATTACAAAAATGATATTGAAAGGACAGCTGATTTGTTAGGACACAAACATTCCCATACATTCCAGGTTAGGCCGCTAGGAGATAATAAGAGTGCTGAAAACAGCATTCTGCTGAATAGTAAAAATTTGTTCCAATCTTTCTCTAAAAAGCCAAAAGCCACATCTAACTAAAGGTGGCCTATGCTCTACTAATCTGAGCCCTGAAAAAAAAAATCCAGACTGGATCAAGATGGTCATATCATCTTGTCTTGTTTTAAGGCTTCTTTAATCTTCTGCAGTGCCATTTGGCTTTCTCAGGTCTCTGACCAGGGACAGATGGGAGCTGGTGATGGTTTGGTGCTGGTGGAATAATGATTGTCTCCCACCCCACCACTCTGCTATAAAACCTTCAAAGCATTCACACCAAAGGACTGGAGAACAAAATGCAACAGTTACAAGTACCCTCATTCAAAGGGCAATTTCATCCACGTCTATGCCAAGGACTACCTCCCTTTACCCCCAAACAATCCCTTCCAACACAGAGAATGAAAGAAACAAACAAAAAAGAGTGAGGCAATGGAATGAAATGACACCCAGTAGTGCTGTAGGAATTATGGGAATGAATCCAGTCAGTCTAATCCTCAAACACTTCCAAGAACAAAGGGGGGAAGAGCTCCGTGGGGCACTCCACCTTCATGTGGAGGAAGCGGCTGGCATGGCAGGCTCCAATCATCCGCAGGTCCGTCACTTTCATCAGGAGTTTTGGCCAAAAGTGTGTCACGTGGTGTTTTCGGTAATTGATATAGTGTTCAAAGGCCAACAAGAAACTATCTTGGTATTTCTCTATTCTTTCAATACAGGCCAGCCCTGGGCGATCTGAGGGGGAAGAAGAAGATGGGTATGAATTCAGAGGTACAAAGGAGGAGGCCTGCCTGGTCCAGGACTTTGCAACTCCTAGGAATGGCTGAGACACAGGGAGTGGCAGTTCATTGCTCAGATAAACAATTCTAGTTTAGGCAGATCCCCTTTTGAGCCTCCTTCCTAGGGAAACAGCTGCCATACTCTGCACAAGGGACAAGATTTTGAGTTTACAGTGTCTGCCTGGGAGAGAGGAGGACAAACTCAAATATGTAGAAAGAAGGGGAGATATGAGAAGAGACTGGAGGCAGAAGGAGGAAGGCTAGGCTCTAAGACATTTCCTTGAAGACAAAGAAGCACAATATCTTAAGTTGTTTGCCAAGCTTTCAGTGAACCACCCTTTCTCTTCCTTATTCCATAGCCCCCTCTTATCCATGGAGACACATCCCAAGATCCCCATGCCTAAAACCATAGATAGTACCAAACCCTAATTACACAGTTGTTCCTCAGTATTCATGGGAGTGGGGGTTGGTTCCAGGACCCCTGCAGATAACAAAGTCTGAAGATACTCAAGTCCCTCATTATAAAATAACCTAAGCAATTGTACCATATACTGTAAATAAATCAACTCTAGATTACTCACAATACCTAAGGCAATGAAAATGCTATGGAAATAGCTATTATACTGTATTGTTTAGGGAATGACAAAAGAAAACTGTCTGTGCAAGTTCAGTATGGATGCATTTTTTTTCCTCCCAAATATTTCAATCTGCAGTTGGTTGAATCTGCAGACACAGAACCTGAGGCTATGGAGGGCTGGTTGTACTATGTGGTTTTTTTGTGTGTGTGTGATGCATACATACCTGTGATAAAGTTTAATTTATAAGTTAGGCACAGGAAGAGATTAACAACAATAATGAGCAGTTATCACAACATACTATAATAAAAGTTATGTAAATATAGTTTCTCTCTCCCCAAAATATTGCATCTTTTCACTTTAAGGAAGAACTTTTTGGCATGTGAAAATTGCCAGAGCCAATACTCTTGTGCTTTGGGCACTGTTACTTGAACACATGTACATTGATGCCACTTTTATGGATCTAATACCTGAGGTGCCTACTAAGTGATCAGTGTGCAGGTGCCAAATACAGCATGGTCACTGAACAATGGCACGATTCCCAACCCAAGAGAGAAAGCATGGGACGCTGTGAAATTTCATCATGCTACTCAGAATGGTACGTAATTTAAAACTTCTGAATTTTTATTTATGTAATTTTCCATTTATTATTTTTGGGCAATGTTTGACTGCAAGCAGCTAAAACTGTGAAAATGAAACCTCAGAGGACAAGGGAGTACTGTGCCTTTAGGTGAACTGCTATCTATAGCCATCTTGTGTCTGCAGTAGTAGAATCTACAGAGTTCTGCTTCATCTGAAAGGAAGAACCAGGGCTAAAGTCTTCAACACCCTTCCAAGTCTAAATAAACCATATGGGCTTTAGGGATTCCTCATTTGGTTCAAATGACAACTTGGGCTTTGTAATTTTGCTGTCCTTCATATGTGACAATGCTGCTCTATGGATCTCCTCACTACCTCTCTCCCTATCTCTTCCTCTCCCCTAGCACTGAGTACAAGAATTCTCCCCAGGATCCTTCAGGTTTTGACCCAAATAGAAAATCAATGTAATAATGCTTTGGCTATATTTCTTTAAAAGGAAAAAAATGACTTGGGTTTTGTGACATTAAAACTGTCTTTGGATGAGTGATAAAGATAAAATGGTCACATAAATGATATAGAGAGAATAGACTGACATTTTGATTATGAGCAAATCATATTAAACAGGTTTATGAAGACAGGAACATTTTAAAGACAAAGATTGTTTTTAACTTCTTAAAACAAAAGATCTGGGCATACACCTGTAATCTCCAGCTATTTGAGAGGCAGAGATTGGAAGGATCACTGTTTGAGGCCAGCAGGGTTGAGGGTGTGTACGGGGGAAGTTAGTGCGATTCTATGTCACCAAACAAGCTGGGGATGATGGCAAATGTCTAATCCCAGTCATGCAGGCATTTGCCTAGCAAGTGTGATGCCCTGAGTTCAGAACCCTGGAACAGCCAAAGGGGGGAAAAAGACCTCAAAGAAGTATCTTTGGATTTTTTCCATTTTTGCTTTCTGCAGGACCAAGGAATCTAGAAGTTGTTGCTCTTGCAAGAGGCTTTGTGGACTAGACCTGAGACACGGTGTAACAGAAATGCCAAGCAGAATGTGGGCTTAGATGACAAGGCTGGGGAAGATTTGGAGCCTTGGCACTTCTACATATAATTTCCTTTGCTAAATATGCAATGTCTGATGATACCTTTCTGGTTCTGACAGTGTTAGAGAAAAGTGCCCATATCAGTAGGATAGAGAATATTTAAAAGTTATAAAATATGTCATACAACTGTCAGACAGTGACAGTCTCACAAAATCAGAGAATTGGGGAAAAAAATCGTTGGGGTGGGTTGCTTGGCAGTGTTTGGTGATGCTGTGGTTTGGATCTTAAATGTCCCTCCAAATCTCTATATATTGAAGGCTTGGTCCCCAGTGCAGCAGTGTTCAAGGTGGGGCCTTTGGGAGGTGAATGGATCTTAAGGATTCTGACTTCATCAATGGATCAGTCTATTTATGTCTTTGTAGCTTAGTAGTCTATTGGGTAGTGGTGGAAACTTGAGGAGATAAGGGCCTAGTTGGAGGAAGTCGGTCACTGGGGGCATGCCCTTGAAGGGTGGATTTTCTACCAGGACACCACTTCTCTCTCTCTGCTTCTAGACCACCATGTTCTACCTCACCATAGGCCTGAAAACAAGGAAGCCAGCTGACCATGGACTGAAACTTTTTTTGTGTGTAGTGATAGGAATTGAACCCAGGACTCATGCATGCTAAGTTAACACTCTACCACTGAGTGACACCTCAAGTCCCTCTTCTCTCCTTTTTTTAAAGCAAAAAAAAAACAATGTCTTGCTAAGCTGCCTAGGCTAGCCTTGAACTGCAATTCTTCTGCCTCAGCCTCCTGAGGAACTGGGAGAATAGGCATGTACCACCACACTTAGCTTTTTCCTCCTTTAAGTTGATTTTCTCAGACGCATTTGCATCTCTACTTGCTCCTTTTATCTACCTTACTTACTCTGCTCGTTTGTTTCATCTGTTGAACTGACTTACTACAGAGGAAACACTATATTATTCATAATAAAAGTCCCTTTGCCATAAACAGAAGATAATCATGAAAATGGGCACATGACACAAACTTTACTAAATATAAAGCTTTACTAAAGCTAAGGGGTCCTGCTGAAGATTTTTGTCTGCAGTCACTCTCTCATTGTCAAAAGGGGAGGGGAACAAGTGTTAGAGAGGTGTTAAAGTCAGACTCTCCTTGCCTTTTGTAGGAGAAACAACCAGAAAGAAATTGTAAAAGAAATAGCTTTGTCACTGTGTGAGTCAATGTTACTTAAAACTCTTCGTGCCACTAAAATCTCAGCTAAAAATTACCTAAGTCCTCTATGAATATAATTCTCACATACGTAGTTAAATTTCTTTCAAATGTCACAGAAGTCTGAGAAGCTATGTCACACAGAGAGCCCTTAGATTGGCTTCCAGTCTTATTTCTCTGACGCACTGTACTCTCCTGAAGGACTGAGGGCTCAGGTGCTCACTGGCGTCAACCGGAGGCCACCCTCAGGTCTAGAGGCCACCTGCTGTTCCCTGTCACATGAACTTTCCCCACAAGGGCACCTACCTCAGGAAGCCAGCAAGGAGAGCCTGTAGAGCAAGTCTACTAGTAGGAATCTTATGTGACCTGTGTGATCACATTGGGTGACATCACCTTTGTTGTATTCTGTTGGTTAGAAGCAAGTCACAGGTTCTACCAACGTGGAGTTTATACAAGGGTGTAAACCAGAAGGTGGGAGTATGGGGTCCTCCATAGAGTCTGTCTACCACTGCCTCCAAGATGGTTCATTGTGATATTCCATTTATTTGTAGTTGAAATTTTCCATAAAATAATAACTTAAAATTATCACCTTTTAAAAAGTCTGTCATATCTAAATTTCCTGTAGGAAATAAATTTCTAGATCAGTTTAAAAACACCAGAGAGCATCAACTCTATAAAGGATTCCCAATGTACTTGTGACTGACATTATATTCATGCATTCTGCCATACCTAATAAACATTTACTGAATCCAACTAAACTCTGGCCTAGCTTAAGTGTATAATTAGACATGTCTGTGTCCTCAGAAGACAACCAGTCCAGGGGAGCTATGGACAAAGAAACAGGTAGTAATAATGACAAGTGCTAATGACCAGCAAAAGGGTGCTTTGACATGCTAGGGATGACTCTAAAAGCTTCCCTTATATAGTTGTGATGTGTTTTGTATTTCTTACTTATTATGACATGAAAAACAAAGGATAAACAAAGTGTCAGCATCACTGCCTTGCCCATTGGGTTTTGGTAGTGAGCTGTGGTGGGGTGGAGGCAGTGCACATTCTTTCAATTCCTCCCATCTAGAGGTGGACTGTTGAGTCAGGGCTGGAGTTTGACTGGTTGGCCCAATCAAATGTGGCTGAAGTGAGGCTATTTGACTAAAGACTGGGATCTGAAACTTCTTATAACAGCATTGTAAGAAGTCTGACTACCTGGCAAGGGGAAAGTCTGCATACAGAGATGTCTGAAGCCGTTTTTCATGTCTCAGCCTCAACCTCAGTCATCTTGGATGTTTTAAGGTACTAAGTTTGGGATTGGCTGCTGTACAGTAGTAAATAACTGAAACTTAAATTGTATCTGAGCCATGAGCAAATTCTACCTCTGGCGGTTGGTTTCCACACATAGAACTTAACACAGAGTGGTACAGTCACTCATGACTGTATCTTGTATACACAAAACCAGAAGGAGGCAGAGTTGGCTGGGTAGTGCCTATTGAATGGATTATTTCATAAAGTTTCCAGTACCTCTGTTTTTTCCCTATAACCCATCAGACACCTGACATCCTTGTTTAGTTTCCAGTCCTTTGGCAAAACCCTCATTTCTCACTGGGGGAGAGGACTCTGAAGCTAAGGAGATTGAAAACTTGTCACATGATTTGAATGAGCACCAGACAAGTCAAAGCTCTTTTCATGTCCACAGCAAGTCTAGGACACTCACCTGACGACATCAGCAGGACAGCCTGAAGGAGGGCTACTTCCGTGTCATCCAGGTTGAAAGATGACAGAGACATACCCAGGTCAAAGATGGCATCTGACACCACCCCAAGACCTCCGTTTTTCAGCTGGCCCCGTGTCACTGCCATTTCCCCATTCAAGGTTAAAGTCTCACTCTCCGGGTCATAGCGCACAGCAGCCCGAAGGGACATAATCTCCATGCAGCAGCCCTTGAGGAGGATGATCTGGTCTTCACATGGCAGCTAAAAAGAAGCAGCCCACATCAGCACCGAGCAGGGGACAAGAGTCAGCCAGGAACAACACGAAGAGTCTTAAAAGCCACAGGAACCACCCCGCAACCAACATTTATCCTGTTTTCTTTGATCCCGAGATTCTCCCTTCCCTAAGTAGCAGTAGACCTTTAATCATCATTTTTTAACTCTAAGTTTGTTGTACTTTGTGCCAACTTCAAACTCAGTAGTTTGTATTTCCTTCCTTCCTTCCTTCCTTTCTCCTCTTCCTCCTTCTTTTTTTGTGGAACTGGGTTTGAACTGAGGAGCTTGTGCTTGCTAGATAGGTGTTCTATCAAGCCATGCCTCCAACATTTTATTTATTTATTTTGTTTTAGTTATTCTTTAGATAGGGTCTTGTATTTTGCCCAGGACTGGCCTCAGACCTCAATCCTATCACCTGTGCCTCCTGTGTAGCTTGGAGGACAAGCATGTATCATTGTGCCTGAATTGTTTGTTGAGCTCGGGGGTCTTGCTATTTTTTGCCCTGAATGGCCTTGAACCATGATTCTCCTGATCTCCACCTCCTGAGTAGCTGGGATTACAGGCATGTACCACATGCCCAGATGTTTGCATTTCTTTTATGGTAGTACACATCTCTAACTGATATTATAGTGATGCATGAAACTGTGTTAATAATCCCTTTGCGTGGGATTTTTATTATGACTACACCTGGTAACTGCATAAGAGCAGAATTTAGTTTATGTCTTGTAGTACCACTAGTTAACAGCTGACTCTACTGGTTAGATGGTAGCACTGCTCCTTTGTTGTTTGAACAAAGTTTGCTCCTTAAATCTCTTAAAAGGTACAGACCTTGAAGGTGTCGGACAGATGCATGTCATAAACAAGGGCCAGAGAGATAAGAACTTTGCCCAAGGTCACTCAGTGAGTCAAGGGCTGAAGTGAGACCTGAATTCAGACTTTCTGGATCCTTCCTAGTTATGTTCTTTTCAGTACTCAGACACTACAATTACCCAAGATGCTAAGATCCTTTTGCCAGTGTTATAATCTCATTTTCAGCTCCCTTGGTCACTCTATTAATTAAGATTTGTGATAATGGGATAACATTCATAATAAATGTTAAAACAGAATGTTGCTAAACAAAATAATAAAAGTAGAAATTTATTTTCTGGAGGGGGGAAGTTTAAATGCCATTATCAAGGTCATTTACGAGGCTCTTAGTTAATAAGTGTTTTTGATGAATTGGGCTTCATGCCAAGATTTACATCTTTACAGCGTACAGGGACGTAACACGCACTGAGAAGATGACGTGCTGGGTCACATGGATGTCAAAACATCATCACTGTCAGAATCCACTGCCAAGAGAAGAGAACACACACTTTGGAAAATCATGGATGTGACTAAGTTTTCATAAACAATGAATATATGAATTATACACAATATCTTCCTCTTCAATAAAGCTGCTGCAACTGCTTTTGGGGAAACACTCTTGGCAACACTTTATTCATCCAATTCAGGTTATTATATAATGGTGAAAGTAATACTGCTGAGTTACACTGAAAACACAGGGTAGCTCCTATTTTTCACTAGCTTGGCATAGTCACCTTACCATTTATTTTGCTTATATTTTTCTACAGAATGACTTTTCATTTAATATCTGGTTCTGAGATCCCATACATGTGAATTCCTTCCTTCTACCCTTTTAAAAAAGAATCACAGTGATTTGCTTTCATTGAGGTTATTACTTGTACTCCCCAATTACAGCCTCGGATTCCTGGACCAAGAGTGTGGCAGGAAGTAGGAAGTCTGGTGCTTGGATAGAGCCTCTGCAGGTGAGAGGGGGAGTGGGCTGAAGTGAGCAGAGGCTGACTGAATGCCCAGGGCAACTGTGTCCCATTTCAGCCCTTTTGCGATCACTCGAGGGCTCCAGGAGTGCAAATTGTTGGCTCAACCTCTGAGTGTTTGCATTTGTCCAAGGTAAATGCTTCTGAGGCAGGACCTCACCTAGGACCTCACATTTGCCAGGCAGGTACTCTGTCCACAGCACTTTTAGCCTTGGGGAGCTACCCTTGAACCTCCAGCCTCCTACCTATGTCTCCCAGTAGCTGGGATGACAGGTATAGCCACTGCACTTGGGCCTGGACCCCAATCTTGAGAACCCCTGGAATAGAAGAGCAATGAGATTTTTCTAATCAAGTCAAACCACTTACTTAAAAAAATATCTGTCAAAAAATAGACAAATTTGGGCAAGCTTCACCTTTGAGATCAGGTCTCATTGAAGTAGAAGTTTTCTTTTTAAAACCTATTAACTGTTGAGTTAAGTAAAAGCTGAATTTGTAAAGGATCACCAGTGCTTTAAAAACTGGGCCAGATGCCTTTTCTTAAGGAGGGGTTTACAGGATCCTGGTGAGATTTGTTTCAACACATGGTGAGTATGAAGCACCTGCTACATGCTTTCATTGTGAGACTGCTGCAACAAGGGCCCGACAGGCGGAGGCTCAGGGGCCTCCCACAGGCTTCCTGTCTTCTTACCACCGCATCACTCAGGTTGATTAGCACAGATGCCGGGCACTCAGCAAATGGTTCTTATGTGTTGTTTTGGCAGCTCTGCTGGCAATGATTTTTAGATCTTGCAAGCCTGGGGTGTCACACCAGCCTGGTTTGGTGAATTGGCAGGATCTTTGCAGAATAATTACCATGCACACAGTTTGAACAGCAGATGCATTAAACTGCTTCTGACGAGAGTCCCCTTCCTTCAAGACCACCTGGACCTCCATCCCACTCCTTGGGTAGCTCAGGGCCTGCACAGTTCATTACGCTTTTTAGGGTTTCACAGAGAGTGTAAAAGGCCAGCTGGTGCCCAGGGGGCCTTGAACACTGGAGACTTATGTGGATTTGTTGTAAAAGTGCCTACCACTTTTTTTTTTTTTGTAAATTGGAGACTATAAAATACCATGAAGTACCATGGATATGACTAAGTTTCCATAAACAATGATTAGTTGAAAGAGAAATGAAATGATGACAATGAAGCAACCTTAAATCTCTAAGTAAACTTGGAGAGATAAGCTCCCCATAACTCATGCTTGGAAAGTTCCATGTTGACCCTCATTCATGTCATGGACACAGTGCACAGTGTGTCTGTTACTGTGGGGCAGATGGCTTCTTCCCCTCCTCCTTCTTTAATTAAAATATCTCTTCAGGGGTTGGTTACCAAACTTTACACTCATTTTAAAGAAAACATTTCTGGCTTGCATTTGAAGGGTGGTTGTCATGTGACTGGCAGGATGGCTTGAAGTAGTAAACTCAACAGAGTTCCTCTTTAGCCCCCAAGGATTGGATGCCAAGTGACACAGCCCAAGAGAGAGGACCCAGAAAGTCCCAGGTACACAAGATCAACAAATGTAAAAGAAAGATGGCACTAAGAGCTGGCAAGGGGAGACAAGTACCCTTAGCAGAGGTGCAAGAAGATACTTCCTCTCTCAAGCAACTTGGCAACATGTGTTGAAGACCTCAAAAGGAACCTAACTGTACCTTGGGCCTTCAATTCCACATCTAGGATTTACCCTTAGAAATCAGTGATGTGAGCATGGCAACTTGCCAGGATATTCCCTGCAGCATATTTTTATTAGTGAAAAATTGGAAAAGAATTACAGATGCAGTGAAAGCAAGTAACCTAAAGGAAACTATGTGACCACTGAAAATCATTTTGTGAAAGGATGCTTAAATGGCACGTCCATTGAGAGTAAAGTCTGATCCACTGGGCTGTAGGCAACCTCCCATTCCTCAATCTTGGTGCTGATTACTGGGGATGAATTTATGAATTGCACCCATATAAGAGGTGCACCTTACTTGCTAATAAAATGTTAAACAGTTGGTTAATTGATTGAAAGTATAGCTCATTATGGTATAGCTCATTAACATATTTCATATTTCATATATATGTATATGTGTGTCACACATATACTTGAAAAAAGACCAAAAATAGGCTGGCAGTGTTATCATGTGGCAGTTTTATCATGAATTCCTACCTTTACAGTGTTGTATGGATATGTACTACTTTTGTAATTTCCTCCAAAATGTTCATAAATATTAATTTTTAAAAAGATATCAAAGGCATAGGAAGTTCCTCACCAAATACAGATATGTCCAGATTCCTTCCCTAGAACTCATTTCAGGGGTGAGGTATGAGTTGTTCCTACTGCAGCCCTGGGGGTACACAGCAGGGGCCTGGTTCTGGGGACAAAATATGCAGGTTCCTCTAAAATTTCTAGATAGTTATAGTCAAAGTCTTGATATTTTTTTTGTTGGTGCTGGGGTTTGGACTCAGGGCCTCATGCTTGCTGGGTAGGTGCTCTACCACTTGAGCCACTGGGCCAGACTTACATCCCTGCTGGTGATAGTCGTTGAGGTAGGACCTTTAGGAAGGGAGGTCACAAGGGCAGGGCTGTCACAGACAGGATTTGTGTCTTCATAATAAGACCCCAGAGAGCTCCCTTATCTTTTACACCAGGTGAGGAAGCAGCAAGGAAACACCAGTCAATGAACAAAGAAACAGGCCCTCCTTAGACACTGAAGCTTCTGGCATCTCGATCTTGGACTTTTGAGCTCTACAACTGTCAGAAATTTCTGTTGCTTTTAAGCTGCCCAGTCTATGGTATTTAGTTATAACAATCTTAATTGACTAAGACATTTGACCCCTGCCATATGGGGTCAGAGGGAGTCTGGGGGTCAGAGGAAGGCAAATTTGTTCTCTCTCTCAGCTAGGTCTGGAGGTCAGGTTTTGTGTGTGTCCTGAAGCTACTGCCTTGTCCTTCTAGTTATGGCTTCTGTCAAGGCTCCAAAATAGGCAATGAGAAGTGTCCCCATGGATATCTGAAGTCACTCTTATTCCAGCTGGGCTTCCCTTATTGCAAACTCAAATGCACAAGTGAGCTGGAAGCCAAGGCAGCATGGAGTCATTCCAGGCCAGGAGACTCAGCTTCTCTGTAGCTGAGACTAGAGCTGCTCGTTACTCTGAGAGATTACGGAAGAGGCTCACAGGAGCAGGTGGTCCTCCTGAAGGTGTGAAGAGCAATAGATTGGCACCCCACGGACTTTTTCAAAGGGAAATTTATCCAGAAAATAGAACCTCACTGGGTTCAAAAGTGGGCAGTTGGAGGCAGTGGGAAGTGCCATGTGTGAAACAGTGGTAGCATCGGCAGCTGAAGTCTTCAGGCATAGTTCCAGTCCTTTAGGTACATTTTCCCCTTCAAACCTCCCAGCAGGTCTAAGGGGCAGACATGATTATGATTCCCATTTTCAAGATGAAATAACTGAGGTATGAAGACACTAAAAGTTTGTTTTGGATTCTTGCCCACACTGTTGACTATAAAGGCTGTGCTCCGACCACCACACCATCTTGCTGGGATGTGTTGTGGAAACGATACAGACTGAAGTTTAAACCACTGTACTACTTATGGTTTAAAACATGGTACTATGGATAACTTCACTATCTCTTTGATCTTAATTTTCTCATCTGGAAAATGGAGTTAATGAAAGCTAACCTGCAGATTTAGCAAAAGGATTGGTTTAACTGATTAAGATGCCACAATATATCCCCTCTGTACAACTATTACATACTAATAAAATAAAAGGATTGGATTTACGGTGGGCAAATTTGAGTGTGGTCACTAAGATTTTATTTCCTTTTGCCTGGAGTCAGGCCCATGGAAGGATCTCCATAGCCCTCACGAGGACAAGATAATGAGTGACAGCTGAGCAGAGAAGGCAGGGAACCACAAACTGATAGTGTTTTCAAATGTCTATTTCCTGCTAATTAATATTATATTATAAACAACACCCAGTATTCCTGGAAATTGATGGGACTATGATAAAAAAAATACAGGAGGAGAAACAATGTCCTTACCTCACAAAACATAGGCAACTTTTTGGCAAAATCCACCACTCTGGTGATCGCTGGTGTGATGATTTTTGTAAAATGGCTGAAGGCTTCCAAGTCGACCTTCCCACCTTCTGGGGTGTTAACTATTGGTGCTTGTCCAATATCTTCCGGCTGTGGGGAAGAAGCAAGAACGATTTAACGAAGGTGTTGAGGACAGGTTGGCTTCCCATAGTTCCTATGTGGCAGACATCTCTTCTGAGCTGACATCCACTTTAGTTTCTGCTTTCTATCTTGTTATTAACAAACAGAACATTTTTCACAGCATTTATTTCTTTGAGCAAAGGTATGTCTTGGCCATTGCTTTAACAGGTCCCAGTGACATTGTTCACAGGATTGTTGCCAGAGAAGGAGAGAGGAGAGGAGGTGAAGAAGAGGAGGGAACAGGGCATGGTGGCACACACCTATAATCCTAGCTGCACAGGAGGCCATAGATAGGAAGATCGATGTCCAAGGCCACAAAAATGCAAGAACCTATCTGAAAAATAACTAAAGCAAAAAAGAGCTGTGGGCGTGGCTTAAGTGGTAGAGCACATGCCTTGCACGCATGGGGCTTTGAGTTCAAACCCCAGTTCCCTGCTCCCCCCAAAAAAGATCAGAGCATGGCACATTCTGATGTGTCTGTAGAGGAGGTGGGCACCGTATGGGCACAGAAAGTTCCTTTCTGTCTGTCTTACAGACTCCTGTTTGAGGTGGTTTCAGCCGAGCATGAGGGGGACTACCCTATCCATCTCAGGTGGCCCTGACATAAACCCAGATATACAGATGAGCACAGCAGGGGTGAGGCACACCCCATAGAACCCAGGCCCTGACCCTGCAACCCCACCCCATGGCAAGGCTTTTACTCCGTGATGGCAGACTTTCTATTCCTCTTAACACTGTCCTTGCCAGCCTCTCCAGCTCTCATCCAGGAGGTTGTGAATGTCACCAAGGAGATCACAGAGACTAGTTGCCTGCTGGATGGTGGGCACCTTTGCCTATAGCCACAATGAATAGACAGGAACAAGGCCTTGTCTCTCTTAGCACCCATGACATGGAGTGGGGAGGGCAGCAGGAGAAAGGAGGAGGATCTGATGCTAGGAATGAGTGGAGCAGGATGGAACTCCTCACCCGCAGATTAACAACAAGGACATTGACAGTTGCCAGACCCTGGCCTGACACCATGGTACCAAACTCCACTGTGATCAGAATCACCAGATTTCAGGGCCCTTACCCAGTGTTTCTGATTCCTGTAAGGCAGGGGTGGAGCCAGGGAATCTTCATTTTTAACAAGTTTGTAGGACATGCTAGGGCCACACTCTGAGGACAGTAAACCAAGTCCAGCTCAGAGCAACCCAGTGACCATCTTTCTTCCCACAGCTCCCATTAGTGCTCACATCTCACTTCTAGCAGAAGGAAAGCAGATGCTGCCAGCACACATCCCGGACAGGAGTAGCTAGGCCCCATAAGGCAGTGGGAGGAGCCCAACTCAGGGCAGATGGTGAAGTGTGTCATGTTATGTGGCAAATGGTGGTGGTATTGAGCTCTTGTGCATTATCTAGGGGTCCTTCTGTATATTTTTATTGTTTGTTTTGGTGGCAATGACTGGGTGGAACCTGGGTTTTGTCCTGTTTTCATAGTAAATGGTGGTGTTTTGGGATAACTATTGGCACAGCAAGTCCATGGAAGGCTCTGATTTTGCAGCCTTTCTGGATGCGGATGGAATGAGTGAAATAACCTCACAGGTAGCTCCTTCTGTCTCTCCCCTTCTCTCACTGGTTGAGCTAAGGGAAAAGATACATCTTTTTTCTTTGGCAGTGCTGGTCCCTGCATCCTTTAGGTGCCTTTGCTGGTCTTTTTGATTCTTTCTCAACCTGCATACGAGGCTTGTCTTACCTCCTCTGTCTATTTCACAAGTCTGTTGCAAAGATCAAGTGATAAAAGGAATGTGGGCACACATTCTAAAAGGTGGGAATTTTATATAAAAGTTCTTAATGTATAGCATATATTCTACATATACGCAGGAAATATATAAAAGTTATTAATATATAATATATATTCTACATATATGTAGGAACATTTTTTTTTTTGTCTGAAATGGTGTTGAACTCAGGGCTTTGTGCTTGCTAGGCAGGTGCTCTATTACCTGAGCCACTCTACCAGTCCCTTGTCACATTGGTTATTTTTTGAGTCAGGGTCTCACTTTATGCCCAGGTTGACCTGGACTGCGATCCTCCAGATCTCTAGGATTACAGATTTGAGCCACTGTGGCCAGCCTTATGTGGAAGAACATTTCTTAGGAATTAAAAATAAAAATATTCCATTAACATGATTTTGGCCTAGCTGATCCAAGTATCTCCTCATTAACTACTGTTAGATCTAATCTGATTGTATTTAAATGGTAAATTCAGTGTCCTTTGAAATGCTCATGATTTAATACTGATCTGTAATCATTTCCATTCAATCTGTGGGTATGTTAGGTATTTGAACCTCCACCTGTGACCCCTCCAAAGATTTGAAAAAGGAGTGAAATTATGCAAGGAAATATGGAAGCTTTAACTAAATGTAACCTCTCAAATGTAACTTCACAAGCTTTTCTGTTGAAAAACAGGGTAGAAAAAAAACTTACCTTTAAGTCTCTGCATATTAAATGGCAAATACAATTGCTAAAGTAAAACTATTATAAATTAAAAGCATTTTTTATATCATTAAAGTTTGTCTCCACAGTGGATCTCAGATACTAGAATAAAAATGGAAAGACAAATCTATGACTTAATATGAGTTAACGTCAGGTATGGGAAATCAAGTGAGTATGCATCGTTTTTTGTGACTTCACTGCAGATTGTTCATCTGTGAGGACAATATGTAATTTGACTCTTCTTGAATCTGTTAGATATCTCACACAGCCTTGCACATCACATGTAATATATTTTTTCATATTTACAATATGGATTTATGCACCTGAAACTTCTCTGGTACTGATGATAAGTCTCTGGCCCATAGTCACAGGGAGACCTGTGGGGAAGGCCTGCTTTGTCCTCATATATCCAGCTGCCTTACCTTTCTCATGGGGAGACTTCCAACTCTTACCCTGACTTCTGTCCTCTTTGCCATATATGGACCTCCTGGGCCAGCCCAGCCAATCTTGCTGTGTCTCCATACAACTTGACTTACACTTTCCCATTTCACTGCTGCTTTTTCTCTGCACTTTTTCTTTCTCTGAAGCCCCCACTTCTCTCATCTTTGTTCACTCCAGTTCTCACCCATTTTCCAAGACCCAACTTGAATCCTTTCTTTGAGACATCCTGCCAGATGACCTCAGTTTAAAATGATGTCTACTTCATCTGAAGTAGCCCACGTCTATCGTCCTGTGGCATTAAGCATTTATTAATATCAGTTTTCATAATTAGATAGGTACATGTCAAGATATGAACTTCTCAATGGGCAGGGAATCACTTATGTGTCTTTCCCTATGGTGTACAGGTATTGAACCAAATGGCAGAGGATAGAATGCTTAATTAACTGAATGAACCAATGAATACATCTATATATATTTTATGGTACTGGGGCTTGAACTCATCAGGGCCTTCACCTTGAGCCGCTCCACCAGCCCTATTTTTTGTGAAAGGTTTTTCAAGGTAGGGTCTCACGAACTATTTGCCTGGGCTGGATTTGTACTGCAGTCCTCCTGATCTCTGCCTCCTGAGTAGCTGATATTACAGGCGTAAGCCACCAGTGCCCAGCTGAACCAATGTATTTATGGAGAAGGTATTATGGGACCAGGTCTAGTTCTAGATGCTGAGATTACATCAATGAACTACGTATCAAGGAACTTGCATAATAGTGAGGGAAGGGAGGCAATAAATAAGAAACATGCATTCACTGAAGTGTTAGTTTGTGCTAAAATTGGAGGTGACAGGTCAGGAGATGGGTGGGGTCAAGGCCCCTTTGAGAAGCGCTGTATGGGCTTTGACCTGAAGAACATCAAAGAGACAGCCTTCCATGGAGCTGGAGGAAGAGCAGTATAAAGTCTTGAGGCCAGGAAAGAGGACAATGTGTCTAAAACTCAGCAGTGGCATGGGATTAGTGGGGGAAGGCAGGCAGGGTCACATCGTACTAGGTACTGTGGACTATGGTGGGGGAGGCAGATTTACTCTAAGTGCACTGAAGGCTTGTAAACAGAGAAAGACTTGGTGAGATTTATGGTCATTACATAAGGAAAGGATATGCCAAAGGAAGAAACTGTCTGGAAACAATAGTATCTTGGGGAAAACTTGAGAGAAAACTAGAAAATAGCATGATTAAAATGCTTTGGAAGTACTTTTACCCAGTAGCTTGGGTTGAGTTGAGTAAGATTATGGGCTGGCAGTTAAGATGGATGGAAGTACATGAAGTAGGGGCTGAAGACAGAGGCTGAAGATGCACTGGATATGGGCTAAGGAATCCAGAGTAGCTCCTATTGGAAGTGGAAATGGAAAAGTATAAATAAGAAGTTCAGATGTGTGTGCAGGTGTGGCATCAGCCCTCTGTCAGCACTGGGAGGTTGGTGTGACACAAATCTTGACAAGCTGGCTTTCTGCTTTAATGGTTTCCTCAGAATTGTTTGAGGTAAGTAGAAAATGCTGCCAGTTGGCCTTTTTTCAAGTGGTTGGCTAACAGCCAATGACTTCTTGGCTTAACCTGACAGCTCTTTGGCACAGGTAGAGAAAGCAAAGGCCAGATGGACTCTACCCTTCCTCTGCTGGCTCATCAGATGTCGTCTTACAGCTAGTCAGGGGGACCCAGACAGATGGTGATTCAAGGTCCGGGTGTAAAGGAGTATAAAAGGAGCCTTGGGACATGACTATAGGTACATGCTTTCCTGGGATGAGTAAGATCAGATGCTGAAGGTGGATGTGGTAGGGAGATGTGTACAACAACCTCTTATTGCCAGGCACTGTTGCAGCCTTTATTACTTTTATACCATTTGGTAAGCATACAAGATAACTAAGCCGTAGAGAGATGAGATGACATGCTCGAGATGTTAGAAAGCAACAGAGGCAAGTGCTGACTCAGACTGTCTGGTTCCTATGTCCACTTCTGTGACTGCTAGGCTCCCCTGCCTTTTCTGAAGTGATAATATATGAAGTGACAATAACTTGATTGCACTTGTCCTGGGCTCTGTTCACATGGACCACGCATGGCTGAATCACCCACCCTTCCCAACCCTTCTGTCATACTGCTCTCTGAGGCTCCCTCACTGGAATGTGGAAATGAGGCAGCAGCGACACCTGGGAGGAGTAGGGGAGGGCTGCCCTAATTCTGAAGGTCACATTTCATTCTTGGTTAGGAAGTCCACTCAAAGCCACACCTTTGCATATGAACTGGGAAGGAGAATAATGATACAATGTCAACAGACAGTAATAAGGATGTCCATGACAATACTGTTGCAAGCAGATGACTTATGCCAAACCAAATGTCTTGTTGCCCCTGGGAGGTGTAGCAGTGAGGTAGCCCTCGTGGACATACCTGCTTGCCTTGTCTGCCACCATTCTCAGCCTGACCACACATACAAATTGTTGGTGGTAAAACTGGGCATTTCTGTAGCCTCAGAGATTGGAATGGACTGGAGGAAATTAGAAAATGACATGATTTGAATGCTTTGGAAGTAATTTTACAGCAGGGCCTTAGATTCATTATGAAACTGCATGGTTTTTGCAGAAAATCCTCATTTGCCAAAGACTCTCATTTTCTTAGATCCAAATATAGATTTGAAACCCTAGTCAAACCACCAGTCTCTTTTCCTGACTTGAATCCTGGTCCTAGGGGAAAGAAATGGTGAAGTAGCTTCTTGTGGGAATAAACTAGTTACCCATTCCAGATAAATAAATACCTCTACCTTTTATGACAACATATAAATTTTAATCCCTTGTGACAGATTACTCTACTGTTATTAAGGTAATAAGCCTTTTAAAATTCTTTTTGAGAACAAGATGGGACACCAACACATAAAAATCAGTGAAATAACGTGCAGCAGTGTTGCAAGCGTAAAAGGAGGATCGACCACATAAGAGACACAAATTCTAATGTGCAGAGCCCTGTTCAGTCCAGTGATACCTTCTGGCACATGGATACCATTTAGCAAAGCTGTCTTTAGGCAAGGATTCTGAATTTTCTTTCAAGAATAATTCACTACTCAGGAGAGTACAGTTTTGATCCTGAGCCATGAATGTTTAACCTGCATTACCTCTCTGTGTAGAGTATCTGTAAATATGCAAACTGGCTGAGGCCTGGGGCTTAACTGTACTTTCTCCAAAGATTGGTCTGTGACAGTGTATGTTCAACTTGAATATTTATTGAGTTCTGATCCAGATATCTATTGCTATCTATTATCTCCCAGTGTTCTAGGGGATCATGGCACAGCTCTTCCTGGTGTCCCTATACAGCTACCATCAAATGGCTGTACCATAAGAAAACTTCTTTACTCACTTTTCTGGTGTCTGGGTTGTTTGGGAATCTCTCCTTCCACGTGACCTCTTCGCATGGCTAGTCTGGGCTTCCTCCCAGCATGGTGGTCTTGGAGCACTTGGACTTTTGTTATATAGCAGTTGACTCCCTCTCCAAGAGACCCAAGTGGGAGCAAAGCTTCTTATGATCCAGCCTTAGAATCCACTCAAGCATCTCTTCTGCCAAAGTCCATTGTTTAAAGGAATCACAGATCAGCCCAGATTCAAGGAGATAGAGAATAGAATTCTCTCCATGGGAGAAAACGGGCTATGCACAGAGGAGAGACTGTGATGGCAGCCATCTTGGAGGAAAGCTACAAGAGTGTGAAGCACACATGGGATGGCCATTGAAGGGCTATTGCTGAATGGAACATGGACTCCCCAAGGAGATGCAGGGACAGAGGCAACTGGATGCTGGAAATTAAGTGCATTGTGGAGACAGATGGGGTAGTGGAAGAGCTTTGATCCCCTCTGGGAATCACTGACTTGGAGGAGCAGTTATTTACTTTTGGATCAAGAAGTACAATTTCTTGAACATCTCAAGGATCTACAAAAGATACACTTAACGTCAGTTTCACGGGGAAGGGAGATGGTGGGCACAAGAGTTGTTCATGAATGTCAGCTTCCTGAAGAAAACTCTCGTGCGTGGATAATCTCATGGCCCTGACAAAAACCAGTGGCAAATCACTCTGCGCTGTATCTTCGTGTTTTTTCTATAGACGGTCAGACTAATGGGAACTGACAGGAGCCTTTAAGTTAAAAGTACAGGCCTCAAGGCAGGTTCTCACTACTCTATGCTGTGTTATCTTTGCTGAAGAGACCAGAGGCATGGGAAGATTTGATTACATTTTGTTTTATAAGCTTGGCTTCTCAGCTTTCAGAAGCAGCTCTTAGCGCTTGAGCCACTCCACCAGCCCTTTTTTGTGATGGATTTTTTTCGAACCATGAACTATTTGCAACTGGCTACAAACCTCAGTTTTCCTCATCTCTGCCTCTTCAGTAGCTAGGATCAGGGTGTTAAGTGTTAAGTGTTTCTTAATAGAAAAAAAGAAAATACATCTTTAGAGTCTGGAAAAAAGCATCTTGGTGACTACTGAAACTAATTTAGTTTCAGTTCTTGTATCTTTTGGAGGTGTTTTGGGTTTTGGGTATACAGATGATGAGGCTGTGCAGGATGGTAGACAGGAGCCCAGACTTGGAGCTGGGTGTACCCATCATCACTATGTACTAACTGTGGGAGCTCAGACAAGCTTCCTTCACTTCTCTACCTCAGTTCTCTCTCCTGTAAAATGCAGATATTATCCATGTCTACTCATAGGGTTGGTATATAGAGAGCACATAGACTAGCACCTAGCATATGGTAAGGGTTATGTAAGTGTTTGCTGACATTGCTGACCAACCCATTAACAAGGACTGGTGGTGTTATTTCATTATGGCAATGACAGTAATTGTTTCAGGGCAGGTAGATTATATGCAAGATTTTTCTCTCTTAAAATTTCTTTTAAGGTTTGTTATTACATTGTTTTAACAGAAAACCCTATTACATTTTAATGTCACTGTTGAAGCACAATGATAATTATAGCATCCCATCTCCTTGTTCAGGCAGGGAGGAGCAATGAAATGCTTGGAAATGCAGACAGACCCACAGGAAATCTGCTGCCAGGACTCAGCCAGGTTCTACTCACAAAATACTTCACATGGTACCCTAAAAGCAGGATCTCTCTGAGACAGTTGGGGCAGATAGTCCTGCTAATGAGGTAGTAGAGAGCCTGCACTGGGAACCAGAAAACCTGAGTTGGCTTTGGAGCCTTGCTTGGCCACTTTTCTTAGCACTGTGATCTGTGGTAGCCACTTACAGCCTTGGTTTGTATGTCTGTAAAATTGAGAGAGAAATTCCAGCTTCCTTCAAAGCACTATGGAGTCCAGATGAGGAAGGAATGGGAAAAACTTCCACAGCCTCGAGTTTGATAAAAAATAATCAAACATCAGTACCCTCCTGGTCTGGAAGGATCTGTTTTCTCCACATACCTCCCCCATCTCCATTGTCTTCCTGGACTCAGGCTCATTATTCCAAGCTAAACATTACAACTTCTGTTCACATGAAAGTTCATCTGAGGTAGGCATACTTCACCCTAGAGGTGATTTTAAAGAGGAGATGGCTTGTGGGAGCAAGCTCAGAGGTCTAAGTGTGCATTCATGGGGCATGCAGGAGAAAGCTGGCAGGCAATGAATTTACTAAGTAGTTGGTCCAGGAATGGTCTTACTAACACCAAAATCAAACTGAGCAAACAAGGCCTAGGAAACTGCTTTGGAAGTCAGCAAATCACAGAGCAGATGGTAAGAGTAGCCATGGTGTCTCCCACACACCTGGCTCCAGTCCCAGCTCTGCAAGTTTGTCCATCTCTCAGAGCTGGAGTTTGCTAACTGATCAAACCAGGCAGCAATAGCAGCAGCCCATGGCTTGAGAATACTCTGAGTTGAGGCAGAAAACACTGAGTGTGTAACCAATGGTGTACAGTGCAGGGGAAGCCTTACCAGGAATTTCCGTTTCTGCTTCCAGTGGCTGCCCTGAGCATTAGTGGCCACATGGGCTTCGGTGACAGTCTTGATGAGTTCCCACTCTTCATCCGTGGGCTCTGGCTTGTGTCCGATGGACTTCTGCAGCTCTTCCCGCCGCCTCTTCTCCCGGTTCTCCTCGATCAGTTTCCTCTTGGCTAGCCTCTTGCTATCATCCAGCACCACTGGGGAGGAGAAGGGTGAAATGGACACATGAACACTCCCAAGACACCTATCAGATTGTGCATCCTGGAGCCTGGGATACATCAAGGCAGGATGGCTCAGAGGGTCACACAGGGCATTTCTCCCTATAGTAGAAAACTACCTCTGACTAGGCACCACCCACCAGGGGTCCTAGTGCCAAGCTCTCAATGCCAGTGTCATCTTTCTAAACAAAGCTCTGAGGGAACATGGACCCTGGGCACCCCAACTCCACAGAAGGTGGCCCTAAAAAAAGTGAAGCAGAAGGAGGTAAAGTCTATACTCCCAGGTAGATTTGTGCAGCTGACTGTCTAAATTCACGCTTAGGGTCCCTGTTCTCCTTTCCTCCCTTAAGATGGCTCTTGGTGAGATTTCAGGTTTAACAAGCTTTGGAGTGGTGTTAGGAGTTCCTGATTCCATCCTCAGTGGAAAAAGGACCCCACCTTTTCAAGACTCTCATAG
This sequence comes from Castor canadensis, assembly GCF_047511655.1. Lineage (NCBI taxonomy): Eukaryota > Metazoa > Chordata > Mammalia > Rodentia > Castoridae > Castor > Castor canadensis. Next base: position 102,662,206 of record NC_133395.1, on the reverse strand, counting down.
GGCTGACAGGGATGTATCTGGGCCCATCTTGGGCCTCACAGGTACTTGCTTTGCATTACTCTTTACTAGTCAGGGTCCAGGCTTCGAAATCTAGAAAGACTTGGATTTGAATATTGACGCTACCACCTTCTAGCTGTGTGATTTCCAGCAAGTTACTTGGGCTCTCTGAGCTTTCATTTCTTCCTATGTGAAATAGGATCACTAATACCTGCTTCCCAAGGTATTCAACATGATAATGCATTATGAGAGCTCAGTAAGTTTAGGCACAACTTGTTTCACTTGTGCAAAAGAGAAATAAGAATAGTAGATAATAAGAAATCTATATTTCTGTGGTTAATTTCCAAAAGAAACCATCTTACTAGACTCTTAGTAACTATCAACGGAATGGAAAGGCTCAATTTTTATGTTAGAGTCACAGTATTTTAGAACTAGAAGGGACCCTAGACAGTACCCATCCAACTCCTTTCTTTCACAGAGGAAGAAATGATCCAGAGAGGTCATGACTCGCCTAAACTCACAAGCAAGACCCAGAACTCCTGATTCCATTCTATAATGTCATTGTCCTAGGGCCATTTCTTGATAACCTGGTAAGAAAAGGACAAAGGCAGACATAGCCAGAAGAGGAGAACCAAGGAACCCACTGATATACAAACCACAGAAGGTACAGACTGGATTGGATCACCAAAGTTATGAAAGTATGGGAAATACGAATGAGTCCTGTGAAGGCCCTGGGGCTCACTTACTAGAAGGTAATGATACAGCCTCATTTCCCAAATCCTTCCAGTGGGCCACAGACTGTTGCACCTGACCTGCACTATCTAACTTAGTCCTGGACACAGCCCTATGAGGCAGGTGGTGATTTCCCAGAAATGAAGCCAAAAACTTGGAGGTCACTCAGCTAGTAAGTGGAAGATCTAGGACTCAAAGAGAAGTTTTTTCTGATTATAAACTCTGAACTCTCAAAATGTCTTGTAAGCAAATAAGGGACATTCAGAGTTTATTTCCATACAGTGTAGAATAGCACTGACTTTTAAAAATCTCCTAAATGCTTATATCTTAAACTTTTCCATATGCAGTAAGAATGGTTCGTTATTCGTGACTTATCTAAGCATTTGGTTCTGAGTCAATCATATTCACATATCCTTATCATGAATATTGTCAGGAAGGGTTACAGTCTTTAAATGGTAAAGAACACACTCAGCCAGAGTGGGGATGAACTCAGGACTTCCAGCATGACATGCTAAAGCAAGCCTCTTCAATGACTCTGTCCTGTCTTTCTTATTGGGCAAAGCCAGACCTTCCACCAATGTTTTTGTTTGCTCCAACAGAATCCTACTTATCACATAAATGGAAGCCATGATGATTTCCTTTTAGATCAGGAAGAATCTTCATTGCATTTCCTTTCTTTCTTTTATTTTTAGCTAACATTTGGAATCTCTCACTGGTGTACAAAAAATTATGGCAGTAGAAATGATTAATACTGATACCTATCAAAAGGGAGGCCAGGCATTCTGAATGGCCTGATTCTTCTTTTTATAATTAATTAAATAACTATGTAAGTCCCTTGCACAGGATGGGAAGGATAGACCCCCCAAGGGCTAATCTCAACACCATATGTTTTTTGTCTAAAAATAACAACCAACCAACTGAAGGATGACTCATGCAGTAACATTCAACTTTGAGTTCTTCAGACATTCCTGGCCCATGTTTTCTGCTGATAACCTGCCTCAAAAATGTCCATAAAATAAAATTCCTGTCTCTGCTTTTGAGAAAATATGAGGTCTATACCATGAGGCTCTTACCACATATAGCCTGTGTGTGAAAAGATAACTTATCAAGGTACATGGACAAGACTCCTAATTTGTAATGTGTTTCAAAGCAGTGTTGCTAACAGTCTGCCCTTCAAACACTACAGAGAGAACTTAACTGCTTTTCCTTCCCTAGCATCTGGATCCTTTGAGAGTTGGGAGTTGGTAAGATTGGAATGGGATGAAAACCTCAGGATTGGCTCCCACCTCCCTTTCAGGGCAAGCTTGGATGCAGGAGAGAGGGGCTGTGAGAAAGTACTTGGTTCTGCTTTCTTTCCTGTCTGGTTAATCTTGAACCAAACCCTTCCCCAATCAACACTCCTTGAATATGAAGCAAATGAAGATCTACTTACAATCTGTTGCCATGCCAACATAGATGCATTTCTTAAAGCGACATTCCTGGCACTGATTTCGCGTGACTTTGTCTATAACACATTTTCCTTCATATTTACAGGAATAAGATGGATGGAGATTTTTCTGAATGGTTCTTCTAAAGAAACCCTACATGAGAAAGAAAAGCCCAAGACAACAGTTTCATGTTTTCTAAAAATAAATGATTCTTCAATCTTGTGTTCACATATCTATGAGAGCAATTGTTTTGGACTCAAACCTGTATTGGCCCTCTAGTTTTATCTTCAGCTACAGAACAGTATGAATCTGGGGAGCTGAAGGGGATGTCACTGGACTGTGGAGTCTGCACCTTTCTGGCATTTATCCAAGGAATAAATCTAGTGCTTTCTTTTATTTTTCTGTTCACTGAATAAGATATTTATTTCATAAGGTATCATAATTGTGTTGCTCAATCAAAAGTACAGAGGTTTCATTTCACCATTTCAAGAAACCAAACAAATGCTGGTGAGCATGTGGGGGAAAAGGACCCCTCATATGCTGCTAGTTGAATGTAAATTAGTGCAGCTACTATGGAAGTCAGCATGGAGGCTCCTCAAAAAACTATAAATAGAACTTCCATATGATCCTGCTGTACCACTCCTGGGCATATATCTGGAGGAATGTATACCAGCTTACAATAGAGAAAGCTGCACACCCATGTTAATAGCAGTACTGTTCACAATAGCCAAACTATGGAATCAGCCTAGGTGCCCTTCAAATGATAAATGGATAAAGAAAATGTGGTATGTCATAAAGGAGGGGAGAGGAAGGGTGTGTTTAAGAAAGCCTATCATAGATGGGGTAGATTTGATCAAAATACACATATATGGAAGCTGTAAATTTCACTTTGAAATCCCTTCGTGCAATTAATTTATGCTAATAATTTTTTTTTAAAAAAGAATGTGGTACATATACACAATGGAGTATTATTCAATAATAAGGAAGAATGAAATTGTGTTGTTTGCAGGAAAATAGATGGAACTGGAGATCATCATGTTAAGTGAAATAAGCCAGCCTAAGAAAAACAAATATCACATGATCTCTCTCATATGTGAAATCTAGACCTAAAGAACAAATTGAGTGCCACAAGTGTAAAATGGTGGAACTAGCTGGGAGGAACCAACAGGAGGATGAGAGAATGAGAGGAGACGTTGAAAGGGTATGTGTGGGGGAGGGAGATATGACTCAAGTACATCACACACATGCATGAAAACAGAATAGTGAAATCTGTTAAACTGTTTTAAAAAGGGGGAAGAGGCATTAGAAAGAGTAGAGGGGGTGAATTTGATCAAGGTACATTGTGTGCATGTGTGGAAATATCACAATGAAACCCCTTTGTACAACTAATATATGCCAATAAAAAGAGAAAAAATAATTATGTTGCTAAATTAAGCTATGAGGAACTTTATTACATTGTACTGGGAAATAAAAGAACTGAATACTTGATACTTTATTAATAATTTGATCATTTAGCAATTCAATAGATGCATTAATTACCTTCAGAGATTTTGTTTAGGCCTGGGTGACTTAGATAACATTCTCAAGGGTGTTACACTAGAATTTTCTGGACATGACCCCCAAGTCCTGACAAGTGCATTCAATTGCAGGAATTAACAATGACAAGTGAGCATGTCTTGTGAGGGGAATGATGCAGAATGTGGTAATGTAGCCCATATCACTGCATCCTCCCCATAACCTTGTTAGGGAGGCACTCTTTTCTTTCTAAGTATTTTATTAAGTGCATGATATTTATACAGGGGTTTTATTGTGACATTTCCATATATCCTACTATTATACCCTGATTGGGTTCATCCCTTCCATTAGTCTGCCTCCTACTCCATTCCCCCTCTTAAAGTGACTTCAACAGATCTCAATGTTCCATATTCACACTTGTATGGAAAGTATTCTTAATATCTTCATAGTAGGGTTTATAAAACTAAGCCTCAGGCAGGTCGAATCAGGCCCCAAATCACACGGCAAGTACACATGGGAACTTGGCCTACATTCCTAAGTTGTACTCTACATCTTATTTGCTTTACAGCTCAAATGACATAAAATGAAGTGATTTTGCTGTATCATTTAAGTGATTAGATTATAAATAGTCCCATCCACTTCTCAAAATGCATTCACTTTATCTGTTTTGTTAGACTAGGAAGTTTTAGAGGAGTTTCCTGCTAAAACTCAAAGAGGGAAGAGCTCTCACTTGGTTAGCTAGATTCAACCCATGTTTTTATTATCTCACTTAATCTTCCTTGGCTTTGATTATAGACATAGCCCCCTAACCTATTCCTCACTCAGACACAAAGCTACTCCATATAATGAAAAAGATACAAAGTTTAGTTAGGCATTCATATTGGGCAAAGCAGACATAAAAAATGGGAAAACACCATGAATAAGTGAGATTCAGAGACTTGGTTTGGGTGCATGTGTGTAAATTCTTTATATCATATCCAGTGTTCACGTTTTAACAGAAGAGCTCATGTTATATCAGGCTTTTGCATCCTTAAACTTTGCATGCAAGAATCTGGATCATGTGGACATCCTGCTAAAAAATTCAAGAGAGGTCACATGGGCAGCTGTTTGAGATGTTAGGGATTTATCCCTTGATGTGCAGGGTGGGTAAATCCTGCAAAGCAGCAATGTCAGACCCTGTGGCAGGAGTGAAATGCAAACTTCCTATGAGCCTCCCTCCCTACCTGTTCCTCCATCCAAGGAGGGCAATAGAGGGAGGAAAAAAAAAACCCACCTTGGGACTCCTGGCAAGAAGGATGTCCCAGACTGGGAGGGGGCAGGACAGAGCTCCCAGTCCCAGACTGGGAGGAGGCAATGTTTCCTAAAAGGGGAAGTAGCAAAGTCCAAGACAGCCAGTGAAAGCTGACTGGCGGTTTCACCACAGGGAAGCTACCTGACACTGTGTGTCTCCATCACCCTGTGCCCTGCTGGGGTTGGAGCATCCAGAAGACCGAAATGGCACCAGAAAAGGATGGAAAGCCAAAACAGGGTAGCACCCATTTCTCCCAAAAGGCTATTCTGTGCACTCTTCCATGGAATGAATGAAATAACTGCGACTTGCTCATTTCATAAAAAGCGTGATGGCTTGCTGTACTATTGCTTGTGCCATCTTTTCTGTGACCTACTTTTGATGGCTTTTCTTGGACACTTCATGGGACAAATTCCTTTATGCCATTGTCCTCCCCTAAGCTATCATAAAGCATATCTTGACATACGATGGGGGATCACTTCACTTGAGTAAATGTAAAAACACTAGGTCCCTTAATTTTGAAAAGTGATGAAAATTAACTCCTGGAAGTAAACTTGAGTATAGAACTTTTGTAATAGTCTACTTATTAAAAAAAAAATCTTTTAGAGGCTGGGGTTCATTGGTACAGCATGAGCTTAGCATATGTGAGGTTCTGGTTTCAATCCCTATCACGAAAACAAGTAAGTAAATAAGTCCCTTTAGAGTTGAGCTGATAACAAAAAGATGTCCTGGGAAATAAATGAGGACATGTATGTCATTGATTTGCTGGTGACTAGAGGTACTGCTTTTATATATCAACCTCAGATGTGTTTCTGTGCATCTGGAGAACTGGATCCATTTCTCAGTGCTTTGAGACAAAATGTCATCTTCCTCTGTCAGTATTTGGGCAGTTGTTAAGGTTTTGGTCTTAGAAAATAGTTTATTATGAGGTAACATCACTCTCTACAAAAAAAAAAAATGCATAAAGACTGGCACATCCCAACAGAGAAAATATCTCCTTGAGATTTCACTGTTGTCTGGGTAAAAATGGGCCAAAAAGATTCTATCCATACATGTTGTTTGGAGTGGAAATATTTTTAAATTGCAGGTTTGAATAAACATTATATGAAGCATAACTTTTAAAAAAAAGTCTGTTGCCATTCTTAGAAACTACACTTCCTTAGAAAAACTCTTGTCTTTTCCTAAGACGACTTCTCTTGATATTAAGTGATCTGCAAACCCTGCCCCCATGGTCCTTTCTGGTTTTATGATAGAGCAGTCCTAGAGACAGGATTTGGATCTGAGACAAAGGCATGCAAGTGAAGAAACCTAACCTTTTGCTACATGATTTTTTCTTTTAAGAAAATCTTAGCTGAGGAGCTGGGCATAGTGTTTCATGCCTATTAATCTCAGCTGTGCAGAAGGCAGAGGTAACAGGATTAAGGTCCTAGGTCGACTGGCAAAAGAGTGACACCATATCTAAACTAAACAAAAGCAAAAAGAGCTGGGAATGTGGCTCAGTGATAGAGCTCCTGGGTCCTGAGTTCAAACTCTAGTACTGGGAAAGAAAGAAGGATGGAAACAGAGAAGGAAGGAATGGGGAAGAAAGGAAGGAAGGAAGGGGGGAAGGAAGGAGGAAAAGAAGGAAGGGGAAAGGAAGGAAGGGGGAGTGGAAAAGGGTGGGGGAAGGAAAAGAAGGAGGGAGAGAAGGAGGTAGAGCGGAAGGGAGGGAGGAAGGAAGGAAAGAAATTTCAGCTGAGTCAGACCCCAGCTGAGGCACTGACATGGGTTAGGAGGCTCAATTCTCCCTTTGTTTAGGGCAATTGCTGGGAATGCACTCAGTTCTCTGCAAGGCACTCTCAGCCTTTAGGGTCACTTTGGGGAGTTAAGTAGTAAATGGACTTTTCATTAGATTCTCTCCCAGAATTCAAAGTTTATCCTAAAAAACTGATTTAAAAGAATCTCAATGTTGCATTATCAAGCAGGTAAAGCCTTATGAATTGGTGCTAATTTAGAAAAAAAAAAAAAAAGACCAGTTTCCATGGCTGAGCTTTGGGAATGAAAGAATGTACTTAAAGTTAAATAGTTTTATTGATTTCTAATCAAGCCCAGAGCGGCTCTTTCATGAGAGAGTCTGCAAGTCCCCTAATGGCCAGGACTTGTAATTAGCTTGGAGAAATTGTTGAAGATGTTATTTTCATAGCTGTAAGGGCAACCTTTAGCTCAGTGTTTGTTTAAGAACTGCAAGATTCAGACCTAAGGGAAGATGTTACATACCTCACTTCTAAATAACAGTGCTGCAGATAAAGGCCTTGGGACCTCAGAAGTGACCTTATTTCTTACTTTTGTTGAGGTAATGTCACCATCTCAACATTTTTAGCAGGTTCTCCTGTGTTTCTTAATTTCATGTACAAAAGTGGGGAATTTGCTTGAGAAATCTCCAAGGGAAAAGGAACACTTCTTGGTGTGAACTGAACTCACATGTTAATTTGGGGGATTTAACTAAACATGTCATCAAAAAATAATTATAAAAATCATTCCCTGATTTAAAACACATCTTCCTTTATAAAACATTAGCTGAATACTGAATACAGCACTGGTTAAACTTTTTTATGCTTATGATATATTTTATTTTCCAGGCTAAGCTGATGAACTAAAAGATATTTTCCATACAGCTTAATTTTGTTGATGGAGAGTGTAAGGAGGCAGGTTTAGGCTGCCTTTGGGCAGGTAAGCAGACTAGTATGTTGTCATTCATCTCCTGAAGAAAGGTCTGCAGAGAACAAAATTACCTGGTGGATGGACCAGAGTCTACTTACTGCAGGCTTGGCCAACGCCACTTGGGAAAAATTTCAGGACATAATTGAATGTAAGTAGCCTCAAAAGTATATCCTAATGGAACCCTTAAAAATGGCATATTCATGCAGATTAACTGGGGATGGAGCCCATAGAAGATCAAACCCTGCCTCCACAAACATTGTAAATAAAGTGGGAAGAAAAAAATATTTATTGGGATGCTCACATATTTAAAAAACATATGCTTTTTAAAACCCAAAGTAAAAGTTTTACTAATTTCATCTTATTCTCTTTTGTTTTAAAAACACTTGAAGCGGTAAAGAAACCAGACATCACACTCTTGTAAAATTTCCTTTAGTTACTTATGGTTTGGGGGGGAACACCCTCAGATCTTGAACATGTCAAAAATGAAAAGGACCCCTGGATGGTCTCAGGCTATGTATGTTAGAATCTGGTTTAAATTTGGACTTGAATTTAACATTGAGTTCCAGTGGAGTCCTGGGAAGAGATCTGAGCTGGGCAGAGGTCTGGGTGCTGGGGACCTGGGCACTTACCTTGCAACCTTCACAGGTGATACAGCGGTAGTGATACCCCGTGGCCTTGTCACCACACACTACGCAGAGCTCGTCTTTGTCTAAGTAGCTGGGAATGTACCCTGAGAAGGAGGGGCAAAGAGGAAGATTAGAAAACAATACCAGGTGAAAAATCAAAGATACACCAGAGCTAAGTTCTCTAGCCAGAGGCAAGACTGGTTTGCTAAGAAGAGGCTAAAAACAGAGAAGACTTAATGAAACCAAAAACTAAGTGTCAGACATATTTGGAGCAATAGAGTGACATCAGCTCAGGATTTCCCCATGCCAGAAACACAGTTGAGATCTGTGTGCTGTGCTGTTAGACCCATGAATCAAGTTGGGAGGTCAGGATTTAAGACCCCCGGAACACTGAATTCTGGACAACACAATCTTGAAAGAGAGGTTTATTTCAGAACTTGTTCTCAAAATTGATCCACGTTAGAGTCAAGGCACCATGCAGTGAATTCAGAAACTTTCATGGCTCCAGACCTTGGGAAATCTTGAAGAAACTGGTCTTGGGGCTTTGACCTCTCTCAGGGTCCACTGGAAGTTACAGGGCAGAGACAGGAACCCAGAACTCTTACCATCAAGTGCCCAGGATAAGTTATGCCAGTCATCTTGTAAAAATAGAGAGTTTTAGTAGAATGAAAAAGGCCATCTAAAATTTTTTGGTAAACTTGTGATATTATAATATACAACCCAACACTACTAGGGTAGTGTAAAATAATTGCAGTTCCATTGATTAAGGAAAGAAAATTCAACCACCATAACTCCTTTTCAGCTTTTTATTTGGGCACACTGGGTCTTGATCTTGGGGTCTGGCACTTGTTAGGCAGGTGCTCTACCACTTGAGCACAATAAGTTCTTTTGTTAGTGTGCCCTTTGTTTGTTACTTTAAACCACCAAAGTTTACAAACAAAAACATGAGCCACCTGCTCCCACATGTTCTCTTGGAAAGTCTTTGACTAAGTAAACTTTTCTTAGTTTTAGTGAAGATTAGTTAGGTTGAAATGACCAATGACTTACTGTATTCCATTTTCATAGACTTTTTAAATTATAACTTTTTTATTAGAATATATTCATTATACATGGAGGGGGATTCATGATGACAATTCTGATTAGGTTTATACTGTAGATTGGTTAGATCACCCCCACCATCTCCCCCCCCCACCTTCCTGCCCCACTTAAAGCAATAGCAAGAGGTTTCTTTGTTCTATTTCATGTAAGTATATGAAGTCCATCAACCATATTCCCTCACCTTAATCTCCTTCATTCACCCTCCCCCTTCCTACTAGTAGTCCCCCCACTATACATGTTTTTTAGTCCTGTCTTTCATTATTAATACTTAAGTTGATGTTCAAAGGGGATTCTCAATGTATCCCCACTGTGGGTGTACTCAGGCCTTCCCGCTTGCTAGACAGGTGCCCTAGCAGTTGAGCCACAGCTCCAGACCTTTTTCGCTTTGTTTTCATAAACATGTTATTTATTTTTTTCCCTTTATCTATTCATTGTTCAATATATTTTTCTTTTTTTCATTTATTCATATGTGTATACAATGTTTGGGTCATTTCTCCCCCCTACCCCCTGCCCCCTTCCTCCCCCCATTCCCTCCCTCTCCCCCGCTACCCCCTCGCTTCCAGGCAGAAACTGTTTTGCCCCATCTCTAATTTTTTGAAGAGAGAGTATAAACAATAAGAAGGACAAAGCATTTTTGCTAGTTGAGATAGAGATAGCTATACAGGGAGATTCCTAGCATTGCTTCCATGTACAAATGTGTTACATCCTAAGTTCATAAACATTTTATTAACCAAGTTAATGAATGAAGGCCCCACTTTCCAGAAAATAAAAGCCATGAAGAAAACAGAAGGAAAAGGAATCATTTTCATAATTTCTTAGAAATTACTTTGCTGAAACTTTAATTTAGGAAAATGTGACTCCTTGGGAGGCAGATAATTGACCTCAAAATAAGATTTGGTAATGTACATTTTTAAATATCACAGTTTTTCTTAGTTTACTTTTGCATCAGGCAAGCCATGATTCATCTGTTGAATTCATTACAAGATTTCCAAAATCCTCATCAGGCACTTTTAAAAAGAGAATTCTGGGCAGGGTTTGGGCAGGACAAAAGGGAATTGAAATGATTTGTGTGTTCACTCAATCACTCATCTATTCATGAACTTTTTTTTAGCAGGTACTATGTGATAAGCATTATGGTTGGTGCTGAGAACATGAAAATGAATGAAGTACTTTTCCTTTGGGAAGTGTGCAAGTCCCTCGTACTAGTTTTCCAGCTCTGGTCATTGCTCTGTGAGAGAAAGAGGTGGAAAAAAAGGAAAGGACATGAATGAAGTTGAGTGTGATCGCAGAGAAGTGCAAGACAACAGCCTCAGTGAGATTCCAATTCAGTCACTAGGATGGTTTTCGCAAAAATGACAGACAACAAGTGGTGGAAAGGATGTGTGCTCAGGGGTTTGTGTGGCAGATAAACACCTACTTACAAAGCACAAGGAAAGTTTTAACCAACGGAGTAACCCAGTTACTAAAATGAGCGTCTTCCTGGTAAAAGCAGATAGACCTTGACCTCTATACTTCTGAACTGTGTACAACTGATTCAGAAAGACTTTTGAATCCTTGGTATCACATGTAGACTGCAGAGATAAAGGAGGAAGAGGTGAAGATCATTTCCCTCTAATCTCATGTGTAGGAACCAACTGTGATACAGTGGGATACGGTGCCGTGGCCTGGGGACACACCTTAGGAAAGTCACAACGTGGTATCTGGGAGCATTAGCCAGAGTTGGGAAGATACAGGTAATTTACCATCACCTCCCCATTCCTTGTCCTCACCACCTTTGCTGCCCTTAGCTTTTGGAGTTGGCAGTAAAACACAGAAGATTTTCTTCTTTCTGTGGTTGAACAATTTATTTGAATGTTTGACCTGTAATGGTTCTTGCAAACCCTGGAATCCAAATCTCATTCAGTCAGAGATTAGAATGGTCTCTTTCCATATTCTGACTGCTAGAGGATAAATGATTTGTTTTACTCTCATTTCCCCTAGAATATTTTCTAGGTGGGTGGAGGTGATTGGATGTCTTTAGTTAAATCCAGCCTTCTGCAGCAACACATACTTGAGGCAGAAGCAGCTGCTTACATGATTGTACTAGTGCGCTCCACCTATCCCTTTCTTTTCTCTGCAATATCACCTCTGAGCCATTTTAGTTATCTAAAACAGTCACCACAAGTAATGATCCATCAGTCCTTATGCCTGCACCCATTATTCATCATGAAGTAGCTTCTACCAGGGAAGAATGTCCCCCACATAGTGATCAGGTAGGAGCGGGTTCTCTTTAGGGTACCAATAACATCGCACACCTCTGGAGAACTTCGCCAGTTTTTGCTGTTTTATTTCAGGGTCTCCATCTTTTCACTTTTTCACACTCACAAAAGAGTCACATGCCAGTCAATATGCCCACCAAGGAAATGCATGTGTCACAGTTCTATTGCCAAGTGGGGACACTCTGGGTGTCGTCATGCCAGGTAGGTCTGTCTAGAAACAGATGTGAGAGGCAACCCTGAAGCTACATTGTTCATCTGAAGAACTGTACAGGCAAGTTGTCCCAGGGAACTGGTAGAGAAACCTGGCTAATAGTACTTTCCCCTCAGAACAACTAAGACCCATGACAACATATGATGAAGGACAATAAATTGTCACCAGCTCCCTATTTGCTCATAAGCATTACTTTTCAGACGAAGACTGATGCTGCCATTTTATCAAGCATATTTTTATGAAAGCAAACTGCATCTGCTTGCCCAAAAAATGACCTTGAGATTTTGTTTTTTAGTGGATATTTAGTAATGTTGAGTTAGTTGTGAAGTATCCACTTGCATATAAAATAGGCTGAGGCCAGGTGTGGTGATACATGCCTATAATCCCAGCTACTTGGGAGGAAGAAGTAGGAAGACCGGGGTTCAAGGCCAGCCCAGGCAAAAGCACAAGATCCTATCTAAGAAACAAGCTAAAAACAGAAAGGAACTAAGAGTGTGGTTCAAGTGTGCAAGGTCCTGAGTTCAAGCCCCCGTACCATAAAATATTATTAACTTTTTAAAAATCTGTTTTGGTAACAGCTTTATTAAGATATAATTCACATACTATTCAGTTCAATGACTTTTAATATATTCACAGAATTGTGATTCCATCACCACTATCAGTCTTAGAACATTTTCATCATCCCCAAAAGAAACTCTATAAGTTTAGCCATCACCCTCATCCCTGTCGTCTCCTCTATCCCTTCTGCCCTAGGCAACCACTAATATAGTCTCTGATTTGTCTATTCTGGACATTTCATACAAATGGGATTGTACAATACGTGATCTTTTGTGACTGGCTTTCACTTAGAGTGTTTTCAAGGTTCATCCATGTTGCAACTAACACTGATTTAAAAAATGGATTCTCAGAGAGATTTGAGGTATAGAAGGGGAAAGTTTCGTGCCTTTGCACCAGAAATCATGCCACAGATGGTAACTGGCTTCTTGGTTTACACTAGATCTAATGCTTTCTGTGTTGGGAAAAGTCAGAAGGCTGGCTAGTTTAATTTTTTTGAGTGAATGACAATAGCAGGGCAGGTCCCAGGAGGAGAACCCCTGGTACTTCTTGTTATCCTGCCAGACACACAGCCTTGAGGAAATACAATAGAAAGCAGATGAATCTTGCCAGTCAATCTAAAGCACAGGGTGTGACCTGGGAAGAAGGAGAGCGAGCTGAGTTTGGAGACCTTTCCACCACAGCTTAATCCTGCCTTGGGTGTAGACTACCTACCCAACAGAACCAGTCCTGGTGTCTTAGGGAGCGGTTGTTACCCATGGTGAAAAGTCCAGGGCAGGTCAGAGAAGTACAGATGCAGCTGGATGCTAACTGTCTATCTGGAAAACTGCAAGTGCACGTTGCCTTAGGTAACTCTGAAGAGGCCTGGTTAATAACCTCAGAAAACAGTTCAGATGAGTTCTGACCCATCCTGTAGAATTATTAGCTCAGAGCCGGCGTTCTTGGGTGGGGTCCCTGGGTGGGCTGGGACAGGACATAGGATGAGACTATATGTTAGTTCTTCTGAAGAAGCTAACCCATTAGTGTGCTTAGTTACCCTTCCAATTTTATAGTGAACTTCCTCAGCTCATTCCACAGCTCAGACCCTTCTGATTTAAGCTTTTCCAGTAATGGAACCTTCTTCCCTTTCCCAATTCTTTACCTACTTAAAACCTCGGATGGTTTAGCCTTTTCCCAGCATGCTAATCCTGATTCCTTTTACATTTAATGCTTGGTATTAGGAATCAGGTTTTGCATCATGTTAATCTTTAATCCTCTGAAAAACACTACACCAATTAATTAAACCATTCAGCCGTCCGTCTATTAATTTAGCAAACATGTATGTGTCTACTGTGTGTAAATCCCTAAGCACAGACTTGAACCAGCATTGACTTAGTGGTCCCCACTTCATAAAACCCTCCTCAGAACAGCCACTGTCACCCTTCCTTTCCCACCACCCTTCTTGGGGCACTGAGCATCTTTTCCTTACACTTTGTCCTCTGGCTGGGTGAAGCCTCAGTGCTGGGGGACAGCAGACACCTGGAGTACAAGGTTTCAACCTCTCACGCATTGGGAGTAGAGTAGGGAGGGGAAGTAGGAGGACCAGGTCAGAGATAATTCCTGAAAGGGGGATGAGGACATGATGACAAGGGCCTCTGGATTCCCATCTGAGGTTCTTGGACAGAAAAAAGAACACAGCATTTTTGTATTGTTTCTTCTGATTCAAGAATTACTGAAATCAGTCAGATGCAGTGGCTCATGCCTGCAAATCCAGCTACTCAAGAGGCAGAAATTGGGAGGATTGTGGTTCAAGGCTAGCCCTGGAAAAAATTTAGAGAGATCTCATCTCAATTAATAGCTGGGGGTGGTGGCACACACTTGTCATCCAGCTATGAGAGGAAGCACAAATAGGAGGAGTGTGGTCTGGGTTGGCCTGGGCAAAACGTGAGGGCCTATTTGAAAAATAACCAGGGCAAGAAGGGATGGTGACAGTAGCTCAAGCAGTAGAGTGCCTGGCTAGCAAGCACAACGTTCTGAGTTCAAGCCCCATATCACCCTCTCTAGAAAAAAAAAAGAATTTATGAAACTATAACAGATTTAGTAATTTGGGGGGCCAGGCTTGAGTTAAGCACAGGAAGTCCTAACTAAGCTTCCATCTCCCTGGACCTGTAGACTCAGCTTTTTAGTAGCTGATGTAGCCTTCCAATTTGCAATTAGAGTGAAAACACTTGAAGATGGAAATCACTAAGAAAGAAAATAGGTTGACATAATGATATTTTAATCAAAGGGCATATGCACTGGCAATCTACAATGTTTGGCTCACAGAGTATTTTTTAAAAATCTTAGCATTCTTGCTTCATATGAAAAATTGGGTGGTCTGACAAAACTCATCACAAATTCTCACAGGGCATCAACCAGGTGAACTGAGAATGGGCAGATAGATTAGACAGAATAAAGAAGTGTCTTTCCTAGTTCTCCACAGTCTGCACTATGCTCTACCATGCCTCAACTCTGACCTCAGCTGCCATTGATCTTTGGTCTTATAGTATGTTGTTTTAAAAGTAAAGAAATTTTTCACGGAATTTTTATCTTCATCAAAAGTGAGGAGACAAGAAAAATGAAGTGAAATGAACATATTTCCTTAAGAGTGGGAGAAATATTCTTATCATGTAGCATATAAACATTGAATGTCTTAGTTGAAATTTTTAAATTAAGCAGCCATTATCAAATAATACTGCTGGTCTCTCATTATCTCATTACTAGCTCTCTGGTACTCCTAAGCACAGAAATCTTAGACCCATGGCACTAACAAGATCATTTCCTGTTTTGAAAGAGGGAAGAACCCAGGTGACAGTGGTCCCTGCCTGTAATCCTAGCTACTCAGGTGACAGAGATCAGGAGGATTGCCTTCCAATCTGCAAATAGTTTGTGAGACCCTATCTCGAAAAAAAGCCATCACAAAAATGGACTGTTGGTAGTAGTCACTTCTGATTTTGCTCACACATTTGTACTCACAGTTATTTCATTTCTTGCATACTTGAGAAAATGGCATGCCTTTTAAATCTGAAAATCTATTCAGATCAGGGTGCAAGGCTGTAGCCTTCAAAATTCAGGTTGTCAATTCTTTGACTGTGCATTTGTCTCGAGATAACACCGCTGGTGTTGTAAGCTACACAGATCTCCCTGAAGTCATGGTGCACATGCACTTTAGAGTGGGAGGTAATGAGCTTGTATCCTCGTGGTACTTAGGAACCAGACAGATTTGATATAAAAAGCATACAAGATGGGGCAAACCCAAGCTCAAGCTATGGAAATGATCTATGACATATGTGTCAGTATTGGGTTGCATGAATGTATGTGTATGGAAAATTGGGGAAGGATTTCATGCAATCAAAAGATCCTTTACAAAATGTTCTTGACTTCAGATAGTCTCTAAAGATTGACTTCTTCATTGCTAATGCAATGGTTCTCAACTGGAGGTGATTTTGCCACACAGGGGACGTTTGGCAGAGTTTGGAGAAAGTTTTGCTTCCCACAACTAAGGAGAGGTATGTTACCGGCATCCAGTGATCCGAGGCCAGTGACCCCCTACATCCTGCAAAGCACAGGACAGCAACCAAAACATTTGGTGGCTGGCCTCAAATGTCAGCAATGCCAAGTTGGGAATCCCTAGTTTGATATATTTTATGTATAACTTTTTATAAAATGATTTATACAAATGATTCAGAGGCACTGTATAAAAGAAGGGAAACCTGTTGTTGGAGGAAGGGAGTGAGAATGAGGAAGGGAACGTGGTGCTGGTTAAATAGAAGAGGCTTGTGAGCTATGAGATGAGTTAATGACCTGAAGTGACACAGGCTGAAGACTGCAGGGCAGCATGCCAGGGTGTGCCTGGCAGTGGGTGCAAATGAAAGAAAGCATCATTGATTGGTTGAGGGATGGGGCTAGGGGGACCCACCGAGAGTGGGGCCAAGATTTCTGGAACAGAGGGCATGAGTAGAAGCACAAAGCCAGACTCAAAATGGAGAGAAGAGTTGCTGGAGCACTTTGAGTAAGAGCCCTGTCATGGGGCACAGGACGCAGAATCACACTGAGCAGCTGGAAGCAGAAGACAGGACGGTGTATGGGAGGAATCTGCAGATGAAGACATGTGGTCATGACTGGAAAAGCACATTCTGGAGTCTTCAGGAGAACCCAGTGCAGCTCTAAAGCAGCCAGTACCTAGGGATCTAAGAAGAGGATGGTACAAAGGACAGTGCATGGGAGCTCAGCTGTGGTGAGGCTCTGGAGACAGGAAGAATACAGGTATCAGGTGGTACTGGCCAGAAAATGGGGTCTTAAAAGCTGGACCACAGAATGGTAGAATGGAAGACAGCTTGACCTCAGGCTGAATATATCTGAGGTGCTGGGAGCTAAGCAAAGAGCTTTGACCTTGGCTATGAAGCACTATTTATGGAGAGATGCAAGGTGATAGAGGTGCACCCTGTGTATAGGAAATTAGTAGTGTCACTTGTCCATCCCAAGCCTGCCAGGCATTTGACTTCTATTACTCATAGTGCCTTGAACGCCTACCATCTGCTTTCATGGTAAGGCATGGCAATGCACACTTCAGAATGGGGTGAGGCTGCAGTGAGATCTCTGAAGGACTTGACTTTGACAAAACCTAATGTGCCTAAGGAAAGTAAAGCATGAGAGTCTGCTCACTCATTTTTCTGTGCTTGAAGTTGTTTTGGAAACTATCGTTGCTCCTTACTGAGCTTCCATTTTCGTGTGCTGAGATGCACTTTCATTTAATCATGTGAACAGAAATGTGTTCAGTGTTTTTTAAAGAATGGTGGTATCATTTTCTGGAGTAGTATTGTCTCTTAATAGGATATGGATGGCAGTGCCTAATGTAAAAGGCAAACTTTACTTCAGCATCCGTAGAAAAGTCTGCAATCATATTAACCACTTCAGCAGTTACATTTTGAAGAGATGATGTCTGTACCCACTCAGCAGTTCACTGGGAGCACTGATTACATCTGTGTGTCAGTTAAGCAAGTTCAACTGGAGGGAAGAGGCAGGATGAGAGAGGGGAAAAAAGAGGAAGAGAGGGAGAGCCCTGGAGGGGAAGGAGGGGGAGAGAGAGAAGAAGGAAGGAAGAAAGAAGGGAGGCAGAGTCTGGGGAAGAAAAACTAAAATAATGTGATCATCTTACATTCAAGTTTCTGGTTGCAAGCTATTCTTGTAACGGAATTCATGAATCATCCTTTTTGTTTCCTGTCCTGCCTTCTTTTCCTGAGACTGGGAGTGACTGTAGCATTTAACAGTACCTGTTGGGTGTTGGCGAGGATGCGGGAAAAAGGAACCCTCTTACACTGTTGGTGGGAATGTAAACTAGTACAACACTCTGGATAAAAATTTGGATGCTACTTAAAAGGCTAAACATTGACCTACCATTTGATCCAGCAATACCACTCTTGGGGATATACCCAAAAGACTGTGACACAGGTTACTCCAGAGGCACCTGCACGTCCATGTTTATTGCGGCACTATTCACAATAGCCAAGTTATGGAAATAGCCAAGATGCCCCACTACTGACAAATGGATCAAGAAAATGTGGTATTTATACACAATGGAATTTTATGCAGCCATGAAGAAGAACGAAATGTTATCATTCGTTGGTAAATGGGTGGAATTGGAGAACATCATTCTGAGTGAGGTTAGCCTGGCCCAAAAGACCAAAAATCGTATGTTCTCCCTCATATGCGGACATTAGATCAAGGGCAAACACAACAAGGGGATTGGACTTTGAGCACATGATAAAAGCGAAAGCACACAAGGGAGGGGTGAGGATAGGTAAGACACCCAAAAAATTAGCTAGCATTTGTTGCCCTCAACGCAGAGAAACTAAAGCAGATACCTTAAAAGCAACTGAGGCCTATAGGAGAAGGGGACCAGGGACTAGAGAAAAGGTTAGATCAAAAAGAATTAACTTAGAGGGTAACACACATGCACAGGAAATTAATGTGAGTCAACTCCCTGTATAGCTATCCTTATCTCAACTAGCAAAAATACTTGTTCCTTCCTATTATTGCTTATACTCTCTCTTCAACAAAATTAGAGACAAGGGCAAAATAGTTTCTGCCGGGTATAGAGGGGGTGGGGGGGGAGGGGGAGGGGGCGGAGTGGGTGGTAAGGGAGGGGGTGGGGGCAGGGGGGAGAAATGACCCAAGCATTGTATGCACATATGAATAATAAAACAATAAAAATTTAAAAAATAACCAGTACCTGTTGATCATGTCACTTTTTCGGTGGGGCAGATTTTGGAGCCCCTCCAACCCCAACTCTATTGTATACCAATCCTTTCTTAACTTAAGAAGAGGTCAAAAAATGCTAATGAGATATTCTATCCTTTGGAGTCTTAAGTCTTCTTTTTAATCCAATCCTCTTGATATGGGTCACTTCAAACAACTCCTGATTTGCCATTTAATTTCCATTTCTAATGTCACATGGAGTTAACAGAATATGAAAAAAAGCCTAAATCCTGACTTGGAGACAGAGCATCAATAAAAGTGGATTCACAAAGTACAGTTCTATATGGGATTTTTGCTTTACTTATTAAGTTTTCTTTCTGTAGAACTAACACTGTGACCTGTAGAGCAAGAACACTTATAATTAAAAAGAAGAACAAAACAGAACAGACACACCCATCTCCTTGATCATGGCTCAAAACCTGGAAATTCTTAATCTTTTGGACTGATAACCAACTCTGATGCAAACACTACAGCAAACTTCTGAACATGCAGTTCCTATAAAGATGGCGTGCTGAAGGTCATGCAATGAACTCTGTGAAGGAGAGCTGCCCAGCGCAGACTCCTGGGAAAGATTCTGTGTAAGTGGACCAAGAGGCTGACTGGCAAAGCTGCCTTCAGTGCAGCCAGAAGCAAGTTGTTTTAGGACTTTAGAACACAATAGGAATTTCTGCTGGAAATAGCCAGCCAAAACATAAAAGAAAAAAGTGATGTTAATTTTTAACTACCCAAACTACATGCCCAAAGGAGAAGGCACAAAGTCCTGGCTGCCAGTTCTCCTCCATCTGATTTTCCCTCATTCCTCTGAATGGGTGTGGGTCCAGAAGTGTGTAATTAGACCTGGCTGTGATGACTGGTTTGAACAAAACACTTTATAACTGTATCACTTGGAAGATAGTTAATAAAGAAGCCATGCCGCCTTGTGAGTGACTGGTAGGGTTCCTTTTATTTGTCCTTAATTTTTTTGTTTGTTTGTTTGTGTTCTTAACTTTTTAAAATAAAAATTTATGTTCTTGCCAGGTATGGTGGCACACACTTCAATCCCAGTAACTTGAGAGAGAAAAGGTCATCAGCTGGAGGCCAATCTGAGCTAAATAAGACAGTGAGGCCCTATCACAAAAAACCAAAACAACATCTTTTTGTTTTCTCATATTCCTTAGGAAAAATCAGACAATATATATTCTGCATTGTAGCTTTGCTCAATGTGAAAATTACATTGACATCCACCCCTAATTCCTGTAGTTTTACTTTGAATGGAATTCATGGAGCTGAAGTCAGACTCTTCCTTGGTTCATGTTCTCAGTGCCTTGGGAGTTTGAAAACATCTTTTTGTTCTTGGCTACAAATGCAAAAACGTGAACAATGCAAAGAAAACTAAAAGTCACTCAAAAGTTGATCCATTAAGTCATCTTTGGTTCCATGATTTACAAGCAGATATTCTCCCGTGCTGGTAAGTCTACCATTCTTATTGCCCCTTTTCATCAATGTGTACCTATCATAACTTTTATAAAAAAAGATTATGGTAACTCTCTACCTATTCAAAAACTCCTATTAAAGGCTAGAGAATAAACTATCTCTTAAAAATAGAAAGTTATGCCAACTGCATTATTGAAGATTATTGTTGCTGTAGTGACACCAATAAAATACAGTATTTATAAATTTCATGAAAACAGATAAAAATCCAATTGGAAAATGAGGCCTGCCCCAGTGAACACCTGTTTTTAGTTTTAATTTTGCCTTAATGACACACTACTTATGTCTTCCAACAACAGCAAAAATCAATAGTGGATCGATCTGGATAAACATGTTTTGTCCTAAGAGACAGTTACCAGCTGGGTTTAGTTTTTCTGGGATTTACTCGAAGACTTATAGCAGTAAGCAATGGTGCATTTAATAATATTTGCTTGCTTTGATTTAGTGAGTTTAGCAGGTGGCAGTGGCCTTTCAATGGCATATGTCTTTGAGAAATTACATCAATATATGCATACGATATGTCTTTTCCTCTAGCTGTTCATTAAATTACTTAGTAAAGAACCCCTAGGTTCATATTTTGTAAGCAAATATTCCTCAGTATCAGTCAGAGAAAACAGAATAAAAAGACAAAAAAGGAAAAGAGCCTGAAAAGTTGTGCAAGATTTTTAAGAACAGTAGAATACCAGAGAGCTAGACAACAATATTTTCTTGTGATCCTGCAACACTTACTAAAGGCATATCCAGGCATGTCTAATGAGGCAGTGTTAATTCCTTCTTTTTTGATAAATTACTTAGGATAATATACACTTTTTACTTAGAGTAAAAATTTAACAAAGATTTTTGTTTTGAAATGTTTATTTGTTTACTTAGCAGGCTACCCTAATCACAGTCACAGTAAGAAAAGCAAATGATAATTTTATAGGACTTCAATGAAATAATCCACATTATGTTTTAAGATTCACTTCATTAATTTCATAGAGAAATTTACCTTTAAGATCAAAGGGCATCATGTTCTTGCAAATTATAGAAACCTGTAAATTTGGTTCTCTATGCAATGACTTATAGATCATACAGAAAAAATGAGTTTGGAGCATATCTGCACAGAATTTAAACTATTTAAAAAGCATTTCTATCTGGCAGATGCTGCTAAGTCCCCTTAGTACTACATTTTATTTTATCTTTTGGTAATATTAGAAATGTTCTATTGATAAGAAATTAAGTATTATGTCTATTAAGATAAATGAATATTACACTTGTTTTAGTATTGGATATTTTAAAAGTTGTTTCACTTGCTTTTATATAGCAAGCTGATTCAACATCATTTTAGAACTGCTACATTTTAGAGACCCATTGTCAAGGTAATATATGTTTCTGTTTGAATTTTGTGCTCTTACTGCTTTATGTGATTATAACTAGCTTCTTTACAGTTTACGTGAATAAATAAATTATATTCAAAAGAACTTTTACAAATCCTAGCGTATCAACATTATAGTACTATCAAAGAAATCACTAAACTACTTGCTAGTTAACTAAAATAAACTTTCAATATTCAGTGCCGAGAAAAAGTGAAAAGAATTTTTGGGTTGCATTTGAACTGGGAAGAATTATCCCTCCATAAATACTACCACACCAAGGGGAAAGCTTTCACATTTTTTTCTTAAGCAGAGAAACCAATAACGGCCACTTTATCTGTCCCTGGATCCAGACATTCCTCATACAGCCTAGAAAACCCGCGCCATCCAGCTTTCATACACGAAGCAAGAAGGCGCTTGGAAATCTTTGTGCTCAACAGAGTCCTTTAATCACCTAGCAACCTCTCCTACTGTTTTTAATTTCCAATTTTCAACATTCAAATTCAAAGATTTGAAGAACCAGATGTGAATGAACTTGAAAACAAAACAGAAATCACACTGGAACTCTGAACAAATTTAAGCAAAATGGTCCCTACCTTTTTTTTGAGAGTATGATGGCGACTGCACTTGAGGAAGAGTAGGCTTTTCTTCAGGGAAATGTTCAGGATGGCTGTATTGATTCAGGGCCATGTCCAAGTCAGAGTCCTTGCTTTTAAACATGTTTCCAGGGTAACTACAGGTAAAAGGCTGGTTCACTGCCCAGGCCTGTTCCATATATATGTTGTTATTGGGCACCGTCTGAGCATCACCACCACTGTAGCCAGGACTGTCTTCCAAATCCGTGTAGCAGTCAGTGGCCTGCATGTAGCAGTTGCTGCTGGCTGCCGGGTGCACTTCATACATTTCTTGCATACAGTAGTTCATTTTGTTATCCTGGTTCAGTTTCTACTTTACATATACACACACTCTACGCACGCATTCACCAGCTCCCAGCGTCCTGTGAGCAGGGGCATGTACACCGGCAAGCATACATACACATGAAAGGACAGAGAATATGAATAACCACATCACCAACCCGGCAACCTAGCCTGCTTCACTTTGGAAGAGCACCTGATGTGCTAAAATCCTTCTCAGACGGAGGTGTCTTTTGAGCTCTCCTGCCATTCAAACACAGTGGAAAGCAGATTTATGACTGTAAAGGTCTTAAGCTGTGCACGCAGCTAATTCCTGGGGAAGATGCAAGGCAGGTAGGAATGGCCTCCACCCAGATAGGGCAGTGACAGAGAGATTGTTCCTATTACTCTGCAGCTGGGAAGAGTCATTTTACACAAGGGTTTCAGCCCCTTTCAACATGATTAGAAAATGATTACTCATTGTTATGTCATTATGGTTGACAACTTAAGCATGAAACATTCTGATGACATCTTAAAGAATATCCTTGGATACACAGACAATCCTAAAATCAATAATCTAGTTTATTAGCATGAACCAGAGAAAATCCAGTAGTAATGAGCCTGATGAAACATTAATCTAGCTGTATAAACATTACTGGATGGTTCTGTTGTTGAATATTGCCAACTGGCTTTTAATAGATCCAACCATCTTCCCATGACACATGGGTCCCACTAGCCACATTTGAAAATGCTGCTGGTGTCAAGTGTTCTATTTGTTCCTTGCCCTGATAATTTTCTACATTGTTAGCACTGATCTACCTAAGACCTAAAACTTGAACTTACTGTCTTTATGCTTGAGAGAGTGTGTTAATGAACCTCCATGATGAATAGCCTTTTCTTATAGCAGTTTTTCTATTCTGTGTGTGCTAAAGAATGCTCACATCTGTAGTGTGTGGACAATTTTGTACATCTGTTTTATTTCCATTCAAATCTGTCTTTGAAATTATTTTCAAGCTTTAGTGTGATTTAAGTAGTATTCCCACTGTGGCATTTGAAAATAGTGATCCAAAAGGGATTTTTATAAGAATCATCACATCTTTTAACTAAGAAGATTACAAATATCAAATTAGACTGTCAACACTTCTAAGATGATTATTAATGATGTTTTCTCTCTGTGGATGGTGGCTAGTGTGTGTGTGTGTGTGGGTACACTCATGGGTCCTAGATGGTGACATCAGTTCCTTCTCTTTCTCCTGGTAAATTCAATGTACAAAGACAGGTGAACCATCTTGTGTGGTCCTTGAGTGATGAGATTTTTTATAAATGTAATAAAGGGGCCATTGACTTAGCAAATAAGCAAAAGAGGAGTTGAAATGAGAGAGGAGAACCAATGGGACCCATGTGGGAAGTTTAATAGTAAGACTCCCAGACAACTTGGTAAGGTGGCACACAACTATATTCCCAGCATTTGGGAGGCTGAGGCAGGAAACTTGTGGGTTCTAGGCTAGCTCAGGCTACACAGAAAGATCCTGTCCAAAAACAAAAAGTGTACCCAGGATACTGGAACTGAGCTATAAAACAAGGAAAGGAATGGTCTAAATGATATATTTGAACTTGGAAAATGAGTTGAAACATCCTATGAAGCATTAAAGTTTCTATAGGAAATAAAGAATACAGCTAACATTTCAACAGTCTTTTTACACTCTCATTACTCTTAAAACAAAGATTTATTTGCAAGTGTTTTTAAGAACACATACACACAACGTTACAATTAACATTTTTCCCTACTGAAAATGTCAAAACATTGTATTGGAAGCAATGACTATTTTCAGCAAACCCCAGGAGAAAGGATCCAGGCCTTATGTTTTTTTTGTCTGATCTCATTTATTTATCTCAAATTCCCCAAAACTAATCTGAAAATTAACCTTTCAATAAAGCAGTTTTCTTTCCTGGCAGCCACACTCTCTCTAAGGCCTCCTTTTCTGGTTGCGAGCTGGATGTGGAATCCATCTGATTTTGCAGTTTTGCCCAGAGCGTGTTCTGGCGTCCTCCCTGTTTCACCAAAGGCACAAATCCAAGCCATTTCTTGCTTTTCATCACTAACGATATCAACTAAAACCAGAACCTCAACTTGCATTCCAAAGGAACGCTTAGAAACAATTTTCACAAGTCTCAAAATATGCTTGAAAAATCTTAGTGCTCTCTTCCCTGGACTGGGATATACATACTGCTCAGAAAAGAGGGAGAGGACCGCTCCTGAAATTTTTCTCTCTTTTCCACTAGGCATTTTCACTGAGTCTAAAAAAGACTGAATTCTCTCCAAGATGTTTGACTAGGAAAAGAGAACTCTCTTCCTCATTAACTTCTACCTTTTGGAGAAAACAGAACAAGACTCTCTGAAATGGCCTCCTCACACCTTGAGAATACCCCAACTTGTAATGCATGCTCAGAACGCTCAAAGCTGCAAGCTGAAAGTGGGGTTTAACACTCCTACTGAATGGCAAGTAGGATCCCTCACGCCCCTATGGACATGATCACATCTGTTACGTGATGGCTGTGCACGCTTCTTTCTAAGTCTATAAAGCCATCTGAACAGATATATGTCACCACTGAGCTGAGCTTCAGCAAGACTGTTGTCTGATTTCCTTGACTGACTGCTCTAAGTTAGTTATTTAAAGAGAAGCCTAGTAGTGCCTCAAACTGCCTTAAATAAACTCAGAAACTCAGGGTTTTAATAATGCTCATTAGAAGCATTTCAGTCTATAAATAAAGTCATTTATTATTTAAATGCATCTTTTTCTATGGCTGGAAGGAAATAGCTTAAGAGGACAAGACTAACCACCTACGTTTGAAAAACATCACAGGTAAGCAACAAGCCCTCAAGGTCTCTGAAGGAGGAAAAGTGTCTCTCTCACATCTCTGTTTTCCTTTATTTTCAGCTATATTCAAAATACCTGAAAAACTTTAAAAAGAAATACTGATACATATGTGTCATAATCAGAAAAAAATTTAAAGCTCCCCAAGTTACTTGCATAAGCAGCATTTTTTTTTTTTTTTGCATCACTGGGGTTTGAACTCAGGGCCTACACCTTGAGCCACTTTACAAGCCCTTTTTTTGTTAAGGGTTTTTTTGAGACAGGGTCTCTCAAACTGTTTGTCCAGGGTGGTTTCGAGCCATGATCTTCCTGATCTCAGCCTCCTGAGAAACTAGGATTGTAGGCATGATCCACCAACGCCTGGCTAAGCAGAAAAATTTGAGAACCCCTGTTCTACTGATCCCAACCCCTTCACCATGGACCAGGTCATCCAGCAATCTTATTCCTTTTCTTCATTTGCAGTTTCACTGTGTATTTCCTTTAGTTCTTAACAATTTACCCTTCTTGGACTGGAGGTGTGACTCAAATGGCAGAGTGCCTGCTTTGCGAGCACGAAGCCCTGAGTTCAAAGCCCAGGCTCATCAAAAAACAAAACAAAAATTTATCCTTCTTACCTCAACCTGACTTCATCTTCCTTGAGTCACCTAGCCAGTTCAAGGAGACACACCAGGAAAAAAAATATACAAGGAAGTATGATTAACTGGGTGTGGGGACTTAGAAAGCATCAGCCTGGTTTGCCAGGAACAGAAAAGGTGACCTTGAGTTGGCTTTTGAAGAGTATGTAAGACTTTAGCACTGGAGGTCTGAGAAATGAGACGACTGAGCAGAAATGACTGAGGGAGAGAGGTATCCAATACACTTGCAAAAGGTACATAAGGATGACTTCAGGCAACTGGTCAGAGACGTCTAACTTCTACTGTAATGATCATTCTCACTTTCTGATTTAGTAGTAGACACTGAAAGTTTCAGTTGGGCACATGGCCCCTTAGAAGAAACTATATTTTCCAGTCTTCCTTACATCTAGATGTGTCTGTGTGATTAATTCCAGCCAATGGGTTATAATAGAGGAAGTAGTATAAGGTAGTTCCTGGGAAACTGAAAAGACAGCTTAAAAGACAACTGGTACCTGCCATTTACTTCTCCTTTGCTCTGTCTAACCGGCAATGTGAATATGATGGCTGGAGCCCCATTCACTATTTTGGTTCATGAGGGTGAGGACCATACTCTAGGGATGGTGGGTGAATGAGCTAGCAGGAGTCTTAGGCTGCTGACGTTCACAGCCGCCTAGACTACCAACAACCTCTGGGTTTTTTTTTTTTCAAGAGAAAAAAGAAACTTACTTATATTATAGTTTCTTTGTTGATAAAATGGGAATCCCCATCTTATTGTGACGATTAGGAGCTTTGTGTAAGTAAAGTCCTGCAACAGTGACTGGTGTAGCAGGTGTTGCAATCCATGCACATAACGATTATTACACAGAGGGCCTTAGGTCCTGCCTTGAGTGAACTTGCTCTTCTCAATCGCATCTTCACTCTAGGTCAGAGTCTGCAAACTGGCCTGTGTGCCAAATATGGCCCATCGCCTGTTTTATAATAATAAAGTTTTATTGGAATGTAGCCATGTTCATTTGTTTGCATACAGTCTGTGGTTGCTTTTGTGCTCCAATGGCAGAACTGAGAAGTTTCAAGAGAGACCATATGGCCTGTTGTCTGGCACTTTGGAGAAAAAATTTGCTAGAATCTTTTTTAGGTGGTCTCACCCTGCCTGTAGTTTTAAAGGTCGCTTACATGCTGGTGACATTCATGTGCAGCTCTATCGCAGAGCCTTATACCTAAACTTGATGTCTCCAATTTGCACAACCAGTAAGCGTCTCCCACTTAATTGTGTCTAAAGCCCATTCCTCCCATAGTCTTCCTATCTCAGTACCAACAATATGACTTTAGAGTGCTCCTTGATTCCTCCCATACCACTTAAAACCAATCCATTAGTGAGTGTGTTGATTCTTTCTCCAAGATCTGCTTTCAGTGGAACCACTTCTCTATCTCTGCAGCCATCACCACAACCCAACCTCCACCATCCCCTACAGCACTTCCCAAATGCCTCCCCACTGGTCTGGCTGCCCATTAGTTCTTTCTTGACACAGCAACCAAAGAGCGATGTTCATGAACAGCAAATCAGGTCATGTCACTTCCCTATTTAAAACCTTCAGTGGCTTCTCACTATATTACAAATAATACTCTTTATGAAGAGGTAGACTTCCCTACTTCTCATCAACCCTGCTCTTCCTGTACACTTGACTCCAGCCCAAGATGTGTCCTTGTTCTGTGAGCACTTCAAGTTCTTGCTCACCTCAAGGACACCTCACAGGTTTTTCTCTCTGTCTGAAATGTCCCTCCCTTGGGTTCTTCACAGAACAGTGTTTTTATCCTTTAGTACTGAGCTTAAATGTCATTTGTTCTGCATTTCAGAAGCCTCTTGATTCCATCATAGGCCTGAAGGCCTGAGGCACTCGTCACGTGTCTAACGATGTTTGCTCTCAGAGAAAATACAAAGGACACTCAGATTGCTGTGCATCTTTTTTTAACTCAGGGCCTCACACTTGCTGGGCAAGTGCTGTACCACTTGAGCCACTCTGCCAGCCTGTTTTTGTGCTGGGTATTTTTGAGATAGGGTCATGCAAACTATTTGCCCAGGCTGTCTTTGAGCCTTGATCCTCCAGATGTCTGCCTTCTGAGTGGCCAGGATTACAGGTATGAGGCACTGGTACCCAGGTGCAATTACTTTTTGGTGGGGGGCCAGACCGGTAGGAGGGAGTGAATATAATCAAAGTAAATTATATGCATGTATGGAAATACTGCAAAGAAACATCCTTATACGATTAACATAAGGCAATAAATTTAAAAGAGAACATTTTACGAACTGCAGTAAATGACTTATCTTAGGCATGGAGAGTTTGTGAGAGACAGGAACTATCTAAAATCCAGCAAATCTGCTCTTTTATATCTTCGGCACTAGAGAACAGAAATAGTCCTATGTAGTAAGCGTCCTCCACTGAGGTTATAGAACTGTGAATAGTTGTCACCACTGCCAATTTTCTCTGCTCTAAAAGAGGTTATGAAAAAAGAAGGGCTGGTGGAGTGGCTCCAATGGTAGAGCGCCTGCCTACCAAGTGCAAGGCCTCAAGTTCAAACCCCAGTACCACCAAAAAAATAAAAGGACCAAACAATTTCCTGCTCTCTGAAGGAGCTACCCAAATTGGGGAAAGTTCCCTTTATACGTGTAAAGAGATGGGGCTTTCAGTTTCACCCTCCGAGTGCTGAGTGATACCTAAATGTTAGGCAATATATTTGTGGGCCATGTATGTGGGTACATGATATTTCTGAGTATGATCTTTTGTTCTTTTGCTATCTGGAATCTTCTGATTCATTCCTTTAAAACTTAGGACTCTCGAGTGGCTATGGTGATACTTACCTGTAGTCCTAGCACTTGGGAGGCGGAGGCCGGAGGATAGCTTGAGACCAGCCTAGGCAGCATAGTAAAACCCTATCTTTTTTTGTGTGTGTGGCATTGGGGTTTGAACTCGGGGTCTTGTGCTTGCTAGTCAGGTACTCTACCACTTGAGCCATGCCCCAGCCACAGCCTCCATCTTAAAAAAAGAAAAAAAAAACTGAAAAAAATTATCTTGGACTGGAGAAATGACAGAAGGCACACTTGGCATCACGAGGCCCTGGGTTTGATCCCCAACACACACAAAGGCAAGCAAACAAAACCAAATCAAGTCTCCACATTAGTCCAGTTTCAGGGATGTGAGAAGCAGCAAGCTTTTGGTTCCCTGGGACCACTCTATCTTACAGTAGCTCTTCCTATACCTCCTAACACACAAGGAGAATTTATGGAAGCTTCCCCAGGATCCTAAGACGTGACAAGCAGAGCTTCAGAGCTGTGTACTTTTTATGTGTTTTATCTGACCTGTGAGGAAACTTGTCCCAGTGGGAATTCTGCTATGTCTGTATCAATCTTCCCATTCCAGGTGGGACCTTTCTTTTCCTAATGGAAAACAGTGCTTTAGACCTTAAAAACTGCTGTTGAGGTAAGGGACTATAGCAGCTCATGCCAGATCTGGGTCTTGACTCTCTCTCCTCAGGCCTTTCACCAAGTTATACAAAGCTGTAAGTCACTGGGAGGGTATGGAACTCTGATCACGTTACCTTTCATTTCCTCAGCCTTAGGTGTGTTAATTACATGAGTTTCTCCACCTAAATCACTGTAGTCGTGTAATCTGACTGAATAAAGATCACTGCTACTGCAGTCCAATGCTCTCCCACTGGCTATCCTCCCTTCCATGGCTAATATCCAAATAATCTTCCCAAAGTTGTCCAGTAATGTCAGTCCTAAGAGATGTGTTGAGGAAGAAAACATTAACGAGTGGTTCCATGGTAATTGGGTTGGGGAAATGATGCTCTGTAGCTCCATCATGGAGACACACATGCACACACATACACACACACACACACACACACACACACACACAAAACCAAAAACTTTGTTAATTTTGTGAAGCAGCATTTCCCAAGCAAATCTGATCACAGAACTATGTATCTGTGGCATCTGTTACAAATGCTCCATGAAACGGACTTTGAGAAACCCAGAATTCTATCCTGTTGGGTATGTGTGCTCGAGCTGAGGCCAGCTGCAGGGATACAAACATAACAGTGCATTTCTCAAGTTATACATCAAGAAGAGAGAAGAGCCTGGGAAGCCACTGAAGGAGAGTATCTTTTTTGTTTGGCCTTTATCAAGAAGGAAAGCCCAAGCTGGACACATGGAAGTGCAAATCAACAGGGATGCACAGAATAAGACCAAGGCCTTTGGGCTCTAAGATTAAGTTTGTTTTGGTAGAGATGGAAACTCAGAGCTCCCCTCTTTAAAAATATATCTTAGAGGGTGGAGGGAGGAAGATGGGGAAAAGGTGGGGGCAGGGGGGATAGATGACCCAGACATTGTATGCACATATGAATAAAAGAAATTTTAAAAATTATGTGCTAAAAAAGAAAAAAAACATATCTTATTCTGTAGCCAGGTGCCATTGGCTCAAGCCTGTAATCCTAGCTACTCAGGAGGCAGAGATCAGGAGGATCATGGTTTGAAGCCAGCCTGGGCAAATAGTTTGTAAGACACTTTCTCAAAAATACCCAACACAAAAAAGGGCTACTGGAGTGGCTCAAGATGTAGGCCCTGAGTTCAAGCCCCAGTATTGCAAAAAAAATATTGCATTCAAATTTGCTTCTATTTTTTTCTCTTTCAGTATTTAATAAAAGCTATATAGTTCTAGCTTATTACAGCTCTACAAAAAAGTAGCTGGGGGGATTAGCTCACAATCCATCACAAGGTGAAATGTGCTTTCACAAAAATGTGCTTGACAAAGTGACAGCCTGGCTTACTGTTATTGAGGGAATGGGTTCTGATCTGACACAATGGAACAGAAATGGCTTGATGAGAACACTGAAGTAGGAACAAGACACTCCTGGGGCCCATGCTGATGGAAGCTGCCCAATGGTAAATGGAGAGGTTTACAAGGGAAGGAAGTTCTCATCAAAGCAGTCCTGGTGGCCTCCTTCACTAGACCCTTTCTTGGGCTTAAGGTTTGCAGTGTTTTATTTCCCTAAGGTGGGCTGGTTGCCCTTGTGTAAGAAGTGCTTAAACTGCTTTTGTTGAAAAGCACAGACTCCTTACTTGAGGCCCACAATTAACTAAAAGCCAAGAGAAAAGCTTGGCACCTCTGTCTTCATTTTGTATTTGTCTTTGCTCTAAGCCATTCTTATTGCAGTCACTTTGAAATTGCCTTGGGTTCCAGGAAAGACAGAACTTATAACACTTTTATGACAGGAGAAGGAAACTTTCCCTAAGAGTAGAGCCTCCTCAGGATGGACCACCTGTTAAGTGATAACTCTGGAACCTCTTCCAGAAGAAGGACTCAGTGGTGGCCAACCAGGCCACCATTGTTACTTGGACTATTTAACTACACATACTTTTCACCCCTTCCCCTAATTCTTTGTCTAGTTAAAGCTAACGCTCATGTCTGTACCCAGAAGATGGCTGAAGATGGGCTTACTTTGCCTTTTTCCATAGCGTGTCAAGGCAGTGTGATAAATCTCTGTTCTCTGTCCTTTACCATGTCTCTTTATTTAGCATATAGGGGTGACTGACCTGACCTGACATGTGGAAACCCAGGAGTTTGGACCTTGGGTCCAAAACTCCAGTTTAGCTTGCATGTTCATACAAAAGATTCTGCACACCCAGTGCAGTAGCCTTTTACTAGATGAAATATTGCAATTTATAGAACGAGTGAGTTAAAGAAAGCAGCCCTTGTGAGGTGGCTAGGAAATAGGGAAAGAAGTTGTGGGACTATCAGGCACCATGTAACTTTTCCCAGTGCATTTCATATTACATTCCTCCTCTTTCAACCCAATGCTATCCTTCACAGTTATAAATTTCTCTTTGGTGGTAAAATCGTAGCAGTTCCAGTGTCCCTTTCAATTGTAAGTCCTCTGCATCTGTAAAACAGAAGCCTTGAGGAAATTACGCCCTCAATTACCTCTCAGGCAAAAGCCCTTTGCTTAAAACATGAATATTGATTGCACCTCATATATGTAATTAAATACCAGAGAGTTAGCATAAGTTCTTGCAGAGTGTCCCCATGTTATACTACAAGACTTGTCAATCAAACTTGTCAATCACCTTAGCTCATCCTGCAAAGACCGCCCAGATTTTCTCCACCCTTTAAAGACCCGTGTGCACTTCAATCCCATCTGGCTGAGGCCCACCATTGCTTTTTCTTGTAGTAGCTTCCTCTCATTTTCAACGAACTTTACTACATTTTTGTATGTTGCTTGAATTCTTCTTACATGGGATGCAAGTACCTGAAATCTTCTGATTAGAATCTCCAAAGACTACTCATCCAGCAATGCTTATGCTTCCACAAAGATTTTAGAATAGGTTCCAGAGTCTTTGTGGAAAAGGTAGCTCCTGGACCAGGTACTTCTTAGAAATGCAAATTCTCTAGCCCTACCCTTGACCAACTGAATCAGAAACTCTAGGGAGCAGGGTTTGGGGGTTGCTGCCAGTAAGTCCTCTGTGGTCCTCTGATGCAGGCTAAAGTTTGAGATATACTACCCTAAAGATAGCCATTGTCCCATAAGCTGGTCTCTTGTCAATGTTTTCAGACTTACTGGCTGTTATATCGAGCTCTGGATTCTCAAACCTCCTTTTTAAAATCTGTTTCTGTTTGCTCCTGGTTATGAGGCAGGATAGATAAATGAGATGACAGGGAAATTAAAATTAGTAAATATTAAAAGGGCCAGACTCAGAAATTAAAACAGAACCAGGTAGTAAAAGCTGAAAAACTAGAGCAGTAAGCTCTCTCCCCATCACTTTCTCCCTTTAGATGCTAA
Organism: Castor canadensis; assembly: GCF_047511655.1. Lineage (NCBI taxonomy): Eukaryota > Metazoa > Chordata > Mammalia > Rodentia > Castoridae > Castor > Castor canadensis. The sequence goes on along the minus strand of NC_133395.1, from coordinate 102,629,481 downwards.
GTTACAAGACTAAGGACACATATCCATCTGCCTTCAGCTTTGAGATGTTAAGAAACTACAGGCTCTTTGAATACATAGAGACAGAAAATTAAAGGGCTGTCTGGCAAATGGAAGTCCTGAGGCTTATATCTATTCTCCAGATAACAGACCATGTTTAATCCCCCATCTCAGAAAGCACAAAGACTTCAGATAAGAACCACCATTTTGAGTCTTCACTTCCATTTCTGTGTGGCATGCAGGAAATATTTCTCCCTACTTTATCCTGTTTTACTAAAATAAATCCTGGCTAAATTTCCTCCTTGTGAGACACTCCTTTATGTGAGACACCCTTAAAAGGCTCTTCATTTTTGATATCAAGTTCCTATGATTTGCAAGGAAATTGGAGAGTAAGAGGGACTTTTCTCTCTTCCCTCCTCTGGTAACACCCCTTGCTGGTGTACTGATTTTGTTTTTGATCTGAGACCTTTTAGGCCTGCCTAATTAATCTAGGAAAAGCTTCATGCTGCATGTAGTCAGTCCAGTTCAATTCTCCTGGCTTCAATTTTAGCTTTAGGTGACCAGGTAATCCCAATATAATTGTACTTGGCAGCTTTGTCACAGTTCCTCAAGGCTCAACATAAGAGAGACTTCTGACTTTGTGTCTGTGAATACAATGTTGTCAACATTGTACAAGCACTCTACTTGCACCTGGCCCACAACCTAGTGATTGATGGTCCAAAAACTTCATGGTGCTTTTTCTCATAGGCCTCATCTGTCTCTAGTTAGTTCTTTTCAGTTTTCTTCAAGGGATGGTCTCCTTTGGTCTTCACTTTGGTTCTGTCTATAGCCACCTTCTATTCATGTTCTTACCAGGTGACTTCATCACACCTTCAATTTCAACAATTTCCTATATGTACTGATGGTATGGAATTCCCCTATACTCTTCAGATATGCATGGGCACCCCCACACTAAGCATCTCTCCATGGATGTCTCCCAGGGACCTCACATGATAAGACTAACCATGTCTATGTGAATGGTCTGTGCTTGGCATGTATATGCAACATCTTATTAAATCTTCATAATGGTCCTTCAGGACAACTATAACTATTAGCATTTATTAATGGATGAGAAATCATCTATTTGTCCAAAGTGACACAATTGTTCATTTGAAAACCAGGATTCAACCCCAAGTCTGTTCAAGAAGAAACTGCATACTTGGACTTTACCTAATAGCTCATTTATTTCTCTCTAGCTTTATCATGACATCTGGTCACAAAGGGCTGACTAGTCTATGCTGTCACTATCTTAATTAAACTCCCCATTATTTCTCTTTGGGAGAAAAGTTGGTGAACTCAATAGGTTTCTATGGCTCTGATTTTACTCTGATCTTGTCATTCATCTTCCACATAGCAGACCAGGGGACTGATTTCAAAGGAAAATTTAAAATATGTCATCCATTCCTCCCCACCCTAATCCTGGCTTGAAATCATCCTTAGTTTTTAAGATAAACTTTGAAGGCTCACAGGTCCCTGGAATGTGGCCTATTCCTGACTTTTTTTATTTTTTGCCACTTTCTCATATAACCTGAACAACATCTCTACATCTTAGTTACATACTGTTCCCTTACCACCAGTCTTTACAGCAATCCAAGACTGTGGTAACCACTTTGATATAGATTATATATTTTAAACCTCTCAACTATATTTAACATAGATACTATTATTCCTCCATTAGAGAAAAGGAAACAGTTGTGGAGAGGTTATATAACTTGCCAAGATCGTAAGACTGACAAGTGGTGACTTGAATGCAACCCAAGTTTATGTTCAGGACAGTATGCCTCCATCTTGCCACTTTGATGCCATTAGTCGCTTACATTAGGGGCTGTGGTCTGGTAGGGCTACAAGGATGTAACTTCACAGTTATTCCTCATGGTTTGTCATTTATCTTCTTGGAGAAGTCCAGAAATGTAACCATCTCAGGCAAGGGAATTTATACACTTAAAATACTGTTACATAATCCTTGCTGGATGTTTAGTCCATGAAATTCTCCTTCATATATTAATAAAAAGCATATAGTCAGGTTTTAGCATAAAAACTCATTCCATTGAGAAAATTGAAGTTCTCGAGTAATGGATTTTAAGGCCCAATATTCCCAGATATATTTTTGCTCTTTCAAAGCATTTTTTAAACCGTGTGTCCAATGAATGAAAGAGTATAGATTAATGACTGTGGTTCTAATGAGGCAAGAGAGACAGGTGATGTGACAGAGAAAACAGATTATTTTAATAAATATTTAAAGGTCCAGACTCTGACCTTAGAACAAGAAGTAAAGGCTAAAGAGCCAGAGCACCTAGCCCCTCCCATCTCCTTTTTAGATGCTAACTTATAGGAACAGGGAGATATAAAGGATCTCCCTGCTTTTGCTTTCCTCTTTGAGATGTTAATAAGCTGCAATGATCCTTGATTGGATAGGGAAAGAAGCTGGTCTGGCAAAGGAGAGTCCTAAAGCTTACCTGTTGTCCCTGTGTTTTGGCTAGATCTTGGTAACATCTCCATATTTTACAATAATAAACAGCACCCATCTTGGTTGCTAGGAACCATTATCTAATGTTTAGGGTTGCTAGACTTCTGGCGAAGTAGATTCTCCTATCTCAGGAGAGTATAAGACTGTGGATATTGAACCACCATTTTGAGTCTCTTCACATTTCCTGCATGGGGGCAGGAAATGTTTCTCTCTTTTTTTCCATTTCTCCCACTTTTATCGTGTTATACTAAAATAAATCCTTGCTAAAACTTCCACCTTGTGAGAATTCTTGTTGTGAGACACGTTTAAATGCTTTTCATATTTGTGGACCTCAAAGAACTGTGATTTTGCATGGAAACTGGGAAACTGTGGGAACTCCCTCACCCATCCTCTAGTAACACTGGCACAGTGCCTTACATATATTGTTACGTGGCAGTTAGCCTTGTGTGATAGATGAGGCATGATAGACAGAGGAGAACAGGAAAATTATACTATTCTAATAAATACTAAAAGGGCCAGACTCAGACATTGAAACTAGAAAGTAAAACTTAAAAAGCCAGAGCAGCTAGCCCCTCCGATCTCCTTTTAGATTCTAAGTTACAGGAACAGGGACACTTAAAAGGCTGTCTGCATCTGCCTACTTCTTTGAGATATTAACAAGCTACAAGGCTCCTTGGATGGGTGGAGGGGCAAAAAGGAGGAAAGGCATGTCTAAGAAAGGAAAGTTCTATAGTATACCTACTGTACCTGTGTTTTGGGTAGGCCTACATGACATCTCCCTGTTATAAAATCCATTTTAGCCACCCACATCCATTATCTTAATGATTAGGGATTGCCAGACATGACCCACTGGGAAAGCTTAAGACTAAGAGATGGGGACCACCATTTTGAGTCTCTACTCCCATTCCTATACGGCAACAGGAAATGTCTCTCCTTTTTATTCCAGTTTCTACCCACTTTTATTCTTTTCTAATAAACTTTACTATTACTTTTACTACATTTTCATGTCTTGCCTGAATTCTTCTCTCATCAGATGCATGAACCAAGGTATACATCAGTGCTAAACTTTCCAGTAACAATGTGAATCCCCAGGATGAAGATTGAGGGTTTTATTAGTAGCTAATATATCCTAAGACCAAAGGTGAATCATGAAGTCTCTTCATGCTTTGAGAGAGTAGGATATTATTTACAAAGGGCTGAGGATCTAGAACAGAAGAAAAGCACACACACACAAAAGGAACTAAAGAGAAGTATCCTATGGCTGGGAATTGAAAGAAAAGTAAGACTTTTGAAATGAATTTCAGACCATGGTTATCATCATGGAATTCTTCTCTTCTAAACCAACAGTGGAATGTCTGTGTGTTCTTATGCATGGACATTTGATTCAAAAGCAAATCTATAATTGAAGGACTGAAGGACGGACTGCAGGAGGTCCCAAAAGGTGATAAGTGGTCAAGGAGACATTTCTCCTCCCTAAAAAATGCCTGTTTGCATCTGAAAGGCAACTCCGCCCTCAGGCAATGCAAAAATAGGCTATAAAACCCACTCCCCACCCTGACCCATGGGATCACCGGTTTCTGGGTCCCCCTGCATTCTCCAATATGCAGTCTTTCTCTTCTCTTTTCTCCAACTAAATTCTCTACAAATAAAATCTTTCTGATCTCTGCTGTTAGAGTCTGTCTGTGCTTTCATTCTCAGAGCAGGCTCAAGAACCCTGAGCACCTGAAATTCCTGCACGTGTGATCTGTGATGGCGGTACACAAAGGGACCAGCCATCACCTGAGGTCGGTATAGGTTGTGCCAAACTGAGAAAGACTGCCTAGGAATGTGACCGTGAGCATCCGGCACTCCAGTGGAGTCTATTTTCCAGGAGAGACCCCCCACCACAGCCTAGCTACAGTGGAACTCTTAGGTCGACCTTTTCTCCCTCTCTCTCTGTCTTGTTAAGGAGGGTTTCTTCCTTGGGAAACTGAGGAAAAGGTCTGAGCCCACTACAGCTGTATGGCAGGCAATCTGAGGAAACTCAGAGGCCAGGCAGGGGTTTGCACTGCACTGCACTGCCAATGCTATATGGGCAGAACTCGACTTCAGTGCACCGAGGCATTTTCTTTTTTCCTCTCCTTAAATGTTAAGACTCTCTTTCAAGATCTGACCAGCTTAAGGGGAGGTCCGAAAACAGCCAGTGGAAAGGAAAGTTTGTCTTCAAGCCACAAAAGGTGTTCTGGCCAGGGCACTCCCTGTTGTCACCCAAAGGCTGGAGATGCAAGTTCCTGACCCGCCCTAGGCCCCAAAGGCGGCTAAGTCTTGGACCTCCCCAGCCATGTCCGCAGCAAACAATCAAATCTCTCATGTTTTCTTCATGGTTTCCGTGGCCCGGGAGTAGAGGTCACCTCTTGCTTCCAGTGCTCCAGTACTGCCTTTGGGCAGGATCGACCTGGACAGCAGGGATGATCAATAATCCCTCATGCGTTGAGCCTGGAAACTCTCTTTTTCCCCAACTCTCAGCCTCTCCTTCCCCTTTCCCAGGCAGTTCAGGATAAGTGTCTCCCTCCCCGCCTTTGCTGTGAATAGCAGTGAGCTTCTTTCTTCAGGGAGTTTGGGAAAAATCCCTACAGGCATCAGAAAGTGCTAGTCTCCAATTTAGGTTTAACTGTCTTTGTCAAGCATCAGATTAACTGGTGAAACAGGTTCTGCAGCCTGCCCTCAGGGAAAGAAAAAAAAAAACAGTTAAAAGGCAAAAATCTCAGGTCTCCATTTTGCCCCTTACCAAAGCAAAAGCCTCCAGATGCTCTCTCTCTCTCCTTTCATGGAAAGCATATATGCCTCACAAGATATATAGGGGGAACAAAAGTCTACTTCATCAAGAGTCCCCATCCATGCCTCTAAAGGGGTCCTCCTTCTGGCCATGCAAGCCCTCTTGGTTACTTTGATAGAGTTATTTTTAATTACAAGTGTACAGCTGATAGAGGACAACTAGACCTACTTGGGTCTCAGGGCAAACAGGAAAGTCAAAATAGATGAGAGATTGGTCAAAGATCATCTCAGGGGGGGTGGGTGCAACTGAGATATCTATCTGTAAATCCTCCACGACTCTACCCACGAGTGGCAGTGGAAGGAGCAAGGGGGAGCGGGATACCCTCTCCCACTAGAGTTTCTCCTTATCTGGGGACACTTAGATAAAAGGAGAAATCTCTGTTAAGGTGACCAATCTTCCCTTGTTTCCCTTTTTAGATGGGAAATCAAGCCTCAAGGATCCAGGAAGGATTCCCCTCTTGCCTGCTTATTAAAACATTGGAAAGATCTTGATCCAGAAAGTCTTCAGCAAAAGCGACTCAAGTTTTACTGCACCCAGGCTTGGCCATGGTATCCTCTGGGAGATGAGGAAAGATGGCCAGAAGGAGGGAGCATTAATTATAATACCATTCTTAAATTAGATATGTTCTGTAAAAAGGAGGGAAAGTGGACCAAAGATCCATATGTTCAATTGTTCTTTTCCTAAGAGACCACCCAGAATGGCTAAACAAATGCAGGCTAGATACCTAGACCACGGTAACCCTTTGCAAAAAGCCCCCAAACTCCCTTGAGCAAAAAAACCCATCTAATGCTCCATTAGCTCCCCTTCTTCCCCCTTACCCAGTTACCTCACACACTAGATGGTATCCCACAGGACCCTACCCCTCCAGTTAATTCCTGGAGGAGACAGAGCTCATGTTCCTTTTAGAGTGAGTGACTTAAAGAAATAAAAAAAGATTTAGGAAATTACACAGAAAACCCAGATCAGTACATCCAGGCATTTAGAGAAGTCAGCCAAAACTTTGAACTGAGCTGGAAAGATGTAATGCTATTGCTATCTCAGACCCTCACTTCTCTGGAGAAACAGCAGGTTCTAGATCAGGCAATCACAGCTGGAGACAATAATTATCACTTAGATAAAAGTGGCCCTACAGGCCTGTCTCATACTGGGCCCTCACAGGAGGAGGGGGAGGAAAAAGAAAGACAAAGACATTGGATATCTAGAAGGGATCCTCAGTTCCCAATTCCAACAGGAGATCAGGCAGTGCCTAGGTATGACCCTAACTGGGACCCTGAAAATGACAAAGATGAATGGAGTCGTAACCGTTTCATCCACTGCATTCTTGAGGGTCTAAGGAGAGCCAAGGTAAAACCTCTTAATTACTCCCAAGTCACAGCTGTACAGCAAGAACCCTTAGAAACTCCAGTAGCTTTCCTACAGAGACTTACGGATGCTTTACCAAAACATACCAACATTATACCAGAGTCACAGGAAGAGGAAATCGCCCTAAAAGATAAATTTCTAATACAGTCAGCACCAGATATCCTTAAAAAGCTTCAGAAATTGGTGGCTGAAAGGAGCAGAGATCTGGACCAATTGGTCCATATAGCCACATCTGTATACTATAACAGGGACTTAGAAAAAGAAAAGAAGGACCTGGAAAGGGAAAAGAGAAAGGATAAGTGGCAGGAGGCTCCGATCTCGGTGCTCAGAGAGGCTCCCCCAGGGCCAAGTCCAAACTTGAGGACATGCTTTCAATGTGGACAGGCAGGCCATTTTAGGAGGGAGTGCCCCCGGAGAAAGCTACCTCCAGGACCCTGCCCCATTTGTCAGGGAAAACATTGGAAGGCACACTGTCCTCGGTTCCCAGGGGAACCGAAGTCAAAGCCTCCCACCCAATGATGGGTCCTGGGGCCTCCCATACAGGCTTCTCTGACCACCATAAAAGCAGGGGAGCCCCGGGTTTTACTCATGATTGAAAGGCATAAGGTCAGCCTCCTTATCGATATTGGAGCCAGCATCTCAGCTATTCCATTCTCTCCTGAACCCAGGTCCTCCAAGAAAATTACTGTTCGAGGCATATCAGGCCAGCCTCTAGAGCGTTATTTCACTCAGCCTTTAGCCTGCTCCTGGGGAGATTTCCATTTCTGTCACTCCTTTTTAATTGTCCCAGAAACCCCTACTCCTTTGCTATGGTGAGACCTTCTATCTAAATTGGGGGTACAGCTACTTTTACTCCCAGGAGAGTACTTTTGCTTGCCCCTAATAGAGGAACAAGTAGACCCCACAGTGTGAACGGATGGACACACTGTGGGATGGGCACGAACAGCTGACCCAGTCCTAATTCATCTCAAGGACCCCTCTTGGTTTCCCCATCAAAAACAATATCCTCTGAAACCAGAAGTTAAGGAAGGGCTAATTCCCATAATCAAAGACTTAAAGAGACAGGGACTGCTAATAAAATGCTCCAGCCCATATAATACTCCTATTCTCGGTGTCAGGAAGGGACTTAACAAATGGAGGTTAGTCCAGGATCTCTGCCTGATCTAATGAAGCAGTAGTGCCTCTCCATCCTGTAGTTCCAAATCCCTATATGCTTTCAGCCCAAATACTTCCGGGTACTACTTACTACTCTGTCCTGGATTTAAAAGATGCCTTCTTTTGCATTCCCTTACACCATAAAAGTCAATCTATCTTTGCCTTTGAGGACCCCACAAGAAAGTCTGGACAGGTCACTTGGACTGTCCTCCCACAGGGATTCAGAGACAGCCCCCACCTCTTTGGGTTAGCTCTAACCCAAGACCTGGCAGAATGGCAATATCCACAAGCTATTCTGCTACAATATGTAGATGACCACCTGTTCTGAGGACCAACTTGAGCCTGTCATTTCATGAGCCACTGAGTCCTTACTAAACTTCTTAGCAGATAGAGGTTATAAAATCTCTAAAGAAAAAGCTCAATTGTGTAGTCTAGAGTTATATATTTAGGTCTTGTCTTGGAGAAAGAAATGAGATCTCTAGGAGAAGACAGAATCTGTCCAATCCTGATGTGTCCTCTACCTAAAACTCTAAAACAATTGAGGGCCTTTTTGGGTGTCACAGGATACTGTAGAATTTGGATCCTGGGATATGCAGATCTAGTCAGGCCTTTATATAAATCCTTAAGGAAGCACAGAAGGATGCCCAGCTCTTTATTGAATGGGATGACAAGTCAGAAAATGCATTCCACAGGTTAAAGAAAGCTCTTAGGACAGCTCCCACCCTGGGTCTCCCAATACAAGACAAGTTTCAATTATATGTCTATGAAAAGGGAGGACTGGCCTTGGGCGTGGTGACTCAGCTCCGGGGCATCACTCCCCAGCCAGTAAGCTACTTAAGCAAAGAGTTAGATCAGGTAGCCAAGGGATGGCCAGGATGCCTCAGAGCAATGGCCACAGTAAGCCTTCTAGTGCTTGAAGCTCAGAAACTTATCCTAAACCGCCCCCTAATGGTTTATACCCCACACGACCTAGGGGGAATTTTAAATTCAAAAGGAGAACTTAGGCTATCTGACAGCCTTCTACTTAAATATCAGGCCCAGCTTCTGGGAGGGACAGAAATAACTTTAAGGACCTGTCAGAGCCTAAATCCTGCATCCCTTCTACCAGAGGCAGAGGGAAATCCTGAGCACTCATGTGAGGAGGTACTTATGAAAAATTATGCTGCCCAACCTGACTTAACTGATCAGCCCTTAAGAAACCCAGACCTAGAATTATACACTGATGGCAGTTCCTTTGTCAAGAATGGTGTCAGATATGCAAGGTTTGCAGTTGTGACAGAATTTGGCATCCTCAAATCAGGTCCTTTTCCTCCTAATACAAGTGCTCAATTGGCAGACTTAGTAGCCCTAACATAAGCCCTAAGACTGTCAAAAGAACAGAGAGTCAACATCTATACAGATTGTAAATATGCCTTCCTGATTCTGCATGCTCATGCAGCCATTTGGAAGAAAAGAGAAATACTAACTACAATAGGAGCAGCTTCCTATAAATATAAGAGAGGTTACTTTAATAGTTTTAGGGATAACAGCATTAGTTGCAGCCCTTGCTGGAATCAGTTATGGGGTGATTGCCAATCATGTAACTGCAAAAAATCTAACCAAAGTGGTAGAGGACACCTCAGACCAGGTAGGCCTTGACATTAAGGACATGCAAAGGTCTTTGTCGTCCCTTGCCTGTATGGTAATGGACCACCGCCTGGCCCTAGATTTTCTTTTGACCAAACAAGGGGGGTATGTGCCATCACCAATACTTCCTGTTGCACATATATAAACACTTCAGGCATTGTAGAGGAACATACAGATTACATTCTCCAACAGGCTAAATGGCTCCGGGAACAATCTCTTAAAACTCAGGCTTCTACACAGGTGTGGGAACAAATAAAATCCTGGCTCCCCTCCAGGACTTGGTTCCTACCCTTTCTGGAGCCTATAGTTGCCATTATTCTCTTGCTTGTGTTTGGGCCTTGCATTTTAAACTTATTTGTCAAGTTTGTTTCTTCTTGCCTAGAATCCATCAAACTACAAATGCTTCTGGTGGAGATGAAAATGACCTACTACCGCAGTCCCCTTGACAACCCCTCTTGTGGTCAGCCCTGATACTGTGGGCCCCTTCATCGCCCCCTGTGAGCAGGAAGCAGTTACTAAACAGACTTCCTCGTCAGTATTCCTAACAGCAGTTAGGGCGACCATTGAGAGGGGGGAATGAAGGACTGAAGGACAGACTGCAGGAGGTCCCAAAAGGCGATAAGTGGTCAAGGAGACATTTCTCCTCCCTAAGAAATGCCTGTTTGCATCTGAAAGGCAACTCCGCCCTCAGGCAATGCAAAAATAGGCTATAAAACCCACTCCCCACCCTGACCCATGGGATCACCGGTTTCTGGGTCCCCCTGCATTCTCCAATATGCAGTCTTTCTCTTCTCTTTTCTCCAACTAAATTCTCTACAAATAAAATCTTTCTGATCTCTGCTGTTAGAGTCTGTCTGTGCTTTCATTCTCAGAGCAGGCTCAAGAACCCTGAGCACCTGAAATTCCTGCGCATGTCATCCGTGCATCATAATGACTTTGATATGGTCTTATATGGTTTGGGCATCATAGTCCAGAAAACACGAGAAAATTTTAGTTTTGATATCGAGGTAGGCTAGAGTTAGGGAATGTTTGGGATGCATAGAAAATGTATGACTTAATATTGTATTTCACATTGAACATTCCTTTCTTTCTCTGAGTCTTCTGCTCAGTTGCAGATGTGTGTGTAGGTTGTCCATGCCCTGGTTCAAGGATGGCTTGGACCACCTTCACCAGGCCCTGAGACCACCCATGTCTCTCCCCACTCATTGATTATTGGTTGGGAATCACCAGGTTCTCCCCTTCCCATAGGTTAGCATAAGTTTTAAAAGCACCTGGAAAGGAGAAGCATGCTCTCTCTGCTTCCAGCTTCCATCTTGGCCCACCATGCTCTTTTTTATAATTTCCTTCCCTAACCTTTCATAAATTCCACTTACACCCACATGTTTTGCCATGGATTCTTCCAGATGGGACACAAAGAATTTGGAACTCTTCTGATCACGGTCTGCCCATTGCAGTTAACATGTGGTAAAGCCGGCCAGGAGAAAGGGTGAGTCCCCAGACCCTATATTTTAAAGGGTCATTTCTACTCTCTTCCCTCATGCTTCTGCCTCTGTCTCTCTGAAACCACAGCCAAGGGAATGGGCTGAGCTCTGCCCTTGGGAAATGCAGCTGGGAGGTGCCAGGTCCATGGATCTCAGTGGACTGACTATGGGATCCCCAACATGCACCCATGATCTGAGGACACATGTGGGGTCACAGGTGGGAGACACACAACCCAGGGGATGGGCCATGTTAAAACCATGGTACCCTACCACCAATGCTCTGGCAGCTCTCAGAAAACCAGCATCTAGCCAAGAACCTGAGGCTGAGAGACGCTGGTATGTGTTGCACTATTCCACCCCCATCCTGTGCCAGGTATGCAGGGCCCACACACCCATGCCCTGGGTCTCTGACCCACCAGTGCCACTGTGCCAAGGCAGCTGCTTGGACCTGGGAGGGTGGAGCCACAGGGGTGGCAAGTGCCACAGGGTACATGTTCATGATCTGGCTTGGGCAGGGAGGGAGTCTCTGTTGTCCCCAAGGCCCTAGGCAGCAGCTCTGGCAGCCACTGCCCTGGGCCTCCAGCTGCACTCCTCTTTCCTGTGGCTGCCATGTGTCCACACTCTTCTTCCTCATCTTCCCCATCCCACACCGTTGCTTACTTGCCTTCCTTGCCTCTGTTTGCCCTGGGAACCCCATCCCAACTATTACTCATTCTTTCCCTGTTCCCATGGCCTTCAAGGGTTGAAGAAACACTCACTCCTTCAGTGCATTCTCCTTTCACATGGATGCATTGCCCCCACCCACCATTAAGTGGCTGGCACCCTTCACTGATGGGATTAATGGGGTTAGTTACCAGATTCTAAAGATAGTTTCTAAGTCTCCTTCCTTGAAGGAAGCTAACAAGGACTGGCAAATTGGTTCAAATGGTACAATGCTTGCCTAGAAAGTGTGAGGCCATGAGTTCAAAGCCCACCTTAGTTTGCTTTGATTATGTGGTCTCTTTAGGATAATAATTGGATTAGCATTCAGGATCAGCACTCCATCCAGGAACCCTCATGCAGGGGTGTGGAGATAGTTCTTTTGGATAAAGGTTGACTGAAGACAGGGTACCCTGCAATTGCTCAAACATGGAGACTTATGCTGAAACTCAGGTCAAAAGGCCATGCACCTGAGACTCCTTTGACATCTAAGAGGCACACCTCGTGCATCTTGAAAGTTCTTGCTCTCTCCTTAGGGAAGATTCTCCTTTCCTTTGCCCTCTCTGTCTTCACCAGGCAGCAAAGGGGAAGCCAGTGTATTCAGCACTTAATACTGGAGCACTTTCATCCTGCTAACCTAAAAAACAATGACTTAAACTGCCTTAATGCCCACAATACTAAGTCACATGGGCAGTAACACCTGTCTTTTATTCCTATAATGGATTGCTATTTTGAGCCTATATGTTGCATGTAACAAGTCTTTATGTCCATTTGAGAACCCATTCAGAGAGTCCATCTGGTCACAGGGAATGATGCCACCATGATGGAGCCACCATGTGTCCAGTGCCATCTTGCCATTCCCTAAAGATGGGAGACTCTTGGGTAATGCCATCTTGTCATCCTCTAGGAAAATTATAACTAACTTGTGATTGAAGTACTCTAAATTAATATAGTGTTTACATGTGTTGTTTTTAATGCATTAATCTGTTAAGGATTGAACAAAGAATAGTGTATTTGTGTTAAAGATCTGTTGTAAACTACTTAAAAATTAGCTTACTAATCTACTACTAAAAATGACAAAGGGATGATTTCTTTTAAGAGTGCACTCTGTATTAATGAGATTATTTTTTGTGTTGCTGTGTGCTTTTCGTGTATGTCTTTATCTCCTACCAGTGTACTTGTGGACACTGAATTAATTTTTACTTCTTTTGAGCTCATACATGAATGCTTAAATTTGACATTTTTTGGCATGCCTAAATCAAAACATCTCTCTCTCTCTCTGTGTAGATGTCTTTACTACTTTCATGAAGTTAGTGTGTAAAACTGTTGCCTCAAAAGTTATCTCAAGTTCTGATCCCAACTCGGTCTAGCTATCCTCTGCTTAGGACTGAAGAGAATTTATGGACAATAATCTGTTTCATTCTATTATGAGCTTAGTTTACATTTAACTCTTTTATAATTAGGTTCGTTAGCCCATGTTCTTGTATATTCCTTTGTATTGTAAAAAAAAGGAATAGTTTAACTTACTTTTCTTCCTGAGTCTTTTAAGGTATTAGGTTGCGAAGAGTATTTTATTAAAAACAATATTACCTAAATTCTAGATTTTACAAAACTTGCTGGAAGATACAAATTAGGGTCTAAAACCTTGTAAGTTTATATTAAGTTGGCTACAGTTTAAAGTTTGCCTAGAGAATTTTCCCAGGTCAAAATTTAAGGTACCAAAAATGGGTTTTTGTTTTATTAAGATAACTGTCAGGAATTTTTGGTGCTATACGCTGGTACAAAAATTCACCAAAAGCAAAACATCCAGATGGGATGATGGAACCTAATGTTTTTATGGGCATATAAATTATATGAGTGATTAATCCTAAAATATTAAATCATGTATGTCATTAACTCTCAAAGAATGAGACTGTCATTCTCAGGCTCCAGGGGCTGTAGTAGCTCAGCAACAAGCTTGCTATATGTCCCAAGTTATTCCAATAGTTCACATCAACCGTCTAGGATATGATTTCTTTTTCGTTTTTTGTTTTTGTTTTTGTTTTCTTTTGTTGTTTGTTTGTTTGTTTTATTCATATATGCATACAATGTTTGGGTCATTTCTCCCCCCACCCCCTCCCTTACAACCCACCCCACTCCCTCCCTCTCCCCCACACCCCCTCAATACCAGGCAGAAACTATTCTGCCCTTATCTCTAATTTTGTTGAAGAGAGAGTATAAGCAATAATAGGATGGACCAAGGGTTTTTGCTAGTTGAGATAAGGATAGCTATACAGGGAGTTGACTCAATTTTCTCTGTGTGTGTGTTACCTTCTAGGTAAATTCTTCTTGATCTAACCTTTTCTCTAGTTCCTGGTCCCCTTCTCCTATTAGCTTCTGTTGCTTTTAAGGTATCTGCTTTAGTTTCTCTGCATTGAGGGCAACAAATGCTAGCTAATTTTTTAGGTGTCTTACCTATCCTCATATCTCCCTTGTGTGCTCTCTCTTTTATCTTGTGATCAAAGTCCAATCACCTTGTTGTGTTTGTCCTTGATCTAATGTCCACATATGAGGGAGAACATACAATTTTTGGTCTTTTGGGCCAGGCTAACCTCACTCAGAATGATGTTCTCCAATTCCATCCATTTACCAGTGAATGATAACATTTCGTTCTTCTTCATGGCTGCATAAAATTCCATGGCGTATAAATACTACATTTTCTTGATCCATTTGTCAGTAGTGGGGCATCTTGGTTGTTTCCATAACTTGGCTATTGTGAATAGTGCCACAATAAACATGGGTGTGCAGGTGCCTCTGGGGTAACCTGTGTCACAGTCTTTTTGGTATATCCCCAAGAGTGGTATTGCTGGATCACATGGTAGATCAATGTTTAGCTTTTTAAGTAGCCTCCAAATTTTTTTCCAGAGTGGTTGTACTAGTTTATATTCCCACCAACAGTGTAAGAGGGTTCCTTTTTCCCCACATCCTCACCAACACCTGTTGTTAGTGGTGTTGCTAATGATGGCTATTCTAATAGGGGTGAGGTGGAATCTTAGTGTGGTTTTAATTTGCATTTCCTTTATTGCTAGAGATGGTGAACATTTTTTCATGTGTTTTTTTGGCCATCTGAATTTCTTCTTTTGAGAAAGTTCTGCTTAGTTCATTTGCCCATTTCTTTATTGGTTCATTAGTTTTGGGAGAATTTAGTTTTTTAAGTTCCCTATATATTCTGGTTACCAGTCCTTTGTCTGATGTGTAGCTGCCAAATATTTTCTCCTACTCTGTGGGTGTTCTCTTCAGTTTAGAGACCATTTCTTTTGTTGAGCAGAAGCTTTTTAGTTTTATGAAGTCCCATTTATCTATGCTATCTCTTAGTTGCTGTGCTGCTGGGGTTCCACTGAGAAAGTTCTTACCTATACTTACTAATTCCAGTGTATTTCCTACTCTTTCCTGTATCGACTTTAGAGTTTGGGATCTGATATTAAGATCCTTGATCCATTTTGAGTTAATATTAGTATAGGGTGATATACATGGATCTAGTTTCAGTTTTTTGCAGACTGCTAACCAGTTTTCCCAGCAGTTTTTGTTGAAGAGGTTGTCTTTTCTCCATCGTATATTTTTAGTGTCTTTATCAAAGACAAGTTCATTATAGTTGTGTGGCTTCATATCTGGGTCCTCTATTCTGTTCCATTGGTCTTCATGTCTGTTTTTGTTCCAGTACCATGTTGTTTTTACTGTTATTGCTTTGTAATATAGTTTGAAGTCAGGTATCGTGATACCTCTAGCATTGTTCTTTTGACTGAGTATTGCCTTGGCTATTTGTGGCCTCTTGTGTTCCATATAAATTTAATGGTAGATTTTTCAATTTCTTTAATGAATGTCATTGGAATTTTGATGGGAATTGCATTAAACATGTAAATTACTTTTGGGAGTGTAGGCATTTTCATATGTTGATTCTACCAATCCATGGGCATGGAAGATCTCTCCACTTTCTATCATCTTCCTCACTCTTTTTCTTCAGGAGTTTATAGTTTTCCTTGTAGAGGTCGTTCACATCTTTTGTTAGGTTTATACCTCGGTATATGTTTTTTTTTGAGGCTATTGTAAATGTAACTTGTTTCATATATTCTTTTTCAGTTTGTTCATTATTAGTGTATAGAAATGTTAATGATTTTTCTATGTTGATTTTATATCCTGCTACCTTGCTGCAGTTATTGATGGTGTCTAGGAGCTTCTGAGTAGAGTTTTTTGGGTCATTAACGTATAGGATCATGTCATCTGCAAATAGGGATATTTTGACAGTTTCTTTACCTATTTGTATTCCTTTTATTCCTTCTTCTTGCCTAATTGCTCTGGCTAGGAATTCCAGTGCTATGTTGAATACGAGTGGAGATAGTGGGCATCCTTGTCTCATTCCTGATTTTAGAGGGAATGGTTTCAGTTTTTCTCCATTAGTATAATGCTGACTGTAGGTGTCACAAATAGCTTTTATAATGTTGAGGTACTTTCCTTCTATTCCTAGTTTTCTTAGAGCTTTTAACATGAAATGGTGTTGGATCTTATCAAAGGCTTTTTCTGCATCTATTGATATGATCAAGTGGTTTTTGTCTTTGCTTCTGTTAATGTGGTTTATTATGTTGATTGATTTTCATATGTTGAACCACCCCTGCATTCCTGCGATGAAGCCTACTTGGTCATGGTGAATAATCTTTTTGATGTGTTGTTGAATTCGGTTTGCCATTATTTTGTTGAGGATTTTTGTATCAATGTTCATTAAGGAGATTGGCCTATAGTTCTCCTTTTTGGAGGTGTCTTTGCCTGGTTTGGGGATAAGTGTAATACTGGCTTCATAAAATGTGTTTGGCAGTTTTCCTTCCCTTTCTATTTCATGGAACAGTTTAAGGAGGGTTGGTATCAGTTCTTCTTTAAAGGTCTGATAGAGTTCCACAGAGAATCCATCAGGTCCTGGACTTTTCTTTTTGGGG
This sequence comes from Castor canadensis, assembly GCF_047511655.1. NCBI lineage: Eukaryota > Metazoa > Chordata > Mammalia > Rodentia > Castoridae > Castor > Castor canadensis. The sequence goes on along the minus strand of NC_133395.1, from coordinate 102,612,876 downwards.
AGACTCTTGATTGCTGCTTCAATTTCATTTTGTGTTACAGATCTATTCAGGTGATTAATTCCTCTTGGTTTTGTTTTGGATGATCATATGTATCTAGAAATCTGTCCATTTCTTCTTATATTCAAAAATTTATTTGAATATAGGTTCTCAAAATAGTCTCTGATGATTTCCTGGACTTCCATGGTGTTTGTTGTTATCTCCCCTTTAGCATTCCTGATTCTACTTATTTGGGTTTTTTCTCTCCTCATTTTAGTCAGGTTTGCCAGGTGTCTGTCAATCTTGTTTATTTTTCAAAGAACTAACTTTTTGCTTCATTAATTCTTTGTATGGTTTTTTTGGTTTCTATTTTGTTGATTTCAGCTCTTATTTTTATTATTTCTCTCCTTCTATTTGTTTTGGGATTTGTTTGTTCTTGTTTTTCTAGGAGTTTGAGATGTATCATTAGGTCATTGATTTGGGATCTTTCAGTCTTTTTAATATATGTACTCATGGCTATAAACTTTCCTCTCAGGACCGCCTTTGCTGTATCCCATAGGTTCCTGTAGGTTGTATTTTCATTTTCATTGACTTCCAGGAACTTTTTAATTTCCTCTTTGATTTCATCAATGACCCATTGTTCATTAAGTAATGAGTTATTTAGTTTCCTGCTGTTTGCAAATTTTTTGTCTTTACTTTTGTTGTTGAGTTCTAGTTTTATTGCATTGTGATCAGATAGTATGCATGGTATTATTTCTATTTTCTTATATTTGCTGAGGCTTGCTTTGTGCCCTAAGATATGATCTATTTTGGAGAAGGTTCCATGGGCTGCTGAGAAGAATGTATATTGTGTAGAAGTTGGATAAAATGTTCTGTAGACATCAAGTAGGCCCATTTGGTTTACTGTATATTTTAGATCCTGGATTTCTTTATAGATTTTTTTGTTTGTATGATCTATCTATTGATGATAATGGGGTGTTAAAGTCTCCCACAACCACAGTGTTGGAGTTAATATATGCTTTTAGGTCTTTCAGGGTATGTTTGATGAAATTGGGTGTGTTGACATTGGGTGCATATAGGTTGATAATTGTTATTTCCTTTTGGTCTATTTCCCCTTTTATTAGTATAGAATGTCCTTCTTTATCTCATTGATCAATGTAGGTGTGAAGTCTACTTTGTCAGAGATAGATATTGCTACTTCTGCCTGTTTTGGGGGGGCCGTTGGCTTGGTAAATCTTCTCCTAGCCTTTCATCCTAAGTCTATACTTATTTCTGTCAGTGAGATGGGTCTCCTGTAAGCAACAAATTATTGGATCTTCCTTTTTAATCCAGTTCATCAAACAGTGCCTTTTGATGGGTGAATTAAATCCATTAACATTAAGTGTTAGTACTGATAGGTATGTGGTGATTCCTGTCATTTAATTGTCTTAGTTGTTTGAAGGTTTGATTGTGTGTACCTAAGTTGAGGTTACTCTCTACTTTCTTGCTTTTTCTTTTCCTGTAGTTTGGTGCTGCCTGCCCTTTCACGGTTATGTTGGGTTTCACTTTCTGTGTGCAGAATCCCTTGCAGAATCCTTTGTAGTGGTGGCTTTGTGGTCACATATTGTTTTAGTTTCTGCTTATCATGGAAGACTTTTATTGCTCCATCTATTTTGAATGATAGTTTTGCTGGGTAGAGTATCCTGGGGTTGAAGTTATTTTCATTCAGTCCCCAAGTTCTTCTTGCTTTTAATGTTTCTGTTGAGAAGTCTGCTGTGATTTTGATGGGTTTACCTTTGTATGTTACTTGTTTTTTCTCTCTTACAGTCTTCAATATTCTTTCCCTAGTTTCTGAACTTGTTTTAATGATGGTATGTCATGGAGTAGTTCTCTTTTGGTCTGGTCTGTTTGGTGTTCTGGAGGCCTCTTGCATCTGTATGGGAATAGCTTTCTCTAGATTTGGGAAATTTTCTGTTATTATTTTATTGAATATATTACGCATTCTCTTTGCTTGCACCTCTTCTTCTTTGATGCCCATGATTCTCAGGTTTGGTCTTTTGATGGAGTCGGTGAGTTCTTGCATTTTCTCTTCACAGGTCTTGATTTGTTTAATTAATAGTTCTTCAGCTTTTCCTTTAATTACCATTTCATCTTCAAGTTTTGAGATTCTGTCTTCTGTTTGTTCTATTCTGCTAGATTGGCCTTCTGTTTTGTTTTGCAGTTCTGTTTCTTTTTTCTGAGGTTTTCCATATCTTGGTTGTTTCCTCTTTAATGTTGTCTATTTTTGTAGGATATGATTTCTTATCAACGTCCAAGCCATGGCTCTCAGTCATCATGTTCCCTAACTTTATGCTGACTCCCTTATCTCTGTTTCCGAGTCTAATCACTTGAGACACTAATCTTGTTGGTTTATTATTATTATTATCTCTTTAGAAAATGTACTTGTTTCCCCATTCTTCTTGGTTTACAAGATTACAATCCCATGGCCTGATGTGCGCACATGCTGCTGACTCTTCCTTCACAGCCACAAAATCCTGAGCTTTCTGCCCATGACTTCACACTGCAGCAAGCGAAGGACCCAGGTCTTAGGGAAAACTGGTCATGGGCTAATACTTCTTACACTAATACTCCAAAACTATTCAGTTTTCTTGCACTGAGGAAATGTTTCCCCATTATTTACCATCTAGCTTCCATCAGCCAAGCTTATGTTGACGTGATTTGGGTCTGATAGCTAATTATGTACTGGTTGCAGAGTTCATATTGAGATGTTTTCATTTTCAACAGCCTGTCTTTCTTTACATCATTATCTTTTTATGTTATATGTTGCTTTTAGCATCAGCCTGACTCTTTGCTCAGTGCATAATAGTTCTACTGATATTTTATCATTATTGGTAAGCATATCTTCATTATGAGTTTCTTTTTTAAATCTCATCATACTTAATGAGTAAGTTCTCTTAACCCATTTAAAATTTTACTATTCTTTGCATCCTGGCTAAATTAATCTCTTGCCAGACTTAAAAACCAAGCTATTTTTCCCATAACACAGAGAAAACTAAGTTTAAACTAAGTAAAAATTCTTTTAAATGGTGCTTATCCTGATAGTGTATCTAAATGTTATAAAATGTCTAAATGTTATAAAATCATTTACAGAGTTAGAACATATAAATGTAACGTGAACAACTATAACTCTTTATCTAAGGTACAATCTATCTAAGAAGATCGTTGACATTTTTGCTGTTTATTACAAATGCTAACAGCTCTGCCATTTAGGCCTGACATCTGTTTGTCTTGACTAGATAAACCTTACAGTATATATGATATGCAATTAAGCATTAAAACAGGGGCTATTTGGGATTACTGACACTGCCTTCCCCCAACTATTGGGAAATTTAGGGTTTTTAATTGCTAACACTATATTTTCAGTACTGACAACTAACCTATTACTTTAACTAACCAAAAATCAAGGTTTAAACTATGATACTATTACTGGCTTCCTTGTATGTTAGGTGTGTTTTGTATTCAAGTATATAAGTCTTCTGTAAAAGAGTTGTGAAAACACACTGTGCCAAGCTGGTGTCTTGGCCTATTTTCCAATCATAATAAGAGTTTAATAATACTGTATATGATAGAAGTAATTAGATTAATATGTTCATTGCTAAACTGTTAACTATGGTTAGTTTAAGTTTTGCATTTACAGTACTGATCCTTCAGGAACATTTACAGCAAGCCCATGGAAAATGACTATGATAAGTGTTTATCTGTCAACCAAGTCAGCTGGATTTAAGTATTGGGGTCATTTTGTATTTTCCTTGTAACACTTTATAACTGTTGTCTATTGACACTTTACAACAATTTAATGATATCAGAACATCCCCTAGGGGATAATTAGATTTAATTAAGCCCAGCATAAGAACAATTTTTCATAAATCTTTGTTGCTTTATTTGGCCAGAAAGGTCACATTGGCACTGACTTCTGATCTGATGTGTTACTTCCCCTCCATCATGGGACAAAATCTGACTTTCTAGGAGAAGCTACTCCTGGTTATAAGGGACTAAACTGCCAAATTATGCCAAACCTCTAAAAGTAACCAAAGCCAAGGGATTTAAAAAATATTCTTTAAAGCATGTGCTCTAATATTTAAGTCCTCTAGGCTTCTGGCAAAAGGCAAACTCATGTCTTTGGCCAAGGCCTTCTGTTTAAGCAAAGGCAATACGACCATTTCTATTAGCTCAATCTGTCCTTTTAATAGTACTCAGAATTGTTTATACTCTCTCTTGTATTCTACTTTCAATGGTATCTAACTTCTACTTAGAGACATGGTAAGTTCTGTACAGAACTTACTGCTATTGATGTTTACCCTCTAATTGGACTGGCACCTGCCCCCTGGTACACCTGGCTGTTAATATAGATATTACCCCCAAATAATCAGTCTATAATGCCCCAATACAGTGGCAGTACAGAGGGCTATCCAAGGGTTAGAAATAGCTACAGGAATAAACACCTATAGGAAAAGTAACCATAAGACTCTACACTTTTTAAAATGAAAAGTTAAATTCTTTATTTTTCCTGCTACACCTGGCAGAGCCTCTTCTGATGCTCTTATTAATGTTCATGTTTGGGTCATGCCTTCTAAACTAGATTCTCTTCCAGGATAGAAGCTTTTAGAGTCCAAATCATGAGGCAACAGGGCTGTTGATCTCTGCAGATGAATGAGCTCTCCATGAGCAACCCAGATCTCCATGAGGAATCTTGATTGTACTGGACAATAATTCAGACACCTTGTGTCCAAATGAGCCCCAAGGGAGAGAATTACGAGAGACAATTTCCCCTTGCAGGTAGGGTCTGCTGCCCCTTTTCGGCTTGAACAGATTCAGAAAAAGAGAACACCAGCCCTTCAGCAACCTCAAAAAGATTTTTTCAGGATCTTGTCTGTCAGGGGGAGTTGAGGCAGGCTACAGTTAGGGAAAGTTTGGGACTCATAGAAAATCTATGACTTAATATTGTATTACACATTGAACATTCCTCTCTTTCTCTGAGCCTTCTATTCAATTGCAGGTATGTGTATAGGTTGTCCATGCCCTGGTACAGGGATGGCTTGCACTGCCCTCACCTGGCCCCTCCACACTCATTGAGTATTGGTCGGGAATCACCAGGTTCTCCCCTTCCCATAGGTTAGCATAAGTTTTAAAAGCACCTGGAAAGGAGAAGCATGCTCTCTCTGCTTCCAGCTTCCAACTTAGTCCACCATGCTCCCTTTTCTAATTCCCCTCTCCAACTTTTAATAAACTTAATTCACACCCATGTATCCTGCCATGGATTCTTCCACATGGGACACAAAGAGTTTGGAAATCTTCTGATCACAGACTCCGCCATTGCTGTTAACAATATAACTTGAATTGGAATACTGGTTAAATATGATGAAATCTCTTGCATGGTACTCATGGCTAATGGTAAGATTGGTGGGGGAGGCATTTCCATTCATCTTCCACAATAAAAAACTGAGGGGATGGTTTTTGCTCATGCTTCCATGGTTACTACGTGGGAAGAAGTTGGTATTGAAAATTAGGCCCTGAGGGCTGGAGATGTGGCTCAAGTGGTAGAGTGCCTACCTAGTAAGCACAAATCCCTGAGTTCAAACCCCAGTTCTGCCAAAAAAAAAGAAAATGAGGCCCTTGTATTTCTGTTTTAGAACTCTCTTGTCTCAGTTCCCTGTACTGCTTTTGTAAGTAGACATTTATTTTAATGTTTTGAAAGTTCTTTGTCACCAATTATGTATTCCAATACAAATTCTAAGATAATTTTAATGATTTATCTGTTTTTACAAAGGTGTGCCTAATTCAATGCCACCTCATATATTTATTATGGTTAAGATGTTTTCCTCTATCTTTATTTTGTTTTTGTGGATGTCATTTGCATGAATATTACAAATCACTTATTTTGTGCATCCTTTAGTCATCTATTAGCAAGTAGATACATTTCCCCTTACTTTAATTTATTAAGGTGATTATTTCATTGTAATCCACACTGACCGACTTGATATGAAAAGTTGAATGGTTGTTTGAGTGGGATGGTTTTGACATTGGAAAGCTATAGTATACTTTCTTTATCCCAGAATAACATGTCAGAGATTAATTTTAGAACCAATTTCTCTAATAATAGGAATAATGGATAAGTGATTGAGTCATTTACATTTACTTTGCCTTTTTACCTCTAAGAACAACTAGTGGAAAAATCTAGAGTATATCACAATTGATGTAGTTTTCAAAAGATTTATTCTTTGTTCAATAAAAGCTTCAGTCCTCTACTTGCACTTGAAAAATGTGAAGAATAATTGAAGGTAAAAAGTTCAAAGTACTGGTACAACATGGATGAAATGAAATAGTAAGAACAACATGCTATGTGAAGATGCCAGTCATAAAAATCACATATTAAGCATTCCATGGTTGTGTGGTTTCCAGAAAAGATAAGTCTATAGGTAGAGAAAGTGAATAAGGAGTGGCCAGAGGAATGAGGAGACACTGTAAACTGGTTCAAAGATTTTTTGGGGAGGTGATGGGAATGTTCTAAAAAAAGATTGTAGTAATGGTTACATACCTTGGTAAATATACTAACAACCATCAACTGTACATCCAAAAGAGTGAGATTTGATGGTGTGTAAGTATATGCCAATGAAGCTTTATAAAAGTAGATGTGGGATTAAATAGTTTGAGCTGATTAATACTGATTCTCAAGACAAAAAAATGAAAAAAGTTCACTTCATTAATGTAGCAACACCACCTATGTTATTTTCCCAGATCTAAGGAAGATAATACACCATAGAAGGAAGTGATGGCCCTTGGTGTGAAATTTGCAACCCAACTAAAAAGATACCAATAAACAGAAGACAGTGTACATTACATTGAATAGTTCAAGAGTTCAATGAATGTGGACTAAAATGGAATTTTATTATTTCTCTTTCTAGATTTAAATTTATTTTCAATTGATACATAAAATCAAAACTTGCACATACTAGGCTGGGGATATAGCTGAGCATGAAGCCTTGGGTTCAATTCCCAGCAACACACACACACACACACACACACACACACACATTGTACATATTTATGGGGGTACCATGTGGTGTTTTGATACATGTATACATTGTGTAAGGAATTATTATTTCTTAAACAATCTAGGATAAATTCTTCACTCTTCTTCATTAAGACTAATGCCAGCCAGCTAATAGAATTTTATTCATTGCTTGGTGTCAACAGAAATTACTGCTGATTTCAAGCCTAGGCTCAAAGTTCTGCCAACATGTGTGTTTGAAAATCCCATGAAGGAGGGGGTGTGCTTCATTTAACTTTTGATTCTCAGCACATGGTACGCTACAGTACACACAGAACACTCAAATGAAAACATTTTGTGGTCTAAATCAAGATGAATTCACAGTGTCTGGTGAATCAAGCAGGCATGTTCAGAAGCCAAAATAAAATAATGCAGAACATAGTAAGCATCTTAATAAAATATTGTGACCTTAGAAAGAAAAAAATTTCATCCTGATGAGGAATGGAGAATGGTCTACAGAGGAGATATTCGAATTGGGGATGGAAGAGGATTTATTACAATAGTTTTCAAAAGTAGGATCTACTTCTTATTGGTGCTCTTGAGACTCAGATTTAGAAATCTGAATTGAGATTCTTAATTTTATTTCAGATATCAAAATGTTCTAGAAAGATTCACATAAAATATCAGGATTAAGCTGAAATATACTCCGATTTTAGTTTTTTTGTTATTTAATCTGATTATATTGCAGAACGAATGTCCAATTAAAATATGAGAAGAGAATAAAATGGCAGCATCTGTTTGTGATCACAGGAATGTCTTCAGGCTGTGAAGAATCTGTTTTGAATGCACAGGAGTTCCCCTAAGTATCATCTTGTCATTTCAGCTTTAAATGTGTCAGAGGTGACAGAGACACAAGTAACTTCTACTCTCCAGAATTCACCCCCAAGAATATTGAATGAGGGAATGCTTAATAAGAGAACTTTTTGGAAATCTACTCCCTTTTAACCTAGCTTGACAATAAACTAGCTCACCAATAAAGATATAGGTCTTCTCACAGGAGGGGGTTGGATGATCAGAAACTATTTCTGAAAGATAAAATAGATATTGTATGTGTGTGTGTGTGTGGCGGTACTTATGGGAGAGGAGAGAGTGAATGAAGGGGATTAAGGTGAAGAAATATGGTTGATGGAATTCATATACTTACATGAAAAAGAACAAAAAACCTCTCTTGCAATTGCTTTAAGTGGGGCAGGGAAGGGGTTGAGGGGGAGAAAGGATAGGGATGATCTAACTACTGCTAAGGCTTATAACAATATAAGCCTAATCAGAATTGTAGCTATGAATCCCCCCAAAATATCTCCTAATAAAAATAATATATCCTAATAAAAACAAATATATCCCAATAAAATTTTTTATAATAAAAAAGAAATTATTTTTAAGTCACATAATGAAACTTTAACAGAAACAAATGTGTGATGCAACAACTTTTGAGTACTTCTGCCAAAAATCATAATCCAATTCTAATTATGAGGAAATATCAGTCAAACCTAAATTGAGGGGCATGTTGCAAAATAACCAGCCTGAATTTCCTTAAAAATGTCATTACCATGAAAGACAGAAAGACTGTGAAGTTGTTCCAGATGAAAGCAAACTAACAAACCTGGAGCACACTGTGCTAAGTGAAATAAGCTAGGCACAGAAAGACAAATTGAATTATCTTGTATCTGGAATCCAAAGATGAAGAGTAGAATGGTAGTAACCAGATGCTGGAGACAAAGGGGCCTAGGAGGATGGATGGATAGATGTTGATCAAAGGGTACTAAGTTAGACAGGAGAAATAATTTCTAGAGGTTTGTTATACAGTGTGATGAATATAGCTAACAATAATATATTGTATCCTTGAACATTTTTAACAGATTTTATCTTAAACATTATCACCTCCAAAATTATAAGGATTGAGGTAATATGTATGTTAGATTGGATTAATCATTCAACAATGTGAATCAAGGTAACATTGTCTTTCATAAATGTATTCAATTTTTATTTGTCAGTTATATCATAATAAAGGTGGGAGGGAAGCAGACTAATGACATACAAAAATTAAATAAAATGCAAAATCCTGGGCCCTGGACTAGAAAATAAGACTTGGCTTGGCCCTGTCCAGAGGAATGAAGCTCTTGCAAATCTTTCACCAAGGTCAAGTCTTCTCTTCAGCTATCATTCCAAGGAGTAGGGGAAAGGTAATTGTGTAATTTAAAGAAAATCTGTAACTTACAAAATAGTAAGCATCAATAAATAGTAAGAACATAGTAAGAATCAACTGATTCTGATACTTGTACCATGGTCTTGTAAGAGAATTTCCATTATACTAAAGTACTTAGAATTAAGGGGCGTGATATTTGTAATTTATTGTCAGTGATTCTGAGAATAATAATAGGTACACATGCAAACAAACACATCCAGGCACACATACAGGATAAAGCAAATGGGACAAAATGTTAACAGTTGGTGACACCCAGGTGAAGAGCATATGGGAATTCTCCATTTGCAACTTCTGGGTACGCTGAGACAACTTTAAAATAAAATGTCAAAAGGAATTTATGGACCTCCTTAGAGACCTTCCAAGAAAATATGAAATTTATTCAAACATGAAAACTTTGTCACCAATTTTGTTTTCCTTTTCACCTCTTAGAAACCAACTCAAAAGCAAGCAAATTTGCAATAAAACTATGTAATATCAAGTGACTCTTTTGAAAAAAAATGGGTCAGGTTGATTAATGCAATGTTCTTAGTTTTGGTGAACATCAGGCTTACACTCTTGATATTGCAAAGCCTTAAAAAAGAATCATAAGATGAATATTCACTTCCTTTTTTGGAGGAAGGACTAAGACTCACTGAATGGTGCTTCAAATGGTTACTTCAAAAGAAAGTTTAGGAATGGCCACGTCATATGTGACCAGGAAGGGATAGCAGGAGAGCACTGTTCCCTATGTCTGGTCATGAATATTAAGTAGGATGAACTCATTGCAGATATTGTTGCCTTGGAAACCCATTCATTTGAAACCGCTGCAAAAATTAATATGTATTTTTCCCCTTCTAAAGGGCAGTAGCTCCTTTTACTTACACAGTATTTGACCTTTAGTTTTATATCTTAAGCTTTATTATAAGAAATTCTTTCCAGAGCAAGTCAAACAAAGAGCCCAGGAAGTATTACTTCATTAGTTCTGAGGCTTGACTTAAAATAGTATAGCCTTTATAGCTCCACATCACAGGACAACTACAGGTAGTCGGGGTAAATCTGCCTCTCATAAAATACTGCAATCTAGACTAATAAACTATCAACCCACACACAATATTCTAGCTCAAATGCCAAGCAACTTCATAATACAGATAATTGAGTTAAAGTCATATTTGTAGTACAGTTCTATGTTTTAAGAGGCAGTAAAGTTTAATAAAGTCAAGTTTCTTGTATAAGCCAATATTGACATATGCCATGGGGTTAGTGTTTCAGTGGAGATCATAATCCTGTGTCAGGTCAATACCATGGAGAATGGCCCAAGACAAGGGAGGCTTTCTGACTCCCATTTCCAGAGTTTCTCATTTCTGACTCTTATTTCCATGGCTTGTCTGGTCTGTATTTCTTATCTATTCCAATTTAACAAGGAGGCTGAATTCACCAACCGAAAGACTAAGCTGTAGATGTAACACTCTATTGGACTGAGCCACAAAATACGATGAGAGAGAGAAAACAACCCTGCATCAAGGCAAAGCATCAGTACAGGTGATATGGTTCCCTAATATGTTGCCTACATTGTCTGCATTGCCACTGTCAAAAGTCACCTTTAGCATGAAGTTTAAGCATTCCTAGGGCACTCAACCCAAGCCTTCCTGCTTAGGGAAGATGAGGATATAACCAGTACTGTCACCAAGTCATCAGGGGAGTAAGTTCATTATGGAGCATTGAGCATGTTTTCAGGAACTTTCTAGGGAACTGAAAATGGAGTCTGAACAGCCAGAAGACTCCCAGGTTCCTGGGGAGAAGTATCCCAAAGGGAAATAAGGACACTGAAAGAGATGGTATAAGGCATCTGATTTCCCAATGTATCCTGGCGTTAGTACTATGTTTCCTTGATGATTATAGCTTAGGGTTTTAGGGCTAGTACTGATTTAACATATTTTGCCCTGTTTTTCCTCAGAGGGGAAATGTGGTTTTCATATTGGAGAGCTACTGTAACAGTGAAATGCAGATTCATGTCCTTTCTTTTGATCAATTAATCTTTGACTGTGTTCTTTGTTGGAGAAAATTAGTGATTTATCCAATGTTAAGAAGCTAGTGTTAGAGCCAAGAACCTAACTGTGGTAGTCTGTTCTAAACATTCCCCGTCTCTCTATTAAAGTGCTGGACAAAATTCCTAGAATCTGATTCCGTGGGCCGGCTATGTAACCTGAGGATTCTGGGGTACCTGGATAGCCCATGATCAATTATGCCATTCACACATTTGTCTAATTTTACTGGAACATCTTTGTACTTTCAAACTGTGTTCAGGGTCAGCCCTTGGCAAGCAATGGCAGGTGGCATTTGTCCTTTAGAGTACTCTGCCTCAACCTTGATTTGGAGGTTAAGGTCACTCTTGTTGTACAGTATATAACCTGACCACCTGCACAGTGGTACTTGGTGGTCCTGCTCCTTATTCTCTCTCTCTGCCTCTCATCCCCTAGTATACTAAATCTACTCATGGCATCCTTTCACGCCCATTGCCTTTCCTGGATCCCACCAAGGGAGAGGAATTTTCTCCACTCCATCCACTTGGAGATGCTAATGACTTGATCAGATATCCACTCAAGAGGTTTTTATTTTGAAAGAACACAGAGGAAGTCACCTACACCCCAAAGCTGACTCTCCCACAGTAACCTTTCAGCTTCAGAGCAAGGTCAATGAGGTGACCACCCACTTGTTCCTGATTTTTTCTGAAAACTATCCGTTGCAAGTGTCAAGCGACAGGTCAATTGCACTGCTCCCCTTCTACCAGTTATATTACTGAAGAGACTTTAATACTATCATTGTCCACTTAGTGCTTGTTCTCCATGAGCACTCCACACTCTTGACATCTGGTTTTCCCAAACTCTGATGTAGCAGGAATAACTTCTATTTATTGAGTGCTCACTGTGCCCTGTGAGATCATCTAAGAGCTTATTTTTTCCACAATTCTTGGAAAGAAGGTCTCCATTTTACACATGAGAAAACTGAGGCCAAGAAGGGCCAAAGGCTGGTAAGTGGCAGCAACAGAACAGGAACCCAGATTGTGCAAGCAGATGTGTGTGGAACCCTTCTGTGGGTGGGACCACCCTGTGGCCTGCACCTTATGGCAGGTGAGTGTTGCTTCTGTGGCCCTGGCTCCTTCCTCAGGATTGATTCTAGGACAGGGCAATTGCAGAGAGATCAATCACTTGATCTGAATTTCAGCTCAGGTACTTCACAGTTTTAGTGACTTCTTATTCAAAATTTTAATCTTCAAAAGGGTTTGAAAAAATACTCTGGTTCTTGCTATGGACTCTTTCAACTGTTTATATATCTGCTCTAGCTGTGATAGGATGCTTTATTTTGCTTCTTCTCATTTATCTTTATATATGTACATATGTTCTGTAAATTCATTCAAGGTCAGAAAGGGTGACAAAAACTGGTAGGGACACAAAGTTAAGAGATTATTCCTAGAATGAAATTTTGTCATGTGCGGGTAAATGTATAGAACTGGAGAACATCATCTTTTTTTTTTTTTTTTTTTTTTTTTTTTTAAATACTCAAAGATGACATTTTTGTTATTAAGGTCTTAAAGTATGGAATAACTGAGAAAACACAATGGAAATCCTATAGCAGTAAGATTGCCCGTGGGCCTGAGGATAACTCAGTCAGTCCTTACTTGTCTGTGAAGGTGATAAAGGATGTCTGGTACCTTTTTGTCTTGGTGTTTCTCATGCACAATCCTTATGTGACAAAGGTCAAACAAGTTTTTGAAATAATATTTTTCTATAAGACAACAGATAGCCATGCCCCTAATTCACTTAGGAATGTTGCTGTCAGTCTACTCACTGGTTGTCTGTCACCTAGATTGTGAAGGTAAAATCTGAGACTTCACATCTGCTGAGAGGCCCAGTGTACAAAGCTGCATGTAAGCAGCCTTCACAGAAATGACCAACACTGCCAGCATGCCAGAAAGCAGCCTGGCTGGGACCACGAGGTGCCTCTGAAATTCCAAACACAGCAATCTGGGTAGAATCAATTATTCCCCACTGCAGTTGTGAAGGAAGGAAAGCTGCTCTTGACTGACTTGTACTTTGCCTCAGATTTTATGGTGAGGCCTCCCTCTCTCCCAGGGCTCTGTGAAGCTTCCCATGGTCCTTGGGTTCTAACCCACACTTACACATTCTTCTGTTTCCTACTCTGATGTGTGTGCTGAACATGCAAACCTCTGCATCCCAACTTCGCCATTTCTGGGTCTGAACTCTCAGGGTTGTCACATCTCCCCTTACACACATGCACACTACATAGTGATCATGGTATTGCTTACACATCTTTGATCATTTAAAAAAGTTCTTCTCAATACCTATAGGAAGATTTTATACTTCCTATATATGTTTTAATTAAATATTCTTTAAATAATCAAGCACTGAAAACTCCATAAAAATATTATCTTAAAGTGGCTGAGGTTCTTTTCCCTTAAGTGTTCTAACCTGGGACGGGTCTTCTGAGACACACCCACTTGTATTCCACGGGGCTTGTGATTCTCTCTCCATAAGCTTTATTTCCAGATCCCTGTAAGAACAGAGCCGGTCTACACTGACTGTGTGGTATGCTGAAGTTAGCCAGGTTCAGAAAGCCAAAGGCCACATGCTTTCTCTCATGTGTGGAATGAGGTCATGTGGTCACATATGAAAGAGGGAGGGTAAAAGAAGGAAGTTAAGAAGGTGAATGCGGTTGATGTACTTTTTACACAAGAATGAATATAGAATTTTAAATATGTTGAAATCACCACAAGAAAGGTACTAAGGTAGAAAGGAGATAAATAGAGGGGAAGAACCAATTAGGGATATAATACATATATACGCAGAAATGTCATAATGAAACTTCCTGTGTAGCTGTCTTAACCATATAAAAATGTCTTTTTTTCAAAAACGAAGAAAAGGAAGGTAAAATAGGTTCTGTCTGAGGGTTGGTACAAGTGGGAGGGGGAAGATAGAAGGAAGGGGTGTAGGGGGTGAATGTGGTGGAAATATTAGGTAGTCATGTATGAAAATGGAAAAGTGAGACCTGCTGAAACTCTTCCAGGAATGGGGGGAGGATGCATAAAGGAGAATGATGGTGGGGGGTGAATTCAACTACGATATAATGTAAGCACTTTTGTAAGTGTCACAATGTACCAATAGTACAATAATAATATAATAAAAACATGATAAAAAGAGTTATTCATTAACACATTCTTATAAAATCTTTGAGCGCAGTTGTGTATGGAATTAAAATTCACATCATCCTGTATTCCAACTTTCCTTTTTAAGGTATCCCAGATGTGTATCTGGGTGCTTTTCTGTGCACATTTGTGCACATGCAACTATGTAGACTTTTGAAGCTATAAATGGAACCACACTATTTTTAATGTATGCTAGCTTTTTTTGGCAGCCCTGAGATTTGAACTCAGGACTTTGTGCTCGACCACTTGAGCCAGGCCTTCAGTTTGCTTGCTTTTATTAAGTATTCCTTAAATCACTTCTTTTTCAAAAATAAGTTTTAAAGATTTTTCTAGCAGATGCTTTATATATAGCACAATTCATTTGAACATGCTCCTACACATGAAGACATTTAGACTCCTTCCAATTTATCAGTAACAAAAAAAAAAGGTGCAAAGAACATGTTCAGACTCAGATCTGAATTCAGGACCTTGTGTGAGTGTTTCTGTGGGAGGGTATTCTGACAGGGATGGTGGAATATACGTGCATTTCACAGTGTAACAGACACTGCTACAATGACCTTGGAAAACCATCCACCATTCCATGCTGCTTCTCAATGAGAACTGAAGTTGGATGAACACAATGTTGGATTTCTGTTGTTTGCCTTCCTTTGACATTGCCCTGTTTCCAGTTTCTTCCTTTCCTTCATGCTAGCTGATAGCTTTTCTTTCTTTCCTTGCCCTCTATTTTTGTCTTCACTGGTCTACTCATGGGGTGCTCTTCCCTGCCCTTGAAGTATGAAGTCATACAGCTATCTTATAGATACCAGAAGCTGGTAGAGAGCTTTTATTCTCATTGATCACTAAGCTTCCCAGAGTGTCCTTAGGTATATGAATCACTGCTTCTTGCAGCAGGCACTGAAAACTCCGATCATGGTAAGCAGAGCAGAGAGCAGATGTGGACGAAGCAGTGGGTGTACTGGTGCAAGGGCTGAGGCTTTTTAGCCCCCTACCTTCTACAATCCTCATTCACCTGAAGATGTCTTTGTGTTTTACTTAAGGACAAAGATATCAATCACCCACTGAAAATACGAATGTCTAACTTGAAGGATTTTAATGCACACAGTGGCTTACATTTATGTCTCCAATTTTTAGAGCACTTTGTTATTTTGGTAAATGAGAATGTACATCATTTAAAATTGTCATCATAGAGTTGATTTATTTTGTTCTCTTTATGAAGAGCATGAGTTAATAGTCTGCCCCTTTGCTGACATAAGATATTGCTTAAAGAATAACTTGTCTAAGCCTTGGGGACTGCTTTAATAAATTATGGTTCATCTACAAGCAAGAATAATCTGTAGCCAATAAATGTCAGGATTTGGAAGAGTATTTAATGACATGGGAAAATGTTTGTGATATATTGCTAAGCATTAAAAGCTGGTTAAAAATGGTATGCCTAGTATGATATCAAGTTTCTAAAAAAAGATAAGCACAGAAAAAAGAACTGAAATATAAAAATTATAATAATGCTTGTCTTTGGGAGATGGAATTGCATATGATTTTAAACAATTATTTCTAATTTTAAAAGTTACAGAAAATTTCATTTTTTTTCTGTGAAGAATGCATACAGTTTTTATAACAAGAGAAAATAGCTTGTTATTAAACTAATTTTGAATTTTCTTTTTGCCTTCCTGCGAATTTTAAGAATACTGAACACAGTGAGAGCTACAGAAAAATTTCTGTGATAACTGTAGATTATGGTTATCTTTCTTTTCATTCAACCAGGGAAGTGGGGCTTCTCAGCCTTGTTCTCCCACTGGGTCTAGGTTTCAGTGTTTCAGGAAGGTTCATGGTTGTCCAAGGGCAAACATGAAATAAACTTTGGGGGCCCGGCTGTCTGGGTTCAGCAGGCTGGTTAAGTCCACTTTCAGGGGTCCACACATCTATTTAGGACCCATCCTTATGAGACTGGTGGATGCGGTGGTTCCCACAGAAGTTCAGGGGGTATTTGAAGGCAAAAGGGAGAAGCCCTTTAAAAATTTAGGGAAGGATCAGGGCCCCACCCAGAAGGGCTCAAAATCCCAGAGGGATGTGCTACTAGGAGGAGTGACTGAGCAGACCTTCAGGTGGAAAAATGAGTCAGGCCTAAAGAAGGCCCAATCCAGAGTGGAGTCAAGTGGTTCCCTGATGGCAGCCAAAGAAGGGAAGAAAAATGCAATTTTCTGAATGCCCTCTGGGTGGCAGACCACTTCCTGTCCTGAGCGTATTCTCAACCTTTTGTTATTTGGTTGAGAGTCACCAGGCTGGTTAAAATGTAGATTCCTGGCCCCTCTCCTGAGTAGACTACTCTAATATGGTAGTCTGGGTGGGGCTTCAGATTTTCATTTTTTCCCCTTCTTTTTCCCTTTTATTTCTGGATAAGGTTGGCCATGAACTCATGATCCTCCTCCCTTAGCCTCCTGAGTAGCTGGGATCGCAGGCATACACTACCAAGCCCAGCTCCGATTCTCACTTCTAACAAGCTGTTCTAAATGCTGTTAGTGCCACTGGTTGGTGGACTACACTTTGAGCACTGAATCCACTCAGACCCTGGGAAGGGAGTTGTTGGTCAAGGATTGGATGTGGTCTGCATGGTAGGGTAATCACTTTCAATTGTGACAGACTCTCCAGGGAAGTATGGCATGGAGACAGGGGAAGGAGGGTGGGACAGTAGAGGTGGGACCAGGATAGGAATGGGTCACTTGCTTCCGGTTTGAACAGCTTCTAACTCTAGGGCAGATTTGGACGATGGGCTCTGAAGCAGGATGTGAGGACTCCAGAACTCTCCTTCTAGTCAAATGTATCACTAGGTAATTTACTTAGGATGATTGTAGCTGATAAGGAGCACAGGTGTGTTGATTAAAATAAAAGCAGAAATCAAAGCCAAATGAAAAATGAGTATTAGATATGTAACCAGAATACGTTTAAAGCAACAAAACATTGAAGAATACTATAAACATAAATGAATGATTCTCAATGTATTTGAAGTGAAAGGCATTTAAAAATCTGGTCCATTATGGCTCAATACATCATTCTGCTACCTAAAACTTCTGCCTAGTTCTTGCCACACATGACTAACCATGCAAGTGTGACAACTCTCAACTGGTCTACACTCTGCTTGGCAATATGTACCCACTGATCATGCATTTGGATGTCAGTGGCAATGCTGAGATGCTGTAGAACTTTCTAAAGCTACTCTTGGTTTTGTACTTACATCAGTAGAGAGTGGTAGTAAACAATTTACAGCCCACAAACCACACCTAGAGGTGTACTGGTCGCCTGGCTACATTGCTGATTTGGAAGATAGGCTTATTGCCCAAATTCAAGCAGTCAATTTATTGTTCTGGATCCTATACTGTAGATTTAACTTTTTATATCTTTCAGGCCCTTTAGATTCTTATCAGTTAGATTTGGGATCTTTGGAATGAGGCTTGGTGGATGTCCTTTTGGCTCTTCTGCTCTTTTTTCATGCTTGTACATCAAGGAAAATGTCCTGTACTTAGTAGACACAAAATAAATACACTGATGGATGAATGCATGGAAAGTAGTCCAGGACTGAGATATCAAGCATGCTTGAGGGCGAGACAGCCAGCCAGGTAATGAATGGACACCAAATAGCATTTTCCTCATAGTGATTCTATAAACAGAGCAGACAAGTAGTACAAATGGAGGAGAACCAAATCCAAAGAGAAAAGACAAAATACCCACTTTGTTTTCCTGACCTCATTGGTGCATCCCTAAATACAGGTGTCTATTGTGAATGAGTGAAATTTGAGCCATGGTGACACAGACCTCCTGATGTCATTTTCATGGTGAACCAAGGCACTATCTCGTGCCCAGGTCTAGGTGAACTCTGGTAGTGTCTCTGGAAACCACAGAGATGTTTATCTTAGTTGCTTTTCTTTTATACTAGAATGCACTTTAATAATTTAATTAAATTTTCTTATTGAATAACTCTCCAATTTTCAGTGAAAGAGAGCTGAGCGTGTACTCACACCTCCCTGAAACATCACGGCTCATCTGTCATTCTCTCCTTGCTCCATTCCTTACCAAGCAAACAGTACAATTTGAGGAATCTATGTAATTTAATGATGCATAGTGGATAACAATGATCACAGAAATAATAACAGTTGCTATTTAGAGAGCACTACATGTCAGACACCATGCTACACACTTCAGTACATTTTCTTACTTAGTTCTATCAAGGACAGCAAGTGGAAGGGCTAGGATTGTAGCCTAAATATATCAATCTCCATAAACTATGGTTTTTAGCCACTGCACTCTGCTTAGAGTTTTGGGACCAGAGACTGTTCGCTCTTGTTTTTATTTTATTTTAAAACAGGGTCTTGCTATGTAGCCCAAGTTGGCCTTAAACTTGCAACCAACCCACTGGCATCTCAGTTTCCTGAGTGCTGGGATTACATGTGACATGCCTGTCTCATCTTACTTTTAAGATACACAAACAAACTGAAAAGTGTAATGTTGGGAACTCTAGGTATAGAAAAGCCAGGCCTCTCATAAATTATAGAAACATAGACAAACTCTAAGAGTGAATGAATTTGGGTATCAATTTTGAATGACTGAAATTTAATGCACAAGGTCCTTATATCATGAGGACACTAGTGCTTCCTGTTGGCTTTTCACTGTAAACCAAGAACTGACATGGCTTTAATACTGCCTATAAAATCCGAAGATGAAATCGGATCACAAATGCTGACTAAATCTCAATTGTATTTCAAACAAATGTGCGTGCATGTACACACACACACACACACATACACATACACACCCAGAAACACACTTGCCTTATATCCTGATGAAAACTTATTTTTTCTTTTTCTAAATATCACTTTCAAATTTTCAGATCTCCTAAATAATAAATACAGAAGACTCAAACATATGTTTCTAAAAGGAATGTGTATAGTTTTGACTGCATTCAAATCCAAGCTCAGAACCCTACTTAACTATTACCTTTGGAGAATACTATTTTCAACTGAAACAACCTGTTCATTCAATTTCCTAGGTAGTTACAAAGAGCTTCCAAAGTGTTTTCAGAAAGACAAAAGATCCCAGCTATTTAACAAGAAGGATGAATATAACTGTGTGTTTGTGTTAAAGACAGATGGTTGGTAAAACTCCTTTTTAGCTCAAATTTGAGAATTTTACAAATTATTATTACTATTTTTGGTATATGACTGTGAGATTTTGAAACATGTAGTTAGAACTCTACCATGAATGAAAATCCTTAACAAAAGCCCAATGACGTTTTTGGTTTTTAAACTCTAAATTGGAAAAGAATGGGAAGGTACATGAAATTGACATTTAATGACATAAATTGGTTTAAGAAGCAAAGATTTTGGGGGAGCCTTAAGACAATAAGGCGATCATCACCAAGACATCTGTCAGGGTGGAGGCGACCTGAGGTAAAGCTTCACAAAGCTAAGTCTTATACAGCCAGCAACTTAGGCCAAGTCAACCTTTTTTTCTCTTAGGAGGTGACAACCTTCTAACACCATAATCTCCCCATTTAGGATGATGACACAAGGATTTAGTGAGTAAAAGACAACAACTTAAAACTTCTCTTTTGAGCATGAATTATCAGGTAGATAAAAGGCAGGCACTGAAATCCCTTTAGTTGCTGGCGCATTTGAGAAGAGAAATGTCCACACACTCACTTCAGAGCCACTAGTGGTGTACACGGTCTGTTTCCACTCAGATCCAAAGATAGAATTAAAGCCAAACTAACAAACCTTCTGCTAGTTAAAGAAATAAAAATGTTTTTTCCCCAGGTGTCCCAACACAACATAAAAGTAAAATTAGCTGCCTTTCTTTCAGATTCCACTTGTTTATTTATGCTTAAAAGAAAATGAGAGGATAAAGAAACCCCGTGACGGAACAGTTAGGGAAACACATGGTCATATGCATTGGAAGAAAGAGTGATGGAGTACACGGTTACAGCAGAGATTTTTTCCCCTTGTTGAAATATCTGATAATAAGCTAATAAAAGTCTTTTACCTTTGCATTTCTTCTCTTCTGTTTGGAAGGTCTGGGCACTCGAGACGCTCTGATCGTTCACATCGTCATGGTCCAGATGGAAGACTGAGTTCGTCCAAGTGGCCTGGATGAGGTGTGGTGAGGACTGTTCATTTTTCAGTGTGCTGCGCCTCTCTGTGTGGCTCTTCCTATGTAGGCAGGCTTCAGACATTCCTACTAGCTTCCAGTCCTCTTCTCGGTCTGGACAGTGCTTCGGTTTGTCCCAGGCTGGAAGGCCATTTTCTAGAGGGTTGAAAAACATGAAATGACAAGCTGTTGGCATTGTCAAGATTTTGCTGAGATGCCGAGTTTTGAGGCAAGTTGTTGCTCAGTTCTTTTGGGCTGACAGCTCTCACACACCCCTTCACTTGACTGCAGTGATGAGATACAGACTCTGTCAGCCTTGGGCGTTTAGCCACAGTAGTTGGAGTGCTTGTTGAAGTAATCAACACATCCTCTCCTTCCACTCAGTCCCCAGAAACACATTAGCTCCTCCATGGCAAGGCTGTGTTCTCACCAGTGCCCCTTCCACAGCAATGGCCTAAGAGCAAGTTGACACCAACTTACATCACTGCTTATAGATGACCATGTGAGGTCTTGAGAGTCAGGACTGGCCATGACCTTACAATCAGATCCTTAGGACATAAAACATCTGGGATTCAGCCTTGTTTGACTTGGGCTTTATCTCAGGCTGACCCAAGGGACACCTAGTTAGTTAAATGGAACACGCTCACTTGTCACACTGATAGTGACAACTCTGTCCTTACCATATTATATTCTTGTTGGCAAAAAATAAACAAGAAGACAAACAAGAAACCCCCACAAAACCCCAAGAAACTGGGGTGATGAAGGGAAGGAGGTAGTGCTTTAGCTGTGGGGAAAATTTTTAGAGTTTAACAATAGAACGAGGAGCCCAAGATCTCTTTGGCTGGTACCCAGCACCTAATCATCTATTTTTTATTCAGTTTATAGGGACTTGAAGGCTGCCCTCTAGAAAATGTGTTTGAATATGTCTACAGGGATATAAACAAGTACATATATATGTTTACTAACCATGTATAAAAAAGGTAATTTATCTAGTCATCCATAGTTTCAGAAATTCTTAGCAACTGTTTGTCAAAATTAGAAAAAATGTAAGAATCTTTCTTTTAAAATGCCTGTATACAGTGATTTAAAGACTATAATCTTTATGTAAGTTTTTTTTCTTTTATACTGAAATTACCAAGATCCTGGACTCCCACATCCCTGTGCTTACAGACAAGTCCATTTTGACCTGGGCACAGCACAGGGAATTTTCAGCTGCCTTTCAAATATGTAAAAGGAATTACACATGACCAACACAAGTTAAAAATTTCTTAGCTTTTCATAAACTTCCTATCTGAACCTACCAGACAGTTTCAGCAATGTTGGTTACAGTGGTTTCTCTGAAAGTGTAAACTCCCATCAATCACTATCAAAAGCTGTGTCTACACTTCTGTCTTCATGCTACTCAGAAAATTCTGATGCCTTTGTATATTCTACTTCCACTTCAGGAGAAGATTGTGAACAATGACAATGAAGTTGTAATTCCTTTGTCACAGTAAATGGAAATGCTATGGCTGAATGTAGCTTAATTTGGCTCCTAAACAGTGTCTCCTTTAGAAAAATCATACCATCTGGTAGGTTTTAGGGTAGCATCTGATCTTATTCAGGGAAGAGCTCTGAAAATCCTCTGTGTGCACAGGGCTGTGTGAGGCACTGTAGCAGGCAAGTTAAGTAAACATTGGTCCTTTCTTCTTGGAGTTTATATGGCATTATTCATTGCACGGTGAATGAAAAAAGATCTGGTGTCAGTTCTTCCATTTTTCAACCATGCCAGCTACAGGTGCAATTACAGACACTTACTTTCACTATCTTTTAGAAAGGAAACAATGGTTGAGGTCTTGGAAGATTATATTGCATTTCAAGCTAAATGTATTATGTAGAACTCACTCAAGCACCTGTTATCCATGTGGTTTTAAGCTTTTCATGGTCTAAATATAAAACGACTGAATGCAAGGGTTAATTCTGGACCAAAGAGATTCATTTTATTTGCACAAACATGAAAAACCCTTCTCATTCATGCATGTTTGTACAGTGCCTACTTTATTTTCAGAGATTCTAAAGCTTCAGCAAATTGTATCCTGTAAAGTGCAATTTAAAAAATGTTAAAGTTCTCATGGTATTTTATAGAGGTTTCCAACATTTTATTTTTCTG
Organism: Castor canadensis; assembly: GCF_047511655.1. Taxonomy (NCBI): domain Eukaryota; kingdom Metazoa; phylum Chordata; class Mammalia; order Rodentia; family Castoridae; genus Castor; species Castor canadensis. The sequence continues at coordinate 102,590,126 of NC_133395.1, read as the reverse complement.
CAGAATTTCTTAGAATTTGGTATTAATTCCCCAGCCCCAACAGAAATGAAATAATACAAACTTGCTAGTCACTGCTCCCCAGAGAAGGCTTAGATGAAAGATGAAAGGCACTGCACCCAAGGGGACACTCTGCCTTAAAGCACAGCCCCTAAAGCTTACTCAGCATGTCCCTTGGGCCAGCTTCTAAGCAAGGGATATGTTTTGAGTCAAGCAAGGGATAGGATTACTTTCCACTCTCCTAAAAAACCACTTGAGATGGTTTGGGAAAAGGGCTCCATTCATGGGAGACGTTTACAAGCTCATAATTACTATCTGTAATTACATTCACAATAATGATATTTAGTTGCTTAATTGGCAGGTTTATTGGTTGGGGCACTGCTGGGAAACTTAGAGACTGAGAAGTCCTGGTTGGCTCATGGGAAAACTCAACAGGGATTTGTTTTAAAAAGGGTTTTTGATTCTTATCCTCTCCAAGGGGCACATGCATTCCATTTCCAAGGAAGGATGAGGGCCCCACTACACTAGGCCCCTTAAATTCTGCCTACTGGGTATTTTGTGTGTTACCTCTACATACACATGGCTGGCAATAATGGTTTTTAAGAGTGTTTTGCTACTAACATGTCAAGTGCCCACATCCTTTGGTTCCCCCCAAAGCTCAGGGCAATAGAATCTTTCTTTTCAGAGAAATTAACATCCTAAAGTGATTCCCAAACCCTGGTATGTATCAGAATTTCCTGAAGTGCTATTCAACACTTTTTTTTAATCAGGCTGGGGCCTGGGCATGTGTGTATCTTCCAAGTTCTCCAGGTGACACTGATACCTAATAGAGTTTGAGATCCACGGGGTTAAGATAAATTTAATGTAAGAAAAAAATTATTGACAGGTTTTGGGCAATTGTGCAGTTTCTTCAGATTCTAATGTTTTATGTAGCCTCAGTAAATTTGTTATTATCATTAAATTTTTTCTGGGGTCTACTGAGTGAAGCATTAAAAGACGGAGGGCAATTGAATGTTAACTTCTAGATTGCAGATGTGGATGCCAAATAAGTATTTTATTCAAAAAGACTATCCTGAACCTTATGTAGGATGCATTGCACAGAATGGTCAAAATAAATGTGTTTGAAGGGTAGATTCTAGAAATAAACATATCTTGTTAGTCACATGAAATATGGAACCTTTGCTCTTTAATAGATCTTAGCTAACTTCTGGCTTTTAACACTTCACATTCCACCCACCAAGACAACCTGTTTCATTAGTCAGCTATGTATGCTGGAAATCAATAAATAAGTAAAATAACAGAAAATAACTAGCTAGACCATGTGAACTGATGCTAAAGTAACTAGATACACACTGACCTATGTGTCTCAAGGGGGTATAGACACAAATGATTGAGCTTGCATTTATTTGATGGTGATCACTCTTGTGGCTTTAAACTGCAAATTGAAAGGGTTTTTTGCAAGAGAAAAATAAACCGAAACCTCATTAACCTGACTATGTTCCATCTCTGTAAAGATCACTAAAGATAATAGAAAAGAAATCTGTCTATTGAAGAAGGAAATTCTACTAAAATACTTAAGTATTTCAGGATAAAAAAGTGAGCTGGTACCTTACAAAAGAGCTAAGCAAAGGAAATAGGATTATGACAAACTGGTCAGAAAGGGTCAACTGAGTAGGCTGGGATTTCCTTGCACTAATTATAAAAGTATTTAGCTTGCATTAAAAGGCCACCAAGCTGGATGTAGTGGCATATGCTTGTAATCCCTGCATTTGCAGACTAAGGCAGGAGGATCATGAGTTTGAGGCCAGTCTAGGGTACATAGCAAGACCCTGCTTCAGAAAAAAAAGAAAAAAAGGGCTATCAATATTAGATTTTGAATTCCCAAACCATATTCTGCATGTGTAGGATGTGTATATAATATGGTTTGCAAATTCAAGGAGTATGAGGAATTATCAGTGTATAGCATTAGACTATTAGGTATGAGGTCTGTAATTTCCATTTTATTTTTTTACTTCAACTCATAAGGTTTGGCCTTGTTGAATTTTCAGACTATGTACATGTCAACTGGTTTTTATTTTAGTCTCATATATTACAGGAGACTAAAATGTGACTGAGCACTTACTATGGGCCAGGTGCTGAAGTAGACATTTCTTCATCTTCACAAACATCCCAGGAGAGTGCACAGGGATGTGCTGCTTGGTTGACAACCTAGCACTTACACAGGGCTTCATCTGCTCTTCTACCTTTTGGGTTGTTAACAGATTTGTTCTCATTATTGGCTTTATGTGATGAATAGTAATTGAGCTATTAGTAACTACTGCTTGATTAGGCTTGAAAGTTCTTTAGAAACTATACACATTGCTTCATTTACTGTTCCCATTACTTACATTCATAAACTCTCCCTCCCTGCCTCCTGTAACCCATTGTCTACAGAGCAGCCAGAGTGAGTCTTTAAAATATAGAGTGTGTTTTTCTGCTGCTTAAAATCTTATGCTTTCCCATCAATCCTGGAATATGGTCCTCAGGCCTTACAATGGCCCTCAGGCCCCTAGACCTACCCCTGCTCCTCCCATTGAGCTCCTCTCAGGCTGAGTCCCTGTTCCAACCTCTACTTTCCAGCCACAAGGACCTGAACCGGGGGAAACCTATTGTTACCAGAGTCTTCACCCAAGCCCTACCTTATGCCTGAGTGTCCCTTTCCAATCCTTGTATGTCTGGCTCCTTGGCAGTGACAGTTCAGAGACACCTTTCCAGACCAGTTCCCCAACCATTTTCTATAGGTCCTCTGACTACTATGCTCTCCATAATACTTATCACCAAGTAGAACTTCCTTATCTGTCTTCACTAGAAAGGCAAGCACAATGCTATTCAGGACCAGCATTGTCATGGTCATTACTGTATGTCTAGTACCTGGAAAAGAACTTTTTACATAGTAGGTACTTGACAAACTTATATGGGAAGGGGGATGTGGATAGTATCATTGCTCTCATTTTACGTAAGTGGGGATCAAGTTTGGAAAGTGACATGGATATAGACAATGGGTCTGAGCTCAAACCAGGTCTGACTCTAAAACCTGAACTATAGTTAAGTTGCTTCTATTTGCCATGAATTACAAACTTAGGCCTCCTAATCTGGAGGCTTTTTGAAGAATTGGTTCTTTTGTCTTTCTTGGTAGCCCCAAAAGAGTTGTTCATTACAGAAGCAAAAAAAAAAAAAGGGGGGGGTTGCTATTTGAAGTTTGGAGATGTGAGTTTTCTGTGAAAGGGAATGAACTATTGTTTTAATAATTTGACTAGGTAAATACATGAAGAGGTTTTGGAGCCTTCTTCTCATAAGCATATTATAAGCATTCAAGAAGAAGCTCTTCATTTGTACATCTGAATTCTCTCTTTCCCTTGCCTCATCCTGAAAACTCAAGTCTACTCCTGTAGACATGTTTTTGGTTTTTTTTTTTTTTTTTTTTTAACAGAGTATCCTTAAGGGAAAGGAGCTTGGTGAATGACTTTATACCACCAAGTCAGTGACTGACTGAGAACCTGAGATGAGTCACTCCCATTAGAACTTTTTTTTTTTTTTTAGGAAGAATGACTGGAAAGTGAGACTGGGTCTCTCAAAGTGGACTCTTAGCTGGTGTGAAAGACAGGTGGGAGAAACACTGTATGAAGGTTGCTTTAAGGTTGGCCTGACCATCATGATACCTGGTTTGAGCAGGTGGTGGATCAAATAACAATAATGGAGATACAGGTTTGGTCCTTACTCAACCTTTGAGGTCTAGCTCATTCCAAGTGTTCTTTGTTTTTGCTTTTTCTTTTTTTTTTTTTATTTTTGAGACAGGGTCTCACTATGTAGCTCAGGTTTTGTTCAAACTTGTGACCTCCTGCCTCTGCCTCCAAGTGGTGGCATTACAGTGTATGCCTCTCTGCCTTGCTGTTCAAGCTTTCTTAAACAATCTGTTCACACTCTCACCTTCCATAACACTTTTCATGTACCTTCCTCCCCAATGTGCTGACTCCTACCTTGTAATACAACCATTTACATACGTGTATATAATTTCCTATTTTCTTTGTTACTGTAACTATAGTGCTGAGCACAATGTCCTAATTAATATATATTGCCCTGTAACAATCCAGTAACTTTGAAACAAGAAAAGTATTTCCTGAACATACTTCTATTTTCTTACCCCAAATCCACTGGTCTGACCCAACAAAGCTCATCACTACAGGTCATTCAATGAAGATGGTCTGCTATCAGTAGTATATCCTCCCAGAACTGTAGGAGAACATGAAAGCTGCTTTGCTTTTCAGAAGCAGGATAGGATGGTAGGTAAGAACATGGCTAGTCAAGGTTCTAATTCTGGCTTTGCCATGTATTTGTTTGATTGGGACACACTGCTGTACCTCTTTGGCTGTCTCTGCTGGATATTTACAATATCTGTCTACATGATCATTACTGGACTCTCTAATCCATGTCTCAGTTGCCACATCTCTAAGCACAATGTCTTAACATGACAGCACTCAAATATTTCTTGGCAATAACTGAACATAATAAAGCAGATCTAAATACAGCCAAGACTGAGCAGAACACATGCAATCTTTTATACATCCAGGAATTTCTAGTCATTGACCCATCACATGCTCCATGCAAAACAGTCAGACACAACTGTTTAGCATCAAAGTTCTCCATTTAAAGGCAGCTCAGCTGTAAAGGTTGCTGTGGCATAATCTATGACAACAGCAGACAGAAAGCATGTCTAGATGTTTCCGTTCTTCCTTGTCCCAAGGCTGAGTAAACCAACCATTTTTACTTTGACATTTATATCCCATGAACACTCTGTATAAACCACAGTCTTAGCTCATTGCTTTCTGCCCAGGCATGTGTCTGGGCCACACTCCACAAGGATGTCAGAGGAAAGCTGCTCTGGTAGCACTGCATTCTTTCAAGGCCTTTGGAACACTTCTGATTTTTTGTTAATCTGCTAACATCTGGGATAGGTGGGCTGGTCACCAGTGGGCAGACTGCTGTCTTGTGGTTCCCAGTGTCTTTGGATCCACACAAGGTGGCTCTGCCTGGCCTGGAATCTCAACAGTAGCCTAAATCTTCAGGGCCTAGGGTGTCATTTACTTCCATTTATGTAAGTTTCTGTTGGGGGATGCTACCCTAGTTGATATCATAAGACTTATAAATTTAAAATATTTGGGAGGGAGACTTCACTAATAAAGAGAAAGTTGCTTACTATTTTTAAGATCAGTTCAAGATCTGTGATGGAAGGATGCAGAGTCTCTAGTAAACTGGGAGTGAAAATATCTCACAGCATGGTTGTGTAAAACTCATGAGCCAACACATACACAGGTACAGCATTGAGCTGAAGTCCAGTAGGTGCTCAATGTGTCACCTTCCTTTTTTACTACCAATAATTACAGAGTTCAAATTTGAAATTCTCAATTGATGGGGAGGAGCCTGTAGCATCCATTCCCATGTTCCTCTTTTTCTCAAGCATTCTGAGCTCTTCTAGCTCAGTTTTGGTGCAACCCACACAACCTTCTGTTATTATTAAAATATGTGGCGAGTGTCTCTTCTTTTGAAAAACATTATTTGTGGTAACAACATTCAATTGTGTATTGTTTCTAAGATCTGCCTGCTGTATGCTATCCAAGTCTCCCAGTGTGGAGACTCACATGGTCTTGAGATTGGTAACAGACACTACTTTGGTATTCTCCATAATTTAGACCTGAAAAATGGAATGGAATATTTTGGCCATTGTAAGGCACATGGGGACATGGGTCTCAGCTGTGGAGGAGGTCTTCCAGGCCACTGACTTCTAAAAGAATTGTCAGTATGGAAGATAAAAAAGGAAGGAAACCACATTAATTGTTTGTATACAAGGTACTTTAGCAATAACACTAGTGTTAACAATAGCTGTACTTACTGTACTCTGGGCTACTGGACTAGGCACCATAAATAAAAATTACTCTTATTTTAGCACCTACTATGCAGCATCCTAAGCATTTTTCATGCATTATCTTATCTAAGTTCAATGGCTATACCAAGAAATAATACCAAGTATTATTTTGGTCATTTCAACCAGAGAGGATATAAGCGTGGGCGGGGGGGGGCAGGGGTTAACTGATCCTGTGTTTCTGTTAGAATGTATTGCAATGCTTTTTCATTATTAATTCACCTATTTAGATTTGTGAAGAGCTGGGACCTTGCCTCGTTTGGCTTTGTGTCCTAGCATCTAACACAGCCTGGTACTTTAATGAAAGCTCATTGCCTGAGTGGAGTCAATTACACTAGGTATCTCTCCACAGCTCCCTGCCTCTGCTCCATGGTCTAGTGAGAAGTAGGAAGTGGTGAGAGAATTCTTCTCCTACTTATGTTTGCTCTATCTTGCTGCTAGTCAGCTGAGTGCCTTTTCTTGTTATCTGCCTTTGGCCGACATACCATTTTCCCCAAGCTTCTCTTCCTTTACTTCCTCCCTTTTCTAAGAGATAAGTGTCTATGGTAATTTCATGATCTAGAGCTGAGGTCTCTAAAGAAAGCTGTAGAAAATAATCTTCTACTTATATTTTCATTGAAAATGTAGAAAGAAGTGAAGTTCCATTAATTTTGTATTTGTACATGTGCAGAATGAAGGAATGAATGGATCGGGGACACTGATGTGCTCATATGTTCTAATTGGGGTCACTCATCTCAAGAGAAACTGCTGCTTCGCTCCTGAGATGTTAGCAATGAGGGTCTATCAAGGCTCTTGATAAGCCTTTGTTGAATATATTCTTAAAAAATATCTTCTTGTAAGCAAAGTCTTGTAAAACTAGACTCTTTGTTTAGGTAGGCTGCCTTCCATTGGTGTATGGTTTTGTCTTTCTTTTACTTAGCACCTGCCTGTTAATTTTCCCTCCTGTTGAGACTGGACTTTTCTGCTCCTGGTACAGTGGATTTAAGTTTGCTGTCACACAGGGTTTCTCTTATTTCATTGGCAGGGTCTCCCAGTCCATTAAGTGGGTGACATTCGGGAGCTGCTAAGAAACAAATCTTTTTCTTATCTGGCTGCTCCCACTTCTCTGGTTTTCCTGTATATTCCATTAGGCAATCACTATCCTAAGAAAAAACAATCACGTGGACATAGAAACCTTAAATAATTATTCTGAAACCAGAAACCACAATGATAATCTTTTAATAATAAGTGAAAACAATTAACATTTTAAAACATTTGTTCAGAACAAATGTGTTCTAAATGGGATACACATTGATCTATTTTAACATATAGGCTGAAATAAAGTCACAAAACAAAACAACACAACATGTGTTCAAAGATGGTGGAAACTCCACTAGTCTGCATGACAGGCAAAGTCTTATGATTATTTAACCACATGAGAAGCAGTGGACTGCTGGAGCACTGAGCAGAGGCTCCAAAGAGAGAGAAAATACTTTCTGGAGCACATAGTGGAATCCTCCCCTAGGAATGGTCATTTGGTTTTCCATAGTTCATACTGGATTCGATCTAAGAATGCTCAGGTTGGATGACTCTAACTTTGAGGTAATTACTTTAAAGGCCACAGAGATTGCATTTAGGATATTAGAAAAAATACAGCTGTTGCAGAAACATTCATATTAAAGAGCCACAAATGCACATAGAAGGCAACAGATGTTTACTGCCAGGGGTATATTTCTCCTGTTCAAAAGTTCAGAGCATAATGTTTATTCCTGTTGCCAGATCGAACCCATATTTTTGAAAAAAACATGAGGTAGCATGTAAGACCGGCCTTGTCTTAAGTTCCCAAACATGAAATATCCCTTCCAAAAGCAGGAAATACATGTGAATCCTTTCTAACTTTGTAAACCAGGATTGTATATAATTTGTGGATAAAGAACAAATGTTGAGATTTACACATTTCTCAAATAAAAGACAAAATGTGACCCTTGGGTAATCAGATAATTTTATACATCCCATTGTCAAAGGAGTCTCCACTACTTGGTAACAAAACACACATTTTCTTTCAATAAACTACACTTGGGGATTAGTAAACTAGCCAAAAATACATGTGGTGTTAATACCACACAAATAGGTTTACAAGTTGCCCTCCTGTGGGTTTTCATAGAATTTCACTGTAATTTTCCATTTTTTTTTTTGGAAAAATGAATAACCAGGATCAAGGTCAATGTAAATACTCCCTTCATTTTGGGAACATTTTGAGCTGAGAAACTTTGACTTTTCCTTTTGTTCAGGAACAGAGGCTCTGCCTTATTCTTGGTTATGACAGCAGGCAAGGCTTTTAGATCTGAAGGCTTCTTGAGAATAGGGATTTGGGGGACGTTTTCAGGCTCTCAAAATACTATTAAAAGCATTAAAACTATTTATATTTCATTAAATGGGCTCTAGTGGTAGGACACAATTACCTGCAGAGTATCTAATGTTCCCTGGGAGGTCTGGCTTATCATTTGATTCTCACTTATCCTGTCGCAACAGTAGAAATAGAAACAAGAGGCCTAATGTGGTGATTCCTGCCTATAATCCCAGTACTTGGGAGGCACAGGCAAGAAAATCACACAAATTCAAGGTCAGCCAGGGCTACATATCAAGACCCTGTCTCAAAACAACAACAACAAAACTAGAGGGGAGAACTACATTGTTTTTGACCTACCTGTCTTGTGGAAGATAATTTAGTCCTGCAGGTGAATCAAAGTACTTGATGCCAACTGTTCTATGATGTGTTTACAGTACAGGAAAATGAAGAGAAGTAGGTGGGATTTCTATGGTCTTTTTCCTATCTTTTAGATATTTTTCTTCGCTTTTTCAATTATTTAAAATAGAGTTGGTGAGCCTAGGCATGGAGAGGGGCCCAGACAAGGAGTTCCTGCAGGCCTTCCTCTCTCCAATCTGCTTGACATTAATCAGGGCCAGCTGATTAATGCCCCATGCACTCTCTATCCTCAAATGGTTGTAAATATCAAAGCTCTTGTTACTCAGGTATTGTCTGAAGATGCAGCATCAGCATCATTTGGGAGTTTCTGGCCCCAGAACTGGTGGTTCAGAAGCTGCATTGTAACAGGATTGCCCTGTGACACACACACACACTGATGTCTGAGATGCTCTTACATGGCAGTTTCCATATAAAGTAGTTTGAATTGGTTAACAGTGTAATTACCCAATTTAAACTTGGTGAGATTTAATATTTATTATTATTGAATATAATATTTAATACAGAGATAAGATCGATGATTTTCCCATTCAGGAATCAGAGGAGAAAGTAGTATTTGAGGAGTGTGGCTTCAGGGAATATTTTTAATGTTTTTTTAGGGGTGGTGGTAGGTCTTTCTCTCTATTGTCCAATACAATAATAAAGGAAACAACTAACATTTTATGTCAGGCACCCATTCTGAGCTCTTTCCATTTAGTCTTTACAATAATTCTATTAGGTAGAAATATTATCCTCATTTTTATGAGGATAGTGGAGCACAGAGAGGTGAAACAAATTGCCAAGAGTCAATATCCAAACTCAGGTTAGTCTGACCAGCCATGCTACACCTCTACTGCTTTTTGGAGAGCCAACACACAGTGACTTAGGTGATCATCACAGGCAAAAGAAGTAAATTCCATGGACTTCAATACATAGTTAGAAGTCTGAAATACATAAAATAAGAGGTCACATTCTTGCTCAAAGTCACCCAGCTGGGGGAAGAGCTGGAATGGATCTTCTGACTCTTGTCCCATGAGCTTTTAGTTGAAAGCATATGTTATTTGGTATACAACAAGGATTTATTGCTCAATCTCAATGCTGTTTCAATTCTGACATTTTCACTCTATACCTCAAGCACTAAGAGCCGTTTTTCTAATTAAAACTTTTTTCTTTCAATAAATTACTAAATAAAAGACATCTGTGCACAGAGGGATTTTGCATCCCACACTGGCTGCCTGTGATGATAATTTTTTGAAAAGGTCAGTGTTTATGGTGGGGTCTGATTCCAAGTGGCCAAAAACTTGGGAAGAAGGAAAAACAACCAACCAACTAAGGTAATGAAGAAGTGGTTTGCTTTTTAGCTTCCCCTATGGATGTTAAAAGGCCACCAAATAATACAGAACCGACAAAAGTGTAATTTAGTTTGGTGTTTAGGATATTGGGAGTGAATCCTCACAAAGGGTCTGCCCTGTGGCAGACAGGGTACAGATTGTCACCTTTACTCACTGTACCAGGGCTGGCAGGAAATGCTGTTATTAGCCCCAGTTTACCAACCAGAAAGCTTATAGGGTTGCCCAAGGTGACAGGCAGCAGTGGGAAGTTGCTTTCCTAACTCCTCTTCGACATTCCCAGGTGAGACAGTTACAGCCCAGAGAAGTGATGCATCCACCTCAGTCCCCAAGCTAACTGGGGTCCTCCTCAGGATGGGTCAAAGGCCTGGCCAATGGGACCTTCCTGTAATTCAGATTAGTTATACCTTAGCCCAAATACTGCTTTGGGAGAGGTTCATCCCTTTCCTCAGGAAACAGCAATTCAGGAAAGAAAATCTCTCCTCAAAAAACAGTGGAGCCAGGGGCCTGTTTAATGCATGTTTAGACATGTATTAAAAACATTATGTCCAGATGAGCAGTCTGTTGGATACCAACAGACATTGATGAGAACATTGATACTTAGGAACTTGAAGGCATGATTTTTAGGAAACAAGAAGTCACAACTTATGATACAAACATTTCCAACTTTGTGAAATTCTGGCCTGAAATATTTTCTGCCCAAATATTAACCAAAAGAAGAGAAAATATTGTGCTGCTAGTAATTGTCTGGTTTGTTGTGGTATATATCTATGGCTTTTGTGGACAGAGCCCAACTACCAAAATGGTGCTGCCAAGTGCTCTCCAACCTGACTGTAGTATGCTTCTCTTGTGTGATTTTATCATATACTTATTTAGGATGGTGTGGCAAGTGGAAAGTGTTGCAAAGTGACCCACACTTGCTTCACAGAGCAGAATGTATAGTTTGTTTCCCACAAGGCCCTATCAACAACTACCCCAATTCTAGGACTACATTGGCCCCAAGGATGAGAAAACGGAGGAGGAGGAAGTCACTCGAAGAAAATCCCTTTCACACTAATTACCTCCATATGAGGATTATTTGGATCCATATACCTTGGCTCAAAAATGGATACAGAGACCTATGTTACCATTGACCCCATTGAGCTGCCCCTAGGCTGATCTTTGCTTGTTTTTAATCTCTCTCTCTCTCTCATTTCTTCCCTCCTCTTTTCATTCCTTTCTCCTCCACTTGTTCTTTCTTTCCTTCCTCCCTTCTTTCTCTTTCCCTTCCTTTTTCTTTAACTTTTTTTCTGGCCTCCCTGGAGATGTTGGCAATGTTTGGAGATGGTTTTGGTGTTATAAACTTAAAGGGTATTTGTGTGCTAGTGGGTATAAGTTAGGGAAGTTGAAAAACCCTTCTTTTGGCAAAAATGTGAGGCGAATTTCTCATAACTCTGATTGAAAGTTTTATTCCCTTGCATGGTTCTGGAGTTTCCTGACTATGCCTGATTTTACATTGTCCTCACCAGTCAGTGTGACTGATTTCAGGAGGCAAAGTCTGATGGAATTCATACACATAAAGGTATGAATGACTGATGGATTTAGTGTTAGCAGCCACACTCCCACAGAATGCAGGACAAGCTGAGTACCCTCTGGGTGAACCTCAATGAAGATGACAGCCCTCCCCCAAAGTGACCTCCATGTTCCTAGAACGAACAGCTCGTGTCTTCTGTGTGCTTCTAATTTGTCCTCAGAATTAAAGTGGTAGCTGAGTGTTTAGGATCAAATAGTGTGGGGCTGAAACATTCAGGGAATTCCTTGTGCTAATATAACTGCCAGACTTCCCATTGTGTCCCCGGGAGTGGTAAACAAGGGCATTCTGTAGGGGTGGAGAACTCTGGCAATGCCTTGTGATATGATCATTGGGGGTGGAGAGCAGTGAAAAGGTGTAAGAGTTTCAAGTAGACCAGACTCTTGGATAATGAGAGAGAGGGAGGAAGGGAGGAAGAGAGGGAGGAAGGGAGGAAGAGAGAGAGAGACACACACACACACACACACAGAGACACAGAGAGAGAGAGACAGAGAGAAAGAGAGTGATTAGGGAGTGTGTTTGATGAAATTATCAATGACTGAGCCAAGCTGTCCCAGGAGACCCAGTTCATGCTCTGTTCTCTTGGTCAGTGCCTGTGGAGACCAAAGACCTTTATTCAACTGATTTGTGGCACCTAGAAAAATACTTGTGTTAGAATGGGGTTTGCCATTCTTAACCTTGGAAACCTAGACACTTACCTAGCCTCAATTAAGGAAGCTTTGCACTGCATAACTGGAAAGAAGAACAAGCCAACCATGGATCCACCTACCCAGCCTAAAACCAGAGATTAGGTAGCAGTCCCAGCCTTGGTCAGTATTTCCTGAACTCTATGATAAGGAACAGGAAAATGAGATGTACTGTGGAAGCAGGACAACAGCAAAGGCTCCAGAAACTTTTCATTGGCTTTCAGGGGTGTCTTCTTCACAAACACCCAAAGGAATATTTAAAAATAATGGATAACCCTCACATTTCAGCCTGGAATGCAGGACTGAAAGACTTACTTCTCAGTCAGATTGGGGACCCTTTACTGTGACTCTTGGACAATAGAGTGTGTTGCTCAGGCTAATGGGAGCAACAAATTCTCCTTTAATGTGTTTGGGGCAAGATAACAAGGCAGCCATATTTGTTCCCTTAAGTTTTCCTGGCAAGAGTGGATGAACTTAGCCTACAGATGTGGTGGTGGTGAGCCATAATGATGGTATGTACCATTCATTATTTGACTATGTTCTAGCTGAGGTGCTAAGCACACTCCATTATTTATTTGACCATTACACTAATCCTGAGATAAATAATCATCTCAATTTCACAGACGAATACTCTTAAAAAGTATTAAGAAACAGAAAGCAACATGCCCAAGGTCACAGCTGAAGAGGCAGAGTCGCTCTGGACCCTTGGTGGATTTGACCTTAGTTCTGTGCCCTTTCCCACTCTGTTGCATGAAGGAGTCAGCAATGGTTTGTAGCATAAAAATGATGGTACAGAGGTAACTGGAGTCAAGAGTGTATATAGTTTCTCTTCCTTCCATCCTATTCTGCACTTAAGATAAAAGATAAAAGGAGAATAGCAAGAAAGAAAACATCTTGAAAAAAAAGAAGCAAGAGAGTAAAACATAGGCAGACTACCAAGCAAAACAAATACAAGGTCCTCTGCCTATTTGGAAATCACAGAAAATAGTAAGACAATAGCTGAGAGACAAGCAGAAGTCAAGGAGGGCTAGAGGTGACAGTTTTCCCAGGTAGGGCCCTAAGAGAGGGCCTTAGACAGAAGACAGAGGACAAGAGGAAGCCATCTTCTTTTTCTTGGGAGGCTGTGCTTACTTATCAGTAAGCAGGAGGAGCCACTGCAGCCTCACTGCCCTTATGGCCCTCTGGAAGCCACTTGTCATCTCTGAAGACCCTTCTCTTCTGATTTATAAGGGAGGCTGAGCAATGTAGAGGCCATTGGCCCTGAAGAGGGCTCTCTGCTTTGATGTTTCTCTGGGACTGAAGAAGTATTTGTAGCTGAAATCATTGTTTTAAGCCCTTATACATTAAACATCCTTAAGAGATATAAATAAACCTTCTCACCCTATCAATCCAACTTCAGACAATAGGAACCATGGAAACATTTTCCACTTGACCTATCCATTTCACAGGAATTCACTAGTTTATTTGATCGGGGATTTCTCAGGATAAATTTGTCTTCATAGTTTAGCTGCATAGGGCTGTAAAGGAAAAAAGAAAAGAAAGAAAAAGAAGAAATCCTATCCAATTCAGAGTGGGCAGTGGAGGGTAACTCAGGAAGCACAAGCCCTAACATTAACATGCTGGTGATAATGACTGTAACACCTCCTTTATTGATCTAGGTCCTAGGCCTTTTGTCCTATCTTTACTCTCTCCCCAGAGGACTTGACACATAGAAGGAAGGTGCTCAATAGATGCTTACCATATGATTTAAGTGGATTCTCAACACAAGTCTAGGATGTTTTCTGTCCACACTTTCCAAGAAGTGGAGACTGCAAGTTTAAGCAACTTGTTCAAAGTCACAAGATTGATAAGTGGCAACTAGGAATTTGAACCCAAAGACCCATGACTCCAATGTCAGTGCTCTTTTCATAACATTCTGCCAATGCCAGAAGAAGCTCTAGTTGCTGGTTCTAGTTCTTCTCTAAAGGTGGGAAAAATAAAACACCTCTCACTGTCTCAAGATACTGATATTGTTGGGGAGAGTCAGACAACCGAAACCAACACTTTTTAAACAAAAAGTTGACTTCATTATAAAGATCAAATGCTTCCTGATCTCACTCACCTCCATAATATTTCTATGCATTTTAAAGCCTCTTGTGACAGAGAGTCAATCAAACTCAGTGCACTGTATCCTTCCTGGCACATAGCTAGACTGCATTTCCCAACCTCCCTTGCAGTGAGACATGATCATATGGCAGTTCTAACCAACAGATTGAATGAAAACATTGGGCCTTGCCTGAAAAATACCTCCTATGTGTTTCCTTTCATTTTCTTTCTCCCTTTTTCTGTTGAAAGGAGAAAATTCTGAAGCCCGAGATGTGGATGGAAATGTAAGGAAGAAGCTTGGGTCCCCAAATGACTTTTGACATGTATGACTTGTCAAGCAATAACATGTGGTACTGGTCTTATGAAATAAAATTCTACTGTATGAAGTTATTGAAATTTGGGGTTCACCTCCTGCAGCAGAGAGCATTTTATTATTAGATAGCTTTCCCATCTACTATATTATTGATATTTCACAAATCCAATCAGAGTCAAGAAAGCTTAAGGAGTAAGATGTGTAATGAATCATCTATGAGAACAACCAAAGTCTCTAGTGTGGCACATCACTGTGTGGCCACACTCAAATTTCTCTAAGTTATGGGTTTTGTTTCTCCACCTGTAATTTTGGGTGTTCCGCCAAATGGTCTCTAAGATTTCCTTCCAACTCTAGACTTCTGTAAGTCTTCTCAACTGTTAAAAAATATGCACTGATGTGTTCAGAAACTGTGATCTCTTGATTGTGAGCTCCTGAGAGGCAAAGACTAATCATCACTTACGTTTGTATGCTTAATATCTTAGATGTTCAAAAATTGCTCAATTTAATTAGAATTTTATGTTGAAAAATGCAAATAATTTACTAATGTTCTAATTTATGCCAGTAATTTCTTGATCTAATTTGAAGCAGGGTATCAAATAATTGGAATTCCTATAGATATTTTCATTATGCTTTACTAAGATAGGCTATTTTATATTCAATTACATAGACTTAATCTTGATTTTAGAGTAATACTGCAAGACTTTGATTAAAGGTGATGTGAGCAGTAATTGGTATTTTGGTGGCTTCATTTATAGTTCTACATAACTAAACAATATAGGAGTATAATTCCTACCTGGGGTTGAGAAGTTTGTTGAAAAAATTATTCAGAAACTTCTTATTCAAATGTTTCTAACATGAGATCCATAAAAGCAGTATTGGGGAAAACTATGAGAAATTTTTAACAGTTTGAAAAGGCCCAAGTGAAATTAGACAATTAACAGAGATTCCAAGATGGCGGCTAGAGGTAGGAAGCAGAAAGCGAGCCTCCTATAGTGAAATCTTGGAGAGACGCTGGAGACACACTTTGCAGGCATAATCACCGAGAAAAGGCATAACTTTGACTCCTCCACATCTCCAGCCGGCGCAGAGAATCTCCACTTCACGTTAAACGGAGAACCGAGGAGGCCCCCGGGGCCGCCAGTGGCCGGCGCCCATACGGCTTGGGAAGACGCGGACCAGGTGAGCTTCGCGGTACCGCGGTTCCCCCACAGACAAGCCTGGGCCAGAGCAGCATAGCCCCCTGGACAGACTGACCTCCACCCGGGAAAAAAAGAGAAACTGAGTACTAAGCAATAAGAACAGTTAAGACACGCTGGAAAGAGGGTGGGGCGCCCTGAGCGCTGAAGATTGGGGGAAGGGAATCCTTCCCGGGACTGTAAAGAAACGAGCCGGGCTGGCCGGAGAGGCTCTGGCGGGAGCGGGGCGCGCCAGCAACCAGGAGCGGGGACGCTTGTGAGAGGGAAGACCCACTTCCCACGTGAACTGTAAATAAACACGCAGGCCTGACAACGCGGGGCAGTGTCGCCTTTCCCAGTGCTTGGAAAGGGAAAAGCCTGTAGCAGAGGCCCCCCTCCCCCGCACAGGAGAACTCTGAGCAAACAAAGCCTGTGGGACCAGGTGAGTGCTAAGCTCACCCCAGAGATCTGCATAAATAACGCCGCCAGCTACAGGCTGAGAGCAGCAGGCAGGCAAGCCACAGTTGCAGATACCACTCTCAGAACTGCCTCCAGACGCTTTTTTTTCTTTTTCTCCCTACCTTTGATGAGAGAACAACTGAATTACACCTGCAAGCCGAAAAACTTACTGAAACTATTGCATTTGAACTGGGGACACTTGGTGGGGCTTTTTTTAAATTTTTTCTTCTGTGTGTGTGTGAGTGTAGTTTTGTTCTACTTTATGCATCCCCTTTGATGAGACAACTACAGAACAACATCTTAGGCACCAACTCCAGGACTGGAGATTAAGACGGACATCCAAATTATTAAGACTGAAATTGCATATAAACTTGGAAGTTTTTTGGTTTTTTTTTTTTTTTTTAATTTCCTATTTTCCATTTTATTTTAATTCATTTTTATAAATAGATATTACTTTCATATACTTATTTTTTATTTTTTTTATCTTTGATTTTCAATCCTCTCTCTGTCTCTCTATTGTCTGTTCAGCTTACTGTCGATTAGTACACTAACACTCCCTGTTTATACCTTTGAAACTCTCTTGTCTGATACCTTGTTCTGCTTTCTCCCTCTTGTCTGTATATTTGTTTTCCCCTTTTCTTTAACTTCTTGCTTTCCATCTCAGCTCACTCTTCCGTTCTCAATATTACCATTGTTATTATTACAAGCTAGAAAATACTTAATTACACACAGTACAGGGACAGTAACAACACCAAGGACAATGACAGGAAGACAGAAAAAACAAGGAAACCAGTTTCCCCACAGCAAAAAATTAGTACAGGAACCAGAGGGGAAAGAAGAGAACAGAAACTCAGAGCCAGACTCCAACAAAATGAAGATAAACTATGCCAAAGGACCCAATGAAGCCTACAAGAATAATTTAAAAGAAGACATACTACAAGTACTCAATGAGAATTTTATAGAGATGATACTGGATAGGGTCAACCAAAATGTACAGGAGACACTCAAGAAATTCCAAGACAATAAAAATAGAGAATTTGAAAAAGCAAAAGAAGAAATAAAGGAAACCATAGAAGCACTGTATAAACACCAAAGTGAAAGAGAGAACACAATGAATAAATGGATAAATGAACTCAGGACAAAAATAGACAACAATAAAGAAGAAAACAGCCAGGATATGGAAAACCTCAGAAAAAAGAACGAAACAGAACTGCAAAACAAAACGGAAAGCCAATCCAGCAGAATAGAACAAACAGAAGACAGAATCTCAGAACTTGAAGATGAAATGGTAATTAAAGGAAAAACCGAAGAACTATTAATTAAACAACTCAAGACCTGTGAAAAGAAAATGCAAGAACTCACCGACTCCATCAAAAGACCAAACTTGAGAATCATGGGCATCGAAGAAGGAGAAGAGGTGCAAGCGAAGGGAATGCGTAATATATTCAACAAAATAATAAAGGAAAATTTCCCAAATCTAGAGAAAGATATTCCCATACAGATGCAAGAGGCCTCCAGGACACCAAACAGACCAGATCAAAATAGAACTACTCCACGACATATCATCATTAAAACAACAAGTTCAGAAACTAAGGAAAGAATATTGAAGGCTGCAAGAGAGAAAAAACAAGTAACATACAAAGGTAAACCCATCAAAATCACAGCAGACTTCTCAACAGAAACATTAAAAGCAAGAAGAGCGTGGGGTGAGATCTTCCGGGCACTGAATGAAAATAACTTCAACCCCAGGATACTCTACCCAGCAAAGCTATCATTCAAAATAGATGGAGCAATAAAAGTCTTCCATGATAAGCAGAAACTAAAACAATATGTGACCACAAAGCCACCATTACAAAAGATTCTGCAAGGGATCCTGCACACAGAAAGTGACACCCAACTTAACCATGAAAAGGCAGGCAGCACCAAACCACAGGATAAGAAAAAGCAAGACAGTAGAGAGTAACATCAAGTTAGGTACACACAATCAAACCTTCAAACAACTAAGATAACTAAATGGCAGGAATCACCACATACCTATCAGTACTAACACTTAATGTCAATGGACTTAATTCACCCATCAAAAGACACCGTTTGACAAAATGGATTAAAAAAGAAGATCCAACAATTTGTTGCTTACAGGAGACTCATCTCACCGACAGAAATAAGCATATGCTTAGGATGAAAGGCTGGAAGAAGATTTACCAAGCTAATGGCCCCCGAAAACAAGCAGGAGTAGCAATACTTATCTCTGACAAAGTAGACTTCAAACCTACATTGATCAAACGAGACAAAGAAGGACATTCCATACTAATAAAAGGGGAAATAGACCAAAAGGAAATAATAATCATCAATCTGTACGCACCCAATGTCAACGCACCCAATTTCATCAAACATACCCTAAAAGACCTAAAAGCATATATAAACGCCAACACAGTGGTTGTGGGAGACTTTAACACTCCATTATCATCAATAGATAGGTCATCCAAACAAAAACTCAATAAAGAAATCCAAGATCTAAAATATGCAATAGATCAAGTGGACCTAGTAGATGTCTATAGAACATTTCATCCAACCTCTACACAATATACATTCTTCTCAGCAGCCCATGGAACCTTCTCCAAAATAGATCATATCCTAGGGCACAAAGCAAGCCTCAGCAAATATAAGAAAATAGAAATAATACCGTGCATACTATCTGACCACAATGCAGTAAAAGTAGAACTCAACAACAAAAGTAAAGACAAAAAACATGCAAACAGCTGGAAACTAAATAACTCATTACTTAATGAAGAATGGATCATCGATGCAATAAAAGAGGAAATTAAAAAGTTCCTAGAAGTCAATGAAAATGAAAACACAACCTACCGGAACCTATGGGACACAGCTAAGGCAGTCTTGAGAGGAAAGTTTATAGCCATGAGTGCATATATTAAAAAGATTGAAAGATCCCAAATCAATGACCTAATGATACATCTCAAACTCCTAGAAAAACAAGAACAAGCAAATCCCAAAACAAATAGAAGGAGAGAAATAATAAAAATAAGAGCTGAAATCAACGAAATAGAAACCAAAAAAACCATACAAAGAATTAATGAAACAAAAAGTTGGTTCTTTGAAAAAATAAACAAGATCGATAGACCCCTGGCAAACCTGACTAAAATGAGGAGAGAAAAAACCCAAATTAGTAGAATCAGGAATGCAAAAGGGGAGATAACAACAAACACCATGGAAATCCAGGAAATCATCAGAGACTACTTTGAGAACCTATATTCAAATAAATTTGAAAATCTAAAAGAAATGGACAGATTTCTAGATACATATGATCATCCAAAACTGAACCAAGAGGAAATTAATCACCTGAATAGACCTATAACACAAAATGAAATTGAAGCAGCAATCAAGAGTCTCCCCAAAAAGAAAAGTCCAGGACCTGATGGATTCTCTGCTGAATTCTATCAGACCTTTAAAGAAGAACTGATACCAACCCTCCTTAAACTGTTCCATGAAATAGAAAGGGAAGGAAAACTGCCAAACACATTTTATGAAGCCACTATTACACTTATCCCAAAACCAGGCAAAGACACCTCCAAAAAGGAGAACTATAGGCCAATCTCCTTAATGAACATTGATGCAAAAATCCTCAACAAAATAATGGCAAACCGAATTCAGCAACACATCAAAAAGATTATCCACCACGACCAGGTAGGCTTCATCCCAGGGATGCAGGGGTGGTTCAACATACGAAAATCAATAAACGTAATAAACCACATTAACAGAAGCAAAGACAAAAACCACTTGATCATCTCAATAGACGCAGAAAAAGCCTTTGATAAGATCCAACATCATTTCATGATAAAAGCTCTAAGAAAACTAGGAATAGAAGGAAAGTTCCTCAACATTATAAAAGCTATATATGACAAACCTACAGCCAGCATTATACTTAACGGAGAAAAATTAAAACCGTTCCCTCTAAAATCAGGAACCAGACAAGGATGCCCACTATCTCCACTCCTATTCAACATAGTACTGGAATTCCTAGCCAGAGCAATTAGGCAAGAAGAAGGAATAAAAGGAATACAAATAGGTAAAGAAACTGTCAAAATATCCCTATTTGCAGACGACATGATCCTATACCTTAAAGACCCAAAAAACTCTACTCAGAAGCTTCTAGACATCATCAATAGCTATAGCAAAGTAGCAGGATATAAAATCAACATAGAAAAATCATTAGCATTTCTATACACTAACAATGAGCAAACGGAAAAAGAATGTATGAAAACAATTCCATTTACAATAGCCTCAAAAAAAATCAAATACCTAGGTGTAAACCTAACAAAAGATGTGAAAGACCTCTACAAGGAAAACTATACACTTCTGAAGAAAGAGATTGAGGAAGACTATAGAAAGTGGAGAGATCTCCCATGCTCATGGATTGGTAGAATCAACATAGTAAAAATGTCGATACTCCCCAAAGTAATCTACATGTTTAATGCAATTCCCATCAAAATTCCAATGACATTCATTAAAGAGATTGAAAAATCTACTGTGAAATTTATATGGAAACACAAGAGGCCACGAATAGCCAAGGCAATACTCAGTCAAAAGAACAATGCAGGAGGTATCACAATACCTGACTTCAAACTATATTACAAAGCAATAACAATAAAAACAGCATGGTACTGGCACAAAAACAGACATGAAGACCAGTGGAACAGAATAGAGGATCCAGATATGAAGCCACACAACTATGAGCAACTTATCTTTGACAAAGGAGCTAAAAATATACGATGGAGAAATAGCAGCCTCTTCAACAAAAACTGCTGGGAAAACTGGTTAGCAGTCTGCAAAAAACTGAAACTAGATCCATGTATATCACCCTATACCAAGATTAACTCAAAATGGATCAAGGATCTTAATATCAGACCCCAAACTCTTAAGTTGATACAAGAAAGAGTAGGAAATACTCTGGAGTTAGTAGGTATAGGTAAAAACTTTCTCAATGAAACCCCAGCAGCACAGCAACTAAGAGATAGCATAGATAAATGGGACCTCATAAAACTAAAAAGCTTCTGTTCATCAAAAGAAATGGTCTCTAAACTGAAGAGAACACCCACAGAGTGGGAGAAAATATTTGCCAATTATACATCAGACAAAGGACTGATAACCAGAATATACAGGGAACTTAAAAAACTAAATTCTCCCAAAACTAATGAACCAATAAAGAAATGGGCATGTGAACTAAACAGAACTTTCTCAAAAGAAGAAATTCAAATGGCCAGAAAACACATGAAAAAATGCTCACCATCTCTAGCAATAAAGGAAATGCAAATTAAAACCACACTAAGATTCCACCTCACCCCTGTTAGAATAGCCATCATCAGCAACACCACCAACAGGTGTTGGCGAGGATGTGGGGAAAAAGGAACCCTTTTACACTGTTGGTGGGAATGTAGACTAGTACAACCACTCTGGAAAAAAATTTGGAGGCTACTTAAAAAGATGGACATCGATCTACCATTTGATCCAGCAATACCACTCTTGGGGATATACCCAAAAGACTGTTACTCCAGAGGCACCTGCACATCCATGTTTATTGCGGCACTATTCACAATAGCCAAGTTATGGAAACAGCCAAGATGTCCCAGCACTGACGAATGGATTAAGAAAATGTGGTATCTATACACAATGGAATTTTATGCAGCCATGAAGAAGAACGAAATGTTATCATTCGCTGGTAAATGGATGGAATTGGAGAACATCATTCTGAGTGAGGTTAGCCTGGCTCAAAAGACCAAAAATCGTATGTTCTCCCTCATATGTGGACATTAGATCAAGGGCAAACACAACAAGGGGATTGGACTATGAGCACATGATAAAAGCGAGAGCACACAAGGGAGGGGTGAGGATAGGTAAGACACCTAAAAAACTAGCTAGCATTTGTTGCCCTTAACGCAAAGAAACTAAAGCAGATACCTTAAAGCAACTGAGGCCAATAGGAAAAGGGGACCAGGAACTAGAGAAAAGGTTAGATCAAAAAGAATTAACCTAGAAGGTAACACCCACACACAGGAAATCAATGTGAGTCAATGCCCTGTATAGCTATCCTTATCTCAACCAGCAAAACCCCTTGTTCCTTCCTATTATTGCTTATACTCTCTCTACAACAAAATTAGAGATAAGGGCAAAATAGTTTCTGCTGGGTATTGAGGGGGGGAGCGGGAGGGGGTGGAGTGGGTGGTAAGGGAGGGGGTGGGGGCAGGGGGGAGAAATGAACCAAGCCTTGTATGCACATATGAATAATAAAAGAAAAATGAAAAAAAAAAAAAATAAAAAAAAAAATAAAAAAAAAATAAAAAAAAAAAAAAAAAAAAAAGAAATTAGACAATTATATGAGGCAACCAGCTAATGCCACTTTCCTAAAAAATCCTATGACTTTGTGGTTTTTGAAAAAGACAGAAAATTTTTTATTTATCTATATAGTGTGGAGAACATTGGACATTTCATTTTGTTTGTCAATAATATCAGATTGGTAATTAAATATGTCTTTCTTTACTAAAAACAAGTCATGAATTCCATTATTTAATAAATACGGTTGGCTGGGTAAAATGTTTAAAAGCATGGAGTAGAGGAGGAAATAATGAGAATATTGGCAGAAGTTATCTAATTTATTAAAATACATACATTTTAAAAGCCCTCTACCATAACTGAAAGCACCACAGAACTAAAAACAACTCGCTAAAGAAGCATGGAAGGGTTAGGCACATGGTACAAGCCTGTAATCTCAGTTACTCAGGAGGATCATACTTTGAGGCCAGCCAGACACTTTGCCTAACAAGCATGAGACCCTCAATTCAATCCCCAGCACCACAAAAGCAGAAGAAGGAAAAGGATAAAGGAAAGGGAGAGGGAGAGGAAGAGAAAGAAAGGAGAGGGAGAGAGAGAGAAGGTGGAGGAGGAGGAGGAAGAAGAGAGAAGGGGAGAGGAGAGGGAGAGGAAGAAGAAAGAGGAAGAGGGGAAAAAGGAGGAGGAGGGGGAGGAGGAGGAGGAGGAGGAGGAGGAGGAGGAGGAGGAGGAGAAGAAGAAGAAGAAGAAGAAGAAGAAGAAGAAGAAGAAGAAGAAGAAGAAGAAGAAGAAGAAACAACATTCTAAGTTCATGTCTATAGAAGCACTTACAAAGAATTTGTAAGACAGAAATGTTTCCTCATGACCATCCCATTTCTTCCACAAGAAATGCTGCCCTAGTAGAGTGCTTTGAAGGGCTTTTTGATCATTTGAGCTGCACAGGTCTCTACTCTGATGGGCCTTTTAGACAAGTGAAGATGCTGATATCCACTGGGAAAAGGCTCAGTTTTAGGAACTGTGGATCTGCCATTCATTCATGTAATAACATAGAGCCATGCAGTCAGTGGGATCAAAGCATCACTATTTACTACATTTCAGTTTGTCACATGTGGCTATGTTACACCTAGTTGAGATGTCTGCAGATACTCAGATGACCAAACTAACATTTTCTAAAACATGTCCAATGTTGGGGGGACGGGGTCCTGGATTGGTGGTTTCTAAACTTCCATGTGCATGAAAATTACCTGGAGGGTTTATCAGGTGCATAGAAGCACTCACCACTAGATAAAATGATAGGACAGAGATGCTTTTTTTAATTAAATAACCAAATTTCCCAGGGATTCTGATACCACCATCAAGTTCAAGAACAACTGCTCTTTCTTGGTTCCAGATACACAATGGAATCACACAAGGAGTTAAAAGACAAAGATGCCAGAGACTCCACCTGAGACCACAGGTAGTTTAGAACTGCTCCCCGGTTGACTGTAATGACTTGAGAAACACTGTGACCAGATCACGGTTTTCAGGCTGGGTTGTAGTTTAGATTATCTGATGAGTTTTAAAACATGCTGAGTCTCAGTTCTCACCTAGAAGTTCTGGTTTCACTTGTCTGCCCTGGCATGGCCATCAGGATTTTCAAACTCCCAGGGAGAGTCTAACATGCAGATAAGGTTGAACAGGACAAGGTTAGTTCCTCTACAAAAGATAGGTCTTTTGGACACGGGTCACATACTAGGGGGAGAGCATGCATAGGAAAAATAGGGAAAGGAAAGGAAACCTAAAACTTGAATGTGGTTGACATGTTCCCTATGGAGGAGTGAATAAAGTAATTTTAAATTGGCAGAGGCCACTATGGGAAGGGGATCAGGAAGTAATGAAAAAGTCTGGTAGATAATGAACCAATGTGGGTTGCAATACACAAGTGCATGGAAGCAATGCTAGGAATCTTTCTGCATCTTTATCCCAAAACAATCTGTCTTTCTTATTATCTCTTAAGTTTTCTCTTCAACAAAAGTGGAGAAGAGGGCAGAACAGGTTCTGCCTGGAAGTGGGAAGTTGGGGGGATGGGAAGGAGGGGGGAGGTGGCGCAAACAATGTGTACATATGTAAGTAAATGTAAAAATGATAAAAGGAGAAAAGAAAAAAAAAAGATGGCCTTGCTTCAATAAGTTAAGGAAAGATTGCTTAATACACCTGCCTTGTGGATTCAGTATGTACCTTAGCATTACAAAGACTAAGAACTTCAATTAAGGACAAAAAACTAAAACAAAGCAAGAAAACATAACTAATTGGGCTCATTTAACCCATAGTTTCTCAGGGTCTGGAAACTGATAGTTCAAAAACTCAACTGTGGTGATCTTGGGAAAGTCACTGCACCAACATGGCCTGGGCCTGCCAACATGTGAACTGGAAGGCTTAGAGAAAATGATTCTCAGTTCAGCTCCAACACTGGATTTATCTGCACACTGCGGGCATATGGAGCTGGGGTTCCACATTGGCTTCCCATCTCTAGCCAGCCAAATTCCAGAGCAAGAATGTCATCATAGTTAAGACTTCAAAGAAAAAACAGATCGACAAATAGAAGCCTGGGACTCTGCAGCTGGGGCTGGTGACAGGTGGTGGTGGCATATAAAAATAACTCTTGGCTCACTGCAACCAAAATAACACCATAAATTCATTATGAACTAAACTCTTGCTGGGAAAGATTATTTGGCACTCTTCTGAACGGCCTTGCATCTACCTATGTGCCATTTCTGTAGACTTCAGCCGCATCTGGGAGAACAGAAAGGAAGCTACATTCTGACACGACAGAGTTCTGGTGTCTTGTAGCTGCTATTTATGATTGTTAGCAACTCGCATAGAGATGTGCCCAGTCAGTGCTTGGTTACAGTAGGTTTGAGGTTGAGATGGGTTTATCAGGATGGGGGAAATGGAAATAGTGGTTTGATAAAGGGGGTGAGGAGGTGATCACGGTGGAGGAGTGGTGACAATGGAGGTGAGGTGGGGTGCAGTGACAATAGGGTTAGGAGTGGGGGTAGGAGAAGTCAAACATTGGGAAATGTAGCTTCGGGGACAAATACAGGAATTGTTGAGGAACAGCTAGATTATTTTCTTTGCTTTTCTGCTCCCATAATTTATTCTCTAGAAGTTTTCTCCTCAAGATATATTTTCAACTTCCTGGTCACCTAGCTCCAGCTCACATTTGGAAGCTGATGCTCTTCTAGAAGCAATTGTCTATGAATCCCAGGACTATTAAAAAGAGGTTTTCACTGACCAGATGAGAGTTGGCAAGATTTCATTAATGTGATCTTTTTTAGAAAGCCACTTCTTTTCTGTAGGAAATTTTTCCTTCAGGGGACATTCAGGAAGTTAAAGAAAGGAGAAATGGGAGAGGGACAGAGACAGAGCAGAGGAAGGCCATTTGCTCTCTAAAGACTCTGCAGAAATGTCCAGCATCCTTGTATCATGTGAGGGTTTTTTCCTTTTGTGGGTTTTTTTTGTTTGTTTGTTTGGTTGGGTTTTTTTTGTTGTTGCTGTTGTTGTTTTGGTGATACTGGGGTTTGAACTCAAGGCCTCACACTTGTAGGTAGGCACTCTACCACTTGAGCCATTCCACCAGCCCTCTGTTCCTTTTGTTTACTGAGGAAAAGGAAGTGTTTGATTTTGTTTTGAAGAAACGGCTGATGTGGTAACCAAGTATAGATTCTCTTTTTGTGTTGTGTCTTGTTTTGTTTAGTTTTTGGCTGTTTTTGCACTGCTGTGAATGGAACCCAGGACCTTTTGCATGCTAGGCCTATGCTCTACCACTGAGCTACACTCCCAGCCACTTTTCCTTTGTTGTGGTAGAAACTGGAGAAGACCATGAACTGAAGTGCTGGTCTCCTCTTTTCCTCAGCCTGGATAGACACATGGAGGGATTTGCACTGTCTCCTACCTGTTTGTATGTGACAGGGGAAAATGTAAAATGGTAAACAGTTATGGTTCTTCCCTTCCCTTGTTTTCCAAGATGAGTGAGTTCTGAAGAAGATCTGTTTACTTTGCTGAGTGGGGTTTTAAGAGGACATGCAAGTGAGAGAGTGGAGAGAAGGGATCATGACCCTCGAGGAAAATAAACAGTTGGAGATATGGAGTGGGAGCCTGAAAGGGGATCCTTGAGTGGAACAAGGTAGGGAGGCAGTGTGTATAAGAGGGACCCATGAGGTTATGAGCCTCTGGGGAGAGAGAAGAAAGGACATGAGGTTTGAGCATGTTCGTGAGGAATGGATCTGTTTATGAGCTGTCTGAGGATGAATTAGACGCTTTCTGTGAGATGTGTGGGTAACAACTTTCTTCCAGCCCTCCATACACCTCAGGGAAGGCTGACATTTCTTTTCTAGCTTACCTGCAGTGAGATTTTAATTTCTGTAAGAAATGATACTATGCTGAGGAGGAAGCCAAAAAGCCTCTGCTGTATCATGTGGCTAAATACCCAAGAAATGAAATCAAAGTTCTTTTCTGTAATTGGTACAAGCAACAGTAGAGCTAACTATTTGGACCAATTGATATATATTTTTTCCTTTGAAACTGTTCATGGCAATGTTTGTAATGTGTATAGACAGTACTATAGAATCCAAGGCAGCATTTAGTTTTTGATCATGACTAGGGAAACAGGAATGCAGAAGAAAGAGAAATAATCACCCAGATTCCTTTTAGAATAATCATGCCAGGAGTGTATAAATCAATAGTCTCCTTGCTCTAGAGCCACGTGGAATAGAAAGCAGAGCCCACACTGGCACTCTGTGTTGCTGGTCTTCCTTGGCCTCTTTGTTCCTTCATTTGCAAGAGTGACCAGTACAAAGACCTGGGGGCTCATCTGTGCTGATGTGGGAGAAGGGACAGAAGGACTTCCACCACTGTTAGGTCTTCCTTTTCCTTCCCTCAAAGCTATCACATGGATACTTTGGTTTACAAAGGATAATATGAGAAGACATGATTGATTGACAATATCTTTAGCCTTCACCAAGGTATTCCTTCATCTAATAAAAAAGAGCTACATATTGAAATAGAAGCACTAACTCATCCCAAAGAGCCCTTAAACTCAGGCCCTCCACACTCACCAGAAGTCTTTTTTAAGCTTAACAAAAAATAAATAATAAAAATGTTACCCAATAGAATTCACCATATACAAACTAAAATCTTTTGCATATCCCCCAATACCATAGTATCGTGTTAAGAACTTATTTGTAAATGGCTCAGAATAAAAATTAGATAAAGATCAACAGCTAGAGGGAAAAGAATAAAGCAAATGTGATAAAAAGTTAACATGAGGACTCTGGGCAAAAGATAGCTGGGAATTCTTTGCATTAGTTTTGCAACTTTTCTGTAAGTGTGAACTAGAAAACATTTTAAAGATAAAATATCATCATGAACAACAAAAAAAGAGACATACACCAGACTTGGAAAATATTTGTAGCATTTATGATAGAGAATGAATTAATTTCTTAAAAGTAAATTATAAGAAAAAGACAAGCACAGCAGTAGAAAAGTTAAACAGTTAAGTTACCAAAAAAAGAAAGAAAAGAAACTTTCCTGACCAATCAATGTGTATGTGTAGGTATAGTACAATTCATTTTCAATAAAAAACATATAGTTTTGCAAAGCAGAGATAAAACTTTTCCTAATAATTACCTCCTCAAAAACAAATGGACCAACATCCAAAAAGTTCTATAGTTGGCAATGTGTGATTAAATGAATGCTACATTGCTGGTGGGTGTCTCAGTTGGTCCAGTGATCTAATTTATTTAGCAAAAAAGAATTTCCAAAGATGATTAGGCCCACTAATTCAGCCTCTCCTTTCACCTAGTAGAACGTATCCTGAGGAATATGCAGATGCAAAATTAAGTGCAAGGCAGGTCATTATAAAATATATCCATCATATCCATTTTCAACAAATGCATATTTATCTTATATTATTTAAATAACCTAACAATCAGGGACAAAATCATTATATGATGGATTTCTAAGTAACCATGAGTAAGATCCTTTTGCAGGGCTAGATATGGTGGCTTATGAGTATAATTCCAGCTGCTTGGACGGTGGAGATCAGGAGGATCTTGGTTCAAGGACAGCCTGGGGAAAAAGTTCTCAACCCCCCCATCTCAACCAATTGCTGGGTGGGTGGCATGCTCCTGTCATCTCAGCTGTGCAAAGAAGCACACATAGGAGTCCAGACCTAAAGCAAGACTCTATCTCAAGAATAACCAATGCCAAAAAATATCTTTTTGTTGAAGAGGGAATATTGACATATGGAGAACATGTACACTGTTAAAATTAGTTATCTATGGGCTGGGGGCATGGATCAAGTGGTAGAGTGCCTATGTAGCAAGTGTAAGGTTCAAACCCCAGTAATGCAAAAAGAGTTGTCTTTGAGGAGTGTCATCATTTTGCTGTCAGGTATCCTTCTGACACCATGGAAAGCTGTCTACATAACTTTATGGGACCTTTGCCCACAGTGATTCTGTTGCTAGAGGAATTAAAGGCTGGTAAAGATCACCTGATGAGAAGCCTGAGGAATACTTAAACATTTATCATTGAAAATTGGCACAGGCTTCACAGCAAAGTGCTAAGTTTTTCCACTTTCAATGTCTTGTTTGACTCTGAAAAGCTTGTTTAGTGGGACAGTCTCAAAATACATTGCTCCAGGGGTTATGTTTTCTTTATACTCAATCATCAATGTATGTACACCCTCCTTTATGAAAAGGCAATTTGTAAGTATTCAATTCCAAAATATAAATAATATAATCATTAAAGCAGAAGGAAGTTAGGCATGAGCTAGTCTTACTTTCTCACTTGATTCATAAGGAATACAAGACTTAGAGAGATTAAGTGACTTCCTTACTTGATGGCCTTAATATAGAAACAATTTTGACAAGTAATGAAAAAAAACAAAGCTCACAATAGGCAAATGGATAATAAATATGAGCAGCAAGTTACAGATGAATTGTGAGAGGACAATAAACATGTAAAAACTTCATGTAATATGGAAAATCTAAGTAAACCTAAACCTAAGTCATTCTTAACCTTGCTTAACCAATGACTTCCTGCCAAAGTAAGCAAACAAGAGACAAAGCAAAGATCACACAGTGGGAAACACTGAGGCAACTGATGACAGCCCACATATTCAGGCAAGCATCCTCCCCTGTTATGCTAGTAATAATGCCTTGCTAAAGGGAGTGAAGAAGAAAACCCCACAACAGGGAGGTTTGGTGAACAAACAAGTCTAAAAGACGTGTCACGTAAACTGCAGAATGAAGAGTATGCTGTTTATATTAAAGGGGTTATGGCTTTAAATTATTGAGCCCAGTTTCAAAGAAAATATCAAATACTTTGCTAACTTACGCCTTATTCTAGTTTCATAAAGCTAGGTTCCACATGAACATGAGAGACCCTTGCTTCTGCTTCCTAACTCACAGTTAGAGGAGTCTGAGTTCTTGGTTTCCTTTTCAAATAAGGCTAAAAGTCTCTAACTTTGGTATTAAGAATTTTAGGTATTCATATCTGAGCACAAATATGCTGTGAATCATGGCTTTATTCAAAATAGAACTTATTATACTGTCACAAATGTCAGCAGAATCCCCTCAGATTACCCAGGAGGTGGGGCTTAATTCCAGACTATTAACATGTCACGTTAAGGCACTTTCTTACTTTCCTCCTTAAGAATCAGTATTTTTCAATGAGTGAGTTCATGTAGTTCTAGTTTCAAATTAGGTGGGGGTAAAGTAATGAGAAAATGTTAGCAAGAACCAACTCCATTGAGGCTGATATTAAATAATCCTAGAAAATAGATCATTTTCCATTTGTGTAAATTCAGAATGCATAAATTTAATGAGCACTGGACTTGAAAAAGCCTTTTCAAAAATGTACCTCCTTTGTCTAAAAATGCTGACCTGCTTTTTTTTTTTTTGCTCTCTTGCATTATACAATTTTTTTTTCTTTTATTATTCATATGTGCATACAAGGCTTGGGTCATTTCTCCCCCCTGCCCCCACCCTCCCTTACCACCCACTCCACCCCCTCCCGCTCCCCCCCTCAATACCCAGCAGAAACTATTTTGCCCTTATCTCTAATTTTGTTGTAGAGAGAGTATAGCAATAATAGGAAGGAACAAGGGTTTTTGCTGGTTGAGATAAGGATAGCTATACAGGGCATTGACTCACATTGATTTCCTGTGCGTGGGTGTTACCTTCTAGGTTAATTCTTTTTGATCTAACCTTTTCTCTAGTTCCTGGTCCCCTTTTCCTATTGGCCTCAGTTGCTTTAAAGTATCTGCTTTAGTTTCTCTGCGTTAAGGGCAACAAATGCTAGCTAGTTTTTTAGGTGTCTTACCTATCCTCACCCCTCCCTTGTGTGCTCTCGCTTTTATCATGTGATCAGAGTCCAATCCCCTTGTTGTGTTTGCCCTTGATCTAATGTCCACATATGAGGGAGATGACCTGCTTGCTTTTAGGGAAACAGATTCAATGCTTTCCACTCCTGCTCATTTAAAAACTGGTTTCTTTTTGTAAGGGTTAGCTGATCTCCTGTATTGCCTAACAGAAATGGTACCTATTGTGCTTTTCAAAGACAAATATGCATATTTTGCTTTTAAATTATGCTTCTAGAACAAGCACTTAGTTCAGATGGCTTACAACTTTATTATGGTCTCCCTTTAGATTTCTTAAACCCAATCCCACAGTGAAAGAGAGAGGGAAAGAGACACTGTTTTATTTCACATACAAATAGGAGCTTCTAAAGTAATGATTTTCTTATTGAGCCCACTAACATATACTGAGTATGTATGTGTGTGGAGTAGATTTCTTTTGAAACTAGAACTACAATTGGTTTTCATACTGTGAAGCAAATACTGGAAGCAATAACTCCCTCTGCCTCTAGGAGGCAGCTGGGGTTCCAATGCAGCCTGCTTGGAGAGTACCCAAGCCAACCCAGTCTCCTCCAAAGAGGCTGAAAAGCCAGCTTAGACTAGGACTGGCCAGGAGCAATCCTTGTTCCCAGCTCAGCATCCAACTACTCAGCTTCGGGGGTTCTGTTTAGCACTGACCACATGGGGCTCTAGAACAAGCATCAGTTCATGGCCAAAGCTACCCTGCTGCCTGTTTAGTAAATCAAGTTTTACTAAAACACACAAAGCTCATATATTACATACAGCCTGTGGCTGTTCATGTTGCAATAGCAGAATTGAGTAGCTGTGACAGATACCGTATTGGGGGAGGGAAGTGAAGCCAGAAATATTTACTCACTGACCCTTATCATCAATCAATCAACATTGTCAACCCTTGATCTGGAAGGACTTGGGATGGATGGTCACTATTTTACTCGACCTAGAACTGCCCTCTACAGTAAGCAAAATCCATCATATTTCAGGCTTTTATACCAAATGTTGCCATTTCTACCTGTCTCAGGAGCCTGTATCTTTGGGGGCATTTTCGGGTGAGCAAATTATCATGGTGTATAGAGCCACCCTGTGTAACACTTGATCTCATGCTGTCCATTTTTGAGGAGGACACTCTCCCTTAGTTTTGCAGTGTCACTGCCTGCTGTCTGATATCTCTGTGCTCACACCTACATGTGCCTGCAAGGACCTCAGCCATGACTCTGACTGAGAGTCCCATTTGTATTAGCATAAGTATGGGACTGTAGCTAAGGTTGAGCTATGCCAATTTCTCACTGAATAAACATGACATAGAAGGAGTGAGAGAGACTG
The DNA here is from genome assembly GCF_047511655.1 of Castor canadensis. Taxonomy (NCBI): domain Eukaryota; kingdom Metazoa; phylum Chordata; class Mammalia; order Rodentia; family Castoridae; genus Castor; species Castor canadensis. The sequence continues at coordinate 102,557,733 of NC_133395.1, read as the reverse complement.
AAGTAGGGAAGAATTTGGCCTGGTTGGCAGTGGAATAGAAATGGGAGTAGGTAGGTTTTGGTATTTGCTAATGTGAAATAAGATGAGGAGAAGATGAAATGTAGTTCTGAGGTACTGGTTTCTTACACCATTCTTACAGAATGGTGTGAAGCATTCTGGTTTTCCCAGGCCCTCTACCTTGTTGTTACATCAGAAGCTCAAGTTTGGTGGGTAGAAAGGCAGGGCAATGATGCTGGAGAGATAATGCTTACGTTGATTAATTGGGAGTCTCCCAACTTTCAGAAGCTGGAGTGGCAACTTCCAGTTCCTTTTGTCTTTTTAGGTCCTACTAGAGAATGGACTTTCAGAGGAATGGTCTTGCACATTAGGTTTATCCTAAGTTGATGAGTTGACATGATTAGATTTTCAAAAGTCTACCTGTATCCGTGATATGCAGAGGTTTATGGGTGTCCTCCCTGAGGTCATGATATCTGAAAGGACAGTCATGAACTTGGTGCTAGGCTGGAAGGTGGACAGCTGGAGTCAGGAACTGACAGCTCATAGGAGGATTCCAGGCAGCAAACACACTGTCACTAGCCTATGAGTCTCTGATGTTTTATAAGTTAATTGAGATACTTCACTTAAAATCTGGATTTCCAACTTCTATGGAAAATGAGCAATCTCCGGATACACAGGGCTTCATGACTACTTCATGATTACTGAGACTAGAGGAATGATTTTTCTTCAGAGAGAGCCTGAGTTCTCCAGTTCTGTTTATTTGTTTTTTCTTACAACCTACCTTTTCAGTCACTGGTGTTATTTGCCTGGTCCCTGGGGCCTCTGAAGTATGCAACCTCTGCTCTATGTGTTGCACAAGGAATTTGTACTACTGTAACCTCATATTCTTCTGGGGCTCATTCTGTTTCTTCTTTGACCCATGCTAACTTGTGCCATATGTGGTCTAATCATATTCCTTTTGGACTCTGCTGAGTGGAATAAATAGCCCACTTTCAGGAAGATCTATGGATTTAATAAGGAAGTAGGACCATCTGTTATATGGATTTGAAAGACCACAAGAGCAAATTCAGTGTGCAAGGGATCTTAGGAGGTCTACACATTAACCTGTTCCTTCCATCATCCCTCAGGTGATGCAGTATCTCGTAAATCCTGGAGAAGATCAGAGGCACATTTTGTAGGAATGTGTTTACAGGGACTAATAATAGCTGGGGTGTAGAAATAATTGTTGCTAAGATGCTCAAGTTAGTCTTTGGGAACTGTATAATTTGCTTTAGATGGAACAATAACAAAGACACACAAAGAAAATTAAGAAAGAATACCTGTCATACTGTTGGGAGTCATAGGTTAGTGATCATTCTGCATCTTCTTCTTTACTGACATTTCCTACAAAGAAAATGCAAGAAAAAAATACATAGATTATAATTTGCATTTTCCTTAATGTTTTTATTTAAACAATATCATATGAATTAATTAGCTTGAGACAAGTTTTGTTACAACTCAGAACTGGGACAATTGAAGTATGAATGGCCTATCTGCTATGTGGCATGTATAAGCTTATATAAGTTTAATTTTTCATCTCAGGCTTCCATCTATAAAAATGTTTTTTAAAATAACTTTTTAAGGTCACATTTTTTCATCTCAGCTTTTTAAGAAAGCTACCAGTTTACTGAGTGACTGCTTTCCCCAAGAGAGGCTGAGATGTATCTGCATCTTCAATCTAGATTTTTTTGGTGGTAGTGGGGTTTGAACTCAGGGCCTCATGCTTGCTAGGCAGGTGCTCTACCACTTGAGCCACTCCGCTAGCACTTTTTTGTGTCATGTGTTTTTGAGCTCGAGCTCCTGAACTATTTGCCAGGGATGGCCTCGAACTGTGATCCTCCTGCTCTCTGCTTCTCTAGTGGCTAGGATTACATGCATGAGTCATTGACTCCTGGCCATCAGTCTAGCTCTTTGGTTCTCAATGTGTGGTCTGTGGACCAGCAGCTTCAGTATCATCTGGTAGCTTGTTAGAAATAGAAAATCTGGGTCTCACTTCGATCAGAATCCACATTTGGACAAGATCCCAGGTGACTCATGGGCACTTTTAAAGTCTTAGACACCCTGCTCTAGACAACTGAATCCCTTATCTGCCCACTTAGGATTTTAGTTTCCCCTCACCACCACATTAACGAGATCCATGAGCAAGAGAGGAGTCTCAGTGAATGTCAATGACCAGAGGCACAGAGATGGAGGAAAGAGTGCTGATGGTTGCACACAGATGAACACAGGTGGTTGATGAATGTGGTTGGGCCCTCAGCATATTGCTAGGGACAGATCAGCACCTGGCTCCTCTTTCTGGAGGGTGTTTGTGTCCAGTAGAAGGTCATGGCAGCATGTTGGCTTTGGAATATCACTAAGCCCAAAGCATGGGTTCAAGGGTCAGTACTGTCACCTATAAGCTGTGGAATCCTGAGAAGTAATTTTGAAGCACTGGAATCCTTATTTCTTCAGTCTAAGATACGGAAGCAAATAAATGCTTCCGTTGTTCACAAGGCTGTTGCTTCTGAGGCTCAGAAGACATGGGTGACAGTGCTAGGTAAACTATAATGTTCTATGCACAGAAAAGTCATTGGATGGGGAGGAAGTGGGAGAAGAGGAAGCACATGAAATAGGAAGTATGGGAGTTATGCCCACAATACAAGCTTATAATGGCCCTCTGGCTGCACATTAATACCACAGAAATGAAATCATACCTTGATCACAGATCTTGTCACACCCAGTGGAAATTATAGGGTTATATGACTGCCTTTCTCATTAGACTGTAATCTCTTTATGGGAGTACTTGGCTCTTCTTAAAAACTATGCTGCCTTAGTGGGGCATTCCTGTAATCTTAACTACTTGGGAGGCTGAGATTGGGAGGATCATAGTTCAAGGCCAGACTGAGTAACGGTTCATAAGACTTCATCTCAATGCAAAAATGCTGGGTGTGGTGGCACAGACCTGTCATCCCAGCTATGGCAGGAAGCCTAAAATAGGAGGACCATGGTCCAGGCTGACCTGGGAAACAAAGTGAGACTCTATCTCCAGAATAACCAGAATAAGGCATGGCTCAAGGGGTAGAGCACTGCCTAGCAAGTGTGAAGCCCTGAATTCAAACCCCAGTACCTCCAGAAAAAAAAAAAAAAAACAACTTCCATGATGCTCTTAACTTCTACTTCCAGTCCAGGGAAATGCTACCATGTTTTCACATGACACGTTGCTGAATGTCCTGGAGAGGACAAGGACCTTGGCTCGAGCTGCCAGTTCTAGTGTCCCAGCTCTGGCCAAGCTGGCTCAGGACCAGAATTGAGATGGTAAGATGCCTCTTCAGGATATTTAGAGGAAGAGAAAGGAAGGGCAGGGGGAGAGGAATAGAGAAAGAGAACTATTATTCATTCAGTTTCCAGAGGAAGAATTCATCAGAAGGTAAAACTCTAAAAGTGTTCCAGCCCATGTCATCTCTCAGTCCCCTGGGAAAAGCCTATCTGAAGGTAGAGACAGGACTGATCTGAAATTCACAAAGAGCTTGAGGTGCAAAGCTCAACAGGTCTCACACTCTGTTTTCAGTTCTTCCTGAGGTCCAGCTGGGTCCTTTCCTGCTCTGCCAAGTGTTTGGCCACTCAATTCTTCCTCAGTGACCTTGAGGAAAATATTTCCCCTTTTACATCAGATGCTTCAAGTCAGATTTCTGTCATATTTCAATCAAAGGAATCATGACTGATCATTACACTAATACTAATGTGTAAAAGTGGTTTTGTATCCTTCTGTTTTAATCATCTTGAAGTGGAAGTTACAAAATCCCAGTATGTGCTTGTCATACCATCAACTTAAAATTTTCTTCCAAAAATTCTAATTGGCAGGCTATGTACTAGAGAAGAGCATTGTGTGAGAAACAGGGAGTGTCCAGTAACAGGAAAAATGCTAATTAACAATTTTTACTGGCATATATTAATTGTACAAAGAGGTTTCCCTGTGATATGTCCATATATGCATATAATATGCTTTGATCCTTATTAATAGTTTAAAATTAGTGTCAGTACCACAAAAGTTAGTATTGTTTTGATTATTTAGTATTATTTAGCACAATTTTTCTTCAACTACAGTATGATATAGTACTTTAGAATTCTTGCTACTCAATTATACCAACAGTATTGTCATTGCTATAGCATTAATGGAATGCTAGTATGACTTTGCTCTCATGCTTTCGTATTAAATATTATTGCATAGTATTTAGTACTGTTTTCCTTTGATGAGTTCTAGAGTTTTAAAAGCAATTCCAGTAAAACGCTAACAACTCTCCCTGCTAGGCAGGTGTCCCAGGACTTCCTGTCATCCTACAGTGCACTTGAGGAGTAAGCAAAGTGCTCTGTATTGAGGTAGGAGACGGAGGTGGTTCTCCACAGCCATGGCGGGGGCTGGCCTCACCAGCAACTTCATGGGAACAAAGGAGAAAAGAGCTTAAAAATAAAGCAAGGCAAGTGATTTGCCTGCTAGGAAGGAAACAAGCACAGCAAAGGGCTTTGTTAAGTGAGGAAGAAGTGTCAAGGTGTTGACTGTTAAGAAGGTGAAATGATGCTAAGGAAAGACTGAGAACCATCACTGTCCAGCAGGCAGAGTCACTATCCATGGATCATTCATTAGAAATGTCCCATTGCTCGCTGCTCAGGGGAGTTTTCAGTTAGATCCAGTCAGGGTCTGGAGGTGAACCAGGGACTTTCAGAGTTCAGCACTGGCTAAGGGGAGCAATGCCATTCCATGTAGCCTCCTAGGTGGGTGCCACTGAAGTGGTAGGTCATTTACCATTTGGTCACCAGTCAAGAGGCCTGGATGGAAGCCTACTTTGTTTAGTCTATGCCCCAGGTTTTGTTCAAAGACAATACTCATTCTTCTCACAAGGGGCTTCTAATCTAGCAGAGTAAGAGAATCTTGCCCAAAAATGAAAGTAAAGTAGCATATAGGTTTTACCTTACATCTCCTTAGAGTGGACTGAGAAGGAAAGGTCAGTTCTAACTGGGCATGTCTGGGAAGGTTTCTGAGTGGAGGTGACTGGACTTGAAGGCTTTCCTTTGAAAGAAGGCTCTCCCCAGTTGTGATTTAACCTTCTACTTCCATCCTGTGCTCCTCCTGTACCCAGACTGCTCTGCAGAAGTGGGGCCTTGTGCAGAAAAATCTGGGCAACTCCTTTAAGTCTCTCGGGTGACACAGGGAATGATCCAAGTTTTAAGCAGTGGCTGGGTGGACAGCAAAATAGTCAAGTCTGGGAGACAGGCAGGGGGTGAGGGTGATGGTGGTGGAGGAGATGGGAGGGCAGGTAACCCAGGACATTTAGGAAGTAGAAGCAGTAAGACATGATGATCCATGTGATACTGGCATTTCCCACTGGTATAAACTCCAGGGGTGCAGATAAGTGAGGATGAGAGGCTGCCTTCAGGGAATTACTATTCACATTGCAGGCTGGCTGAGCAGGAGCAGCTAAAACTGCAAGTCATACAGACCATGTGCCAAGCCGGAGCTTCTTCTGCCCTATCTTTCCACTCTCAGTCCTGTGCCCCTCCCCTTAGAAGAGTGGAAAGTAGGTATTTGCCTCTTAAACATATAAAATGCCTTTATATTGAAAAGATCGATGATGGAAGAGCTGCTACTGCATCTTCTGAAACAGAATCTTGATAGGCCCTGGGCTTCATGCTACCCACTGTGAGCTGGGGCCATCTTGGGAAAAATGCAATCAGCCTGTAGACAAGAGCCAAAGCACATGTGACAGTTATATTGTAACAGAGGTATTTCATGTAGAATGTCCTGGAAGATGGTAATCTTATCTAAGAAAGTCTGAAGGAAACCCAGAAAAGGTATGAGTCACATGAAGCTAAGACAGTAGGGTACAAATAACAGAGAAACTGTCACATGGACTGGCTGAATGCACCCAGGATGGTGGAGTGATGTTGCTGGAGGATGCTAGGACTTTCTTTGCTCTATCTTAGAAACAGAAGAAGATTCACATCTCATATGCGGGGACCTGGCAGAGGAGCACTGTCCCTGCCCCAGCTGCTTCTTGTTCTCAGGGCACAGTAGACCTCCCTTGAGAAGACCAAAGTCTTTTGTGCTGTAGTAAACAGTGTTGTTGTGGGATATGGTTCCAGGCCTGTTCCATGCTCCCTCTTCAAATTCATGAAGGCAAAAGCTTCATGTGTTACTTTGTCAGGTCTCAACTATTAGGGATGTGGTCTATTCAGAGAATGAGTTACAGGTCCCTCCTCTTGAAAACTGGGCATATGATTTGGTGTATATTTTCTGGAGTGCTCAGACAGCCCACACAAGCAAAATCCACTCACAGATACCAAATTAAGCATAGATGTAGACTTTGATTGCTATTATTCAAATAGCTGATGGAAGAGATATAAAACAATGTAAATGCAATCTAGCAGGTAGAATGAAAAGGGGACATGAGAACTAGAACCTACAACCTATAGATCCCTTTGAGGGCTAAAGAAAGATGGGTCTCTGAGAAGCCTGGGGGCCAATAAAGAATACACCAATGTCAGGATTTGGCATAAGGCTAACATTCACTGCAATGGACACGAGTACAGGCTCTAGGTCATTCAAAGTGAATTACTCATGAAGCCCACCTGGGGGCATAGGTGAAGAAATAACCTATCACTAGGGGCAGAAGTGTTGAACAGGAAGGATGAAAGGTGTGTTTGAAGGCAATGAGGTAAGTGTGATTCATTCTACCTGTATGTGGAGACCTAGTGGACATTTGAACTTGGCCTTGAAAAACTAAGCCTGATTTTTTTTTCAAGGCAAGAGTTGAAAAGCTGTGGCTGAGAGTATATGATAGGGTACAGAGCATATGATTTAGGGTAAGGAAGTGCAAGAGCAGGAAATGGCCAAGAACTACACTGCAAATGTAGTTTGAGGCCCGGTGGTGAGGGGTCTTGAAAGGTTGCTATGATTTTGAACTTTATCCTGTGGGCAATGTGGAAATATGAAAATCCCTTGAGGGAATGACCCAATTTGAGAATGATAACTGCTGCTGCAGTGCAGAGGGGGGATGGTTCAGAATCTAGCCCCTTTGGTGATACCTTTTTTCAATGGGATCGTTGCTATTTTCTTCTCTCTGTAGTCAGTGTCCCCTTGGTTGTTGTTTGTCTCCTTGCTTCCCCTATAGAAACTACAGTATTGAAGGAACAACTGTAAAAATTACCCCTTGCAACACCTTCCCATATCTGTATAGACCTGATGAATCATTGTTTATACAGAGTATATGCTGAGACTGTAACGGCATGCTCCCTCACATCGAGAACCTTTCCTGAGGGAGGCCTTCTGTGGCCTCTTTCAATGTCTCCTTTAGGTTTCTTCTCCTAGGCTCTCTGGGAAGGAAGGGTAGCAGAATGTCATGTAACCTGATGTGTCAGAGCAATGAAAATAAGAGGTTTATCTATTGATACTTCCACCTGGCTTCATGGGCCACAAAGAAAGCTAGGATTGCTTGCATGGGACTGGTATAGAAGAAACTTTACAAACGACTCTTGTTCATTTCAGAAGGTCAGATGCCAAGTGGGTTATTGCAGACTCTGACCTGAAATCATTGACCCCAGGAAGTGGTCACACCCTCTGTCTCACTTGACACTCTAGATTTCCTAAATCAAATGATTTTAGAGGTTGCTACATGAACAGGAGACACAGCCCAGGGTGTGTATTGAAGCTGTGTTTAAGAGTCAAGAAACTGCTTTCACGAATTGGTATTGTGGGGAACTGGGCACTGTTGCAAATTATAAGACAGGGCTGAACTCCATGCCTACCTTGTCCTCACTTTGTCATTGTCACCGCTGTGTCATCTGGGACAGCTGGGGAAAGGTAAGTGGTTGTGCCCCACATTATTGAGGTTATAAGGGTCCAGGCCATCTCATGCTCCCACTTTGGAAGAAGAGGAAACTCTTCTCCTAAGGAAGGCCCATTTGCATCAAATCTTGCACCCTGATGTTTGGGAAGTACTTTTAGAGCCAGTTCAGTCTCAGCTCTGGAGGAAAGACTCTTAGACTAGGAGTCCTTCCAGATGGTTGGGTCTCAGCCCAGGAGTCAGGGGATCTTGGACAGGCTCTATGATCTCTGAGCTTCAGTGGCAAAGCAAAATCATAATTTCTGCCTCCAAGGTTAGGGTGAGGCCAAGGTGATTACAAAGTCCTTTGTAAATCTAAAAGCAAGACACCAATATGTAAGGTCTTGGAAGATTCCTTCATTATTGTAGTCATGATTATTGTGATCTATACATCTGGCCATCTCCAGCCATCCTAAGGCCTGGGGAACTGGGGTTATTATCTGGTACCTTCTACATGGTGCCTTTGGTGGCCTAAATACACTCATTCTCCTACTCGCTATCATCACCAGGATAAAAGGGAGGTGAAATTGCCTCTTTCTCACCTGCCATTCTCCTCTTTCAAGGTTATCATTCATAGTCATTAAACCTTATTATGGGAAGTAAGGAAGGCTGGACACAGAAATGGATTTGTCCCAACTCTATAGCATTCTATGCAGCCCTGGTTGTGTTTCCCTGAGGTCTTTGCATCTGAATAGTCGATCTACAATCCAATGAATGGCTATATTATGACTCCATTTCTGACAACAAGAATTAGTTAAAAATTCAAATAAAGAAAAAAAAATTCAAATAAAGAACAGAGACAAGGTGTATTTCATCTTACCATGCTCATGTCTACTTTTCACACTTTGTAAAACTGTCTCTATCTGGGAGTATCAAAATACCATTAAGAGAAAAACAATTAAAAGCCAGCATAGCTAGACTGGAGTTGGGCCTGGTTAAAATTGAATGGAAGGCTCTGAGGTAGCTAATGAAGACGTGCACAACAGCAGCTCTGTTTGTCCAGTGGCCTGGTATTGATCTGAGTGGATCTCCTCTCACAGGGAAGGCAGGCTCAGAATTCTTCCACCGGGTATGGCAGGAGACTCGATCCACACATAAGGGAAATTAGCAAATAGCTCTTGAAGGGCAAAGCTGTAATTTTCACTTTAGATTTTTTGTACGTGTTTTGCCTTCAGGAAGGGAAACAATGCACCTAGAGTCTATGGTTGAAACTGAGCTTAATTTGCTGTGGCTAATATTTTTGTTGTTGTTCTTAGCCAAACGATCAGCTTTTCTTGAACCTTCCTGCTGTATTTAAGTCGCATCCAACCATCTCATCCTTGGGCTCATTTCCAAATACTGTCAGAGTTAATATGGAAGGGTGGAAAACATGGCCTTGCTCTGTGCCAGCAAAATGATGCTTAGGACAGTAAGAATTCAGAGATGCTTTTCTACAATGGGACAAGACCATCTACCTCAAAGGGAATGTGGAGATTGACAAGGATAAATGCACCTGGCGCCTGGTGGCGCCCTCATCCACATGTGGCACATCTGTGGTACTGCCTGAATTAAGGCCTATTTGCTGCTTTCAGAACTTGTCAGCAATGGTGTAAGTGGATGCTTGGGGTCAGAGTAGGCTATAAAACAAACAATAAAACTCCTGCATATCTAAAACCATCTGCTGTAGCAAATTTATTGTCTCATGGAGTAAAAGATGGAGTGCTTTTGCGCCAAATAATGCAGTGACAGACAAGTCAAGGAGAAACCAGCCAGGAAAAGTTTCATGAGGCCAACTCAGAAAGGATGGACTTGTGCCTGCTGTTTTTATAGTGCTTCTTCCTCCTAGCTGCTTTTCTAGCAAGGGAGGAGTCTCTTAGCGGGAGAGTGGACAGGTGGCTTGAGAACTCACTCAGTCTAAGCAAGGAATTCAACTGAAGTCCAGTTAGCCCAAGCCGGTAGTTCAAACTGCCGCTACTGCCACCTGGTGGACAGCAGGGCGCAGCAGGGCAGCCTCTCCTTGAAGTTCAGAAGTTTGCTAAACTTGTTTGTGTATGTGTGTGTGTATATGTGTGTGTGTGTGAGAGAGAGAGAGAGATCTGGAAACACACTCATCACATCACATCAAGGGAATTAAATAATTCCTAAGGAATGAGGGCACCACACAGAACACCAGATGCCTGAAAATATTTGCGGTTAGGTGACTACGAGACACACAGATGAAAAACAACAAACAAGAATGTGAAAACAAACATTTGCACTGAAGCAAGTGATTTATTATTGATTTCTAAAAAGTGTTTGATGATGAATTAGACAACAATAAGCAGCCCACTCCTGCCCCCACCCCAGACAAGCTTCTGCAGGAAAGATTACTTCTTGACTACTTGACAGAGGTATCCTGTACAGGAAACATAAGTAAATAAATAAAAATCCAATAGTACCCCAGGGAAATGGCGCCTCCCATCTGAACTTGTGCTCTGTGGCTTTTGGAATCTGCAGGGGGCTGCTTGCAGAGATTTTAGCCTTGGGATAAAACCAGTCACCTTCCTAAGGGGCAAATGAAGACAGCTTTGCTCTTAAAATTCCTTAAAGATGACAATAAAATTCTCCTAATAAGTATAATTGTTTACTATTTTTTAAATGCCAAATATTTCCTAAGAAATAGACTTCAGAGGCTGTGTGTGGTAGTACATTCCTGTAGTCCCAGCACTCAGGAGACTGAGGCAGGAGGATTGAGATTTCAAGGCCAGTCTGAGCTACATAGTGAGACACTGTTGCAAAAACAAACACAAAAACAAGGACTGGGGAAGTAGCTCAGTGGTACAGTGTTTTTACCTAGTATGACCAGGGCCTGGGTTCTACCCTCAGGACTGTAAAAATAAATAAAAATAAAAAATAGACATGAGAGACTGCATTCTCCCCTTCATTAGGTAGGATGCTACTTGGTGATGGTCCCTTGACTAACTTTGTTAGCAGGTTCAATGGCTTCCTGCATAAAATGGTGTGCACAGCATGAATTTTCAATCCCAACCATCTGTCTTAAGGGTGATTTCAGTAATTATTAGAGGAATTATTAGTTCATGTTTGTAAGCATTAGTCCACTATGTTTAAGTCATGAAGAGGGGCTAGGACACTAAATGAGAATTAGAAGAAAGAAGGAAGCCCCTTAAAGAGTATGTGGATAGTCATCCTTTTCTATTAGTTTCTTCCCCTGACATTTTTTTTTCCTTTTGATGGTAGTGGGGTTTGAACTCAGGACTTCGCACTTTCTGGGCAGGCACTGTACCACTTGATCCAAGCCTCCAGCCCTTTTTTCCCTGGTTATTTGTGAGACATGGTCTCATTTTTGGCCTAGGCTGGCCGGGACCACCGTGCGCTCCGTTTTTATCCATTCTGATGTAGTTGGCATGCTACCACACCCGGCTATTGATTGAGAAGGAGTCTTGTGAACTTTTTGCCAGGGCTGACCTGGAACCACGATCCTTCTGATCTCAACCTTCCAAGTAGCTAAGATTATAGGATTGAGCCATGGGCCCCTGGTCTCCCTGATGTTCAAATTAAATTTAGGATGTGCATTTCTTTAAGTGCTGGTTAGAATGTATGATCTAGTCAGAATCTACCTGTGTACAGTGATGCTGTCACACACAATGCCTCACATCTCAGAGCCTGACATTCAGAATTTCAATGATCTTTTTCAAGGTGACCCCAGGTTAAAACAAATACTTGGGGTTTTTTTTTTTTGTGGTGTTGGGTTTTGAACTCAGGGCCTCATACTTGCTAGACAGACACTCTACTATTTGAGCCATGCTTCCAGCCCTTTTGGCTTTAAGCTATTTTTCAGATAGGGTATTAAGATATTTGCCCAGGCTGACTTTGGTCAGTGATCTTTCTATTTATGCCTCCTGCATAGACATGCACTGGCTTGTCTTTTGAGATGAGGTCTCTGCAACATTTTTGCCTGGGCTGACCTCAAACTTTGATCCTCCCAATTTCTGTCTCCTGAGTAGTTAATATTATAGGCATGAGCCACTGCACCTGGCTTCAAAACAAATACTTAAATGCTATGTTTATTAAGTAATTAGCCTAACAATAGTATTTTTGTGGTGCCTAACAGTTGTTGTGTTTCCCTTAAAATGAAAAATTTCTCAGGGTTTCTGTGGGTTTGCTGTGGCACTCCCAGGGTGCCTTGGTACAGCTTTAGAAATCAGTGAATAAGTTCAAAGGGTGTGATTGGCATCATCTTTTCATTCCCTCACGGCCACAAAACTTGACCTTGAAGCATCATATTGTTAATCTGGCTTGCAACTGCAGGGTAGAGTACACGAGCAAGGGAGAAGGAGGAAAATCTCAGCGAGACTTGAGGCCTGGTTAGGTTATCATTTAATGGTTTCTGGAGTCCCTATCACATGGGCAAGATGTGATGAAGACTTTAAAACGAAATGAACACAGACATGAGGGCTGTGAAGAAAGGGGTGCAAAACATCATGATACCAGTGGGAACAGCAGGGATGCCAAAGATAGCTTGAAGGCTGGCCAGGTGCCAAACACTTGAAGTTCTTCAGTGCAGTCTGAAAATGGCACGAGAGGCCAACCACACAGAACACTGGGTTCCTCAGTAGACGTACGCATGGTGGGTTGCTTGCATTTCCATCCTGTTCTGCTCCTGACTAGCGAGCTACTCCAGCACCATCTGAAATGATGCTTCACACCTGAAGGTTCATTAAACAGACAGCTGGGCTCCACCCCAGAGTGTGAGTCCACTACTCTGGGGTACCTGAGAAGTTTCCAGGCAAGCTGGCTATACTTCCAGGGACCACATGCTGAGAGCCACCAGCCTTAACCACTCAGGAACCAATATGCCATCCTGGTGGATCTCCATCCTGACCAGAACACACTCAGCCTGCTCTGAGACTCCCCAGTTAAAATAAACTTATGCTGACTGTCGCACTGGGTTCTATGGTGGAATATCCCCTTATCTGAAGGCTATGTGTAAACATTTTAGGGCGGCATCCCTGAATTTGGGACTCTCACATCCTGTAGTAATACAATGACACGCTCCCCTGAGAAGGTCCTTCCCATGCTCTCCGGGGCTGGCTCAGACATGTATGCTTAGGAAACATGTCCCCAGGATCCTGTTGAGAGCTTCTGTCCATAAGAGTATGAGCCTGGGTGTGGGGACCACTGATCCCTAAAACCATGTGTCATGTTACTCTGATTCAGAATGTTCTAGGTCATGCAAACACCTCTCCTCCTCTGCCCCTTGCAACTTTCCCTAGGACAGTGACAAAATGACAACCAATGTGATACATTACTAACAAAAACCCTTTAGCTATGTGCTGATGAGCAGGGTCACAAAGGGTCACCTACCATAGAACCAACAGCTCAGTTGCACCTTTCTAGTGGACTTCACCTTTCAACCACACTCATCCTCCTCTTCTGACCCCTGTATTTATTTCTGGATCAGAAGCATTGTGGGGTGGTGTTGTGCTAGAAGTGCAGATACCCAGGCCCTGCCCAGCCCTACTGGATCAGAACTTCCAGGCTGCTCCAGCTGTCTGTGCTCCCCTATGCCCTCCAGAGGTGACGCTTCCCATTTGTTGTTGAGGATTTATAGAATTTGTGCTTTGCTGCCCATTGCCACAGACAGGAAGGTCTTTGAAAGGTACAGTCACTGTCCTGCCTTTCCCTACATGGCACAGTGTTCAGCACATAGTAGGAAGTCAGGAAACGTTGTTTATTGAAGCCAGGGCAGCTCTGAGAGGGAATCAACACCCCTTTGGGTGCCATCTCTGAGAGGTTGCCAATGCTGGTCTAAACCAGCTCCATTTTCCATATTTACAAGTCAGCTTTCCCTAAATCCTCTCCAAGTTTTCTACATTCCTTTCAGCTCCACAAGCCAAAAAACAAGATGCCATGTTTTAGCCAGTGTCTGTTTCCTGCTGGGGGCAGGGTATTTCTGCATGATTCTTAAATTCCACACTCCCAGCCTGGTGATTATTTTCTACACAATAGAATGAGATTGCTGATTCATGTTCGGCTCGCTGCTCCAAGCATCTTTTTTTCCCCTGCTGTACTCGTGCCGATGCAACACAATAATGTTCTATTCATCGCCCTGAATTAGAAATGCCAGCAGCTCAGATAGGCAACTGAAGGATCTCCCCTCTCCTCTGCTTATTTAAAGCCTTCTCACAAATAACACGTTTTGAAATAGTATATGGCCTTCACTTTGAGCCATTTGGCCTGGGCAAGGACGGTTGGACCTTGTTTTTATTTTTTCATCAGCAGTTCCCTTGTACAATGCCTGGCATACTGTCACGACTTTTCTCAAAAACTCTTTCCTGAAGTTCAAGTCATATCCTTCAATTCTGCCTTGATACATGCTAACAAGCCCTCTTTTAGGTGCAAGGAGAAAACCTCTCTCCCATCCAGGGTCCATGTTTGGATCTAGTCAGCCATCCCAGTGTGCACACTGTCTGTGGCACGTGCCCCGCCCTCACTGTGGCAATGAGCTCCCTGGTGGCTTCTGGGTACAGCTTTGCCAATGGCATCTGGGGTCATCTGCAGGGTTTTGCTTCCCAGCTGCAGAGTCAAAAACCAGTGGGACTACTTAGTGCTCCAAAGGCTCTAGTGGTTAACCTGGGCCACGCATCAAAATCACCCAGGCAGCTTTGAAAAACCTATGGCCCAGGCTGCACCCAGACCAATTAGTGTTCTGTAACTCAGGCTGGTTCTGGAAAGCTGCCCAGTGATTCAGATGCAGAGCCTCTGTCCTAGAGTGGCCTCTCAAATGGTGAGTGGGAGGTTCTCTGTTCTCTTGTTCCTCCTCAACATGGCAGGAATAGAGGTCCCGCTAGAATATAATTCAGCTCGTGTCACTGTCTGCTCAAGACCCAGCTGTGGCACCCATCCCTGTCCCCTTTGACTTTTTGTCTTTTCTCCCAATTTCAGCCAGTCTCCTTGCTGTTCCTCAAATGTGTCACCAGTGTACCCGCTGGAGGGCCTTTGCCAAGGACGTTTTCTGTGTCTGAAATGCTGTTTTCCTAGACACCTACTTGGGTCCTTCCCTCCACTCCTCTAAGTCTTACATACTGAGACTTCTAGGGGATGTCCACCCGAAGAGCCCAGACCCTGCTGTAACCTCCTCCTTCCTGACACTCCCACCTTGCTCTCTCATCTCTCCTTTCCAAGGTGTTCAGCACCTTGTGGTGATGCTCTACACATAACCTCTGTGCTTTGCTATTGTTAGTTACTGTTTTGTCTTCCTCTGCTAGGAAGTCGGCTTTGTTTCATTCATCTGTGACCCCCAAAAGCTAACACAATGGGTGGCATACAGCAGGTCCTTAATAAACACTTATTAAATGAAGAACAGTGTCACATTTGGAGGTGGTGCTGAAGACAGGTGTGGAGAGAGGAGGGGAAGTTCAGTGACATAGGAAGAAAATAAATTTTCTCAAAAATTGTTAATTTTGGAGACAGCACTTATCACATGATTCTAATCACTAGGAACTTCCAGTGATGTCTAGGTTGCACAAAGGCATACTTTCAGAGATAGAAGCAGAGGATGTTTTGCTACAGCTGGTGTGTGTGGGGGAGTGGGCAGTGACTGAGGGATGGATTGCTGATAGGCATAAGGCTTCCTTTTGAGATGATGAAGTATCCTAAAATAAGATTGCTGTGATAGGTGCACATCTCTGAAAATTTATTGAGGTCCACTTAACTGCACACTTTCAGTGGATGAACTTTGTTTCATAAATTGCAGGGAATGCACACTTAACCAAGGCATCTCACGGAGTATTAAATCTAATGCTGAAAAAGAAACCTATTGTTTCATATCAAGCCTGTGGATTTTCTCTGGCTTGGGCTCTGAACTAAGGAAGGGAGATCCTTACTTGGCTCGTATTTGCTTCCAGAGACATCTATGTGTTCCCAAGGAAATGTAATTCAAGAGTTATTTATACGGGCTTAAATGACTTTCCTAACACCTTCCACACTGCTCAGAAGTCTGCAGTCCTTTCCAGAACTTCAAGCAGCTGGTTTGTGTGAAAGTGAGCTTTGTATCTATTTGACCCTTTGGAATTTGGAATGCCAAGAAGACCTCCAGCTTCACTGACGTCATTTACTCTCCGCTGATAGCCAGTTGTCCTACACATCACAGTGCCATCTGCCTGCAGCTGGGAGCTGAGACACTGCTTGGCCAGCAGGCCTGTGAGCCCTCCTCCACCTCACTGATGTAATGGCTATCTCATCACACATATGACATAACAACAGCACACTGTGGTCAAGAGATGACAGTAACAACTCAATGAAGATCATTCTCTCTCTCTCTGGAGCACAGTAGCACAACCTGTTAAGCCAGGAAGGGAGAAAACTTCTTTCTGTACTTCTGTACATTTCTCTGTTCAAAATTTTGTCACGTGTCTGGAACAGGCCTTCAATCAGAGGTTCTGGTTGAATGAGGTCAGGCGGAAACCCAGAACTTCCCTGCCTCAACATTCTCATTAGAGAGTCCCTATGTGGGGGTAATGTGCTATAAGTAGACTCTTGCGACTGTGTCTAGGGTCTCCAGAGAATTCCTGAGGAAGAGACAGTCATTATGTCACCAATAACCAGAATTTTTGAAGGGATGGATTTGTTCACAGTTGTTTTTTGCTATTGATGCACAAAGAGTAAGATGGGATGAGAGTTTTGCCCTTATCATCTGCTGTGGAGGGGAGAAATTAGAATATCAAGCAGGGGCAAGGAGTCCTAATCACTGAGCCATCCTGCTTCCCACCCGCCATATGCACATCACTCATCTGGTTGCTGCTTCTTCTCTCTTGGCAAGTACTGCCTCGTGGAGATGACTAAACATGCTTAAGCCATTCTAACTATAGGAGGTTGTATTTGATATGTTATCAACAGTTCAGAGAGCCATTGAAATGTGTGGAAGGGCAAGAGTAACTAAAAACAAGCAAACAAACATCATCAATAATAACAACAAAGCCCAACCCTACAAAACACAGAACTTCTGCCAATCCCCAGGCCTCCTTGCACAGGAGCCATGCTGATCTCCTTGGTCAAAAACCAGCTGTGAATGTAGGGTCTTTCAGAAAGCAGTATAAGTGATTAGATTGAATAATTTTAGTTATCTGGACACAGAATATTTATATGAGCTTATTTTCACATCATTCGTCCAATATGTCCCTTAAAGAGTGTGAGGATTAAATGAATTCTATGGGGAAACATTTAGGACACACAGCAAGTGCTCAGTAAATGTGAGTGTCACCCTTATGTGTGGTCAGCCATGAACTCTGGAGAACTGAGTGTTGGGCACTAGAGACTAACTCTATAGGGTCCTGGTTAGGGACAACAAGGTGAGAAAGAGGTGCCCTTGCTAATGGCGGGAGCTTGGTTTACTTCCAGCATCAGTTGTTGGATTGTGGTTTTCAAAAAGAGCATAGCATTAGATACAATATTTGTCAGCGTGAAATGATTTTTTTCAAAACAGTTGGTAATATGAGGAAAGAGTGATATTGCAGATCTCCCAGCATGACGCTCTGTAAGAAAGATTTGATGAAGAGACAGGCCACTTCTCTGGGGACAGAAGCATTTGTGAAATAGACTGGGGTAAGTAGTGCTGTATGATTAATGGGTACTGTTTGAGGTCTCTGTTGAGATTTCAGCTACTGCCTTCCCAGTGAGAGAACATTTAGATCAATATTTTCACAACTTCTGCTTTTCCTCCAAGAACATAGTTTTATTCACAAGATGATAGCTTTTAATGGACATAATTTGGAAAGTTTCAGTTGTGACTCCTCTAGAGTCAAGGAAAAGTTTATTTTAAACTAGACTCACTTGCTGATCCACTTAATTATATGAAATGGAAGGACAATGAGCCATCAATTTATGTTGTTGATTTTACCTATCATAAAAACATTGACCTTTTGATTTTTCCAGGAAAAAAAATCATGTCATTTGACAACAAAGATTTCCAGAGAAATAGGAATCAGCCAGTTTCTAAAACACCAAAGAAACAAGGATCCCACATGAAAGGCATGAACGTGTATCTGGAGCTACTTGTTCTGAGCTCCAAGGCCAAGTAGACAAAACGTGGCTCTTGGCTTTATAGTAAAAATCTATGAGTCCAAAGAGTTCTATTTGTTGTGTTCAACAAAATTGAGTAGAGAAAAAGAAGATAATGACATTTTCATTGTTAATCTTGATCAAAGTACATTATATGCATATACGGAAATATCACAGGAAACCCTTTGTACAATGAATATGTTAATAAGAAAGAGCTAAACTATAATTAACAAATGTTAACTTCCATATATCTTGCAAATAATGTATCTGGTTCTCTGAAAAGGGAAGGTGATAATGAGAGTAAAGACAATACCAGCAACAGCAGCTAGTGTTTATGGACGGCTTGCGATGTGCTGGGAATGTGCTATGTGTCCTCTGATTCTCCCTCCCTTACTACTCTCAGCAGCCCAGGGCGTAGGTGGTTCCTATAGTTGGGGAATTAAAACTGGGATATGTGACTTCCTTGCCTAAGATTGAAAAGGTTTGTAAGTGGGGGAGTCAGGACTCAGATCCAGATCTTGAAGACTGCAATGCTGTGTTTCACCACCTCTTGCAAGATTAACAATAGCTCCATGCATTTGCATCATCTCTTTACATTGCTAATTTCATTTGATGCTCACAGCCTAATTTTAGTATCTCTTTTATAGATGAGCAAACTGAAGCTCAAAATTAAACACTAGTATGTGGAAAGTCAGGATGCAAAATTATGTCTCCTGACCTCTAATCCAAGTTTCTTCCTGAAGAATCTGAGAGCCAGTGGCTCACACCTGTAGTTCTAGCTACTCAGGAGGCAGAGATCAGGAGGATCATGGTTCTAAGACAGTCCCAGGCAAATAGTTCATGAGACTCTATCTCGAAAATACCCAACACAAAAAAGGGCTGGTGGAGTGGCTCAAGCGGTAAGAGCACCTGTCTAGCAAATGTGAGACCTTGAGTTCAAAGCCTAGTGTCACCAAAAAATTAGTTTTCCTTAATACAAGGTGTTAGCAAAAAAAAATTTTTATGTCACTACTTGATTTTACCTGCCATAGAAACATAGACCATTTGACTTCCCAAGAAAATAAAAAAAGAAAAGTCAGAAGATGAACAATTGTACCTGCAACTGCACATTTAATGTACAGAGCACAAGACTTGGTCAGGCTGACACAAATTGTTTTAAAAGTTCATCCTTGCTGAGTCTGAAACCTTCCTGCATAGCAAACTGTATCAGCAAGACACTTACTTATTACTTAGTAAGTGGCAGAAAAACATTTCTTGTTAAATATGCTACATTTCTGAGTTCAGGAAAGGTTACATGGTTGTTCAGAAATTAGAAGTTCTATTAATAATCACTGCTCCATTTGATTGGGGATATTATTCCTATAATTTTGGGGTCAAGTTCATAAGAATAAATCTTATCAGTGTACCAGTGGGTAGGAGTGTGTGAAAATGAACTGCCCTTAAGTCTTAATCCCACACATGGTACCAGGCTCAATCCCACATGGATGCTGCTGGAAACATTTATAAACGGATTACTGATGAGACTTACTTTAATACAGGAAAAGTTCTTTTCTGTAAAACCAAGACATACCCAGAAGAGTAGGACATCAGTGGTTGTTTATGTCTTTTTTTCTAGTGGGCATTTTTATTTAGCTTTCTTTTAAAAAATTTATTAGCATATAATATTTGTACAGGAGTATACATTGTGATATTTACATGTGTGCTTACAATGATGCATCGATTACCTCTCCACTGTTCTCCCTCTTTCCCTCTCCCAGTTCTTAAAACAAATTCAACAAGTTTCATTATTCTATTTTCATTTATGAATACAAAATATATCCACCATATACACCTTCATTCCCCCTTTCCTTGTGCCCATCCAACTCCCACTAGTATCCTCCCCTGGAAAAGACCTATTTTATCCTCCTGCCCTTCACTTTTTTAAAGTGTATATTGGGAGTTCAACAGGGTTGGTTGGCCTTGGTACTTCAGGCCTGTATATATCATGCTTTAATTAAATTAACCTCCCTGTTACTTACTTATTCTCTGTCACCATGCTCCCTTAATATGCAACAACTTACAGTACAGTGCATTATATTATATTCACATATGTATTTTTCATTCTGTAATATTTTCTTTCCCTCTCCCACCTCCTTTAGTCCCCTCAGTCAGACTCACTAATTTTGTTCTCTCTCTCACACTATGTATGTGTGTATATATATATGTATATATGTTATGTATGTATCTATATATACATTTAACTTATAGGTCTAGCTTCCACATACAAGGGAAAACATGTGGCATTTGATTTTTTGAGCTTGGCTTATTTCACTTAACATGAAGTTCTCCGGTTCTATCTTTTCTCTGCAAACAACATAATTTCATTCTTCTTTATGGTGTCTGACATAGCACAAGGGCTAAAGATAGCTGGCTGCCACTTAACTAACTTAACCCATCCCAAAGGCTGAGTGCCAGTTGTCCCTCAGTACAAATCAACTCTTCTGGACTTGCAAACCATTGCCCAGAGTCCCTTGCAGAAGGTTTTCAATTCAATTGTGTCCATAGGCAGCACTAGAGAAAGACTGAGTAGGGAGAAGAGAGGAGAGGGCTCCTTGGCTTTCTTCTGCTGTACCTCATGAGCATCCTCAGCCATCTCTTTGCGGTTGGCTGGCCTTCTTACTCACTATTCTAGCACTGGCTTCCTGCTGCTGCTCTCAGCTCCTGATTCCAGCAGCCCATCTCTTTTCATTCCCCAACTCTAAGGATGGCAGCTGCTGCTTGTGACCAAGTTGTCTCAGTGCTCTTTTTGCCTCATTCAATAACAACCAATTCCTTGTACTAGAATCCCTCTGT
The DNA here is from genome assembly GCF_047511655.1 of Castor canadensis. NCBI lineage: Eukaryota > Metazoa > Chordata > Mammalia > Rodentia > Castoridae > Castor > Castor canadensis. The sequence goes on along the minus strand of NC_133395.1, from coordinate 102,536,971 downwards.
TTGAATGACTAGGGTGACTTTGTCTTCCTCTCTGGAGGCTGACTGTCACAAATTGGTGGCATGCTTGCAGCAAATATTACTTCTCACTACAGTGCAACAGTGACTGAATCCCAACCTTCTAAGTGTGGGGCATTATCATTTCTAGCCAAGAGCTGAGGAATGGTAACCTCCAACCTGAAGGATAGTTGGGTGGTAAATTTTAAAGGACCAAACTTACAATGGAAGACAAGATTATAAAACAGGTACGCTTTGTGTGATGGGAGTACTTGTAAGAGGGAAGAGGATGAATGAAAGAGATGAAGGTGAGGAAATATGGTTGATGGGTTTCATATACATGCATGAAATAGAACCATGAAACCTCTTGCAATAGCTTTAAGTGGAGTGGGGAAGAGGTTCAGGGGGAGATGGAGGGGCAATCTAACCAATCTACAATGTAAGGCTATTAGAAACTGGCACAATGAATCTCCCTGTACAATTTTGAATATATGCTAATAAACATGAAAAAATTATATTCAATATACTTCAAACAATAAAAATAAAGGATCCAATTTAAAAACGTATTTTTTTTACATAAAATGATACCCTTCTACCTTGGATATGTTCACACCATAGAAAGTGTAGAGGAGAAAAAATTAAAATCTGTGCTAAACTTAATAGAATATTATTTTGATATATTTGTTCTGGTCTTTCCCACCTATACTTTTAAATATTTTAGAAGAATTATTACTTTTAACAAACATTTGGTCACTAGCATTCTCACATGGCAACATGGGGAGTTCAGCAATAAGAGGCATGTGACCTTGCTTCATCACAGGAAACTTGTCTCCTACTCTGGGACCAGATCACCCTGGCAAGGGCTGCTTACCTGTGACCCAGAGACCAAACAATGGCCAGGACTACAGACTCCCACTTCTCAAACATCTGTTATGCCTCGCAGTTGGGATCATAAAATAAATGAGAAATCTGTACACATTCAAGCGAGAATCCATGAAAAATCTTGAAGGAACATAGAATACCACAGCATCCCTTGGAGCTGTGTCCTCTGGCACAAATCCTGAGCTAAATCGCCCTCTACAACTCATATTTAGGATTTTGCTATTCATTCATTCATTCATCCCAGAGCATCTAGCAAGGAAGAGGGCCAAGGATGGGGCCAGCTGATGAACACATGGATAAGACCTAACTGTTCCCCTTTCTCACAAAATTCAGTCAGAAGAATTCAACTCCAGAAAGAAGGAACTACATGGCCAAGCACGTATGTCCTCAAGCCACTTTTCCGGATTAATAAGACATCTTATTATTGCATGCAACTGTTCTTGGCTCGTTCACAGGCATACCTGTCACCAGTAACTTGTATCGCTTGAGAAGCCTTGCATTCCTTGAAAGATCAAATACATTAAAATAACAAAGAATATCAGAAAAATTCTATTAATAATGTCAACTTAGCATTCGATTTAATTTCACACCAGAAAAAAGTTGTGGAATAATAGAAAAAATCTAGAATAATTATAAAATATGACCAATGTTAGGTGATAAACTTCTCAAGAATAGAAATACATACAAGTACTACAGATCTCCAGATCAAATAATCTCCCCACAATATAATCACCTTGGAAATTGAAAAAGAAGCATGAAATGTGGATGCATATCAAAAGAAAAACTGCAATTTCTTTGAAACCAGGAAAATCTCCCTGAAACAACTCTGTCAAAGAGTAAGTCTTATTACTAAGTATGTAAAGAATAAGTGTTATCTATATGATCAATGTTATAACCTATGTGAGAACCTCAGTGCTGTACTTAAAAGATATGTCATAGTTTTATGCATTTTTATGACTTAAAATAAGTGTGTGAAGGATTTACAGTAAAAGAACTGTAGAGTAAAAGAAAACTGAAAGAAACATTATAAAGATACAGTTGGAAAGCCTGTAGGATTAGAAAACATTGCAGCAGGACTGATAAGTAAAGATATGAAAAAGTTGGTTCTTTAGGAAAAACAAAAATTAAAAAACCAAATAGATGAACTACAGGCTAACCTAGTTAAAGAAAAAGAGAAATTTAAAAATTCACAAAATGAATAAGAAAATGGAATTAGCTTGGCACCGGTTGCTCACGCCTGTAATCCTAGCTATTCAGCAGGCAGAGATCAGGAGGATTGCAGTTTGAAGCCAACCCTGGGCAAATAGTTCATGAGATCCTATCTCAAAAAAACCCTTCACAAGAAAGGGTTGGTGGAGTGGCTCAAGTTGTAGATCCTGAGTTCAAACCCCAGTACCTCAAAAAAAAGTGGAATTAGTTACATTCCATTTCATTTCAACATGATGTTGAAAATTATGATAATTATGAGAGATAACTACATAACTGTGCAAGTAAAGCTTTATCCTACTAAATTGTAGGACAAAGACAAGTTACACAGGCTAATAATCATGGAAAAAATTAAATATAGTTAAGGAACTCTCTCCTTTGCCTATGAAAATGGCAAATCAGATGGTTCCATGTATATTTCATATATCAAAAAATTATGTAAGCTCACTGAAAGCAAAAAGAAGCTTTCTCAATTATTTTTGTGAAACTAGCATAATTCTGTTACCAAAAATATGAAAAAATAGAGGCTAAGAAAAGAAATATGCTCGGATCACTTATTTGTGTTGATGTATGTATAGATCTTAAATAAAATACCACCAAATGACTCTTAAAAAATTAAAAGATCAATTACAAGACAAAATGGAATATTTCCAGACAAGCAAGGGTGGGTTCATATGAGGAATGCTAAAATTGCTAACCATGGTAATAAGTAATATTAATAAGTGTTAAGTAAAGTAGTAATAAGTTAAAAGTATTTGATGTCCTTAAAAGATACTAAAACGGCATGTGATGTTCATGCTTGTTCCTGATGACTTAAAAGCCCACAGGGAAGTAACACCACAAATATGTTACTTTAACACAATAGTAAAAGTATGAAAATTTTTGAAAGAGAAGAGTAATGAGGGGGAATTAAGCCTGCCAGATATTAAAAAATAGTTCAATGATGTATAGGTATATGAAAGATAGATCAATGGAGCAAGATGGATGTTCAGAAATAGACTTCAATAGGTATGGAATTTGCACTATGATAAAATCTGGCTTATTCAATTCATGGAGATGAGACAACCAATAAACCATTTAGGAAAGAAAATCAGAGTTGACCCATAACTCGTCTATTACACTATGATGAATAAGAAGGAAGTGAAAAATTTAAGTGAAAAAAATGAAAGTCCTAAAAGAAACCAGCAAAATCCTCTCATTTCTTTAAAACACTTTCTAATCATAGCACAAAATACAGAAACCAGCCATAAATCTCACCTCTTGTAAATATCCACATATGAACACCTGTAAAAGGAGATGCGCAAATATAATTGTCCTCCCACAGGGGCTAGATAAAAAAACCATAAAATTGTCACCCAACGATTGTTGCATGAATGTGAAAAAAGAATGAGGAAACTCTTTATGAGATGATACGATATAATCTCAAAGAAATACTGTTAACTAGGATGAGGGCCGCTCACAGCAGTGTACATGTATGTGACACCATACCTACAAAAAGAAAAAAGACTATAAACACATATGCAAGCTATATATATGGATGAACAGGCAAGAAACTCACCACACTGTTGGCCTATGGGCTGGGGGTGTCTGGAGGAAGACATTTTGCTGCAGATCTTTTAATACATTGTGGTATTTGTCCAAAAGAATGAAATGAACATAATACAAAGAAGTGAGTACAAATAAGGGTAGAAAACTTGAGGGAAAAGCCGGACATAGCACACTTCTTACAAAATTACTATGAAAACCATACTGTTGTAATAGTGGCATAAGATAACATAAAGAAGAAATGAAAAACATATATGGTATGAATTGTTCTATATGTATCAAATGATAAACAGTCTTCTTTCCTATGAAGTATGACTCCAGAGCAATGGCTGTAAATGTTTTCAGGGGACAGTCATCCACCCATGGGACAGATGGCATCAAGGGCCAGCTTGACACTGGGCATTGGGGATGTGACCTTGAGTAAAATAGAAAACACCTCTGTCCTCATGAACGTTCAGTCTGGAGAAGACACACAGGCAACTAAACGATATACCTTTCATATAGAACCACAAACAGTGAAAGGGTGTGAATGGGATTTTAAGTATGAGTCAGAGCTGACCACAAGAATAGGAGAGACACCGGACTTGGTGTCTCTTGTACAAGGCTGCAGCAGACACCACTACAGGACTGGCCTTGTGGAGCTGGGAAACAGCTTTGCCAGATCTTCAGATTTTCCAGAAGAGACAAGAAATCCAAATTTGTACTTAAATCTCCTGATTTTTAAATCCCAATTCAATTTTAAAATAAAACTACTACATTGGCCAAATAAAACACATCTTGCTGGCCAAGGCTGGCCCAATGGATGGGCAGTTCAAATCTCCAAAGAAAGGAGATTGGGTTTTAAAACAAACACACCAGAACTGTAAGTCCTGTCATCTTAGGAAACTATGTGTGTTTTCCATTTCTTCAAACATTTCTGGAACTTTTCACTAAGAACTAGTTGCTCTTGAAAAACATTTTTTCTCCTCACCACATCAGAAATCTTGTATCATTTTGGACTTAAATCTTTTTTTGGACCTTGATCTTATTTACTAGACTTGATTTTTTATTTGGTGGTACTAAGGTTTGAATTAGATTACGATTCTTCATAACATTTGGGTTTTACTAAAACCTAAATTTTCCCTCAAAAGGTCAAGGATGTGTTTAATAATATAGTTTTGGCCTTGAAGACAGTCCCAAAAGAAGAGCTGCAAATATTTAGAATATGTATTCTTGTAAGGTAGCTGCTGAAGAGGGTTGCACTTGGATGTGTAGGAGGCAACAGGGATCTTCCAGGCTGATAGGCATTTGGTAAGAAGCTCAGTACTTTGGATTTTGATGATTGCTCTCAGAATGCTCCTTCCCTCCATCTTCTTCCCTTCCTTCATCTCCATCCCTCCCTCCATCTCCATCCCTCCCTCCTTCCTTCTCTTAGTCCCTCCTTCCTTCCTTCTCTCCCTCCCTCCCTCCCTGCATCTCCCTTTCTTCTTCTCTTTCTCCTTCCTTCCCTTCATTTTTAGAAAGGGCTTAGTTTTTTGGACCTGTTTGAGTGCCAAAAGACCATTTATTCTGGGGATCCTTGACATACATAACTGCCCAAGCAAAGGCATTGTGCCAAACACAGCTTGTACACACACCATTTTAATTCTATGACCAATGGCTCAGTTTCTGTGGTCAGCTAATGACATTAACCATGTAGAATCACAGTGAAGAATGCAGAGCTTTTTTTTTGTGAGCCTGTAACAGCTTGGATTTTCCTCCCTAAAAACGTATGAATCAGAGGGCACGAGTTTGCATTTTAGAAATATTTGTGGTAGTTAGGAAACACAACTGCACTTGTTATTTTTGTTAGATTCCCGTAGACATAGAGTATCCCTGGGAAGAGTATAAAAGAGGCATAGAATAGTCTACTAAGATTCAGACTTTAACAATCCCATGTGGTCAAATGCTCAAGCCTTGTTTGTTCATAGTTAATGAGCAAGTTAAATCTATCCTATCACATCAAGTTAGTATCCATTCCAAAGCATGTTATCTTAGCTCCGACATGTCCTGCCTGTCCATCCATCCATCCATCCCTCCTCCCTCTATTCATCCTTTTATGAAATATTTTTAAGGACCTACAGTGGACCAACTACTGGCTAAGTGGTGTGTATACAGTGCCCTTTTTTCTTTTAGGAAAGAAAGGGAGTACCCAACACATGGACAACTCTAAGCCTGAAAAGTCAGGAAGAAAAAAAGTGAGTTAGTAAGCAAGGGAGTCTGAGAGTTCTGTGAACTGGCAATAGCCGAGGAGGTACATGATGGAGAATTTTCCATCATAGAATCTAACAAAAGTACTACGACAGGAGGGACAGAGGGATCAGGGTGTTGAATCCTGCTGAAAGGGCACAGGATGAAGTTAAAAAAACAAAGAAACTGGATTTAACATCTGGGATCATCGATGACCTTAGTGAGCGTTACTTGGCTTGTGGGAGGGGACCTGAAGCCAGCTGAATTGGGTTGAAGAGTCAGTGTGAGATGAGAACAATATGGTGCACACTGAGGGTCTGTGTGAGAGTTGGCTTTGGCTTGAATGGGACAAGAGGTGACTGGGAGTCAATTGCAAGGACTATATGGATGATAGCTTTTAACAAAATTTCATGGAAGATGAAGATATGTTTAAAAGATGATGAAAAGGACGATGTGTCTATCTATCTATCTATCTATCTATCTATCTATCTATCTACCTATCTATCATCTATCTATCCATCTAATTTTTTCAGGAGATGGAAAAGGATAATTGCTACTGATAGGTCTTGGAAAGGGGATCCTGTCCAAGGAAGATGATTAGAGACCTGTCTAACTAAGGTGAGTGTATAGGGGAAGAGACAGCTCTTCTACTTTAATGGGGGAAAGAGGGTGGACACATATGTGGAAGGCCTATGTGTTTGACGTCAGGAAAGTGAGACAGTTTCTTTGAGACAGGTTTCATTCACTCTAGATGAAGCAAGGTATATCTGAGGACAGTAAGAGGACAGGGGGTATCAGAAATTTCTGGAGGAAAGTAGGAGAGTAGGTTCAACAGACACTTTGTAAGAATGCAGGGCAGTGCTGACAGCCCACTGGAGACTGGTCTTCTGAACCCTAGCAGCACCTTTTTTTTAAGTAATAATTTTTAAAATTTTATTTTTTATCATGTTATTATACTGGGGATACATTGTGACATTTATAAAAGTTCTTACAATATGTCATAGTTGAATTCACAACCTGCAACATAAAGCTTTATCCCCTCTCATCTCATTCCTGGAGTAGTTTCAACAGGAAGTTAATAGTCCTTGGTTTTCAGCTGTGATAACCATAACTTGTCATAAGACGTGCGCCTCCTTCTCTGATTCCCAGATTCCTTAACTTATTAAATGGTAAGATCCAATTAGAAGATACGTAAACATCCATGCATGATCTCAGCATTCAGCTCCATGGGACTTTTCTATTGATCCCTTTAGTTTTTATTTAAAAATAGCTGTTTCTAAGATCTATAGAAAAATACACACTTCACAGGAAACAAGAAGTGTAGGTGATTAATATGGCTATACTCAATGAACCTAAGCTCTCTGGAATCTCCTTACCTAAATCAGGGTTGGCAAACTATCTGAATAGTTCCAGATAATAAATTTCAGCCTTGGAGGGAACACATCATCTTTCTTGCAACTTCTCATTCATGCCTTGTACAGACACAGCCACAGACCACGGTAAGCACAGCCCAATAACATTTTCTTTTCATAACAGGCAGTAAGTGTTTTGCACAATTTACACAGTGGATTATACACTGCATTAAATACATCAACACAGCAAGTGTGCACTCACAATCAGGCACAGCTGCAGTGTCCCTCGGTCCCCACCAGGCCTTAGGAGCAGTGCAGGGCCGCACATGGAGCAGCCGCTGATTTGCTCCAGTTCCTGGAACTCTGCAGTCGGGAGCGTGCTTCTGTGGTTTGGCTCCTCACACTCACAGCGACCCTTCCAAACACACTGCTTGGAGAGTCACAGTCTGCAGCTTTCTGAGATCAAATTGGCATAATAAATCAAAACACTCTTTGTATGCATTTGTCAGCACTGGGCTGGAGATAGGGGCCTTTGAACAGAGCAGCAAGAGACAGAAGGAAGGGAAAGGAAGCATGCAAGAGAGCATCAGGATGAGGCTCCAGGCTGGGGCCCAGTCATCACAAGGGGACTAAGGAAAACCAGAAAAGGGCACCCAGCAAGGCAAGTGACGCCTGAGAACCCAGAGCTGGGCAGGCTGCGACAGACTGAGGCCTAGAGACAGGAAAAGGCGGAAGGGTCTGTTGCTTGGTTAGCTCCCCTGGGTGGGCCTGGTTTCAAAACCAAAATAAACTTGGGAGAGCGAGAGGGAAGGAAGGAAAGAAAGAAACAAACAAGCAGAGCTGGAGTTTATGCTTTCTCCCAGCCAGCAGCCTAGCCATGTGCCAAGCTGCCACAAACTCCAGCTCTCAGGACGTCAGCATCTCTTCTGCAGAAGGACGGTCCCTTTGTACTTAGTGCCACATGGTTACTCACTGCACCTGGCCTGCCACACCTCCCAGCTGGGCCAAAAGTGTGTGAGTCCTTTTGCTTCTGTGCTTAGGACAGATGCATGACTACCACGTGCATTCAGTGTGGCCTGGCACAGAGGTCATTACCCAACATCAGTGGCCATCCATCACATATTCCAGGCCTGCAAGCAGTACCTTCCAGGCTGTACCCAGGCCAAAAAGCAGGACCATTGCTCTTTTTTTTCCAGCAGAAAGTAACTGAGACACGTATAGGTCATTCTGCCCCAGGTTACTCTGCCCCAGCTCTTCACTTTTCTGAAGAACACCACCTTTTCTAGAGTTCAGAGTTGGAAGGAACCCCAGAGATAGCTGATTCTGCTCCTTATTTTTAGATGTGGAAATGGAAAATTCAATGGCTTTCCAAGGTCACAGAGCCACTGGTGGAAAAACTAAGTTAGCCCATGGAGGCTTCCTTTATGCTGCTCAATTAGTTAGTATTCCATCACTCCTCTATGAGGATCTTGGGCGGGTGATCGGTCTTCACAGAATTTATTTTTTGGTGCTATGACGCAGGACTATGTGGTCTTGGGACTCTTCCTAGTCCATGACAGACTGACTGAGATGAATGATTTGGCAGTTGCTTATAGTCACTAAAATGCCAGCTAACCTCATAGCAGCACTTTTCAACTATGGCACAAAAGTGCATGCCTCCTGAAGCTGAGGGCAAAAAAAAGATGATGCTAATGGAAGCAAAAACAAGTATGTTCTTGATGGATTCTGCCTCTCTCACCACAGAGGAACATTTGCCTGAGCACTCTGCAGCATTTGTTTTGAAGGGTCAGAAAGCACCCAGTTTTGAAAGGCAGAATTAGCAGCAGATTTTAGTGCAACGTTTTCAAAACAAAGCTCTACAGAGTGGAAACAGGCTTTGCTTCTTACTTTCCCTTTAAGGAAAAGGAAAAGAGCTTAACACTTAAAAGTCATTTTCCACACCTGAGTCTAGAAATTTGCTTGTTTTTGATACATCAGAAAACCCATTGCATTTAAAGGAAGTTTTCCATCTGTTTACAGGTAGGTGCAAAAGGATCCAGATATGGGCAGAAGTAATTTGATTTATTTTCATTAATAAGTCTTTGATCTTCATTATACAAGTAAGTTACTTAAATATGTAAGTGTTCAAGCTTTTTAAAATAGTTTTATTGAGGTATAACCCATATCAATAATTTATCTACATACAGTGTACAGGTTAGTAGTCATTGTCTATTCACAGAGTTGTACAATCAGGAGCACAGTCAGTTTTAGAAATCTTCCTCATCTCAAAAGAAGCCCCACACCCTCCAGCTTCAGGCCCCAGCCCTAAGCAACCACTCGTCAACTTTATTTTATATAGCAAAATTATATGATATTGTGGTCTTTTGTGACTGATCAGTTTTTGCTTAAACAATAATAGGAAGGTAGGGTCGACCCTAGGAGAAGAAATGCAGGAGTGTTTTTTGCTCTTTTTCTGACAGCAAGAGCTCTCCATGAGTGCACCCAGGTCTCATGAACTGGGCAGTGGTAAGACTATGGACGCCTTCACCAGAGGCAAACAGGCTAGGAGAGGGCACCACGCTGGATTTTGGACTTGAAGAATAGCAGGTCTTCAGGAAAGAGGACAAGGTCCATGCTGGAAAGCTATGATTTCCCATAAAGATCACATTTATAAATGCATTAGTCATTTGATCCATTTATCCTTTCTCTGGCTTTTTCTCTTACCATATCAGCTCCACTTGATGTATGACCATGAACCTGCAGTGGACACCGAACATTTTCAGGTACTCACTCTTTATCTCCAGGCCTGGATCTCTCATCTCCCATTTTCCTAGATAACTATTTCACATGGTTCCTGTCTCCTTAAAACTCCAAAACTTCTCTCTGCCTCCACTGTCTGCTAATGTCCTTCCTCCTATTTCATGGAGAAAACAAAAGCCACCAGTAGGGAATTCCCTGAGCTCCCAGGACCACAGCTACTCTTTAACTAGCACCTGTACCTATATATTCTGTCTACAGACCAGGGGTTCTTAGAATATTCAGTGCACCCGAAAGGTTAAACAATAACATTTACAACAGATGGCTACATTTCTGAATCCTTAGGTTTGGGAAGGGCTGAAAAATTTGCATGGCTGATAATTCCAAGTGGGATGCACTTTGAGAACCACTGCAGCAGATGACTTGGTTACAGTTCTATCTCAGGTCAATCTCTGCACTGTGCCTTCCATTGGGCCAGCAATTCTTCCTGTCCCTGCTCCTCGCCACATGGCAGTTCTTTAGTGGGTCATCCTGGGGACGAGCAAACATCTCATTTCTTGGATCTTAAAAAGCCTCTTTGCTTGGATCACACATTACTGTTCAGCTTTTGGCCCACTCCTCTCCACTCCAGTATGGGAAAAGATTTGTCCTCACTCGCTGAACCTGATTGCTCTCCTGCCCTTTTCTTTAAAGCCTCTCCCATCAGCTCTGATGTTCACACCCCCTCTTCCCATCCTCACATAAATTGTCCTAGTTAAGGCTACCTACAATGCTTTTATTGCTAAATCCTATGACCAGTTCTTGGGCCTTGTTTTGTCTGACCTGTCTGCAATATTTGACACATTTTTCATTTGTCCTTCAGGATAAGACACTGCTGATTTGCCTCCCAGTCACTGGACACTCATTTTCAAACTTTTTTGGTTCTTCTTTGTCCACCTATTGGGATGCTGCAAGACTCCCTCCTTGGATATGTTTTATTCTGTTTTCTCTCTGTACTCACTCCCTCAGTTCTGACTGACGGCTTTCAATACTACCATATACTCTGATTAGGGGCCATCTTCAACCCAGCTTTCCACTTAAGCTCTAGACTTAGATATCTCATTGTCTTCAATGGACATACTAAACTGGACATGTCTGAAACTAGACTACAGACTTTTCCCACGTCCCCCTTCAAAGCACCAAATGAGTTTCTTTTACTGGCTGTCTTCTGTAATCATTACAAACAATTATTCTAAATGTTCCAGAGTCAGAATCTTCCTCCTAACTTCCATCATTACTGCTGTCATCAGTTACCTGGATTATTACAATAGCCTGTCTTCCTGCCTTCATCTCTGTCTCTCAAAATTTTATTGTCAACACAGCAGCCAGAGGCGATCCTTTTGAAACATAAATTGTGTGCCATATCTACCTTGGCCAAATGATATGTTAGTTTATTTTATCTCTCTGCACCAAATCCCTAATGCTTTTCTGTCTCCTTCAGGATAAAAACCAAAGTCCCCTTCCCCTCTGACTCTCCCTTATGCTCCTCCTCACTGACTCCACTCCAGTCTTGCTGGCCTCCTTGCCATGCAAACATATCCACCCCTGTTGTCAATGCAACCTCTGGACATGCTCTCTCCACAAAGTTGCTCTCCCCACATTCTCAGAGATCTGACCACCTGCTTTGAGTCGTGGCTCAAATGTTACCTTTCCCATAAAATTCTATCTAATCACTTATTTAAAATCAAGCTCCCATTCCTAATCACTTTCCCACTTTCTCTTCAGAGTTTTTCTCCTTTTAATATTCTACATGATTACATCTTTAAATTATGTCTTGCCTTTCTCCAACCCACTAGATTGTAAGCCCTATGAAGACAGGATTCTCCCTACTCCCCTTACCTTTTTAATCATTCCATCTCTAGTTCCTACATCTGTGCTGGGTACACAGCAGTGACTTAATAAATTTATCTGTAGAATTAAGTCCTTGCAAATTTTCTTTTAGTTTAGATGGTTGGCTGAAAGTGAACTTTTTTTTTTTTTTGGTGGTACTAGAGTTTGAACTCAAGGCTTTGTGCTTGCTAGGCAAGTACTTTACCACTTGAGCTACACCTCCAGCCCTATGGTTTTAGGTTATTTTTCAGACAGTGTCTCACGTTTTTGCTTGGGGCCAGCCTCATGTCATGATCTTCCTACCTATGCCTCCCAAGTTGCTGGGATTACAGGCATGAGTCACTGTGCCCAGTAGAAACTGAATGTCTTCAGAGTGTCTGGGCCTGGAAGAAAACAGTAGTATGAGGTAGAAGAATAAACTGTCCCATGTTTTATCTTAAACATAACAAAAGAGTACGTTCCTCTAGCTTCTTTATGCCTTTTAGCCACTTGTGTTCAACATTCAGAAATTCTGCCACTTTTGGAATCTTGCCAATTCTGACTTGCCCGTTGGACTGCTTTGAATTTTCTTTCTGTTTTTTGTCCTTTTTCATCACACAACTGCCATATATTGAGTGTTTGTGCCAGACCCTCCACACAATCTTATTTAATGCTCACAAAACCACCAGGAGTTGGGAGCATCGTCTCTGTTTATCAAGGGAGGAGACAGATGTGTGGACAGGGGAGGTAGCTGGCTCAAGATCACCCAGCTAATAAGAGGTGGCAAGAGAATTTGTCAGATCTGAATGTCCATACTTTAAAAACTATAACAATGACACCAATATGCATAATATATCTGATTTCTTAGCATTTAAGTTTTGGCATTTTGTCTCCTAATTATTTTTTGAAGATGATACTAGGATTGACTTCAAGACACAATAGATAGTAAGGTTCATGTGGACCAGAGCTACAGTTATTACTATTATTGCATTTCTTCCATGCCAGAATGAAAGACTGAATGGGTAATCAATAAATGTTCATGGAATAGATATTTGTTGAGTTAGACATACACACAGATAACCATATTAAACTCAATTCATTGTTTTCAGACCGTATCTAACATTTACAAATTAAGGTTTGTCTCCAGAAGCTTAAGATGTAATTCTGTTGTGTTGGGCTGGGGGCATGGCTCAAAGAGTAGAGCACCTGCCTAGCAAGCACAAGGCCCTAAGTTCAAGCCCCAGTACCACCACAAAAATTATGTGTGCTAAAAACAAAAGATTTTCTAGTGTCAACTGACAACTGCATCAGTGGAATAAACACACGTGTTCTACATTCTCACTCGAAGTGATGTCTTCGGTCTTAGGATTTTGGGTCCACTGAACCTGGGAAGGATGAAGAAATGGAATTTCTCATGGCACTGGATGGACATATTTACTGGTTCTTAGGTCTTACTGAAAGCATTTCTCATCTAGGAGTGCTCTTAGTCTCATTTATAACTTCTGAAGAAAGTAAGGTCTGGATGAATAAATCTCTGAATGGCACAAAGTAATAAGGAAGAGAATGGAGTCAAGAACCCATTTCCCTTTCCTCTAAAAAAAGTAACTGAGCCAGTGGCTCATGCCTGTAATTCTGCCTACTTAGAGGCAGAGAACAGGAGGATCGCAGTTCAAAGCCAGTGTTGGCAAGTTGTTTTCAAGACCTTATCTCCAAAATCCTCACAACCACAAAAAAGGACTGATGAAGTGGCTCAAGGTGTAGGCCTTGAGTTCAAACCTCAGTACTGAAAAAATATATATATATAAAACTATGTGATTGCAGCTCTTATTTTATCCTGAGAAGTTGCAAAGCTTGGACATAAAGAATGAGTTTTATCTTGAAGTTTGAGAAAGCTTTTTAAAAAATATGTCTCAAGACATATTGCCTTGTTTTTACAGCTGGCAAGGGAAAAGTTAAATAAGATAATATATGAAAATCCTTTGCACAGTGGTTAGTAATGAGAAGTCATGCATTAAACAACAACTATCATTATTACACCATGGCCACTTCATATTTTAAGTCATTCCTAATTCCACATAAAGTAAAAACTTCAATTAATCCTCCACCTGAAAACCAATTTCTCAACTATTTGACACTTTGAGAACTCCCAAACAACAATGCTGTGGTTGCATAAAAAAATGAAGCAAGATTTTGTTCCTTTGATAGCAATATCTCCAAGGTCCACAAGAGGGTAGTATCTTTCAGAGCAGAGGGCACTAGAGCTGTACAAAGGGAGAAGGGAATTGTGGGTGCTGAGATAACCAATACTGTAAGAGCATCAATAGGAGCCATTATACTCCAATTGAGCATGGGAGTATAATGTTACTGTTGAGTGATAAGGTATATTATGAAGAAAATAAGATAGAGTAATGGAATAGAGAATGACAAAGGAAAATTAATGAGAAAAAGCTAGTCATGAGTAGACTGGGGAAAGAGTACTAAGAACATTTGAAGGAATAGCAGGAGCCAAGTTAGATCTGGTCTTCATCTGTTTGAGAGGTAGAAAAAAGGCCAGTGTGGCTGAAACATAGCAAAAGGAGGTAAAGAAAGAGGTGGGAGGCAGCATTAAATCATGCAAGAGGCACAGCTGGGATTGTGCCCAGGTCCTTCCAACCCTAAGGTTTGTTCCCCAAAAAACTATGCTAGCCTGAACACTGGAGAAAAAGCCAAAGGGCAGTGACCAACACAATAAAGTGGTACTTTTTAGAAATAATGTAAACAATTTAGGAAACGTCTCAGTGCCTTTTATTAAATAATTCACTTGAATTTATGAGGAAAAAGCACAAAGAGACATACACCTAAATTTACTTGAAATTTTGTTTCAATATTTAATCTGGTGCAGGATTTCTCTTTATCTACTTTATAGCACTATATATAATAATCAAGGCTTATAGTGATATCTTTTAAATTTTTTTTCCAAGGCAAAAAAATTTAGAAATATTTTAAAGGAAATACATCTTAAGATTTATATAGAAGGATGTTTATCTTAGAATTAATGCTAAAAATTTAATAGCATACATGCCCAATGATAGGAGGTTATGTAAATACATTAGCATGATTCCCAGTTATTACAACCTTATTTTCAGAGCATATTAAAGGCTAGGTTAAGTGCTCATAGTATACTGTTAGAGAAAAAAGGAAACAAAATAAAACCATGTATAAAGTGTGCACGCACTTTTTAAAAACTGTATACGGATAAGAAACACACCAAAATTATATGAGAATGTCTGTGTTTATTTTATAATACTTTTCTTATTAAATTTTCTTTGAAGAATACATTTATTTTATAGTCATAAAATAAATATGAAATTAGATATTTGGCCTGGCAGTTTTAATTTTCATATAAACTTTTCAAAATATGTTCAGTACTATTTTTATATAGGAAATGTGTTTTTGAGACAACAAGAGAGAAAAGATCATTAGGTCATAGAATATTCCTCGTTACTACTTAATGAATGAAAGAAACATGAAATAAAACAAAGCAAAAGAAAATATTGCCAGTAGTCACAAAACAAAGAAAGTAATATAACTCTATATCCTCATCTTTAAAAGTGTTGGTCACAGCCAATACACCTATAATCCCAGTTACAGGGGAAGCACAGGCAGGAGGATCATGGTTTGAGGCCAGTGAGAAGAAAATGTGAGAGTCTATCTAAAAAATAACTAAAGCAAAAAGCGTTGGGGGCATGGCTCAAGTGGTAGACTGACAACCTAGCAAGTGCAAGACCCTCAGTTCAATCCTCAGAATCTCCAAAAAAAAAGTGTTGGCTAAAACAGTAGGAGTGGCTGAGCATGGCAGTGTGGTTTGAGCCCTGAGATGGCATGGGGCAGGCAGGGTCATGGGTGAGCCCAGGGCATCACTAATGGTAGCGTCAGACCTGGAATGGAGTGATCCGAGCAAAGTGAAGAGGTAACCTTGAGCTGAATCAAGAAAAACACCTTAGGAAACAGCAGCTGTGTTGTCTATAGAAAAGGCAGAGCCCTGCTCCAAACTGGGGAAAGAGCTGAAGCCCACAGCTGGAGGAAAATATAAAAAAAATTCACCTATATTTTACTAGAGGAAAAGAAGGCATGGGCAGAGATTCCCCATTAAGCTTGAAGATTGAAAGACATAATACACACCTATGGAAGGGAGAGAGAGAGGAAGGAAGAAATGGAGACAGAGGGGAAGGAAAGGGAAAAGGAGAAAAAGACAAAAGGTGAGATAACTGAGTCTATCAAACAAACAGAACCTAAGACAAATGAGAAAATTTCCTCTGAGTACTTTAATAAAATAGGAGATTAAAACAAGATTATAAAATGATAAGATGAAAAGGGAGAGGGAAGATCTAAGGAAACAAACTGAGGAACAGAGAGGATTAAAGGCTAAAAAGACAAGAGGAAAAGGTCATGATGCAGTCAGTGAAGAGGGCACAATTGAGAGTTCACAGTGGTGAAGTGGAGGAAGTAGAGAACAAACACAGTAGGACATAAATGCAGCTGGTGTTTCCAGAGATGAGAAATAGAATAGGAAGGGTATATGGGGTGTAAGATTGGAAACTTATCCTAAGATGAAGGAAAATTCTAATCTGCAGATCAGAAGAACACACACTGTTCCAGGAAAAAAAAAAAACTGATTAAGAATGACTGACTGCTGGGCTAGGGGCATGGAGCAAGTGGTAGAGCACCTGCCTAGCAAATGTGAGGCCCTGAGTTCAAACCCCAGTACTGTAAAAAGTAATAATGACAAAAGGAATAATGATAATGATGACAAGTGACAAAGATTCTATACTTGATCCAAAGTTTTCAGGCTCCTAAAACTTCTAGGCTTATCTGGGCACTTCCTTGTAAAATCCAGTTTTAGCAAGAAACTTGCTAAGTCAATATGTATAATGTGTAAGAACCTTGCTAAGTTGCATTTATAATGTGATTTCATGTTTATAAAATTATTTCTGTTTAACCCATACTTTTCTTTTTCATTTCTCCTATTTTGTGCATGTGCATGGAGAGATAATCTAGAAAGAATGCTTTCCAAATGTCAGTGCTTGTACTTTGGGTTATTTTTTGCTTATTTCTTATATTTTTTCTATTGTATTTATAATTTAATAGGAAATGCTACATCCTAATACATAAATGAAGTATTAGCAATATAATTATATTTTATAAATGTAACATACTAAAATTAACAAAGAAATAGAATACTTTATATACTTCTAACACTGGCATTGTATACAGTTCATTTGTAGATGGGCACCATTAGCCACTCAGGTGTACGAGGCCCCTCCTCAGGGTGCTATGTGGTGTGTTACAGAGACCTAGTCCTACGGGGGGGCTCAGAATTATAATACTGCCTTACTGATTCATGACCAGTGTACTCTCACAGTCATTCCTTCCCCAGAATGAAATGTTGTGAATTTGATAAACAGAAACATGTGGTAGTAGAAGTGGGAGAAGGATTAGAGTTTTAATGATTTACCAAGGTCACCTCCAGGAAACTAGGGCAGATGTTCTCACTGGCCTATTAAAATAGACATATATATATATATATATTTTTTTTAAATTATATTTGTAAAGAACAACATTCACTTCAATGTTCTGTCACTAGTTTATTCCCTTAACAAGTGACTCGAACAAGGAGATGGCCACTTTGTCAGTGAGAAATTAAACATTTTTATTTTGATATTTACATCAAAACAAATTTTGGCTCTCCTTGTGTGGCTTTTTCTGAATTGTTTTCTTCTACAAGGAAATACTTGTTTTCCTTTTATTTTTTTTATACAACATCTAATGAATTTGAACGCTAAACAAAATTAAACAATCCTATCTAACTTCAAATGGGTAGTAGTCATTCCATTTAGGAAATAAACCTTTTTTGTTTTTAAATGTGGTCATATAGATCAGAATTACATATTTTTATTTTAGAAACATGGACGGTGACAACAGATGGGTCTGTTGAATTCACCAACGCTAAGGCAGTATTGCATCTTTCTTTTAAATAATTGCTCTAGTTTCACATCTTTGAAAAGCAAACAGGCCATTGAAAGCATGCATGCTGTGCTAGACACTTAGCCAGGTTTATTACTGGAATGGGCACAATTTTATTAAACTTTAAGCACATTTTAATGGGCTATGGGTACAGTTTGTGCTGCAAAACTACCATGAATTGCTTATTCCCTGACACACTTCAAAAATGAAACACAAGTGTCAGGCCCAGGGATGAGCTGGAAATCCCAGTCACTATCAAAATAACAAGGAGGTAAAGGGATCCATGCTGTCACTTCATCAAGTGAGCCTGCAGTCTTGGGCACTAACATGAACATCTGTGTATAACGCTATTTTTCAGGCTGGAGAGAAACTAGATCCTTCCAGCCCTTCCAGCTAAGGCTTACAGCAGCATCTGCAGTTTCTGCAGTGCTCACGAGGGTTTGAAAAGGAACTAAAGTAGCAGCTAAGGTGGGGAACAGCATCAGGACCTGGGTGGGGATTTCAGTCAGGTGGTCCTGGAAATTGCACAGGACTGGGAGCTGGTGTATGTGAATTCCAGCCTCTGTCCCCAGTCAACCCTGGGCCTTTGGATCTCATGGAGATTTATCTGGTTTTTCTTCTTTAACATTATTTGATAAGCACATGCACATGTTCTCAGTTAGTCTTAATGGAAATGTTGAGCATTCTGTGTCTCCCGACAAGGTTCCTTAGTGTAATTCAAGAGGCCGAGGCAGCTCTTGTCTCCCTTAGGTGCTCAGGTCTAAAATGTTTTTCTCTTGGAGATATACCTTCAAAACAGCCCTCCCTGTGCCACTTTGGAAGAGCAAATTTCTTGTTGGATGTTTTAGTTATTTGCATGTAGCTGTAGTCTGAGGCCATTAAAAAAATTCTATCCACTAAAGACATTCAGTGCTGGAGTCACTGTCATTATATTCTTTTTAAAATTTTTTTATTCTTACAAAATTAAACCATCATTTTTAAAACCAGGGCATTTTATTCCTGAACTTGTTATGCAATGTGGCTTATGAGAATGCCAGGCAAAACAAAACTTGTGGTTCTTGTTTTTTCCTATTTCAGTCCTAAGATTGGCAATTCATCCATTTAAATACTAACAACAAAAAATAGGGCTGTAAAATAGGTACAGTGTGGGGGGCACTAGTGGGAAGGGAGAGAGAATGAAAGAGATCAAGGTGATGGTATATGGTGGATGGGCTTCATATACCTAGATGAAACAGAACTAAGAAACCTCTTGCAGTTGCTTTAAGTGGGGGAAGAGGGGGAGAGACGATGGGGGCAATGTAAATAATGCACAATATACGTCTAATCAGAACTGTCACTATGAATCCCCCCTGCATAATGAATATATCCTAATAAAAATTTATTTAAAAAAAAGAAAAGCAGGGTAAGAGTAATAAAAATAAGACTTGTTCCTTTCTAGAATGTCTATTTCTGAGTGTGGCTAAATTTGAAAAGCAAATGGCTGTGGGAACCAGTATGGTGGTGCTAGTTTACTGAAGGCCTGTACAGGGCAGAGGGAGGGCTTTTCTGACACCCATTAGGAAGCAGTACTCTGAACTCAATTGTGGAGGAAAGGAATATTTCTATTTTTTTTCCAGTTAAGAGGCTCTCAATACAAGAGAGGGTACCCAACTGGCCCCTCTCTGAATTTCCGGAAGCTCCCAATATTACCACAGTAACTTGCTAGCCCGCTAGGGTGTCCTAATGTTCCCCGCAGCCTCATTTCTCAATCAGCACATAGCCTGTGTCTCCATGTGTATTATGCATGCTCTGACACCAGTAATTTTTCCCTGGAGAAATAAACTCACTAAGTAGGGACAGTACAGACATGCGGGCTCTAGGGAACTTTATTTCCCAATGTTAAAGTGAAGAGAAAACAGCCATTGCAGGGCAAATGATGTAGAAAAAGAATAAAGGTCCTAAGTTAATATTTATATTTTAGATCACAATCTTTAACAGAGATACACATTCAAATGCACATAAATTGTATGTTCAAAGCAGAACTAATAAAAATAATATCTACTTTTCTATTGCAAGTGATTTGTAGATGTTAGTCTTATTCCATGTCCAGAGAAATTTTCTTCCAGTAACATCCCATTCAAAGATAGCAGGTGAGATATTCCTAGAACTTCAAGAGTGCACTGTTTAGACGTCCTCCAGTCTAAGTCAATTGCCACATCGGAATTTTTCAAGATATCCCATCATTAAAGATACCCAGTTTTCAAGCCATTCAGTAATACAATTCTTTTAGGCTGTTCTGTTTTACTAAGTCTGTGGGGTTTTGCTGTTTTCTGTTGTATTTTGGTTGTACTGGGGATTGAATTCAGGCCCTTGTGCTTACTAGGCAGGTGATCACTTGAACCACGCCCCCAACCCTTTTTACCTTAGTTTATTTCTCAGATAGGGTCTCATGCTTTTTGCCTGAGCTAGCCTCAGACTGTCATCCTCCTACCTGCCTCCTGTACAGCTGGGATTACAAGAGTACACCATCATGGCAGGGCCCCAATGTTTCCATTTCTAACACATTTCCAGGTGATGTGATGCTTCTGATCCCAGGGCCATACTTTGAGAACCCCTGGTATATATGATTTTTTTTTATCTCTCTTTCCTTATTCTCACCCTCCCTCTACCTTCTTTGCCTATAGGTCATCTGTTTCTCTCCTCCCCTTCCTCCCCTCCTTGCCTCTCATTTCCCTCTCTTCTTTACCTCTTGGGGGAAAAATAGAGCAAATATTTAGTTTCAATTTGCTGTAGCTACTCATCTTTCACCTCCTGTAAGGCTCTAAGGGTTTCAGAAGTAAGGCTCATCAATCTTGCTCTCAGGTGTAGTCAACTCCTTAGGGTAGATAAGATGAGTCCATAAATATCTATAACAAAAGGTAGATGTGGATAAGTGCCCCGGAACAGATCCAGATAAAATGCTAAGTCAGTAACAGGAAAGGACCGAAAAATCTCAGTTCTCTCACTTAGTACAATAAATTCAGTCTTCCTCAGATGAATTTGGGTCTTAGGCATTCAATAAAGAATTATTGAACTAAAACTTTGGGACATCAGAACAAGTGATGCTTCACTAGTCTCACATTGCTTTCAAGTTATCTAACTAGAATTGACATGAATTCTTTACACTTACTATGTACACAAATATAGATGGTAAAGAAGAGGGGCTGAATTTTAGTTTGTAACTTTCTGTTATTTGCTGCTTTCTCAAAAAAAATCTAATAGGCGAATGTATTTTATACTAGAGGACTAGTTCCTCTAATTCTAGATTGCTGGGGCTTTACTTTATATTGATTATACTTTCTTTCTGGCAGCCTGAATGATATAAGAAGTTATTAAGACTGATATAAAAATAGTTGAAAAAGCCAGGCATGCAATTTGTTATGCTAATAGAAGAGTGAACCAGCTACTGCTCATGTGAATTTTTAAAACTTTGTCAGGACATCAAATTTTAGATATTTCTAAATATATATTTATATTTGTGTATGTATTTATATATAAAATACATATGTGTGATACACACACATGTATGTATTTTACTCGCAGTGCTGGGGACTGAATCCAGGGCCTTGTACATGCCAGGCAGGTGCTCTACTACTAAGCTACATCTTCAGCCCTTCTGAATATATATTTGACAAAACAAAATAAATCTACTTATAAAATATGGGGCGGAACATAGCATGGAAAGGTCAGACAGAAGGGATCCTTAGAAGAAGGAAGGGAACACAGTGACTTTGGTGGATGCTTGTCCTTGCCCAATGAAGGAAGACACAGAGCCAAAGCGCTGCCTCATATTTTCCTTCTCGCGTGGGATGCCGATGATACACCTCATCAACCCCACACACCAGACCCAAACCAATCTGCTAGAGTAAGGTGTAAGTCACAGAGATGGGCCACATGTGTCTTGGTCATGCCCTTAGCAAAATGGTGAAAGGCACAGTCCTGAGCAAATCTCTTGCCAGGCTATAAGAGGCCCCTTTCAAAACCAGAAGGAGTGTTTGCTCCTGACAACGAAATGCGTTACGATAGGGCAGTGCGCCAACAGGCTGAGAGTCCAGGGAGGCATAGAATAGCAAGGTTTGGAGCTCAGCTCAGCAGAGAAAGAAAGGGACACCGGCAAAAGGATAGTTGATTCCAAGATATAAAATAGGAGCACAAACAAAATGCAAATGCAAAGGGGCAGATACAAAGGAGAAACCCAAGGATCTAAATCTGCAGGGGAACAGGAGAGGGAGAACGCAGTTGAGTGTTCTGAGCTCTGGAGTTTCCATTCCTTACATAGTACACACATATTTGAAAGAAGCCTGGAAATTCGATTGGCCAAAAGTCAACACACTAAGACAAAAGAGAAAACAGAAACTATCTTTAAGTGGGATGTTGTCAGAGTTAGGGTTTAGAAGAAGGTATGACATAAAACTTAACTTTCATTTTATTAGTCAAAATTAGCATTAAGCACATATTGTAAATGATAACTTATCAAGACATCATGAAAAGAAACAGGAAGTCCAAAATACAGACATAGCATAGAACCTTTTGTCTTTCATCATCTACCATTTTAGAGAGGTGTGTACATGATTGTGTGTCACAAAATACCAGACAGCACATCTCAGACAATCTTATGGTACAGAATCTAAAAAATTTTGTTAGTCTGTTTTTCTTAAAAGAAGTCCATTGTATTTTATTCCCATTTGAATCGAGGCATTGTATGGAAGGAAACCAACAAGTTGAAGTATTGTTTTAGACATACCTGAGGTCAACCAATGAAATATACAGCGTCACTGTGGAATACTAGTGTCCTGGGAAGACTAGCTAAGTTCTGGCTGAGGGTCAGTCCTGGATAACCCACATGGCTGGTCATGGGCACAGGTTTGGGACTGAGAAGCTCTTAGACTTTGTCTGCTTCAACCTTCACACTGAGGCCTTTGGAGGGCAAACGACTTTGTCCTGCTTTCATGGGTTGCTAATAGAAGGCAGAAGGCTGGAACACTGGGTTCTTAATTCCATTTCTTAAAACAGAGCATTTCCAAGTGTTTTACTCATTCAAACATAACTCAGAAATTGGGCCATCCTTATACATGGTATTTCCCTTCAAAATAAAAGTTTTTAAAACTCACATTAAAGAAAAACATAAGTTCATAGAAAAGAGCATCTTTACATCACTAGCAACTGAAAAACTTGGAGGGATGGTCATAGATTCAGAAAATAAAATAATGGTATGAATTTGTAGTGAGACACAATTGTTAGGGCAAGCATACAGCATGAGGCCTGACTGGTATTGCAAAGACACAAGCCCAGGTCAGAGCTATTGAGGGTGTTCAGCACACACAGCGGCCTTTGCCTACATCTGATGAGACTGCAGGTGAAGAGGAAAGGCCGGTCTGTGTCCACCTACCTCCTCTTTGGTCTACAATCTCTGGAACATAAGTCATTTTCTTATTTACACTCCCAGGAGAGAAAGATGCCATTTTGAGAAATACAATATTCAATGTTACATATATTATGTGACCAAAGGAATAATTTCTAGTTTATGATTTATTTTAAAAACCCAGCTTTAGTAAGGTATTGTACCTTCTTACTAAATAATGTTTTGTATACCCAGTACACCTGTATTGATGCCTAACACATGCAGAGAACACTCTCACTAAAAGAATAAATCGATGATTTACAGTTTTAAGTAAATGTGACTTCTATGACAATGTTTTCTTCCTTAGACTTGTCCACATGGAGAGTCTTTGTTTCAAATAAATTATAGAAATTCTATAATTCTTTTTAATGCTGATGCTTGTCAAAACTATAACTAAGAGTTTCATCATTTAAAATATAATATAGTTTAAGAATATTAATGGAAAAATACAAACTCACAAATCGATATTAATAATGAGCCAAGAACCTAATGGCAAGTTGAAAATATTATGAGCTGAGATGAATTGCTTTGAATCTTATGGTTTCCTATTGATAAATTTACTGTCATGGCCAGTGGCAAAAGATGAAAACACTCAACAGAAAAACAGAAAAATTGCATTATGATAACTACAAGTCCTTGTTGCTGGGTGTTGGTTATTTTAGGAGTACTGTATGACCAATGTGTTGGAAGAAGGGAGTATGGCACAGTAGACAGTACCTGAATCAGACAAGCAGTATTGTAGCCTCCACTTTGCCATTTACATGGTCTATACTTAGAAAGTTATTTAACCTTCATTGGTCTCAGAAAAAGATACCCCAAACTGAGAGCACCTGGCAAATAGCAGATGCTGAGAAGGGCTTTTCTTAAAGCTCCCTCCTCTTCCTAAAGACTGAATCCAACAAAAAGGAGCACAATCATCTCTGAATCCTCTTACTGAGACTCCATTAACTGAGGAAGACCAAACTCAGACAGAGGAAGAGACTGAAAGTCACACACTGCATCAGAGCCCAGAGGACTTTGTCCCAGGCCATTGTTTGCTTCCTGAGCACATTCTCTCCCCTAAAAGTCATTTCCTCTCATCTAAAATTGCCAACACCCCCAAAATTGCCTCTCCCCAAAACTTCAACCATCTGGCCTCTCTGACGTTCATCCTTGTGTGGCTCACATGTACATGGTAATAAATCTGTATGATTTTTCTCCTGTTAATCTGCCTGTAGTCAGTTTGCTTCCACAAACTCAGTTCCTGAAGCTTCAGAGGGAATATGTGAACTTTCATATACTTTTCTGAGTTCTAATTTCCCTGCTGTAAAATGGAAGAGGGTAGTAGTGATATCAACCTCACAATATTTTATTGCATAGTACCTGGCACTTAGAAAATGGCAGTGTTGTAATTATGATGGTTCCAGGGTTTATTTTGTTTAGAAGGTTATGGCTATTTATTAATCATTGGAGCTCTGTACTTTTTGGGGTGGATAGGATTGTGGACCATTTAAATTTTCCTTATCTACCATGGTTGTTAAGTGCCTGCAGGATTTTTAGTTCTGAAAACAATTGCCAGCTGCCTCACTTAAGATGGCAACACTGCCTTACTCTTAGCTGGGGATAATTTTTTCCCCTGGCAAATAATTTTTGTTCATTTAATCATATTTTTGTCAAACCCATAGTATACAATTAAGTCAAGGAAGGAGAACCAAACTAGCTCACTTCTAGGAAGATTAGGCTAGGATTACACTATTTTTCTTTTACCATCATGTTTCAGTTAGCTGTAGTTATATTTTGTTGTGACCATGTATTCAGAGCCTCAGTCACTAAGCAGTTTGCTTTTCAAATTTTGAATGATCATTCCCTGGATTATTTCACTATGCTCATGACCTTTTCCCTATTAAAGTTCATTGACCTCATATTTATTTTTAGATTGCTTGGAACAAAATATCAAATAAAATCAAATATTATGTCTTTTAAAAATAACTACACCAAATACTTGTTTGTGTTGATCTGGTTTCAGATGATTCAATGTCTGACATCATTGTTGGGAACTCTCTTATTCAAATTCTGTTTACAACTGAAGAGCTTGTGTGGATCACTCATGTATACATACACTTTTTCTAACTGAAAGTATACAAAAGGTTGCTCTGAATTACACACACCCATGTATACACCACAACTCAGCTCTCTGTATTCATGAACTACCAACCATAATTTTGGTGGGCAGGAGGCTGCTAACTTGAAGATCTTTCATTTTATTTAACAGTGAGAAGCTAAAATAGGTCACTCTGGTGATCTTTTTGATGTTGGAATAAGCCAGTGAACAAAATTGAGATCCCAGTTCACTACCTGGAAATCTCTCTGATAATATCCAAGTAGAAATGGAGATTCCAAGATGGCGACTAGAGGGAGGAAGCAGAAAGCGTGCTTCCTAAAGTAAAATCTTGGAGAGATGCTGGAGATACACCTTACAGGAAAAACCAGCAAGAACAGGCAAAACTCCAACTCCTCTGACTCCTCCACACCCCCAGCCCATGAATAGCATCCCTACTCCACGTTAAATGGAAAAACCAGGAGGGCTCCGGCACTGCCAGACATCAGCTCCTACTGGCTTGAGAGACACAGATCACCAGGTGAGCTAAGTGGCACATGGTACTCCCACAAACTACCCTGGGGAAGATCAGCATAGCCCCCTGGACAGACTGACCCCCACCCAGGGAAAAAAGAGAAAAAAAACAAACTGAATAATAAACAACAGCAACAAAAGACACGAAGCAAAGAGGGCAGGGTGCCCTGAGCACCAAAGGGGGGGGAGAGGCAGCCCCTCATGGAAATGTAAATAAACAAGCCAGCTGGAGAAGGCAGGAGTGGTGACACTTGCCAAGCAACCTTGGAGTGGGAAAGCTTGTAAAAGTGACTGTGTGAGGAAAGCCCCACTGGAGAGGGGGGAGGGGACACTTCCCACATGAACCATAAATAAACACGCCGGCCAGAGAAGGCGGTTGTAGAGCCATCTCCCTCAGTGTGCTTGCAGAAGGGAAGGCTTGTAACAGCGGCGGTTGTGCCCAGGAGAACTCGAAAAAAACAAAGCCTGTGGTGTGAGGTGAGTGTTAAGCTCACTCCTGAGATCTGCAATCAATAAAGCTTGCAGCAACAGCTGGCTGACAGTAGTGGGCAGGTGAGCTGCAGCCTCACATAGACATTCACAAAGCTGTCTCCAGACCCTTTTTTTTTTCTTTTTTCCTTTTCTCTTCTTTTGATGAGACAACGACTGAACTACAACCTCATGTGAAAGACTTACTGAAACTGTATTGCATTTGAACTTGGGATATTTTGTTGTGGTTTTTTTAGTTTGTTTGTTTTGGTTTTTTGGTTTTTCTCCCCCTTTGATGAGACGACAGAACTACTTCTGAGACACCATCTCCAGGATTGGAGGCTGAGGGACTAACACCAAAATTATTAAGATTGAAACTTTATTGCATTTGAACTTGGGGATTTTTTTTTAATCTTTTCCCTGTCTCTCTAATGCCTGTTTAGCTTACCATTGATCAGTACACTATCTCTCCCTGTTAATTTCTTTGACACTGATTTTTTTTGTTGTTTGTTTGTTTTGTTTTTTACTTGTTTGTTTGTTTTTCCCTTTTTCTTTACCTTCTTTACTTTCCCTCTCCTCTCACCCTTCCATTCTAGATATCACCGTTGTTATTATTACAAGCTAGAAAATACTTAATTACACACAGTACAGGGACAGTAACAATAGCAAGGATAATGATGGGAAGATGGGAAAAAGAGGGAAACCAGTTTCCACACAGCAAAAACATAGTACAGGAACCAGAGGAAAATGAAAAAAACAGATATTCAGATCCAGACTCCAACAAAATGAAGATAAACTATGCCAAAGAACCCAATGAAGCCCACAAGAACAATCTGAAAGAAGAAATCCTGCAAGTAACCAATGAGAATTTTATAGAGATGATATTGGATATGGTCAACCAAAAAGTACAGGAGACACTCAAGAAATTCCAAGGCAACAAAAATAGAGAATTTGAGAAAGCACAAGAACAAATAAAAGAAACCATAGAAACAATGTATAAACACCAAAGTGAAACAAAGAACAAGATTAATAAACAGATAAATGAACTCAGGACAAAAATAGACAACATTAAAGAGGAAATGAACCAGGATATGGCAAACCTCAGAAAAAAGAACAAAACAAAAATGCAAAACAAAATAGAAGGCCAATCCAACAGAATAGAACAAGCAGAAGACAGAATCTCAGAACTTGAAGATGAAATGCGAATTAAAGGAATAACCACAGAACTATTAGTTAAACAACGCAAGACCTGTGAAAAGAAAATGCAAGAACTCACTGACTCCATCAAAAGACCAAACCTGAGAATCATGGGCATCAAAGAAGGAGAAGAGGTGCAAGTGAAGGGAATGTGTAATATATTCAACAAAATAATTACAGAAAATTTCCCACATCTAGAGAAATCTTTGCCCATACAGGTGCAAGAGGCCTCCAGAACTCCAAACAGACCTGAACAAAATAGAACTACCCCACAGCATATTATCATTACAACAACAAGCACAGAGAATAGAGAAAGAATATTGAAGGCTGTAAGATAGAAAAAACAAATAACATACAAAGGTAAATGCAACAAAATCACAGAAGACTTCTCCACAGAAACATTAAAAGTAAGAAGAGCTTGGGGTGAGATCTTCCGGGCCCTGAATGAAAATAACTCAACCCTAGGATACTCAACCCAGCAAAACTATCATTCAAAATAGATGGAGCAATACAAGTCTTCCATGATAAGCAGAAACTAAAAAAAATGTGACCACAAAGCCACCACTACAAAAGAGTCTTTAAGGGATACTGCACACAGAAAGTGAAACCCAACATAACCATGAAAGGGCAGACAGAACCAAACCATAGGAAAAGAAAAAGTAAGAAAGTACAGAGTAACATCGATTTAGGTACACACAATTAAACCTTCAAACAACTAAGACAACTAAATGACAAGAATCACCACATACCTATCAGTACTAACACTTAATGGACTTAATTCCCCCATCAAAAGGCACCATTTGATGAACTGGATTAAAAAGGAAAATCCAACAATCTGTTGCTTGCAGGAGACCCATCTCACCGATAGAAATAAGCATAGGCTTAGGATGAAAGGCTGAAAGAGATTTGCCAAGCCAGTGGCCCCCGAAAACAGGCAGGAGTAGCAATACTTATCTCTGACAAAGTAGACTTCAAACATACATTGATCAAATGAGATAAAGAAGGACATTCCATACTAATAAAAGGAGAAATAGACCAAAAGGAAATAACAATTATCAACCTATATGTACCCAATGTCAACGCACCCTATTTCATCAAACATACCCTGAAGAACCTAAAAGCATATATTAACCCCAACACATTGGTCGTGGGAGACTTAACATCCCATTATCAAGATAAGTCATCCAAACAAAAAAATCAATAAAGAAATCCTAGATCTAATTATACCATAGATCAAATGGACCTAGATGATGTCTGCAGAACATTTCATCCAACCTCTACACAATATACATTCTTCACAGATGCCCACGGAACCTTCTCCAAAATAGATCATATCCTAGGGCAAATATAAGAAAATAGAAATTATACCATGCATTCTATCTGACCACAATGCAATAAAACTAGAACTCAACAACAAAAATAAAGACAAAATTATACAAATAGCTGGAAATTGAATAACTCATTGCTTAATGAACAATGGGTCATTGATGAAATAAAAGAGGAAATTAAAAAGTTCCTGGAAGTCAATGAATATGAAAACACAAACTACCAGAACCTATGGGACACAGCAAAGGCAGTCCTGAGAGGAAAGTTTATAGCCATGAATGCATATATTAAAAAGACTGAAAGATCTCAAATCAATGACCTAACGATATATCTCAAACTCTTAGAAAAACAAGAACAAGCAAATCCCAAAGCAAATAGAAGGAGACAAATAATAAATATAAGAGCTGAAATCAATGAAATAGAAACCAAAAAAAACATACAAAGAATTAATGAAACAAAATCTGGTTCTTTGAAAAAATAAACAAGATCGATAGACCCCTGGCAAACCTGACTAAAAAGAGGAGAGAAAAAACCCAAATTAGTAACATCAGGAATGCAAAAGGGGAGGTAACAACAAACACCATGGAAGTCCAGGAAATCATCAGAGTCTACTTTGAGAACCTATATTCAAATAAATTTGAAAATCTTAAAGAAATGGACAGATTTCTAGATACATATGATCATCCAAAACTGAACCAAGAGGAAATTAATCACCTGAATAGATCTATAACACAAAATGAAATTGAAGCAGCAATCAAGAGTCTCCATAAAACAAAAAGTCCAGAACCTGATGGATTCTCTGCTGTATTCTATCAGACCTTCAAAGAAGAACTGATACCAACCCTCCTTAAACTGTTCCATGAAATAGAAAGGGAAGGAAAACTGCCTAACACATTTTATGAAGCCAGTATTACACTTATTCCAAAACCAGGCAAAGACACCTCCACAAAGGAGAACTATAGGCCAATTTCCTTAATAAACATTGACACAAAAATCCTCAACAAAATAATGGCAAACCGAATTCAACAACACATCAAAAAGATCATTCACCACTACCAAGTAGGCTTCATCCCAGGGATGCAGAGTTGGTTCAACATACAAAAATCAATCAACGTAATAAACCACATTAAAAGAATCAAAAACAAAAACCACTTGACTATCTCAATAGATGCAGAAAAAGCCTTTGATAAGATCCAACACCATTTCATGATAAAAGCTCTAAGAAAACTAGGAATAGAAGGAATGTACCTCAACATTATAAAAACTATATATGACAAACCTACAGCCAGCATTATATTTAATGGAGAAAAACTGAAACCATTCCCTCTAAAATCAGGAACTAGACAAGGATGCCCACTATCTCCACTCCTATTCAACACAGCACTGGAATTCCTAGCCAGAGCAATTAGGCAAGAAGAAGGAAAAAAAGGAATACAAATAGGTAAAGAAACTGTAAAATATCCCTATTTGCAGATGATATGATCCTGTACCTTAAAGACCCAAAAAACTCTACTCAGAAGCTCCTAGACACCATCAATAGCTATAGCAAGGTAGCAGGATATAAAATCAACATAGAAAAATCATTAGCATTTCTATACACTAATAATGAACAAACTGAGAAAGAATACATGAAAACAATTCCATTTACAATAGCCTCAAAGAAAATCAAATACCTAGTTGTAAACCTAACAAAGGATGTGAACGACTTCTACAAGGAAAACTATAAACTTCTGAAGAAAGAGATTGAGGAAGACTATAGAAAGTGGAGAAATCTCCCATGCTCATGGATTGGTAGAATCAACATAGTAAAAATGTCTATACTCCCCAAAGTAATCTATATGTTTAATGCAAAATCCCAATGATGTTCATCAAAGAGACTGAAAAATCTACCATTAAATTTATATGGAAACATAAGAGGCTACGAATAGCCAAGGCAATACTCGGTAAAAAGAACAACGCTGGAGGTATCACAATACCCGACTTCAAACTATATTACAAAGCAATAGCAATAAAAACAGCATGGTACTGGCACAAAAACAGACATGAAGATCAGTGGAACAGAATAGAGGACCCAGATATGAAGCCACACAATTATAACCAACTTGTCTTTGACAAAGGCACTAAAAATAAATGATGGCTAAAAGACAGCCTCTTTAACAAAAACTGCTGGGAAAACTGGTTAGCAGCCTGCAAAAAACTGAAACTAGATCCATGTTTATCACCCTATACCAATATTAACTCAAAATGGATCAAGGATCTTAATATCAGACTCTAAACTCTAAAGATGGCACCAGAAAGAATAGGAAATACCTTGGAATTAATAGGTATAGGCAAGAACTTTCTCAATGGAACCCCAGCAGCTCAGCAACTAAAAGATAGCATAGATAAATGGGACTTCATAAAACTAAAAAGCTTCTGCTCAACAAAAGAAATGGTCTCTCAACTGAAGAGAACACCCACAGAGTGGGAGAAAATATTTGCCAGCTACACATCAGACAAAGGACTGATAACCAGAATACACAGGGAACACAAAAAACTAAATTCTCCCAAAATTAATGAACCAGTAAAGAAATGGGCAAGTGAACTAAACAAAACTTTCTCAAAAGAAGAAATTCAAATGGCAAAAAAAACACATGAAAAAATGCTCACGATTCCTAGCAATATAAGAAATGCAAATTAAAACCACACTAAGATTCTACCTCTCCCCTTTCAGACTAGCCATCATTAGCAACACCACTAACAACAGGTGTTGGCGAGGATGTGGGGAAAAAGAACCCTCTTACGCTGCTGGTGGGAATGCAAACTAGTACAACCACTCTGAAAAAAAATTTGAAGGCTTCTTAAAAATCTAAACATTGATCTACTATATGATCCTGCAATACCACTCTTGGGGATATACCCAAAAGAATGTGACACAGGTTACTCCAAAGGCACCTGCACACCCATGTTTATTGCAGCACTATTCACAATAGCCAAGTTATGGAAACAGCCAAGATGCCCCACTACTGACGAATGGATTAAGAAAATGTGGTATCTATACACAATGGAATTTTATGCAGCCATGAAGAAGAATGAAATGTTATCATTCGCAGGTAAATGGATGGAAATGGAGAACATCATTCTGAGTGAGTTTAGCCTGGCCCAAAAGACCAAAAATTGTATGTTCTCCTTCATATGTGGACATTAGATCAAGGGCAAACACAACAAGGCGATTGGACTTTGATCATATGATAAAGCGAGAGCACACAAGGGAGGTATGAGGATAGGTAAGACACCTAAAAAACTAGATAGCATTTGTTACCCTCAATGCAGAGAAACTAAAGCAGATACTTTAAAGCAATTGAGGCCAATAGGACAAGGGACCAGGAACTAGAGAAAAGGTTAGTTCCAGAAGAATTAACTTAGAAGGTAACACATATGCACAGGAAATCAATGCATGTCAACTCCCTGTATAGCTATCCTTATCTCAACTAGCAAAAACCCTTGTTCCTTCCTATTATTGCTTATATTCTCTCTTCAACAAAACTAGAGATAAGGGCAAAATAGTTTCTGCCTGGTAGTGAGGGGTTGTGGGGGAGAGGGAGGGGTGGGTGGTTAGGGAGGGGGCAGGGGCAGGGGGGAGAAGTGACCCAAACATTGTATGCTTGTATGAATATAATAAAAAAAGAAAAAGTAATAAAAAATTAAAAATTAAAAAATTTTTAAAAAAGAAATGACATTAATTGATATATCACCACAAGGTTATGGTTATAATTGAAGACTCAGAAAAAATTCTGTGAGCAGAAGCTGGACACATATTCCATGCCCCACCAAGACTGAGAGCGTCTAGGTGACAGTGACAGTGATGTAGTTGTCCCCACCACAACAATAAGATGAAAAAAATCAGTGATTTTATATATATCCTTAATTCCTTAGTTGTAATTTTGAAATCCAAATGGAGATTTTTCATAACTTACTTGGTGTCAAAAACTGACCTGATTTCATATGAATGTTCTATAGTCTTTATTGATCCAACTTAGTGTGAATACTTGTGTGTTCGCTGCGGGAATATTAATGTGTTTGATGTGGGATATTCCTGCAGATGACAGTGGGGTACATACACAACTATTCCTTCCTAAAACCCCTTCCCCACTGAAAACCCCCTGAATTCTGAAACTTCTCTGGCAATGATTTTAGATAAAGGATGTAGACCTGTATGTACATATGTGTAAGGCCATAAACTGTATTTTATTTAAAAGCCTTTCTTTGTATTTTTTGCTTTGGGGGTTATAAAAATACTTCTTTTATGTGATGATAGCAGATGGTAATTGTTGGTTTTCTCTGTTTTGAAGTATTTTTATTTGGCAAAATAGAAAGATTGGCAATGCTTGTTTTAAGCATGATGATTATGTGTGAAATGTGTTATTAGGGCAATACTGACCTAACAAACCTATTATCTAGTCATTCATATTCTATCCTCAATCCATCTGTTCCATTTCTTAACTTATTATAGTTCTTTATATTGGCCCACCTTAAAAATAATTGAAATAAATTTTTTAGAAAGAAAATAATATCACTATTATAAATCAAAAGCCAGTATCACTTGCCATAAATAAGAGATCACTTAAAAATGAGTGTGGTACTCTTGGGGATATACCCAAAAGACTGTGACACAGGTTACTCCAGAGGCACCTGCACACCCATGTTTATTGCGGCACTTTTCACAATAGCCAAGTTATGGAAACAGCCAAGATGCCCCACCACTGACGAATGGATTAAGAAAATGTGGTATCTATACACAATGGAATTTTATGCAGCCATGAAGAAGAATGAAATGTTATCATTCACAGGTAAATGGATGGAACTGGAGAACATCATTCTAGGTGAGGTTAGCCTGGCCCAAAAGACCAAAAATCATATGTTCTCCCTCATATGTGGACATTAGATCAAGGGCAAACACAACAAGGGGATTGGACTTTGAGCACATGATAAAAGCGAGAGCACGCAAGGGAGGGGTGAGGATAGGTAAGACACCTAAAAAATTAGCTAGCATTTGTTGCCCTTAACACAGAGAAACTAAAGCAGATACCTTAAAAGCAACTGAGGCCAATAGGAAAAGGGGACCAGGAACTAGAGAAAAGGTGAGATCAAAAACAATTAACCTAGAAGGTAACACACATGCACAGGAAATTAATGTGAGTCAACTCCCTGTATAGCTATCTCTATCTCAACTAGCAAAAACACTTGTTCCTTCCTATTATTGCTTATACTCTCTCTACAACAAAATTAGAGATAAGGGCAAAATAGTTTCTGCTGGGTATTGAGGGGGTGTGGGGGAGGGAGGGGAGTGGGTGGTAAGGGAGGGGGTGGGAGCAGGGGGGAGAAATGACTCAAGCCTTGTATGCACATATGAATAATAAAACAATAAAAAAAATGAGTGTGGTAGAAACAAAAGTGTATCTCCTGGTCCACATGAAACTATCCAGGGTATCTAGCACACATTTTTCTGTTAACCTTCCTCTCTCCCTCAACAATTTAATTCCTTCTTCTCTGACTTGATAAAAGTAGCTCACCAACCTCCTTCCAAGACTTCCTTGAGCTTACAGTGTAGAACTTTCAATGGTAGTACAGTTACAACTTGGGTTTTCCTCCCACTTGAGTGGTATTTCAATATCAACTTCTCTAATGTACCTTGAATTTCTTTCCCCTTAATAAGCCTAGTCCAGCTGTTCTCAACCTTTAACAAGTCCAAGATTGCCTGAAAATCTTGTTAAAATACAGATTTGAATTAAGTAGTTCTGGGATGGAGTCTAAAAGTCTTCGTTTCTTTCTTTTTTTCTTAAAGGTCTTAATTGACTTTATTTTCAACTCTACAGTTAGGAACGCTTTATTGCATAAAATTGAATGAGAGTTCCCATGAGTTAACAGAAGAGATGGGCTTTATAGACAGAAAAGGGCTTGAAGAAAGCAGAAACAACAAACAGAAAGTGGATTGGTCATTTAAAAAGATGGAGACAGAGAGACTGGACAACATAAATGTAACTGATTGGTTAACATCGGGTTACTTCAGGTTACTGTTTTCCTTTGTAAGGATTAAGGCAGAGGGAACTTCATTATTACACCAAGTGAAACTGGAATATTGGGAAAATTTGGCTGTTATCTTAATAATGCTGATTTCTTGGAAGTTTGAATAAACTGCTTATTTTCAGCGTAGTGATGTGGAACATTACTGTGTGTGGATAGTCTGGAGTTGTGACACACTCCCCAGAGATGCTAATGTTGCTGATATAAGGACCACACTTTGAATAGCAATGGCTGTTGGCAGTCATAGTTTCAGGATGTGAAAGGATGTGATGAACTTAATTATCTTTGGAGGTGTCATCCACTGTTCTTTGCTCTGTCATTCCAAAGAGTGTTTTCATAAGAGTGATTGGGAGAGCTCACCCTAAATTTATTTGTATTTCCACTCAGCAATTGAGTCTGTGACACATTGAATTTACTCAGTTTCTCATTCTCTGCATGTGATAGTATTTACACAGGCCAACTGGCACATATCACATTGAAAGACCTAATATGGACAAAATTATAAAATGTTTCAAATAAACAACAACAAAGTCAAAGGGAAGAGCAGCTAAAGTTACTATTACTAGCTGTGTTGTTCATTTTTGTTTTCTTTATGGGTCACATGCATGCACAGTGTATCTAACACTGAAACTTTACTAAGAAGCTATATACTAAACTACACTAAGAAATCAGGAAAGAATGCATAATTTGTAAAGCCTTTGTAATGATCAGATTTAGTAACTCATATTCCTCCTCTCCACTTTATTGATTTCTTTTTAAAAATGACAAGTAAAAGCATTTGTATCCTATTGGTGACAGCAATGGTTTGGACATGGTTTGTCTCTCAATGATTCATGTATTGGAGGCTTGGTCCCAAGTGTGGCAGTGTTGAAGTGGTGAACTTAGTGGGAGGCCACTGGGGACACTGCTGTTAGAAGGAATTAAGGTAGCTCTTATGGGATCCCTGAGCTCTCAAAGTGAGTTGTTACAAGGGCAAGCCCTGAATCACTCTCTAGCTTGCTTCTCTTTCAAGACAGAATCTCTTCCTCCTACTTGTGCTGCCACCACAGTGACACCCCCCCCATTAAGCCTTCACAAGTCAATAGGGCCTACCTGATCTCAGACTTTGAGCCAATCTCAGACTTTGAGCCTCTAGAAGTATAAGCTATGTGAATCTTTTTTCCTTATAAAGATAAACTGCTTCAGGCATTTTATTACACTACTCCAAAACTAATAGAGCAACATACAAAACAGATGAATTTTACAGGATATCTGCCTTGAAAGAATGAAGTAAAGATTTGTTATACTTTATTCATTGCAATTTTTTCCTAGTTAATAATTACTGCTTAAGTTAAAAAAAAAACCTAACTTAATAGAAAACCATACTGGTAGCAAAACTTTCAGTAAAATTAGGGTCCCTGCCTTATTGTGTGAGAATCAAATTAATTCATACAAGTCACATAACACAGAGCTCATTAATAAAAAGAATTCATTGACATACAGAGAACATGGAGGTTGATAATCTTACATCCTATGGGAACAGATGTGATTCATTCTCCAATATGACCTGTCCTTTGTCAAAGGAAAATTTGTGACATTGATATTCTTTTGATTTGGGGAACAACTTTGTTTTAAAGGGCATAGTTGATTTTCTTACATTTATGTTCTCAATTTATATTAAATACTAATGCAACTTTGGACAAGTCACTTAACCTCTTTTGGGCCAATTTTTTTCTATCTGTGAAGTGAAGGTTTTGGACTAGCTAAACCATAATAAGAAATATATTTTGCATTGTGACATACATGCATTTAGTCACATACACACTTGAAGACAAAAGTTTCATGCAACAATGTTTAAGCAGCATTTAACTTTTCTGTGAGTAAGGTATCCTGAATTCGCCTTTAATCTATTATTTTTGTTTAAAAATGGTATCGCCCACTTAACTGACTTAATGATTGTATTATTTGTCACAACTTGCAGTTTGAAACCTTGTTACATGATGTCTACATTCTGTTTCTACAGCAAGACACAACTCCGGTTTCAGCAGGATGTGAATAGAACTCTTCTGAGGACTAAAGCAACCTTGAACTCTAATGTTCTCTTACCTGAATTTTAGTACCAGCTTAATTTTGGTCCCAAGGACTCTGTCCTGATGCTTCTATATAAGACTCAGTGAGGCCAAATAATGGGCTCCCCTCAGAGACTATGAAGTCTTCCCTTGCTCTTCCCTGAAAACCAAGTACTTCCTGGCTGCATCTTCCTCTTCCAAGTACTGTTGAAACAGGGAACCCATCTCTTGGGTTTCAATACAAACATAAATATTTGGAAAAGGAATATAGAAAGCAACATGGAGCAGTCATTTTAAATTTACATAAGGATAACTACATGTCATACTTTCCTTGTTCAATAAGATTTATAGTCTTAGAAACTAAAAATTAAGTTTTTAAAAAGTGATCTGTCCAAAGCATTAATAATTACTTGTAAATTTATGAAACTTATTTTTGGCCACATGTCTATTTCTTTTTTGGCTCCTACTTCAGCAGGACGAGAATTCATGTTTTTGTATGGGTATTTGAGAACAACCTAACTGTGACTTTTGCTGGCTTCTTTTCTGCCATCTTCTTTGGACTTTATGAAATGACTGGGAGTGTCTCTCAACCTTGCGGTAGAGTTGAGACTTTAAAACCTGATACAAAAGACTAGGCTAGGTCCTTTGAGATTCTGATTCATAGTCCAGGTCACCTCCCCACTCTGCTCTCTGGATGATTATGATATATATGGAAGGCTGAATAACCACTCAACAGCAATGAGCTTTATTCACTCTCTAACTGCCACCTCCAAGGATCTCAAAGTCCAGGGGCTACAAGAGAAGACAAGAGTCCAGGAAATCTGCTCTTATTCTTCTATTCTCCTATTAGCCTCTTCTCCCTGCTCTTTCAGACAGCCTTCAGAGTAAAGCCACTATCACACACTGGCCAATCACACAAGGACAAATTCAAATGTCTTCATTGTATATGACTTGGCTCAGTCGCATTGTTTTAAATAGTTTCCAAGCCACCCCCCCACAAATGTTGCAGTGAGTGTGTAATAATTGACATTCACATTGTACAGCTGGTAGATGGAGGAACCTGTATGTTACTCATCTGAGAGCTTTCACCATTAGCTCTAAATAATCAAATTAATCATTCATTCACAGATTTATTCATTCAACCTTTACTAAAGTGTAAATGCATTTAGTCAACAGTTATTAAGTACCTACAATGTTCAGTGGCAGCAACATGAACTTAGGGA
The DNA here is from genome assembly GCF_047511655.1 of Castor canadensis. NCBI lineage: Eukaryota > Metazoa > Chordata > Mammalia > Rodentia > Castoridae > Castor > Castor canadensis. The sequence continues at coordinate 102,498,842 of NC_133395.1, read as the reverse complement.
TCAAAATTTCTGGGTTCAAATCCAGACTCAATTATTTTCCAACATTTTCACTTTGAACAAAGTACTTAATTTTATAAATCTCATTTTCATTATCTGCAAAAAGGAATCATGATAGAATCTTCATTATTGATGGTGGTATGAGCAAATGAACCTTATGACATTTGGCACAGTGCCTAGGACATGAAAACTGGGCAGGGCAAATGTTAGACGTTATTATTATCCCAATGTGTAAGGCACTGGGCTAGGTCCTGATGATGCAAAGATGGATAACAGATGAGTTAGGGTGCAGCAGTCAGGTGGCAAGCACCAATGTAGTAATAAATATGTGGTGAATGTGGACCTAATGTCTATTGTGGGGGAGGGAGAGCAGTAGGTGTTCAGGGAGGGCTGAAGGGTACAATGCCAGAGCAAAGTTCTGAGGAAAGACTAGTAACCAACCATGCCTTAAAAAAATTCATTCTTATCCCATATGACTAAATTCTTACCAAAATGTACTGAGTTACTGTGCATTTTATTAACATAGTCGAATATTAGCTCCTTCATGTTCAAAATGGTAGCAATTGCTTTGCATATTGAAGTGATCCTTGTGAATTTGTGATACTGTCATAAAGTGCTTTTTCTTACTGTAATCTTTATATTATCAACTGTCATGATGTACCCTTCTCATAAACATTTATGTGCAGCCACATAAACATCCTTTTAAAAACTCAAAAAAAGTTACATGAATATTTTCAAAGAATATCTATTTTAAAATGCTTAAGTTTCCATTAATCTTTTTTTTTTTTTTGCAGGGAGTGGAGAGAGAGAATATCTTATCAATTGAATGACTTCCAGAAGGAGAAGGGAGAGAAAAGGGCTGACACAGATAACAGAAGAAGCTGCCAAGGATACCCTTTATAGGGCGGGAAGTAGAGTGGAAGGTTGGTCTGGACCAGAGGTTCTCAATGGGAAGAGGCTCTGCCCCCTAGGGACACTTGGCAATTCTTGGAAGCTCTTTGTACTGTCATGACTAGAGAGGGTACTTCTGGCATATGGGGAGTAGAAGCCAGGGATGATGCTCAGCGTCCCACAACAGACAGGACAATCCCTTAAAACAAAGAATTGCCTGATTCAAAATGTCAACATTGCAATCCGAATCAGTGATTCTGAAATATAGTATGTGTTGTAATCGCTTGAAGAACTGATGAAAACTCCCATTAAGAACCCCATGCCCAGAACTTCCCACTCAGTAGACCGGGGATAGGAACCAGGAACTGAATTTGTAACAAGTTTCCAGATGATGGTGAAGCTGTTGCTTCAGGGATGACAGCTTAAGGACTGCTGTCCTACATGAGCTCTACATTCCTTCTCAAATCTCAAATCTGTGAGTTATGTGGAATTTTCACTTACACAAAATCTGGGTATGGAAATTACCTGTTATATTTATGGCATTTTCTTACAGGGCCATTCAATCAGTTCTAGAAATGTAATTTAAAGTAAGTCTTCAACATGGTGCCTGAAATTTTAGCTGCTGCCTTCTGGATGTCTTCTCTCAATGGTTTTCTTGGCCAAAAGTAATGTCACATAAAAGTTCTAGGTATAAAGAATTTTCAGTAAAATTCAATCTTGTTACATGAAGCTAGCCCTTTTACATTTACCAAATAATCAGGTTTCTGAATTAAAGGGCAGCATCAGTAATAATACATCCACTTGCCAACAATTACGCTATCATATTTGCATCATGCATGGGTATATTTTCATTAAGCTTATTTTTCCTTCCAAATACACAGAAGTCTAGCTCTATTTTTCTGATCTTAGAGAAGCTTGGGGGCTTCAAGTAGGTTAAAGGGATGATGACACTGGAGAAGAGGAAATCTGCAGGAGAATTAAAGGGATCAGAATTACAGAACATAAAATAGAAAAGAATCATGCTTTGCAAGTACGCTACGCTTACTCTCTCACTAATTCATTGTTATTTTATGAGATAAAATATATGTGGTATCTAAAATCTGTCTTGATGTCTGGATAATCTATATTTTTAGAACTGAAAGAAACTGGCATAAAGTATACGAGAAAGGAACTGGATTAAATAATTTGAGAATTGTCAGCACTGATAAGACTTCCTAGGAGAGGTTGTTAAGGTATAAACAGCCAAGCTTTTGCACCCACATGGATGCGAAAACAGCCAATCAAACAAATAATTGAGCAAAACAAAACAAAAACAAAGCAAGCAGATGAAAAAAGTCAAGCAGATTTCATTTTATTTTGGAAGTGAGAAGGTCTTGCCCACAGGTGGGGTATGGTATACTTGGCCAGTTATGCTCTGTTAGGCATTTCCAGAAAAATTCCATAGCTGCTTCTTGAATAGGCAGCCTAATATTATACTTTTTATAAAAAGGATGGGGCATATTTTTCATTTAAAAAGAACCCAGAATTATGGTAAAGGAAGACATGTTTTTTAATCATAACCCTCTATGAAAGTTGCAGTATTTGAGAAAACAAGTTTTAAAAAGTCAGTAATCACACTATATTGAATTTGTCATCTTGTCTGTCACTGCCTCCAAATTTCTAATGTTTTATGGGCAAGAACCTATCTCTAACTCCCCGTGCTTCTAGCAGCTAGCCCAGCATCCAATGTGGCAGGTGCTCACAATTGCTCAGTGATGGATATGCACCAGCATCCCTCATGTTTACACTGTAAGTTTCACCTTTCACAGAACATAATTTGGTTGGTGCCTCGTTTCTATAAATGGAGAATTTGAAATAGTTGCAATAGGAAAGTAAACACATCCACAAGAAAAATAAAGACACCCAATGTTGAAAAAAACATCTTGAAAGTTCATAAGAGAGGAGAATTGATGAAAGAAGCTATGGTTTCTTCAGATCCAGGGTTGTTCTTTCTCAGGAGCTCTCTTCCCAAGCTGCAATGAGCTCTTACACTACTTTCAGATCAATTCAGTGTGTTTCATCACCACATTGCTTTGTAAAACAGTATGTATAACACACTGAAAATGTGCCTTCTTTTTGTTTTATTATTTTTCCTTTGCCTGTCTTCTGGAGTGGAATTCTTAATGAGTGGTCTATAGAACCCAAAAGTCTACAGGTAAAACTGTACTTCAGTACAACTAGTTTCCTTTGTAATGCTTATGTATTTTACTTCATATGTTTAAAAGCTTTATTCTCAAAATAGGTCCATAGACTTTACAAGATAATCAAAGGGTTACATGGCACAAAAATTATTCTGAACATCAGGTTGCCTTGCCTGAAATATGATTCCCTATGATGTTTCTTTCATGAGATATAACCAATTTCTCCTGCCACATGCATCTTCTTTTCTTCTCAGAAGACTAACCATTTAATCCTAAATGCCTGGTTATTTCCTATTTTTCAAATGGAATTAATATGACCCAGAAAGTAGTACTTCTGCTATCATAGATTATGTGTATAATTGTTAAATTACCATCCATTCTTGACTTACAATAACAGTGATTTTGCATTATACTAACCATTGAGGTGAGAAGCTTTTTAGCACTTCCTAATGCTTATTTGGAGGGTTATGCCGTGTGTTATGGGTTGAATGCCTGTGTTCTCACCTAATTCATATGCTGATGCCCAACCTCCTCAATGTGTTGGTTTTTGGAAGTCAGGCCTTTGGAAAGGAGGTAGATTTAGGTGAAGTCATGAGAGTGGGACCATTTGATGAGATTAATGCCCTTATAAGAAGAGAAACATAAAGAGATCTCACTCTCTCTCCACATGTATGTACCAAGCAAAGACCATGTGAAGACATAACAAGAAATCTGCCATCTCCCAATGAGGAAGCGGCCCTCACCAAACATGAATCTGCCGGTACCCGAATTTTGGATTCCTTGGCCTTCAGAACTGTGAGAAATAAATGTTTGTTGCTTAAGCCATCCAGTCTACAGTATTTTGTTACAGCAGCCTTAACTGACCAAAATGTGCCATTTATAAGCTTTTATTAGCTTCTTGAGGTTCAACAATACCAATATCCTTTTATAAAATAAGTCTCTGAGAAAGTAGTTTTTTATATTATTTTGTAGCTTTGTTCAAGAAGATGCCTATAGATACAAAGAAAGAAAGAAATCACAGGCATGCTCCACTTCTTCACCACTCAACCTTGTCACTATCATTGGTGCTAAGAGGCAAGGGAGGAATTTTAGGCACAACCAACTTAATGAATATCGTTTAATATTTCAACTATTAGACTACTCTCCTTTAATCATCTCAAAAAAATCTACATTTGGGCAAACAACTAGACAGCTGGTAGATATAGCTGAAGAATGTTGATAACTTCTTAGGCATCAATTCAAGTTTGATGCCTTTCACTAGCAGGTATATAATCAAATCACAATATGTGTATATATGGGAATATACAGTTGATGGGATATGAAAATATTCCATTAATTTTAAAATTAACATGAATGGATAATTCTAATAATCTAAAAACTCGGTTTCAATCCTTATACCATGATGATTAGAAGAAATAAATTTTATATCAAAATCAAAGTTTCCTCATCACAACCTCTCTGCTTCCAAGAAAATACCATTCTCGACACCTTTCTTTACCTTTAGTTTTCTGGTGAGCAGGCATGTTGTCATAAGGAAGGGCATTCTTTTCTCCTCACTAGTCTGGGTAAGACAGGGTTCTAGGAAGACTTCAAGTGGGGGATTTAAAATGGCCCTTTGCACTGTCAATTTCAACATGCTCCTATAAATTAAGAAGTTGAAGATCAAGTTGGACAGAAGCCAAAGTATAGTCCAATGAATATTCAACATTCATGAGAAGCAGGTACTCAAGAAACCTTTTACAGATCCTGTGGCTAGCCAGGTATGGGTGGCTCATACCTGTAATCCTAGTTACTCAAGAGGCAGAAATGGGGAGGATTGTGGTTCAAGGCTAGTCTGGGCAAAAAAGTCTGCAAGACCCCATCTCAATCAATAAAAAGCTGGGTGGTGGTGCACACCTAATATCCAGCTATGTAGGAAGCATGAACTGGAGAGCCATAGTTCAGACCAGATCTAAATGTGAGACCCTAACTGAAAAACAACTAAAGCAAAAGGACTGGGGGTACTTGAGGCAGGCTCAAGTGGTAGAGTGCCTGCCTAGCAAGCGTGAGGCCCTGAGTTCAAACCCTACTACCTCCCTCCTGCAAAAATAAACCCCTCCTACCTTGTGGAATGACCTGCAGGTGCAATACAGTGGGTCTTGCACAGCCATCTTATACAGGCTTCCTTTTTCTAGTCCTTCTTTTGCCACTGAACACTTTTGCTTGGCTTCCCCTTACCACATGCCCTCAGTTTTATTCCCTTTTTTTTTAATCCACATTGAATCCTTGCATATTCATCATAGAAGTCCATCTGCTGAGGCTGTGAGAAATAAAGTGCTCCTCCTCTGCATTAGTTCTGGGCTGACTGAAAGCAGAAAAGACCTAGCAGAGGGACTGCATGTCTGTCAGAGTATTTTCACCTGTGTAGTCCTATTTAATGCTTTCCTTCATTCTACGAGTGATGCGAGAATGGGTTTCTTGGCCCAGACAGGAGGAAATCCACTGCACAGAAGCGTAACTTCTACAAGGCTACTGCCTTCTTGTTGGTAAGTGATGTGAGAGACCCCTCAGGAGTTTTAGGAGCCTAACGAATGCTCTTCCAGCTATTCCTGGTCCATTTGAGAAGGAGAACAAAACTAACTTTCGATGGGAGGAATGTTCCAACTCTCTTTTGCAATCTTTGAGGGTGTTTAAAGTCCTTTGATGGTTTTTTAGATGTTTTCTGGATGGTGTGGGAATTAGGAGAGCTCGAAAGCAGAACCTGACTTTGCGTGTTGGGGAAACAATTCAGATTTGGGATCCTGAATGAATGAGATCCACTTCACTTTCTGTCATCATCTGATAAATTGTCCTTCTACTCTTGCATGATCTGAAAAAAGGAAATATCAGTAGCCAAAAGCCAAGAGGAAAAAAGAGGTACATTTAATCATGTAAATAACGAAAACTGCCAAGAACAGAATTTGTTGTGCACTTATCTTGGATTTTCTCTGCATTGATAGCATCACAAAAGTTCTATTTCTGAAGCTGTACTGAGTGGGATTCTTACTCTGTACATTAACAAATCACAGTACCAGGAGCACTCATTCATGATCTCCTTCAAGTTTTAAGAGCATCTTCTAGTCTTTCCAAAATCTAGAAAACACATTTTTATCCCAAGTGTCCTCAGCAGGACAAGTTGTGGTGCAGGGTGGTAAAGCTAGGCTGGGTAAAGGCCAGTACTTGGGTGAAGAAAGCCAAGGGCTGAAAGCTCGGAAGAGGAACAGGTCCCCACCCCAACAGGAAATGATGTATGATTGACAGCTGCAGAGCCAGAGTCTCTAAACCAACATCCTGAGTTTTCTTCTCCATATCCTGCATCTGAAGTGTTTGCAAGCCTTACTATCTACCTGGAAAGGAGGCCAAGCCTCATTTATTATCTGCTGAGAGCTGCAGTTGGATGCAAAGTTCCACAACAAGGTTCTGTTGCGATTCCAGCTGCCTTCTGAGAGTGTGTGGCTGAGACGTCCTCCATTATTTGACTTAATAACTGTTTATTTTCACTGCCAGTAAAAAAGTCTCTTACAAGCAGCCACAGAATGTTTTTTTACTGGGTTCCTAGCAACGAACAGTTCTGCTTATTTCTACTGAAGTTAGGTAGATTTAAAGTTCCCAGGTAGAATAAAATACACAAAAGCAGTGTTTTTCAAACTATGGGTCCCAACCCATGTAAGTGGATTGTGAAATCAATTTACTGGGTTGTAAGTAGTACTTTTTAAAAGGGCAAAAAGCAAAAAAAAAGGAAAGAAGGAGGGAGAAGAGGAAGGGAGGGAGGAATGGAGGGAGGAGAGAGAGAGAGAAGGAGGAGGAGGAGGAAGGAAGGAAAGAAGAAAGAAAAAGAAAGAAAGAAAGAAAGAAAAAGAAAGAAAGAAAGAAAGAAAGAAAGAAAGAAAGAAAGAAAGAAAGAAAGAAAGAAAGAAAGAAAGAAAGAAAGAAAGAAAAGAACAAAAGAGGGAGGGCTGGAGAGGAGAGCATCAGAGTTTACTGCATTTATTAAGCAGAAGAATTGTTTTATGAAACTATTGTTTGTGTTGCGAACACATACTACTTGTATTCTTGGTCATTATGTGAAATGTATTTCTAGCTGTGGGCTGTGGTCATCAATTTGAAAGCCACTGCACCAGAGCAATGCCAGAAACACTGAAAGAAGTGACTTGCTTAAGGAAATAAAGCCCTTCTGATTTCTGACTGTCATCCAGAGTGCTGGCGAAGAAAATGGAGGGGTGAGGAGACTCATGAAAAATGGACAAGAGCCCAGTGTGGGGTTTCAAGCCAGAGCCTGCTGGCCAAATGGGAAGGCTGGCAACTGGACAAACGAGAGCTTTATTACTGCTGATTATTAGCTGCATGAAGACCAAGGAATTTTTAAAGAGATCAAGCACGTGGGATTTAAAGTATCAACCAGATCTTCAGGTAGGCACCGTCACTCTGAGAAAGTTGCTTCAGAAGATGTGCAGCTGACAAGTTGCACAAAGTTCTAACTGCTTAGCAAAGGCAAACAAAAGCTCATGTGTGAGAGATGCATGTTCTATTAGGTAAAAGCATTAAAAAATGCCAAGATGTGGTCATTTTAACCTACAAAAATGACAATTTTATATGGTTCTTCCTTCAAAGAACTTTTCTTCAGGTAAACAGCCAGTGTGTTGATATAAAACCATCCATCTATCAATTAGTCTTATTTATTTATTTTTTTTGGAGGAAGATGACTAAGGATTAAAATACAAGTTGTCTTTCAGAAATAAAGTAAAAGTTAAAATGTCACCTGGCTTTTCATAACAGCTGCTACCTAATGAAAACCTTGTTATCTTGAAAAGTTTGTTTCTTGGATAGGGGTTATTAATTGCAGCCTAGGCTAAAATGTCTGAAAAAGCTGTCACAGTTTTTCTTTCATAAAATCCCTTGAAAATATTTTTAAACACTGAGAGACTGAAATAAACCTCTCCGTTTATTGACATGATAAAAAAATTCATTTCTATAAAATCAATCTATCATCTCAAGCAAAACACCAGCATATTAGGCGTTCCCTCCAGTGCTGACAAATCCACGGTCTGTTCAACTTTACTTGTGGATCCCCATCTCAGCAAAGACCTCCAATGTGTTTCACGAACAGCTGCCTCACTGTCTAGGGCAAGGCCAACCTCCTGCCTCCTGACTTTAACTGTGGCAGGCAACATCAACTCTCCTGGGTATTATTTCCTAGTAGAAAAGAATTGAACGAGGCTGTATTCCCTTTTGATTTCCTCAGCCACCCATGGTGTTAAGACAAGCCTGCGAGGCAATCAAGTTTTCCATAATGTTAGAGCTGAAAAAAATGAGCCAACAAAAACCCCAGAACTTTGGCAGAGAGAAAAATATTTGGTTCTTATACTCCCTTTCAGATAGAAAGGGGGGGTGGGGATTTTCCAGAAAATTTAGTAAGTTGCTTTTAATGACATGCAATGCATGTGTTTCTCTTATTGAGCTATATGATTCTCAATGTCTGTGTGCTACATTCTGTAAATAATTGTGAGAGGCATGGGCCAGAGTCCCTCTTTGGGCTGTTCCAAAATGTCTGAATTGACATAAGACATTTTGGAAACCAAGTATTTTCGAGCCAACATCAAATCCTAGGCCTGTACATGAGACATAATGTACCATTAAGTAGTTGAATTATTTTTTTTAAATGTCTAATTAATTAGAAATTGGGAAAGCAATTTCTTTCTGTGAAGAGGTGCTTGGTTTTTCTAGTAATTGTCCATCCCAGTGGGTGCTGTAGACAGTTACAGCAACATTACTGCACAGCAATGACTAACCTTGAAACCTTTTTCCCTGGAGATCTCAAAGCTGTCATCTAGCCCTAGAAACTAATATTTTTCTACGCTCTGCCAGGCATGAAATAAAAGACCCTAAAATGATTATTGAAGTTTTTCTGACTAACCTCATTGTAGCAGAGATGGTGTGAGTTACCCAAGATGTCCTCATTTGTGTAAACCATATAAATACACACACACACATATATTCCCACATGTACATATATACTGGATCTCCAGAATTTCCAGCCATGTATACAAGAAAATGGAACAATCTTACTAGTAGTTACCTGTAGAAAGTATGGTTGGGAGATAAGCAGGGGAACTTTTATATTTATATCGTAAACTGTTAAGTTATTATTATTTTTTTAGCCATAAGTATGTGTTGTTTTTTTTACAACAGTCCTTTAAGAGCTCCATGGTCATATAAGTACAAAAATCATAGATTCCAGCCCTAAGGAGAATCAGAGACACTTTTCTTTTCTTTGGCAGTTACTACTGGGGTTTAAACTCAGGGCCTTACATTTGCTACATCCCAGCCTCAGAGACATTTCTGATTCTAATACTTGGGCTTGGTGGTGGTGATAAGGCTTTGACTGGGGACACAGATGCTGAGCTCAAACAGTGTCATGCTCACTCCATCCTCTGCTCCCCATGCACTGCCATGTGTGTACCATCTTGCTCTGTGCCCTTCCTCCCAGATGGACTATGGACTCCCTGCTTGATGTTAGGAACCATCTTGTCCTCACCAATTAATTCCTAGTTCCCAGCATCATACCTGGCAAATATTGGGCAAAAGACAAAGCTTGTTGAGTAAAGAAGTCAGTGTCTCTTTTCAATTATGGTTCTAGCAGTATAATTAAACATTAGAGTTTTAAAAAGTCAGTAAGTGAAGGGGACATCTTGCATTAAGGCTATTAATACAATTAGCCATAAATCCCAAATTCAGAAATACAAGACATAGTCCTCAGACCTACTCTTGGAAGTCTTTCCAGTTTCCGATTTTCATGTTCCTAATTCCCAGGTTGTTAAAAGCTTTCTCTCTCCCTGGCATCAAAGGATAGCTACTCCCACGACCTGTGCTCCATTAGGGATTTAAAACTGTACTTGTTGGAACCCAACTGTTTTCCAGAAATTCTGGAGAAAGGAATTTGCCAAAATGCTCATACACAGTGATTAGATTACTCTCTTTGTGAGATCTGTTGGAGTGGGAAGGCCAGGGAGGGCAAAATCAAGAACATATGGCAGATAAACTAAAAGAACACAACTTCTGTCTGTGGCAGAACACAGCAGTCCAAACTCTTCTGAAATTCCTGAGTCTGCTCAGCCAGGTTAGTGGCTGTCTTTGACCTTGCCCTGAGAATCAATATCTTACAGTGGTTTTGAAGTCAGGATGTGCTGGGTTCAAATCCAGATCCATCACTGAGAGTAATACTAAGAGGCTATAAACATGAGATTTTAGCTGCAAATTTGGACCATATTCCCGCTTCCCAGCCCTCTCACTGATCAATCCCAGGTATGCTCAGACTATGTAAGTACAGTGGTATCCCATAAACTACATTGAGGCATTTGAGTGCAAAAACAGAACTTTGACTAAAAGCTACAAAAATTTAATTTATTTGAAACTTAGAGAATTTAGCCAATTTGCTAAAAATACCATAAATTTTTCAGCTGCAAAAGTTTTATTTTTTGGTTTCTCATAATTTTTGTACACGCTATCCCTCATTAGTCTGTTCCAGAATCAAGTATCAAATATTAGCTGATTACACCACAAATTAGGTAGCTGAAAGTTCCCTGCATCATTATTTTGTGGTGGTGCAAAAAAGCATCATTCCTGCCAGACATCTGAACAGATCTGAGGATGATGGGTCATGTTTTCTATAATATGCTTCTATAATTTTCAGTCAAATAATATGAACACTATTGATTTGAATCTAAGGAATAGAGAAAGCTTTCTCTAATACCAGCTACAAGTAGCTTTCTAATAACACACTGGTTCCTGGCACAGTCATCCTAGGTGCTAGAAGAAACAGGATAGAGATGTCTTCACTCAATGCAGGAAGATAAATTATTTGTGAATCCAGCAAAATCTCTGTTAGCTTTCTGAAACACCACATCCAAAAAAAAAAAAAAAGTCCTTGTAACTGTGACACCAACTCAAATTTTGAACGCTGTCCCAGATCTAAAAACTCACCACCTTGGTTTCTGGGAGCCTAGTTTAAATGTATAAAGGAAGCTGATATTCTTTACTAAAGATCAAACATGGATACAGCATTGTTTTATTAAAATGAGTTCAAGGTATCAGTGTGAAAAAAAAATCTGAACACGTACAAATATTTGACCTATTTTAAAGAGTCAAAACTTCTATGGACAATGTGTGACAGCCCTACCCATAAGCAAGTACACTCAGAAGATGTAAGGACACATTTCTCTTTGGTGAATATTTTCCTACAAGATAATATGTAATTATAATAGCAGGCATTTCAACAAGCACAAGTGTGCACATCAGAGGTTATGGATTTGTCGCTTCCTTGCCTGATATTGTTAAGTGATTGGATGTTGCTTTTTAGGGTGACATAGCTGAATGTTTTATCTTAAGTATAAGACAAGTTTTATTCTGAAGTTAAACTTTCTATTTAAGATAATCGCTATGCTATGGATTTTTTAACTGAAATTTTCATTTCAGCAACTTTACTATGTACAATAGCACTTAATAGCTGCTTTGTACTTTTTAATTCAACTAGAACTTGCTACCTTCCTCATATTCTTTGGCTTACCCAGCAAACTAAATAGTAAAAAGGGGCAAACACCTCAGCAAGGAGTGTTCCAAGACTAGCCTAGATTCCTGAAGTTTGGGTACCAAGGCTGGGTGCATCCTCAGGTTAGTAACTGAGTTTCGCCAGGTGTCATGTGTCCATCTACAAAAAAGATGCTATCCAAGAGGCCAGTTAGATAATGTTCTCTATCTGCACTGTCCAGTGTCATGAGCCCCATGTAGCTATTGAGCACCTGAGATATGACTAGCAAAGACCAAAATATTTAATTGTTTAATTTTGTTAATTTACATATAAGTTAAATAACTACCTGGGGCTATAAGCTGCAATATTGAACAGCACTGATAAGTAATCAAGGTCCCATCTCATCAAAATGTTATTTGCTTTTCCTACCCCAGCTTTCCACTTAGCTTTTCCTTCCCTATCTTTTCATTGTTTTTTTCATTTCATTTAGAATTAAAGGTCAGATATGCCCCCATTGTCACTCTAGTGTAGTCAAGAGCTTAGAATTAACCCACTTCTTGAATTGGAAAAAGGACCAGGTCTTAAGAGGCTCTTTGATCTTCCATTAGAGCCCAGTTGGGAGAGTCAGGAGTTATTTGGAAAGAAGGAGATGCGACATTTATTGAGTTAAAAGACAGCATTGATGTGGCTATTTTAGGACAATGTTAGCTGCAGTAGAAGCATCACTGTTCAAAGCTGATGCTGATAAATTGTTAGGAAGCAGCACAGGATGGGCAATTCGTTTCTGTGTGCTATAATTACTTGGTATGATTTCTGACTTACCAAGGCATAGGACTAAGTTCAGAGACTGAGAAGAGCCAAGTCTAATGGAGAAGCCTGATCAGAAGATAAATATTTATAACACACTGTGATACATCCCATAATCCACATATGTACAACATACTGTAAGAATACAAGCAGAGAACAATCCCTCATCCTCCTTCCTGGTGAGCTTGGGAAAGTTCCAGAAAGAAGATAACCTATGAAAGGTGATCAGGAGTTTACTACAACCTCAAGGAGGGTAGGGGACATATCTGGCACAGGAGCATAGCTCTTTCAGGGATGCCAGCTGAATAGGTCTATCCATACACTTCCTGTTGACGTTTCAGAGAATTAAGCAAGAGATAATGCCGGTTTTGCCACCTCTTCATAGAAATTTAATGATTTAATGATTTCTCAAACAGGTAAGATGATTCAGACTTTGGGTTCTGAATCTTTATTTCAAGGAGCAACTTCCACTTCCTTAATAAATGTCAAGAGGCCCAACCCCTTCCAACCCCACTGAACAGCATATAGAAATTACAAGGCATATTTGAGGGGAGACGTCTTTAAAGGTATAGAGTGCAAGGTAGAATCCATGGGTCAGAAATGAGGCAAAGAATTAGAATGTGGCATAAACAGTGATCCGAAGCACTAATTTTTCATCAACTGTACCATTTTCATCATCAAAGTGACTCTACCTCTTTTACTTCTGAGAGTCCGATGCTAACCTCTGTGAAAGACATTTAGTCTCCACAAATAGTTTATTTCTATTTCATCTTCCTTCTGAAGACAAGAGGAGATGCAAAATGCTGGAGATTGCTTCTCTGGTGAGCTTCAGAAAAGAATCTCTGCATTATAGTCATCATCTATTAAACTGTAATTTTAAATTGATTGTCTTTTAAATCATTCTCGCTCCTGTCCTTTAGAAATTTACAGGCTAAAAAGATGGTGATGACCTAGATAGGATATTAAGGCCCCATAAATAAATGCATACTCATTATAGAAATATAACAAGTATTTTCTGGGTGTGGGAGCAGCAGGCCAGGGAAAATGGTGGGGTGCTGATAGAACTAGGTTGAAACAATGAAATGATGTGACATTCCTTCACAGTGCTCACCTGCGGGTGGTAAACACCTAGATTTCCAGGCTCCTCCCCTCTGTTTTAGGCAGTTGTTCACAAATGATGCTGCACTTTGGAACCACCTGAGGAGCTTCTAAAAATCCAGATTCTAGATGTGGAGGCAATACCTTAGACCAATTAAACCAGAATCTCTTGCTGTGGGACCCAGTCTGTGACTTTCTTCTAATTCCTCAGGTGATTCCAACATGCGGAAAGTATAAGAAGCTCTTTAGAGTTTAGGGCAGTAGTTCCCAATTTTAAAGTTGTTAGTTTTTTTAAAAATACACATTTCTGATCCCCATCCATACTTGCTGAGTCACACCTTGGGAGAGAGAGGGTCTTTCTCTTATTTTTTCTTTTTCTTTTTCTTCCTTTCCCTCCTCGCGGGTGCTGGAGATTTAAAGGGCCTCGTATATGCTAGGCAAGGGCTCTAGGCTGAGCCAGATCCTCAGATTCATTTCTCATACTTTTTAGAAAACTCCAGGCCAGTCTGATGGCTGTCCTTTACTGAAAACCTCTGTTGTAAATTTCTGTCTCTCCTCTGAAGACGTGCATATGAAATGAGAAAAAGAAAATAAAAAAGAGGTCCATGCAAGACTATGTGGATATTTACTTTCTGGGCATCTTTCTTTTTCTCTCTCTTTTTTTGCTTCCACTTTTTATTAAAGTGTAGCACTCTCCTAGACATATGCCTAGGATGAAGTATCGCAGACTTAAAACCAGCTCGAAACCCTGAAGCTTACCAAGCTGGCAGAAGACCCTTGCCCTGGAGCTACCCACAGCCTATGGAAACCACAACCTGACTCTTAACATCTCTTTTTCCTTTTAATAATTTCATTCCTTCCAGTTTGATACAATTGCAGTAAAGTTGACCTGGTCTGGTGAAAAAAAATCATTGAAAATTAAGAGGCCCAAAGTATTTAATAGCAAATGGTCTAAGAGATCTTGTTTTGCTCTTATTTATGCAAAGAAGGAAGACATGATGGGTAAGATTTTCACACAGTATTAACTGTTGGATGCAGTTTGCACATGCTGGGTAACATTAGTCCTAAGCCTGTGACAATTCTGTGTAGGGAGGCTTTCTCATCATCTCTTACTTTACAGATGAAAAAATGGAGAATGAATTGCCAAGATTTGGCCTTGCGTCCTTCTTCTGAAGACCTTTCTCTTCCTGCTCCAGGCACACTGTTTCTCACATTTGTAACCAATTGAAGATTAAATTGAGGAATTTAATCTTCCATACAAATCATCATGAAAAGAAAAAAAAACACCTCTAGGCATGATGATGAAAACAGTCAAATTGGCTGTTTCTTTAAAAATTCTTCCCTCAAATACTTAATGAAAAATCCTCAAATCATACAGACAAGATGTTTTTTTTTTTTTTTGTTAATTTGTTTTTTTGAATGGAAGAGTAATTATGCTCACTGTAGAATAAGATAAACACATAGCAGAAGAAAGTAATAGTCATGTGTTACACCTATGGGTTCTTTAAACAATAAGAACAACCTTCAAGAGCCTGGGCTGGGTATGCCCTGAGCCCTGCCTGGAGCAAGGAGACTTAGTTACTTTAGTCTTTGGATGTTTTCCAAGAAATTTGATGTCACTTATTTGTATTTTGACTCTGTGCAGACCTGATATTCTGTTTCATACATATGTGAACAGTCTGAGGAATCCATACTTGTATCAGATCTCTGCTTTCCCCAGGGTACTGCATTTACTCTGAATTTTTTTTTTTTAAGGTGGGAGTGGGGTTTGAACTCAGGGCTTCATGCTTCCCAAGCAGACACTTCACAGCTTGAGCCACACCTCCATTCCATTTTTGATCTGGTTGTTTTGAAGATGAGGTCTCACAAACTATTTGATCTGGCTGGCCTTGAACCATGATCCCCTGGTCTCAGCCTCCCAAGTAGCTAGGATTACCTAAAATTTTTAAACAATCTATGGTCAAAAAAGCAGTGTTTCTTTTTTTTTTCTATTTGCTAATAGTATTGGCTGAAATTATGTTATTTAGAAATTTATCATGTGTACATCTGAATTCTTAACAGAAATTCCAGGAAGCCTTGCAGTTCCTGGGCAAGTGCGTCTTTTTTTTTTTTTTTTTTTTTCTTCTCCAGCAAACATACCAGAGTTTATACCTTTAAATACATGTGGTTTTCTCTGGAGGAGGAAGATATGTGACTTTTTCAGTGAGTTCTCATTGCTTCAAGTACACTGGGAGTCGGGGTGGGGGTGGGAGCAGGACATGCTCCACCCTGGTTCTAAGGTCCTGGCCTAGCCGGCTGGTTTTCTCACTTACTCAGCAATGACTCTGTCAAAAACAACTGATTGCATCTCTAAATCTGCCCAGTTAAATCACAAAACAGGACTCTCCCTGTGCCCAGGGATTTAGCATATGCTCACAATGAGCTTGAAAGACTAGCATGTGCTACCCGCTCACCTGAGGATGAGCAATGGGACACCACAGAGGCTGGTGACAAGTGACAGTGATAGTTATGCCAAGACTGAAGGGCAAACTTGATACACTATCACAGGCATTGTGACCCAAAAGAAGTTATCTGTTCTATTTAAACTTTCAAACGTGAATTCAGGCATGATCCAAGGATCTACCACTCACTCTGCACATGATAAACTCGCACACTTATCCTCCCGTATGTTTCTTGAATATATATATATATGTGTATATATATATATATGTGTATATATATATATATGTATATATATATATATATATATATAGTGTATATATATATATATATATATATACACAAAATAGGTGCATAATTTTTTCCCAACCATTCCCCAATTGCTGGGCATTCATAGTTTCCAGATTCTTTCCCCCTCACTACAACAACAATGCAATAAAATTCTTATATAGAGCATCTTGCATACTGGTTCTTCTATGATTGTGGGCTAGTTTCCAGAAGCTGAGTCATATAGAACATGGGTGTGTGTGTGTGTGTGCGTGTGTGTGTGTGTGTGTGTGTGTGTGTGTGTGTGTGATTAATAGCATGCCAGGCTGTTTTTCAAAGAGTCACGAGACTATAGGCATGTATTAGATGCCTTCTACTTCTTCATCCACCACAGTGGTGGGGAATATAACTCCTTTAACATACTTACTAATTTTATGGGAGGGATAATATCTCATTTTTTTGGTGGGAGTAGGATTTGAACTCAGGGCTTTGTGCTTGCAAAGCAGGCACTCTAGTGCTTAAACCATACCTCCAGTCCATTTTGCTCTGGTTATTTTGGAGATGGGGAGGGGTCTCTCAAACTATTTCCCTGGGCTGGCCTCAAACCTTGATCCTACCAATCTCAGCCTCCCAAATAGTTAGGATCCCAGGCACGAGCCACTGAAGCCCAGCCAATATCTCATTGTAGTGGCTGAATTTTAGCTTCCTGAAAAATGCGCTCATGACATAAGCCCCAGAATGTATGATCTTGATCTTATTTGGAAAAAGGGTTTTTGCAGATATAATTTGGAATCACTAGGTGAGACCATTCAGGATTATCCAGTGAGTCCTAATCCAATGACAAGCATCTTTATAAGAGACACAGAAGGGAGAAATACACAGCGAAGAATAGGAAAGAGCCATGTGAAAGACAGAGACTGGGATGCCAAGGAACCTAGAGTCACTGACACTGGAAGGTCAAGAAAGGACTTTCCTAGGCCCTCAATGGAAAGGAGGTCCTGTTCACACCTCGGATTTTGAAATTCTTTCTTCTAGAATTGTGAGAAAATAAATTCCTGCTATTTTAGGTCACCAGGTTCAGGTTTGTGGATAACTTGTTATGGCAATGTTAGGAAACTAATGTCCTCATTGTTACTATAAATTTGAGAGTTTTTTTTTTTGATAACTGCTGATGTTGGGTAGTACTTCCATATTTTTTTCCTTTAATTGGCCACTTGGATTTGCTTTTTTAGTGAATTGTCATTCATACTCTTTCTCCATTTTTCAGTTTTTTTCTCTGTCAATTTGTGTAAATGCTGTAAACACTTTGCACATGTGGTGAGATACCTAGCCTGTATTTTTTTAGTTTGTTTACAGTATGTTTGGTAAGATTGCACAATTAAAAATTGCATGGTGTAGTACACTGATCTATCTTTTCATTTATCCCTTGTGAATTAGTTCCCTGTTGATTATAAATATTTCCCTGAGACATGGGTACTAAAAATTTTCTCCAAAATGTCTGTGGTGGCACAAAGAAAGTCCCCAGAGATGTCCCTCTTCCCACATCCAGACCTGAGAATATGCTACCTTATGTGGCAAAAGAACTTTGCAGCTGTGACTAAAGTTCTAGACTTTTGGATAAGAGATGATTCCAGATTATCCAGGTGGATCAAGTCCAATCACTCAAGCCCTTGGGAGAGAGACTCTTTCCCAGGGTCAGTGAGAGGCCATACTGTTGACTTTAAAGGTAGAGGGAGGAGCCATTAGCCAGAGGCTATGGGCAGCCTCTGGGAATGGTAGGCAATGGGATTCCCACCCCCCACTCCTAGCCCCTAGAAGAGCACAGCCTGCCAACATCTTGGTGTGTGAAACCTGTATAAGACTCTTACCTACAGAGCTGCAAGGCATTTGTTCCAGTTAATCTCTAGGTTTTTGATAATTTGTTAGGGCAGCAAGAGAAAACCAATGTGTGATTGTTGTTTAATTTAAAAAATGTATCTTTATACCTCTATCTGTAATTGACTTTTGAATATGTTAGCAAGTGGGAATAACTTTAGTTTTAGATGGAGACTGTATTATACTGAACAATTTGTTTATTCCTTTGCCAATATCATGTTGTTTTCCTACATTTTCATATGTTCAAATACCTGGTAAGGCAAGTTAAACCTCCTAGGTTTTTGAAAATAGCTTTCTTGCTGGATGTGGTGGCATGTGTCTGTAATCTCAGCTACTAAAGAGATGGAGATTAGGAAGATCACAGTTCAAGTCCAGCCCAGGCAAAAAAGCAAAATCTTATCTGAAAAATAACTAAGGCAAAAAAGGGCTGTGGACATGGCTCAAGTGGTAGAGTGCCTGCTTAACAAGCCAAGGCCCTGAGCTCCAAACTCTCATACTACCAAAAAAATTGTTCTTTCTTTTTTTAACCAACCTTATTTTATATCCCTCAAATGATCATTTCTTATTAAATGCATTAATAACTTGTGTTGTTATGGTGACAATTCCATCTCCATTTGTAACAGATGATTTTTAAAAATAAAGCATAGCACTACAACTTTGTCTGAAGCCTGTGAGCTTGCTGTTCCCTCTGCCTAGAATGGAACATGCTTGTCACAGTTATGTACACAGCAGAATTCCCCAGACTTATCATAGATATGTCTCTTTTGCTCATTACCATATCTCCAGGAACTGGACAAATGCTTGGTATTGAGTCAGTATTCAAAAAATATTTTTGAGTGATTGACTATAAGAAGACCTATTGATTATTCTACATTTATTTTTTAATCCAAACATCTTGTCAAATATCCTTATTGACTGTGGCATTTTTTTTTTTTACTGGAGTACTTTGACTTTTATAGGTATACAATCATATCATCAACAAAAAAAGATACTACTCTTAGTTATTACTTATGCCAATTACTTCTCGTTTCACTAAGTTCACTGGACCTCTGACACAATGATGACCAAGATGGTGGAAGAGATCCCTATCTGTAGAAGGCAGAGGGGATGGCCTCAGGCCTCCGTTTGTTGGTCCTCAGTTTGTTGCAGAGCTATCACATTCTGAAACTAGTCTCAGCCACACAAGTGCTTTGGCCAAAGGGCTGCTGGTCTGAGAAGTGCACTGACACCGGGCTGGCTCTTGTTCTTGCTCCTATGCGGCTACCATGAGTGCATGCCTGGGCTCGGCTGCTGGAAGAAAACATATGGAGAACACAAGTTCTCCATTGTTCTGGTAGAAGACATCAGCCCACATCCAGCTAGCCCTACACACATGAGTAGGTCCAGTGGTGGAACTATGTAGAGGACCTGTAGCCACCCAGAGCGTGAGCCTGATCCCCACTGACTGTGGGTTACATACAAGTTTGTTATTACTTTCCATGTTCAGAAGCTCTCATGCAGAGTTATTGTGACAAGAGATAATTGCTACATGCTTTTATGCCTGATTTTACCACAGACAGTCTAGGAATTTCACTAGGGAGAATTTGGTTATTTGTTAGTTTTTGGTGGATGGTCTTTTATGACATGTAAGTAAAACATTAATAGTAAGTAAGTAATTTTTTAAAATTAAAAATGCTGCTGAAGTCTACAAATGCTTTTTCCACATATATTGTTACAATCTTTATTGTTTCCTTTAATTTACTGATGAGATAAATTGTTTGATAGATGTCTTGATTTTAGCCATTTTATATTCTAAGAATAAGTCTCTCTTTGTGTGTGTGTGTGTGTGTGTGTGTGTGTGTGTGTGTGTGTGTGGTACTAGCGTTTGTACTCAGGGTCTACACCTTGAGCCACTCTATCCGCCTTTTTTTTTTTCCAAGATAGGGTCTCACAAAGTATTTGCCCAGGCTGGCTTTGAACTGCAAGCCTCCTGATCTCTGCCTCCTGAGCAGCTATGATTACAGGTGTGAGCCACAGGTGCCCAGAATAAATCCCTCTTGATCATAGAGGGATTTATAACGCCTCTAGATTATACTTGGTAATATTTTATTTAAAAATGTTCTCCTGCATGAATAAGTGAAATTGTCTTTCATTACTTTTTTGTGGGGGGGGGATCTGCATTTTCTTTGTAAAGTTTTGGAATAAAGATTATTTTAGGCTATGGGAAATAATTTTGGCATTTTTGGAATTGATCAAGGCCCAAATACAAGAAAGAGCAACCAGATTTGAATCACATAATTCATACACTGAATCTAATAGATTTGTACTTACAACTTGCACCATATAAATTAACAAAACAGATTTCTGGTTGTCATGAAATATTAATAATAAAATATAATAAATATATTTAAATATATAAATGTATACATAAAATATTTATATATATAAAATGTATTTTTAAAACCCCTTAACTTATTTTTTAAAGTAGATATTTTAATAAGTTTATTTTCTTAGGTAATAAGCAAATAAAGGTGATATTAAACAATAAGCCAATAGCTAGTAAATTCTAACTACTGGAAAAACAAGAAATAGGCAAACTCAAAATAATAAACTGAAATAGAATTATTTATTACTAAAATTTATGGAACACAGTTTATAGTGTACTCAGAGGGAAATGTGTTGTTATGATGTTTATCATGATATTATCATGATAAACAAAAGAATAAACCTAAATAAAGTATGAAGGTAGTGAAATGAATAAAGTCAGAAACAAAAATGGTAGAAAAAATCAATTCAGTAACTGGTTCATTTATAAAATATATAACATCTCATGAGTGAGATTAAGGAAAGGAGGGGAAATATTAGGATGGATAAAAGTTTTTTAAAATAGTAAGAAAGTACTACATTCACCCCATCTCAATAAATGTGAAAAATAGGTTATTTCTTAGTGAAACAAGAATTAATGGACCCAACAAAAATTACAAGAACTTAATAAAAAGAGATTGAAATGGCAATTAAAAGTCTACCATTTAAGGGGAGGAGTGCTACCAGGGGTTCAAGGTAGCTTTAAAGGGGCAGAGGTCTTCAATATTATTGAAATAATTCTAGGTGATAGAAAAGATGAAAAGCTCCTAAACTCATTTCATAAACTGTGTAAACTGGTGGTTCTCATAGTGTGTTTCCTGGATGAGCTGGGCAGGCTAAGCTGGGACCTATTTAGGAGTGTGAATTGTCTGGCCTCACCCAAAACCTGCAGAAGCTGTGGGGTTGGAATTCTTAACCTAAGGTTCTCTAGTGACTGAAGTGCATTGCTAATATTTGAGAGGCACTGCAGTAGATGTAGCTGGCGTACATAAAAATACAGCTGTTTCATCTTCAGACATCTCTCCTAAAGTTACCTGCTTTTTATTTTTCCCTCTCAACATCACAATCTTGAGCTTGTCCATTAATTTTTCCCTCTCATGAATAATTATTTTTCTGCATAACAAATCTGTTTCATGTATACATTTGTCTGTGCATTGACTTTTATTATTACTTGGAAAGTCATTTGAATAGAGTGCAAGGGGCATGGAGGTCAGAATTAGCAGATGGAGTATGGGCTGTGTGCGTTAGCATTGGGTGGGTGGTGGATGTAGCACCAGCACCTTGCTCTGGGGTTTTTACTGGCAACAGAAGTTGCATGTGTGGGATGAGGTCAAGGAGGATGGTACATGGATTAATATTAGCATCTACACATATATGGGTGGTAACTGATTCAAAACTAATTTAGACAAAACAATTTGTAGGTTGCATTATAATTACCAAATGAGAAGTAAAGGTAGACTGGTACAATGAGTGGGAAGCATTTTTATATATTTTAATACTGAGGTAAAGAGGCATGTGAATTGCACCACAGAAGCCAGGCATTTCACACCCATTATAGAATTCCCCTCTGTATCTACTAGTAAGAGTAGTTATGATCAGCTCCATTTTTTCAGATGGGGAAGGAAAGGATGAAAAGAGCTCAGGAACTTGCACCTCGTTTTTTGCCGGCTTCAAAATCAAGTCTGCCTTTCTTTAATTCTGTCTTGGCTCCTTCTCCTAAGCCTCTTAGACCTTTTTTTTCCTGAACCTGAGTTCACTCCCAAGAAATCTGAGTCTATCTGCTCCCTGAAATAGTTTTCCAAAAGGGTCTTTTCCAACAGATAATGCACTTCCCCCTTGTTCATTTAGAAATGCTTCCACGTTAGAGCCCTTCAATGGTGTTTTTATTGCTTAGGTCCAGAGACTAACAAATCATTACACATGCTCTATAAAAGAAACCATTTTAATATTAATAGCCCAGTCATTTGGGGATTAAAGGTTTGGGGTTTGCTTTGGCACACAGAAGGAATATTAGTTACCTGTAATTCTGGTTTTCAGGAGGCTCATAACTGTAATAGATAACAGCTCCCCGAATCTAAATTTCCTGGCACCTGACAGGCCTACATCTGAAAGCTCAGACTTCCCTGTCTCTGACCACCCACAGGGAGGAGGCTCAAATCTGTCAACAATGTGGTCTCTTCTATGAAGCTGCTTTCCACAGAGGGCTCTGGTCCTCACATGGAAATGGAGACGCAGAGCCCAAGATGACTGAGTTGTCATAAATATAGACTTCTTGAGAGCAGAAATTATAAACAGGGCTGAGGAACAAGGGAGAAGTTCTCTCAAAGAAGAGGAGCAAGTTTTCTTGTATTTGCCTGCCTGGAGCCAACCAAATTGGCCCCTAGGAATGGAGGTGGCTGTGTCAACAAATTTTCAAGGAGATCAGGACAGCTAGTCTTTTTCTTTCTAAGGCATAGCATAGTTTGACAATGTTAGCTTTGCTCCCTTTGCTTCCTGTCCCTTGTTCAAAGTCCTTGAATTGGCTCATTACCTTGTAGAATGAAAAAAAAAATTTTTTTTCTATCTGCCTGCAGGCAAATAGTTTTCATTTTACTTTCTTACAATTAGTTGACAAAATTTAGTATGAGTCAATTAGCATATCATATGATTCTTTAAAACATTACATTTTTAAAGCAAAGGAAAATTCTTTTTCCTTTGAAGAAAATTCTTTTTCTTCAAGTTAAAGAATGAAACCTCCAATAGGAGTTCTTGATTGTTTTTATAAGCATTCCAAAATAAATGGCAAGGTAAGAGTTACTTAAGCTGCTTTTGCTGAAAAGCATCAACTCCTTACTTGGTTCCACAAACTACCTAACAACAGAAGAAAAGTTTGGCATCTCTGCCTCCATTTTGTACCTGCTGTCCTTTGCTCTGAACCATTGTCTTCTGCAACCACCTTGGAATCAAGGAATGATTGATAACATCTTTATGACCAGGGATTGAAACTATCCCTAAGGAACAGGGGAGCCTTGCAGGACAGACCATCTCTCCAAATGAGAACAATTACCTATAATGATGAGGCTGCAGCCTGGAGCAAGAATTATCATGTCTTGGGAACCAGATTGCTCCCCTCAAGTGATGACAGCGATAACAACTTCAGCAGAACCCTCGAAGAATAAGGACTGAGATAATAGTCAACCAGGCTCCACTGGACTATTGGAACACATCTGTGACTGGGACCATTTAACTATGCATAACTTTTGTTCTTTGCCATAATTCTTTGTCTATTCTGAGTGCTTACTTGTATCTTCTCACAGTATGTCCCTGGCTGTGTAATAAATCTCCTTTCTCTGCCCTTCACCTTGTTTCTTTATTTTGTGTGTAGAGGTGAGTGGACAGACCTAACATGTGGAAGCCCAGGAATTAGGGTCTGGGGTCCAAAACTTGCTTTAATAACACACTAATGTTGCTTTATTACTTGGAAATAGTTTGTGACTACAACTAAACCATATATACTCATCAAAGTTGGCAAGTAAATTTGATAGCCTACATGGTGCCATACATATGGTGAACACTATCAGAAATCCCAAATTATTTTTATGTTCATTGAAGAGAAACAACCTGGTAATGCTAGAGCTAATGTTGATTTGTTTGGAACATAAAAAAACATATAGTCATTGTATAAAAATCTAAAACAAAAACAATCATATGAGCATCTCAATTGATGCACAAAAAGTCTTTGACAAAATCCAATATCATTTTATGATAAATGCTGTGAAGAAATTAGGAATAAAAGATATGTACTTCAACATATTAAAGGCTATATTCAACAAACCTATAGCCAGCATCATACTATAGAGGAAAAAACTAAAATCATTTCTTCTAAAGTCAGGAATGAGGCAAGGGTGTCCGCTTTCCCCACTCTTACTCAATATAATACTAGAATTCCTAGTCAGAGCAATAAGGCAGCAGGAAGAAATAAAAAGGCTATGAATAGGGAAGGAAGAAGAGAAATCTTTCCAATTTGCATAGGATATGATCCTACACTTAAGAGACTTTAAAAATTCAACTGAAAAACTGTGATTAAACACTTTTGGAAATGCAGCAGGATATAAAATCAACATACAAAATTTAGTATATTTTCTATATACCAAAAATGAATAGGCTGAGAAAGAAATCAGGAAAACAATTCCATTTACAATGGAAAAAAGACAAAAAAAAAAAAAAAAAAACCTAGGTATAAACTTAACCAAGGAGGTGACCTCTACAATGAAAATGACAAAACCTTGAAGAAAATATCAGAATACGGGAAAACCCCCCATGTTCATGAATTGGAAGAATTAATATTATGAAAATGGTTATAATATTGGAAGCAGTCTACAGATGCAAAGCAATGCCCATCAAAATTCCAATGTAGAAAAATCAACCCTAAAATTCATATAGAAGCATAAAAGACCCCAAATAGCAAACGTAATCCGTAGTGAAAAGAGCAAGGCTGGAGATGTGACAATACCAGATTTTAAATTATACTAAAGAGTAACAAGAACAGCATTGTATCAGCATACAGAGAGACCAATGGAATAGAAGACCTAGAAATCAAACCACAAACTACAGCTATCTGATTTTTGACAAAGGAACCAAAAACATACACTGGAGAAAAGACAACCTCTTCAACAAATGGTACTGGGAAAACTAACTATCTATAGTTAAAACCTGAAACTAAACTCCTGTCTCTCACCTTGTATACAAATCAATTCAAAATGGATCAGAGCTTTTAGTGTAAGTCCTGAAACTTTGAAACTACCACAGGAAAAAAATAGGCAAAACTCTGGAAGATTTAGACATATGTAATTATTTTCTGAATAGGACTTCAATTGTCCAGGAAGTAAGAGAGCAAGAATTGACAAATGTGGCTGCATCAAATTGAAAAGGTTTCTGCACATCAAAAAAAAAAAAAAAAACCAGTTGCCAGAATCAAGAGACAACCCACAGAATGGGAGAAAATCTTCAACAGCTATTTAGCAGATAAAGGAGTAATATTCAGAATATACAAAGAGCTCAAAAAGCTAAACAGCAAAAGAACAAATAATCCAATGATTAACTGAGCAAACAAGTTGAACAGTTTTCAAAAGAAGAAATGCAAATGGCTAGCAAATACATAAAGATATGTTCAACATTGTTATCCACAAAGGAAATGCAAATCAAAACATCACTGAGATTCTATCTTATCCCAGGCAGAATGACAATCATCAAAAAAAAAACAACACATGCTAGACAGGATGTGGGGAAATGGGAACCATCATACACTGCTGGTGGGAATGTAAATTAATGCTGTGTAAATCATTATCAAGGTTCATCAAAAAGCTAAAAATAGACCTAGCTTATGACCCAGATACACCACTCTGGAGAATGTATCTGAAGGAGTGTAAATCAATACACAAGAGAGACACCTGCACACCATGTTCATCCAGCACTATGTACAATTGCTGAGCTAAGGAATCTGCCTATGGGCCCAGCAACTAACCAATGGATAAGGAAAATGTGGTATATATACACAATAGAGTATTATTGAGCATAAAGAGAACAAAATTTTGTAATTTGTAGGAAAATGGATGGAGCTAGAGATCGTTTTAAGCAAAATAAGCCAAGTTCAAAAAGTCAAATGCCACATGCTTTCACTCATATGTGAAATCTAGGTCTACAATGACAACAATAATGAAAATGGGACATGAATGTAAAAGGGGAACTATGGGGGGTGGCAGAATCAGTGGGAAGGAAGAGGGAGATAAGGGGAGTACCAGGAAGTGAAGTTTGAAGAATATTACATACATTGTATAAAGATAGCACAATGAAATCCACCAAATACTGTTTGAAAAAGTGGGGGGGAAGAGGAGGAAGGAGGGCCAAGGGAATATATTGGAGGGGGTGAACCTGCCCAGAGTACACTGTATTTATCTATGAAATTTTTATAATGAAACTCCCTTGTACTATTAATGATAACATTTTAAAAATTTAGCTAATGTAGGAAAAGTGCTTAGAACTGTTTCTGGCACACACACACATAAATAAAAACAAAAAAGATATTAGAAAAAAACAAGTAGTAATGCAACTATCCAGACTTCCCAACTCATTTCCTTTAGTGTTCCACACATCTGTTTTGTACATACAATAGTTGAAATTGTATCATAAATTCCCACTTTTATCCTTTTCCTCCTAATATTTTAATTTAACCACTTCCCCAAGCTATAGTCTTTTCATAAAGAGTAGTTTAAATGATTTTAAATAACCCAACATATAGGTACATATTATATAGTTAACATTCTCCTATTGAAAGATGTTTGATTCATTTCCAAATACAAATGCCTCAAATAACATTTCTGAATGCCACAAAATTTATTTCTGAATTCTGGACTATTTCTGTAGGAAAAAAATCTGAGAAGTATTCCAGAAGATTCCATAATTATTGCTTAAAAGAATATGAACCCTTAGTAGGCTCTTGATGTTGCAAATTGCTGTCCTAAACTGTTTACTTAAAAAAATTCTTCAAGAATTTCCTCATGACTTTGTTCTACCCAAACGCAATTTTTTTTCTAATTCCAGTTGCCTTGAATTAGTGTAAAGCATGGTCTGGGGTTTCCAGACCACTTGCCAATGGCCTGAGGTCCTACAGTCAAGGCTGTAAGTCTATACTGACAACCTCTTGGTAGTCATGGCTACAACTCCTGTGAATTCTGCCTACCTGGTGAAGAAAGTTAGTTTTGAAAAAGGTGCAGGCTGTAAGGTGGCAGCAAGGTTGGGAAAGAGACACTAGGAAGGATTACAAAATACACTCTAGGCAGATGGGCTTATGCAGTGAGACAGCCAGGAGATAAGAGTACATTAAAATAATAACAACAATAATATTAATAACAGGAATGACAAGTTTGTTGCCATCCCAGCAAAGTTTCTTCCAAAGTGCTGCTGGCTTTGGAATCTGAGATTCCATGAAGAACTAGGAAGCTTTAGAGTCAGGATTCGGGTGTCCTGGAGGTATGAAGTCTCTGCAAAGCTTTGTTTAAAGCTCTAATGTGTGAAATTGAAACAGCACATCCCACTCTTCTAAGCCCTGATCGGAGCAAGTAGCTAAATAGTAGGTAGCAAAATGTTCTGGAGTGAATGAACACTTTTTTATTTGGCCAAATAGAGAAAAATAAATGTGAGGCATATGGAATAGGTCTTTTAAAAAGGAGAATGAGTGGTGACTTTTTTATTAATAGATAAATTATGACCTTTGGTCTTTTGCATACATGTGTACATAGAACCACATTCACCTTAAAACTCTTTCTTATCTTTGAATTCACCACAGTTAATGCTTTGCTCATGTTAAAAACTCAAAAAATACTTGCCAAATTTAATGGAATATATATTTTCTTCCTATAGTTATTTGAAGTAGGGATTCATCCCATGTCTTTTCAGTGAAACCCTTCTGTATTTATGGAGTAGGTGCATGTCTTTCTTTTGTCTTTCTATCAGCCTAAAGTTCTAACAACTTCCTTTATAAAGAGGAAGGAAACAAACTGCCTATTTTCTTTGCCATTTAGGTGCCACACTCCAGCTATTCAGGCCCAAACTGAACCTCTGCCCTGTTTCTCCCCTTGTCTGGGAGGCTGTTCCTAACTCTGTCCTGCTGCTTCCTCGGTTTGCCTATTCTGCCTGGGATACAGCTACCTCACCAAGAAAGGCAGTCTCCTCTCCTCTCTGTGATTTTCCATCGCAGCCCCTCGGCCTTTCCACAGCATATTGCAGTTTCTCTTATTTCAGTAATTTTTTAATTTCCATATTTTTCAAACTTTAAAATCTCATGACAAATATTTCACATGGGTTTATACACACACACACACACACACACACACACAAAGACAATAGTTTATTGAAAAACAGACTAAAGAAGCTTGGTATAGTGAAATCTGGTTTCTACTTTTGTTTGTTTATTAAAGAAACAATTATAAAAACTGCTTCAACTCACTAGATTGACCTCACAACCTATACAGCACTATCCAAAATTTGAAATTCTGGGTTGGTTTTTGTCTTCTACACTCAGTGGTTATAAAAAATAGGATCCATGAAGTCTGAGAATATATTTTCATTTACAGTGGACAATAATAGTTTTTGAACAAATGAATCCTTGACAAAATGAATAAATTCACAAATGAAATCTTACAAAATGTTTCTTTCTTATGTTGGTATAACTGTGCTTTTAAGTAAAAATAAGTGGAGTGTGATTTCCTTTCTGATGAAACAATTTTTGGCATCCAATTTAATATTCAGGGGTCCATAAACATTTCATGGAAGATACTGGCATTACCAAACACTTCAGCAATGCACAGAATTTGGAATACACTTGAAAAATAGAACTTTTATAGTTCATAGTATGCATGATAAAACTGCTGCTTAAACAAATCAGAAAACTCCACTCTCCTATTCTCCTATTTGGGGTGAAAAAGGGGGTGAGTGAACAAATGGTAGGGGAAGAAGGTAAGGAAGAAAACAGGCCTCCTAACTCAAACAGAAGTTGTGTATCACATTGCAGGCTCTGTAAAATGTTTCTATTTGCAAAATATTTTTTCCACAAGTTTATTTAAAATCTGATACCTGATCATGCTATTACTGCTTGATCTTTGTGAACGAAGGAAAAAATAATTCTGTTCAAAGTAACAAACTTTCCAAGTGACTTAAAAATGGTTGTCTATTCCTATGAATGTTCCATGATAAAAACCTACCAATAACCTTTGCTTTTCAAGAATAAGATGATGTAGCTAGATGTGGTGGTAATCTCAGCACTTGGGAGGCTGAGGCAGTAGAATCAAAAGTTCGAGGCCAGTGTGAGCTTTTTGAGACCTTGAGATAGCCTAACCTAGGGGTATAGTTCATTGGCAGAACGCTAGCCTGGAATGGGCTCCATCCCCAGCCTGCAAAAAGCAAACAAACAAACAAAAAGCCAATGTATTTTTATTTCCTTTCTTAAAAGGAAAGAATAAAGGAGAGAGAAGTTTCCCTTATTCAAAATCTTTTTTTACATAATTATTTCTTGTGAAACATTAGTGACCATTCATCTGCACTAAAGCCTTCTCAAGCTAGTGTGCCTCAGAGTTCACTGGAGGGCTTCTTAAACAGATTGCTGTTTCCCATCCCTACAGTTTCTCTGGGTGGAATCCCAGAATTTGCAGGCTCAACAATTTCTTTGGAAATGCCAATGCTCCTGGTTTGAGCACCACAGTTTGAGAAGATCGGCCCTAAAGCAATGATTCTCAACTGGGGCAAATTCTATCCCCCAGTGGACATATGGCAAGGTTTGGAGACACACTTGGTTGTCACCATTGGGCATGGGGGATTCTCTGCTGGCATCTGGTGGGTAGAGGCCAGTGATGCTGCTCAACACCTGTAATACACAGGCTCCTTCCACAACAATGAATTATCCAGCCCCAATGCCAGGTGCTGTTCTGCTGGAACTTTCTTTCTCATGCAGCACGCTGTTTAACAAGAGCTTAAATAACAAGTAAAACAAGAGCTACTCAGTTCAGAAGCCTTCAACTAAAGTGGGATGATGTCACAGACATTAAATTAATTGGGTGGTGTCTCAGCAGCTATCTACTGTCATCTTTCTCTGTGTCTCTGTCTCTCCCACATTCACATGTCCATTAAGCTTATAAAACACCATATAGCCCAGACATTTACTCATCCAAAATGCAAATAAGAGCCTGTGTATGGCTGATGAGGGACATGAAGCCAGTTGGGACAGAGAAACACCTTTATTCATTCCCTGAGGGGCTGGCATCACCTTGTTCAAAGCAGATAGGATTCTGGAAATTATAAATACCAGGTGCCACAAAATAATGGAGCAGGGAGGACATTGCTATTTCCTAGCAGACTCAATACTTCTCTATAATATCATTTATTAATGGCAGAAGGTTTAACTTTGTGTCTTGGTCAAGGATTCAGCAAAATTAGGAGGGATTCAGTGATTCTCTTGGGTGCCCTCTTGCCCCTCCCCCTTTCCAGCTATTTTCAGAATTTTTAGAGACAATGCCACACAAAAGAGAAAGGTGTTCTTACAAAAAAGAGAAAGGTGTTCTTACACAAAATAGAAAGGTGTTTTCTATCAGGTGTGACTTCTTCCCATCTTCCCCATGAGCCTAGTCTCAACAAATGGTTCCCAGTGAGAGTTACTTATAGTGGAAACTTAGGATTCATTCTTATTGCTCTTTTTCTCTCCTCATCCCTGCATCATTCAGTTTGTCTCCAAGTCTTATGGTTTTTCCTTTCTATATCTCTCTTCTAGACTTGCCAGTATTTCCACTTCAACCTTGTCTCATATGAGCATTACGTCTTGCTGATTAGAGTAGTCTTTCAGATGTCCTGTCAACATCTCACCTTAGCCCTAATTCATACTCTGACCAAGTGATCTTTCTAAAACATATATCAGATCATACGCCTCCCCTGTCATTTGTTACCAATAGATCTAAAGACCTTACAATGGTTTATAAAGCTTTATACAAATAAGTCTCTGTTTAATATTCAGATGGCTCCTCTTCTCTCCATTCCTCCATTCTCCCATTATGTTACAACAATCCTGAATATTCTTGGCTACCATGAAAGGGCCACTTTCTCCCTTCATCCAGTTGGCTCTCCATGACTGTAGGATCTGCATCCATGGATTCAACAAACCACAGATACATTTTTTAAAAATTGCATTTGTATTGAGTATGCACAGATTTTTTCTTTTTTGTCACTATTCCTTTAAAAATTCATATAACATTTTTTGCATAAAATTTACATTATATTGTTAGAAGTAATCTAGAGATACTTCAAAATATATGGGAGAGTGTGCATAGGTTCTATGCAGCTACAACATTATTTTATATAAGGAACTGGAGCATTTGCAGAGTATGTATCCACTGCAGAGGGGGCGTGTGTTTGTCCTGGAACCAATCCCCATGGATACCAAAGGACAACTGTACAGTCCTTTCACATGTGCTGTTTCCCCTGCCAAGAACACTTGAATAATTGTCCCTGCCTTCTGCCCTACTTCCCACTATTTCAGGCTTCAGCTAAAATAGCATTTCCCTTGGGAAGCTTTCCTTGACCTCCCAACTCTGAGTTAGGTGCCCCACCCCTGTGTTCTCATGGCACCTTGTAAAACTCCTCATGGTAATTATCGTCTGCTGTAATTCTCTAAGTCCCCCAGTAGTCTGCAAAGTGCTAAGACTATAGGGTCCCTATGTCTATTTGTTTTATCATCATAGTTTCTGTACCTGGTACACAGGAAATATTGGCTGTACTTCTTGGTGGGAATTTAATAAAATATATTATCCTGAGAAATAATTGAATGAAGCTGGTAGAAAGAAACTAAAGGATAGTTTTCAGGGATTCTTGAAATCAACCCATGCTTCCTATATTTCACACTTATATGCCCCCATTTCTGTGGTAAAATCATTACAAAACCAAGCTCTTCTTGGTAGGGAGAACTGATATCTTTCTAAAGCCTTTAATGCTTTCACATTCTTTTTTCCCTATTGCATATCTAACCAGATCAAAACATCATGGGAAGCCAGAGAGACTCCACCATATGAAGCCAAGGCAAAAAGAAGAGGGGGCAAGAACAGTGGGGTGGTCCCCATCATACAGAATCTGGTAGGTATAGAGAGAGGCAAAGATTTTGGTTTTAGCCCAACAGAACTTTAAAAAGTTTAAACTGAGATAGTGGCATCATCACTCTAGCCACTTTGTGGAAAGAAGATTGGAGGATGGGCCACAATGGAAAGAGAGGGATCAGTTCATAGACCACTAGAACATCCCAATGGGTGGCAGTGCTGTGACCTAAATGGCAGAAATGGATACTGTAAAAGCAAGCTGACTCAACATGTGTTTTGGAGATAGAATATGGAGGAGTTGCTGCACGTTTGAATTTGGGAGTTAGGAAAAGAGGAAGTACGATGTCTAGGTATTTGGATGAAACACTTGAATGAGCAGTGCTGCTACTTGCTGAGATGGGAAGACAGTGAACCTCCTAATCTCCCAGGCTCTGTCCATCTTCACTATGAAGGTTGCCATCAACTGCAATCTCCAAACTTCTTCAACAACTTGGAAAATCATTGCCCCATCCCTCGTCTTTTCTCAGGTGTGTGCTGAACTCCCCCACCTGGCTTATGTTCCTTGAAGATGACAGGTCTTTCACACCCTGAAATGCCTGGGTCAGAACTTCGGAGGTGGTAGGCACACCATACAAATTTGTTTCTTGGTGAATTAAGTACAATTCACCTGCAACAGACTTCCTGATAGCTGCTAAGAATATCTGGTTCACATCCTCCAGATCTTATCCTAATTGAACATTTTTAAAAGCCCATTACCCAAAAGCCTTTGAAAACTATGTTCCTGTCAGAATATTAAGGACAGGCATTTAACTTTTGTTATATACTCTGTTATTATTTAACATTATCCCTTTCCACTTGATATATAGTTATTTTTCTTTCCCATTATTAAGTTCTACCTTAAAATTCAACCTCATTTCCTCTTCTATTAAATAGGAATTGAGGATAGCTTTCTCCTCATGGAAAACACTTTGAATTTTTCAAGTACATTTCATTTTTTACAATGTTCATTCACACTTTGCTTAGAATACTTATAAAAAACTTTAAGATATCATAATATCACGTTTCAATTCATTTTTACAGGTTTTTTTCAAAGACACAAATTTGGTGCATATTTGGAGTTAAGACTTGTATTATAACTTCCCACACAAAGCTAGGATGCTGTCTGTAATTCTTAACAGTAAAAAGGGAACATAGTTATCAAGAACGTATGCAGAGGCGGGATTAGGCTTTTTCTTGTTCTTCCTTTCTATTCATGACCTTTGAGAATTACTGAGAAAAGTTTATTTTTGTTCAGTCTACTCCAGTACTCAGCTATACATTTTATCTATCATTTGGCATTTATCACAA
Organism: Castor canadensis; assembly: GCF_047511655.1. Lineage (NCBI taxonomy): Eukaryota > Metazoa > Chordata > Mammalia > Rodentia > Castoridae > Castor > Castor canadensis. The sequence goes on along the minus strand of NC_133395.1, from coordinate 102,465,447 downwards.
TCATCTGTGGTAGATTTTACCTCCCCTTCACAGATCAACAAAAGAATATTTAGCAGGATAAAATAATTTGTCCAGTTAAGAAGGTGAATATAGTTAATATACTTTTTATACAAGTATGCATATAGAATTTTTAAACATGTTAAAATCACCATAAGAAGGGAAATAAAGTAGAAAGGAGAAAAATAGAAGGATAAACCAATTTGGGTCATAATGCATATACATGGAAATACCATAATGAAACACCCTGTATAGCTATTTTAAACAAACAAAAATGTAATTTTTTTTTATAAAAACAGAGCACAGAAAGGCAAAGCAGGTCCTGACTGGGGGTTGGCACCAGTGGGAGAGGGGAGGATACAAGGAAAGGTGGTTAGAGGGTCAATATAGTGGAAATATTCTGTACATATGTATGCAAATGGAAAAATTTTGAAATGTAAATTTCAAAAATGTTGAAAGTATTCCAGGAATGAGGGGTATGGGTGAAAAAGGAGAATGACGGGGGAGCAAATTCAGTTATGATATATGGTAAGAATGTTTGTCAATGTCACAATGTACACCCAGTACAACAATAATAAAAGTAAAGAAAAAAATAATTTGTCCGAGGACGGACAGCTAGAGACAGCACCACCTGCATCCAAAGCCAGAACTTGGTGACACAAAGGTCCAGGAATTTTCTCTACACAATTTATTTAGCTTTGAGTGATGGTGGCAGGGGATGATCACCTTCAGAAAAAACCAGTTCCCTTGTAGCTCTTGCCAAAGTATATGCAAGTTCTCCCTAAGTCAGTCCCATCCCTGAGGCTTCCATGTACTGTTGATTCCTCCCATCTAGTACACACATTCTTTACATGGGCCTCAAAGGGGTCTATGAAATCCCTGGTATTATGTGCCAATTTTACATCCATAATAAATGCATTTTCTGGAGAGTAGATCTATCTTTTTTTTTCCTTTTAATCCAATATTCAAAGGGGTCTCTTTCCCTAATCCTTCCCAAAGGATCAGATCCTTTTCCCTGGGAATGCAGGGTAAGTCAGTGCTTCCCATACTTGGAAAGAGGCACCAGTTCCAGGTTACCTTCCAGGTGACCTTTCTTGGTAACCTGGAACACTGTGGGCCCTCAGCCACTTTAGAATCATTCTTTTGAACATATTCCAGCTTTACTAAAGCCTGCCACTCCAAGGAAGCAGCATGGCATTCCTGGAATGACTACAATTTTCTATTCAGTTATTTGTTCAATATCTTATTTAAGAATAGGAAGGTCATTTATTTTATTTTATTCCTTTTACAAGTCTCCTTAAAATTTTTTAAAGTTTAGAAAATACAGTATTACAGTCCAAATCCTTTTACTATACTTCCTACCTTTGCTCCCCAAGATAAAAGGCTTGGAATCCGGGGGTCATATTTTCTTTGCTTTTCTAACTTCAGGACACATGGGAATTACTAGTCATGTTTGTAGAAACCTGCCTTAGCAAGGATATATCAGAAGTTCAAGAGAACTTGGCCATGAAGCGCCCATGCCCTGCAGATGGACAGGTCTTGACTCACACATTAACTGGAACAAGATCGAGCACCCACAGTAGCTTGACACTCACCTTGCTGTCCTCCAGGCTTTGAAGACCTGCAGATACGCCCATACTCTCACCTGAGTGTCTTCGTACTCCACTTCCAAGTCCAACAGAATGAAGACTTTCTAAGCAAATAAACTGCTGGGAACCCAGAGCCACATCCTGCAGTTACATGGCTACCCCAATTACACACTCTTGAAATGCATCTTAGATGCCCGTGCTGACCGACGCTGGACTGGCGTCATGACTGTGCGGGTTTTGCCAAACAATGCTCCTCCCAGACAAACAGCTCCCAACAGCAGGCTGCTCTCTCCGGCTGGGGATTCCTCACCATGCCTCCAGCCTGCAGCAGGATGGAGAGCAAAGCATGTGGTAACCTAAGCCCTGATGAAATGAGACTCCTGGAGCATCAGGAACCTCTCGCACAGCAACACCTGACACGCTACCTTATCCATGTCCACAGGCTCTGCCACCATTACAACATCCTCTCCCTCCCAGCCCTAGCTCAAGTCCACCCAGCCTAGTAATAATAATAATTGCACTGAGAAATGGTTCTCTCCACTAATTACGCTGCTTATAACCAGTGAGGAGTGAAACACTAATTTGCCTAAAATAAGGCTTTATGGTCTCTGCATATGTGAAGTTTCCATGGGGTGGAAGCCATCAGGATTCAGGACTGATAATTGTCAGGATGAATTTCAGGGGTCTGACTTTTTTTAAAGCGGTTTTCTGAATGCCCCTTCTTTATTGCTAGGATGCCTGGCAATGAATTTAATTTCCTTTATCACCCTCTTCAGAGAACATGTTTCTGCTAGTATGTAAGGTCTGGAGATGTCTGCGTGCCAAGACATTGCTCCTAAATGAAGTCTTACATAAACCCAACAAATTATCTTCAGATACAAGTAATCTCAATGGACTATTGCAGAGCCATGGAAATAACTGCTGGTATATTAACAAAACAAGATCTGGCTGTGCAGACTTCAATATGCCTGAATCACACAGGTATCATGCCAGTAACATTGCACCATAAAATTTTCTTAAGGTAGTGGCATGCTTTATTCTCTCTCATCTTTCCATTCTTTCCTTCACTTCCTTCTTCCCTCCTTCCATTCCCCCTTCTATCCTTTTAGGTAGACATTGTATCCTCTCCTCTTCCTTCCCCTCCCCTCCTCTTCTTTCTTTATCTATCTATGTATCTATCTATGTATCTATCTATCTGTCTGTCTGTCTATCTGTCTATCTATCTATATCTATTTCTTCTTTCTCCTCCCTCTTGTTTCTCCCTTTGTCTGTCCCACCTTCTATAATTTAGAATCTATATTTTGCTCTTAACCCACCTGAAACCTCCAGATTCCAAACATCGTGCATTACATTGCTCATTTTCACCTTCTTTTGAAGAAGTGCAGTGTTACTCAGTCCCCATATTTCTAGAAGGTACTTACACGTGTCTCTTCTACTTAACAGTCCTCAATGAATTCCTATTGGGTACAAGGCACTGTCCTCTGAGCCTAGCATACAACACCCCAATGGCCTGCCCTGCTCTGGTTCTGCACTTGCACTCATGCACAGCAGACTTTCATATCTTGCACTTCCAAGCACACTGACACCTCCCAGACAAGCTTGGCACCACAACACACCAGAGCTGCTGCACCTACTGGCTCCTTTCCAGGAAAGCCTGGGCCTGCCTTTTGAGCCCACATCCTTCCTTCCTTCCTCAGGCAAAGTGAGTTACTTTCCTGCTCTCATGGACACTGCATTGCAAACATTTAATTCTACTGGTCTCCCCAAATAGGTTAAGAGTTCTTGGGGCAAAAGTGTTGCTGACTCACCACCAGGTGGTTGCTCAATGAGTGTGAGCTGAATGAACTTTGTTTCTTTGAGTTTCTCTTGGATGCTTTACAAGTATAAAGAAGCAGTGTAATCTAGTGTTTATGTGTATGACCAGATGGGGCCAAATTGTACCTGTGACTTGGTGCCTCAGTTTCCCTATCTGTAGAATGGAAACAATAAACACTGCTCACCTCTAGGATTAAGTGAGTTACTTTATGTAATGCAGTTAGAACATTGCCTAGAAAATAAAAAGAGACTCATGCTATATGAGTGTTGAATAAAATGGAAGTGAGTCTGACACCCATGGCTGCCTCTGCTGTGCTTGAAGGAGAAGGTTCTAGATGCTATTAGGACTGGCTTGATTGAGATGAACAGATCTTTTGTTAGGAATATGCGTCCACCTCATTCCTCCAGTCAAAACTATAGATGCTAGGGTTGGGCATGGTGGAGTGTGTCTGTAATCCCAGCTACTACAGAGGCAGAGATTGGAAAGACCATGAATGGAAGACAGCCTACGCAAAAAAAAAAAAAAAAAAAAAATTAGTGAGACTCCCATCTTAATAAAAAAGCTAGGCAGAATGGGGCATGCCTACAATCCTGGCTATACAGGAGATAGAGGTAGGAGGATGGTGGTCCAAGGCCAGTCCTGGGCAAAAACTCTGAGATGCTATCTGAAAAATAACTAAAATTAAAAAAAAAGGCTAGGGATGTGATTCAAGTGGTAGAGTGCTGCTTAGCAAGCACAAGGCCCTGAGCTCAAACCCCAGTACTGACAAAAACAAAAAGAAAAAAACCCACAAATGCTAACACCAAGAATAGACCTCCAAGGCAGGGCATGGTGCCACCGGGATCTATAATCCCAGCACTTGGAAGTCTGAGGCAGGAGGATTGTGAGTTGGAGGCCAGGAGGCCAACCTGGGCTACACCGGAAGACCCTGTCTCCAAAAACAAACAAATACACAAAGAGAATCAAAAAACATTCTACAGGAGTGCTAAGAGTGGGCTTATGCCACACTCAAGGTACACATGGGCTACAGTGCTGGGTCTGGGAAACACATGAGGATAAAACCTAGTTAGGAAATACAATTCTTAGGCTGTTATATATGGGAGGATGCACATTGGTTCCAAACTATTTAACACAAAATGTGTTTAATGTCCAGAAAAGAAGTTCAAAAAAAGCCTTAATCTCAAAAGATGAGTAGAAGTTAAAAATTCTGGCCACTGATGGCAATCAAAGACATTCTGGATTTCTTTTGTGTGCAGATCAACCAAAAGGGGATTGTCTGGGCTGAAATTCTGCAAAACATAGCTCCACCTGAGTGTGTGCTCCATGATGGTCCCTGGGTATGCACACACCCTGGGTGTATCCTTTGTGAGTTCCATCCTGCAGAGCCTCATGCTTCAGCCACCCCAGCCATCCTGGAAAAGCCAGAGAGAGGCTCGCCCAGGCAGGGCTGTGCCTCCTGAGATGCCCTCTCTCTCCTGCCTGTAATACTTGCTTGGTTAGCACTTTTCTGGGAAAACCTCCTTGGTCTCTACAAGGACTTTTGCTCTGGGCTTCAAGGCCCCCTAAACATACAAACTTCTCAAAGCACTTATCCTGTATGACAATGACTTGCTCGCTTCCTGTCTCCCTCACTATACTGTGAATCCTTCAAGAAAGGGAGGGACTGTGCCTAGTTACCCATTATTTCTCAATGCTCTCCACAGTGTCAAGTACACAGTAGGTGCTCAATAAATGCTCAGTGGATATTATTGAACAGTCAGACTTCCCTGGGTCTGTAAGGGCAAACTCATTGTGAGGCACCTAAGGTAGCAGCAATTCTGGGTTTCCCTGTGCACTGTTTACCAGGACCATAACCTGGGGATACTGGGAATATGGCTAAGGAATGCTCACATCTGACAAGGCTAGAATGATCTTACAGGAAGAAGGCATAGTTAGGATTCCTTAAAAAGGTTAGTACACGTAGTAGCCTGAGCTGAGTTGAAAAGCTTTTTCGTTAATTTCAACTATGACTCACTTATTTTAGGTGAGAATGCACAGAGAAATTCACTTCAATGCCACAACTGGTGACCACTACTTACCCATCAGGATGAATAAATGTTAAAAGACTGTCATCACCCAGTGTTGGAAAGAATATGGAGTAATAACAGAACTCTCATATGCCACTGGTGGCAATGTAAGTTCATACCACTACTTTGGAAAGCTGTTTGGAAGTTTCTAATACAGTTAAATATGTATCTATCCTATAACCTGCCAAATCTACTCTTAGGTATATAGCCAAGAGACATACATATGACCTTCAAAAGATAGCCCCAAACTGTAAACAATCCAGTTTCCCCTTATTCAACAGGAGAATGAAAAACAAATTGTGGTATATCCATATATCGATACTACTCAGCATTAGAAAAAATATGAAATACTGATTTTTGTACCAATGTATATGACTCTCATAGATGTTACAGTGTTGCAAAAATATCAAGTACAAAAGAGTGTGTATTATCTAATGTTATGATTTTCATCAATAGTGATGAAAGTCAGACCATTGGTCAAACCTAAGGGAAGGGGAGGTGGAGAAAGGGAGGGGCAGGAGGTAACCTTTGAGGATGTTGTGCGTGTTCTACATCTTCTCCTATGTGGTGACATGGTGTACCACTAAGCCTTACAAGTTTTTTCCTTTTTTGGGACAAGTTCTTGCTCTGTAGCCCAGGCTGCCTCAAACCCACGATCTTCATGACTCAGCCTCCCAAGTGCTAGGATTACAGGTGTGCAACACCACATCACGCCACTAAGATTTATAAACTTTAGCACATGCATGGCGTAGCTCACTAAGAAGTTTTAATAACAGATCACTAGGAGTCTAGAGGAGAAGAAACAACATACCCCATCATTCACATACAGCTCCAGGAACACATCCTATACACCTCTTTGGATCAGGGGAAAGGACCATCACTGAACATTGCAGTTGCACTGGCATAGTTGTGGATCAGACCATTATGGTAAACTCAACATGTTGAAACAAAAAAGGACAAGGATGTCCTCAGCTCAGGTGGCCACACCTGCAGTATAACTCACTTTTTGGTATGGGTGAACACCTCAACTGAGCTCTCTCTAGTGTAGGAATTTAACACCAGAGCTCCTCTCCTCATCACATGCCATGAATCGAGTCATTTCCTTGAGGAGATACTCTTAGGAAATCACATCTTAAAACCATAAAATAAGAACCCTCTGAAGAGTGTAAACATGCTAGAATCAGAAGATGGGCAATAAAGTCTTTCTGAAAAGCTTTGCAGAAATGTGAAACCAGAGATGATCAGAAACCTCCAATACCAGCAGCCTGTGTCTGCCACACCTGTGCAACCTAAAGGAAAGATGGCCCAGGAAAATGCATACTCTATTCATCACCAAATAGGGCTTTGGCCCAAAGTCAGGCTGAACCTGATCTGGGGAATTCCCTTTACTCTTCCAGTGCTTCTCAGCTGGATATTATTGCATTTGGGCAAGGCCAAATCTTTGTGTGTAGGCCTGCCCCTCATACTGAATGTCTACAGCTTAGTAGCACCCAGCACACCCATGCTATATTACCAACAAGATGCACGGACACATTTCCAAGATAAGAATCTCTGCAGTGTTCTGACAGAAGATCCTGTCAACATCCTGTTGCCCTAATCTACCCAGAATTAGAATCTAGAATCACTGTTAAATAAAATAGTATTGACAAGTCAACATTAAAAAAATGGAGACTGCTCTTAAAATCTGAGATTTCTATCCCCTTAAGAAGTGTCTCACTCATTACCTGTCCAGCTTTTGCTGGCTTTGAGCTTGCAGTCCTGAAATTGATGTCTATACTGCAGGTAGATCAAATGGCCAGCTACTGTCCATTCAGTCTTGCCAATCGGATTGGGAAAGCAGGAAGCCAGTAAACAGATGAGATCAAGAGCCATCTGTTGAAAACCTAGAACCCAGAACTGCGCTCATCTAAGCCTCAACCCCAGTCCTCCACCCCACCCGCCTCCACAGTCCCCCTGGGGGCTAAGCTTCAGGTATATCTTCTGGCAAATAGAGCTAGGGAAGAAAATCACCAGTAGAAGAAAAGAAATAATCTAAGTTCTCTGAGCCAGGCCAAACAAATGACTCTGTTTGGTTTTATACCCCAAATCCTTAGCTCTCCTACAGGCTTAAGAACTGGTTGTGTTACTATAATGACCTAACAGCATGTCCTTAGAGACTCCATTTTATTCCTATATCCTTTCAGAGAAAGCCTTAGTGCAGCTTTGCTGTTTGGTTTCCAAAGCCCTAGGAAGTATATCCCAAAGAGTGCTATGAAAGGTGAATTTAGGATTTAGGTTTATGGGCAACAAATTAAATAAATTATTGGTAAAATATTTTTTACGGTGATCTTTTGCTTTTGGAAAATGACACTTTTCATTTACAAAAATAATATAAAATTTCCTTTTAAAATAATTTATAAATATCCAAATAGTCAACATTAGAAAAAATGTGAGATTGGCGATAGAATTATGGCAGCTTAGAATGACTTTAATATCACATGGGCTCCTAGAACTTTGTAAATCTCTGAAAGCCTATGTGAGATTGTTTTCTGGGAGGAACCCCACAGTTTTCATCAGATTCCCCTAAAGGAAGCTGACTCCAAAATGTGAGGACAATTGTGCTGGAACCACAGCTGTGTTCCAGCACAGGCTACTGCATGGATATTGAGCACTAGGCACAAGCTAGTTCAAAGTGACATGTGCTGTACATGTACAGGACACATCAGATCTTGAAGACCTAGCATGAAAAAGAAAGTAAAATATTTCATTAGCAATTTTTATGCTGGTTACTTGTAATGGTATTTATACTGATTACTTGTAACTCAATGATATTGAGTTACCTAAAATGTAGTTTTAAGATAAACTTTATTACTTTTCTTTTGTAATGTGATTACTAGAAAACTGCCTATTATCTATGTGACTGGAATATGTGACTTATACGATATATTTAATGGATATATTATAGCACATAGCCAAGTAAAAGAAAATAACCTTAGGAGTCCATGAGAAGTTATAGTTATGAATATATTTTAAAGTTAGAAACTAAAGAAGAATTTGAGAGGAAAAATAAATTTTTATAAAATACTGATTTGGAGAAAAACAATGATACAAGTATAGATTTCACTTTGTTCCTTTCCCTTCATCACTTTAGACAGGAAAATAAACCAGTAGTGGAAGCTCAAGCCCTTTTATCTTTTCAAAGCAAAACTATGTTTCCATAAATTCAAACAGAGATAGAAATCCAACAGTTTTTAAGAAGTTCCTGGGAAAGTGGTAAGGGGAGGGTGATTATAATTTTTTCTAAACATAACCTACATCCAACAAATAGCAGAGTTTATTGTATTTGCCCTTGGCCAGTCCAGATCCTTCTTATTTTATGACTCTCCAAGGTGGGGAGCATAATTAAGGGGATAAAGTCTTGTAGGAACCTCCTGAGTCTTGGGCCGCTTCACATTTTGGGTCTGCAGGGCTGGATTATCACAAACTCTCTTCAGGTTTTCCTTTTGAACTAAAAGCTGTTTGCTTCAGGGAATAGCTGAAAAGGAATATTATTGTGAACATTTTTTTTCTTTTCTGTTATTATCAAGGTTCTGACTCACTTAGAACATTCTACTCAAAGTCATTCCTATTAGAGGAGTTGGAGTCTCTTGTGGCTGAACAATATGTGGGTAGAGCTCCATGCTCATTTTATTACAGTGTCTAATCTTTTACAGAAAAGATCAAAGCCATCAGCTCTATTTCCCCCCACCCCCCAACATCCTGCCATATTCTGCAGCAGAAACGCTGTCTGGGTGTGATTTAATGGGTCACTCTCAGGCTGACAGAGATGGAGAACTCATGGGTGAATTTAACTAGAAGTGCATCTTTCTCAGGAGCATTCCCTTCTTGTTCATTTGTCTCCTACTCTCTCCACTCCTTACTCCCCCATAAATTTTAAAATTTGTGGTCCAGGTTTCCATAAAATGATGTCATCTAGATGAGTCTTAAGTGGCTTACAGATAAAATTAACATCATAGTTTCCTTAATGAATTGACTTGTTCTAACAAACTCAGGCTCCAGGCAACCACACTCCAGGCAACCACCATTCCTAAGCAAAGTTTTTGGATCCTCTTCTCTCTTTGCTTCCTGGGAGTGGCATGTCTACACTTTAAAATGGCAACTGCTTCCCAAGCCAAGCAAGTCAGGAGTTGTGCTAATGGCTTTGTTTTGGTTTGGAAGATTCTTAGGGAAGAATAATCACAAAGTGCAGCCAGTTTTGGGTGGAAGGGCATTCAGCATTGACTCAGGCAGTTCCAATTTTACTGTGCATTAAAAATCAGCATTTCCATGACCAAACCAAATGCAGGAAAGGAGCAAAAGATTACATGACTGATTTGTACCAAGCAAGATGTAATGATGCCAGCCTCTATAGCACATGGCCACGTGGAAGAGTTGTGGGAGTCAGAAGTCTGGGTGAGCATTTGATGATGGAGTCTGGAGTTACTCAGGAAGAAATTGGAGATGCCCATCCACCAAGACACTTGGCCTGTTACTCTGGGTTTTCACCAGAAATAACGGCCACCACTACTGAATGTATGAGTTCTCCCCTGGCCCAAAGGGCTGCACATCTACAATTGGATGGATGCAACCTTGCAATTAGTGAATAGTTTAGTAAAAGAAATCTATGTAGAAGCTAATAAGAAGATCAAATGCTTTAATTTGCATTTGTTTTTCTAGATCTTAGAAGACTTGCAACCGAGTAAAGGAGATTAGCTAGCACCATGTCAGGTAGAAAAGGGTTGGTGATTAACAACTTGGTGGTCACAGAAGTGCCAACTAGATTATCTGGATAGAGCAATTACCTGTCCAAGTCAGACACCACCTCCTTCAGGTCACATGAGAACATATTAAATTGTATTTACTATTTCTTACATTTTATATCACTTACATAAAATACTATCTTCCTCTCTTGTCATTGAGCCATTAAACTCTAAACAAATTGTAAAGCACCCATTTATAAGTTATGTCAGGCTTTGCCATGGTTCTGAGTATTTCTAAAAGACCTATATTGTTTCAAGCCCTTTAGTAAAACAGGAAAAAATGATTTTAGCTTACTATAGAAAACTATATAGTTTTAAATATATGTGAACATGGTGAATCCCTAAATAAAACCAGGTTTTTTTTTTTTAATAAAATCACCTGGAGACCTTGTTGAAGTACAAGTTCTGATGTACCAAATGAAAGTGGGCCCTGAGGTTGAGTTTCCAGGCCATCCAAGTGGCACCATCCAAGGAGCAAAGAAGATCATCCCTAGAAACCCTTCCGTTTCCAGGAGTCTCTAATTCTGTGTGACCAGAAACACCAATAGCTGGCACAAGCTAGGGTAGACTCTCCTCAGGACCTCTATTAGAAGACTCCAAAAGTCTTAGAAAATTGTCTAAATGGAAAGACTTACAAATTAAGTCTGAGAGTCTGCACAAACTATTTTGGAATCTTGTTATATTATCTTACTATCTACTAGTTCTTTCAAATGTATTCTTAGCTACTTTCCTCCCAGAGTATTTGTACAACTGAGCCCCTTGTACATACCAGCTGGATCTTGGATAATGTTAAGTATAAAATGCACATTAAGTTTATTTGGTAGCTTGTTACATAAAGCAGCTATTTTTAAATGGAAAGATTTTGCTAAATTATAAATATTTATTGCTTGATTTATTTGTTCTGTAAATACTAATGCTCCCCAGTAAGGTTTGCTTAGGTAGGACTTATCTCTTCCAATTCATAGCTGATAAGTATTCATGGCAAAAAAAAAAATTATAGATCTTTCCATCACGTGGATTGTTTTCAACTTCAAGTGGGTATGTCTGCTGCCAGGTATTTGATGCTGATATTCAGTCCTTTAATTTGATTCCTTCAACATTCATCCAATTTAATCACTAGATTCTAAACACAAGTCAAAATTAAGCTTATAAGTACTTTTACATATGATTTTTCTACTTCTGTACATGTGTACCAAGTGCTCAATACTGACTGTTGTAGGTGCTGACTGTTGGGGGTGAGAGGTGAATAGATGAAGAATATGGTTGCTCTCACCAGGCTCCACTGAGTGGGGAAGAAAGACCCCAGATTGTGCATTTGCAACAGAAGATGCCCACACTAGAGACATCTGTGAATACAGTATAGAACAGAAGTAGGATGGGGTCATTGCCTCAATGATCATATTGGCCTCTGAGCCCTAATATAGTCTGTACCTTTACACAGTCTAAAATTTAGGGGGTAAATACAAGCATGCATGCCTCAGTAACTTTTTAGCTACTTTTAGAATTTAAATTAATTTACAGCAAGGGCAGAAGGGAGTGACTATCTTTTGTATCAGGCCACATGCCTGACATACCTGGTGTCATTTAATCCCAAGGATTAGAGAGAGTCAAGGTTACCCAGGTAGAATTTGAGCATGCCTTTGTCTCACATCAAAGTCTAAGTGAGTCTTGAGAAATTCTCAACTCTTCATAGGGTTAGTTTCTTTATTTTCTAATAACCAGATAAATAATAACAGCAATGAATACCCACAGCTAATACTTACATTAGTTCTTTATGTGCCAGGCACACACTGTTTTAAGCATTTAACATATATTAACTCATTGAATCGTCACAACTTCACTGAGAGATCATCTCCATACTATGGCTGAGAAAATGGGCAAAGGCAAGTTCACCTGCTCCATCACAGTCCCACAGATAACATGGCAAAATGAGGATCTGAACTTGGGAGATCTAGCCCTGTCATCATTTTGCTGCTCAGTATGGTGTGCGGATAGCATCTCAGGTATCACCGTGGAGCTCTGCTAGGAACACAGGATCTTGGGTACTGCTCTGGACCTCTGGTGTTTGTGTGAGCCATAACACCTGAGAATAATTGCTTTGTGCTACATCTGCTGGTAAAAGACCTCCTCCTTCTACAGTGACTGGAGGCCCATGTTGAAGACTCCTCAATAAAAAGGTTTCATAGATGAAACCCAAGCAGAACAGTTCTACTCTTACGCAGAGCCCTTGCAGATTCATCTCTCCACCTTCAAGCACAATGGGTCAAGTCGCTTTCCAAATAAATGCAGTCACCCTCCTTAGAGGAACTCTACCACTAGTTGTCACAAGATGTCATTTTCCCATCTTTTTTATAATTACTCCTTCTGCTCTAATCTCTTTTCATTGTGAGATACAATACACATACAGAAAATCCCATACACATAAACCTTTTACCTTCCACTTCCATTCTCATTGAACTTTTATGGAGAAAACAGTTACTTTTCATTGACAGCATAGTTATTTCATAAAGTGGCCAGCATTCACAGCTCACAGATTCCATACACACATGAAGTGAGGTCAGGCTTAAAGAGAAAACTAAGAGTTGTGCAATCTGTTGGTTGCTGATCATAACATGCTGGGCTGTCTGTTTTTTACTTCCCATTGTTGGGAATGCTCCTACAATAAGCATACCCTAATCCTCTATTTTTCTGCAAATTGTGTATCATACTACTTAATATTAAGTGGGGGATGCAAACTATGTGCGATAGTATTGTGGAGTCAATGGAAACCTCTGGATGAGATGAATGAATCAGTTCGGCAGGCTATTATGTGGTCAAGGTCTATGCTTCAGACTGTGGACTATACATCTGCTTCCTGCTTCTGGCTTCTGTCTTTCATCCCTTTACAGACAACAATACAAAGCTGCAGAAGAGAAGGAAGCCAAGAACATAGTCTATTAAGAGAATTTGTTAATCATTAATTCCTCATATGGATAATCCACTGGGAAGAAAGCATAAGCTCACTACTAACTGGTGGTCTCTAGATGGTGTCAGATAGGCGGCTCCTCACTACCACCCATTAGCATTGATAATTAATTGTTGGCATGACACGTCAGCCAGGTTAAATGCTTCCACTCAAAGGAAGAAAAAGTGTCGAAAGAAAGTGATCTGTTCCCTTGATTAATTGTTAATGGTTTTTAATGAGCAAAGAATAGTCTTCTTGTCATCTTTTGATGATCTGTCTAAATATGATCACCCTTGCAGGATTTTTCCACCCTAATTAATTTTGACTTTGAAGCTGTGTTACTGTGACAAATGTTTAAAGTAGAAATAAAAAATGTTCAGACATGTGTTAAACAATAATACAGCAACCAACAGTCCAGAAATGAAACCACCCATGCCTACAACACAACAGTGACAACATTTAACAGAAAACCTGCTAAGTAATAGAAACAGATTTTTGGATTAATCACACTTCCCTTCCCTTTCTTGTCTTCTATAAAGGCCAAACGCTGCTGTTCTGGGCTTGATACAGATTCTAATCTCCTCAGTAAAAAGGTTTCATAGATGACGAAATCTACCACGTCCCTTTCTCTTAACACCCTAAATACGCAATATCTGCCCCATTCATTTGGATTTGTCAAACATACAAACTAACAATGAATAATTAGAACTATTTTTTACCTTTTTTGTGTGTATATAAATCTTGATTACCCCAAGCTAATTCCAGCTTTCTTCAGGAAGTATAATTGGTTATACTTTATACACTTCCTATTGGCATAGCATAGTGTTTTTTTCCTAGAGAAACACTTAAGAAATATTTATTTGACAACATGTTTTCCAAAGGGAGCTGGTTACTAGCTGCTGTATCTATTATTAACAAGAAGTCAAATCACAAACCAGAAATTGTTAGCTTTGGTATGGTCTCCTCATATTTCTAGAAAAAGCTGGGCAATCATTAATGTGTCTTCTTAGATGACTGCCATTAAGGATGTTCATGAAGTAAGTCAACACAACACAGGAGTCAGTAATTATAAAAATACACATTTAATATAAACTAGGTAATTAGACCAATTTTGGAAAGAAATGAACCTTTTTTACAAAACCTTTTTTTTTTCAAAGTAAATCTACAGAACCTCTCCTTATTACCCCACTTTTAATGGATGTATTTAGTAATTAAGATATTTGAATTTTGCTTCTGTTTCTACCAAAGACTGCTATAAGACTGCAAATACTAAAGGCATAGGTTTAAAATATTCATCAGACTAATTGGACAATATTGTGTGAATTTCAGATAGGATTTTTAGGAAGTAGCCTATAAATTAATGGGGGGAGGATGGAAGAGTTTAAAATGAGAAAAAATGGGCAGTTTTGGAAGAAATATTTAGTTAGAGCCTTATCTTACATTATACACCCTCATGAATGCCATATAGTTTAAAGAGAAATTATTTTTAGGGAACATTTTTTAAAACAAGAAAATTATGTTGAATATTTAAGAAATCTCTAAGTGGGGGAAATATTTAAGTATGAGAACAATGGAAGAAATCACATAAGAAAATCAGAAAAATTTATCTGGATTAACTTTTAAAACTCTAAAGCAATAATGTACCAGGCATCTCCTATTCAAGGCATAATTCTAGGTACTCAGGATATGTCTGTAAAGAAACAGGCAAAGGTTCCTGCTTCCCTGCTATCAACAGAGCCTAGCAACAAAGCTGGGCACAGTGGTATGCAACTTAGTCCCAGCTACTTGGGAGGCTAAGGCAGAAAGATCACTTGAAGCCAGTAGTTCAAGTCAAGACTGGGCAACATAGTGAGATCCCACCTCAATGAGAGAGGAACAAAATAAATCCCTCATATGTGAATGTGAAAAGGTGAAATAGGTTATGGGCAAAAGAAAGGGAGAGTAAAGAGGGGATGCAAGATTGCCAAGAGCTATGTTTGATGGGAGGTTGAAGCATTAAACAGGAAGGTCAGAGCAGATCTCAATGACAGGAGACAATCTGAATTATGTCTTATAAGGGGTGAAGGAGTGAGCCCAGTAGGTTCTTTGGGGGGAATACTTGAGAGCATTCTGGGCAGAGAGAACAGTGATCTAAGGCTAGAACAAAGACAAATTAGAAATTGGAAATATATGTTTGCAATGAATAAGATGGGAAAGAGATAATACCCTTAGCAGAGAAAAAAATGAGTTCTTGAAAATCATGATTTGATAGGCTGGGTACAGATAATACTTGGATAAAGGTATACAAAAAGTGAGATATATCCAGTCCTACAAGTAAACAGGAAAATACACATGAAAGTGACTTTACTATCAGGATATCCAATTTGTGAAGACTAAATAATATTGATGATGCTGCAATAAGGAAAGTGTTCTTTCATACTACTCATGGAAGCATGAAACTCAGTCTTTTGTAAGACAAGTTGACTGTATCAATCAACAGCCTTTATTTTAGAAATACCTCTTACAGAAATGATCAGGAACTAAGACAAAATTTATGTGTAAGTATATTTACTCCGGCATTATTTATAACTATAAATATAAATGATCAATATCTAGATATTACCTGAAATGGTGTCTCTAGCCTAGGATACATCTGTATTTGATGCCCCAACATGAATGTTCTGTAAATACCTCAAACTCTGAATGGTCAAAGCCATTCTCACCTTCTCCAGTTGCTATGGCAGCCCTAGAATATCCTCTTCCCTTCTCCCACTCTTCGTCTTTCCTAGATCAGTGAATGGCACCAACATATACATAGTGCTTAAGACCCAAGCCAAGGAGTCAACTTTGATGGCTTCTCATTGCTTCCTGAATTCTATCAATTCTTGCTTCCTGCATTCTCAATCCCTGTGTTTTCTCAATTCTAATTCTATTATATTTCTGGAATCCACCTTGTCTTCTCCACTCACACTGGAACTTCCTAAATTCAACACTCACCATTTTACATGTAAGCTAATGAGTACCTTCTTTCCTGGCCACTGTGGCCAAACTTACCTCCAATCCATCTATCACATCCTTGCCATAAGACTCTTTCTAAAATATAAACCTGGATCAAATCCTTTCTTTCTTTAATTTTTAAATGGCTTCCCACTTCTTTCAGATTAAAAGTCAAGCACTTTAAACAGACTTTCATGGCTGACACGGATGGCTAGCTCTCTTGTCCAGGGAGCCTGAATTCTTTATCCCATCTAGAACAGCTTTATTATAAATTACATATCACGCTTCTGTGTCTTTGTATGCGCTATCTATTTCTTTTGCCTGCCTCCATCCTCAGTGTTCCCCAGGTAACTTCACTACATCTTACCAGACTCAAAAGAGGTATCCTGTACTCTAGGAAGCATTGCCTGACTCTCACCCCTAACTTGCATTTGGGCTTGGAAGTCCTGCTCATCTCACAAAGAACAAAGGATATATATATACCATAGTATATATTGTTCTGTTGTACAAACACTGGTTTGTTTCTTTGGCTCCCAGGCCTACCACATCTGGCCAAGCTGCGGTGTTCCAGTAGGCACCAATCACAGTGTCCAACCAGCTCTGCTGTATGGGGAAGTCCTGCTTCCTTTCTACCACTGAGAGCATCTTCATATCTCCACAAAGAATACCTGGCTGACTTCAAGTGCTGGAGTAGACACATAGTTTCAATGCAAACACTGGTTTAATGAATGAAAAAGTGAGGAAATTAGCCAAACTCTGGTTTCTTTGAAGAACAATTCTCTAAGACAAAGTGTGGCTCATGGACCTGCAACATCTATCTTATTGGGAAACTTGTTAAAATGCAGATTCTCAGCCCCACCCCAGACCTACTGAATCAGAAACTGTGGATGTGGAACCTTGGAAAGTATTTCAACAAGCCCTCGGGATGATTCTAACGCATGCCTCATTTTGAGAAACACTGCTCAAAATTAAAGCAATGATTTCATTGGAAGACTCATAGAATAATGCCTAGAAAAGCATTTGCTGAATTTTTAAAATTCAAATTATTAAACAAGCTATAGTTTTAATGTATACGTAAAACAATATTACAGATACCCACATGCCCACAATTCATTTTTGCTGTATTTGCTTCATCTCCCAATAAGAAATAAAACAAAATGACCACTAATGACCTCCCTTTTTCCTCTCTCCCTTCTCCCACCACACTAACTGCTATTTCACAGTTGGTGTGTGTTTTCCCATGCATGTTTTCATACTTTTACTACATAAGCATATAGGCTTATCTTTAATGAGAGATTTTGTCCAGAATGATACAGCAGAGATCACAACACAATAGTCCTGCAAAACGCAGTTCCATGGGGTTAAACTCAGAAAGCCAACTTAGATTTATTCATTTGTAACTGATTATAAAAGCGTAAATGAAAATAGTTTGCGCCTTGCAGCCAATAGCATCAAATATGCAGCTTGTACTGAAAAACTTGTTCATTTTTTCATGGTCCTGTGGATCACACACACAAGAAAGTGGGTTTATGTGGGTACTTCATGTATTATGGGTATGAGATGCCCCAAAATAGCCATGAAGGAGGCTCTGAATCTGTCCTGTCAACAACGTACCTGGGCTTCAATTCCTCAACTGTTAATGGCAAGACATTACCTGCCATGCTCTAACTTAATAAAAGGGATATGATGATACTTTGGGAATTAAATTCTTTGTTATTTGGGAGAAAGCCTGCAATAAAAAGTTTATGAAAATATGGTTACTGAACTCATTCATCTGTTCCTGCAAAAATGAAATGAGAGAAAGAAAGAAGGAAGGAAGGAAGAAAAGAAAGAAGGAAGGGAGGGAAGAAAGAAAAGGAAAGAAGAGAAGGAAGGAAAGGAAGAGAAGGAAGGAGAAAGAAAGAAAAATATTAGCAATCATTTTCTCCCCTATCCTGACTTGTCCCACTTCCTCCAGCTTGGCCTCTTTTTATTTATATTTTTAGAGTATATTAATTGTATTAAAGGGTTTCCTTTAAACCCTTGTGCATACAATGTGCTTTGATCAAATTCACCCTCTCTATTATTCTCTCTTATACCCCTTCCTCCCCTCTTTAAATATTTTAATGGATTTCATTATTCTATTTTCATACATGTGTACAGCTTGATTTCTTATTAGGACTTCTTATCTTTATAACTCCTCCTTCTTGTATTCCCTTTTAAAGTCTATAATTTTGCCTCCTTTATTGCTTTCCTTTCTTTTTCTAGGGATATTGAAATTTGAAAATCATTGCTATAGGTGGAGTCCTAGATAATATCTGTCATTTTTGTTGTATGTGCATGCATATTTATCTGTGTGTAATTTATATATTACTGATAGATTGCAGAATGCTAATTCAAATCCTGCCAAGTTTTTGCATAGAAATATATATGCAACTTTTTTGTTAATCCAGATTTCTTTCCCAGAAGCTTAGCTGATGTCTTTCCTGGGTTGCCCTTGATATAAACACATACATAAATAAGTATATATAAGCCTGTGCATATGTCCATGTGTGTTTACACATAGCTGTGAATTGCACAGCTAACTGCCCATTCATCACAAATTGTATTATATATACTCAACATCTCCCTGATGCCACTTCACTAATATAAACCTTGTCGCCACAAACTAGAGTTCTCAAAACTGACTTTTGCTGTTTTTCTTTCTCTCCAAAATGTACTAAGCTGTAAGATCAGCCTCTCTAATCTCTCCCCTGATCACCTTGCTCCAGGAGAAGAGCCTCCAGGAGCTGCTAATTGGGACCACGGCTGATACGGGCCTCCACAATAGTCCCACACAACAAATTCTACTTTCATTCTGAGTGCCAAAGTGCCCAGCTACACTTTCCAGATTTCTTTGTAACCACAAGTAAATGGATGAGAATATAGGAAGGTGTTAGGTGGGGATTCTGGTAAGGCTCCTAAAGTGGAAAAATATGGCTGACAATGGCTGCCTTTTACTCCCATCACCCATCTCTCTTGTTCCCTAAAATTTATATGGGAAGGAGGGAGGAAGGAAGGAAGGAAGAAACTTCCACAATGTTGGCTCTGGAACAATCACTTGTCCAGAGTCATAAATGATGGAGAAGACATATAATTTCTGTCTTGGTATTTTCCACTGGGTTAAGCCAATTCTTAATGACTTGAAACAACACCTCTCAATGAAATTGCAAAAAAGCAAATTCTGTTCAAACTCCTACATTATGTAATTTCATTTCTGCTTTCATGCACATTAAACTAAACTGGGTGGAGAAAACTCTCCTGCTAAATTAAATTTGGTTTGATTAGGAAATCTGCGTCACGTGCAGACAAAGAAAGCATGGTATGTGTGGGTTAAAAAATGTTCTGGTTATTTTAAAAAATTTGTTTTACAGATGACTCAGTTTTACCATGGCTTAGTTAGTGGACTAAATTTGTGTTAATGTGGATCTGTGTTGGGGGAGAATGAGGCTTCTGCCCTTTGTTGGGAAATCACTCAAGGAGTAGACAGTTTGTTCTTTCTGAAGAAAAGTAATACAACCTCAAAGGCTGGAACATTTGAGAATCTTCACATCCTTCCTGCTCTGGCTCTACATGATCCTTTCTTGCCATTTCCCAACACTGTCATCATTTCCTTTTCAAAAACATTTTCCTTGTTCTTCTGAGCCCCAGTTTTCTCAACAAGCTCTAAAGGGCAGACCTGGCCCCTGAGTCCAAGTCTTATCTTCTCTGGCCTATGTTCTTAGCTGTATTTCAACCAAAATAATTATCTCCCATTTTACTGCCTGACCTCTTGAACAAACAAATGGAAAAAATTTAAATAGGGTTGTTTCAAAGTGTTTCGGGTCAAGGAAGGTACTTGTTAGAGGATCAAATGTTTTGTGGCAAGGATATAGGGCCCAGGGCAATTATTTGATAGCACTTGATAGCTGCCAAAAGCAAAAGACTGAATATATGCATAGCCTGGTTTATAGGTATCACAGAGGCCTATCTATCAACCTTAGTGACCAAAGTTCTAGTCTGCTAAGGCAAATGAGAGGAATCTTGCATTTTATAGGTCATTGAAAAAGCATTCAAATGTGTAGGAGTAAAAGATGAAAAAAATTATGAAGAATTTCCCTTTATTAACGGTATGTGTCAAAGGAATACATGACAAAATGAGATTTATGTCTGGAAAACAGAGTAGTGAACAATATACAATTGCATATTAAAGACCAATATCTTCTGGGACTCTTGAAGGCTTGGCCTCATTACAGGGTCTCATTTTTCTGGCAAGGATCAATGTGACATTGATCCTTGTGAATGGAGGGCTAATAATGACCATTTACCTGCTCAGTACCTCCAGAGGGCCCTGGTCCTATTATTCCTCAATTTCACAGGGTTCTAACTTTTCTCTATTTCACAATATTTGGATTGGGTCAAAATTCTAGAAAGAAGGCTCAGGAGGACCATGACACTAAGACTATCCACCAATGCCCCATTCTAGCTTAAAGCAGCCAATGAACAGTCATCACTCCTGTTCCCTAATGGCAGTTGGAGTTACTTCTTTAGAGGAGAGAATGAGACTTCTTTAGAGGAGTGAAGGGCCCTTGGAAACCTCCATTATGACCTCCCTATGACCTTAAAGGGTAGAAAGAAGGAAAGGCAGGACTGACAGTATGAGAATCAGAACCAACCAATCAGAACATTGCAGGAACAGCTAACCAAAATGCTGCTTTCTACACACCTAAGTAGCATAGAGATTAAGCAATGCCTTGGGGAGAATGGAAAAAAAACCTCAGATCATGTCATTTCTGGGGCACCCTCTCTAGGCGCACCCCCCACTCGCCAACTCTGGGGCTCTACTCTCCCATTTTACTCTTTTTCTATCTCAATAAACTCATTTTACACTTAAAAAAAAAAAAGACTATCCATAACTCTTTGGCTGAGTCTGGATCAGTGGGATCCTGCAGAACAGTCTAGACCTGGACTCATGACTATCTGAACAGTGTGGGAAGTAAAACTCAGTGTGCTTAAAGGAGTGTCATTCCACACCATCTGGTTGAGTAAGGAAATAACATGCACCAGAATGGGGATGTAGTGTAGGTCATGGTTGTCACATGTTTTTCACTGATGGAATTTTATATAGGTGGGCTCTGGTAGAGAAGCCAAATATCTAAACAGATAAAAGACAAGCTTCATCTTGAGTGAGTGACCCAGATCAACCTCACCCAGTAGCACCCATCCAAACAGAGATTTTAAAAGGGCTTCCCAGAGCCCCTAAAATTCACAGGACCCCAATATTGAAAATGGTGCCTCTCAAAGATTTGTGGCCCTCAGTCTATGACACCATAGGAGGGCAGTGATTCTTGCCTTCCATGGCCAGTGAAATCAATGGTTATACTCCAGCCTCCATGTGGCACACTGAGCCATGTGACAGCTGGAAAACTCAAGGGTATTCACTGCTTCCACTGCATGTAGTTCTCTGAGAATCTTTGGTTGGTGACTATGGAACAAAGAAAGTCTAGGAAGAACACATGGTCTCAAATCTTCAGAAGCTCTTTATAGTGACCTTAGCCCAGATTCAATAAATAGCCCATGTAGCTTCAAGAAAGTTGGTCAGATTCAAATAGCTTGCTATAGTGTTTTCAGTCATGAAATGCCAAATTCATGTTTGCATTATTTTCTCTCTCTTTTTTTTATTGTTAATGGAAGTATAATTTACATAGAGTAAAATGTACAGATGAGTTTTGAAAAACGCCATGTAGCCCACACTTCTATAAATAACACTTCCATCATTCTAGAAAATTCCCTCATGTTCCTGGCCCATCAATCCCCTCTTCTCTCCGAGGTAATGATTATTTTGATTCCTATCAGTATGGATTAATTATGTGTGTTTTTAGAACAGTATAGAAATGGATTAACAGACCCAAACATGGGTCTAATGCCTCATGTTTTGATCATCTATAGAAACCTTTCTTTGCCTTCCTTCTCTGTAAATGGAGGGGACTGCCCTGCAAGAATGTTCACAGGCATTCTGATGTATCCCAGGTTTGTGGGTAGGGGTGGAGAACTTCAGAAGTCACCTTAATTGGGGGTGGGGTGAAGAGGAGGCTAAGGAGTAGAGTTTGAGGCTACCTTTCTCATCTTCAAGGAAAATAGCTGTCCTTTTCTGTGCTTTACAAAATAGTGCCCACTGTAAGATTTTGCTAGGGAAAAGAGAATTATTCATTCTATTTATTCATACATAATATTTTATATTATATACACATATATATATGTTAAAGAATGATAGGCCTCAAAGATTCTTAGTGATCCACTTTCTGTAAACATTTTATAAATTACCAATATTTCTTATATCAGCTCTGTGACTGGTCCACTGGAGGGAGGGCTTGAAGAATGAGGCAGACAGACTGGGGGCCCTCAAGGGAGGGCCTGGGCACCGAGCACTGTAATATTAGTACTAGCTACAATCAGATAGCACCAACCCAACAGAGACACCTAGACAATAAGCCAGAGGCCATGGGCAAGGGGAGGCACAAAGACAGCATTGAAAAGGCCCAACTCCTGCAGCCAGTGAGCGTTTCTATAGACTCCACCAGACCCTGGCCAAGCCTGAATACTACCCCAGTGCCAGAAGGCCATTTTTTCTTCATGGTGAGCTTTTAAACTGCTAAAAATAATAAACACAGAAAGGAAAGTGCTGACACAACCTTAAATGCAGAGACAAACTGAAACTGTTGTTCTAATAATGAAAACAAACTGGGTTCCAAATTATAACCCAGTGTTCCAAACAAGCTGCCTCCAGACGAGGGGGGGAGGTGCCAAGGATTTATCAGTAATGAAAGGGGATCTTCCCTGCGCGGGTGCTTGTGCCCTCTCTGGCTGCATATCTAATTCTTAGCACTTTTTTAGCATTCAAGGAAAAGATACATGGCACAGGACTGCTGGATCTTCCTGGAGCACAATTTTCCTACATAACAAGTGAAAAATGGTCTCTTTCCTCTCAGTGGATGATGATTGCTTTTCTTCTCATTCATTTCCTCTGGTTGTTTTTAGCCCACTTAATGCTTTGCTTTTCTTCTGAATTTCTACACAGTTCAAAACTATGTTAAATCACCAAAACAGCAATGGGCTATAGACAATTCCTATGATGCTAAAAAGTGTCAATTAGTAGCAAAAATCACAAGATTGCAAACAGGCAAGTCAAGCCTGACATCTGACCTTCTTAGTCATTAAATCATGTGCAGAACTTGGCACCCATGCAGGTCAGCCAACCCGAGGGAAACTGCAGATCTGGAAAAAAGGAAACACAAGAAGATAAATGTAAGTTTTTGTTTTTTTTTAAAGTTCCCCAACATTTGATTAATCTGCACCTGCTCTTATTTCTATGTTTAAATAGAGTCTGGTTTCAGAGCTGTTTCTGATTTTGAATAAATGCAAATAGACTTAGATAAAAATCTCATTGTGAAGAGGAGATAGTTTGAGGGAGAGGGATTTATACACCAGGGCTACAACAATATAGAATAAGAATGGGATGACTTTGGTGGCTCCCAAAGACCTTCTTTGCTATGGAGTTTCAGAAAGACTCAAGAGTTTTGGATTCCCTGTCTGGTAAATTGGCTAAAAGGCAAACATGAATTTCAAGCTGAGAAATCTTATGCTACAGAGAGTTCGGCTTTATATCAAAGATCATTCCCAGGATAGGTCTTAACATAAAAAAGTGGTGTCTGTGCCACAGTGGAGAGAGTGCTAGGTAGCACCTACCCTATGTTGAGGCGACTGATACATCAAGGTATGCATCAGCACACACAGGTGAGCCGGGCATTATGAAGCTGTCTAGATTGTGCCCCGAAATTGTACTGAAAACATTTCACACAGACTGCAACAAGGTGAGAGAGGCAACCAAACATACCACAATGTCATCTGCCTGTACACCTTTCTAAGAACCTTTGCGCAGCAAGGGAAAAGCTGCTCTTCAAACATGATCCCACAATGTTGGTGGCTATTGTTGTGGGTAACTTAGAAATCAGACAAAACCATACACAAGGAGGAAAAGTATCTGGGGTCCTGCTACCCAAAATGGACAACTGTTAACCCTTTTTTGTCTGCTCTTTTTGTTTAATTAATAACATGCTATGCTCTAAGCATAGGTAAAACTTCCTTGGCAAACTCACCCCAAGTCCAGACCATAAATTTACTTAGATCTTTCCAGGGCACTTTTTTTTTTTTTTACATTCACATACATATCTGTGAAACCAGAGAACAGTGTGCATGTGTTTTTAATTTACATTTATGATAAGAATCTCTTTATATACATCTGTCTAACTATACTTTTGACTCAGCATCATGCATGAGAGCCCTACCATGCTGCTCTGTAACAACTCGTTCCCTTCAACTGCCACACTGAACAAATATGCACTCAGTTATTGTCTCTTCACCCAACACCCAACATTTATGGCACCATAAAAGTGCTTGTTATATCATTAAAGTGATTGCTGGTTATGTGTGGGTGTGCATATGCATGTGTATATGTGCAAGTTCTATCTGCTGCTCTACTCAGGGCTTCCAGAAGGCTGACTCGCCTTGTTTTCACAGTGGTTCTTCCACACTCTGACTCCATGCAGAAAAAGGCAATGCATATTTATTTAAAATCGACTTGCTCACTATTAATTTTTTTTGGGGGGGGGTTTACTCCCTGCTTATTTTTTTTTCCTTTTTCTTTTATTATTCATATGTGCATACAAGGCTTGGTCACTATTAATTTTCCTCCCCTTTGAATCAACATGAACCTAGACTTGGGGGTATATTTCTCTAGTTCCTTCAAAATCTCTCTCCACTGCTCCTGTCATAAACCCTCCAATCCAAAGCCTCAGGCTTCTTCTCCCTTGGCTAGACCTTCAGAAACTCTGGTAGAATGCAGTTGAAGATTGAGACATTTGTAAGCATACTGTGTCCTCAAGAGCATTTTTCAAAGATTAAATCAATAAAGCCAGGAAGAAGCTTGTGTTTGGAACCACTGTTATAGCTTAAGGGTAATTATAGTAAATATACATCATTATTCTGATATTAAATCTAAAAACAAGCAGCACCTTTTCTATAAATACAATATCAGACTTTAACATATTTTTTGAAAGTTAATTCTGATTTAGACTTTGAGGACTATATATATATATGAAAACAATAGAAAAAGTAGTGCATAATTAACAGAGACAAGCATTTTCATGCATAATATTTTAAAACATATTTTATGGGCTGAGTTGTGCTAATTTTTCACTTAGTTTTACATAATTTAGTCCTCACCATGACACAGGAATTAGGTATTATTAACAGTCCCATTTTTCAGATGAGAAAAGGAGAAGGAAAGAAAGGTTAAACATTTTTTCCCAAAATCAAACAGCAAACTCAAGACCAACCAGGAATCTGAGCCTCCTTGTTCTGAGTGCCTCTGAACAGGGTTGGGTTTGAGACTGCTGAGAAGAAACTGAAAAAACAGTGTCCTTGAGGTAGCTTCCAAATTTTTCTATAGTAAAACACAAAGCATCTTTTTCATGGTGTGTCTTCAACTGAGAGCAAACCAAATCAGAGTCCTTCAAGTAGGCAAATTCAAAGTGACTTCCCTGTGATGAAGGAAATTTAAAGAAGCAAGGTCAAGCCCAAACCTCTCCAACCTAAACATGATCATTTTTAATTCTTCCCTTTAGAAAACAGGGTGCTGTGGGTTCACACATGGCTTAAAGGGCACTGCCCACGTTTGTTTACACAATATTCAAAGCAAAAGCAAGAATTCCTCCCTGGGACAACTTTAGCTTAGTATGTGTGTTCTTTGCACATTTTTAATTGGGGCACAAATAAATTAACAGTGTGGTTATTTTGTAGGTTCAAAAGAATCTGTTTTGTAACTGATTCATATTTATATTTGGAATGCATTTATTTCTGGGCATGAAACAGTTCATTTTGTTAAGCCATCTGACCTGTTGTGAGGCTGGCACTATTTCCCATGCTGCCTCCCAATTAATGCAAAATTGAAGGTTAAGGGTATCTTTAACTTGGTTGACTAATACGTTAATTATAAATGGCTCTTTACTTGGTCTGTTTCAGGGGGGAAAGCCATAAGTTCATACAGATGAAACTGCACAAAACAAACTAGCAAATATATAATGTGTATTTTATTGCAAAGTTTTAAAAGGGTTAAATTTATATTTTATTTAACTTAATTTAAAAAGGGTTAATTCTGTGACAAAATTTAATTCCATCTATCTATTTATCTACCTGCCCACCTTTCATGTTGTGTTTCTTGACTGTTTGTTTATATTAGTAGCCTGCATTCCTTTTGTATTTGATTTTAGGGTGCTTAGTCTTTTTAAATGTTGTTTCAACAGTTACATAGAATCTCCTTCTACCCTTAAACCATTAGCACATGTATTAAAGGCCAGTGAACTTTTTTCATTTGCCATTCCAAACAGACTTCCAATGCATAACCTTGCACAAGTATCAGTTCTCACGCATTGAAGTTAATGCACAGGACAGTTATTTTGGTGTACTGGGGTTTGCACTCAGGGCCCTGTGCTTGCTGGACAGATTCTCCACCACTTGACTTTAGTTGTTTTTTGGATAGGTTCTCGTGTCTTTGTCTTGGGGCATCTCAGAATGTGATCCTCCTACCTATGCCTCCCAGATAGCTTGGATTATAGGTGTGCACCGCCATGCCCAGTCTATTTGTTGAGAAAGTCTTGCTAACTTCTTGCCCGAGCTGGCCTCAAGCCACAGTCCTCCTGATCTCCACCTCTTGGGTTGCTGGGATTACAGGCATGAACTATTGTACCAGAATAGGACAAATATTAAGAAAAGAAATTGGATATTCAATGAGGATGTACATTTTATGATTTGATGGAAATTTCTGAATTTGACTGTACAGAGGCTGTTTCTATTATATTTTAGGCCTAAAAGTCCTATTTCCCCATAGTCTTTGTTAACACAATGTTATTGACATTATCTACTTGATAGCAGATAAATGGAACCTTAGTTTGAATGCACATATTTCTTGGGTGAGTCTAGTTGAGAAACTTTTCATGTATTTTATAGTTTTATATTTCTTATTTTGTGAATTTTTATCCTTCTTCTCTCTTCCTTCCTTTCTTCCTTCCTTCCTTTTTTTCCTTCCTTCTTTTTCTTTCTAGTGGTTTTCCCCTACTGGGTTGATACACATGTCAATGCTTTATATCTTCTTAAGAAGTAACTTATTCTCTTTTTTGTGGTACTGGGATTTGAAATCAGGGCCTTGTGCTTGCTAGGCAATACTCTGCCATGAGTCATGCCTCCAGTCCTACAGTTACTCTTTTGATGTTGCTTTTGGAAGCTTTGCAAATGAAGATTATTTTCTAATTTTTCTTTTCTTTACAAGGTATTGTTAATAATGGGCATGATGCTCCATCCATCCCTCCATCTTGTCTACCCTTCCATCATGTAACTTGAGTTCTGCTCACTGATGAAGCTCAGTCTATTCTTTGCACCCTGTGACTGTTTTTGGCCCTATAACTTGCTCTGCCCAATTGTGACCAGAATGTGATCAGATATACTGCATACAGAGGTTTGAAGAGGTTTTTGTTGTGTTTAAGGGTTTCATTGCTCCTGTGGGATTGCCACAGAAACACACCTGAACTAGCCTATAATGGAGGGGAGGGGGAAGCACAGTGAAGCTGGTTGATATCAATTGTCTCCACCTGGCTAAGATTTGCAGAGCCACCTCATGACATACAGTTGACCGCAGAAGCACAAGTGATCCCTGCTGGGACTGGAAGAATACCCACCCAACCCTCATACCTAGTCAATGCTAATGTTTTACACTTCTGAGTTTTGGGGTGATTTATTACTACCCAAGGGAACCCAAGCAGTGTAACTATTATACACTAGATAATTCATATAGATCTATCCCTGTTACACTAAAAAGAGATGACCACATAGAAGAAAGTTTTAAATTAGGTAACAAAATTTAACAAATATCTACCAAATACCAATGGTCCTAGTGAAGATTTATCCAGGATATAAGTAAAAGTTGTCTAAGTATTTATAGGAATATAATGCAGGGAAATGATTACACAAGCAAAGGAAAAGATGTGCAGGATAAACTGTCTGGATAAGAATGGAGGTGTGAACACTGGAGCCCTGTAACTAGGTTACCCTGCAGAAACTGAGAGCTCTATGGGCCTGTCCAGTAGGTGCTGAAGTCACAGAGGAGACAGGACTGTTATCGGTGATGCTATCTGAGACAGAGATATTGAAGAAGAAAGACCCTGGATCCCTCTTCCTTCAGTGCTACTTCCTCCATCCAAGGCCTTCCAGCAGCTGAACCCAGAGGAGGTACAAAGCTCAGAAGGCCACCCTCAATGAGACAGGGCAGGGAAAGGATCTGAGGGCAGACAGACAGACAGATAACCCATCCTGGTGTACAAGTCCTTGGGCAAGGTTCTGCTCCATCTGAGTGCCACAGCCATAAAGTAACTGAGAATCTGGACACTGAGCATGAGGGTTAGAAAGGGCCTGGACAAGGAGGGAAGAGGGGAATGATGCAGACAGCCTTGACTGCGGAACAAAGTGTGGGAAATACAGGGGGCATGGAAAGTGTTCTGGATTTGCTTCAAGGCTGGGTATTTGAGAGGCGGAAGCTGGGTGGAGAGTATGATGAGGCTACAAAGATAGAAACGAGACTGGAGCTTGAGCCATGTGGGACTCTAACCCAAGAAGATTGGACTTTTGTGTGAAGGTAACAGGAAATTGAACAGATCTGAGAAGGGAGTACTATGATTCAAATTGTGCATTAGGAATATGACTCTAATAATTATTTGAGGGACTGGCTGGAGAGAGAGAAACTAGACCAGAGGTTATTAATTAAGCATAGAACTCAGGGAATTTCCATCTCTCCTTAACTAATTTGCAGAAGTTTGTGTAAGCATTTCCGGAGGGATGGCACTTGGCTTTCACATGGTTTTCAATGCACTCTGTGACCCCTGACCCTGTCAAAAAAATTGACAAGGTGGCAAGGAAGCCTTCTAGAAAGCTTCTACTATAATTCTTTTAATGAGGATCAAAATATGACAGTGGTAGTGGAAATGAACAGATACAGACATTTCTGAGATATGCTACAAATAATCTAGATGAACATGAGCAGAAACAAAACAAAAGCAAGAGATTCTGAAAGCCTTAACTCTGGGCAATATCTGTCTGCTGCTATTTCTTTCCTTCTTTCTACAGCATGAAGAAGCAACTCATGTTTCCATAATACCATTAAGATTTACTAAGCTGAAAAGTTCTGGTAAACACAAGGAATGTATGTCACCACTGCCCTCTTCCACATCCATGAAGATATCACTAATCAAACACAACCTCCTCTTGCTGCACAGCCCACACACAACCTCCAAATCCTTCCCCAAATGCACCTCAGACAGCCGCTGCCCAGTCAAGATTCAAGCTGAAACATACATCTCTGCTCTAAGACTTTTTCTAGAGTTGTTTTTTATGTATTGTATTGACTGCTGTTTAGTTTCATAAGGATGAAGTACCAATAAACAAGCTTATTTGGCTGAAGGTAGCACCTACTAATCTGATCTGCATAAGCATAGTTCTTACACCTGGGAAACTGAGTTACATACAGTTGGATCCCTAGCTACATCTCACCTGAGCTCATGAATTCACTTAATGTTAACACAATGAAAATAGCATGTTTGAATTAAGCTGAATTAGGGGGAACAGACTTGCTTGCATGAAAACTTATTCAATCATCAAACTATCAGAGTAAAGCTTTAAAATAACTCCTATCATTACAATAAATTATGAGTGATTTTATTGTGTGGCAAATGATTAATTCCAATCATATGCGAATAGGTATATATTCACCTGTCTTTCAAAGTATGGTGACCTTGGGGCTACTATTTGAATATCATTTATCTGACATTTGACAAAACGTGCAATTATCAGAATTGTCATTAAAATAAGATCCATAATAAAGACAGAGCCTGATACTCCAAGTTCATTTTCTACTTGTTGCCAATCAGCAAGGTAATGAAGATTGTCCCTATCACCATGAAGACTTCTTCAGCTCCCCTCAACACCAAACTCTGACGTAAAAACATTGTGAAAAACTATCTATACACAAAACTAACCTCACAATATTAAATGAAAATTTAAATGTAATAAATCCCAGAAGTTGTTATCTCACCATGATCTACAATAGAAAATATGTTTAAATTCGCAACCTATATGTATGTGCACATACATATCTAAAATAAAAGTTGCACAAAATCATACTTTTGTGATGCACTTGAATTTTTTCTTTTCCATTGAACACTCCCTTATTCTATTCTATTTTATATACCATTTCATAACAAAGGTTAAATTGATTTCATCACTCACTAATGGGGCCCAACCCACAGTTTAAAAACCACTTCTGTAGCAAAATGACTCAAGTACTTTGACTTTATTCACCAATGTAAACACATCCACAAAAGAACAACTGAACAACTTTAGCAGGGGGAAAAAAAATCTCTTGGCTCATTCTCTAGCATCCTGGATGAATCCAAGGTTTGCTGAGCCAACTTTTGTCAGTGTGATTGACAATGGCTGAAAACTGAAAGGCAGAGATCAAATCCTCACTCTCCCACAAACACATCTCTTCCGCTAGGTAATTTATACCATGCCGTATCAACCTATTCAATTTTGCTGTCATTTACTGTTCTGTTTCCAGCAGCAATGGAAACACAGCATCAGTTTACTGTTTTCTCTCTTAGGTAGAATTAGATTATTCTCCCTCCTACCCCTCTCAACAAAGATGGTATTCAGCACTCTGGAGGGACACCCCCCAGACGATCTTCAAACAAAGTGTAGCACGAGACTGCTCCCTGTGAAGGAGCAACAGCAGAAGCTGGGACTGAGCTTGTCAGCCCAGGTTATACACAAGAACATGTTTTGTAAGGATGCTCTGACCGACCGAGGACAATTGCAACCACAGCACCATCCTCAAGAACAGAAACAAAGGACACACAGAGCAGCTACTAAAGCCTACATATCTTCATGCTTTGTGCCTTCAGACACAAAGCTCTTTATTTAAAAAATTAAAACTGATTTCTCTTTCCAAAAGGGCAACTATAGATAATGCTATAGAATCATTATACCTCAGATCCTTTTGTGGGCTGTCTGGAATATTCAGGTACCAGAATATTTTGTCTTGCATTTTGCTTTTTAAAAATTTTTTTTATTAGTATATGATAGTTGTGCAGGGGGTTCTGTTGTAACATTTCCATATATACATATACTGCAGTCTAGTTAGGTTCCTCCCTCAATTATTCTCCCTCTTCCCCCATCTCTTCTTAAAATGACTTTGACAGGTTTCAGTGTTCCATATTCAAACGTGTCAAAAGTACTTCAGCCATATTCACCCTCCTTTAATCTCTTCATTTACCCTCCCCTCCTACTAGTACTCTCTCCTCCTACTAGTGCCCTCCCCTTAACATGACTGTGTTACATTCCTGTCCTTCATTGTTTAGGTATCTGTTCATTGTTCAGTGGAGTTTCACTTTGGAATTTGCCTATAGATATAATGTACTTTAATCAGTCTATTCCTCTCTATTATTCTTCTTCACCCTGAATTGTTCAACAGTTTTTGGTGTGTCTCATTGTGTCTTGTCCCTACACAGATTCTCTCTATCATTCACTCTCTGTCTTCTTGACATTCATCCACACTGGCACTCATCCTCTTACTGTGCACTCTGCCCTACCAACATCAGTGAGGCATCAGAACCCTCAAGTATTTCAAGTAGTTGAATTCAGCATTTCTACATCTAAGAATTTATTCCAAATAAATGATTAAGGCTGTATACAAAGGCTTAGTGATCAGAATGTCCCACGGTATTATTTAAAACAGGAAAAGGCTAGAAAGATATATAATTTAGAAGTTACCATCTTTGTTATGTTGAGACCCTGGTGATTTAAATTTTATGCTGTATGTTACCTATAGATTTTAAATTGTGCAAAATAAAAACAAGACAAATAATCCCACCTGTGCTTGCTACTGGACCACTGGCAAATCTCCAGGTAGAAGTTTCACCAGTCCAAGTAAGCCACACTTTTAGAAAGTTTTAGTATTTGCAACAGTAAAATGGGGAGAATAATAGTATCTAATTCACAGAGTTGTGATGAATTAAATAACAAGACGAATGAAGTGCTTAGAAGAGTACCTAGCATATGGAAACATGATGTATTAGCTGTTACTATCACACTGGCCTAAGAAAAGGGCAGACATTTGTCTGGTTCTGTGCTGAACCCAATGTGAAAGTCCAGGCAAAGATGGGTTAGTTCTATGTGTCCTTAAAGTTACACTCCACATCTAAGTGTCAAACACAAGCTATTGCCAGAACACAAAAGCCAAGTCAGGGAATCAGCCTAGGTGCCCATCAACCAATGAATGGATAAAGAAAATGTAACATATATATATGCCAGCACTGCCAGATGCTGGCTCCAAACTTGCCTAGGAGACACAGACAAACAGGACTGGATGCTGAAGGAGTAACACCAGAACTACGAAGACTAAAATTCTACTGTTCCTGAACTGGGAATTTTTTTTTCTTTTCTTTAAATGTTTGTTTGTCTTGTTCACTGTTTGATTGTCCACCATCTCTCCCTGTTGATTTCTTTGGTTCTCCATTTTTTTCTTTCTTTTTCTTTTTCTTTTTTCTTTTTCTGATTGGTTTTGTTAGTTTTACTACAGTAAGTTAGCCAATACTAAATTACACATAGACCAGGGACAGAAACAGTACAAAGTGGAATAATGGGAAAACAAAAAAGGGATGGAAACCATTCTCCCCCCACCAGAATAATTAGTACAGGATTCAAAGCGAAAAAAATAAAATAGATACCTAGATCCAGATTTCAACAAAACAAAGATAAACTATACCAAGGAGCCCAAGGAAGCCAATAAGAACACTCTGAAAGAAGAAATCCTGCAAGTAATCAATGGGAATTTCATAGAGATGTTACTAGACATGGTCAACCAAAACGTACATGAGGCACTCAAGAAATTCCAAGACAACAAAAATAAAGAATATGAAAAAACACAAAAACAAATAAATGTATCATAGGAGCCCTAAATAAACACCAAAGTGAAATAGAAAACACCATAAATAGAGAAATACATTAATTAAGGATGAAAATTGACAATATTAAAGAGAAAGTGACCCACAATATGGAAAACCTCAAAAAAAAGAATGAAACAGAAATACAAAACAAAATGGAAGGTCACTTCAGCAGAGTAGAATAAGCAGAAGACAGAATCTCAGAACTTGAAGATGAAATGGAAATTAAAGGAAATTAGTCAGACAACTCAGGACCTGTGAAAGAAATATACAAGAACTCACCAACTCCATCAAAACACCAAACCTGAGAATCATGGGCATCGAAGGAGAAGAGGTGCAACCAAAAGGAATGCACAATATATTCACCAAAATAATAATAGAAAATTTCCCAAGTCTAGAGAAAACTACGCCCATTCCAGTAAAGGAAGCCTCCAGGACACCAAACAGACTTGATCAAATTAGGCCTACCCCATGACATATTATCATTTAAACAACAAGCACAGAGAATAGACAAAGAATATTGAAGGCTGTAAGAGAGAAAAAACAAGTAACATACAAAGGTAAACCCATCAAAATCACAGCAGATTTTTCAATGGAAACTTCAAAAGCAAGAAGAGCATGGAGTGAAGTCTTCTGGGCACTGAATGAAAATAACTTCAACTGTAGGATGCTCTACCCAGCAAAGCTATCATTAAAAATAGATGGAGCAATAAAAGTCTTCCATGATAAGCAGAAACTAAAACAATATATGACCACCAAGCCACCATTACAAAAGATTCTCCAAGGGATTCTGCACACAGAAAATGAAAAGAAACAAAACCATGAAAGGGAAGTCAATACCAAACCATAGGAGAAGAAAAGGCAAGAAAGTAGAGAGTAACATTGATTCAGCTGCACACAATCAAAACCTTAAATAACAAAGACAACTACATGACAGGGATCACCACATATTTATCAATAATAACACTGTATGTTAATGGACTAAATTCCCACATCAAAAGACACTGTTTGGCAAACTGGATTAAAAAGAAAGATCCAACAATCTGCTGCCTACAGGAGACCCACCTCACTGACAGAAATAAGCACTGGCTGAGAGTGAAAAGCTTGAAGAAGATTTACCAAGCCAATGGACCCTGAAAACAGGCAGGGGTAGCAACACTTATCTCAGACAAAGTACACTTTAAACTTACATTGATCAAATGAGATAAAGAAGGACACCCCATACTAATAAAAGGAGAAATACACCAACATCAAACATACTCTAAAGGACTTAAAAGTACATATAGACTCCAACACAGTAGTAGTGGGAGACTTTAATACCCCCTTATCACCAATACATAGGTCATCCAAACAAAATATCAATAAAGAAATTCTAGAACTAAGTCACACCATAGATTAAATGGACCAAGCTGATTTCTACAGAACATTTCATCCAACTTCTGCACAATATACAATATACATTCTTCTCAGCAGCACACAGAACCTTCTCCAAAATTGATCATATCTTAGGGCACAAAAAAAAGTTTCAGCAAACATAAGAAAATAGAAATAATTCCCTGCATTCTATCTGATCACAATGCACAAAAACTAGAAATCAACAACAAAAACAACAGTAAAAAACATGCAAACAATTGGAAGCTGAACAATATATTGCTCAATGATCAATGGGTCATTAATGAAATAAAAGAGGAAATTAAAAAGTTCCTGGAAGTTAATGAAAATGAAAACATGACCTACTGGAACCTAAGGGACACCACAAAGGCAGTCCTAAGAGGAAAGTTTATAGCCATGAGTGCATATATAAAAAGGTCAAAAAGATTTCAAATCGATGACCTAATGATACATCTCAAACTCCTAGAAAAACAAGAATAAACAAATCCCAAAATAAGCAGAAGGAGAGAAATAATAAAAATAAAGGTTGAAATTGATGAAATAGAAACAAAAAAAAAAAGATGGCTTCATCCCAGGGATGCAGGGGTGGTTCAACATATGCAAATCTATAAATGTAATGCAGCACATTAATAGAAGCAAAGAAAAAACTCACTTGATCTTCTCAATAGATGCAGAAAAAGCCTTCAACAAGATCCCACACCACTTCATGATAAAAGCTCTAAGAATATTAGGAATAGAAGGAAAGTACCTCAACATTGTAAAGGCTATATATGACAAACCTACAGCCAACATCATACTTAACAGTGTAAAACTGAAACCATTTCCCCTAAAATCAGGAATTAGAAAAGGGTGCCCACTCTCCCCACTCCTACTCAACATAGTACTGGAATTCCTAACCAGAGAAATTAGGCAAGAAGAAGAAATAAAAGGAATACAAATAGGTAAAGAAATTGTCAAAATACCCCTATTTGCAGATGATATGATCCTATACCTAAAGACCCAAAAAACTCTATACAAACACTCCTAGACACCATAAACAGCTATATCAATGTGGCAGTATACAAAATCAACTTACAAAAATCATTAGCTTTTCTATACACCAACAATGAACAAACTGAGAAGGAATATATGGAAACAATTCCATTCACAATAGCCTCAAAAAAGAAATCAAATACCTAGGAGTAAACTTAACAAAGGATGTGAATGACCTCTACAAGGAGAACTACAAACCCATGAAGAAAGAGATCAAAGAAGACTACAGAAGATGGAAAGATCTCCCATGCTCATGGGTCAGTAGAATCAACATACCAAAAATGGCTATACTACCAACAGCAATCTACATGTTTAATGCAATTCCCATCAAAATCCCAATGACTTTCATCACAGTGATTGAAAAATCTACCCTAAAGTTCATTAGGAAACACAAGAGACTTAATACTGAGCAAAAAGAGCAATGCTGGAGATAACACAATACCCGACTTCAAACTATATTACAAAGCAACAGCAATAAAAATAGCATCGTACTGGCACAAAAACAGACATGAAGACCAGTGGAACAGAGTAGAGGATCCAGATATGAATCCACACACCTTATTTTTGACAAAGGGGCCAAAAATATACGATGGAGAAAAGATAACCTTTTCAACAAATGTTGCTGGAAAAGTGGCTATCCATCTGCAAGAAACTGAAACTACATCCATATTTATCATCCTGTACCTGTATCAACTCAAAATCGTTCAAGGAACTTAATATCAGACCCAAAAGACCACAGTTAGTACAGTAAGGAGCAGGAAACACTCTGGAACTAATAAGTATAGGCAAGGACTTCCTCAATAGAACCCCAGCAGCTCAGCAACTAAGAGAAAGGATGGACAAATGAGACTTCATAAAATTAAAAAGCTTCTGCACAACAAAAGAAATGGTCTCTAAACTGAAAAGACCACCCACAGAGAGGGAGAAAATATTTGCCATCTATACATCAGACAAAGGACTAATAACCAGAATATACACGGAACTTAAGAAACTAAACTCTCCTATAATCAATGAACCAATTAAGAAATGGGCAACTGAATTAAACAGAACTTTCTCAAAAGAAGAAATTCAAATGGCCAAAAAACACATGAAAAAATGCTCACCATCTCTGGCCATAAAGGACATGCAAATCAAAACCACACTAAGATTCCACCTTACCCCTGTTAGAATTGCTATCATCAAAAACACCACTAACAACAGGTGATGGCAAGGATGTGGGGGAAAAAGAACCCTTGAACACTGCTGGTGGGAATCCAAGCTAGTGCAACCACTCTGGAAAAAAATTTGGAGGCTTCTTAAAAATCTAAACATAGATCGGCCATATGATCCAGCAATCCCACTCCTGGGGATATACCCAAAGAATGTGACACATCCATGTTTATTGCAGCACTATTCACAATAGCCAAGTTATGGAAACAACCAAGATGCCCCACTACTGACGAATGGATCAAGAAAATGTGGTATTTATACACAATGGAATTTTACTCAGCCATGAAGAAGAATGAAATTTTGTCATTCGCAAGTAAATGGATGGAACCAGAGAACGTCATTCTGAGCGAGGTTAGCCAGGCTCAGAAGACCAAAAATTGTATGTTCTCCTTCATATGCAGACTTTAGATCTAGGGCAAATACAGCAATGTTGTTGGACTTTGGTCACATGACAAGGGGAGAGCATATATGGGAGATATGGGGATAGGTAGAAAACCCTAAACATGAAAGCATTTGATGTCCCTACTCCAGAGGAACTAATACAGAAACCTTAAAGTGACAGAGGTCAACATGAGAAGGGGATTAGGAATCAGTGTAAAGATCAGTTAGAGATGAAGCAACTTGGGTTGTAACACATTTGTGCATGGAAGCAATGCTAGGAATCTCCCTGTATAGCTATCCTTAAGTCAACTAGCAAAATGCTTTGTCTTGCTTATTATGCTTATGTCTTCTCTTCAACAAATTTAAAGTTAAGGGCAGAACAGGTTCTGCCTGAAAGCAAGGGGGAGTTGGGAGGAGAGGGTTGGGTGGGGGGCAAGGAGGAGAAATGACCCAAAGTATGCACATGTGAATAAATGAATAAAAAAATAAAATAATAAAAAATCAACATACAATACTTTTTGTAGGAAGCAATCCTAAGAGAATTTGCTGCCATATCAAATATCAAAAGCATATTTAAATATGCTTCTGGCTGGGTGTGGTGGTTCACACCTATAATTTGAGCTGCGTGGGAGGTGGAGATCAGGAAGTCTGAAGTTGGGGGCCAGCCCAAGTAAAAAGTTAATGAGACCACATCTCAACCAATAAGCAGGATATGGTGATATATATCAATAATTTCAGCTACTGGGAAGCAAAGGTAGGAGGACTGCAGTCTAAGTCTGGTCTGGGAAAAATAACTGAATCTAAAAAAGGTTGTGAGTATAGCTCAAGTGGTAGAGCACCTACCAAACAAGCGAGAGGCCCTAAGTTTAGAACCCAAATAACCACCAAAACAAAACAAAACAAAGAATGGACTTCTGGCATAAAGAGATCCTGGATAGAAAATTAAAGGACAGGAAAGAATGATGGATAACAAAAAATAGCAAATATACAGTAAACCTAAGTGAATATTAGCTGTTTAAAACAATAATTTATACTGTCTTGTGGGATTTAAAGTACATGAAAGATTGAAATGTAAGACAGTAAAAATACCAGAGGAAAGACTGGCAAGTGTAATTAGAGTGCTCTAAGTCCCCTGCATTTTCTAGTACTCAAAATCACAATATATAACATAGCCAATAAATTAATGATTCAATTTGTGATTTCTATGGTACGTACTAATAGAAGAATAAGAGAATAAATGACCAAAACCCAATAGAGGTAAAATACTTCATAAATTCAAAATAATACAACAAAGAAGAGGAAAAGAAACACTAAGCAGTTGGGGAAAACAAAAAAAATAGTAATAGGATTGACTATAATCCAAACATACCAGTAATTTCAGAAAATACTTTAAGTAATATACATATACTAATCAAGTAATATACATACACCAATTTCTTTTTAAAATCCAGTTACGTGCTTCTTAAATGAGGCACTGTATATAAGGAACCGAAATAAAAAAGAATTGGAAAAAGACATATAAATTATATTAATACCACTGTGAACTTAATGATGAGCTATTGTTAGAAGTAAAAAGAGGTATTTCATAGTAATATAAGACTCAAACCGTAGGAAGATATAAGAATGCTATATCTGAATTATAAGGCATCAGAACATTGGTCAAACTAAAAACAGCAGTAAGAAAATGCAGCATCAGTGTGGGAGACTCTAATGCACTCTCATTAATGGGTAGAACAGGTGTTCCAGACGAGTATAGATGTGGGCATGAAAGTGTGATTAATCAACTTGACCTAATTGATGTAGACACTGGGGTCAACAACTACAGTGTACACAGACCCACACTGAGCATTTACCAAAGGCTGCCATGTGCTGGACAGTAAATAATTCTGAATCATACAGAATTTGTTCTCTGACCCTAGTGAAGTTAAGAAGGTACCAACAATAAAATGAGTAAAAATTACACACGTGTGCAACTGAAGCAATGCACTTCTAATTAACCCATGGGCCAAGGATAAAGCACAATGAAAGTTAGATACATTATTAGATGAATTATGAAGAAAACATGACATATCAAATGTGCGAGATGCAGCTAAAGTTTGATTAGAGGGAAATTTATATACTGAAATGCATGCATTAGGAAAAGAAGAAAAGCTAACAATCAATTATGTAAGCATTCATGTCAACAAGTCATGAAAAGAATATCAATTTAAAATCAACAAAAAAGTGCAAGGAAGAAAATAATTAGGGGCAGAAATTAATGACACAGAAAAATATAAGGTATTGTAAAAATTGCTTCTTTGAAAATGCTAATAAACACCAATGATAGCACTTCAGATGCTGAGGCAGGAGGATCACAAGTTCAAGGCCAGCCTGGGTTACATAAAGAGATCCTGTGCAAGGAAGAAAGGAAGGAAGGAAGGAAGGAAAAGAGGGAAAGAGGGAGAGAGGGAGGGAGGGAGGGAGGGAGGAAGAAAATGCTAATTAAATTGATAAGTCTGTAGCCAGACTAGTCAAGAAAAAAGAAATCAAAACATTGCAAATGTTGACTGAGTAGATAAATGACTGTAAATCCTACAGACAGTAAAAAATAAGAGTACATGTAAATACGGCAATATCAAAATGACAAATGAAATTGAAAATTAATATTCTTTACCTAAATAGGAAAAATAACAAAAATGTGAAAGGCTCCATATCCATTAAATAAACTCTATTTGTCTATAATAATATATTTACTCCAGTCTTAGACTGTTTTACTGGTGAATTAGACCAAATGTTTGAAGTAAAATCTACATCAAACTTACATAACCATTCAGAATGCAGAAGATCATACCTCAAGTTATTCTATGAGACTCACTTTATAAGACCAACATAGTTTCATAAAAAAGAAAATTCTAAACGAATATTCCTTAAGAATTTGAAGAAAACTATGAACTATCTCTTAAGAATTTGGTGGAAAACACAAACAAAATATTAGTCATCTTGATCCTAAGATATTTTTGAGCAAGGGTGACTTATTCTAGAAGTACAAAAATTATTTCATATTAGAATATTAATCAACGTAAAACACCTTAACAGAAAATGGAAAAAGGCATATGGACATTTCAGTGGATGCAGAAGCAGCATTTGAGGTCATTCAAATGTATTGCAAAGTAGGTATACCATGAAGTTCTTAAACTTCCTGTTTTCCTAGTACCCCAGCGCCCTCACCAACAAGCTGAGAACTCCCTCCCAGGTGAGCAGGTGCACCAATGTGATTTGGTTGATGCCTGCCACGAGTTTCCTTCCTTGCCTTCCATTGACTGTGACTTGAAGACACTCAAATACACCGATGATACCCTCTCACACTTTATGTCTGTGTATATTCCATCCTGAATCCCAACAAAGACAATCGTCCACAGGTCTTCACTCTCTCTTGGCTCCTCACCTGCTCAGTTGACCCTGTTCCTCATGCTCCTCTTATATGGTTCCTTGTGGAGTGGGGCATGTCTCCCTCTCCAGGACCTGAGTATAATAAATCCTATAATTTCACATTCCTCATAGAATATGTCCATGGCAGTGTTGAAGGAATATTTATAGACCCCTAAAGAGACTTACTTTCCATTTACAACATGGCAAGAC
The DNA here is from genome assembly GCF_047511655.1 of Castor canadensis. NCBI lineage: Eukaryota > Metazoa > Chordata > Mammalia > Rodentia > Castoridae > Castor > Castor canadensis. The sequence continues at coordinate 102,424,550 of NC_133395.1, read as the reverse complement.
TGGAAGAAAACCTTCTCTACCTGGTAATACTCTACAGCAAGCATCTTACTTATTGATAGAATACTTCAGACTAGGAATAATTCAAAACTACCTTCTCTAACCACCTTAAAGGTCCAAACATTACAATAAGAGGAAAAAAGATGAAGAAAGGAAGAGATGTAATGACATCATAATTGTATATGAGGAAAACCAAAATCTCCTACTGAGTAATTATTAAAACTAATTAATGAATTAAGTTAGGTCACTATATATAAGATCAACATTCAAATTCAATCAGAATTCTACACACCACCAACATAAAATTAGAAGATAAAATTTAATGAGCTGTAGCATTATGGTGGTATGAAAATATCAAATACCTAAAATAAATTATAAATATATGACTGCTCATAGAAGACTACAAAACCTTACTGAAAAAAGTAAAAAAAATGAAGGAGAGAAAATATGACCATAGATTGGAAAACTCAATATTGCAAAGATGTCAATTCTCCCTAAATTAGTAATAGATTCAACGTGGTCCCTATCAAAATCCCCTAAGTTGGTGAGTGGCTTTGGTGGAAGTTAGTAAATTAATTTTGAAATTTATGTGGAAAAGCAATGGGCCAAATTTGTCAAGGCAATATTGAAGGAGAACTTTACAAGATTTAACACTTCCTCCTGGAAATGTTATAAGCCCACATTAATCAAAACAGTATGCTATTGACACATGATAGACAAGCAGATCAAAAGAACCCCTCCCAAAAGAATCCAAAAACAAATCCACACATATACCATCATTAAGTGTTAAAGGTGACACTGCATTGCAATAAGAAAATGCAATATTCTGAACAAACAAATGGTGGTCAGTCAAATGGATACTCATATTTTCAAAATTATTTTTGTGCATACTTCACATGGTACAGAAAAATCAATTTCAGATGGATTTCTGATCTAAACATCAAATGTCAAACCAAAGCTTCAAGAAGATAACATAGGTGAATAGATTTACAATTTAGGGGTAAGCAAAGTTGTCTAAAATAGGACACAGAGAGTATAAACAAGAAAAGATAAGGGAAACATAGGAAAAATAAATTTGAAATGGAGACAAATAAAAAAGGAAAAATTAAAATTTATACTGTATTTAAGTTAGGAAATATTGTTCACCAAATGACATTCTTATGAGAAAGAAGAGTGGGAAATAATATTTGCAGTATATGAATGACAAAGTAATTATGAAGAGAATATACATAGAACTCCTATAAATCAATAAGAAGATAGGTAACCCAATAAAAAATAACCAAAGACTTAGATATTCTCACATATGAAGAAACGTGAGTGCAAATAAATCTACGAAAAGATGCCCAACCTCATTATTTGTTGGAGAGGTGCAAATTAAAGACACAACGAAATAGCTATACAAACCTACAAGAACGACTAAAATTAAAAGTGCTGACATCTAGTCTTGGAGAGATTGTGAGAAACTGGAACTCTCAAACTTTGCTGGTGGGAGTGCAATCATTTTGATTGCTCTATAATATCTCTTAAAGCTGAATATACACAATATGAACCAGTAATGCTATATAAACTCAATAGAAATATGTACACATATTCATCCAAAGATCTGCAGAAACATGTCTATTGCTACACTTGTCATAATAACCAAAGGCTAGAAATAATTCAACTGTTCAAGGGTTCCATTGCTCATTGTAGAGGACCAGCTAAAAGTTGTAATACATGCAGTACAGTGGAGTAAAAGTCAGCAATGATAGATGTTCTTATGAACATAATATTGAGCAAAATACATCAGGCACACAAAATTACACTCTATTTTAGCCTATGATACAAAGTTTGATACAAAACGTAATTACTCTCATGTTTTAGAACTCAGGAGAACTCAGTCTCTCATTTGGAGAGAAGTCCTGGATGAGGGCATGTGGAAGCTTCTGCTCCCTGTCAATCTTCCTTGATGACAGAAATGGGGGTTCCATGGATGTGTTTACTTTGGGAAAACTTATCAAGCTGCATGCTAATAATTTGCATACATCTCTAGATATATGTTTTGCTTTAATAAGTATGCTTATTTAAGAAAGATTATTCAATATCACAATGAAATTCCACTGTACCATTAATATGTGCTAATAAAAATAATATGAAGAAAGAAAACTATTGCATAACATGGAAAAATAAAATACACAAAATATGTTTCAGAAAAAGGGAGGCAATGCTTAGAACTGAGTGTCTGCACATGAGGTTATGGAAGTTTCATAGAACCAATGCTTGCATCAAGAACACACATGATTAAAACCATGCTAAGATTCCACCTCACCCCTGTTAGAATAGCCATCATCAGCAACACCACCAACAACAGGTGTTGGCGAGGATGCGGGGAAAAAGGAACCCTCTTACACTGTTGGTGGGAATGTAAACTAGTACAACCACTCTGGAAAAAAATTTGGAGGCTACTTAAAAAGCTAGATATTGATCTACCATTTGATCCAGCAATACCACTCTTGGGGATATGCCCAAAAGACTGTGACACAGATTACTCCAGAGGTACCTGCACACCCATGTTTATTGTGGCACTATTCACAATAGCCAAGTTATGGAAACAGCCAAGATGCCCCACCACTGACGAATGGATTAAGAAAATGTGGTATCTATACACAATGGAATTTTATGCAGCCATGAAGAAGAACGAAATGTTATCATTCGCTGGTAAATGGATGGAATTGGAGAACATCATTCTGAGTGAGGTTAGCCTGGCCCAAAAGACCAAAAATCGTATGTTCTCCCTCATATGTGGACATTAGATCAAGGGCAAACACAACAATGGGATTGGACTATGAGCACATGATAAAAGCGAGAGCACACAAGGGAGGGGTGAGGATAGGTAAGACACCTAAAAAATTAGCTAGCATTTGTTGCCCTTAACGCAGAGAAACTAAAGCAGATACCTTAAAAGCAACTGAGGCCAATAGGAAAAGGGGAACAGGAACTAGAGAAAAGGTGAGATAAAAAAGAATTAACCTAGAAGATAACACCAATGCACAGGAAATCAATGTGAGTCAATGCCCTGTATAGCTATCCTTATCTCAACCAGCAATAACCCTTGTTTCTTCCTATTATTGCTTATACTCTCTCTACAACAAAATTAGAAATAAGGGCAAAATAGTATCTGCTGGGTATTGAGGGGGTGGGGAGGCAAGGGAGGGGGTGGAGTGGGTGGTAAGGGAGGGGGTGGGGGCAGGAGGGAGAAATGACCCAAGCCTTGTATGCACATATGAATAATAAAAGAAAAAAAAAGAACACACATGACAGAAAGGGGCCTGTTTGGGATCTATAAGTAGTTTGCTCAGACAGCACACACTTAGCCTATGTGGTGGTAACCTTTAAACTGTGACTTGCCACCAACCAAGAAGCCAGCAGCTAACTAAAGTAGGTCATAGTCAGCATTTTGAATGGATAAAATAGAAAACACAAGAGTGCACCACACATGTTAAATGCCATTTTGTGAAAGAAGAGAAAGATTATTCAGAAATATCACAGGTTTGTTTCCTACTTTTCATGAGGATATAGACGTTTGTAGTAGGGAACTGTAATGGGACTTAAAGTGTGCACCAGGGTAAATTTCAGGCATCTTACTGTATATAGAGTGATGCTGTCACTCTACATGGGTTGGGGGAAACCACCTTAAGTTGTCAGAGTTTTCTGTAAAGAGGTGGTTTAGGATGATAGCAAGCCTTTCTTCTTTGTGAAGAATAGCAAAAATGGGTTTTTTTGCATATGGGTATAGAAAGCCAGTGTCAACAATTGTAAAACTAATCAGTTTTTCATCTTCCCATTGGCTTCTAGAACACTCAGTTCTAAATTTGTCTATAACCTTAGAATAACGCTTTTCAAATTTTCTTTACCACAGTCACAAAAAGAAACACATTCTAAATAATGACTCAATACATCAACACTTGCATAAACTTGAAACATACATCTTAGAAAATAATAGCCTTGCTTTGTGTGATGCTCTTGATATTTTTATTCTTTTCAGGCCTTCACATCCTAGTCCATCAAAATGGTAGTTACTGTAACAGTTTTGTGATCTGTTAATGTGTTGCAAGGAAGTTTGTAAAACATCTTCTACAGTCCCTAGCATGCATAAGGCACTTAACAAAAATTAGCAAATGGACCATGGTATGCATTTTTCATATTAGCCTAACCGTCAGCTGGTTGTTTAGTGTCTAGCCTTGCTTTTTTCCTTTGCTGTCTTTTGTTCTAATTTATATCAACTTACAGTGTATCTTTATAAGTTGTCTTTACCTTTTTCACAACAAGTTCTTAAAAAGTACTTTTAAAATCACTCAGTAAATCATTCAGAACAGGGCAAGAGAGGAAAATTCATTCCAAGGCTCCAGAAACAGGAAGTTTAACACCTGCAAGATAGACACTTCCTGTCCTGCCTCTGTAATAATGCCTGCAGCACCAGGACACAGAGAGCAGATGGCGACTGTGACTGAGCGAATGGAGCTCACCTCTAACCTTACAGGAGACCATATATACTGTAGCTTTCCATGAAGTTCTCTTGCATTTCCGACAGATGGGAGAGAGAGTGCCAGTTCATTCTGAGAAACACAAAGACACCTTTGAAAGAGGAACAAAGGGCTCAGCACCTGACAATGAAGACTGGTGTGAGCATCTCTGTGCATCACAGTGATAAAGGAGTTCATGGTCTTAAGTTTCCTTTATCTCTCTTTTCAGGGTGTCAAGTCTTTCTCAGCCATTGAAACTGTCCACAGGGGATCTAGAAAGCATGTTAGAAGAAACTAGCTCAGGCATGTGAGAATAAACCTTCTCTGTCTAACACAGGGACAAGTTTCACCTTAATAAAACTTTTACTTTAGAACATTCTCTTTGGTCTGATTGAACAAAACTCTACAAAAGGTTCTTGGAGCACTTTTGGGCAAGTTGCCAAATCTGGCATATCTTCGACATCCAAAGAGGGAAAGATATGTTTTAAGCCAAGCACTGTGGTCTGGTTTGGTAACACTATCCCTGTGAGGGATGCGAATATGATTGCCCATTTCTTTAGTCAAAAGGGTAAAAAAATGTTGACCACAAATGCAGAATAAACTTTAAATGCACAGGTGTCTCTAGGAGTGTTTGCCTTCACAGGAAAATGAAAGCAGCCTACAATTCCAAACTATGCAAGGTAGCAAAGAGTGGTTGTGCAAACATTAAAACAATGCTTATAAACTCACAACCTAAGAAACCACCATGATGAGATGTTCCATATAAAAAGCAGCACAAACATAATACAAATTCATCCGTATTTTTTAAGCACACACCACACATATATTACATATTCATAGAAAAATGCCCAGAAGAAGCACTCTAAAATATTCAAAGAAGCTATCAAAATAAGAGTGAACATTAAACTTGTTCCTTATTATTTTCTTTATTTTTCAAAATTTCCACAGTAGGCATGGATTACTTTAACAGCTAGATAAATAGAAACTATTTTTTAAAATGCAATGATACATTTCTTTATGACCTCTAGCTTGTTCATTCATTGATTCCTAAATCCCTACATAAGATTTGTCCATTTTTTTCTCTAATGACAGTTGAAGGAGTTAAATCTTCAAGTACAACCACTCTGGAAAAAAATTTGGAGGCTACTTAAAAAGCTAGACATTGATCTACCATTTGATCCAGCAATACCACTCTTGGAGATATACCCAAAAGATCGTGACACAGATTACTCCAGAGGCACCCGCACACCCATGTTTATTGCGGCACTATTCACAATAGCCAAGTTATGGAAACAGCCAAGATGCCCCACCACTGACGAATGGATTAAGAAAATGTGGTATCTATACACAATGGAATTTTATGCAGCCATGAAGAAGAACGAAATGTTATCATTCGCTGGTAAATGGATGGAATTGGAGAACATCATTCTGAGTGAGGTTACCCTGGCCAAAAAGGCCAAAAATCGTATGTTCTCCCTCATATGTGGACATTAGATCAAGGGCAAACACAACAATGGGATTGGACTTTGAGCACATGATAAAAGCGAGAGCACACAAGGGAGGGGTGAGGATAGGTAAGACACCTAAAAAATTAGTTAGCATTTTTTGCCCTTAATGCAGAGAAACTAAAGCAGATACCTTAAAGCAACTGAGGCCAATAGGAAAAGGGGACCAGAAACTACAGAAAAGGTTAGATCAAAAAGAATTAACCTAGAAGGTAACACCCACGCACAGGAAATCAATGTGAGTCAATGCCCTGTATAGCTATCCTTATCTCAACCAGCAAAAACCCTTGTTCCTTCCTATTATTGCTTATACTCTCTCTACAATAAAATTAGAAATAAGGGCAAAATAGTTTCTGCTGGGTATTGAGGGGGTGGGGGGGAGAGGGAGGGGGCGGAGTGGGTGGTAAGGGAGGGGGTGGGGGCAGGGGGGAGAAATGACCCAAGCCTTGTATGCACATATGAATTAAAAAAAAAACACATTACAGGAAGACTAAGCTTCAGCGAACAATATGCAAAGTGAAGGTGAACTCTATGCTTACCCCCAGAGCATATTTGAATGAATGAAGACTAAATTGAAAAAAGAAAAGCAAAACCTTGGGCTCAGTGGTAGAGTGCCTGCCTAGCATGTTCAAGATCATGGGTTCAATCCCCAGCACTGCAAACAAACAGAAAAACAAAACCAAACCTCTTACCAAAGGTACTCTATTCTTTATGTATGTATTTTCATGTGGAATAATTTAAAACTGAAGTCTATAAATAACATTAAAGGTTGAGATGGACTAGCTGACAGCCCACACAATCAGTGAAAATGTCACACAGTCATGAATTCCCCTTCCTACAGTAACTCCTGCTGCCCAGCTGGCTACAGGCAAAAATGAGCACCACACCAATCTCTACAGATACTTGAAAAGGAAATGAAGGCTGTACAAAGACATGAGCTGCCGGAGTCAAGTCATAGAATATTCACACTGACTTTGCAGGTGCAACAGCACACATGCTAAATAAAGCATCCTCAGTCCTTTCTAGTGACTTGTCACTTTACCGGACTGTGCCCATCAGTATGGTTATCACCAAAGGCTCAGTGCTACCTTGGCCAATGCAAGGATGAAAAGGACATTGGTCTGCTTTATCACTGATTTCTCTGAGTTCATATATTTGACAGATAATTTCATATGGTTAAAAAACATAACAAATTCTAATGACCACTTGTTACTAGCAAGACACTTAATAAAAAGAGGTTTGCTTTTTATTACTTAGTTGAAATAAAACAAAATTTAGTAGAGCCGTTGTGTGTAACAAACATTAAATACTGAGATTTTGGCAGGCCATCCTGATCCCTTGCTAAGCACTGCTGATACTTTTCTTAAAAAACATTTTCTTAGTAAGATATGCGGATATACCACCTACAATATGGTTGTCTCATGCACTGATCTCAATTAAAGGCTTATAAATAAAGTGTTTTAAAGGAACTTCATGTGCTACAGACCAGACAGAAACATGCTTAAAAGCGTATAATGAGTGACTAGGATCTGGGATCTATCCATTGAGTTTTCTTATTTACAACAGAAATGTACGGTTTTTTTGTTTTGTTTTTTTTTTGTACATCTTAGAACATCTTCCAGTCCATAGGCTAAGACATTTGCTGCTGACTTTGGAACTGACATTGGGTCATTGAAAGTCTACACTGGAGGAAAGAGAAGGGAGCTCAAATGGGAGGAGAGGAGATCACAGTTGTGGTCTGTTTGGATTTCTACTCTCAAAGAAAGGATTACAGTGTTAACCCATGTGGAAAAGTGAAGAAAGACTGACTTCCAGGTTAAATAAAGAACTTGGCTTGGAAACAAGACTGGAACTCTGTGGCTGTGAAGACATTTCTGCCATCCTTTTTCCTATAACCAGTGCATGGAAACTCAGGTTGACTCTCCGTGATTCGTGAGGTAGGTGATCACAGAAGCTCAGGACCTGCGCGTGAAGGATTTTTCCGTAAGTCCACACTGATAGAAATAAGTACATGAGTAAGGAAGTCAATAAATAAATAAGTAAATAAAGGTTAAAGGAAAGCTCTTCCTCAGACTACAATGCTAGCTAATACATAGAGAAGGAATGATGGAATCAGAAAGCCATTAATGGATGTTAACAGTAGTGGGTGAAAATATGAAGAAGAAAAAGATATTTGTATAGAATCCAGGTATTTCCTCCCCAATAGTATGTTAGTTACAAAGAGGAAAACAGCAACTTTACAGGGAGAAACCCAGCAGATAGCAGCAAGTGATGGAAACTAATGTCAATAGTGGAGTGAACTCCTTGTGTACTTCCTGCTAGCTTCACTGAATGCTGAAGAAGTATCAGAAATCCAAGTTAGAGACCATACATAAAATAAGTGGCCTGTACCCTCCAAAAATATTAAGGTCAAGAAAAACAAAGGAGACCAAACAACTGTTTCCAAATGAAGGAGACTAAGAAGTCATGACAACCTATTGGAATGGCTGATTGGGAAAAAAGCTGTCATTAAGGACATTATAGGACAATTGAGAAAACCTGAATACAGAAGTCAATTAGATAACCTCATATATCAGTGCTAAATTTCCTAGATTTGATAACTGTGCTGTGGTTATATTAGGGTCTGTCCTAGTTGTTGGAAAACACATTCTTGAAGCATTGAGGAGTGAGGGCAAGAAAGACTGCAAGGTGGGCACCGAAGCCGTACTACAGAAACACCATTTTCTCTACCTTGGAATTCTTTCCTAGCCATACCAGAGAGTCAGGCATGGAAGGGGCAGGCCAACTGGGAAGTGAGGCTCAGTACATCGACTTGGAGGGAGAAAGAATATGTACAAGGTGTGTCTACACATAGCAGGAAGAGCTGGGGGTGTTTCTATAATCTCAGCACTTTTAATGTACACAGGAGTCTCACTTAAATATCATCTAAGATATGTGTGAGACTTGAGGTATGATTCATCCTGAGGCAGAATTCCTCTCCAGCTGTGAACCTGTGAAATCAGACAAGTTCTGTGCTTCCAAAGTACATAGTGGGACAGATGTAGGATAGAAGTACCTTTCCAAAAAGGAGAAACAATAAAGATGGGAAGAGTAAAAGTCTAAGCAATTCCCAAATCTAGCAAGGCAAACTTACTCAAAGCTTAAGAATGAAGCTCTCTGGTTTGATGTTCTGCCCTGCAGGCACATTGGAGTGATAGTCCAGGTGCCAAGGCAAGGTAAGGTCCTGCAGAGCCGTTCTGGCCCTGAGGCTTTGGTGGAAAGATTTCTAGCCCCTGGAAATCAGGTATCCCTAATGATCTCTAAGTTGCCTTTAGAGGTCCCTGCCTTTTCTTAAAATAATATTGCAGGTTTGCAATGCATTCTACAGAATCCAAAAAGCCCAATAGCTTTCCTTCATTGAGTCCTGCTTCATCTGGTAGTGTCTTTGCTGGTCTAACCTCCCTCTATATCAGCAACTGTGCTCAGACCACACTGGGATCACACTGTATGTCCATATTTCTAGCACATACCTCAAAGCACTACCCATTACCCAGTTCCAAAGCCACTTCTACATTTTTAGTCATTTGTAGCAGAAGCATGTTAATTCTCAGTACAAAAAAGAGCCATTAGAAGGGCCAAGTCAGATATGATGGAGTGAACTGAATATGCCAACAAGGAAGGAACAAATGGACTTGACCCGCTCCCTCTGTACTTATGACAGGTTCTTTACACCAGATTTGTTTGACTGCCAGTCCTCAAGCTTCTCCTGTGGAAGATTGCATGTTGGAAGGTGAAGATATGCCATCTGGCAACACAGGGATTTATACTTGAAAATTTTCAGCACCTAGCCACAATTTTCAGTGATCTACTGTCAATAATTTAACCAAAATGTGAAGCACCTGACCTTTATTTTGATGCACCTGACCTAAAGATTGAAATCAAAGTAAAAGGGATAATAATCCCAAACCAATTTTGTTAGTTATTTTTCTTCTTATTGCTTTTCATTGTATTTTCCTTTTCACAAACAGAATACTCATAGCTTAGGTTCAAAATCTCAGAGCTGCAGGGTATCTATAGACAGTCTCAGTCAAGTTCCTCTTTTCACAGTTGAAGAAAGCTCAGTATACAAAGGCAATCTGACTTCTCACTCTTAAACTTGCACCAATACTGGAATCTTGGTCTCCTTTTAAAGACACTATTGTTCAAATAGAACTAAAACATATGTGTGATTTTTTTAAAAATTCAAAATATTCCTAAGAGCATACCATGGGAAGCAAGCCTCCCCAAAGCTGACAACCATCAGTAAAATCTTATTTATCCTCCCAGAGATAGTTCTTTTTTCCATAGAAGAGGGTTTGTATTAAGACTATATCTTATTCTTTTGTTAGGCTCTTAATAATTTCAACTCTTCCTATCAATATATTCAAAATCACTGCCTTCCTCAAAATTGGTTACAAAGTATTCCTTTGTACATAATGTATGTACCCCATTTACAATTTATTAATCTGTTTTACCAAAGACATAGTTTCAATTCATGGCTGTTCTGTGTCATTATAACGATGCTGTTTTGGCTGAAGGTGTTTTAATTTGTGCACCTTTCCATACACTCCTGTCACTTGTTTCTGTCTGAAAACCCCTACATTACCAACACCCTCTGTCACCTTTCCCTTTGCAGGATTGACCACCAGTGAAATAGGATGTACTTGATTATTTTTTGTCATTTGTATCTGTCATAGAATGGAAGCTCCCTGGGATAGAGGACTTAGTTTTATTCACTGCTGTATCCTTAGATTTAAGAACAGTGACTAGCTTCTGATAGAGCTCAATAAATACTTCATGAATAAATGAATGAATGGTTTACGGATTTTGCTATGTGGAGTATTGGTCCTTTTTCTTATTGACGCATGAGTGCTCATGATATAGTAACTGCATGAGTCTTAGATTGTCATTTATTTGTTTGACTTTATTGAAGTTGTTATTTTTTTTCCATAAAGAAATGTTTGTTAAATAGTAAAAATAACATATCTTTCCTTTATTTTACAGCATTTGGGCTTTGTGTCTTGTTTAGAAAGGCCTTATGCACTCCAGAGTTATTTTTTAAAATGTGTCTGATATTTATTGATTTGTTTTTATGTTGAAATTTTGATCCAATTGCAATTTATTTGGCCTAATGTAGTGGCCATGTACTCAGCTTTGTTATTTTTTCTCAAATAGCCAGTTGACGAAACATTATTTAAAGAATAATCTATTCTTTTTTCATTATTCTGAATGTTCTCTTTATCCTATAAATATTTACAACTCTTAAATATTTACAACTACATCTAGTCCTTATTCTCTATTGTGCATTTGCCTGTCTAGTTCCAAATACGAATTTATTTAACTCACTTTGCTTTATAGTATATTTTAACATCTTAGTAAGGTTGACCCTCCTCTTTCTCTTCTTTTCACCAAAATTTTTCTGTTACTCCACCCATGGTTATTCTTCCATAAGAACATCATAAGCCACTGAACCAGTTAGTCCCACTTCCAAAACTTTCCTTGTTTGATTGAGAGCTGACTGTCTTATGGATTACTGTAGAAAGAGACAAGCTCAATGCTCTTGACTCCTGAATGTTCCTCGTGCTCTCCCAACTACCTTGACACACACACAGATGAACTTTAACTTTCTTCTTCCATGGGAAGGATGAACATGTCTCTTATGCCAAAATTAGAACTAAACTGTCAGTTCCAGTTACCTATTACTGTGAAGCAAACCACCCCAAAATTTAGTGGCTTAAAACAACAACCACTTTTATTACAGCTCATGATTTTGTGGGTTGGAAATTCAAACAGGGCTGAATGATGTGTTCCTTCTACCTTCACAGAGTGCTCACTGAGGATACTTGGTGATCAGCTGAGGGCAGGACTGGATCTGAAGTTTAAGATGGCTCCAATCACTTGCCATCCCATAGCTGGGATGACAGGAAGGCTGAGTTCAGCTGGGATTGTTCTGCAGTGTACCTGGACTTGACTTCTGGAGCATGGTAACTTTAGGATTCTTGCGTTTTAGATGGTGGCTCCAACTCTAAAAGCAAGTGTTCTAGAGAATAAAGAGGACACTCTATGGCCTTTAATGCCCCACTCTCAGAAGTCTCCTAACGTCTTTCTGCTGTATGTATTCTATTGCTTGATGAGGTCACAAGCCTGCCAAAATCCAAGGCAGGGAGATACAGACCCTCACCTCTCTACAGCGATATGCCAAAGAAAACTACCATATATTTTACTACTAGAAAGTGGAATAAATTTCTCATTGATTTAAAAACCCAAGACTTTTCTACAATTTTCCTTCTACCGCCATCATTTTCTGACACTGAAAACAGTGACCTGATGCAGAACTGAAAAATATTTAATTTTTAAAGACAATTTTTCAGTTGAGTTTTATTTCTTGCCCATGCACAAGGGACCACAGCTCAGTATGACTCTGGTTTTTTATGACCTTTCTTCCTACTCTCTCTTCCTGACCACTTTATGGCTCTCTGGTGTCTTCAGAGGGTGGGAATTACAGAGAAATTAAACTTGAATTTTTCAAAGTTTACAACTTGTTTAAAATTTAACAAGTTTTAAAAACTTGTTAATTGGCAACAATTTTGCATAAATGCAGAAAAGAAATTAAAACTAAAAGTACATGCTATAAGGATTAATAGTGAAACTCAACCACACCTTACAGAGAACACCAGAGCTAGCGGTTCTTTGCACTGATAAATTTTATTTCAAAGATTCCTAAGGACATGCTACAGAAAAATTCCAGTGATTTACTATCTACTCTGCTAGCTACCTTATATATGTTTATGACTGCATTTAACTCTGACAGCAGTTCAAATTAGAACCAGGAACACTGCTACTCACAGAGATTACCTACCAAGGGTCGCAGAGTAAAACTGTATGAAAACCTATCTACACACCTTCATACACAATGTGTGTTTGATGCACCAGTAGCATTAGCCTCATCTGATAGCTTGCTAGAAATCCACTGTATTGAAAGCTGCATTTTTTCATATGTGTGGTACTGGGAATTGAACTCAGGGTCTTGAGCTTGCTAGGCAAGAGCTCTACCACTTGAACCAAGTCCCCCCAACTCTTCTGCTTTTAGTGTTTTTCAGATAGGGTCTTGCACTTTTGCCCAAGCTGGCCACAGACTGTGGTCTTCGCTCTTCCATCTTCTGAATAGCTGGGACCACAGTCATACATCACCACAAATGACTTATTTGTTTAGATGCGTCCCAATAACTTTTGCTTAGATGGCCTCAGCATGTGATCCTCCTCTCTCCATCTCCTGAGTATATGGGATTATAGATATTCACCACCATGCCCAGCCTCAAGAGCTGCATTTCAATAAGATATCTGGGTAATACACATTCATATTAGAGTTTTTAAAGCAGTGCTCTGTATCCTTGCTTCTCAAACATTGCTGCTCACTGGAAACCCATGAAGAGCTTTTTGGAAATACCTATGTCTAAGTGCCTTTCCTTCAATTTCAGCTTAATGGGTCTCAAGTGCAACCTCACTAGGAATTTTCAAAGGTCCCCAGATAATTCTAATATGCAGCAAAATTTAAGAACCACTATTTCATGTAGTTTGCACTTGACACTATATCTTATGTCTGGTTTTGTTGTTTATCATCATTTTATTATATGTCTTATATCCCCAACTTGAATATGTTTTATATATCAACTCTTTCCAACGCAATGTTTTTGCACAAAATATGCACTCAGTAGACATTTGCTGCTATTAACATTGTACAAAATGATGCTTTAATTGTCCTGCAGGGGAGCTTGGGCATCAGGATTTTTGAAAAAGCACCTCCTGTGATTCTGTTGTTCAGTTATGGCTGAGCACCATTGGGCTGGCTCCGACAGTTCCAGCTGATGGTTGCTATGGAGAAATTTGGGTGGAGGAGTGCCAAATGTTCTAATTTTTTAAGATGCACCTCAAATCCCAGTTTTTTATAAGAAAAACGTTGACAACAAATTTGTATTTTTGAAAAAACTGTGTAAGCAAAATAAACCACACTGCAGTGGTATGTGCCTCTGTGTGTGGTATACATGTATGTGCATGCATGTGTGTGTGTGTGTGTGTGTGTGTGTGTGTAAAGAGATTATCAAAAACTCAAACAGATTTAAAGTCATGTGTTAGGGAACTACGTCCCCCTAAGAATCTGATTACTATAAGTCCACTACTACTGCTGTCTTAGAAAAACATGTCATCATCATTAAGTGATTAAGGAATCACTCTTGTCATTTCTGTCAATCTACATAATTAAGATTGTGAAGTCTTGGAGAACAATAACCTGTGTTTCATTTTTGCTCTATGCAGATCCTGGGTGTGCCAATAGAAGTGGGGGATGTGTAGAAAAAAGAGGGGACAAGAAGGGCTTTGAGGTTCTAAGAAGAAAGAGCCAGGAAGCAAACCAAAGGGAGACTGAAGGCAAAAAGCTAGGACAGGAAATAAAGATCTACAAGAGAAGTACCATGGCTGGAAGAAAGGATTTCCATCTGGTTTTGGCACCCCTGGTGACTGCTGTGTGGACTTGTTTCCCTGGGTTAATAACCAAGGGGCCTCAAATAAAGCAGTAGTGTGGTGATGGAGGTCAGGGGGCTACAGCCATGTAGCCAGAGAGGCTTGAAGTGGGCTACCTGGCTCTGTGTTCACTGGCACCAGGACCTCCAGGCTGATTTCACTTGAGCACAGACAATAGAGGGACCAGAATCTGAGACTTAACCCCCCCAAGTCCCTGCATTTGTGTCATAGTGATAAAAGAGACAGAGACAGTACAAACATCAAACCAAATGACTATGATGATACTGCTACTGCCAATAATAATTAGACGTTATCAATCAATTTCCAAATGCCTCTGATGACCGTGTCCTGTGCTACACATGTTACGTATTATAATACTCGCTTATTCTCAATGTGTTGGCCACACTGGTTCTTTTAAAAGAAGTCAGATCTTGCTCTACTGTTCTCAAGACAATTCTTATTCACTGTAGGAGGCAAAGACCCTCTGCAGCCTACAAAGCCCCATGTCTGACAACTGCCATGCTCCTCCTCCTCATGATCAATCGGGCCTCACCTCCTACTGTGCTGTCCAAGCTTGGTCCATCCTCTCGCTCTCCTCAGGAAATTGTCTCTGTTCCTCAAACATGAAGCCTTTGTAATCACTGTCCCCAGGAAAGAACCTCCCTTCTCTCAGATAAGTCACCTTCTCCATGAGGGCTTTTCATACCAACCTGTTTAAAATTGCATCTCCTCATCCTCCTTTCTTCCTTTACTCTCTCCATCGTGCTGATCCCTTTCCAACATCCAAAATTTTACTTACTGGTTTTCAAGAATTGCCTGTTAGCCACCATACTAACCTTCATGAGTGCAGAGGTTTCCTCTGTTTTGCTCATTGCTGTATGCCTAGATCAATGCCAGTGGGCACTGGATGAGGACTTTTAGAATGAATTAAAAAAGAATGAATGAATGAATTTAATACTCACAACCACATAAAAGATGTCATCACAATCCTGCTTTAGTAAATGCTGAGTATGAAGTTAGAGAGTTTACTTTCAACCAAGATCACAAATGAGCAATTGCTAGGTGATGTCAGGACCACCTGACATCAATGTGTAACATTTATGAACTACTTTGCTGTTATTTTAACATTTGAGGTCCTTCTTGGAAAATGACAAGTGCAACAATTAGAATCTGAAAGCGAATCTATATTAGGTACCGTTGGGACTAGGAAAATTCCTGGAAGTTGGTGAGAAAATGAAGGGAAAACTCCAAGTTTTGTTTTCTCTGGTTACTGTAATTCTTAATTTTTAGAGCAATTAATGTCATTTCTCAGATGACCATTTGTTGAGGAGAAGGATCTTTGAAGTATTTGATTTGTGGTGAGAAACAAATCAAGGGTTAGCAAATCGTGTTTTCCTGGGGGTAAATATGTCAAGGGCCAATTTAGATCTTAAGTTGCTTAAGAATTCCGTCCAGTGAGAGCCAGCTGCAGGAATTTCAGAAGCTAAAGACACTGCCGGAAATTACCACTGCAAACATGTTCCCAGGGCACTTAAAGACTTTTGCAGAGAGCTTATTAACTCAGTTTTTAATGTTTCTAACACTTCCTTATCCAAGAATAAATCAGATATATAATTCAATTCATACCAGATACAGGGAGGCTGACTAACCAATTGAGCCTAAAGCCTTGGAGGCCCTTGGTAAATATTAAGCAATTTACCCAAGCCTGAGCTTTCAGTGGGTCAAAGTGCTTTGTCCATGAGGTATCCATTTGTACGATGTTTAGTAAAACCAAAAAACCAAGTTCAAGGAAGAGAAAAATAAAATATTTTCTTTGGACAAAATAATTTTTTCTTTTCAAACATCTTTTGAAAATTGTCTAAGAAAAAGACGTACTAACAGGAAACATCTTTTGTCAACTATATGATGAATCTGATGGACAAGAGTTTCTTAAGTCCTTCATATAATTTAAAGACAAGAAATAAACTAGTGACTTGACATTTTAAGCTCATTAGTTTAAAGCAATAAATTTTATAATTTCTAGAAAAATCAAGTCTAATCTTCTATGTTGAGAATAAAGAAATTCTATATTAAGAACATTAGAAATTCTGGCAGCATTCTGCCTTCAAATATACATAAATAGCCTTCACAATTTATAATGAGTTTCTATTCCTTATAGAAGACCTAACTGTATACTCTATTACCAAAGCATGGATGGAGCTTGAGAAGTAATACAAGGTTCAATCTGTGCATCCAGAGTGTCTTCAATTGCAAACATCAAAATTCTATTTGAGTCCATACTACTCAGTTGTCTGTCACCATAACCTGAGATCATCAACTTATAAAGAGAAAAGCATTATTTTGGCTCAGAGTTCTGAGGGTTCCAGTGCTTTGGGGCCTGTGGCAAGGCAGCACACCATAATAGAAGTGTTCAGCAGAACAAGGCTGCTCACTTCATAGTCAGGGACAAGAAAGAAACAGGAGGGGATGGGACTCTACAATGTACTTCAATGGTAGGCTCTGATAACCTCAAGACTGCACACTAGGTCCCACCTCCTAAAGAAGCCATCAACTCCAAATAGCACCCCTCTGGGGACCAAGCCTTTTAGGGGTCATTTAAGATCCAAACTATAGAAAGCTTTATTGGAACACAATAGATACTGAGTTCAACAATAAAGTCTTGTCAAACTTAGTTCAAATGTTTGTTTATTTACTGGCAAACATTATATATTTCAAACTAATAGTTGAAAAGCATAGGATGGTAGAAAAGTAAATCAGGGAGACAGTAGCTTCGGAAATGACACAAAGGAAAGGACTAAAATATAAAGTTACAGTGACCAGTTCCCACTCTGATCCTCAATCATCTGATACATTATTGAAGTGACAACCTGACTGTTGTCACTGTTAGCTATACTACCTCAGTGACTAATACAGCAGTTCAGAATGGAAGGCAACCACATTTTCTAAATGTCTGCTATTTGTCAGGCACTTCATATTTTAGTAATAATAGTCGACATTCAGGAAGTGTCTATAATATTGAAAACCCAGAAATTACTTCTAAACTTAACAATAATTCTATGAAGTACATACTGTTATCCTCATTTTACAAGTGAGAAGAGTGAGATTCTAAACAGCTGAACAACTTGCTTTGCAACACCTAGGTAGTAGGTGAATCAGAATTCAAACCTAAGTCTGGGTCCAGAGTCCCAAATCTTTCTGCCTCATTACCTGTCTAAAAACAAGACAAAAATAATTTGCTGTGACTTACACTATTCTCTAGGGAAAGAGCTTTGATAGAGTTCACATGAAAAATTACAAAGAGGAACATAAACAAAAATATCAGCCTCTACAAGTTATCCCTTTTAGATAAAAAAGTGAGATAGTTCTTGAAAAACTCTCTTTAGGGGGACATGCATGCTTGACATAAATAAGCACTTATATTTATTAAATATATTTACATGAATGAACAAATGTTTTAGAAAGCTTTAGTTTCACTTAGAAAAATAAAAATAAGCAAATCATATCACTTTTTATTGAGATAATAGCATATAATCATGTGTATGTCTATGCAGAAATATGTAGAATTTCCATACCATGGTGTTCATTTAAAAACATAAGATTTACTCATATCTTGCATATTTTGTACATATCTGCAAGATATGTCACCATTGCCTGTGTGTGAATTGCCTCTTTTAGAAATATATTTCTTCTTTCTTTTCATTTTTAAGGTTAATTTTCTTGCAGAAGCATCTTTTTTTTTGGTTCATACTAATTGTGCAAAATGTTGGGTTTCCTTCTGACATTTTCATACACACATATAGCATCCTTTAATCACATTTGCTCCCCACCCCATGACCCTCTTCTTTATCCCCCACCCCCTTGTCTCCTTCCTCTTCCCTGGTAGTGCCTCTTCTATTTTCATGTTGTCTTTAAACACACACACACACACACACACACACACACACACACACACACATTTCTAAACCCTATTTTATAAGAAAAACCATTTACCTGGCACATTTATTAGCCTGGGCATTTTTTTCCAGCAATAAGTAATTTGAAAGAGTCACTTGCCCAGCAGTCACCGGATCAAGTTCAGCCTCTATGAACTTGCGACAGCTCAGGAGTGTGCAGCGCTGGGAAGAAGGTAAGTCATACACACCTTCTGCCCATGTTTGCAAACTGACAGACTAAAGAGAGGAAATGATTAATGTCACAGTCTCCAGCCAGCTCTGTGTCACTGGACTTTCTGAAAACAAATAAACTACAGTTTTTCGGCTGACTAGAACTGCTTAAATGACCTTAATAACATGCCTGCTTCATAAGGTCCCTGGAAGGTTTAATCTTTGCAAATTTGGGTTAGATAAGATTTCTTATAAAGAGCAAATCCATGAATAACTTATTACTGTAAACTGGATTGTTACTTTGGGACTCACAGAGAAATATGGCAATGGTAAATAAAACAGCCAATTGTCATATGGAAAAATCTATCTGCTAGAAAAAATAACTTGCTTTTTCAAAAACTTTAATTTTATTTTAAAAGTTTGAGCTTTAAAAGTTAAAAAATTGCAGTGTACAATTACTTTAAGGAAGTCTCATCAGATAATTTTATACTTCATATACATTATATTTCCTTCCTTCGTGACAACTTATTTTATAGGGCTTGTGAAAGCTCATGAAAAATGCTAACTCATTCAGAATTTGTTTTCCTCCCCATCAACAGTCTCAGTGTATTGGTAAAGCAATATAGAAGAAACTTCAAATACCTTTTTGTCACATTTGGATAACTTATGAAGAAGGAAATGAGTTCTAAGGGGGGGGCAGTATTTTGACTTCAATCAAATTTATTGGCTAAAACTCCACTTGGAAGTTCAGAATCATTTGTTTACTTGACTATTTTCAGTATTAATCAGTTGGCCTAAATACAAATTTGCACATAGAAACTTACTATTGCCTTTTCAAAATTAAAAAGTAAAGTATACTTCAAATATAATAGGATGAAATATTTGAAATTGGAACTGCACTTGGAAAGCCAAAGCACATAATTATCATTCCTACAGAGCCTTAACTCTAATCCAGGTATGTCAGTCAATGTGGAGGTGGCCACCCTAACAGTCCACTTTGGGCAGTAGAGCACGTGTATGCCATGTCACTGGTACTAAGAACTATCAGCCTGAGTTGAGCCAGAGTTGACTCATTCCCTACAAGGAAGAGTTCTCCACTTGTTCTGCCTGCAGCTGTTGTCTTGCCTGCTGGGGACTTAAACAGAAATTCCAATTCTAAACTAGACTAGAGCAGAGGAGGACCAGACTTCCCTTACACTTCAAATGTACCCCCACCTTTGGGGAAAGTCATGGCTAGGCAGCGACAATGGTGGGAGTGAGAAGCCAATACTACTTGCTTTCTTGCTTTCTAGCAGTGTGAGTTTTCTGATCACTTTAAGTATCCAAAAGTCAAGTTAGTTGTGCTACCATTCATTAGGTCTTTTTTTGTCTTGTATGACTATACTACAACTGCCTGCTTTAAATAATGCTAACCAATACTTGCAAAACTAATAGTGCATTCATAATTCCTTCAGCAAACATCTACCAGTCATGTGTTAGGGACAGAACAGAGGCCTGAGGGTATCAAGTTGACTCAGATGGCAAGTCCTCACCTTCAAACAATTTTCACTTATTGGTAGGTAGGGCATAGAGACCTTCTATCACAAGTGAAAGAAGTAAGGACAGAAGTCAATAAAGACAGGGAAGAGAGAGTGAGCATCACATTCTGGAAGAGGTCAGAGAAATCTTCCAAGCCAGAGAGGTGGTTAAACATTTGGTCAATTTAGGAGGAATGGAAAATACTTTCTAGTATGACACAAAGATAAATTGCTCTTTAGGTTACAAATTTCAGCCAGGAGAGAATATGCTGTGGTCTTTGATAACCACACTGAAATTAGCAGGGATATGAACTAGCAATTCCTTGGGCTCCTGTCCTCAAAGGCTATGTACCAACATTTAAAGTTACTTTGTAATGTAGGCATTCTTTGTAATCTTGCATTCTGGGCTCAGCTTGATCAGGTTCAAGTCCTGCTCTACCACGTAAGTTGAGAGACAGTGGTCACGTTGCTTGTGTTCCGTTTTCTCATCCACAATAGGAATGTTAGTGCATGTTACATGCTTTGAAGATCTCTACTCTTGTCAGGGAGAGACAAGCCCTCTATTCTAAAGGACTTTCCACAGCAATACAAGTAGATTGCAGTAAGTAAAATGTGTAAAGTTCTGCTGGACTTACAGGACATCTCTAAGGAGTACAATGAACTGAAACAGAAAGGATGAGTGGTGAGCAATTGGGTAAATTGTGATTTCTGTGAATCCACATGGATCTGAAGGTTGAACTAACACAGGATCAAAAGCGTGTGCTGGGACTCACTACAAGAAGGAAGACGCTAACAGGAGACTGACTTCAAGCCAAGATCCTTAAAGGGACTAGGAAAGCCCCAGGTTAGCACAAAAATGGATGGAGAAGCAGATTGGTCTGTGGGTCATAAATGACTGATCCCTGATATAAGATAACAGTAATGCTTTACATATGTAACTGCTTTATGATTATAGATATCACCCATATCTTATGTAATTTGATCCTATAGAATTCATGTCAAAGAACAGAATAGCTTTTATCCTGTCTGACAAGGTGTGTCACTAATGTGAGGTACAAATGAAAAGCCATTAGACACAGTGCTAGAATGTCATAGAAAAGGAGATGAGAAAGGTTGAAGAAAAGGTGAAAACACTCTCTGGATGCCCACTACTGGCATCTATGGACCTGGCCACAAGATAAAATAAGCTTTTGCGTGGTGAGTGGTGTCCTGTTTTCTTTCTTTCATGCACATGAAACAATGTCGTTCCTCTCAAGAGTCAAAACACACTGTGAATCAACACACTGTTGACAGCCACCTTGATTATGCTGTTTTCCAGTAGAGAACAAGAAAAGACAAGCTTTATGTATACCTAAGCTCACAATTCTCCAGCACTTCCTCTTCCCACTCTGTGTGGAGTTACGCTTTATTCATCGAGGCAGGCTTTACACAGCATTTCAGGCCTGGGCTGAAGTTCAGAATCTGCTCATTCAACCTTTACATTTTTAAGTGAAGTCTAGAGCAGGTGAGAGTGGATAGATCGGTTTATAAACAGCGATCATGTATCAGTTGTAAGATGTAAATAGCATGTAGATATTACTTTCAGCTCATCATAATTCCATAATGACATCATTTGTTTGCATTGGAAGACACTCGTAAATGCCAATCCAGGAAAGAGAAGAAGAAAGGTAGAGCTAGAGAAAAACAGCATCTTATCTACTATGGGAGACACAGGATGGACACTTTCCATGTTGCATCTAATTTATTTACCAAAACTCTGCCAGAAGCTCTGACTTTGATTTTGCAAAAGAGAAAGTGGAAATTAAACAACATCCCTGACCCCTGACTTGTGAATGGAAAAGCAGAGGTTTGAAGCTGGGCCTATGTTGGCTTCAAAGTAACTTTTCTTGCACACATTACTTTCACAATACCAAATTTTGCAATTGGGGAACAACTTCAGAAAGAAAAGATGAGAAGAAAACATTATCGTTAACTTTCATTGCAAGATATCGTAAGGTAAAGTCTGTCCAGTGGACTTGTATGGAGTAGAATTCTATCCCCAGGCTGGGTCATTTTTTAACATTCCCATCTTTCTACGTCAACATTTTTTTTAATAACAATCACAAGACAATATATTTCTCACGTAACTAAAATCTATACTTAACCAAACAAAAATATTTCACACACACCCAGTACACACTGTATTCCAGGTGGTTACATACTATAACAGGACTGAAATGATTCAAGACAGATTCTGTTTTGACTATACAACCACAAGGCTATCACTGTTTATTTTAAATGTTCAATCATAGACCAAGAGTTGGAGACACACTGTACCCAAAGCATGAGCATCATTCCAAAGCTTAGGAACTAACTCTAGAAGTCAACACGTGCAACCAAGTCCTGTGTGCTGGGTCCAAGTGAACTAGAAATTCTTCAAATGACTTTCATGTGAATTTATCTTTATTAAGAGATAAGTAATAAAAGGTGCTAATGTGGAGCTGAAATATATGTTACTAAAACTCCACAGTAACTGCAGCAATTGCTTAGAACTTGGGTCAACACAATATATTTTCTAGGGACAGTATTTTATTATTAAATTATTTAGTATGGAGTAGGATGATAATAAAACATGAGCTAGTTTTAACAATTTTACAATTCTCTTGAGACAATCTGCACTCCCCCTGTTGGAAGTTCCCAAGACAGACTCCTGCCCTTGATAAACCACTGTCCTGGAACCTCTACATTGAAAAATATTCCTGGATGACTCTTTCTCCTGACCTGCTCTATGACTTCAAGTGCCACAGGGTCCTCTTTGCTCTCCACCATCCCTGGCTATACGGTGGCACTGTGTCACATGATCCTGCAAAGAGTGTGTGAGATGTGCATATGAATGTGAAGGATGAATAGAAGATTCCGCAGCAACGGATGAATTTGTGTTCAATATAGGTAACATATTAACTGGGAGGCAGAGATTGGGAGGATCATGGTTCAAGGCCCATTAAGGCAAATAGTTAATGCACCCCATTTCTAAAATAACCAGAACAAAAATGGACTGGAGGTATTTTTTAAGTAGTAGAGCGTCTGCTTTGCAAGTGTAAAGCCCTGGGTTCAAACTCCAGTCCCACCAAAAAAAAAAAAAAATTCATGACTTAACATTAATTGAGCACTGCTTATATGTATTTTTTGAGCCCCAGGAAAGATACTATCATTAGCCACATTTTATAAATGAAAAAATAGCAGCTTAGGGAAAATAAGATACTTGCACAAAGTCAAGGAACCAATAGGTTCCTTGGAACTCCTAAATCTATTCTTTTAACCAATACAGTTATTTCTGAGCAACAGGGAGGTTAAAAATCCTATCTACAATGGGAAAACATCCAAAGTGATAAATTTAGCATAATATTAAAATACTCATCTCCAAAGGTGCAGATTTGTCTTTTTGCAATATTCGTAGAAATACTTTCAGCCAACCACTATACAGGCCTAAAATTGGATGTTACATAGAGGTAATGCCATCCAGAGTCTAGGTCCACAGAAAGGAGGAAGATTATAACTGAATATAGAACCATTAAACATAAGATTTAAGACATGACACCTACCATGTCTCCAATGAAAAGGTGAAGAATGGAAATTTTATGTTATCTTATTAATCATCACTTGTCTATAAGTTGCATTACTTGGGAATTTCCTTTAGATTTGATTTGAAAGCCCTTGTGGAAACTGTTGGTAGTGCTAGAAGTGCTCATGGTTTCTTTTCCATTGGAAAAGAAATGAATGCTAACTTTCTTTAAAGAGAAAGCTCACACTAGTCCTCATTTATGCTCTGTCACAAGAATCTCAGAAGAAGCATCCTTAGGACTGGAATAGAATTCTTTAGAAGCCTGTGTCCCACCGATTCCCTTCAGGACCCAGCAAGAAATTCAAACCCTTGGAAACCCTGAAGGCATTTTCAAAGCTATCCTATAGCTCCACTTAAAAGAATGGCTCGAAATACATTTCAAGGTAGTTCAACCTGTACTTGATATTTATGATTCTTTAAAAGCATATATACTATGGGTTTTTAAGAAATTGCATGAGGGACCCTCATTCTGTTTCTTGAAAGAAAATGGGTTCTGATAATATCTTCCATATTTAATGGAAAATTGAGAAAACTGAAGCTTATGATGTTTAGTAGAAATACTGAGTT
The DNA here is from genome assembly GCF_047511655.1 of Castor canadensis. Taxonomy (NCBI): domain Eukaryota; kingdom Metazoa; phylum Chordata; class Mammalia; order Rodentia; family Castoridae; genus Castor; species Castor canadensis. Next base: position 102,400,223 of record NC_133395.1, on the reverse strand, counting down.
ATAATTCAAATCCTTCTACTCAGTGGTATGCTGGTAAAATATCCCCACCAAAGGAAACCTCAACTTAAGGCATTTGTTTATTTCCAGATGCAAATAATTCTACTGCAGCTAATTTCAATCTACCAACAGGGTGTTACTAAATACAGAGTTGGAAGGAGATGTACAAACTTGGCTCTCTTAAACTAGTGCAGGTTAACTCTAGCTCAACACAGGACCCTACGGCTCCTAATTAGTGCTCTTTATATGCCATCAAATTAAGTATGTAGGATGTTTATTTAAAACAAGTACACAGCTCAATGTCCTGGAGAGAAAGCCTTAAGGCTAAAGCATGCACAATATGGGGTCCCTTAAGAGAAAGTAGTCACAACATTTCTTTTGCATACACTGATACACTTGAGTTTTCATAATCCCTAGTTGCAACTGAATGGACCAGAAAAGCTGGTCCTGAAGAGATTTTGAGGTGTTGCTTTGTGCTGGGATGAGTCAAAGATAAGTAGTTCCTTTTAGTCCAACCTCACAGATCTACTAACTCCTAAACAAACAAATCTAGGCTTTTTCCATGCACGTCTGGCCACCCCTGTTTCACAGATACGGAATGCCAAGTCTGGGAAATTAAACAACATGCTCAAAGTCACATATTGCATTAGAGTAGGAGTTAGGACTGAGTGCTTTGCTACTGCACCTGGATACTTTGTCCATTGGTCTGAAAATATGGCAGAAAGTTCAGGATATCTAGTGAAAGCAATAGAGGGTATAAGATGGGGATGTGGTAGACCAACAGAAATCCTGCAAAGTCTGTTTTTGCCATACTTTTCAGACCATGCCCCATGGAGACCAAGAGATCTATGAGCCTTAACTCTAGGGAGTAATTTGGCTTCAAGGGGTCAAAACTCTGAAACCCCCACAAAGTGTGAATTAAACCACAGCTACATTTTATATACTGGGTGCCAAATGAAAATTCTTTTCAAGAAATGGTTCTATGACTTTAAAAAAAGTTGAAAATCTCCAGCAAAGGCCAAGGTCTAAATCGTTAATTTTCAACAAAGCTCCTTGGTGTGAGATATGGGCTAATAAACTAAAGGGAACCTCTGACACTCTTTTCCCACGATCTGGAAAGATAATTTATGAGCAAACACACTGAGAATAAAGAAGGTTTATGCAAACTGGAATCAACACAAGTCCTATAACTCAGTCTGATCTTTCCTAAAAGCTGATGGCTATTTCAGTAAGGTATGGGAAACTTACTGGTAAGGTTTCTACTACCTGACTTCCCAGCTGACAGCTTGCAGGAAGCCATGATTCCTGGTTGCCTGAACAAGTGCACAAAGGGAACCACTTTTCCCATACTTGCTGGGTTGACACTATCATAGGCCACAATGACCTTTGACAAGCTCTCTCTGAAAACAGACTGGACAGCTGGAAATAATAATAAACAAACACCAGTTTTTTCAGACCTACAAACAAGCAGTCCCCTTATAATGCATTTCAGATAGGAAAATGAAAAAACAAAGAAAAACATCTTCTTAAGTAGCTAAAGTAATTCAATTATTTCAAACAGTAAAGAGACACAGGGTGCACTGCATCAAATGGCATAGATTTAATTTGCACCATATTGGATCAGTTTTGAGGCTGCTCAGAACAAATATTAAACACTAAATACTTTCACAGCCAACACTGTTAAGTGTGTAGGTAAAGAGATATACTCAATTTAGCTTGCAATTTGTAGTTACAATAGAAAGAGTACATAGAAAGAAAATACTGACATTTATATTATTTGTTTCTATTATGTTTTAAAGTATTTAAATATATGCTATGTGTGTATAAGGTACTCAAATCTATTTTGTTTATGTGTGTGTATTTATAAATTTTTGTGGTGCGAAGGATCAAACTTGGGGCCTCACATATGCTAGGCAAGTGTTCTACCATGGAACTTCATTCCAGCTGTATGTTTGTTCAAAGACTAATAAAATGTTGCATAATTTCTTGTTGGGATAAAAGACTTTTTTTGGTTTTGGAAGCACTAGGGTTTGAACTCAGATCTTCACGCTTGCTAGGCAGGCACTATTACTGGTTGAGCCACTTCACCAGCCTGGCATAAAAAGACTTTAAGACTGATTTTACGATTTTTAAAGCAATTAAAAAATTAAAAATTTCAAACTATATGAAGTGACTTTTGAATGAAAGCATTTGTGGAATCAAGGTGAGAATACTAATACCTATAAGGATTCTTGAGTATTTTCTATTTCTCTGAATTTTAATGAAATGAAATGAACACAAATGGGACTGAAACGTAAAGACAGTTCGAGCTCATTGAGGCTTCCCTATTTCACTTTCTTCTAAGGTAATCTGCACTAAGAGAAATACTTGAATCATGTTGGTTGCAAATGATGTACCATGTTGAGAAGAGCTGTTAGTGTCTTAATAAAAATCCAGAACACTCTGCATTACCCTCAAAGCTTAAATTTTACCATACTGGCCAAGGATGTAAAAAGTTAATCTTTAGCAAAGCTAAGGAGGTTAAAATAGTCTATTGTTCCCAACAAGTTATAAAACCTATATTATAAAACTGTTAAAATGCTAGAGATACAAAAAGCAAATAAGCTAATTCTTTTCACACACATTTTCCTGTCTGTGTTACTTTTATAAATACTTAGAGTTAAGAGTGAAAGTTTTTTTAGAGAAAAGAAATGCAAACATCTTTAAACAGAGCCAAGTGTTAGCAGCTATACTTAAAGAAGTATGCATTTCTTTTAAATAACAATTTTGGATTTGGTTGTCTCATCACAATGAAACACTGTTCAAATATTTTATTAATATTACATTTATCTACACAGAAAAAAAGAATAAAGTTATCTCAGAGAACATGCTTAAATGTTACCTAAAGTTAAAATTTCCTTGTCACTACTAATGGAAAATAACAAAAGCCTAAAAAAAATTTCCAATATTATCACTACTCTGAAAAGTTGGTATTTTTATCCCACTTTATATACAGAAATGTTGAGAAATACTGGGAACTGAATTTAGATCTTCTGACATTAAGAATTTCTCTTCCCATCTCTACAAGATTGTTTCAATAGATGACCACATTCCTACTTAAGAGAAAATCAGGAGGTAACTTATAGCAACCAAGAAATCAGGAAATGATTATTGGTTTCTCACCAAAGATCTACTCCAAATTAAGTTACCAGTCTCCATAACTCATTTAAAGAGATCTAAACTTGTCCTCAGCATTCTAGAAATCTTCCTATAGTGTGGAGTAGCTTTGTAGATAGAGACAAGCTTGGTGGATAATAAAGTTTATTTGTGTTCAGTAGCAGTGTCACAAAAAGTGATTTTTATTGGGTCTGTTATGGAGAAAGGAAATAAAAAACCCTTAAAACTGGGCAACAATATTTGAAGTAATAGTTGCAGGCACTGGACAACAGAGAGCAGACTATGATCCTTGAGGGAGAAAAATACAGGAGATGAAGTGACAGGAGATGAGCACCTGTCCTACCTCTGCTTTCTGTTTGGGGCACTTTCAGATTACAACTCAAGAAAGTATAGCCCAGAAAGAGAGCAGCTGTGTGGAGAAAACAGACCAGAATTCAGGGTGTCTGACAGAGAAGGAATTTGTGGGGCAGGGTATTGGAGAAAAAGTTACACAAAAGATGAGTTCCAGAAACAGGACCAGGGTTCCCTTACACCTTTAGCCAAAACTTAAGCAAAGCATAGACCAGACTACCCAGCACCTGTTCTGTGAAGAGAAAAAAATGTCTGAAGGCTGTGTGTCAGGAACTGCTGTGTTCTGACCAGCCAGACAAGAGAGTGTGAACACTCCAAGAGCCAGTTCAGACTCCAAGAGGCAATGCCTTAGAAGTACTCTAGCCCTAAAGTAAAGCTCACTATAGATTTGTTCTAACAAAGCCTAAAACCAAGCTTTAACTAGTTCCTGCTGATTTGTGAGGGAATTAAACACCTGACAGAACAAAACTCATCACTCTTTAAAGGAAGACAAAATATCCAGTGCTTTAACATTGTCACATCCACAATGCCAGCCATAAAATAAAAAATTACTACACATGTGGTTTGCTGTACTCTGAAGTGGACAGTCACTGTTTCTGTACGTTCGTGTCTGTCTCTTACTTCTAAGAACAAGACTTTATGGCAGTTCATGCCTATAATCCCAGCACTTGGGGGGTTGAGGCAAGAGAAGTATGAGTTTGAGGACTACTTGAGCTACATAGAAAGACCCTGACACAAATAAACAAGAACACAAATTTATGACCAGAGAATCCATATTTTCAGTAGGAAACACATTCCATTTGGTTAAGCCAGGGCCTCCATTCTCACTAATGGCCAAGTGATGGGGAGAAACAGAATACACTAATTCTTGGACACAACACCCAGATGGGTCAGTGAGTGTCCTCTTTGGCATTGGTCCATAAGAATGTTGTCATTCAAGCTAGTGTGAAGTGAGAGTGGGGGTTCTGGAGGAATCATATATACCACATGGAGTGTGTCTGTCCAAGAGATGGGGAAGTAGAGACATCACTACACTCTTGGATTCGGCCGTGTCAAACGGACTTTGCAAAGTTGTCATGATGAGATTCAGAAGTGTCTAAACTCTGGGTTATTAGCATTAACAGTCCTGGTAAGGTTTCAGATACCCAGGGCATCATGGATACTACACTGTGACTAAATGTAACTTCTGGTGAGAGAATCGACATTGGATAGCTGAAAAATGATAGTCCTGGCTGCCTGTTAAAAGGCTGTAGTATAGTGGCCAATCTCTCTCCCTCACTCATACACTGAGAAGAGAGACCTTCCAGGACTTTTTCTAGAGACAAAATTCCATGAGGCTATGAAATAAGGAACTTTCTAAAGTCTGTTAGATAACAGTTAATGCTAATTTATAAAAGTGACTTATTCACGTCAACAAAGAAAAAGTGTAAGATGAGAGTTACAAGAACCCAGTGACAAAGCTTGGAAAAAAGCTCACATGGGCTTTAAATGCCTTAATTTGCTGATTCTTTGACCATGTTTTTCTCCTATTGCTTGCAAGGTTAATAGAACCAGGTCCATCATCTAGTAACATGGGCTCCAAACAAGCCCAATGTGAATGAGGCAGAAAGGGAACAGGGGAAAGGGATTATTGTTTGCTCTTAGCCTTGTTCTTTCTTTTTTCAGTGTCAGGAGTCTAATTTTAATGATATGGAAAATGACTCTAAGAATCAATATTTTATACTTACTCTTTCATATGTATATATCAATTTCATTTTGGGGGGGTTTCATTTTTTAATTATATTATGTTGAACTTGGGGTACGTTGTGACATTTACAAATTTCTTATAACATATCATAGTTGAATTCACCTCCTGCCATCACTCTCCTTTACCCCCTTCCCCCATTCTTGGAATAGCTTTAATAGGTATCATTTTTTTCATTTTCATACATAAGTACATAATAGTTCTATCATATTCACACTCCTATACCCTTTCCTTATATCCTCCCTCCTCCCACTGATACCAACCCCCCAGACAGGAACTGTTTTACCTTCCTGTTCTCCATTTTTGGACAGTTTTATTGTGACTTTCCAGGTATTATAACCTGAATTGATTCATCCCCCCTACTTTTCTCTTTTCTGCTGTTGTCCCCTTCTTATGGTGATTTCAACAGGTTTTAAATTTTTATATTAAATTCTTGTCTACAAAGTACATCGACCATATTCACCTCCTTAACTTCCTTTTTTTACCCTCCCTCTCTTGTGTGTGACCTCCCCTTAGTGGGACCTATTTTTCATAATAATGCTTATATTTGTATTGGGCCTGTATTCCACATGAGAGAAAACATGCAGCCTTTGGCTTTCTTATCTTAAAGATTTTGAATAAGCCATACTCTTTCTACTCTCTGATATTTAAAATTAGTCATGATGACTTAGGACTGTTGTCATGAACAAAAAGGAGAAAATACCATGCATATATTTGGATAAACATACTAAAATTAAATTGGTCTGCCATCTCTGCATTTTTTTGGGTCACCAGAAATGCCATAGTGAATGAACACTTGCTTTAGGTCTTGAGGAAGCTCCCAAATTGTTTAATGAAAATATATGTTTAGAGGGAAATTCCTATTGAATTTTAAAACAGACTATACTACCCATCTTTTAACTTTGTGAGATTGAAAAGGCTAGTTCTTAGAAGTGAGAAAAAGAAATATTGATGAAGACGAGACCAAGTGAACAACTGTCACACTGGCTATCTATTTTCTGACCCGATGGCCTTCCAGCTTGGGTGTACATGGGGCACCAAGACTTTCCTCTGCAGAAGGAGAGCAGATGAGAAGGGCTTTAAGGATCCCATGGAGCTACCACACACAGGAAATACATGAACTGAGAATTGTGAGTTCAAAAATTCCTTAATTAATGTGGGAATTTTTTCCCATTCATAAATACTGCTGTAGGAAACTAATTTTATTAATAAAGTTTTATCATATTAAAGTTGGACACTGGTAACTCATTGCCTATAATCCTAACTACTTGGAAGACTAAGATAGAGAGGACAGCAGTTGAGGCCAGCCAGGGTAAGGGGCAGTTTGTGAGACCCTCATCTCAACCAATAGCTGTATGCCCTCGTATGTGCTTTTCATCCCAAGCTTCATGGGAGACTGAGATCAGAAGGGTCTCAGTTCTAGGCCAAGTCAGGCAAAAAAAGTGAGAGCCCATCTCAATGGGAAATGCTGGGTGTGGTGGTGCATGCCTGCCATCCCAGCCTTGGCAGGTCTAAAATAGGAATATCATAGAATTTTTAAACCTGTTAAAGTCACCATAAGAAATGGACTAAGGTAGAAAGGAGTAAAAAGGAGGGGATGAACTAATTTGGGATATAATACATATATATATGGAAATTTTATAATAAAACTCCCTGTATAGCTATGTTAAACAAAAATGTCTTTTTTTCCTCAAAAATGGAGGACAGGAAGGTAAAACAGGTCCTATCTGAGGGTTGGTAACTGTGGCACAGGAGAGGATATAAGGAAAGGATATAGGAGGGTGAATGCAATGGAAATATTAGGTACTCATATATGGAAATGGAAAAATGAGACTTGTTGAAACTATTCTAATGGGTGGAGGGAGAATAGTGGAGTGGGTGAATTACACTAAGATACATTGTAAGCACTTTTATAAATGTCACAATGTACAACCAATACAACAATGATATGATAATAAATTTTTAAAAAGAAAATAACAAGATGGTCTTTGCAAAAAACAAGACCCTATCTCCAAAATACCCAGAGTAAAAAGAACTGGAGGCATGGCTCTAGTGGTAGAGCACATGGCTAGCAAGAGTGAAGCCCTGAGGTCAAATTCCAGTGCCACAAAAAATTACTTTAGAAAGGATAATTTAGGTTTTAAAAATCTAAGGACAAAGACATAAGAATAAAAAAAACAAAACTTTCCAAACTCTCATGACGCAAATATAACTGATTATCAACAACTGGGTACAAAAAGCCAGGAAAAACACCTGACTGGGGAGCCTTGAAGTGAGAAGGTTTTTGAATTACAATGGGCGATATTTCGGTGTTTCTTAAATGTTCATTTTGTCTGAGCCACTTTTCCTTTCTAGGAATGGAAGGTACTAGAAAAGTAATCCCTATTCAGCATTGGGTTTCTGTGATAAGTCTCCACAGTTCGGAAGGGTGACTCAGCAAGTAGACTTGACATCTCAACTCTGGGCCACAGAGCTGAGCATAGTCAACAAATGTTTTATAAATGCGATGCGAACACTTGAGCTTCATCATAGAGCCTTCTGAGTTTCGAACCACCTTGACTCCTCACCAACTCCTGTACTCACCAGTCCACAGCACACCAATTCTCATTCCAGTCCCTTGCCTACATACTAGGCAAGTGCTCTACCATTTGAGCTATGCTCTCAGCACCACTCCCCCAAATTTTTTGTATTTTGTTTTTGAGGAAGTATCTCACTAACTTTGCCTAGGCTACCTACCTCCAGCTCTCTGATCCTCCTGCCTCTCCCTGCAAAGTAGCTGGGATTACAGATGTGGGCCACCACACCTGGCTTCTCATTCTATTCTTTCTTTCTTTACCCACCCTGCTTGGTGCTAAGAATTGAACCCTGGTTTCATGCTTGCTAGGCAAGTGCTATTCCATGTGATCAATACTCACCCCCTAATCCTTATTTTTCTTTCTAGACATGTAATGGTAAGAATTATTTATACCTAGAAAGAAATGTAGCATTCACAAGGCATTTTCTAATACACTACCAAAGTTAATCCTAAAAAAAATAAAAATAAAAATAAGAGTGGCAATTATTTTCTCCCATTTTGAAGGTAAGAAAATTGGATCCAAAAAGGCTAAAGAATACAGCCAAGATAACACACCCAAAATTCCCTTCTTTCAAATTCAGTAAGATGAATTGAAAAATTGAAACATTATACAAAATGCACCAACCACATTCAAACAAATGAGGAGATACTGTAATGAAACAATATTTGAAATACGATAGTCATGGAAAGAAAGGCTCTGATAATGTAGAGATGCAAAAGTAATTTCTCTCAGTCTCCAAAGCAGTTCTGGGAGAGGAAAGCCCTTCCAGGAGAGTTGAACAAGTTTTGGAGAAGTCTTATAAATATTCCACAATTCAGAGGGCAACACTAAAAGGGCTCACTAGGCAGTCAAGACTGTGGAATGGGAAGTAAGAGCACAGGACCAACTGTTTCTATCCAAAGCTCCAATTCCAAAATGCTCTATTAATCATAGAATAATTTGGACTCAAGAGTTCCTACTAATAGGATTAGAATATGACCCTGGTTTTGAAAAATAGATCTCAATATGAACTACTAAATAAACTGCAGAACGAAGAGCAGAACCCACTTTGACCCACTTTCACTACCCGTAAGCCGACACTAGTCACCCTTTCTTCTCTCTGGGAAAAGAAAAACCCCAGGTTTTTCTTCAACTCTAAAATCAGGTATCAGAAAAGACTGAGTAGGTGCCAGTGGCTCATGCCTATAATCCTAGCTACTCAGGAGGCAGAGATCAGGAGGATGACAGTTCAAAGCCAGCCCAGACAAATAGTGCACGAGACCCTATCTCAAAAAAGCATTCACAAAAAATTGGGCTAGTGGAGTGGCTCAAGGTTAAGGCCCCGAGTTCAAGCTGTAGTACCACAAAAATAAATAAATAAAAAGAAAAGATTGAGTAATAATCAAGAAAAATTCATGGATGCAGTATTTAGGAAAATACTGTCTAGCACTTAGCTCATTAAATATGAGAAGACAAAAGTAATGGCATAGTAACTGCAAAAATAACAAAAAAATTTTAAATAGGGGAAAGATAGCTGAGAAGGAAAGAGGAAGGGAGAGAAGTATCAAGCAAAGACTGATGAAAAATACATTCTTGAAAGAAAACATAAGAAACAGGAGAAAAATTTATAAAACTGCTTTTTATTGTTGAAGACATTAAATAGATGAGTTTGGGACTAAAGCCAAAGATTAAATGAACAAATAGTGGAATGAACTGAAAGAGAGAGGCTGCTGAGCTTCAGACACAAAATAAGAACAAAACACACTTCAGGAGAACTGATACATAAATCAGAAAAAATAAAAAGAAGGTTGATATATTTTATTAAATGCCTTTGGGTGTCTAGGGCATATATGACACTGGTTGTGTATTTTCCTCCTTTTGATGGTCAAAAGGTTAATATCCCTTTGTAAAAACCTTTTAGAAATAAGGAAAAAGATTATTATGCAAATAGATGATGATTATGAACAAGTTGGTCATAGTAGAAATTATTACAAATGACCAACACACACAAACAACACTCATATACATGCTCACATTAAAGAGAGTAAAATCACAAAAAGATTTCGTACTAATCAGACTGGCAAAATTTAACAACTATGGTGAAGTTATTGATGGAATAAGGAACCAAGCAATCCTCAAAATTATCAGTGATAGTATAAATTGCTGCACCATTATTTGAGGGCATTTTGACAATATCTACCAATATCTACTAATTATTTAGTAAAGTACACCCATCTTTAACCCAGCAACTACACATACACACACAAGCACACTCTGTATGTGAAACATCAAGGTACTGGTTAAAAGAATTATGGCATATTTGTACCATGAAATACAATGGCTCACTAAAAGAAATTATTGAAATAGGGAGGGGGGAATCTTTAATACATATTACTAAGAGAAAAATACAAGATCACAATAATGAATGTAGGAGAATTCCTTATATACTAAGAAAAAAATAGCATATCTGTTTTTATTCCTTAGCATTTTCATCCAATCTTTAGTAAATTATGTAGGATTTATTTCCCAAGAGATTGAAAAGCATTCATCTTTATTCAGCCAGTACTAGCCCAACATGCCTTCATTTTTCTGTTGTACTTTTGCTGTGGCCCCCAACTAGATTCTAACAGTCTATATTCCAACCAGTCTGAGCACCTTTCAAGGAACATTTCTGTTTCTTGAATGAAGTATGTTCTTGCAGAGAGTCTCTTGCACATGCTCTTGCCTCTGTCTGGAATCTTCCCCTCCAAGCCAACTCAGTTTTCCAGACTTCCTTATTTGTCAGGACAATCATCCCTTCCTCACATGAACACATGTGATTTTTTTGTTGTACTTAATTTATACTTTTACATTTGCCTATGTGTGATTAACATCTATTTTCCTTTGCTAAACTATAAGCTGTAGCAACACTGGTAATGTGTATATTTTTGTTTACCACTGAGTCCTCAACAAAGCACCTGGTTTATGAGTCAAACAAACAACTAATTTCAATCTCTCTCTCTCTCTGTCTCTCTCTCTCTCTCTCTCTCTCTCTGTTTTTATCTACCTACTTGTCCATTGTTTGTCCCTCTATTATCCACCCACCCATCTTTCCATCTATCCTGCAGTTGTGTTAAAATATCTGGAAGAAACCATTAACCATAGTTAATATCTAGGGACTAGGACTGAGGGAAGAAATGGGGGTAAACAAAGACTTGTTTCTTAAATATTTGAATTTATTTCTACATTTACTAGGGGCACTGAACACATAAAAAGAACTTTACTTTCTTGTTGATTACATGAGATTGTATATATTAAAAATTTCTCCACTCTACAAAAGGCAATTAATAATGTCTTAATATCCCATCCCTAGGACTATAATCATATCTCTGAAAGACCTGCTAATGTAATTCTCTTTTCTTGTCAGATCCATTCAGTTCTAGTTCAAGTATAGGATAAACAGAGCTTCTCACAAGTATTCTTCTACAGTTTGTATACTCATGCAAAGACACATCTTTTTTCTCATAAAAGGTGTCAGAAATTCAGTCACATTGTCATAGTCTTTTCATAGAAGGAACAATGTGTAGGAAATATTCCCTTGATTTTGATTAATGAACAAAGGAACCTCTTTAACCTAATTCACCTTAAATTACCTTCCCTTAATGAAACTACCAGCTCCTACAACAATTTAAGAAGGCAAATTCTCAAAAATTAGGGAATAATTAATAACTTAAAAGATCTTCCTACTTAATCTACTGGCTATTCCCTCTTGGAAGTCTTTTTAGTCTGAAGAATTATCTCAGCAGCGATACAGACCATACTAAGTCCTCCCATCTTTTAGACATGGCTGCCAAATATCTTTTTATTCACTGGATTTGGTTGAAGATATGGGTCTCAAACCTCTACTCTGGTTTCTAAACAGAGCAAGTCTGGACTAAAATGCAATCATAATGTTCTCAGAGGGGACCCTAAAGATAAGGAAAACAGGACTTTCTGTGTTGTTTTTTAGGTTTTCTAAATTATTATGTAGAGGATGCTAATATCTGATTATTTATCAAATTCTGCAGTCTTATGTGTTAGCTACTCTCGCAACTCCAAGGGCTTTTGGAGTTGAGGACAAGCCATGAGGCATTTTAAGTATGCGTAGTAAGAAATTCTCATTCAGATAATACCCTGCAGAAGGCTTAGGGGTGGTGTAATGATGAATGACGGGAAGTTTAGCAAGGATTTGATTCTATAAAACTCCATGACCTCCTTTAGAGGACAGAAATACATAAAATCACTCATCTTTAGAATAATTCCACCTGCAGTATAATTCACCCTTAGGATAACTGAAGTGTGCCACTTCTGATTGCAAAAGCCCAGGGATTAGTCACTTGACTAGAAAGAGTTCCTCTTATGCAAGTGACCTCTGGAAAGAAATCAAGAGGACTTCCTTGTACTCTAGCACACTCCAATAAATGTGTTGTGGGATTTATTGATATGGAAGCATTATACTTAAAACCAATGCATCCCTGACCAATGTCATAGCAACCAAAATAGAGTTTATCTTTGAGGAAAGAAGGGCACTGTGAAGAGGTTGAATTTGGGGGAGCTTTCTGGAATTATTCTAAATATATTTTGGTTGTTGGCTCCCTAGTTACAAAACTATGAAAAACTCATTGAACCAGACGTTTATGATTTGTGTGCTGCATGGATGCAATACCTGCGTTAAAAAGGTTAAGCAAAAGTACAATTGTTTTCTGGAAGGCTAGGAGATCCTGCATCGGAGAGGATTTTTATTAAGAGAGGACTTTTAACAAGAAACATAGCGCAACCCGACTGTCATTTCCAAGGTCTAATAAGAACTTTCTGGTCTAATAAGAATTCTATTACAAATGATGCTTTGCAGAAATCCTAAAGATGGGGCCCCATTAATAACTTCAGAGTGAGAATGTGATTTGAAATACTCAATTTTAATTAATGATCAGAAAAAGACAACTGGTCATCAGCTTGCTACTTGGGAAAATAAGCTATTTTTAAAGTTTCTATAAGAGAAATTTCTTTCCAATCCTGCTTTCAAATTCCCAACTTAGATCCAGATGAGCACCCAAATTACTAAAGCATTACCTAGAAAAAATTTAATTCACTACAATTCACACATATATACATACACACACAGACAGTTGTGTGAGCTAGAGGAGGAACACATCTAGAGGAATGAGATGTATATGTCACACTCTCTCCATGTTGGAGAATTAACCTCACCTTTCTCATGTAGCATAATCTTCCCTTAAGTCTTTGAGATTTTGCACTACATATTTCAAACATGGATCCTGCCATTATACTGTCATCAGAATTATGGTGGGAATCCATATTTATTCTAAATAAGATAGAAGTAAATCTAAACAGCACCAGATGATCGTTTAACCACAACAAAAAAAGAATGAACCAAGTAGTCAACAAATAATTGAGACAATTGGAATCACGTGAATTCACTACCATCAGTGGAAGGCAGGGCTATGTTTCCAAATGGAAGTAGCCTATGAAGCTTCTAGAAAATCTCCAGATAAATAAATCATCATAAATTAACTTTTCCCTTCTCCTGAAACATTTTGCACAATCCTAAATATCCATTATTACCCTAAACTGAAAGTCCACATACTTCATTTCTCTGTGTATGTCCATCTTCGCTTACACATTAAATGCACGCTTTTATTTTTCTCAGCCTAGATGGATTTTCATCAATAATTTCTCTGGAGGCCTGAGCCTCTGTTTTCATAGATGGAAACTGAGCTCATGCTCTCTCCACACCACTATTTCATCCCATGTTGTCAATATCACAAATTAAAAACTTGAGCCAATGCCATGACCAAATCATGTCTTTGCCACCTCCAATAAATCTCTTCCTTCCATTTCATCCAACTTGCCCTGTTGTTGTCTCACTTACAATGTGCCTAAACAATATTCAGGGACCTCCTCTTTCTATCTGTCTACAGCCTCTTCCTTTCTCTGTCCAGTCATCACAGTCAAAGTTATGATTTAAAAATACAGATCTTACCACTTGCTCAAAACTTTCTGTGGCTCCTTATTTCACATGGAATAAAGTCCCAACTGCCTAAACAACAAATTCTGGCAAGGATATGGGGTTTTTGGAGGAGCCCTTATACACTGTTGATAGGAATACAAATTAGTCCAGCCACTATGGAAATAAGTATGGAGGTTCTTCGGAAAATTGAAAAGAGAACCACCATATTATCCATCTATGGTACTCTTGAATGTATACTCAAAGGAATCAAAAGTCAGCATATAATAGAGATAACTTCATGCTCACCTTTATTGTAGCACTATTCATAACAGCCAAACTATGGAATCATCCATTCATGCCCATCAATGGATGCATGCATAAAGAAAATGTGGTTTATATACACAATGAAGTACTATCCACCATAGAGAAGAAGTTACTTATGTTATTTTCAGGAAAATTAATGGAACTGGAGATCACCATGTTAAACGAAATAAGTCAAACTCAGAAAGACAAATATCACATGCTTTCTCCATATATGGAATCTAGAAAAAAAAAAACTCATGAAAATCCCCAATCCCCAGTTTGGTATTTTAGGCCATCTACAAGGACTACAGCCTAATTTTCCAGCCCTAAGCTTTTTTAAGCCACGCTTTTACCCCTGCATCTTATGTTTTAGTCATAACTTCTGCATTTCCTCTGAACTAAAAATACCATCTTATCTTCATAAAAACAATTCCCTTCAGTTTAAATTCTCTCCTGCCCATTGTAAATTTCAAGATTAATTTCAAGTGAGATCATGGTTTTGTGATAGGCCTTGACTTTTGACAACTTGGATTCAAAGCCAAAGGGCCACTTTGTTCTTATCAAGTCACAGGCAAAACTTAACTTTCCCAATAGCCTCAGTTTCCCATTCTCTACACAAAGAGGACAGTAAGTGTCTTTATGGCAGGGCATAAAGAGGACCATGAGTTAGGGCATAGAAAGCACTTGACAGAGTCCTTGGTGCCTAACCAACATCTACACTAGCAGTTACTGCCACTGATTCCATCATTATCATCATCTACCTCAAGGAGACTTTCTTGCCCCATCAATTGGAATTAATGCCTTCTTCTTTTCCTCTGTACATGGCTTTTTTGGTGCCATTTATTAAAGTTGGACCTGTGTGATAGTTATCAAAGATTGTCTTACCCCACAGTGAGGTATATGCTTCATAAACAGTTACTACCACAAAATCACATCTGGATTCATTTTTGTGTGTAAGTGTGCATGTGTGAGGTACTATGGATGGAATTCAGGGCCTAGCACTTACTAGGCAGTGCTCCACCATTTCATGTCCCCAACTCAAAGCCACGTATATCAACTGCTTTACTTTTTTCCTTAGTTATACCACCATTCATTCATGCGTTCCAAATCTACATTCACTTGGGTCTGCAATTTGAACTGCATGTTCAAGTCCTTACTTTCCAACTTGGGTACACTAACATCCACTAAGACTTATAGAGTCCACTTCCTTGATACATTTTATGACCTGACCTTCTCTAGTCCAATCAGCATTACCTTGGTAAATCATTGTTTTCTGAGACTATAATAATTATTTTAGCTAGAGACTTTTAATCCAAAAGAATACTTATGACCATCCTCAAGAGCACCTACGGAACTGAAATTGCCATGATTTCTTGAATACAGGAAATCATGTTCTATTTAAAGTGGGTAGGCTCACTGTCTGGTGCAGAGTAGTCTATGAATGACTACCTCATTTTCTGCATTCCATCCCCATGCACTTCAATTGGAACTTTATCCTTATAAATGCCCTATATATGGATTATAGGTCATAGCAATGAAGTTCTAAGGTTAGGTTAGTAGATTAGAATTCCTCATAGGTTTTAGGAATCTGTTCTAATATTTTCTTTAGGAGGCATGCAAGCCAACAGAAATAATGAAGAAGATGGGCCCCAAGATAACATGGAACTGGGAAAAAAATTTATGTACAGTCACATCTCTTTAAGGCATGATGTCAGACCAGTTCAAAGATGATTACAACTAGCCCTTGTTTTTAGGGGCAACCAGCCATTTATTTATTTATTTATTTGTTTGTTTATTTTTATTATTCATATGTGCATACAATGCTTGGGTCATTTCTTCCCCCTGCCCCCACCCCCTCCCTTACCACCCACTCCACCCCCTCCCTCTCCTCCAAACCCCCTCGATACCCGGTAGAAACTATTTTGCCCTTATCTCTAATTTTGTTGAAGAGAGAGTATAAGCAATGATAGGAAGGAACAAGGGTTTTTGCTAGTTGAGATAAGGATAGCTATACAGGGAGTTGACTCGCATTGATTTCCTGTGCATGTGTGTTACCTTCTAGGTTAATTATTTTTTATCTAACCTTTTCTGTAGTTCCTGGTCCCCTTCTCCTTTTGGCCTCAGTTGCTTTTAAGGTATCTGCTTTAGTTTTTCTGCATTGAGGGCAACAAATGCTAGCTAATTTTTTAGGTGTCTTACCTATCCTCATATCTCCTTTGTGTGCTCTCGCTTTTATCTTGTGATCAAAGTTCAATCCCCTTGTTGTGTTTGCCCTTGATCTAATGTCTGCATTTGAGGGAGAATATATGATTTTTGGTCTTTTGGGCCAGGCTAACCTCACTCAGAATGATGTTCTCCAATTCTATCCATTTACCATCGAATGATAACATTTCATTCTTCTTCACGACTGCATAAAATTCCATTGTGTATAGATACCACATTTTCTTAATCCATTCGTCAGTGGTGGGGCATCTTGGCTGTTTCCATAACTAGGCTATTGTGAATAGTGCTGCAATAAACATGGCAACCAACCATTTATGTGCCACCCAGACTCCCTCTTTAGGAAGGAAGGGCTTATTTCCCAGCTCTTGCAGGGTACTGTTCTGGCTGAAGAGAGGCTCATCACTGAAAGTCATGCCCCTCTCATGGCAACTCATGTCCAGGAATTGGTTCATGCAAGGGTATAAAGGCCCAGATTCCTCACCCAACTTGGAGCAATTGAAGAGGCTGCCCTAATTTCAGTACCTTTGGAAAGCTGACAGACACCTCCATCTAGACTCTCTCTTAGCTCACATTCTCCCTCTATCCAAATTTGCACCCCTCCCTTTTCTAGTAGAGATGAGAATATCAAGAACACCCCCCAGTAAATCCCCCTGCTGACTAATCTCTGTCTCCATCTGCTTTGGGGAGAACTGAACCTGTAACAACTAGCAAGAGTGAAGATGATATGGAGTTTTATGAAAGGATACACTGGAACCCAGAGGTGGCCTATGGCTCAAAAAAATTTTTTGTATGGACCTTGCAGAAGTACAACTTGTGAACTGGATGCCAACATTTCAAAAAAATCTTTTCAAACATCTGAAACTCTGGCAACAACGGGCCAGCATTTGCACATGGCACAGAGAACTGGAGTTGAGGGACTGTGTTCCATTTAAGTGCTCCTCACGCTCACCTTAGTTGCTTTGCCCTGGACAGGTCACTACTAATTCAAGGATTCCAGGGTCTAACCTATGGCAGCTACTTACTTGATCAGCCTACTACCTCCTTCAGAAATTGAACACCTTTCCTGTGATTTTCCCACCAAACATAGGCCTCTTTTTTTGTTGGCTCTGTGTTATCAGCTTCTTGGTAGTTCTCACCAACTACCGAGATGCCCTAGGTTGGTGAATCTCAAGTTGTTCAAACATACTTGATGAGAGAATGAAATTAAATAGAAGGCACCTTTACCACTTTGTGGTATCCACGAGTAGTGTCTACGCTTCCAGAATTCTCTAAGGACACTATGTGTGACTTTTTGAGTGTAAGAAGTTGTTTTCCTGACTCACAGAAAGAAGCTGGGCTACCTTTTCATAAAGCATTACCATCAGTGTGTTTTGAAGACTAAAATAAGAATGTGAGTATTGGAGTGGTTTGGAGCTCAGCATTATGTAGCCCATTATCACAAAACTCACTGACTTGCTGAAGTCCTCAAGAGAAAATCTCTGCAGAATTTAGCAACACAGAGCAGGTCTTGGCTATGTTGCCAAAGTGTAGGTAAATGGCCCAAGTAATTTATGTCTGTGGGCAGTCAGTTAAAATGCAGGGTTGAGACTATAAAAGGGAAGAGCTCCCACAGAGGAAAAATTATAAAGTATTGTTAGATAGAATAATATGTGACTGATGACATTTCACCTTTTATTATTATAGCGATGCTTTAAGAAAGAAATGTAGTTAAGGTTGTCAGAATTTCATTTTAACCCCCTCTTTGAGGCTGTTAAAAATTCACTCATGCTGAAACTTGCCTTTCAGGTTCTCAGCCAGATTTGTGCTTTGTTTTCAATCCTCTGTTCTCTAATGGAATGCAAAATGTTATTCTGGAGAAAAAGGTTTTTTCAAGGATCTTTCTACCTACTGCTTCCTATCTCATATCTCAATTCCCCTTTCCCAATCTGCCCCAATCTCTGCCAGAAGGTTAGTTGTAACAACAAAAACAACCCAAAAGATACACTCCATTGAGAAAGGATTAAAGGATTTTCACAGTACTTATAAAAATAGTTGCAGCAATAAGCAATACTCAACAAATAGGAATCTGTTCTGCAGCATACACTAGAGGCTATCACAACCTAGGAGCATTGTAAATGTCCGTAAGTAATGTCATTGAATCAAAAAGGGTTTTTGAGCCCTCTCTGAATAAAAAGTAACCAACAACAATTGGAAAATTTCCTCATAGAGTGACATAAAGGTAGGTGACAATCTCACCAGGTGACAATCTGGTAGGAAAAATGTAGGAAAAATGAACCAGAGATATTGTCAGACTACATTTGTAAGGCAAATCCACTGATTTGACTTAGACTGTGTGCTCTTGGCAGGCAAAGCCCCATGCCCCACTCTACAAGCCATCTCCCCCTGATGACACTGTGCTAAAGAAGGAGGAAAAGCCAATGGTTCATTGATCAGACACTATGTGCCAGGCAGAATGCTGGGCACTTTACAATTATAAAATACAGCTAGGTTATCAAGAGGCATTGGAGGCCAGGCATGGTGGCACAGGCCTGTAATCCCAACACTCAGGAGGCTGAGGCAGAAGGATCATGAGTTCAAGGACAGCCTGAGCGATATAGTGAGGCCCTATTTCAAAAGAAAGGAAGGAAGGAAGGAAGGGAGGGAGGGAGATGAGGAGAGGGGAGGGGAGGGGAAAGGAGGGGAGTGAAAGAAAAGGAGAAAGGGAAGGGAAGGGAAGGGAAGAGAAGGGAAGACAGAAAGATACAGGAGACCTCTCATCTGTACCTGCAGCTGAAACATGCTGTAGGTAGATCCACCTGCACATAAACGGCTTTAAAACACTCCCATACTTGCTCAGTTTATCTTGAAACACAGCAACTGTGTAGCTTGACTTACTGTGTTGATTGGCATGAGATACCACCATATAGGATATTTACTTTTGGAGACAGCCTGTCACTGCTTTGATACACATGTTAGGTCTTGCATGTGCCATCCAGAACCTGGGAAAATGCTATAATTAGCCTTTTATTATTATAAGCATTTCTGTAATGCTTTCTGTCTGAAAATTGCTAAACAACTAACTCTACTCTGTATGTCTTGCAGGAATCAGATAGGTCAACACTTGCCAGTTTTATTTTATGGCTCTGAATCCTCGGGCTCAGGGTTCAAATAATTCAAGGGTTACACAGCTGGCTCAGGCTTAAGACCAACACAGCTGTTCTGTTTTTAGCTGGCCTCTCAGCCTGATGCCCAGCTGCTTCCCAATCCTTCCTCTGGACACACGCACACACACACACACACACACACACACACACACACACATTATTTTTAAACTCTTAGAATTAAGAAAATTGTAGTAAGAATACTGGCCCCAATTCTCCATTTTTAGCATAAAGATTGCATAGCCTGGGATTTTGCCAAGTATTGCTGAAATGATTTTGGCAGATCTGTGAGAGTGCTGCAGACAATTAATTTCCCTCAGCTGGTGGAAAAGCAAAGATGAATTTCTTCAGGGACCATTGTGCCTAGCTGTGTTTGTGGTAGCAAAGTGGTAACGTGCATCTGAGACTGGGCAGGGTCAGCCATGGGGTGGGTGGGCAGGTGAGTGGGGAAAGCTGCTGAGTCTTGGGAACCGTCTTTGGAGGGCAATAAGGGCTGTCCAGGGGTATGCATCATAGCCACAAGAAGGAAAGGCTGGATGATTCTGGCTTCTCATATAATTATGAAATAATGGCTTCTCCTTTAGCCATTGTCTTAAAGGACAGCTGGTAAAGTGTGGTCAAAGGTATAAAAGAATAGCTATAGTTAAGCTTTGGAGAAGACTTGTGGACAGATGCCCTTTTCTTTGTGGAGTCAGACTGTTTTGTCTACCATTCTTGAATAATGCCGTCATTTCATATTTGTGGCAATGAAAATGTTTATTAGGCCACATCATCACTTCATAATCTCTCTAATACTTGCTATTAAGTCTGAAGTCAGTGATTCCTTGTTAAACTTTGTTTTTAAAGTTTTAAAGTATATTCATGGCTTCATAGTATATGTTCAATGATTGGTCCAAATGTTTTATTTTTAAATTCTATTAAGTGCTGAAAATACTTCTGACAGTCACAAGAAAGATAACTGTCTCAACTTAGAGACATAGTTACAATCTAAGTATTCCTTTCCTGTCTCATTTCAAATCTAACTTGTTTCTGGCATTCTGTGTACTCCTCTTGGTGGTTGGGTGAGTTGATCCATTACCATTTTCAAAACCAACTACTTCTTTCTATTCTTTCATCTTCCTCAAATATATTTGCATTATCATCACCAATCTTACCTGAGCACTTTCTATATACCAGGCCTTGTCTTGCAAATTCTATGGGTGCTAACTAACTTACTCTTCTTAGAAGTAATAGGAATTATTATGCTCCCTATTTTAGACATGTGCCCAGTAATCCACACAAGGGTGGCCATGTTGAACAGCTGCACATGCAATCTGGCTCCAAAGGCCTGCTTTTCTTCTGCTGCTTCATGGTGGGTGCCCTGTCACTGAGCTGCCATTTCAAAGGACTGTTATGTGCATCCTCTCATTTGGTTTTTACAGCAACACATGAGGTTTTGTTTAACCTGGAAACCTCCATTTTATTACTTTCAAGTCTGGGTAAAGTATTTAACACTTTATTATTGCTGAATTGATTGAGTGTTTGACTATTTTTTCCCATGTAAAATTTTCTAAATTTAATTGAGAATAATTATTGATTTAATCCAAGGTGACATTGTGAGCTTCACCTTAAAAAATTACATTCAACTATAAATCATCCTCAAATTCCTACCCATGGCTTCCTTTCTCCTATTAAAAAGCAAGGTTCTACATTTTTTCAAGGGGATTGCTGAACTCAGCAGAAACAGAGTATATTTAAATGTGTCTTAAGTTACAACTCACTGCATTTCAAAAATCAAACATTTTAGTCTTCACATATTTATAGTTATATGAGTAACATTTGTACTTATATGTTAAGATTTATTTATGCCAGGCCAAATTCCAGAAAGAATTTTCACAGCTTTGGGACATATTCTCCGCTCTTGATATAGACGATTCATTTTTTCTCTCTCTCTCTCTCCCTCTCTCTTTCTCTCTCTCTCTCTCAGGGCCTCACACTTGCTAGACAAGTGCTCCACAACTTAAGTCACACCTCCAGCCCTTTTTTCCAGGGCTGGCCTGGACCACGATCCTCCTATTTTATACTTCCTGTGTCCTGTGTTTCTGTTGAGATGGGGGTGTCACAAAAATTTTGCCCAGACTGGTCTTAAACTGTGATTCCCCCCAATCTCAGCTTCCAAAGTAGTTAGGATTATAGGCTAGAGTCACCATGCCTGTCTTATTTATTGTTTTTGTTATTATCTCTACTTCAATATGCACAGTTTTTAAAACATTTACATATGTAACATATATAATATATGTATGATAATGCAGCCTAACCAAAGTAAATGCTAAATTATTTGCTGGATTACATTTTTCATGCTTACCACTTATAGCTTCAAATTTGCTGTTCTCAATTTTTTCACGGATCATTAAGCAAACTGCTGATTTAAAAAAAAACAACTGGACTTAATTCCATAGGAACACAAATAATATACACCATACCACTTTGAAACTATACATTGTCCTTGAAGTGGCCTGAAGTTTTCCCGTGCCTGTTATCTTGCTGATTTCAGGACATTTCAGGGAGGCCCACAGAAGAGAAGACAAGCATTTCCGATTCATTCAGAGGTACTGGAAATCCTTGACAGAGAGGATTCGATAATCTCTGGTGCTTGAAGAAACAAGGCCTCCCAAGACTCCTTAGAGTAGTTTCAACCAAATAGGGTCTCACACATCTGTCATGAAAAGGCTCCCTCCTACTGACAGTCACAGAGGTATTTCTGCTAAATAGTTAACTTCTCAAAAAAAGTACCTTAGGGAGTTGGTGCTTGGGTTCAGTTTTGTGGCCCATAAATATCTTAATAGACATGTTCTAGGGGTACCTGGGAGCCATCAGTGAATAGACTAAATAATACATTCCAGTACCTAACCTAAGCAAATGACATGGACCAAGAAAGCATTTCCAAAAATCAGGCAGCTACTTTTCATCTTTGCATATTCAGACTAAAGAAAACAAATACCTGCTGCTTCTAATAGCTGGGTACTTTACTGGAATGATAGATCACCAAAGTCACGGACAGTAGTAATGTGTTTCTTCACAGGAAGACCCTGTGAAGGGAGATTGTACAGTCTGCCAGGGAAGTAAGGTCTCAAAGACTGCTGAAGGAGCAGAAAGGGACATGAGACAGATGTGATGTGTCCCAGCATAAATCCAACTTCCATTTTTGCTAGTGGTCTTTTTACTTCTTTGAATTTAGGATTTTTAAAAAGTGAACTTTAAAATTGAGGATGCACACCTTTGGTTTTGGAAGGTAGCGGAATAGAACTCCCAACTTGGATCAATGGTTTTTTATTTGTTACCTCTAACATGATTTTCAATAGAAAAAGGAGATGAGGCTTGAAGAAGTTAAAAAAAATCCACTGAAAATCACCCAGGCTGTGCAGTAGAGCCAGAATGTAGAGTCAGGTATGGAATATTTTCTACCTGTTTTCTGTGCTGCCTTCTTGAGATAAAAGGGTATCCATCTGAGGTACTTAGGGTAAATGATGGAATTTTCCATATGGTTTCCCAAAGCACAGAAAATGTGAAAGACAAACCTACATGCAGGAGAACCAGGAATTTCAGAGCTAAAGAGAGAGAAGGAACTTAGCTTGTTTTTAAACTTGGTCTCTTGGGCTAGTGGCCTGACTGGTGGGGTTCCCCACTTGTGGGAATTTGTTTGTAATCCTACTTGCCACCTCCACAGCACCACAAAATTTTGAGTGTGGACCACATACCCTCTACTTTGTGCTATCGTCTGCTCAAGGATCTCATGGGCAGTTTATCTGCTCATAAGCAGTTTCACAGGACCTAGTTTCAGAATTCCCAGAAATAGTTTGACTCAAAAATTTTTGCACCTGTCTGTTTCTCAAACAGCTAAGAGCTTTTGAAGCTTCATTATACAGTACTACAGTATTCCCCCGAAGCACTTCCTGACACAGGTCACACTGTGGTTTAAACGTGTTTGTGTGGAGAGTGTGGTAAAGGAAACACAATGCTTTTGGAAGCCTTTAGTAATTGATATCACTCTTTATTTAAATACTAACTACCACCCTCCAACAGAGAAATCTCAGTTTACTGAGCAGAGGTTGTGCAAATATGTTCTTTGGTCGTTCCATGAGTGTGTTAAGATTTTCAACCAATGTATGGGTCCCCGGGAGAAAACAGCAATAAGCTGGAACTCTCTAGGAATTGATTATGGATTATTGGTGTAAGTGTCCCAACTGCCATGCCGCAGGATGTTCATCACACAGCTGATGTTCGGCAAGATATTCAACACAGCTGGTGATGCAACTATTGCAAAAACTCACTCTAGGATATCCACATGCAAAAGAATGAGTTTGAAACCCTTCCTCATACCATACAGAAAAATTACCTCAAAATGAATTATAGACCTAAGGTTAAAATTTTAAAATATTTAAGAGAAACTCACAACCTCTGGTTAGTTAAAGTGTTTTTAGAAATGATGCTGATGCACAAAAAATAAGTAAATTTGACTTAATCATAATAAAAAACTTCTGTGCTTCAGTGAATACCTTTAAGAAAGTGAAAAGAAGTCATGTCCCAGTGGCTAACAGAAGGCTACAGGCAAAAGTTCTGAAGACCCCATCTCAACCAATAGTTGAACACGGAAGTATGCCTGTCATCCCAGGCTACACAGGAGCTGAGATTGGGAAGATCGTAGTCTCAGGCCAATCCAAGCAAAAAAATTTATTAGACCCCATCTCAATGGTGGACATGGTGGCACACATCTGTCATCCTACCTATGGCAAAGAGCGTAAAATAGGACAATCACAGTGCAGGCTGGCCTGGGCAAAAAGTAAGACCCTATCTTCAAAATAACTGTAAAAAAGGGCTGGTCATGTGGCTCAAGCAGTAGAGCTCCTGCCTAGCAAGCACAAAGCCCTGAGTTCAGACCCTAGTTCTGAAAAAAAAAAAAAAGTGAAAAGACAGCCAACAAAGGGAAGGATATTTACAAATAATATATTTTATAAGTAACTTGTACCTCAAATACATAAAGAACTCTAAAACTCAATTATGATAAGGCAAATGACTCAACTGGAGAATGAACAAATGATTAATATAGACATTTCTTCAAAGATGAGACACAAATGAACAATAAGCACATAAAAAGTTCAACAGCGTTGGTTATAAGGAAAATGAAAATTAAAACAATAATGAGATACCCATTTCACACCCTCTACAATGATTATCATAATAAAAAAAAACAAGTGTTGGGGCTGGTGAAGTAGCTCAGGTGGTAGAGCACCTGCCTAGCAAGTTCAAAACCTGAGAGAAATGAAAATATATATGGGGTAAAATGCCACAACACTCACTTCATGCCAGAAGTGTTTCTGCCTCATGTCCCATTAGATGATGTCTGTGAAGTAAGTTGTCATCTCAGACTCTTGCCAGGAGTTTTCACTGTGATGCTGATTGGCACCTTTTGGGTCACATCACAGGAGAGACCACTTGTAAGAAGGCACTAAGTGCTTCTCTTTGAAGCCACAGAGGAAGGACCCTCTGCACCACTAGGTGGGCATCCTATGCTTGAACCTATGATTTCCTCACCCCGTGGGTAACACTGAGTCTTCAGATTACTGTGGCTCTTCCTTTGGCATCTTCACAGAGGAGTGGTCAGAAAGGTATTCCACAATAAAATGCATGCAAACCAAGCATTTACCTAATACTAGAGTCATCTCACTCTGGTCCCTTTCATCTTAAACTCCACAGTTTCACACCTATAAATTTACTGCTGAAACAAGTCACACACTGGATTCAAAAAACACATAAATGGAAGCTATCACAACTGCTTTGCTGGCTATCAATACCAAACATAAAATGTTGCAGAATGACCAGCTGCATTCAATTTCTAAATTGACCAATCCTTTCTTTCCTACTCTTAAATCAAAACAACAATTTATGTGATTTTAAAAATGAAAACAATATACTCCCTATTCCCAAAGTCAGGAAGTGGGGCATCTAACAAAGAGCTTGTGACTTAAATGCAGTTTTAGGAAGGAAAAAGACTAGATATTTAAAACATCTCAATGTCATTAACATAACTAAAAGTGAATGGCAATCGTTAGTTGAGTAAGTAGAATAAAACTTTATGAACTGAGGGCAAAAATGATAGCATTTTGGAAGATTACAAACACTGGGTTTGCCAAAGGAAAAAGGTAAGGATTAGTTCGAAATAGACACCCCAGAGTAGTCCATCACAGTGATTTATGGTCATTAATATGAGGTATAACTTGCCCATATAGATGTTTAAAGATTTGCTGCAACTTTCTGAAACCAGAGCCCCAACCTAAAATGCCCTTGGCCATCAACAGGTAGCAGAAGCCCTTCCCTCTGTCTATTTTGCTTTTTCCTCTTTTGGCACCTAACCCTGCATAAGCCATGGAAGCACACATTCCTGTCAGTTACAGACTAACTTTCATCAGTGTAAAATTCACAGTTAGCCAGCCCCAGCATAAATGCACAGTTTAGCACCTTTAGCAAATTCCTTGTATACAAAATTATCTCCTATAGTCCTGGGTGGCCATTTCTTTTTCCAAGAGAGTGAGGAACTCAACTGGTCTGAACAAACCAGCTTCTGATGAGACTAGCCCACATCACATGCAGAGAGAAATTTCTCTACTCTTGGCATCAGACAAAAGAATTCCCTCTTCTGGTATACTTAAATATAGTTTCTCCAGAAAAAATTAAAATGTACAACAAAGTGATAGCTCACAGCCAAAAGTATCCTTTATTTTGTCCAATAACTGCTTATGTAGGTAATGCAGAGAAAGATGTTGAAAAAAGAGCCTAAAAATAGTGATGAATATCAGTAGTTAACTTTTATTATTTTTTTTTTAAATTGGATGGAAGTAGGGCAAGGAAGCATGGAAGAGGGGAAATGTGGTCAATCAAAAATTGAATCAGATATTTAATTAATCAGAATTAAATCAGATTATTGAAAATTAACAACCAAAATCAACATACAGAATTTTATCATCATTATGCTTTCCTCAGTTCCCCTAAAACATACAATGGTGGCAAAAGTTATTGTTTTGAGGTTACAACTCTCTTTTACCAACTAGTAGATGCATTGGAAAGAAATAATTTCCAGAACTGGCTATGTCACTTACCAGATCAGAGCAAAATGAAAATGGAAGGCTCTTATTCAGAAATTATTCACAATTGCAAGATAATGCTAGAAAAGCCTTATACCAAGCACAGAGACCTCCTGAGCTTCAGGCCCTGTGTGACTACACAGGTCACAGACCATGAAACTAACCCTGCCAAGAGGTAGGAAGTGGGAGGCAAGGGTCTGTAACTTACACACGGATGGCTTGTCTTCCAGCTAGCTTAGCTTCCATTGGCAAAATGTCAAATCTGCACCTCTTCCAGA
This sequence comes from Castor canadensis, assembly GCF_047511655.1. Classification (NCBI taxonomy): domain Eukaryota; kingdom Metazoa; phylum Chordata; class Mammalia; order Rodentia; family Castoridae; genus Castor; species Castor canadensis. Next base: position 102,373,372 of record NC_133395.1, on the reverse strand, counting down.
ACACAGCTTAGGAATGACCGTGTCACTTTCTCATTTATAGAAACCAACACCAGAGAAATTAAATGACTTGTTTGAGGTCATGCATTAAATGACAGTGCCAGAATTAAATCCAGATATCCTGATTCCCACATAGTCACTTTCCCCTGTAATACCCCAATGGTCTTCAGTTTAAATGCAAGCAATCAGCAAACAGTAACTACAAAAAGAAAGACAGTAGGGAAGTATAGGATATAGCCTTATCAGAACTTCCTTTCCAGCTCTTTTGCTCAAGGAATAAAATTCAGTTAAAAAAAATTTTTTTAATTCATTTCCTAAGTCAACATTTCCTAAATCCTAGGATAAACAACATCATATGACAGCTTGAAACCCAAAGGCAAATCACCTTTGCTGAGAGCTCGTTTGAGCTCTCTGTGTTAATATTCATAGGCCAAGGTAGTTATTAGTGGATGGTTATAAGGGAACATGTTAGTAAAGTAATCAGTGTTCCTGCACGAATATTTAAAATAATTCCAAAATAATTTGAACCTCAACACTGAGCTAGCCAAACATCTTTGTAATCTGAAACCAAGGTTCTAATGAGTTACTGCCTTTTGATGTCACTCAGTGTGAAGGACATTTTTAGAAAGATTAACACTTTAGTGAAAACAAAGACTGGACTTTACAACATAAACATGAGGCCCAGCTTTTTTGTACAAAACAAAAAGTATCTATCTTCCTAACTCAGGTATGTGTGCAAATTTAGTGCCTCAAGATATCTGTTACAAGGACACATCATTCAAATACACTGTCTGAATTAAAAAATAAGTGAAACTTTAAAAGCTTTTGAAAAGCCTCAAGCAGGTGATGAAAAAGCTCAAGGCAGACCAGCAATAGCCCAATGCGATAAAAAACCACCATGCAGAGAGGCAAAGAGGGGTCATCCCTTCAAACAAGGCCCAGTTCTAATGGCTTTAGGGCCAGACAGATCTCCAGTTTGAATCATAGGTCCATATATATTTCATTTTTGTGAACTTCAGCTAATTCATCACAAAATATGGCAAATACTAGAGCTACATGGTTAGTGCAGATACTTCCTAGGTGTCTTTGAAAACTCTGAAATCTATGATTCATGTACCTTTAATTTTACCTTGTTGGGTTGCCCCGCAAACTGTTCACGGGGCGGAGGGTTAAAATTACTTTTGCAAGAGCCCAACATTTCCCACAACCTTATGCTCTGTAGGTAGCAAAGAGGAAAAACAAAATATTCTCTGCTCAGATAAATTTTGGCATAATTACAGGTCTGGTGTTTGGAAAATGAGGGCCAGATGAAAATGGTGCAGAGACATGAATAACCCAAAGTGTCTGAGGCTGCAGCACTTACATCTCATTAACTGCCAATTACTGTATTCATAATTTAACACAAAAAGGAAAAACACAAACGCAATTAAAAAAAAGTCCCTTTTATCTAGACTTCAGTTTACACTTGGCCTCTAAAGGCAGGATAATGCAATAGGTTGAGAAAGGGAGTAGTTAGATCGAGCAATAAAAACACTTTTGATAACGTGAGGCTATAAAAATGGCTTGGCTGAAGCTATTAGCAAAAGATAAATAATACCCTGCAGGAGGAAAAGAAATAGCTTTTTTTGTGGGTGGTATGGTATGGTTTTAAAGGCTTGCTATCACTGAAAATGTATCATATCCATTTAAAGAAACATTTTTGAAATTCATGATTTCGTGACCTCTTTGCATCCAAAAATCTTGTCTCTTTTCTGGCAAGATGATGTTCAAGAGTTTCATCCAAACACAGGAAGCAACAGCCAGACATGGTGTTACATGCCTATAATCCTAGCACTCAAGAAGCTGAGACAGAAGGATCGAGAGTGTGAGGCCAACCTGAGCTACACAGTGACTTCAAAGCCAGCCTTGAGCTACATAGCAAGACCCAGTCCCAAACAAAACAAACAAAAACCCCAAGGAATAACAACAACAACCCAAAGAACAAAACAATATGGAAAGCAAAATGGTCCTTAGTTATAAATTTTATTTCATTATTAGTTTACTATTAGCATTTCTATATTATTGTCACTATTCTTATTATCACCACTACTAGAAATATTATTCCTGCTACTGATGCCATAACTCTACCTAGCCTCCTAATGAAATATAGTCTTAAGTTTAGTGTGCTTATTGCATTTCTGAATTCTAATGAATAACACATTTTATTACTCAGCCCCCTGTGTTGGCTGGCTCTCTTCAATGAGACTGACTGATTAGCTCAGTCAGTGCAGTGCAAGGACCAGATTTGGGAGCTTATTTTAAATGCAAATTCCTGGGCCCAGTGCCAGACCTAGAAAATTAAAAGTTCTGGGGCAGAGGTTCATCCGAGATTCCAATGCCCACTTTGAGAAGCTTTGCTAAACAAAGGAACTGGCCCAGGTGCTAGAGAAACAAGGAAGGAGGGATGGGAGAGCTGAGGATGCACACAGTAGCCACCACCTACAGGTTTTACACATACTGTTTAGGACCAAAGCTAAAGCAAAGAAAGCAAAATCTGAACCAGGCTAAACTAAGGATAAAAAAGGAAGCTCTAGGTGTTCAGACAAGAGAGCTCCTTCCTGCCCTTGTATGTGGATAGTGAGGATCCTCAGCTTCAGGCTACCATGAGGAAACACACCACCAGAAACTACCTCTCACCCCCCAACTAGCTATTGTTTGTCTCTTTTACCTGCTGAATAGAAAATTACAATTTTCAATTCCTTCCCCTCAATGCAGACCCATCACAATGAATTAGCAAATAGCTACCGTTTCTTTATTAATATTTCTTAAAGCGTGAGGTCTATGCACTTCAGGGTATTGTTCATCCCCAGGTGTCCAGGCACCCAATTAAAGTCGCTGGAGGCTGATACAGCTCTCAAAGGACTACTGTGCACTAACAAATTTGAGAAGTGCTCTTCCACTTTTTTTTGGCCTGACCTGGCATTTGGTTTGGAATAGGTTTCAAAATACATCCTCCAAGCTTCCTTTCTTCCTCTTCCTTTTTATTGTTTCTGATAATAACATGTTCCTCAGTAACAAAAGCAGATAAACAAGAAAACATGCACAAAGAGGAAAATTAAAAATTACCTTTATTCCTATCACCAATTTTGACAAATAGAATATGTAAAATAGCATGTATCATTTAAATAAACCTAGGATATAAAATGACTATAGTCATCCATTAAAAGATTTTATAATTTATGTCACTAATTATTTATCACTTACTAATCACATCATTAAATATCTAGAAGCTGTTTTCTAGCTTTTTGGTTGTATAACTAATGATAATAAAACAGCTCTGTATAAAATCTTTGTCTCATCCTTGATGGCTAAGTGACCTTTATGGTCAATTCTTAGAACTGAAATTTCTAGATCAGAAATTATACCTTCTCTTAAAGTGTTTAATCTACACTGCCAAGTTGCCACCAAGGAGGAGCAGATTAGAACCATGGTTGTGTAAATTTATAAATCCACATTGAAGATAACTTGACAATAGAGATACGGAAACTGAAAACTTAGAATGAACTTGGCTACAGAAATAGTAACACAACTGAAAACAACATAAATATATATTAACCAGGAATGAAGAAATAAATATCACATAGATAAAATGTATGAACTAAATGGGAGAGGGAGGGTAAAAGAAAGAAGTTAAGAAGGTGAATATGCTTGATGTACTTTTATACAAGAATGAATATAGAATTTTTAAACCTGTTAAAATCACCATAAGAAGGGGACTAAGGTAGAAAGGAGAAAAATAGAGAGGATGAATCAATTTGGGTTATAATAGATATATACATGGAAATGTCACAAGGAAACTCCTTGTATAGCTATCTTAAACAAACAAAATGTCTTTTTTTTTCAAAAATGATAACAAGAAGGCAAAACAGGTCCTATCTGGGGGATTGGTACCAGTGGGATGGGGGAGGACATAAGGAAAGGGTGTAGGAGAGTGAATGTGTTGGAAATATTTCTCATGTATGAAAATGGAACAATGAGACCTGTTGAAACTATTCCAGGAGTGGGGATGGGGGAATAGAGGAGAATGATGGAGAGGGTGAATTCAACTATGATATATTGTAAAAGCTTTTGTAGATGTCACAGTCTACCCCCAGTACAACAATAATATGATAACAAAAAAAATAAAATGAGCCAGACACTGGTGGCTCACACCTGTAACCCTAGATACTCAGGTGGCAGAGATCAGGAGGATCGCAGTTCAAAGCCAGCCTGGGCAAATAGTTCTTAAGACCCTATCTTGAACATACTCAATACAGAAAAGGGCTGGTAGAGTGGCTCAAGCGGTAAGAGCACCTGCCTAGCAAGCATGAGGCCCCAAGTTCAAACCTCAGTGCCACCAAAATAAATAAATAAAATGAACAAAGTATTAACTAGATGTGAGTCAACACAGATCTCTTTGGGAAACATAATGGTATAGAGTGGAATCAAAAAATGTTGGTAAATGTTAATACATGGAATAGAGTCATTTATGTAAAATTTAGGAAGAACAAAAAGAGAATGTAGTAGGTGTGTACATGCATCTGGGAAGAACAAAAACCAGGCTTCCTACAACACAAAGGTAATCTCTTGAAAAAAAATAATGTGGGAGATGTGTAGAAATTTCATCTGCATCCGTAGGATTCATTTTATTAGCAAGTGGTTTTGAAGTAAATAAGACAAAATAGACACAATTTTCCAGATGGACTAGGACCTCTGGGCAGGGGAGTCTCCAAAGCTCCTGCATCAGGTAAAAATAAATTCTATAATAATACTAAGATGTTCTTTGACTAAAAATAAGTGTGAAATCTCTACCAGCAGAATATAATCTGAGAATATATCATCCCTGAGAACAATCATAAAAGAAAAACAGACCAACATACCCTGTAAGTCTGACACTAAATAAATGTTATGTCATGATTTTCATTTGCTTCTCTTGTTATGTGAGTATGAACGGTGTTTCACTTTTACTGGTGCTTTTAATTTATTTGGGAGGGGGTGTTCTTTTCATTTATTTACTTGCTCATTCAACATATGATGGTTATGCAAATTGTACGTGCTACGTTTGCCTCTGGTATCTTGAATACAGCAATGAGCCAGTCCTTTGTCTATTGCCGGAACTGGCATACTATGGAGGGGGACCCAACATGACACTCGGTGTATTTATGTAAAGTTTTATTGAAACACAGTCATGCGTATTTGTTTATGCTGCTTCTGAGCTACAAGGGCAGAGTTGAGGCGTTGCAACAGAGACTGTGGTGCCTGCAAAGCCAAAAGTATTTACTATTTGTCCCTTAGAGACAAGTCTGCCAACATTTGGTTTCCTGGATTCTATGGGAATGCTTATCTTTTTCCTACATATTTTCCATACTGCTTTCTGTGTTAAAGAAATTGTGTCTCATGGATATTTCCCCATTGCAGTCACAGCCTTTTGATTTTATTTATGCTTTTTTTCACTGTAAAGTTTTATATTTTATGTAGGTATTTGATTAAATCTTTTCTTTTTTTGGTGAAGCATTGGTTATTTGAATAATTTATTGACTATTTTGCTTTTATTAACTCCCACATGAATTTTCATTTTGCCACTTTAGTGAAAGAATTCCTCAGTGATTCTGACTCCTGCTGAATTAAATTGTTGGATTACTTTGGGGAGAACTGACGTTAATTCTTCTTGTCAGTGAGCATAGAGGATTTGTTTCCCTATTTACCTCTCATCTTCATCCAAATTGTTTTATAATTTTTTGAGATACTCTTCTAAAATTTTTGTTCATATTTATTCCCACTTATTTTCTATTTTAGGGCTGTTCATGAGATATATGAGTTTTTCCTCTTTATTTTCTAATTGATTATAGCTTGTAACTGTACTTTTTATAAGTAAATGATACAGCAAACTCTTTCAAGTTTATTTAGCTCTTTGTTTTTCAGTTGGTTCTCTTAAATTTTCAATTTCGACAAATGAAGACTTGCTTGACTTCCTCCTTTTGATTACTTTGCCTAGCTGTTTTTTACCCTTCATGTCATATTTGCTAGACTTTGGAGAAAAATAATCTTTAACTTACATTCATTTTTCTTGTTTCTCATTTGGAAATACATATACAATTTTACAACTAAGGGGATATTTAATCTTTACTTAAAATAAGGAATCTTTGTCATTTTAAGTAATTAGCTTTCTATGTCTATTTCATTAAGTTCTCATCAGCAACATGTATTAAATCAAGTACTTTGGGGACATTTATAGACATGATAGGACTGTCTTTAACCTATTGATAAGATGAATTATAACAACAGATTTCTCTAATAGCAAAATTTCTGTTTTTCAAGAACCATCTCTTTTGATCATTTGCTATTGCGCTTAATGCTGGACTAAATTTTCTGGCTAAATTACTTGAGATTTTTAAATTTATGAAGTAGGTATATAGGGATCTGGGGTTATCTTTGTTAGGATTGTCCTATACTATAAAAGAAAAATAAATTGGAGTGGCCATATCTTTTTTTCTATCCCTACAATAGTTTGCAGTTGTTGAGATCATAAATTTACACAAATTATAAAGCACAAAGTGAATAAATAAAATTACAATAATCAAAATGAGATATAATATAAATTTATCTCACTAAATAATATGGAGAAATATCATTATCATGCATTAAAGAACAACAATAAGACTCAAATTTCGGTTTTAATTTCTCAGTAAATGGGGGCAGGTGAGGTCCCCCCACTCCTCCAAATACTAACATGTAGATAAATGAATAAGGTTCTCTTGCAAGCACTGAATTAATGATATTAACATTCCTCCTAGGTCTGTTCGAATAGCCACTGGATTAAGACCAAATATAGAGCTTAATCCATGATGTTAACATATCCGAAGAAAGAAAAGGTCAGCTCCTGGAGCACGGCCACTTTAGATAAACTGAGCTCAGAGAAAACAAACTTTGGCAGTGGTGTTGGGCACTGCCCACAGGAAGGAAACAAGAGTCCAAGACTATAAGCATGCAGTTATGATAAATGTGTCCTCCAGTGGTAGCCTAGGCATTTCTCCAGTCCTCGCCATGACCTGGAGAAATGTCCTTCAGGACTATGACCCTTTGCTGGCGCTGTGCTCGCCATCAACTTTCTGATTATGTATTCAGCAATCTCTGCAGATCCTAGGAAAGGTTGGGGGAGGTGCCTAGATCTTCAGATTGCTTTATTGCTAGGAAGCATCACCCCCTCATTTTCGTGCAAGATTCATTCTCATGCATATCTCTAAGGGACATATATGCAACACCAGACCCATCAGCTGAAACTGCAATGCTTTCTTTATGATTTGAAATGCTACTGGGTTAGCATGACATTTTTAGAAGGGTAATTTCAAATGCATTCTAATTTATGCAAGAATAAGATATCTAATTTCAGAACTCTGAATATTAGGAAGAAATCACATACAACATACCTCACTGACCATGGCAGTCTATCCATGTGGATCTGCACCTTCTTACTGGGTGGCTGAGACTATTGGCTTGGGTAATTCCAAAGGCATTTCCATTCCACAAATCTGTAGACTCTGTCCTCTGTTTGTAACTGTCTCACACAGTACTGGAGGGTTTCTTAGTGCTCATTTGACCCCATTTACTTTTTCCTGGGATCAGTTTATGTCTATTAGCCAAAGTATCAACAGATTCAGAAAGAATTCCTATTCTCATTTTTGCTGAAATTTGCTAGTGATAAACAACTGCTCTATCCTTAGCTCTCAAAACAGAGTTCAATGGATGTTAATATATTGAGAATATTTAACTCATAAGCCAGTTGTTTGTACCAGTGTGGTCACTCCTTAAAGGTATGCCTTTTTACAAGATTAAAAAGTATATATGCCATAATTAGCTGGCTTATACCTGTAACCCTAACTACTTAGAAGGCAGAGGATCTGGGTTTGAGGCCAAGGCAAAAAGAGTGAGACCCTATCTCAAAAATACCCAACACAAAAAAGAACTGGTGGAGTGACTCAGGTGGTAGAGTGCCTGTTTAGCAATCATGAGGCCCTGAGTTCAAACCCCAGTACTACCAAAATTATATATATGTCACCTTAAGAAAATGTAGATAGAAAGAAATCTTTAAGACCAAAAAATGTTAATTTTCTGGTACTATTTTTGATGAATGATTCGTACATTTTGACCAATAAAGCAGAAACAAAGTCACCAATTTTTATTTAACACAACTCCACTATAAAAGGTTTGTCATCTTATTTTCTCTTGAAGGTGAATAGAAATATATCTATCAATTTACCAATGACAAAAAAGTCACACTGAAATAAATTGGTCTTATTTTTCACTCAATTATTCAGACATAACACTTCTGAGCAGGGAATGACATTTGTTCTATGATCTGCTGTCATTGGGCTTCTCTTCCTGTATCAGGCTGAATGAAACAATATTGTACCATTCTGTTGTGATCACACCAAATTTTGACATATGCTTAGTGTTTGGCTCCAAGTGCCACTGTGTCACAAGGTTCACACTTGGATCAATCCTTGAGTACGTGTGTGAGCATGTGTGTAAGCTTGTATGCAGTTACATTTAGACATGTGTTTCCTGCTAACAGAAAGTCAAGCATATGTTTGAGACCAAGCGTCCCTTTCTTTTTGACACATTTTTCTGTGATTAGATGCATTAAAGACACAACAGAATTAAAAATCAGAAAGGATGTGTATTTGTAAACATCAACTGTAGGTATGGCAAAGACTTTTATGTCAACTAAAATGTGTCTACTAGAACTATAATCAAGCCAACAGACACATTTTCATTTACTTTATAGCAGAAATCATTACAAAAAAGGAAAAAAGAAACCTTTCTCATAAAAAGTAAAAATGGAAAAATAACACAGGGCTTATTTGAACATTAAACTATCTTCTATAAAAATGTCAGCCTAACTGGATTACTTCCATCAATGCTGCAAAAATGGAAACAGCAAATGAGATTTTGATGGTGGCAATTGAAAAAAATTTCTGGTATTTCATTCTTGTGGTTTATGAGGGTACTAAAACCCTGAGTATAATTATGGTTTGACACTTTCTATCATTTTTTATTTATAGTCTTCTAAAGGAAGTGGTGTGAAATTGCGTTCTTTAAAACATCATTGAATGGTTTTAAATATGCAAATGCACAGGGAATAGGATACAGTGACTCAAAACATTAACAAGTGTCTGACTACAGATTTAAGGCCCATGAAAACTAGAGGTAAAGCTCTCAGTTAGAACAGCACTGACAGGCTTACATTCTGTAGGAATCCAGGTTTGGGGGACATGTAAGATATTTGGGGGACATGTATAATATTTATTTATTTATTTATTTTAAGTAAGTGTTAGAAGTAAAATTATATTCCTGGAATAAAAAAGAACACAAATCTTTGTGATAATGGCTTCTGGGAGGCAGTACAGTACAGCAGGTAAGACTGTGCTCTGGACTCACAGACATGATTCAAATTCTGGCTTTGTCACATGTTACTGTTAAACGTATTACCTTGGGCCACTGACTGTACCTTTATTCCTCAGTTTTCTTAGCTAAACAACGAGGATAACAGTAGCTAGTGTATGCCATTGTAAAATTTAATGGAAGTGATCTATGAAAGTACTTAGCATAGTGTCTGATACATAGAAATGCTCAAAAATACCAGAATTCTTAGAAAGAGGAGAATGATATGAATTCTGAAACAAGATTCTGATCACAGTGCATGATTACAGAGAGGCAGTTGGAGAAATGCAGTACCTATACAGCTCCAACTACAGAAATCAATTTCTTAAGAAACCAAGATTATGTGTGCTACTACATTCACTGGGTGAGAGACCATGCAAGGTAATGTCCATAGCTACTTCTGCATTCAGAGCTCAATCTTTTTGGCTTGCTCACCTTACTCATCTGATATTCAATATGTTTAGGAGACCTTGGTGAAGTTGGGTAAGGACTAATTTCTAAAAACTAATTTTTCCACAAGCTACTAAAGTTTGCTGCATTTCTATGAATGCATATTAAATGGAAGTATACCTGAAATTGACTATCTGTTCTTCACCAGATTACTGGTGAAGATCCTTGCATTTGTAGATAAGCCAGAAAAAAATATAGGTAGCAATGAGAAAGGAAAATCATTATATAAATTAAATTAAATTCCAGAAATTCCCCTACTGGGAAAATGTGACCTGGGATTGGATGAGTATAATCAGAATTCAAAGACCAGAAAAGAATGCAAAGAAACAAATGTGTCTTAATACTGGAGCTGAGACCATAAACCAAATTGCCCTACCTTCAATGGCATCCATTAAATTCTACAGAGGCAAGTCAGAAGGACCAATGAAAACAGTCCAAAGGGAGAATTGAGTACAATCCTTGGAAGCAGAGGGCTATGTTTTCATGGCTGTTACTTTTTTTTTAATAATACACAAATTAATGTTAAGGGAAATTAGCACCAGAGATCCCTGTTAATAACTCTTTGACAATATAAAACAAATATTAAATGTGAATAAAATTCAATCTTCATTTCAATACTTCTAAAAGTTTTTGCACTCTACTGAAGAAAATTCCTTGATTGGGTGATTATAGTTATGTAGCGGCTGGCAAATTTATGATTATAATGACCCATCCCTCTAAGTGAACTATTGGAAAATAATTTCATGTGTGAATAACATGTACTTACTTCAAATAAATGGTTAGTATCACAAATTAAAAACAAAATCAAAATTTGTTTAAATATCTTATAAAATTGTAGCTGTCTTTGTTAGTAATGCTTAAAAGCTAAAACAAATGCGTTTTTGCCTTGGTGATCTGCACTGACTCTAATGGCAGTTCTGGTTTAGAGTCTCTTCATTTTGTATCTCTGCAGTGAATTGGGGTAGACTATAATATGATAGCCCAGCATCATCAAAGAGATAGGGCTTTTGCTTGTCCAAGCTGAACAGTCCTGGAATTGCTGAGTTGGCAACTTTCTCTATTCTCATCTTTCTTTGGGCACTGGCTGAGTGTGGTGGCCAGGGTTAGCAGTTCAATCTGCTGCTGTAAAGCTAGGTTTTCCTCTGTGAAGCTAACTGAAAATGCAACATTGGCCTCATTATCATCATGTAAAATCCCTCTGTGTTAACTGACTCAGACAGCCATGGCTATATGCTCAAATCAAAGATGAGATGATTCCAAGAATTATGGACTTAGAGATTGGGCTATTTTCGCAATTTCAAAAATGTACAATTAAAACTCAGGGCATAATTTATTATACAACTCAATAAGATTATCAAATTGACCACTTTTCAAGTTCATTATCAACAAAGATAGGGACAGGTGAGCCAAAAGAGAACACTGAGGTGTTTTATCTTGAGCAGTCACAATGGCACTCTTCTTACTGTGATCATGTCTAAATCACATGGCTAAGTAGAATATGCTATGAGCTTGATTTTTTTAAGCCCAACGAACATGGACCATTGTGTAATCCATTGTATTGTTCTAGGTTTAGCCTGATTACATTACTAAGATCACAATAATAATAACAAGTAAATTAAAGTTAAATAAATTTATTATGATGCATACTCCCTGACACCTTGATCTAAATCAGTCATTCTCGCTAGGGACAATTTTGCTTCCTAGGGTACATCTGGCAATGTTTGGAAACAATTTTTAATTGTCACAACCATGAGGGGTGGAAAAGGTTTGCTTCTGCTGGAAACAAGTGGGGGATAGTGCTAAATGCATAAAATGTATAGGATGCAACCAAGAATTATTTAATCCAAGACATCCACAATGCGAAGGTTGAGAAACTCTAAATAACCAAATCAGAATGCAGGGATCTGATCAGTTGAGCAGCATCAAGCTATTGCTATGGCTGAGTTGGCGGAAGCCAGCATGCTGAAAGAGTATTTATCAAATACTTTAAATTCTCAGGATATTTCTTAATACAAAACATTCTTGGGAGATGACCTTAGCAACAGGTTAGGAGCAGGAGAGGGGAAACTTTAAATATTATATGTGTAGAGTACTCCATTGTAAAGAAGCATTCAAAAAGATTAGTGCTAGCTTATAGCAATAAAGGCTGATATAAATTCTTGGTAAAATAATCTATATTAGCCAACTCACTTTGTGACATGGAATGAGAGCATTGAATTTAAGCAAAAGGCATCTTTGATTTAGAGACAAATGATAACTTTATGACTGGATCTGCTTAGATATTAGAACATATCTTAAAGTTTAATAATTTCAATTTCTCATGTTGACCAAAAATAGATTAATGTAATAGAATATAGGTCCTTCAAACAGACCTCAGTTTATAAGAGAATCTTGTAAAGAAGCCATCACCATCACAAATCAGAAGTAAATTAATGGATTAAGCAATTAGAATGATTTTGAGATAATTGCTTAAGAGTTTGGAAAAGCTCAGGTATACTTCAGCTTCTCTTCATATAGTAAAAGAAAATACAGATATATTAAAAGTTGGCAGGTAGAGATAGAAGAACTGTAGTCCAAGGCCAGCCCAGGACAAAAAGTACAAGACCCTAGCTGAAAAACTACCAAATATCTGAAAAATAACCAAAGCAAAACAAGAGCTGGGACATGGCTCAAGCAGTAAAGTACTTGTCTAGCAAGGTCAACACCCCGAGTTCAAAACCCTAGTACTGCCAAAAACAGAAACAAAACAAAACAATACCAAAAAATAAACAAACAAACAAAAACATTATTATGCAAGCTAGGAGAACACTAGCTACATGAATCTGGTCTCTAGATGTGGGATGATGATCTTTTTAAACTCTCCTACAATGGCTCTGGAGAAAGACAAAGGGAAATCTTAATAAACATCTGCTATAAAATAAGCTTACCCAACTTCCATTTGTTGAAACCCCAAATTATCAAAAATTACCAAAATTCAAAAGAAAACCACAGATACAGGAAGGTCACCCACAAAAGTGTCATGAGTTTTGATAACAGAGGGTTCATACAAGAGAATTAAACAAAAAAGCATTATCCAGTAGATATATTTGAAAAGAAAAATATTATCGTTGAAATGTAAGATGAAAACATCTCATTTCATTAGTGCTCAGAGAAATACAAACTAAGGCTCTGACTGTGACTCACCACAGAGTACATGCTTAAGGCCCTGAGTTGGATCCCCAGAAATAGACACACACACACATACACACACAGAGAAATAAAAAAACACAAAGTAAAATAAGGTACCAAAACTTACCAATTTACCAACAAAACAAAAAAACCCACCAAAAACCCTTTTACTTTAAGTAGGAAGGAACAGTTAAGGAGATCGTCATATATTTCTAGTAGGTTATAGATTTGCACGATCATTAGGTTCAATGAACTCACTTCTGAAAACTGAGGGTGGGTGTAAATATCTCAAATATGGAAAAAACATGTTTACTGCAGTATTATGTACATAGAGAATTCCTTGTGAATCACTTAAATGTTTGACAATAGATTGTGACAGTGTGAAAAATATATTTACAAAGAATTCTAATAAAACAACAATACTCTTAAGTTATAGTAAGAGGCTATGAAATCACTTATGGTAAATACAGTGAGTCAGTGATGCCCCCAAAAGAGACACATCCAATCCTCTTGCAAAAAATCTATATGGTAAACCCTTGGAGAGAGAGAGAGAGAGAGAGAATGAGAATATGCTGAAGTATTGGCAGAAGCATTTGGAATATATATATTTAGCAACATAAACCCAAATGCCCATCAGTAAGAGTATTAATTATTCAAAATTGAATTTAAAATGTTGACCTATTTATGCTATAGAAAAAGAAAGGTAAAAACTCATATGGTGGGTTACTGTTGAGCTTAACTCCACAATTTAAAAGAAATTGGACCCTCCCCATGATTTTTCGGTTACATCATTAGGGATAATACATGACAATGCCCTTGCATAAGCAAACAGAAACGTCAAATCCACTAACTCTAACCTGATAAAATAGCATTGGCACTCAGAGAGAATTCAGGGAAAATATTACATAATTGAAGTACAATACATAGTCTTGAAAAAGCATCTTTTATGGGAAAAATATGTGATTCCAAGAACAAAAGGCTTCCTGAAACCCTTGATCTTGACTCAAGAGGCAGTAAGTTAAGTGATTAAGTACGTTAAGTCTGTGACATTGACTTTAACAAAGGAAACTCGAGGTTAATGCTAAGAACTTACGGCTCTCCCTTCTGTCTCTCCAGGTATGCTGAATAAACAGTACGTATCTTTATCTTAGAAGCTCTAGAACACAACCTGGTGAAATAGGCTTGAACAATTGGGTGATAAATTAGACCATGAAAAAGTTAAGTAAAATGTTTTCCTTGGCCAGCCAGCCAAAGCCAAATCACAGTATATTTTAAAAAGCAAAAAACAAATACAAATTCAATGTTGCCAAAGAATTCCATTTTGAATCTTGCCTTTCAAATTTCAAAAGTCACAAAATCTCTGTTCTAGTTATTACTAAAAGGGATAAAATATGAAACAGGTCTTCAGCCATGTCCTGGTACATGATACCTTAAATTACAGAAAAAATTAAATAAAAGCAAAGGTTTCCATGAATATTGTCCTATTAATAACCTTTCTAAATGGTACTCATTTTGGTACAAAGAATGGCTTCCTAGAAAACTGCTCACCAATAAGCATGTCTAAAGTGAAATGACATCTGATGCAACCCATCCCAAAGTGCTCAAATAAATGTATTCCAGCACATGGGTTCCTGATGTTGTCGCTGGGGTCTCCATGGGTCTTCTGTGTATTCTGCCCAGTAGGCAGAGGCACTGTCTGCCTTTTTTGCAGGCTCACTTTCCAAGTATGTTTGTATAGTGAACAGAATTGAAGGATAGAGACAATCTCTCACTGCATCAAAGGCAAGGCATGCTTACAGCCCATTCTAAAATTCTATAAACTCAGGATCCCTTCTGGTAACTCAACTCACTGCATTCACAAGTGTCTCCTGGACCTCTTTGCACTGCTCTGTAGGACGTGGGACTTAGAATAGGCAGGAGAAAATGCTGATGACTCCAACTACTGTCATTGTTGTGAGTAATGAACTTGTTTGTGTCTGACCCCAAAATATCATTGTTTTCTTCCTTCATACACAAATAATGGCAAGATACTTTGTTAGCTTGCAAGAGGGGTAAACATTTCAGACCCTTCACAGTTCTTGTCAGGTGAGAATCACACAAGGGATCTATCCTGCTTTCATCTTGAAGGATTGACTCTGTAGTCAACTCAGTACTCTTTAGTCAAGTTAACTGTTGCTGCCTAGTTTGAAGTAATTATTTGTTCTCTTTCACTGGAAAAGACCTGGCTTCCAAGACTGACTGCAGAAGCTATTTTATTACTGGCCCTGTTACTGGAACAATTTTTAAGGCATCCAATGACACACATAGTTGAGAGGAAAAAAAAGTCAGTCCAATAAATCTGACTACAAGGTATTCAGAAACTGCTATTCTCAGATCATAAAGTACAGATTTTGTTCTAATTAAGGTATTCCAGAAACCTAGAACAATGGGAGCAAAATTACAAAGTTCAAACATTTTCAAGTATCCTATGCCTTTTGCTGCGGAAACCCTGAATAGGTAGGAAGGATTCTCAACACGATACTTAACAATGGATGAGTGAACGCCTTGGGATTTTGTATGACAGAGTCAGTCGACAGATACTTAATGACTCTAATTTCTGAACTAATAATTTAGGGTCATATTCCAACAAGTGTGAGTATATATTCATAGCACTCATGGAATGGAATATTTGAAGTCAAAATTCTTTCAGAAAAGTTGTTACCTAATGGGATTATATTGGATATCCAAGAGCACAATTGGGAAATTCCAGATCAATTTCTTTGAAGCATATTTAAAAAGTACATACAAGGTGCTTCTTATATAAACATAGTTTTTGCTTACTTTCCTCCCTGGGTGTGCTTTCCTATGGAGCTAAGGATCTGAAAAAATGACAGATATATAACATTAGAAGACAATGACACTTGAATCCAGAATGGCTAGGGCCCACTGCTAGGAAGGCACATAAAGCAGAACAGAGAGGCCAGCAGAAGCCTTCCCTACATTAGGATGTGTACCGGAACTGCTGGTGAGATACAGATGTCTTTAAGGACTCCCAAATGCCTCCTGAATTCTACTGGGAACTATAGTTGTAGGATGAAGTGCTAATGAACAGTTTAAGGATTGAAGTGGGAGCAGGGGAGAATAACACAAATCTCCCTTGGCACCTGTCCACTATATAACCTGTCCTCAGCGTTTCATAAGTAGTTCTTATAGCACTCTACCTTCAGAAAGACTACTGTCCAGTTCTATATTCATCAAGCCCCCTGAAACCTTGTCTAATGCCCAAAGAAACTATTCAGGCCATAAGGAATAAAATGGAGTTTCTCAAATTATGATACTTTGACCATGTGAATCAGAGTCAATTTGGCTTGTCACATGCAGATTTCTAAACACGCTCCAGACCTACTCATCAGTTTCCTCGGGAGAGCACAAGAACTGCATTCTGAAGAGTCTCTGCCATTGATATGGATAACGGGCTGGGTTTTTGAACTTTGGGCTTTTATTTCTATGAAAAGGTCTATGTTGAACATAACTTTGCTCTAGAATTTAATATCCTTGAATATTAACTCAATTTGACCAATAATTCTTTTTAAATAAGAAAGCAGGTACTTCTTTGTCAGAAAGGAAAAGTAGTTACATGAACTCAAAGGGTGTCTCTTAAAACTATTTTCATTTATTCATTTTGTATATTTACCCTTCCATGATTCAATAAAATTTATAAAGCAAACATGCACACATACAATATGATGACTGATTTATCTAGTCAGATTCCTCCACAAAACTGTGGCCTATTAATAAAGCACGTGTTGGATAGCTGTATAAGAGTGAATTCATTAAGTTTATATCTGTGTGCATTATTTGCCTAAGTAGGCTTCAGCAAACATAACGATGATATAAAATAAATAAGAAATGGCAGAGTATCAATCCAACAATTCATTGTTCTGTCTGGCCTCTCATTCTGGAACTCCTTAATAAAACTCAAATCATACTTCAGTAATAATACTAAAGTAATACTTTAGTTTTTTACTTCTTGACTTTAAAATACCATTGAAGATAAGGAGCTTATAGGAAAGTTTTCCACTGTCGGGTTGGGGTTGTAAGGTATGTCCCCCAAATGAAACCATTTCCCCCTTGTGAAGCAAAGTTCTTCTCTCTTCCTCTTCATTGGTCTGGCTGAAATTAAACTAAAATTGTTAAGTCTTGGCTGGCAAACTCACTAAAGAACAACTGCCCATTGTTTGCATGTATGGATGAACACCAGGGAAGAAAATTCATCTCCATGTTTTTACTTTACCAAGACTACTTGATTATCTGTAGTCTACCCAAGTGGAACACTTTTCCCTTTTGCTGACCAAGCTCCTACACCTGGAGTTTGCCCAAAAATCTCTCATTCATCTATTAAAACCCAAATCCAAATATCTTCTCTTCCATAAAACCTCTTCACCTCGTTTCTAGAGATAAAATTAGTTGACCCTTTCTCTGCATTTTGATAGCCTTTGGAACACTGCTCGCAAGTCCTATAGTGGAAGGGCCATGGGCTGACACATAAGAGACAGGAATAAGTACAAAATATCTCTGTTGAATCAGTTAACTGATTTAATTAAGGTGTACTTTGGGATCATCTGATATTAAAGAAATCAATAAAATGGCTTCTTCTCAAGGAGAATTTCTACCCCCAAACGAATTCTAGAGGCTGCTGAATCCCCTTGTTCCTGATACAGCTTTTCTCAGATATTAGCAGCAGCGCCTCAGAGAACCTTATCCATGCCCTCACCAGACAATTCTGTGTTTGAGTAACAACATTCACTAATTACACCTAAGAAAGTTATTCTAGCTTCAGCCCCTCTCCAACCAGCGCCATTACTTGAGCATTTACTGCATGCCAGGACTTCATATATTTCCATGTTAATTCTCACCACCACTTGTGTTACTGGTTGAGTTGTTTCCACCGTTATCCAGTTTCACAAATGAGTTAACAAGGTTCTGGAAGAATTAAGTAATTTACCTGTATCCAGAGACCTGGTTAAATGACACTGTCACATTCAAACTCAAGGTGGCTGGCCCAAAACCCATGTCCTTTCAACAATACTGCCCTGCTCTCATGTAACTGAGTTGGAGCACCTTCTCTATGGTTTCTTCCCTTCCTTCCCTGCTCCTGCCCTAATCAACTCAGTACTGTTTAACTAGCTCCCAGAAGCTGGTCATTGCTTAAAATAGCTTCTAACCTTCAGCTATTGTTACAGTCTTCTGCAACCTATTCCCCTTTTATGGTTTGCACATTTGTTATGTACACATACACATCAAGGATATAGGGATGAAAAAACACCATATTTCTGTGGCCTCACCTAATGTTAGCTGGTTGAGTAATCTATGGCCAGGAGATATTTTATTTGCCCTTAAGTTTTATCTAGAGCCTCCATACTTAACACTGAAGAATTTATTTAAGCTCTTTGTGTTTTATGACCTTCTACTGAATTCTGGCACCATTGCAAAGTGGTGCTCATTCTTAGTTGAGACTATGATAAGTTAAATGAAAATATTGCCAATTAAAAATATAAATTTTCATACTGAGTCTTATAAAGCAATGATTCTCTTATCCTATTTCAGTACACACACACACACACAAACACACACACAAACACATGAATTACTAAGGATAGTTGTAAAAATGTAGGTTCCTGGCCCTTGCCTTCCAAAGATTTTTTTAGTATATATTAATTGTACAAAATAATGGATTTCATTATGTCATTTTCATACATGTACATAAAGTACTTCAATTGTATTCACTCCTGCATTACCGTCTCTTGTCCCCTGTCCTCCATTTCACTGGTCCTCTTCCTATATAGTCCCCTATACTTTCATGTCCTTTCTTTTAACTTAGATTCTGCTTATGACAGAAAACATGTGATATTTGTCTTTCCATGTCTGGCTTATTTTGCTTAACTTGATGACCTCCACTCTATCCATTTTCCTGTAAATGACATAATTTTGTTCTTCTTTATGGCTTAATAAAACTCCACCGTGTATTTACACCACATTTTCTTTAGGCATTCATCTGTTGATGGATACCCAAGCTGATTCCATAACTTGGTATTGCGAATAGTGCTGCTATAAACATGAGTTTGCAGGCACCTCTATTGTATATAACTGTGATTCTCTTGAGTATATGCTTCAGAGGGGTATAGTTGAATCATATGGTAATTTTATTGTTAGTTTTTTCAATAACCTCCATACCTATTAATAAGTTTAGGATGGGGTCCAGAAATCTGTACTTTAAATAAGCTTATTAAGTGATTCTAATGCAAATATTCTATGACCCACACTGGGAAATAAACAGAAATTATACATGTTTTTCCTTATGGAGTGTACCTTAAGTTCTCTAGAAACTTTTTAGCCAACTTCTGGGATTAAATTAAATTTTTTTTCTCACAAGTACAATAAATTTAATACCAATGCCTGCTCAGTTATCAAGCAAATGTTTCTTGAAAATCTACCTTGAATTAGTGCTGAATTGAATCTAGTAGGTGGGCTATGAACCTTAACTATCACCCTCATACATGCAGTGCCCATGACAGATGTCATTTATCAAATATGGCATTCTTCACAGCCTAGACTCATGGCTGTGAAGTCACTCCCAATCGATCTTAGAGTAATACCCAAGACATGGCCTTCAGGTCCTTGTCCACAGGGCAGTGAGACTGAAAAATATGAGACTACTGGGAAAATTTAGAGCTTTCTCCCTCCTTGACAAGCACCCTATATCACCTCTCCCAGCTTGGTGGAAGCTCACTGTCATCTCAGGCCAGCCACTTTGGCTCCTGAAAGCAGATGGCCAAAGGCCACACACAGGTGAGAAGGCCAGTTGACCAAGGAACCTTCAATGTACTGGAATAGAATATCCTTCTCACTTTTCTCTCTTCTATGTTACATAAATTTTCATTTTAAATGGAAAGTAAATTCCTTCCCTGGGCATAAAAATTCTACTTAGGGTTCTAATTATGAAAACTTTTTCTGTAGTGAGAAGATCATCCTCTTTTAATTCCTATTTGAAACTCACAAAGTCAACCCAAGGTTGACTTACCCAAGGTTAAAGTCAAAAGTAGAAATCAGATCTCTGGTCTCCTAGTTTATTGCTAATCATAAATTTAAGAACCTTGATGCCTATAAAAATAACACTGCATAGTTTTTGTCCAGTAATTCTGATATCATATCTAATCATATTTACACACCGTGAACTTTTATCTTTGAGAAGCTTTCATTTGGTCAGCCTCAACCAGGAATAAATTTTCAGGTAGCAACTTTACATTATTATAAGTTATATACTTTAAAAATCAACCAATCTATTTTGGAAGAAGTGGAAAATCACCTCAAAATAATACCCTTATGAGGAGTTGGTGTTTATTATCTCAGCCATAGAGCAGACTGGAAGGGTTAAAAGAATAAGAGCAGGTCAGACACTCCTGGCTTTGAATCCCAGGCTGTGTATCCTTATGCAAATTACTTAACCTCTCTGGCAATGTGTTTCTTTACATATAAAGTGACAAACTTATTTACATTACAGAGTTGTTCCAAAGATAATAATTAATTTGTACAAATGATATAAATACATACCTGGGATATAATAAGTGTCTCCCTTTTCCCTTTGCTTTATGTACTGCCTTAGTATCTCCCAGAGTTAGCAACACAATTTGTGAGGTCCAGTAGGAAATGAAAATTCAAAATAGCTGAATATAGTGGAAATATTATGTACTCATGTAAGAAAATGGAAAAATAAGACATGTTAAAATTATTCCAGGAATGGGGGCAAGATGGAATAAAGAAGAATGACGGAGGAGGTGAATTCAACTATGATATATTGTAAGAACTTTTGTAAGTGTCACGATATACCCCCAGTACAACAATAATTTAATTTAAAGAAATGAAAAAATCACAAACTTCACAATGGAGCCAAGAGAGCAGTAACCTGAATATGTAGCCCTTCTGAGCATGATCACAGGCCCATGTAGCCAGCCCTGGCCATGAGAACACCTCTGGGATAAACTTCTGGAATTTATTTTGTGGCCTGTTCAGCTGGTGCAGAAGTTCATGGTGAGCAATTAAAGTAAAGCATAGGCTTAGTAGCTGTGGGCTTCAAACCCAATTGCACTCCTTACTCTCTATGAATCTTATACAAGCCAAAACTCCTTCTAATGCTTGTTTCCTGTCCTGTAAATGGGTCTAATAATTTCTTTGCTCACAGGATCCAGGTATAGGTTTAATGAGATAAAAGCAGGGACTAGTACTGAGAATGTAAATGTTGGCTGTTGCTATGTCCTTTTATCCCCATACATCTGCCCAATCTTCAGGCTAATCCATGAGAGTCATGTTTATGACAGTTTCTATGAGAACTGGCCCTGCTACAGCACCCAGAGCCAAAAGGTCACAAAATGGGCAGAATCTGCAATCTCAATTATCTTAAGGGAGAATTCAGAACTAAACATGGTGCATTGTCCTGGTAACGATATAAACAATGATGGTACCATTAATAAAATTAATGAAAGTGAAATATCTGGTTTATAGAGAGGATTTGTTTTCTAACACTTTTGCACCATTATCTCATTTGCTGATCCTCTTTCTCCAAAGCACCTTGTCTGCAGAGTGGGTTACCATTGACCTTTTACAAGTAAAGAAATGAAGGTTCCAGGGCTGAGCATGGTGGCTCACATTTGAAATCCCAGCTATGCAAGAGGTGGAGATAGAAGGATCGTGGTCCAAGACCAGCCAGGACAAAAGTGCAAGACCCTATCTGAAAAATAAAGTAAGGCAAAAAGGATTGGGGGCATGGCTCAAGTGGTAAAGCACTTGCCTAGCAAGTAAAAGGCCAGCAGTTCAAAACCTGTATCATACAAAAATAAAAAAGAGAAAGTGATTTATACCAAGACCCACACTGATCTGATTCCTAGTCCAAGCTGCTTCTACTCCATTCACAAAAAGTGTGGTTAAAGTAGCAGTTACGTGTGTGTCTCTTCTATTCCTGAGTGGAACTGCTTTACTACTTCAACCAACAATGACAATACAAATAATTTCATGAAAAACAAAAATTGGACAAGGCATTTCATAGGAAGGAGCTGGAAAAATTGAGCCTGTGTACTATGCTATCCTCATTTCCATACAAAGTAGACTTGTAAGAAATATGGAGGATAATCTTTCTGGGTCAAAAACCCCAGAATGGGTTCATATTATTCTTCAATGATATTAATATTTTCATTGTGTTTGTTTATATTCCATTTGCATTAGTTCTTTATTCCCATTCTTTGTCCATCTTTTTAAAATGAATATTCTCCTTTCTTTCCCTGTTGAATTGTAAAAGCTCTTCAGATATTAAGGATTATTTTCACCAATATTTGGAGATAAGAAAAATATAATAAAAACTCCAATTGATCAACCTTAGAATGACTTAATTTCATTTATGCTAATAGAAATTAACTGTAAATAATTTGGTACTGAAAATCTATAATGAATTGGTGTAGTTTCCTTTCCTATAATTGTACTATACCAAACAAAATTCAGTCTTTCTCTGTTGATTGGGGATCTTGCAGTGCCTTGGGTGGATTATTTTACCGTGTAAAAAGAATTTGATTCAGAAAGCCTGAGTCCTAAACCAGGCATGGTAGATGGACTACACTATAATCCTAGCAGTTGGGAGCCTGAGGCAGGAGGATCCTGAGTTCAAAATCAGCCTGCACTACATAGCAAGACCCTATTTCAAACATGCCTCCCCTAAAAAAAAAAAGTAATATAAAGGAAAGCCTGAATGGTGGCTCCATAGGCACCAGTTAGAGGATCCAGACTGAGCCAAGTATTTAATCTCTCAATGCTTTAAAAAAGAAATAACAAAAATAACTTCCACCTCATATAGTTACTGTGAGAGACAGTATGTATCATGGTTAAGCACACAGACTTCAGAGCCCATCTGGATTTGAATTCCTACTCTGCCATTTGATAGCTATGTGACTTGGCGAGTTCTTAATTTCTCTGGTCCTTAGTTTCCTTATCTGTACAGTGAGGATAATAGAGTGTTTAGCTATTAGGGTGGGGTGTAAGGATTAAATAAATGAAGACAGAGACCGAATGGATATCATACAGATCTATCCATGTATTTGGCACATAGAACAGCACCTGGTAGATAGTAAGCTCTATGTATTAGCACAATAATCATTATAATTAAAAAGGATTTGCATACCATGTGCTGTCTTAGCCACACAAATGTCAGTGGTTGGGCCAATACAGCTGTAGACGCCACCAGTGTTGGGAGTTGTACAAAACTGGGCTGCATCTCTCCCAATTCTAGGATGTTCTCTGGAAATGGATTTCTGAATAAAGCTCAGGTATCAACTTGCTTTGTGGTGATTCACCTCTTTCTACTCAGTGTGTAGTACAGGAGAACCAATCTGTTTTGTTAGCTGGATGCCAGCTGCAGAGCTAATGCATGCATTTTATCACCCTGCTTCTGTCCTAGGCTCACTTTCTGCAGGCAAAGCATGAAAGTCTTATACCTGAGGTGCCCCAGACAGGTTTGAGTTAAGGTTCCTTTCACAAAGGAGAGCATTAAACTAATTTTTAGAGTCACAGAGTCTATAGCTGGACTGACAAAATTCTCTGTTCTCTAATTTATGCTCTGAGCAGTGAACAGGAAAACTTTAGTCTGAACTCTTAATATGAATCATAATTAACACAGAAGATGATTAAGAGATTCAGCATTTCGGTCATTTTATCAGATAAAACTCCCACTTTTGTCCCCATGATTTACACTGGGTAAAAGAAAATAAACCCATATGGAATATGCTTGTGAATCAAAAACAAAGCCAGTGCCCAAAATACAAATCAAAAACACTGTCTAGAACAACAGGCCTCAACTAATGAATTAAAATGATTGGTGCTTTCTTTAAAATATTAAGCCCATCAATGCTTGCCAAAAACCCCTTGGCTAGCTGAGGGATTCAAACTGCATTGTTCAGCTGGAGTTTGAAATCCTTCCATTCATCATTGACATGTGAGAGACAAGACAAGGTTTTTGACAAAAAGGGGATGAGGCGCCAGATGGTTTCCATCTGTATCTCCATTGATTGTACAATGAAAACCCACCTTCCCTAATCAGAAGGCTGCATGGTACATGGGAAATAAATACCCAGTGTTTTTAAAGAAGCATAATCGTCCCCTTCCCAACCATAGATGTATAAATATTAATGAACACAATCTGGTTCTAAGCAAATTTAGCATGAACTTTTAGCAACCTTCCCTTGACAACTTCCTCCCTTTTTAACTGAATCAAGCTTCTAAGTTCTGTGATTAAAAATAGCAAACCCTGCACTGAAGTTGGATCTGTGACTGAGAAAACCTGTCCCTTCTAGCTAGTAACCAGTCACCATAGTTCTTGTCATTGTGTGCCTTTTATAACCAAAAGAGGGCCTCCATTTGAAAGGGAGTTTATCAAGTGTGAATAGGGAGATACAGAGTCAATAACAATAAATAAATTATATTTATATCTCCAAATAATATCTCCAAAAGAACTTGAGAAAACTTAGATATTGTTACACACATACTAAAAGAGACTCAATTTTCTACATCATATTTTAATTTCCCTGCAGACAGAGTATTAAGACATTTTTAATTAATAATATTCAAAGAAAATGTAAGATGCTTTTCTGGAATGTTTGAACTTGAATTATAAGTTATTACCTCAGTTTCTGTAGTCATGAAGACATGCTTAATCTTTTCTGTGGTGCTGGGAATGGAACCCAGTTCCTTTCTTATGCCAGGCAAGACTCTACCACTGAGCTACATCTTTAGTCCTGAGTTGGTTAATCTTCCTTTTTCCTATTTTCCTCAAAAACATCAAAAAGAGTTTTAGATTTGAAAATCTCCACTAATTCTTTCCTTTGCTTTTTCTTCTTTGAGTTCAAGTAAGGAAGTTTTGCATATTTTCTGTAGCATTTTCCAAGAAGCATATTCCATACTTTCACCAATAATGGTTCCCTGTGGACCTAAGGGTCAGAATCTTAAAGGAAAAAATGTCAAATCAGGCCAAAGATAATACAAAAAATTAAATTCATATACTAGGCCTTAGTCATATGACTGGAAGGAATTAATGCCTTTTTAATCTTCCTCAATATGTATTGTCCTCGTTCTGTTAACAAATAAATTCTTATTGAGCACCTAGTATGTGCCTGGGTTTGGGGCAGGCACCCAAGAGCAACATACCAGGCAGTGCTGCTGGTCTAGTCTCAGGCACAGTGGCCACTTCAGAGCCATTGGTCAGATAAGAGGGTACAGCATTCTGTGCCACGTGATAGCCGTGTCCTGTACAGAGTTCACAGGTGTTACATCATCTTGTGCCCTGCCCCCACTGTGCCTTTTGGGAATATACATCCAGCCCAATGATCTGCCAGTTTTGCCAGCAGGGTTGGTATTTGTTTTAAGATTTAGCTTTTCCTAGCCAGGTTTAGTCATCAGCAGCATGATCAGGTGTCAAGATAACATCAATAAGCTGGAGAAGAGGATGTACTGAAGCTTTCCAATGAAATGCTGAGCATTCCAAAATGAATTTTTGGTTGCGTTCAAGGCACAAAGCACAGGAAGGGCCAGGCCCCCAGCCTGAGCCAGATGGTGCAATGTTAGCACATGACAAAGAGGAAGGAAAACAATTCCTTCTCCCCATTTCTGGAGAAAAGAGACCTTAAATGGTTCATTTTAGCAGTTAACTGAAAAAATGAGGCAATTAAAAGCGAGTGCCTAAATGTATTTATGTCTTTAGGCCCAGGTGCGTTAGATCTTCAGAAGTGATGAAAGCATGCAAACAACAAACTCCTTTTTCTATATGAGAAAAGTAAAGTTTATTTTTAAAGCAAAGTTTACTATAATGAAGAGGGAGGTGGCACAGTGGGGCAGAAATGTGGAAGTAGAAAGCAATGCTATGCCCATAAAACCATAATTCTAGAAATCATATTTAGCAGCCTGGGGCTGGAGAGAAGACATAAAAAATATGCACATGTGTGATATCTGACATGTTGTATAACATATATTTTGAATTTCACATACATATATATTTATGTATCAAGGTATATATTATGGTTTAAATATGAAACATCCTCCACAGGCTCATTTGTTGAATGCTGGTAGGACCAACTTTGGAAAGTTGTGGAAATTTTAGGAGGTAGGGTCAAGCTTGAGGAAGTAGGTCACTTGGGGTGTCCTTTTGAAAGTTGTACCTGGTCCCCATCTGGTCTTTTCCCTTCTTGAAGTCTGCCATGACGTCAACAGCCTCCTCCTCCATGCCTCCCACCATCATGAAGCCCTGTTCTCTGCCTCTATTTCAGCCAGGTGCATGATATTGTCTTGCAACATATCCCCAGGTTAGAGGGTACAATATGGCCTGAATGACAAAGAATGAATGGTCAGGTTGAGCAAGTGTTAATTATTAATCAAGTAATCAGTTGGTAAGATGACATGTAACATAGGCCATTGAGCTCTCTCTTGTCTAAAACATTTTTGACTAGGGTGAAGATGGAGGTGATAGTAGAATGGTTGTAGATAGCTCATGTGATGTAATCACATTTCAAAAGTACTTGAACAAATGGGCCAAAATGAATTAGATAAAACTTAGAGGCGAAAGCATAAAGTACTGCATATATTTATAGTAAAAAAAAAGTGAATTAGGAAGTGCAGGGTGCAGGTTTGGGAGAGACCTGGCTGATGACAGTTTAGAAGAAAACAAATTGAATTAAGAGGGTGATGGAGAGGCAAGCATAAAAAAATGCAGACAGGTCTGCATCCTGGCATGCACCCATAAGAAGGAATTATGATGAGGAAGAGACAGCCCTGCTTTTTGTTAGACACATGATAAGGTCTATCAGGATGTTCCTAAGGAACTGTGTCACCTACGACATAGTGAACTATGAAGTGAAAGAACCAGAGCCTTAGAGAATAACTGAAGAATGGAAAATGGAGGAGGGAAAGAAAAGCAGGCATGAGGTACTGACACAGAAATAGACAAACTGCTCAATGAAATAGAATACAAACACCAAAAACAGTCTCATACAGGTGAATATTTCATTTATGAGAGTTTAGCATTGATGATCAAAGGAAAGAACTAAACTGCACAATGAGTTATGCTAGTCCAATTTTTTTCATATGAAATTGGATCCCTACCTCATGCCATATGTCACAAAAAAATTTCTAGATGATTTTTTTCACTTAAAATAGACAAAATTCTATAACCTATATAATAAAATGTACAGGGGAAAGGAAATTTCATAAGCAAAATTCAAAAATTACTAACTATAAAAGAAGACTAATGAGATTAATTACATTAAAATTAAAGTCTAGCAAAATGGATCCCACAAACAAAGGTAAGCAAGAAAAGCTGTTCTGCCATCAGTGTAGTGGTGATGTCAATATTCACAAGTCATCCACAGAGCAGGTTTCAAGAATCGTGCCCCTGGGGCACTCAAGCAGATCTGATGTTTGCCATGAAGGAGAGCGGATCTCCAGATTTGTGTGCCCATACCAGGTCCAACAATCCTGTTTGGATCAAAGGAATAAAGAATGTTCCATACCATGTTGCTGTGCAGTTGTCCATAAGACATAAGGAGGGAGATTCACCAGATAAAAGTTCTATTCATTCCTTATCCATGTATCTGTCTCCACCTTCAAAATTTCCAGTCAGTTGTGGTTTATATCTAACCACTAATTGTCAAAGTTATAAAATTTACCAAAACAAAAAAGGAATCTATGTCAGCAGTAGCTGACAGAGTTGTTCAAGTGGTAGAGTTCCTGCCTAGCAAGCGTGAGGCCCTGAGTTCAAATCCCAGTACAGCCAAAAGAACAACACCAACCCCCCAACATACATTATAAAACAAAATGGCAAGCCACAAAATTAGGAGAATCTTGAAACACCTAAAACCAACAAAGGATTAGTTTCTCTCTCTCTCTCTCTCTCTCTCTCTCTTTCTCTCTCTCATACACACACACACACACACACACACACACACACACACACGCATACACACACACCCTTACAACTACTATGAATCAAGAGAAAAACAGGTGCAGGCATGAACAATTTTTGACAAAATAGGAAGCATCAGTGGTAAGATAGAAGATGTTCAACATTATCAGAAGTCAAGGCAATGCTTTTCAGACCACAGTTACATTGTAGATGGGTAAAAGTTAAGAATATGATATTACCAAATGTTAGCAAGTACCGATGGCAACTCTAATGCCCCGCTGGAGAGAGTGTCAACTGGCTCAACCACTTTGAGAAATAATTTTGAGTTAGCTGGTAAAGAATGCATTTACATTCTGATTCATCTATTCCACTCCTAGAGAAACTCTTACTCAACATGTGCCAAAAGACAATTCACAGCAGCAAGAAAATTCAAAGCAGCAATTTTTTGTAATTAGAAATCAACTTCTCAAAAGAAAATAGCACAAAAGAACAAACTGATATATTTGCACAACAGAATATTATACACCAATGGTAACGAGACACATTTCAGCTTTACATACTGGATAGCTAAATCTTGGAAATACAACTATGAATGAAAAGAGCAAGTTGCAAGAAAGCATATACAGCATGTTACCATCACTGTAAAAACCAAAGATTAGTCAAATTTTAGAACAGGTACTACTTAGGATGATATACACACATAAAACTAAACAATATTATGAAACCAAGTAAAATTTAAAAATTCAAAACAATAAATTCAAAATTCCTAACAGTGGTTATCTCAGTGGAGGGAGGAAAGAGCTGGGATCAAGGAGAATACTGTATTATTGCAAATGTCAACATTATTGGCAATATTCTACTTCCTAAAATGTATGTTAGTTTCCTGGGAGATTTATTTCATTACTGAGCTCCAGAGCCTAAATATATGTTATAAGATGCAAATTTAATCATAAGTAAAATAAATTAAGCAATGGAAAGTGAGAGAGAGAGATCAACCAAGGAAGACAGGTCTTAATCACAGCAAGGCTGACCATGCTGACTTTGATAGCAAATCAAGGAGTAAGGGAATGTTTTGCTTGATCTGTACTTCATGTGGGTTTTCAGTCGAGTTACAGCTTAAAACGCAGTTCTTTCTGGAAGTAGGCGGATCTGTCCAATTTTCCATTTGTTCTCATCATGTTCAGCATTATTGAAACTATATTTCTCTTTTTGCATGCCATTTATCTTTACTGCATTTCTTAGCTGTAGCTCTTTCATTCAGAAATCGGAGACCATGTCTTTATTAAGTTGTTATTTTCTCTCCTTTTCCCAGTCATTATGAAAAAACCTGAAACACTGCTCATATACCCAACAACTCCCCATTCTCATGGCCATTTTAGTTTTTCCTTGGGCAGCACTCAGGGCCTTGTGCTTGCTAGGCAGGTGCTCTACCACTTGAGTCACCCCACCAGCCAAACTATATTTCAGTATCATCAAACCACATTTATGAGAAGTATTCAAAAAACTAAAGGGTTTCCCATAAGAGTTAATGTAGGCACTGAGTGTTCAAAATTCATTTCACATAAATGGCTAAGTGAAGTCTGAAATATTCAACTGAGAGAAGAGCTTAGGAGAAATGTGATAGCTGACTTCAAAATCTGAAAAAGAAGTGCTGTGAAGTTTTTTAAAATGTAGCCTTCTTCTGCATATAGAGTGGCCACCCACAGCCAATAGAAAGAAATGTATTGAGGTTGACTTAAGCTTTGAAAATTAAAATATCAGCTCACAGCAGCTAGCTGGATGACTAAAGCTGGATGTGGCCTATTATAGTCCAAGAGTTTTCTAGAGCTGTGAAAAAATGGTACCTTTTAAAAATGTTTATAATCTCCATTTTCCTGATAACAGGTTATATTTTATAGTTCAATGGGCTAAAAAATACATATATAAAATATATATGCAATATATATGTAAAATCTTTTAAAAATCTAATAATAGATAATGCTAATAATACCACATAATATTTATATTGCGTTCAGTTACATCATTTATTTTTTATTTCTTCTAACTCAGTTCCACAGGTAACAGTAAAGAATGAATGCTTCCTTGGGAGGCAATTAGGGAGATCATGGTTTGAAGCCATAAAAAGTTAGCAAGACTCTATGTCAAAGAACAAGCTGAGGTTGGTGGAGACTCCTATCATCCTACCTATGCGGGAGGCAGAAGCAGAAAGATTGACTCCAGGCAAAAATGTGAGACCCTATCAGAAAAGCAACTAAAGCAAAAAGGACTAGGAGTATGACTCAAGCAGTAGAGCACTTAGCAAACATGAGACCATGAGTTCAAACCCAAGGACAACCAAAAAAAAAAAAAAAGAAGAAGAAGAACAAAAAGAAAAGAATGACTTCACTCTTCAGCAACAACCTAACTCTATGCGCTAATATCCAGGACATGTGAATATGTTAACTTAGATGGCAGAAGGGATTGTGCAAATAAATCAGTGTGTGTGTGTGTGTGTGTGTGATATGAGATCAGCCTAGATTGTATGGTGGGGCCAGAATTGTCACAAAATTCATCGTAAGAAGGATGCAGAGGGTCAGAGTCAGAGAAGGAGGTTATCTGATGGAAAAAAATAGACATGAGAGTGATGCCTTTTTTTAATGAAGTAAGAAGCCATAAGCCATGAAAAGAGGAGACCCCCAGAAGCAGAGAGACAAGAAAGTGCATCCCCCTGTACAGCTTCCAGACCCCTTGACCTTAGTCCTGTGGAACACATTTCTGACTTCTGACCTCCAGAACTCTAAGATAACACACATGTGTTGTTTAAGCCACTAACCTTGTGGCAATTTATCACAGCAGCAATAGGGAACTTATTCACCATCTCGTAGGGGTTTTATGAAGATCAAATGAGATAAGCCACTACACAGTTCTTGGCTTCTATAACTATTATCACATCCACCTAATTTGCCCCAAATGAAGGCTCAACATCACAACCAGACATATTAGTGTGCCTTCAATTATTTTTCCTCATAAGCCATTTTTATACCTCCATTTACATTAACAAGGTGGGGAATGGCCCCTGGATAGGGGTCAGGAGTTCATAGCTATTAATGGTGAGGGTCCTGACAACCACTCAGCCACTTCAGGACTCCATTCCTCAACTATAATTAGAGGCTAGATTGTTTCAGCCCTAAAATTCAGAGATTATATGCTTCCTTACATAGTCCAATAAATGCTTTTTTGAGTCTGCTTTTGACCATCTCTCAAAGTTTTATAGGTAGTTTGTGTCAGAATGTTCTAGTGCCAACTGCTCCTGGGTTATCTTTACTTTGGGCACTGATTAACCAGGCCGTCTTAATTCTACTGTTAAAACAAAAAGGAAGATTGAAAGAGAAACTATGGTTTGTTTAAACTTCTGCTCAAAAAAGGTATTCAATGTTTTACAAATTATGTTCCTAATAAAAACTCCTAGCTTGAGAGTCCATATGGATCCCTTGCCTCCTTCTGTCTTGACTCAAGGCAGTAGCTCTGGGCTGGCTGGCCACCCTCACCAAGTGTTCTGCCAGCTCTTATCCTCCTAAATGGCAGGACGTTTGACACACTTTCCTTGTTGCTAAAGGGGTAGATAACAGTATGTAGGGATCAAACATGCCCAAAATAGAACTGACACAAAAGTGCTGTTGAACAGCCTCCTTTCATATCTCCATGTTCTCCAATTCACCATGGGAAGAAGAAAGAAGCTTTGCCATCCACAAATTATTCTGCAAGTGCAAAACATTCCTATTTATTTTAACTCCTCTTCGGGTGGGATGTTGTTATAGAGACTCTGGCAACACTCAGTTGACACAATGAGGAGCAATTACTTCTACAGGAGGAAATCTACACAAGGAAGTCTTCTCCCTTGCTAGCTGGAGAAGACAGGAAGGACATTTGGGGAGAAAGAATGACATGTGCTAGGTCAAGGTCAGTTACACTGGGTCCATGCTTGCCATACTGGACACCTGAATTTTTATTG
Organism: Castor canadensis; assembly: GCF_047511655.1. Taxonomy (NCBI): domain Eukaryota; kingdom Metazoa; phylum Chordata; class Mammalia; order Rodentia; family Castoridae; genus Castor; species Castor canadensis. The sequence continues at coordinate 102,341,342 of NC_133395.1, read as the reverse complement.
TGCAGCATTCATCCATTAAAGAGACAACTGTCATCAGGGATGCAGCATGTTCAGATTGGGTTTTTCAGAAGGAAGAAAAAGCTAGTAGTGGCATTAATAGAACAGCAACAGTTTGGATATGGGAGAGGTGGTGGTAGTGGGGATGGAGGGAAGGTGCTGAATGGGAGCAGCTCTCAATGGAAACTAGCTGTGTTGGCGTGACAAGGTCTACCTGACACAGAGGTTTCATCTCGACTCGTTCTGTGCATGAGGGAAGGCCATCAAAAACAAGGGTGCAGCAAGAGAGAACCAACTGTGACACCACAGACACTAAACCATAAAGAGTGAATGATGGAAAGTGAAAAGAAAATCAGAGCCTTAGAGAACAGAGCGGCCCATACAAAAGTATACAATGAAAGAGAAAGAAAATGAGTGGGCAGTGGGACACAGAGAGAAATTTTAAAAAGGACAATTTCAGAGAAACCCCATGGGGAAAGACAGCCATGAAGGGTGCTGGTGAGCTGGACCAAGGGCAGCAATATGGTCCAGCGAGACAAGAAGAGAAATAGGTACCATAGAGTCACATCTAAATCTCCAGATCTTTGAGCCTGCCTACATGGGGGCAAACATTTCTCCTCTCACTAGCTTGATGAGATAGCTCTCCCAGTCTTGGCTCACCTTGTAGGAGGTGTGGACCTGTTTTCTACATGGAGCCCAGAGGGGAAAATGAGGCTTCCTTATTTCTGCTCATGCCAGTGGTAAGAGTGTAGCTGCAGCCATACCACTCAGACACCTAAAACCAGATCTGTCCTCAAAGAACTGAAAAGGCAAGATGGGAAACTGGGAAACAAGAAGTATGTGGCCCAGGAAATAAAGTGAAATATATAGGAATATACACAATATATAGATGCAATGCTGGCTTCCACCTCCTGGCCCTTCCAAACTGTTAGAAGAAGAGATGATTAAGCTTGTGTAATCTATTCTCTTTCATAGAAGTAGAAATTAATTGCAGCTTAAGTGACTAAAGAAATCAAAGAACTCCATAAATGCTTATGCACACAATATTCATTAAAAATGCCCTTTTGAGCAGTGGCCTGGAGGTAAGCAGGGACTGGAATCAAATAAAAATGACACTAATGTACTTAGAAAGGGATTAGATGTACCTCAGGGTGAGTCAGAAACAACGGAATTCCTGTCTGAGGAACAGAATCAGTGTTTCTGGGGGTAGGCACACGGGGCTGGACTTTTCCCAGTGATAAGGAATAAGCAAGCAGATCAAAAGAGATCCCACTTTTTATAGATAAAAAAGAACAGAAAAAAAAAAGAAAGATGAGAACAAAAGAGGCCGAGACACAGAGGAAAATGCTAGGAGGGAATGTTAATTGTTATGCACCATTCTATATTCTTTGTAGCCCTCAGGAAAGGATGGCACAATGGCAAGCAAGATGAACTAGGATTCATGACCTGACTGAGAAAGACAGAGTCAAAACTCCAAGTTCAGATTTCATTAAAATGTCTATCTATGGATGTAGATATAGATATAGATATACCAATAGAGATAGAGATTCACACACACACACACACACACACATACACACACACTTCTATTTCTTGAGATTTAAAAATCTTATCTACTTGAGTTCATTGGAAGATTAACCAGAGCAATGAGTGGTTTTTAGCCTCTGGGGCCTAGATATCAAAAATAACAACAATTCAAGTTACCAGAGAGCATTCTGCATTTCAGCTATCCTAGCACTGCCCTTGAGCATTGATTCTGAGTTTGCATTTCTATGCTGAGAGCATCCACTATTCCTGGATCAGCTGGCCTGGAAGATCATGTACATCTAACCACCTGGTCCAGACTCCTTGAATTGCTCTAAGGACTTCTCATTTTTCAGGAATGATTCTCCTTCTCTATGTGAAGTATAAAAATAATGTGCAGCTCCTCACATTCTGATCATAGAACCAGCTAATCAATGCTAAAAATAGATACATAGACAGAAGCATTTCCAGTTCTCAAGTCTGGCTGGTACAGTAAAATCCACTTGGAAAATGCATACCATTAGGTCTCATTACAGAACGTTGATTCAAAAGAAATTCTTCAATCCCCTACATTAATCAAATGTGGTGGACCAGGAATTTTTCCCCATGAAGCATTAAAATGTGTTGCAAATCTTTGTTAGGCCTAAAAATTTAATCAAGGATCCTGCTTCTAACATGCCCAAAGTCAGAAAGTGCATACAGAGAAGAAAATAAGCAAACTTTGGGGCCCAGAGAGCACATTCCCCAGCTGGAAATGTGCTCACCCTCCTCTGAACTGCTACATAACTCTGTACCTTGATGATGACAGGGATCATTCTCCGCCTTAAATACTTTTTATTTGTGTTCTTCCCCCCGTTCTTCTACTATTTTGCCAGTTCTTCATGAGCAGGATGGTATCCTAATGCCTTCACTGACTAGTAGTGCCTGTTTGTCCAGGGCTGGAGACTCTCCTGAGATGCGCTCAGATACACGACCTCACTTGGTCTTCAAGAGTCTGTCAGTTGGGTAGAGCAAATGCATTAGGCTCATTTCTTAGGTGAGGAAACTGTGACTAAAAAAGGTGAGACAATGTGAAGGTCACAGGGCTGTCTGGCATAACTCCAGAGTCAGGAGTGAAGCACAGTAAGCTAGGCTCCCAGTCTAACCTCTTTCCAACCCCAGGCTCTGCTTCCTCTTTTCCCTCATGCCACTGTGTTTCGCTGGTGGTCAGTCAGCGAAAAAGTAGAAACATAAGGCAGTTTTTGAACTTGTAGAGACAAGGATATGGACACCCATTGATCTTCAAGTTTCCATAATCCTGTAAATCCCAGGAACTAGATATGGAATAATTCCCATCTGTTCATCTCCATAAGAAAGTCAGATAGCATCACATTGTCAGAGGGAACAAAAAGAAGGGGTTTACATGTGTGTGCTTGTGTGCATGCACACCCACAGGTGCACTCTTTATTTAAAGAATAAAGTGGTACATGAAGTCTATGAATCATCAGTGCTACAGTGGGCAGAGGGGACATCTGTCCAATGTTGCTAGAGAGGTCTTCAGACAGAACAGAAAAGCTGAGCCTACTGCAAGATGCTCCTGGCACCACGATCTTCTCTTTACTGAGCACCAGAATACAAGCATAGACGGATGGCACCTTGGCCCAGTTATTGGCACTGAGTAAGAGGATACATGAGAAAGCAGAAGATTCTGTCAGGTAAAGGAACTGACTATAAATCCCACGAAGGCAAAGGCAGCGTGTTAGGCAAGGATCTCGGGAAACAATGCATGAGATGACAAGTCCTGTGCAAGCCAGGCACTTAGGGAAATGCACGAGGGATCAAGGGAAGTATGGTAGGGCAAGGAAAAGGCAAGCAGTGATGTGGCATCAGAAGTCCAGTCTGATCCCACAGAGAGCTCTCAGAGGCCATGTTTCACAGAGCCAAAGTGGCTGAGCAGTGGTACCCGAGCATTAGCCAGTCTGTGGCCCAGCGTTGTCCCCAAAGATGGAGAATAACTTCCCAGGCACCTCTGGATGAAGTAAGTGTTATGTTCATGGGCATTTCTTCAACAGAGAGTGCAGCTGTGAGGAGCTGGAAGCCAACACTTATTGCAGTTGAAGGACAGGTGCAGTAGCTCTAGGACAGGCTTTGGGTGGTGCACAAATAGCTACTGCTTCAGGCTCCAAGAGATGCTGCTGAGGAAGCTGGATTCTTGCTGTATTACTTCTTACCCTACAAAACTATAAGTTTCTGCCCTATTAACTTTTAATGAAACTTTCTGTATACCTTCTATGCTTGTTGGTTTCTTCTAGTGACAACACATGCAATACTTCATAATTCTGATTTCTTCCATTTCAATTTCTACTTGTACATCTCAAGGACAATGGGTGGAACAACTCCCAAAGGTGTTTCATTCTACATTACTATGAATTCCATGCTAGTAACTTCTTTAGTAAAGCAAAACTCTATTTCTTTCTAATTTCCATCCTCAAGTCAGGATCAACAGGTTGAATCTTTAGATGTCTTCTCTCCTACAGACTAAATAGCCACAGCTCAGATTATTCCACAATGTAGAACATGATTTCAAATCTTCTTATCCATCTGGTCTCTACTCAATGGAGAAATTTCAGTTTCTCCATGACCCCGTTTAGAGAGGTTCCCAGAGCTACTTAATCCTCCAGACCAAAGGAAGAGGAGTATTCTTGCTCTGGACACAGCAGGTTAAATAATGAACTAACTAAATTCCTAAAATTAACTTCATGATTCAAATAAATTCTACTACAAGACTCTTTATACCACTGATTCACACTGACTTGTAAACAAGTAATCTACATATTTTTGCATGTGCTATCTGTCTCACCCCATCTTTAGTCTACAGATTGGCATTTTTTTATAACACGAGTACAGTCAGCCTCCATATCCATGGATCAAAAATATTTGAAAAAAATCGCATTAGTACTGAATATGTACATATTTTTCCTTGTCATTACTCCTTAACCAGTTCAGCATAATAGCTATGCATATAGCATTTACATTATATTAGGTATTATAAGTAATCCAGCCATAATTTAAAGTGAAGAAGGATTATATAGGCTATTTATGAATAATACCATCTTATATCAGGGACTTGAGCATATGTGGATTTTGGTATCTATGGGGGTCCTGGATCCAATCCCCTGAGAATACCAAGGGGTGAGAGAATAGAGGGTTGCACCTATTCAATTAAAAATCAAGGTTTGTGCTTCATTCTGACCTAAAATGATTTCTTTGATTCCTAATTATGCTCCTCAAAGTATGAGCTATGCTTCCAAGTTTCACGTCAATCTGACTTTTGATACATTCACTGTATCTTCATCAAAATTATTGTTGAAGAGCAATACTTGCATAGGACTAAGAGTGGATCCTCAAAAAGACAGCCTCTTCAACAAAACCTGCTGGGAAAACTGGTTAGCAGTCTGCAAAAATCTGAAACTAGATCCATGTTTATTACCCTATACCAATATTAACTCAAAATTGATCAAGGATCTTAATATCAGACCCCAAATTCTAAAGTCAGTACAGGAACCAGTAGAAAATACTCTGGAATTAGTAGGTATAGGTAAGAACTTTCTCAATGGAAGCTCAGAAGCTCAGAAACTAAGAGAGAGCATAGATAAATGGAACTTCATAAAACTAAAAAGCTTCTGTTCATTAAGAGAAATGGTCTCTAAACTGAAAAGAACACTCACAGAGTGGGAGAAAATATTTGCCAGCTACACATCAGACAAAGGACTGACAACCAGAATATATAGGGAACTTAAAAAACTACATTCTCCCAAAACTAATGAACCAATAAAGAAATGGGCAAGTGAACTAAACAGAACTTTCTCAAAAGAAGAAATTCAAATGGCCAAAAACACATGAAAAAATGCTCACCATCCCTGGCAATAAAGGAAATGCAAATTAAAACCACACTGATTCCACCTCACCCCTGTTAGAATAGCCATCATTAGCAACACCACTAACAACAGGTGTTGGTGAGGATGTGGGAAAAGGAGCCCTCTTACACTGTTGGTGGGAATGTAAACTAGTACAACCACTCTGGAAAAAAATTTGGAGGCTACTTAAAAAGCTAAACATTGATCTATCATATGATCCAGCAATACCACTCTTGAGGATATATCCAAAAAACTGTGACACAGGTTATTCCAGAGGCACCTGCACACCCATGTTTATTGCGGCACTATTCACAATAGCCAAGTTATGGAAACAGCCAAGATGCCCCAGCACTGACGAATGGATTAAGAAAATGTGGTATCTATACACAATGGAATTTTATGCAGCCATGAAGAAGAACGAAAGGTTATCATTCACTGGTAAATGGATGGAATTGGAGAACATCATTCTGAGTGAGGGTAGCCTGGCCCAAAAAACATATGAACATATGACCAAAAATCATATGTTCTCCCTAGTATGTGGACATTAGATCAAGGGCAAACACAACAAGGGGACTGAACTTTGATCACATGATAAAGCGAGAGCACACAAGGAAGGTATATGGATAGGTAAGACACCCAAAAAACTAGATAGCATTTGTTGCCCTCAATTCAGAGAAACTAAAGCAGATACTTTAAAGCAACTGAGGCCAATAGGAGAAGGGTCCAGGAACTAGAGAAAAGGTTAGTTCAAGAAGAATTAATTTAGAAGGCAACACACATGTACAGGAAAGCAATGCGAGTCAACTCCCTGTATAGCTATCCTTATCTCAACTAGCAAAAACCCTTGGTCCTTCCTATTATTGCTTATACGCTCTCTTCAACAAAATTAGAGATAAGGGCAAAATAGTTTCTGCCTAGTAGCAAGGGTTAAGGGGGGGTTAGGGGAGGGGGTGAGGGGAAGAAGGGAGAAATGACCCAAACATTGTATGCACATATGAATAAAATAAAAAAAAAGAGTGGATCCTCATACACTACCACTAGAGACAACCCTTCCAGGAGTCATTACAGTACTCACACAGTTTAATTCATGCTTTTCCAAGAGCCATCCCAAATTATATAATTAAATTATTTCTTCAAGTATGTACTCATATACTAAGTTTTGAAGAATATAAAATAATTGATAAAATATGTATAGTTAAATTCATTTATTAGAATATAAAAACAACGTGAAACCATAGTAGTTCATGAATAAAAATTGTCTGAGGAAACAAAGGCCAAACATAGAATATAATTTCAGAATTTAAAAGTCATTTTCTTCCATGCAGAAGAGGATGACAAGTTTGAAGGTGCCAAAGAATGAGAATTGAGCCCTGGATGGGGAACCACGAAATGCAAGTTATATAAGGAAAACAGGTGGTCAGAAATAAGATAATGCAAGAGACTAAATGACTGCATCAGTTATCTACTGCTGCATAACAAATCCCCACAAATTAAGCTTAGCAGCTTGAAACAACCAAATTTATGATCTCATAGTTGCTGTGGGTTAGGAGTCCAGACCCAGGTTGGCTAAGCCCCTTGCTCAGATTCACCAGACTGAAATCAAGTTGTTAGCTGGGGTTACAAACTCAGCTTAGACTCCCTCCCAAGCTCACTGGAGGCTGGAATAATTTGGTTCTTTGTAGTTGTGGGACTGAGGTTCCCACTTTCTTGCTGGCAGCCAGCTGGGCTCTGCTCTCAGCTCCTAACAGCCACCTGTCGTTCCCTGCCAGGTGCCCCACCAGCTACCAAAATAGGGTAATTTTCTCTTTAAGACCAGCAGGGAATTAAGAGAATGTGGTGTTTATATACAATGGAATTTTATTCAGCCACAAAGAAAAATTAAATTTTGCCATTTGCAGGTAAGTGGACCTGCAGAACATCATGTTAAGTGAAGTTAGCAGGGTTCAGAAGACCAAAAGTCACACGTTTTCTCTCATATGTGGAATACAGACCTAAAACAAATACAGCAATATTGTAAAAAACAGGTCATACTAAAGGGAGGTCATGTACAAGAGGGGGAGGGTAAACAAAAGAAGTTAACAAGGTGAATATAGTTGATATACTCTCTATACAAGAATGAATATACTCTCTATACAAGAATGAGCTACCATAAGAAGGGGACTAAAGTAGAAAGAAGAAAAATAGAGGCGATGAAACAGTTTCAGTTATAATACATGTATTCATGGAAATGTCACAAGGAAACTCCCTGTGTAGCTATCTTAAACAAACAAAAATGTCATTTTTTTTTTCATTTACAAAATCAGAGAACAGAAGGGCAGAGCAGGTCCTGCTTTTGGGTGGGTTCATACCAGTGGGGGAGGGGAAGTGGTGGGGAGGGGAAAGGGTGTAGGAGGATGAATATGGTACAAATACTGTGTACACATGTATGTAAATGGAAAAATGATACCTGTTGAAAGTACTCCAGGAGTAGGGGGAGGAGGGAATAAAGGAGAATGATGGAGGGGGTGAATTCAAGTACAATATATTTGATATATTATAAGAACATTTGTAAATGCTACAATGCACCTCCACCCAGCACAACAATATGAGAAAAAGACCAGCAGGGGAAACTCTTGATTCGCTAAATGGAGTCTGATACTATGTAAAACAGTCAAGGGAGAAACCTGCCATCATATGCTCAGGTTCTACCCGCACGAAAAAGCCAGAGAGTGTGTGTACACCATGGGGTGGGAATATTTGGGCCATCTCAGAATTCTACCCATCACCATGACTAAACATGGCTGAGATACAGCGAGGAACCATGGTAAGAGATCAGGAGAAGACCTTTGTGCCCTGCTAGGACTTTGAACTTTCTAAAATTAATGGAGGCACTTAAACCAGGAAGATACAGGATATAAGTAGTAGTGATTAAGAGAGTATTCTAGGAAGGAAGGCAGTTTGAGAGGGTTATCATTGAATGGAACTGAGACAATAAATGGAAAGCACAGAATATTCCATACAGACATTCGACTCATCTGTCCTTAACTCATCATCTTACTTGCCAGCTCTGAGAAACAAAGCTACACCTTGTCCTCCTGCCATTGTGATTAAGTGCTTGCTTCACATATCAGCAACAGAAAAATAAAAACATGTTGCATCACCAGAGAATCCTCACAAACACCCCGTCTCACACTAGCCTTCCCCCAACACCTATCAAAAAGAACAGGAACTTGAGTCCTTCTCCTATAAGTTGCTGGCACCCTCAAGAAAATACTTTCTCTGACTTCCAAAAACAGACATCTGCACATATAGAAGGACCCACATACGTGAGGCACCGCTTTCCACAGTAAGGGTTTGGGACAGACTAACTGTAACTCTGCAGGCTATTTCATTTTCTTTAAACACCTACAGTGTCCTTTACTCAAGGAGACTGGTTCTTCTAAATGCTAAACAGCCTTCCAACAATGCAAATAAAAACATTTCAGTGTTCAATTTGTCTTTGAGTTTTCCATTCACAACTAACTGTAACCACAGTGCTTATTCTTAAACGTAACAATGGTCATATCTGTGAGCCACTTTGCACATGACAGGCACTGTTCTGAGAGCTCATATCCTCATAGTCATACAAGAAGATGGTGACACAGATTGGTTAACACCTTTTTGCAGGTTACACTGGTTGTTAGTGGTGAAGTTGGAGTGCCAATCCAGGTAGACTGGTCACAGATAGTTCAAAGTGTTGGAAAGAAAATAGGTTTCAACTACTCTCTTAAGGGGAAACTTTGAGACACTCAGTAAGTTATACTGACTACTGGCAAAGTCAAAGGCCAATCAAAACTAAGGTCTAGTCACTAGAAGATTATGTCATAGAAGTGAGGAGCACAAAGACAGCAAGGTAAGTAAATACCAAAGGGTAGTTCTTAAAAATAAGTTAAAGCTCAGAATCAGACACTAAACCAAGAAAAAGGCAGAGATACACAGATACAAAAATCTCACAAATTATAAAAGAACATTATTGTTTAACTCCATGCCTGTTAAACTATTAATAAAAGATCAATCTTTAAATACAATACAAATTACCAAGACTGACACAAGCAGAAACAGAAAGACTGAATAGACCAACTGAGTTAGAGAAAACAATGAAGCAACAATAAATAGAAACAACAGAAATAATTTTAAAGTTAAAAAGCATTATCTGGTTCAAAAGCGATCCTGGAACAGACTTTTAGAGGAAATTTCTTTCAGACATGAAGACCAGTGGAACAGAATAGAGGACCCGGATATGAATCCACACAACTATGCCCACCTCATTTTTGACAAAGGTGCCAAAAATATACGATGGAGAAAAGACAGTCTCTTCAACAAATGTTGCTGGGAAAAGTGGTTATCCGTCTGCAATAAACTGAAACTAGATCCATGTCTATCACCCTGTACTAGTATCAACTCAAAATGGATCAAGGACCTTAATATCAGACCTGAAACTCTGAAGTTACTACAGGAAGGAGCAGGAAACACTCTAGAACAAACAGGTATAGGCAAGGACTTCTTCAATAGAACCCCAGCAGCTCAGCAACTAAAAGAAAGGATGAATAAATGGGACTTCATAAAACTAAAAAGCTTCTGCACAACAAAAGAAATAGTCTCTAAACTGAAAAGACCACCCACAGAGTGGGAGAAAGTATTTGCCAGCTATACATCAGACAAGGGACTGATAACTAGAATATTCAGGGAACTCAAAAAACTAAACTCTCCTAAAATCAATGAACCAATTAAGAAATGGGCAACTGAACTAAATAGAACTTTTTCAAAAGAAGAAATTCAAATGGACAAAAAACACATGAAAAAATGCTCACCATCTCTGGCCATAAAGGAAATGCAAATCAAAACCAACTAAGATTCCACCTCATCCGTTAGAATAGCCATTATCAAAAACATCACTAACAACAGGTGCTGGCAAGGATGTGGGGAAAAAGGAACCCTCATACACTGCTGGTGGGAATGCAAGCTGGTGCAACCACTCTGGAAAAAAGTTTGGAGACTTCTTAAAAATCTAAACATAGACCTGTCATATGATCCAGCAATCCCACTCCTGGGGATATACCCAAAGGAATGTGACACAGGTTACTTCAGAGGCACCTGCACACCCATGTTTATTGCAGTGCTATTCACAATAGCCAAGTTATGGAAACAACCAAGATGCCCTACTATTGATGAATGGATCAAGAAAATGTGGTACTTGTACACATGGAATTTTACTCAGCCATGAAGAAGAATGAAATCTTATCATTTGCAGGTAAATGGATGGAACTGGAAAACATCATTCTGAGCAAGGTTAGCCAGGCTCAGAAGACCAAAAGTCATATGTTCATATGAGGACTTTAGATCTAGGGCAAATGCAGCAATATGGTAGACTTGGATCACAGGACAAGGGGGGAGCACATATGGGAGATACAGGAATAGGTAGAAAACCCAAAACATGAAAACGTTTGATGTCACCACTCCAGAGGAGCTAATACAGAAACCTTAAAATGACCGAGGTTATCATGAGCAGGGGATCAGGAACCAATGTAAAGATCAGTTAGAGTTGAATAAACATGGGTTGTAACACATGGGTACATGAAAACAATAGTAGGAATCTCTCTGTGTAGCTATCCTTAACTCAACTAGCAAAAATGCTTTGTCTTCCTTACTATGTTTATGTCATTTCTTCAAATGACAAAATTAGTGATAAGGGCAAAACAGGACCTGCCTGGAACTGAGGGAGAAAGGGGGGGAAGAAAAAGGGGGGAGACAGGGTGGAGAAATGACCCAAACAATGTATGAACATGTGAATAAATGAAAAAAAAATAATTTTATTAATTAGTGTTGTTCATTTCTTTCTGTTTTCATTATTTTACGTCATTATTTGCCTTTTATTATTCATTAGTTGAATATGCCACGTCAGCAGTTTTTCATATATAATTAAATTCTTCTATATAGCTATAAAAAATATATAAATAAATAAATAAATAGAAACAACAGAAATAAGTTAAAAAGCATTACCTGGTTCAAAAGTGATCTTAGAACAGACTTTTAGAGGAAATTTCTTTCTGATTGTCAAGGAAAATATAATTCCCATAGGTCTAGAGCACAGAAAAACCTGCTAATCATTATATGAAATAAATACAATTTTGACATTAAAAATTCATGTCAAAGACCAAATCATTATGAAAACTGGTACAACAAACAATTTTTATGCAGTGCTGGGGACCGAACCCAGGACCCTGCACATGCTAAGAACCACTCTACCAAGGAGATACACCTCAGGTTTTCAAACAATACAGCAGTTGATCACCTAAGCTTGGTCTCCAAGAACAAAAAGATGATTCAATATTAGGAAATCTGTGATTACAGTACATCATTTTGATAGATCAAAAGCAAAACTTATACAATTATTTAAAAGATAATACTGAATGCATATCAAGTCTGGTGTTAAATGCATTATAAACATTCCCCTTGGATGGTGATCACAGCATCATCACAAGATATTTCTATCACTATCATTATGTTACAGAGTAAAATCTTAAGTTGGACAAATATATTATTGAATTCTAAGAACAGAGGTATGATTTGAGCCCAGGTCTGAATGACCATAAACTACATACTCTGGCTTTCACACTCCTATTCTCCTAGATGATATTTTACCCAAAAAGCATTTTATAACATATCAAAAGTCATTTTTATTTAAGAAAATTCTCAGCACCTTAGGAATACAATAAAATTTCTTTAGCATGGTTAGAAAATGCTACCATAAAATAAATGTTACAACCAGAAACAAGTCAAGAATAGAATATCACTAGGTATTTTTAACATTGCTATGGAAATTCTGGCTAACGCTATAAGACTTGATCCTCAAAGAAGAAGTATATTCTTTGGAAAGGTCATATTTGATTTATAATATGATTGTTTACTAATAAAACTCAGGAGAATGAAGTGAAAAATCATTAGCATTAATAAATAGAATAAAAACACAATATAGAAATCAGTAGTTTTCATATATATGTAACCACTAACTAGAAAAACAAGATAAAAAGATCCCAAATATAATTATATAAAAGCATCTAAGACCTAGGAATAACCTTTAAAAAATATGCAAGGCCTTTATAATGAAACAATGCTTTTTAATCACATCTTACCAGACTTGAAAAACCAGAGATATTGTGAAATGATTGAAAATGGTGGAGATAAAATTGCTTCTGAAATAGTTCATAGTTTGTCCATACTTCCATACAAAATATATCAAGATTTTTAGGTTTGAAAATTAATTCACACATGCACCTTGAAGAATGTTCAGCTGGTGATTACCAAGATACATTTCAAACACATAGGGGTTAGAGGTCACCACATCAGACATGAAAGCATGCTATACAAATTGTAATGGGCCATATAAAGTATAATATGATTCTGCTACAATAATCCACAGACAGTTAAAGATATAGAGTAGCTAGTCTAGTCACAGAAACACATATACCAATTTAATTAAAGGTAGATTCAATCACAGATCAGTAAGGAAAAGAGGAGTATTCAATAAGTGACACTGGACTATTGAATAGTAAAAAAAATCATAATCCTATCTCACATTATACTGTCAAAATCAATTATAGGTGGAAGATAAAATTTTGAAGTAAAATTACAAAGGATAGTGAAAAATAGGAGGCTACTAATTAGACATTGGGCCCTACAAAGAATTTTCTGAATGTAAATACAGTGAGATATGTCAGTAATAGTAGGTTTGACTCTAGTAACAAACATAAAAAATTCCTATATCAGATAGCATAATACTTAAAATGAAAAAGCAGACATCAAACTAGAAAAGTAAGTCTAAGAGATAAGACACACAAAGAAAGTTCATAAACAAAATATAAACATCTCAATGGATAAGTAGACAAAGAACATCAATTGACAAGTTATGAAAGAGCTATAAATATTCAATAAGCATTCAAACTTTCTTTAAATACTTAATGCTGCTGAGTTTGAGGAAAAACAGACACACTCACACATGCCAGTAAGAATGTAAATAAGCATTTATGAGCATGTATAAAATAAGCCCTAAAAATGTTCAAGCATTTGAACATTTGCATGTCCTAGGATCTTTCCAGTAGAAGGGATTAAGAAACCTGCAAGGGTAATACAGAATGCGAGACTATGAGTCACATCATTCATCTGGAAGGACACACAAACATTCAACTCTTGATATATAACCCAAAGTGCAATAGTTTTCAGTCACTGAAGAATCATGCTTTGAAGAGTATTTAATGTGATGAAAAAAATGGTCCCAATGAAGTGAAGACAAGTAGGATACAGAAGTGCAACTAGACCGTGGCCCTGATTCTGTAATGTAACAATATATGCAGAAAATGTACCAAGATGTTATGGTGGCTATCTCTGAATAGTAAGGCTAGGTAATTTTATTTTTTGACAATAAACATTAGAATAAAATTTATTAAAAACAAAATGATTTCTGACAAGAAAAATAAGAAGCCATTCACACTGGAAATGATCTACCTTCCAAAGGACACGAGGAAGCCTTTGTCTTTTGTGTCCCTCTAATTTTACTGCTCTGCCTCATAAGGAGGTGGTGAAGGTGGGATGCACAAGCTACTTCATTTTCTGAAAGGAGATGTCCAAGAAGCCATCTCTCCATCAGATCTGTCTGATTCCTTCTGACTTCTCGCTCTTCCTGCTCAACACCTGCCAATCTCCACTTTCCTCCCACTCAAAGTCTAGTCACAACAAAACAATCCCAACATAGGAAATAGGGCCATAAGGAGGTCAGTTTACTGGTGATGACCAAGGGAACAATGTGCCTTTCTGCAAAGGTACATTCTACTGCTGCTAAATTATGGTTCCATAGCCACTATCCCCACTGGAAAAGGGAAGCATCTCCCCACACCCAAATCTATACTCTTGAAAATCCTGCAATTCCTACTGCAATGGGGATAACAGAGTCCATTTCTCCTCAATGGTGTCACTGAGGGAACTTTACTAAAATGATCTCATTTGATCATGCAACAATGTTCAGCAAATATTTATCAGATGACTTCTGTGGTTCTGGAAAATATAACACAGGTGTAGGCAGAGGAATAATGGTTTTTAAGAGATGTCTACATCTTATCCTGGAACCTGTGAAGAAGTGTCCTTTCATGACAACTGGGACTTACGGTTGTGATTAAGGCAGGATCTTGAGATGGGGAGCTTATCTTGGATTATTTGAGTTGATCTAAGACAATCCCAGGAGTTGATGTAAAGCAAGAAAGTCAAGAGGTGGAGATGTGAAGACAGAGCCAGAAGTCAGAGTGATTCAAGGCCATAAACCAGTGAATGCAAGCAACTTTCCAAATCTGAAAAGGGAAGGAAATAGATTCTTGTTTTTGCTACAAGCTCCCTGAAAGTGTTACAATCAAACTCAAGTCCTACAGGATATTCCACAATTTTAAAGAGTTCTCTAATTAGACAAATATACTGTATAACCTCTAAGAAATTTGCAATATGCTTTAGTTTATGAAAAACTAAGTCATCTTACAATTAAGAAGTCTGTTTCACTTATTTTTAAATCCAGAATTTTCCACATGTATTTTGACCACAGAAGCTTTAAAACATCTATTTACATCCATATTATTAACAGCAACAACTATTTATTACTTTGTATGTCTAATATGTATCAGGTGGTGAGCTGAGTTCTGAAGATAGCCATGAAGAAGAACGAAATGTTATCATTCGCTGGTAAATGGATGGAATTGGAGAACATCATTCTGAGTGAGGTTAGCCTGGCTCAAAAAACCAAAAATCGTATGTTCTCCCTCATATGTGGACATTAGATCAAGGGCAAACACAACAAGGGGATTGGACTATGAGCACATGATAAAAGCGAGAGCACACAAGGGAGGGGTGAGGATAGGTAAGACACCTAAAAAACTAGCTAGCATTTGTTGCCCTTAATGCAGAGAAACTAAAGCAGATACCTTAAAGCAACTGAGGCCAATAGGAAAAGGGGAACAGGTACTAGAGAAAAGGTTAGATCAAAAAGAATTAACCTAGAAGGTAACACCCACGCACAGGAAATCAATGTGAGTCAATGCCCTGTATAGCTATCCTTATCTCAACCAGCAAAAACCCTTGTTCCTTCCTATTATTGCTTATACTCTCTCTTCAACAAAATTAGAAATAATGGCAAAATAGTTTCTGCTGGGTATTGAGGGGGGGGGAGAGGGAGGGGGTGGAGTGGGTGGTAAGGGAGGGGGTGGGGGCAGTGGGGAGAAATGAACCAATCCTTGTATGCACATATGAATAATAAAAGAAAAATGAAAAAAAAAAGATTTAAATATTTGATGTATAAATAAAATGGCACACTCTTTTAATGGTTAAAAAAAAAAAAAACAAGATGAATCCATTCGTTAGATGAATCTATTCAGTATCTCTGGTTTGACCAGCTACAAATGGTTGATACCCCAAGTATCTTTTGAAACTTCCCAGTCTCCCATGATTCCAGGGGACACTGTTATGCAAATATTGTCTCTGCTTTTAGTAAAAAATTAAGTAATATAAAACTAAAAGTAGATGAAAACTTTTTAGTAAAACATACTTTAATTATAAAATTATTAACCACACCCTCCTCTTTCCAATTACTTTTCAATATCAATAGAATTTCAAAGCATTTATTTTTTAAATTATCAATAAAATTTCCAAGCATTTATTTTAATAATCCAATTAGAAAAATATCTAAAGCATTTAATTAATGCTAGCAATTATAATGCATTACCAAGAGAAAACCCTGCCAACATTTTCTAAAGTACTGTTGAATATTCTACAGAGCCCACCATTTTATAACAATTAACTAGGCTTAGTCATTTTAAAAAAATCAATTCCTGAACTTCAAATGATCTCAACTGCTCAAACAGTGCCGCTTAGAACCTGCAGTAAACCTACAGAGCTTTCTCATGCCACACCCTTCTTTTAACTAATGGGAGGGTTTGACTCCAGAGAGAATGCCTTTTGTTTCATCTTGTCCTTACTAAGTTCAATTGCCAGTGGTCAATGTTCAGTTATGTAATCATATGACACAGGAATATCTTTACTTCTACTTCACTTCCACTTATCCTATGTATGATCAGTGGCATTATGACTCTCTGTGGAATAAATTATGGTGGCCAAACTTTCTAGAAACTTAAAATACTCCATATCGCAATCATAAGGACTGAATTCTGTAAAGGAAGGGATGACAAACTACCAATGAGAGCCAAGAGAACTCAAGAGACTCTGACCATTTCTGTGCTTAGAATGTGTCAGGTATCTGGGCCCTTAAATTGGCTGAAAGAAGGATCTGTCATTCAGTGGTCACCCAATGGTGTCATAAGAGCTTGAATCACAAAGAAATACTGGTTGCTTCTTGCTGCCCAACAAGTAAGAGCATTTGTCATCTAGGGCATGAAGGTGCTCATAAATGCTTACTGAATGATGTGATCCTAATGACTGCTCTCTTTCCTTGACACTGATAGCAGTCAGGTTGGTTAGCACACACTGTAAGCATAGAAACAGCGAGAATCTCAAACACTCTTGGTCTTCACTGGTGATTTGTCACCAAAGACAAGATTACAACCTAGTCTGCATATATAAAAGAATCTGGACAATTGCATAAAAACACAAATCAGAACCAAAATACTAATTAAAAAATCTTTTAGGACTGGGGCCATGAGTCAAGTGGTTGAATACCTGCCTAGCAAACTCAGGGCCTAAGTTCAAACTCCAGTACTGACAAAAACCAAAAACCTTAAATTGTTAAGCATAATGAAATTTACAATGTGGGAGATATTAATGATCTCCTTGGATAACTGCATAAATAATTTTACAGAAATAATTGAAAAACTAAAATAAAAAGGTAAGCTGACCTTGACCTTGTTTAAGCCCACAGACAGAGAAGCAGCCTTGACACAGGGTCTTTATTAAAATAGATTTGTATACTCCTATCTCACCAAGACTACAACCTAGAAGTTCATTTCCAGAACTGAGATACATCCCATGAAGCACCTGTTATGAGGGAACAAAACATATCTAAAAATAAACACATTGGTCTTTGAGCACTTACAAGAGATATGAATTATTTAGCTAAATGTATATATTAAAATGGTCAAGAGTTAGCAAGTTCTGGGTATAAAAACATATAATGGAACATGGAAAGGTCCTTTCAGAGAAGAAAAGATGCAGCTCCTACAGCAGATTAAGGAGAAGGTACTCCAGCAGTTGACTGTGAAGGACAGTGTTAAAGTGACAGAGAAACTCTCACAAAGACAGGCCAGGAATTAAAAAATGGCAAACAAAACAGTCAGCATATGGTTAAGGACAAAGGTAAGAACAGGAATGGCTTGAGAATGAGGGCAAAGGTAGATTCAGAATTTGATGGACCAGAGTGATGAGAAGGTATATGGCTCTTTAGAGGGGTAACAGTGGCAGTCATAAAGTTAGTTAATGAAAAACAAAGAAAGGACAAAGTGGGAACCACAGGTTCTCTAAAAATGATCATTGCAAATCCTCAAATGTAAATTGCTTACTTAAAGTACCTAGGCATGTTTAACTATAGGCATGGTGAACACTATACCATACAATGAATTTTCCTTGTTTTAAATCTGTTTTCCACCATGTTCTTGGGTTTATATATGCATGACCTATTCCTGAAATCAGAGTAGGTCACCTTCATATTAAAAATGCAGTACATCACACCAATGTCACCTCAACCATTCCTAGCAAGGTCTGATTGCTGACTGGCAGCAATGAGCATTTCTGACACCATGAGAGCAACATTTAGTCCAACAGTTCAAATTTGCAGTGGACTTTTTACTTCCTTCCTTGAAAACTGCATCAGGTTAATAGTTTTCTATATAATGCTTGTCAACAAATTCCATCTGTTTTAGAGAGGTGAGTTAAGATTTTTCAAATTAGGGAAGCCAATCTAAAGAATATTGGCTTTATCTTTCAGCTAAATACTATGCATGTGAAAATATCAGCAATGTGCTGATAAGATTTTTAGCACAAATGCTAGTTTTAGTAATAATCTGTAATCATGGGGGAAAAGAAGATTAAGTTTGGATATATAAGAGGAGACTTCAAAAAGATATTAACATGGATGTTATGTTTTTTGTGGACTTATTGCTTTGATTTAAAAATAATAATCATAGGGGTAGAAATAAGGCAATTTGACATCTAATCATCCAAGTGAATATCAGAAGAATGAGTGAGGAAAGAAATAAAGAGAGAGAGAAAGAGAGGGAGGAAGGAAGGAAGAAGGAAGGAAGGAAGGAGAAAGAAGAAAAGAGGGAGAGGGAAGGGAAAAGGAAGGAAAGAGGGAGGTGAGTTTGCTAGCTGGAGAGCTAGAAGGAAACAGAATGAGCAAGAGATAGGCAAGGAAAGAAACTAGATCCCTTTGAACAAAGTGTCCCAACTTAATTGTTAGCATTTTTTTACTTTATATCATTGAAAACCTTATTTAGTTCTGTAAGAAAAATCTTCCATGGTATACTATACAACTGCAGCTCAAGGACCAAGTGATATTTATTCGATGCCTGAAACATCTTTGTATTAATTCTAGTGAAATGAGGAAAAAATACTCAAAAAGAGATTTCTGCAGGACAGGTGACAGGTCAGCATAAATTACAACAGACTCCATATTTACACATTGGCAACCCTTAGATTTGTCCTGATATTTATTTCCTCTGAACTTTCAGTCATGAATTTCAATGCTTGGAAGATAACTCACTATAAGAAATGACATTTTCTTCCCTCTTGTACATTTAGATTCTACATTATTTCTGAAGCATTCTTTATTTTTTCTCTTAAACATGTACCACCTGGTGTATCTACAAGCACTTTCAGTTTCCATTCATGACAACACTTTACTTATTTTTCCTAAAAACTCAAAAATGTGCTTCTGACTTGTGTAATAATGAACTTTATCCTTCTGTACAAATTAAGCCAGGCATTGTAAAGCACAAGTAAATGAAAACCTGGGTTTAAAAAAAACCAACAAAAACTGACCAATCTATGTCAGGCTCAGCTTTTTTTTTGAGGGAGAGATTAAGGTGCATACAGTCAACTGGTATTGAAGGTCACCTAAAAAAATGTTGCAATCTTAAAGTGCCATTGACATGTATTTGGTGTGCATGGCAGCTTAGGACTGAGCCAGTAACTCTTTCTTTTCAGTCATTATTGTTTCACCCAAATCATTCACAAAAACACATTATGACAGTGTATTACATTTGCAACAAAGTACTTTAAAGATTATGGCCATTTTTCTGTAAATTGAAATAAAAATACTCAAATAGCATAATTTTTTAAACTTTCACTCCCCATGCCCAGAGTTTGTTGTAAAAATAGTGACACAAAAAGCTCAAAATTCCACAAATGTGTGAACTATGACAGATCTGTCCATAAATTATTCATTACGCACCTGCTGACAACGTTTAAGTTACCAAATTGTTTACCATGGAAATTTTCTGATTTTCATGGAAAAGAGCAGCATACCATGAGACACCACATGTACCTTTAGCTTTCTAAGTCAAAACCAGAAGGAAGAATTCCGGTGTGGGGACCTCCACTCATCTTCTGCCTGCTCCTGACCAGCAGCTGTTCCTATTGGCAACCAGAGATCCTTGCAAAGCAAATAGTTCCCCACTCTGAATGGAAACGCTCATCTTCTCAGTCACTGTTGCAAGCACACACAAGGCTCTCGGAGAGTCACTTGGGGAGTCAGTCTCCAGCCGATGAGTACAAAGCTGACCTTTAAACGCTAGTCTTTCCTCGAGCATTGGATGATTTCACTTCGTGTTTGTGCAACAGTTCCAGGGTCACGGGATCTGGATTAACTAAAGTGGAGGGGCAACCAGGAACCTTGCTTCAACACCCATGTTGCAACTGATAGAAGAGGGGTGGGCTAGCCGGGGGCTCAGGCACCAAGCTCAAGTTTACCCAGGATCACAGGGGTAAGGACCCATTCTAGAGTCGTCCGCATCTGGAGGTGACTGGACTACACGAATCCACTGATGCAAAAACGAGAATGGTCTTAGGGGCTGGAAAGGAAGCATTTTTTTCATTGCTATCACCTTGTCTCAGTTGCCCAGTGAGTAATAAAGCCGAGGCCAAAAGAGAAATCAGTAATAAGAATTCTGTATTTTAAAATTAATATTTTTTTCATCACAGATCTCTAAAAAGATTGATTTTGATTTTTTAAATAGTACAATAAAATATTTGTCTTAGTTACTTAATTTTTTTGTCACATCCTTAAATTCTGTGCCCACTGCAAGGTCCTTACTCCCTTACTCTAGTCCTGTGACCTCACTATTCCTGTTACTGAGGTAGAAAGGAGACTGAGGTAGAAAGGAGAAAAATGGAAGGAATGAACCAATTCAAGTTATAACACAAATACATGGAAATGTCACAATGAAACTCCTTATATGGCTATGTTACATAAACAAAAATGTCTTTTTTCACCAATGGAGGACAGGAGGGTAAAACAGGTTCTGTCTGGGGGTTGGTACCAGTGTGTGTGGGAGTATAAGGAAAGAGTATAGGAGGTGAATGCAGTGGAAATATTAGGTACTCATGTATAAAAATGGAAAAATGAGACCTGTTGAAACTATTCTAAGAATGGTGGGAGGAGGGATAAAGGAGAATGGTGGAGGGAGTCAATATTGTAAGCACTTTTGTAAATGTCACAATGTACCCTCAGTACAACAATCATATGGTAATAAAAATGAAGGCAAATTTAGGTGGGGTGGTAGAGAACTCAGTCTATAGGAAAAACATTACTGTGGATTTACTCGTGATTTCTCTCTGACCCTTGCACTTGTAACTCTGCTCAAGGTCACCCAAGTAAATGGAGGAGTAAAGTTCCAAAGACAGTGAACTTGATGTCAATTTCTTCACTGCTTTGGCCATATCTTCCCTCTCTCCCAGGAAATCCAGGCTTGTCAAATCATTGGGATACCTACTATCAGTCTAGGTAGGACAAGGCTGAGTTATTTCCAAGTGCTGACAATTTTGCAAATATGTTCACTATATTTTAGTAAATCTTGACTATAAGCTTTGTCCTTGCCTAGGACACTACTCTGAGTGCTGATTCCAGCTAGCTGACATCTCACACTCAAGAAAACATGTTCAAAATTAGATTCTGGATCTTTCCATCAAATCGTGCTTCTCTTAAGAGATAACAGAAGATACCATTAAATTAAATGAAGCAAAAAAAAATCTTGCTTCTTTACAGTTTCCTCCATCTTTGGAAGTGGCATCACCAACCACCCAGTCCACATATCCTTCCTCTTACCCATCTAAAGCACCACCAATGACTGTCCATTTGAGTAATAAAACCAATTTATAACAGCAATACTTAACTGAAGCATTCACTATGTGCTGTTTGTAGACATACACAGCATTACTAACTCATTCTATTTTCACAATTCCATGATAGAGTTCCTATTGTCACTTCCGTTGTACTTTTAAGAAGCAAATTTTCCAAAGGTCATAAAGCTGGTAAGAGGATCGCTTTTACTTTAGAACACACATTCAACATGTCACTATTTCTCCAAAATACTCCGTAATTCACTCATTATGTGGCTTTCTACTCCTTCATCTTAGTCCAACCTACCATCCCGGTCATTCTAGGAACTGTAAAAGCCTCTAAGCAGTCATCTGCTTTCTGTTTCTACCTTACATGTATATATCAATCTTCATGAAGTGGCTAGCATGTTCTTTTAAATTTTATATTAAAGCATGTAATCCTTCTGTCAAATCTTCAAAACCATTCAACTGTTCTCTGTTGAATGGCCTATCATTCAACAATGGCCTATCAATCAATTCAAACTCTTTGATATGGCCTATGAGATCCTATGTTAACAGACTCCTACTTCCTCCTATCCATTTTGCCTCCAGATTTTGCCTCCTATCCTTTTCCAACTCAAATATCATCTTTCTGTCCCGCTGGACTTCTGGCCTTTCTTTAAACCTAACAAATTCTCTGCTTCATGGCCTTCTCATGTCATTCATTACCTTGGCTGCAATGTTTCTTCCCCCATTAAGTGAGGTCTCCACTTAATCCTTCCTGTGTGTTCAAGTACTCCCTGACCCCAGCCCAGCCTGAAATAGGCCTCCCTAGTTTTGTCTCTTAGCACCCTTTTCTTTTCCTTCATAGCAATTTAAAAAATGGGCAACCCTACATTTATTTGTATTTTCTCCTTATTTTCTATAATTCCATGAGGTACAATCCAGGTCTTTTTATCTACCACCATACTTCCAGTTCCTAGCCCACAGCCTGCAATTTGGATGTTTCAATGGTTATTTGTTCAGTGAGTGAATTAAACCTGGGTTATCTCTTTTGAAAATTTCTATAAATTGACTCAAGAGGCTACTTACAACATTAACATCATTGATTTTGGTGAGATTATTTATACATATCCATACACATAAACACAGAATCACACACCATATGACAATGCTTTGGTCAATGACAGAGGCACATATACCACAGTGGTCTGGGAAGATTATATCATCTAGTGACATTATAGCCATCTTAGTTTGTGTAAGTACACTATGATGTTTGCACAATGACAAAAGCACCTAGCGATGCAATACTCAGAACCTATCCTCATCATTACATATATAGATATATAGATATATGACTTTACATATATGTATATAGGCATTCATGTATGTATATATAATACATTTTTATTTATGACAGCTACACAAAAATGTCTAATGAAATATTCAACATTTGGAAAGTATATAGAAGGAAGCAACCAAAAATCTCCAAAGAATAATTTAAAAATAAAACCTTATCATATATCTAGAATTTTTGAAAAGCTTTGTGTTGCCATCACAATTATCAGCCCTATTTAGATGAGAATCATTCCTCCAACTGTTCTTATTCAACCCCAATACACAGTGGTGTTGCATACATATTTATTTATGGTAGGATATGGCAATTTAAATCAGACATCTTTTGACAACCTCTCCACAACTTAGAGATTAATTTTCATATTGGTGGCAAATCTCTCAGCTAAAACACCCATTTTACATAATGTTACATGATCCTGCTGCATCCTAGTTATTTTAGGAATACAGACAGATTATTCATGTGTCTGTGTAATAAATAGCCTTTGAACTTTGGGACCCCAGTACTTAAAAAAAAAAATAAAGAAATGCATTCAAGAATGGAATGTAGAATGAGAGAAATTTTTGAAAATCATACAATTGATCAGGGACTGATATCTAGAATATATGAAGAACTTGATAATAAAAATATACAAATAAAATTTAAAAGTATGCAAAAGAGCTGGACATCAGTGGCTCATGCCTGTAATCCTAGCTACTCAGGAGGCAGAGATCAGGAGGTTCACAGTTCGAAGCCAGCCAAGGCAAATAGTTTGCAAAACCCTATCTCAAAAAAAACCTTCATAAAAAAGGGCTGGTGGAGTGGCTTGAGGTGTAAGCCCTGAGTTCAAACACCTGTACCATAAAAAAAAAGTAGACAAAGGATCTAAGATGGTATTTCCCTAAAAAGGTACAAAAATGATTAATAAATGCATGAAAAGGTGCTCAGCATGATTAGCCATGGTGAAATATAAACCAAAACCACAAATAAATCCTATGTCACACCCTCTTAGGATGGTTATTGTCAAAAAGACAAATAAGAACAAATATTGGCAAGGATGTGGGGAAATGAGAACCCTTATACACTGCTGTTAGGGATGTTAATGGTGTACCACTTTAGAAAACAGTCTAGCAAATCATCAAAAGGTCAAACATAAGGTTACCATATGACCCAGAAATTCTACTCCTAGATATAGACCCAAGGGATATTAAAAACATATGCCCGAGCAAATGGCCAAAAAACACATGAAAAAATGCTCACCATCTCTAGCAATAAAGGAAATGCAAATTAAAACCATGCTAAGATTCCACCTCATCCCTGTTAGAATAGCCATCATTAGCAACACCACCAAAAACAGGTGTTGGCGAGGATGTGGAGAAAAAGGAACCCTCTTACACTGCTGGTGGGAACGTAAACTAGTACAACCACTCTGGAAAAAAATTTGGAGGCTACTTAAAAAGCTAGACATTGATCTACCATTTGATCCAGCAATACCACTCTTGGGGATATACCCAAAAGACTGTTACTCCAGAGGCACCTGCACATCCATGTTTATTGCGGCACTATTCACAATAGCCAAGTTATGGAAACAGCCAAGATGCCCCACCACTGACGAATGGATTAAGAAAATGTGGTATCTATACACAATGGAATTTTATGCAGCCACAAGGAAGAATGAAATATTATCACTCGCAAGCAAATGGATGGAACTGGAGAACATCATTCTGAGCAAGGTTAGCCAGGCCCAGAAGACCAAAAGTAGTATGTTCTCCCTAGTATGTGGACTTTAGATCAAGGGCAAACACAACAAAGGGATAGAGCTCTGATCACATGATAAGGCAAGTGCACACATGGGAGGTATGAGGATAGGTAGGTAACTCAAAAAAAAAAAAAAGATAGCATTTGCTGTCCTCAATGCAAAGGAACAAATGCAGAAACTTCAAAGCAACAGAGGCCAATAGGAAAAGAGGACTAGGAACTAGAGAAAAGGTTAGTTCGGGAAGAATCAATTTAGAAAGTAACACATATGTACATGGAAGCAAAACTAGGAATCTCCCTATATAGCTATCCTTACCTCAACTAGCAAAAACCCCTGGTCCTCCTTATTAATGTTTATACCCTCTCCTCAACAAAATTAGAGATAAGGGCAAAACAGTTTCTGCCTGGAGGCGAGGGATTGGGGGGAAGATGATGGGGGGTGGAGGGAAAGGGAGGGGGCAGGGGGAAGTGGGGGAGTAATGAACCAATCATTATATGCACATATGAATAAAGGAAATAAAAAAAAAAACAGAAAAAGTATATATATATGCCTGAGCAGACTCAAAAGACTCATACTCAAAGGCTCACAGCAGCATTTTTCATAATAACACAAATGCCCATTAAAATGAATAAACAAAATATGATATTTTGTGACATATGTAGTGGAATATTATTAAGCAATAAAAAGAAATGAATTACAAGTATGTGCTACAACATGGATAAACCTTGAAAACATTATGTTAAATGGAAGAATTCATCACAAAAGACCACATACTGTAAAATTTCATACATTTGAGATACATAATGTAGGCAAATAGAGACTGAAAGTCAATTTGTGGTGGCCTAGGGCTGGAGGAAAGGGGAACAAATATTGAACAATGAAAAAGAGGTTTTTTTTTAGGGTAATAAAAGTGACCTAAAATTGGAGTGATGAAGGTAAGTATATTAAAACTCTGAATATACTAAAAACCATCCAACTGTATATACTTTAAATGGGTAAATTGCATGGTATGTGAATCATATCTCGATAAAGCTGTTTTTTTTTAAATAAGAATAAAATATAGTTTTTACTACACTTTAAAACTGGTGCTGGGGAAGTAGCTCAAGTGGTAGAGTGCCTGCCTAGCAAACGTGAAGCCCTAAGTTCAAACCTCGGTGCCACCAAAACAAACAACAACAAAAAAACCCAGAAACCTGGACCTGTGTTTGTCATTTACAATTGGCAGGTGTGGCTTAACTAAGGAATATCTATACTTTACTTTTGAATACAGAAGATGAGTTTCATATGCATTCTTTCATAAAGAATATCTGATCTCCCCCTCTTCTCACAGTTCCATGTTTCTTATTTCTATTATTGGTGAGAGACAGACATGAAATCCTAGAACCAGATTTATAGAGAGGAACAAGATGTAAGAGAAGATGTAATTTCTGATTTTAGAGATAAGAAAACTGATACCTGGGAAGGTTCAATATCACTTCCAAGACCATGAAGGCCATTCAAAGGAGAATTTGAGGTTCCCCCAACACTAAAGCTTTACTTTTCACAGGCACCATACAAAAGATCAAGTAGCAAATGATATTTTCTGTAACAGCTCTAACCAACAGTCTCCACAACTGAGTCTCAGGCACAGAAAAGGAATTCTGTTTGAACTGTGAAAAGAGCAAGGATGAATGCACACAGTGATGGTGTTTCTTGCACTTTTTACTTCGAGAAACCTTATCTGAGTGACTTGGCCTTGCATTCACCACTGTGGGAATGAAGACTTACATCTATTTAAATACAGTGTAGACTAGAAAATTTGTACTGGAGAATCTAAACAAGGGTCAGGCCTTTACAGTGCCAGTCCTTGGACCAGTCACCGCCATTATTCAGCTCCTAACTAAGCACAGGTGGGAAGCATCTCAAATGGAAAGTCAGGTTTGATTTTGAATTATTTCTTCAACCTTTGTAGCAAGAACGCTGGCTTCTCCACTCGCAGGTAATACTCCTTTTCTGCCTTCTCTTCTCTATCAAACTCTTGGTTTTGAGGTCTTGAGAGACCTCATCCAATTTGGGGGCTTCCATTATCCCATATTTTCTTCTGTCAGCATCAGTGAAAAATGTGAATTGAAAAAGTGATTTTGTTTTCATGTTGCTGTAAGTTGATGTTGCCGGCACAGCTTCAGTTAAATCATTACTTATGATGTAAATGGAAACACTGGTATCCACACAATACTTAAAAAAAATCAGACTATTCAATCTGTTCAGATAAGAATTTTGACCTCAAAAGTTAATCTTTACTTGGACAATTCTTGGCAACCTCTCTTTCCAACTTTCAGAAAGTCTAAAGTGCTTAAAAGAATTCTGGCTTCATTCCAAAGGATTTTTTTTTTAAAGGCAGAGAAAAAGAGTACTGTATATAAGAGTTGATGACACTCAGGATTGATTTTTACTACTCCAATTCATCTGGCTGATGAGGAGAAATGGATGTCTCTGGGCCCAGTCTTAGTCTAAGTAGGCTGAAGAAGGTAAGGTGGGGGTATTGTTTGGATATCACTGCTATTGCTGCACTTTCTGAAATGGATTTTAAAGCATTTTCTCAGCTGCTTCACTGAATTTCTCTGTGAACTATTATCTTCTCATAATTCAGTAAGACAAAAAGCAAAGTCCTTTTAGTTTTCAGGGCAAAGCATTTAAAAATAAATTGAAAGTATTTGTAGAAGCTTATAGTATACATTCATTCAATCTGTTTTGGTTGTCTTCAGATAGAGATGCCTTAAAATGAAACCAGGTTCTTCTCCATCTCATGAGACTATGCAATAGAGTTTTGTACATGACAGTGATAAATGTGCTTAACAATTTCCTATCATTCAGTAACCTGTGTATATACTACCCAGGCTTATTAATAATTCTTTTTTGGAAATTTTATTATTTAAATTACTTGTTAGCATCTATCCTAGGTACAGAGTAAAGAGGCAAAGGTGATCAATTGTAAGTTGGCCTAATTTCTGATTTGTCATTCTAGAGAAAATACAGGGGTAAAGAGGAACAACATCACAAATTTGGGGGATTTGTGTAGGGGTAGATTTATGTGTATGTGTGTGTCAAAAATTAATAAGCTTCGTGTAATTGTGTTTGTAGTTGAATTTCATTAGACTACATATTATTTGGAAGACAGGGAGGGAAAGAAAGAGAGAAAGAAAAAGAGAGAGAGAAAGAAAGAGGGAAGGAAGGAAGGAAGGAGAGAGTGGGTAGGACAAGAGGTAGGTAGGGAGAATAGGGAGGATGGATTGATTCACAAAAACTTGAATTACTTACTAACTTTAGAAAACCTTTAGATTTCACACACAAATGTAGGTTTTTCCTTTTTCTTAAAAGACAGGAAGATGTAGACCCTCTAAGTCTTCTTTGTCACTGGGCAGCACTGAGGAGTAGAGGCCCTGTTTGGGTTAGGAGAGCCATACTTAGCATCCTCTAACATCTTTTTCTAGGCAGCCTAAGTTCCCTCAGGACAGGTCCATAAAGACCTTTTGCCTCTGGGGCTCTCCCAGCATTCTTACCATGGAAACGAACAGTTGGCATTTGATCAGGATATAGACATGAATGACGGATGAATGAGAGAATGCCTCTTCTAGTCTAAAAACTACTTCCTAAGGTTTTAGTACACTTTCCTAAAGAATAAAATAGAACACAGATTCCCACTTTTTCATCAGTTGACCCAACTTCCAACCTTCTCTAATGTAGTCTTAAAAGGCAATATGCTAATAACATAAAGAACATCTCTCAAAACATTACATCTGTGCAAGAATTTTCTCAGACTTCATTGACTTTTTTTTAAATAAAAACAGGACTATTTTAACATCACTAAGTCATTAAGTAATCCATTTAAGAAGCAGATTACCAGGGAAATTTTTCGATTGACTCTCAACAGAAAGGACTCTAGGCACTTTCTAGACCTATCAGTCTCAGAAATATCAGGTCACAGTTCTCAGTGACAACACTGCCTCATGGGCTGGGCACATTTGAGAGCCACAAGAACTCTTCAGGATCATGGCTGTGGTAATTACTCAGTATTGCTTCAGTGTTTTAAAGCAGAGCCTCTCAAGCATGAATGAATCACCAGGGCATCTTGTTAAATGCAGATTCTGGTCTGGCAGGTCTGGGCTGAGGCCTGAGAATCCACTTTTTTTTTTTAGTGTATATCAATCATACAAAATAATGGGCTTCATTATGATATTTGCATATATCTACATAATATACTTTCATGTCTTTTTTTTTTAAATCTAGATTCTGCATTTGACAGAAAACATGTTATAGTGGTCTTTCTGAGTCTGGCTTATTTTATTTTGTTTAACATCATGATCATCAGTTCCAGCCATTTTCCTGCAAATATCCTAATTTCATTCTTCTTTAGGTCTGAATAATACTCCATTGTACTGCATTTTCTTTATGAATTCATTTGTTGACAGACACCTAGGCTGATTCCATAACTTGGCTTTTGTGACTAGTGCTACAATATCTCTATTATATGCTGACTTAGATTCCTTTGGAGTATGCCAAGGAGTAGTATAGTTGGAGAATATGGTAATTCTATTTTTAGTTTTTTAAGGAGCCGCCATGCTTATTTCCATAGTGGTTACGCTAATTCACATTCTCAGCAACAGTGAATAAGGGTTCCTTTTTTTCCCACATCCTCATCAGCATTTGTTATTGTTTATTTCCAGCCATTCTGACTGGAGAGAGATAGAATCTCGATGTAGTTTTTATTTGCATTCCCTTTATGGCTAAGGATTTTCATGTAATTTACTGGTTATTTGTACTTCTTTTGAGAACTGTCTGTTTAATTCATTTGTCCATTTATTAATGAGATTGTTCTTTTGATGTTTAATATTTGGAAATCAGTATTTTCTAGATATTAATTTCTTGTCAGATGAATAGCTAGCAAAGATCTCCTGTTCTGTAGGTTTTTCTTCACTTTCATACTTGCTTCCTTTGCTGTGCAGATGCTCTTTAATTTGATGCAATCACATTTATAATTTTTGCTACTATTTCCTGAGTTATTGGACTCCTACTCAGAAAGTCTTTGCCTATACCTGTATCTTTAAATGTTTCCTCTATGTTTTGCTCTAGTAGTTTCAAAGTTTCAGGTATTACATAAAGTCTTCAATTCATTTTGAATTAAGTTTTTCGGGTTGGGGAGTTGTTTTGTCTTGTCTTGTCTCATCTCATTTTGTTTTGCTTTGTTTGAGATGGAGTCTTACTATGTAGCACACAGCTGGCCTCAAACTTGTGACCCTCCTGCCTTCTGCTCCCAGGTGCTGAGATTACAGGCATGTGCCACCATGCCCAGATTTACAGGGTGAGAGATAGGGATCAAGTTTCAGCCTTCTTCATGCGGAGATCTAGTTTTCCCAGTACCGTTTATTAAAGAGGCTATGTCTTCTCTAATATGTGTTTCCAGCACTTTTCAAAAGAATCAGATGAAAGTACCTGCTTGGACCTACTTCTGGGTCTTCTATTCTATTGCATCAGGCTTTGTGCCTGTTTTTACTATCATGGCTCTATATTATAATCTTAAATCAAGTACTGTGATACTTTCAGCATTGCTCTTTTTGCTCAGGATTGCTTTGGCTATTCCGGACTTTTTATGCTTACATACTTATTTTAGGATTGAATTATCTATTTCTGAGAAGAATGTCATTGGAATTTGAGATTCTACATTTCTAAAACATTCCCACTGTACATCTATGGGGTTGGCCTGGCCCAGACTCTACTTCTTTGGTGGTGGTTTTTTGGGTTTTGTTTGTTGGTTTGTTTGTTTGTTTGGAGGTACTCAGGGCCCTTAGCTTGCTAGGCAGGCTGTCTGCCACTTTGAGCCACATATCCCTAGCTCTGGTCCACACTCTAAATATCAACGTAAAGGAAAAGAAAAACACTGACAGTAAAAGACAGTCACTGTGGGCTGAGTATACCTGGCAGAACAGTCTTCTCCTAACATCTCTTATCCCTACAAGAAGAAGCAGCTGCATTTGGTTGACTGTATCCGAGCCCTCTTTAGAGATGCAGCAAGCTCCAGAACCCTTTGCATCGCATAGACTTGGCAAGTGAGACAAGAGAAGGGTTTTTAGCCAAAGTATATTTGAAGTTAGCTCTGAGGCTGTCTGAGAAATTTCAGAAAACTGAAATTACTATCTGGAGTGACTCAAGTTGTAGAGTGCCTGCTTAGCAAGTGCAAGCCCTGAGTTCAAATCCCAAACCACTTAAAAATAAGTATGTGTAGTATGTCTGGGGGCGGAGGTCTTTTCCCCAACTGTGAATGGATATAACTGTCTCTCAGTAAGTTTGTACATGCTTAACACTTTTCAGGCTACTCTGCTCAGTAGGGTACTAGTTAGTGCATTGGCTGCTACTAATCTAGCTAATAGTTTCAGTTTTTCTCCGCTCAACCTTAAACGGTGAAATGAACTGAGTCAAGTGTCTCCTACCCTCCCCACACACACATAGTGTAGTAAAAGCAGTATCAGTGGCCTGAGAGGATGAAGTTCCACTGTGAACATCTGGCCTGCTCCTGGGGAGCCAGTTAAGCACTGGAAGAATTACAGCCAGAGGACTCACAAGGAAACTCCAACTCCAAACCAACAGTACTGCAGGGAAAATGACATTTAGATAGAGTCTGCAATCCTTAAATATGCTGCATATCATAAGCATTCTGAAAGGAAAAATTCAAGGTACCTTGTTTTTATATAAGTGCTTGCAATATAAATATTTTAAGTTGAGAATGTGTTTATTTGTATACTGGTGACATAAAGCTGCATTTTTACTTGCGTAAGACACAGAGCAAGGTTACATTATAGCCATTTGATTCTAAGAAATCACTTCCAGCCACATACACCAGGCATCCGTCCCCATCTCTTTGTTTCTACTTCCCCTAGAAAAAATACTGTTCTCTGTTCATTTTATTTAGCAGATTTTCTTATGGCATTTTAGAATGTATTACCTGGTAGACTCTCTTATCTGAACAGCAAAACAGAAAGGCTAAACAATAGCGTTTTTTGTTTCCAAAATTATACCGAAGTTATTTCTTTTCTTGTTGCATACCACAGTGAAAAAATGAATCTCATGGCTTCATAGAGCTCAGAATCAAACTACACTGCAAAATAATTTACTTTAAATCATTTGCATAGGAAATTTTCAAACCACAGTTTCAGTTTACTGTTCATGATTTTTTTCATCATATTTTTTACCATTGTAACATATTGTAACAGTAAGATTTAAACAATTTCTTTTCATTCCTTCAACCTATCCCAATATAAGGGAAGAGAACATTAATGTTTTGTCTCATAATTCACTAAGTAATGATTGATTGTCTTGACAATTAGTTATTTGGCTGTGAGACCCTATCTTGGGAGTTATTTTATAGTTCTGATTAAGTTTCAGCTAGTCACAAAATGGTCACTAAAACAAATGAGGGACAGGTAAAACTTGTAACAAGTGCTTCCTGGCATCGTTGTCTACCCTCAACAAAAAGTCATGATTTTAGTTGGTAAGCTCTTCACGTATTCCTCTTATTTGCATTTTGGCAGAAGATTCTAGAAGTCTGAAAAATTAGACCTAAAGGAACCATCCTAGTTTTCAAGCTAGAAGGCCGAAATTTGACTCAAAACTGTGCATGTATATATGCCATTTTCTGCATAGTAGTACAGCTGTCAAATGGTTCTGCAATAGCCCAAAAGTTAAGAACCACTGCTGACAAAGAAATTTAAATCATCAAAATAAAAAGATTCATCAGAATCACCTTGGAGATGCCAGCCAGTCTTGGTTCTTAGAATGAGTCAGGCCTGGATTCAAGTCTGCATTTGGACACTCACTCACTGTGCCACCTCAGGCAAATTATTTAACCTCTCTGAGCTATAGATCTTTTTTTTTTTTTTCTGTGAAGTGGTTAATTTCAGGGTCTATTTCACTGAGCTGTTGTGAGGAGTAAGTGTATTGTTTCTAAAGGGCTTGACACATAGCTATGTAAACTCTCAATAAATAGTAGGTGCTATTTTATTAGTACTACTGTTATTTGTTTTATTAGCATTATAAAATGCACCAAGAAGACACAGGCTTTATCAAAGTTATAGCAGAGTACTCTAACACTTCTTGCAGGTGGCTAATAAAATAGGAATGTACTTAATTAACTTAATGCATAAGTCATTTTTGACAAACAGATTTGTCCTCAGATTTGATCTGACTTTGTTTACTTTCACTGTAGGACATTTAATCTAGTAAACTAATATAAAAATGGGTTTTAAAGACTCCCTGGTCTTCCAAGAATTCCTTAAGCTATAGGACAACTGTAGTATCTATACTCAGGTGTTTACATATAGCAGGTGAAATATGTCAGCTATGTTAAAGATAACATCACAATGTTAAAAAACAGGAGCCTTCTCAATGGCTGCTAAGGGGACATTTTAGGTATTATGACACATCTGTATTATAGGTTGCCATGCAATCAAAGTAATGCGAAGCAAAAATGTTCAACGACATGTAATAATGTTCATCAGACAGAAGGAGGAAAAAGCAGCCTACAAAATTCTTATCCTGTTTTTCTACAATGATGAACACAGAAAAATGCCTGGAAGGAAATACACCAGCATTTCAGGGTGATTGGCAAGGTAACAGGTACATTTCTACCAGGAGCAGTTATTGCTTTTGTCATCAGAATAATAAGCAAAAGTGTTATAAATGAATGAGTAGACATTAAAAGCTCATCAGCAGAGTGACATTCTGGATAGGGTCTCTGACGGCAAGGACTTAGGTACAAACACCAAGTCATGAGCACATTTCAGTGGGAGCCTCAGACAAGTTACCACTGCCTTTGGTCTCCTTCCAATCTGACTTTCTAGAATTTCATGTGTTGTAATCACATGTTGCAAAAAACCTTTTTTTTCAAGGTAGCATACAAGGGGTACATAGTGTCATGTGAGTGTCACTGAAGGGGTGTGGGCTTACTTTCTGTATTGCTGAATTTAACAATAGAGATTATTTTGGTAAATAATGAAATGGAAAAGATCATTCAAAACAGACGGTAGCTCGATGTAAATATGAGCTTACAAATGGTACCATCTAGTACCTTTGAACGGATTTACATTTGATTTGACCTTAACAAAACAGTCAAAAGCCACATGATTTCTGGAATAAAGGACCCAAGTCAAACAGCAACAGACTGTTCCTATAAGAAGAAGATGGTTTTCCTAAGGAAATTTTCAGAACTGAAGTACTTTATATTAAATTGTACTAACCACTGCTGAGTTTTCAGGAGCAAGGCTTAGCTGAGATCACAGCTCTGATCCAAACTATTAAATAGCCCAGAACTATCAATGTGATTAAAATTGTTTTATAATAAGCAGCAAGGAAATCAGTTTACCTGAAGCCTCAAAATTCAGATAGAAAAACACTGCTTTAAACTGTTTCCTTTGGCTCTTTGTTTAAGATGAATAAGTTTAATCCACTTGCCATGCATCTGCAAGATCAAGAGGGGAGAAAAACCCTCCTTTGCTCCTACCCACACTCCTCCCCTATACCCAGTGGGCTCTTTGGTTGCCAGTGAGAAGTTTCCTCAAGGTGCTTTTCAAATGGCACTGAGAGGCAGCAGCAATGACCCAGAAGCCTGGGGAAAAAAAAAACCAGTTTCTCTGGCTACTGGCCCCACCCTCTTCTTGGCAAAGCACCCAGTGAGTAGAGCTGGTACCCAAAGGCCAATCTGCTCCTATGCAGGAACAAGGATGATTTTCCACCTATACTATGACCCTTGCTCCCATTGCTGAAGAATTACCCAACTTGGCTTCTCTCCTGGACAAAAGGGAAACTCATCCTGCAGGATCTACTCAGGCCCTGGTCCCAACACAGAGTGGTTTGGCCTGGTTAGTAAGAGCCTAGCACTTTTTCCTGTAGCCACAGCCATTCAAACAGAAAGGAAGATGTGTCTGAAACCTAGGCAGAAGCAAAGGGTTAAGATTTCTACACAACTTTATCACTGGAAAAGTAGTCAAGGCGGGGCAGGGAGGGATGGCCTCTCTCACTCGCACTCATTTCTAAATTTAATAATAATCTCTTAAAGACCCCCATTGATACTAAAGTTTTCAAGGCACAGGTAATTATGTTACCACTACATGAAGTAAATTTAAAAATGAAATATGCTGCTTGGGGAATTATTGCTTTGATTAGAAATTGCTTTAAAAGTATACTTAATTTGGACCTAGAGTGTCATGGTGAACAGAGTACCTCTCAGGAATTAGAAAGGCAGACTTGGAAGGTGACAGTCAGCAAATGCTGTCAACTATTCTCTAAGTATTAATGAGTAACTACCCATAGATGCCACTGATCATTTAGGTCACAATGCTACCACTGAGGACACCAATGAAATTATCTGCTTCATGCTATTCTCTTTCAAAGAGCATTAACACTTGAAAAACATGCAAGAATACCCTTAAGACATAGTTGCACTGACTTGGTAAATATGGTACATTTCAACACAAATGCACAAATAACACAGAGTCTGGTTATTAAACTTTGGCCCAAATGATCAATGCTGATAACATTGTCTTTCTTAGACTTCTTCTGAACATCTTTTCCTAATGTGCATGTTACCACTGTAGCTTTGTTTTTGCTGAAATTTTCCTGATGACTCTTTCTATCCCATTACTTTCAAATATTTTGAATAACTCTTTTTAGGTCTGATACTTAAAAATGTATACCTACATTTTGTATTTTTATACAATGTGCAATCTTTGTCTTCAAAAATGAAGAGCTTTAGTTTTTTTACCTTTTCATGGTTAAAGATCTATTTGGATTTGTTTTCATCCAAATACATATTTTTGTTGCTTTCTACTGATCACACTTTTTCTGTAGTCTTTTCTTTCCTGCTATTAAACTGATGTTTTTTTTTTCTCTCCATTGGTTTAGAAATCTAATATTTTGTTTCTACAATTATCTCCAAATTTGTATACCAATAAAAAAAATCAATATCTCTCACTTTCCCTAAAATAATATACAGATAGTAGAAGGTGTTACATCCCTCTAACCCTCATCCCATGCTAGTATAGTACTCGGAATCTGCATTATTTTTAATCAATATAGTTTCTATCACTCTTGTTATTGTTTTACCAACAATACTTGTTTAGATTTCTCATTATGTTTATGGATTTGTTTTCTCCCCCTCCCCCAACCTAGTCCTTCTTTCCACTTCAATTCTCTTATCATCCAAGTATATCCTTTAGTAAATCTTTCTGCTAGACTCTGTGAGTGATTGATTAGCTGGGTGGTTATTTATCTGAATAGATTTCTAATTCACCCTCAGTTTTGAATTATAATTTAACCAGTATAGAATTCTGGGTTGGCAATTTTGCTCAGCATTTCAAAATGCACTTTCTGCTCTCACCCAGCATCTCCTGTTGATGAGAAGTTAGCTGGTTGTTTGTGATTTCTTTGCAAGGACAGTTGTTCCCTCCCATCCCATTTACATTTTATTGGTGCATTCTCATCAAGACAAGCCTAAGTGCTGATTTGTTTTTATATATATTGCCAAGCTTTCCCTGAACTTGAATAGGTGTGTCCTAGCTGTATGCTAAGTAATTTCAAATTCAGGAATTTGTTCTACTCTATGTCTAGTCTGCTCTTTAACCAGAATTTTTTTTAAATTGGAGAGGGAATTCTTGCTTTTATCAAATTCATACTTGCATATAATTTGCACCCTATGGTTTGAATCTCTGGATTCAAATCCCAGTTTCAACATGAACTAACTGTTAATTCCTGTGACAGCTTTGTTAAGGGAGCTGCCTGTACCTGCAGGAGTTGCACAGGAGCTGGGAAAGTCTTGAGCAAATGTCACTGTCATGGGCCTTTGGTATTGCTTACCCTGGCTGTGCGACTCACCAACAATCCAGGGAAGCCTAGAAACGCTCTTCTCTCATGTCTTCAGATGTTTCAGATGTTCTCCTTATTAGAAATATGTAAATCTGGGAAACATTCAATCTATTTCTTTGAGTATAACAAAATATCCATGAAAATGCTACTATTGTCTTAAAATATGTTGGTGTCAGATACATGCAAAACTCAAAATACATCATGACTAAGGAAAACTGAAGTATAAGAAAATCAGTCAAGAAATAGCTTCTGGAACCTGTGTTTATTTCTGCATTATTCACAATAGCCAAGTTATTGGAATCAGCCTAGGTGCCCATCAATGGGTAAATGGATAAAGAAAATGTGATACACACAAGTCCTTCCCCCCTCCGACACACACACATACAATGGGGGTATTATTCAGTCATAAAGAACAAAAAATCATGTCATCTGTAGGAAAATGGATGGAACTGGAGATCATTATATTAAATACTCAGGCAAATATA
Organism: Castor canadensis; assembly: GCF_047511655.1. Classification (NCBI taxonomy): domain Eukaryota; kingdom Metazoa; phylum Chordata; class Mammalia; order Rodentia; family Castoridae; genus Castor; species Castor canadensis. Next base: position 102,304,142 of record NC_133395.1, on the reverse strand, counting down.
TGTTTTCTCTCATATGCATGATCTAGGGGAAAAGGACATAAAAGTAAAAGGATTATTGGGGATGTGTTAGGGGAAAGGGGAGGGTGAAAGAAGATAAGAAAGGACAACAGAAGGAGTGTGAACAAAGTACATTATATTCATGTATGGAAATGTCAGAATGAAACCACTTACTTTGTACAATTAATGTATGCTAGTAAAAAAAGAAACAGCTACTGGATACGATAATCCATTTTATTAACTTATTTAGTGTGAAGTGTTCAAGAGCATTACACTGAACAGGTGTCTGCCTTGTTGAAGAGGGAGGTCTGAGTAAAGAACGGAGAATACAATGTATTTTTATGCCTGGCAGGATCTTTTACAACAAGCACAAAGCTTCAAGAGAGTGAAGGAAAACAATGGGTAGATCTGATAAAGATGACACTTTGAATGAATGAAGCCAATGTTTTACGTAGTGGTAGAATTTTAAACTCAGAATGTTTAAGGCCAGCCTCCCCCTCCAAGTGTAGATGCCATCCATGTCTGTCTCTATGGAGGGTCCTTTGGATTCCAAGAATCACAACTAAGGCTGAATGAAGCCCTGACACATCCTTGGATTCCATCACTGATTGGTAGATTTTGTTACCCTGAGTTAATTTGAGCCACACTAACTTAACGCACTGCCACTAGTTATGCTTGAATATCACAGAAGTCTAAACACCAGACACGCTAGATTGGTGCTTTACAAATACTACCAATTTGATTCTTCAAAATAATCTATAAGGAAAGGATTTCCTCATTTTAAGAGGAAGGTAATGAGTCACCAACACTTTGGGAATGTTAATGAAGACTCAAAGTTAATCATCAGAGAGAAGCCAATAGTGGAGAGGCTGTGCCACATAGTACTTAAGTCACATTGAACTTCACGTGACTGCCTGAATTCAACTCCAGTGAGCTAACTAACTATGTGACCTTAGTAAAGTTGTTCAACCTCTCTAAACCTACTTTCTAAGGTTGTTATGAGGATTACATGAATTAACAGATGTAGACTATTTGGAACAGTGCCTGCTGCTTACTTAGTAAACACTGTGGAAGGGTTTGTTAAGGATACAAAGGAGGGCAGAAGTATGAATCAAAGCCAGGTCGATCTAGATCCAATGCAGACACACGTAACTAGGACACGCCAACCCATCAAACTCAAGTGCTTGAGGCAGCTACAACATTTCTGAAGATTTTCTTTTCTCAGTACATTCCTCTTTCTTCAATGGTCCTTAATATCACCTGGCTTCCAGAATTGTGCCATGATTCTGGATTTTGTTTTGAGTAAAAGAGTAGAACCCAGATTGTCACAATACTTCCAGAAATCACAACAAAACAATTACCTCTTGGGTCTGAGCAAGATTGTTCTTCTCATACAAATTTTTGGGAGCATCGGTACAACTTGGGAACTTATTAGAGATATGAATTCTCCAGCTCAACCCCAGTCTTACCAAATTAGAAACCCTGGAGATCTGAACAAGCAATCTGAATTTTAACCAGTTCTCCGAGTGATTTTGATGCAGCTTGAGTGTGACAATCACTGTTTTCATGAATCTTAATACACAATAGGGACCCAGGAACCCATATTATTTATCAGCTCATACTAATTTGATGATTGGTGGTCTCTCAGAATTTGGGTCTCCAACATCTAATGAAATGTTGAGGTTTGAGAGCCTCCTCCTTCAGGTCTTTTGGATTTGGCTTCTGAAGATCTCTCAATCCAGTCTCTGTAGTTAGGCATTTTGACTCTTCCTCTCCAGCTTTGTGACTCCTGGACATTTGATAAGTATGTCATCTTTGTCTTCACGGTGTCCTTCCCTGCAGCCATAAGATGGGCTGAGGCAGAAAGCCTGTGGTTCTTGGCAGAGCTTTACTCCACAATACCATACTGTGCATATGGTTGTTTAACTTGCGAAAGGTCCTACGTATCTCCATCTTGTCCAAGAGGACACCATGAGAAACATGCTTTCCTCAAAAAATAAAATCTAAAAAAGAATACTTATGAATAGAGAAGGTACGGATTTTCATTACTTTCCTTTTGTCCCTTTCCCTTCTCCTACCCTGCAACCTTCCTGTTCCCAACTAGGAGAAAATGGCCTGAAAGTCAGCCAGACTCTCAAAACCTTCAGACCAAAACGACAGCTCTACTAACACCAATTCCTTTTCTCTTTCAGGTTTTCCTGTTCTTTATATTCTTTGTAGTACCATATGGTAGGAAAATTTTTAAAAATATTTCTCTTATGGTGGCTCAAGCCTGTAATCCTACCTACTTGGGAGGCAAAGATCAGGAGTATCATAGTTTGAGGCCAGCCCAGCCAAAAAGTTTGTAGCATGCACCTGTCATCCCAGCTACATGGGAAAGCATAAATAATAGGATTGCAGTCCAGGTAGGACCCTATCTCAGAAATAACCAAACCAATCTCAAAAATAATCAATGTTAAAAGGGCTTGCGAAGTTGCAGTGATTCAAGTGGTACAGCATCTGACTAGCAAGTGTAAGTCTGAGATCAATCCCTCAATGTAACCAATTTTATTTTCCTATAGAACTGGAAACTAAAACTCATAGAAGTTATGCACATTTTCCCCAGGTCATTATCAGCTGTTTTGTGGGAGTAGTCATATTAATATGCCAGGCTATCCATCAGGTTTATACATTGCCTACTATATTATTTTGATACTACTGTGAGTGTACATGACAGGACAAAGATGTTCAGAGGATTTCTGAGATCTTCCTATAACCTACTTTCATTCCTGAGAATACTGAACTGATGTTCCAAAAACCACATGCCATCTACCTGAATGGCACCATCTTGACATGTCTAATGGGATCTAGCACTAGGTCTTTCCTGCAAGAATCTCCTAAATGCGCAGACACATCTGGCCCCAATTCATATTGTCCTGGAGATTACTGGCTCCTGAAAAGGAATTTCAGCTCTGCAAGGGGCTTTAACACAAAGCTAATTGTTTCCTCCCACTGTCTCTGTCGGTCTTGGCAAAGTCAAGTCCTGAACTTGTTGAAGAAAGAAGGTGATTCATCTCTGTATAGAAAGAATGCCAAAACCCAACTGTACAAAAGATTTCTTTCTTCAGTTCCTTAATTCCTGTGGATCTTATAGTTGCTCACTACAATGCAAACAATTATGGGCTTCCAGATTTGACAGACAGTTGAGTAAAATGGAAAGGAACACTATGTAGCCCTTCTCATGAGTAAGTTGGGAGTCCAAGCAAACTGACTGACAGAAGACCTAATTCTTGGTGAAATAAGCAGGTCATGGAGACTGTCAGGCAGCAGTTTTGCACTATATTCCCTTCATTGCCAGTTCTTCTACCTTCCTAGCTTGATAGACCCAACAGGAGCTTTTTCATGACTGTCCACCTTTTTATCCTCTTACATTCAAACTATTTTCTTCTTGTTCTTCATGTAAAGGGTCTGGACAAAGCTTTCTGAGAGGATGAGTATTGTTAATTGGGAAATAGAATAGACCATGAAATAAAAATACAATTTAAGCACTTCAAACTGTAATACATAGCATTTTCTCCAATTTTATTTTGAGAACCTAGCATGTTCTTAAAAGAATTCTATATCTCAATTTTTAAAATACTATTAATGATGTAGTTTTACATAGTCTTGGGATGCAGAAAATGAATAGAAACAATAAGTCCACTAGACACTTTGTTTTAGGTGGTATTGCACTTAACCTTCTAATGAGGCATCACTTTTGCCACGCATGGTGACACACACCTGTAAACCCAGCTACTTGGGAGACAGACACAGAAGAATCACAGTTTGAAGCCATCCCAGGCAAAGTTAGTGAGACTGTATCTAAAAACAAAATAGAAAACTAAAGGGCTAAGGACTTTGGTCAAGTGGTAGAGCACTTATCTACCATGTGCCAGGCCCTGGGTTCAATCCCAAGTACTGAAAAAAATCACTCTTATGTAGTCTTCTTGATTTATAAAGCTTACTGTTGAAAAACCTAAAAAAAAATCTTCAGAGCAAGTACAGTTCCCTTTCAAAACATAAAGTCAAGCAACCCAATGGTACAGTATCTTCCTTAGGTACAGGCACAGGGTAAGAAAACACAAGGCACTCAGCCCACCACGCCTCATTCATAGCAGACATCACTAATCAATCATACTGCCCCATGGATGATCCCAGACATCAGGCCTTATGACACTTCCCAGCTCTATCAGCTCTAATAACCACCAAAACCTCTTTTGAGTTTTGAGTTGGCACAAAGCTATTTGGCATCCTAGACATTGTGACAGATCTACCAGAACTTGTAGGAGTAATGGTTGTTGTTCTGGTTCGGGTTTCATAGGTGAGGGGAAAAACAAACAAACAAAACACAGCTGCAACAATTCAAATACACTATCCTTCCAGCAAGGCTTCTGTCATTGTCACTGAATTAAAAATTAAATTAAAAACCTCTAATTGTTGACAGCTCAGAAGATTATTCAGATCATGAGTATTATATGTAGGAAACCATGGGACCGCGGGTATAGGAAGAAGTTCAAATCTTAGACATTTACAGGTGAGGAAGCGCATTTCACTGTGCGGACTTGTATCAGATGGGTGCATGTTGAAACATCTGCTTTCCTTACTAATTTGAAAAGTATAAATGATATTCGTCCAATATACTGCAGATAGGAGAATGACAATACAATGAGCTATGTTTTTTAATTAAACGAACATTACATCTATGATAAATCACAAAGGAAAACCATTACACTAATATGTGGCTTTCAATAGCCAAAAACTAAACGTTCTATCGGGCATGCGTCTCAAAATTGGTCATGTTCTCATCAGTCTAGTGACAACAGGCCTACTTTATACACCTGTACTCTCATGCAACAAGAAGCCAGAACCTGAAAGATGAAGTCAGATTTTTTTTAATGAAGAAAAAAATTGCTAAAAATACATTTTAACAAATATAAATGGTTAAAAGTTGATATTATCTGAATTAATGTTTTAATGTATAAAATAATAATAGTTTACAAAAATCAAACACAACATTGAGGAACTGTAATTTATTTCATTTACAAATAAGTAAATGTAAGTCGTTACAAGTGCTATTATTTATAATGTCTCCAATATCCTTTCTCATGTTGATTTTCAAATTATATTTAATATATACGATATATGATAGAATTCCATACACTCAAATTATACCTCATTTGTGTGTGAATATACACATGCAGAATATATATGTGTACATATATGTAAAAATCTAAAAAAGTCATATACTATCAAAAAGAAGGTGCTATTCATGATTAGTTGTGAAACAAAGAAACAGGACCGCTTCTTTAAAGGCCATATGCTTTAACACTTATATCTGATAGGGAATACTAGCTATCTCATCTTTCATGCCACATAAAACCACTTCCACCCAAGACAGTATTCTTAAAGAATATAGACAGCATCATTTTTAATTTACTAAATCAAAGATTCTACAAATGGACAAACTATTTCAAATGCTATTTGAAATCATGTTTAATAAAATGAGGCTTTAAATAACTCATGAGGCCTTTCTGAGGAGCAGCTTCTATGACAGTCTCAGGTCAGGGGCCCTACCAACAGTGGGGAGGCCAAGAGCTCCAGGCTGCAGCTGCAGCTGCCACCCTCACGGAGCACAGGCTCTTCAAAGACAACGCTTAGCTGGCACAGATCCTGCCTGGAAGATAGAAATCACTTCCCGGGAACTGTATCTCAGCCTGGCATTAGCACCCTTCAGCAACCAAGCGCCTGGGCCTCACCCCAAGGGCTGCTCCTTTCCCACACATGGTGAAATCGGACACCCAGTGCCCCCAGGCTCCCCTCACTCAGACCAGGCCCTCAGGAGTGACTTGGTTTTCCTCCTTCTCTAGGTCTCATGACTTCGAAGGCTTACTGCTACAGTCTCAGGGTTTCATTATCCAAACTTCTTTTGCACTCATTTAGAGCTGTGAATTTTGAGTAATACATTTTAAATTTTAACTTACTAAAAAATTTAATAAATTTTAAATAGCATTTTATTGTATCATTTCCAAAATCTGGAAAGTCATTTAAATGAGTGAATAAATGTAAAGGACCAAACTTTTAAATAATTTCTTGTAAGTTTGCAGCATTTTTTTCTGAAGATATGAAAACTTCTCAGCATTTTTGGGACATCCTATATCTCCCATAACTTAGGGTCTTTTTTTGGTTTCAAAATTATTGTATATTAATGTATGTCCTTTGGCTAGCCTACAGTTGTTGATTTTTTAAATTTAAGATGAGTGTTACTTTAAAGGTATCTTTAGAGGAATTTTGAGATATTTCCCTGATACAGTATTGTTTTCTCAAATTGAGGGAAAAATTTAAATTCTTATTGGCATTGCTTTGCAATTGAGATAATTTTAACATTTTTATTTGCTATTTAGACATCTCATTCAGGAATCAGAATTAGAGAATATAATCTCATTATCTCAAGTGGAAGACTGGCCAATGCATACGAAGCCAAATACGGTATTTAATATTTCTTTTTTTTTTACTGTATAACCCCATTCAGAATTCCATTTTGCAATTATGACCTGAGACATACATATTGAGGATGTGGGGGAATCACATTTTTTAATGAAACAAATATTACAAAAACAGGCGATATACTCTAATGCTTTCCATTCTAGGGGCTTTTTTTTTTACTTAAATTTCATGTTTATTTTAACTCATTTTGTTGATTTAACGTTCATTAATGTGTTGGTAACCAAGTACGAAAAGTAGTAAACGGGACCTACAGGGGTTAGTCAATATACAACAGGGTTACCACGGTAACCTTTTTACATACAGTTCATGCTTTTAATTTTCCACTTAATTAGTAGAGACTTAAATTCACAAATTCCCATGTCCATATGGAGGGACTTTGTCAAATGCAGATTCTGGCTCAGTAGGTCTAAGCTGGGGCCCCAGATTCCGTGTTTCTAAACAGCTTCTGGTCTGCAGAAAACATCCTGAGAAGTGAATGTTTAGTACTTAGTCAGGAGAGATGGGGAAACACAGCAATAACTGCCTGGGCCACTACCTTAAGGCTCCACCAAAGCAAGGAGCCTGACCTCTCCACGCATTTCCACAAGACGCGTGCTGCACACACAACCTGGCAAAGAAGGCCGTACCCTGCAGTGGATCTCTGAGGAACACCAGCACTTCACAATCCTCTCCTCTGTGGTTTTTGCCCTACTTCCTTTCTCCACAACCTATGCCCAGCCAAAAAAGCACAAGCAACACCATCCTGTTTCTGATTGCTTGGAAGCCTCTTTGGAGTGCATTGCCTAAAAATGTGCACAACTGCTGGATTAGGCAAAGCAGGAACAGGTTACATAAAAAAATGCCAACAAGCTAGAGTGTGAAATAATTATGAACATTTCATTTAAGGAACTTGTTAAACTATGAAATTCATTTGTCCAAGTGGACTGCACTCATATACTATGTTTGCTTGTCACAGAAGGCAATTCTACAATTCGAAGAGTAATTTCATAATCCTAATCTATAGAGTTATAATTCTCAATCTAGGAATTGCTGTCAGTAATTGTGAGTGTTCCTGGGACAATACTGAATTTCTGTACTTTCAGTCACCATAATTAAGGGATACATGTATTGATAAAATAAAAATGTATTTAATTTTGATGAGGCTGTGTTTCACGTCATCATTCTGTGCACATATCTAGAGGGATGGGAGATAGGTTGCTGACCACTGTGCCCAAACATGTATGTAGCATGTATTCAGTGCCAGATAAATAAATGTTGGATAACAAAAGAATGAATGGATGAAGGTAATTTTAATATCATGCTATGTCTTAGTATATAATTCACTAGCTTATTTGTTATAACAGTTTGCTACTAAATTAAGCAGGAACTCCTTTTAAAAGGGGATAGAAATACAAAGTGGCATCCTCCAATTGCACTTGTCCACAATGCAAATGGGGAATGAAGAGAGAAAGGGAGAAGAGAGGGAAAAGAAACTGAGAGGAGAGCAATGATTCCAGATTGCTAGATGGAGTAGGCTAGTGGTAGATGGGACAGGAGATGTATCAGAATCAAGTAGGGGAAACATTCCAATTTCTCAGATTTTGGAATGCCTCCTCCCTTGAAGACCAGGATCCTAACAAATAGGCACTACAACTGATGAGAAATTTGGAGGAGGAAGGGATTCCAATAAAGAACTAAGATCAATGCAGTGCTTTTTTCAATGGTGGTGATTTTGCGCCCTAGGGGACACTTGGCAATGTCTTAAACATTTTTGATTGCCACAGAGGAGGCCGGTAGGGGAGGGAGGGAAAGTCAATGCTAATGACTAAAGGCTACTGAGTAAAGGCCAAGGGTGCTGCTAAACATCTCATAATGCACAGAGCGTTAGGAGAGCCCAAAGTTGAGAAACCTTGTTCCAGGGAAATAAATGACATGGTAGAGGCAAGAACAGAAGTTATTAGGTAGGGGAGAATGCACTTTGCCAAGACCACTCGGCTATCACAGAAGAGTAAGGTCTTAGAGAGAATGGACAGAGTTAGGGCTGAGGAAGGCCACAGGGCTGGGCGTGGGGGAGTGGAGATCTGGCTGTACCTGCTGAATACCCTCTCTAGTAAATCCTAAGCCACTGCTGGAGTGGTCGGCTCCACTGTTCCAGCCAAAGCCTGTCTATAGCTCCTGAGATCCAAGCAAACACCCACAGGAGGCCAGCAAGTCTAGGGGAGGGAGGGGAGTGGGGGTTTTAGGCTGCCCTGAATGGTAATGTGCCAGTGACAAAAAAAACCAAAGTCACTGGTACCCTGGCCACATCACTACCCACTGCCTTGTCTTCTGATGGTCAGAAACTGCCCTTCCTTTACCCGGATGCTTGTTCTCAGCCACCCAAGTGGTAGTCCAAAAATGCCAGGGAATTGGTCTCCTAAGGAGGCAGCACACACCTGCTCTCTTGCCTCTTGGTTGGGACAACCTTGAGTTCCAGCTGTCTCCAGATTTCCTCATTGTAACCAAGTTCAGGTGCCCACAGTGGTAACTGGTTTAGTCACCCCCAAACAGTTGGCTGTCACCCCTTCCCTGGTTTACTCTCTATCCTCTCATTGGTGTTTGCTTCACCTTCCCCTAAAGATAACTTGTACTTGACTATGTCTCTTAGAGGAATACTGGGCTGGAGCTCCATATTCCCCAGTGCTCCTCCTGAAACTCCTCCCTTAAGAAGGCCCAAGATTGCTAGAAACTGGATAATTTTTCTATCCTGAGGTCCTGAGCACAGAACTAAACCATCAAGCTTCCTCTGAGACACAGGCTCTGGTCCCACTTCCGGTCCATCAGAAACACAACTTCAGGCATATTCCATTTTCTTCCATCCAAAGAACAAGAAAAAAACACAACTTTTGCTCAAGAATGGCAAGGATCAAATGATTCGGGAGCATAGGAATCCCTCTTAGTCACCAGTGCCCCTTCAGTCAAATTTGTACAAGAATGCTAATAAGTAACAGTACATGACTCTGAGAAGGGGGTCTTATTGAAGGCTGGGAAGAGGCAAAGATGAAGAGCAAGGACTACCATAGGTCACTGAAACATTAATGAATTACCACTGGGGATGTAAAACCACAAAACAACAAAAAGGAAACAGCTATTTTAAACACTTCAAAACAATGAAAAGAAGTGGATTGTAAAATCCCTTGGAGTGATGTCCAGACACACATCTTCTATGTCACAGGGATTCTGAACCACTAAACATTTTAAGAGGAAAAAAAGGCCACAAAAAAAGCTAGGAGCTGTGAGAGATGCTGTAATAGCTCTGTGTCTGGAGAGTGGGGGGTGCTCCTTACATCAGCATAAAGGAAATTTAGAAAACAAGGTTGCTGGACACTGGTCTCAGAATGTTCTCCTGGCAGAAACTTGAAACTTGTCATCTAAGAAAGTCCTTGGTGTCAGAAAAACTCAGGAATCCAGCGACCAAGTTTGGGTTCTGGTCATAGTCTTTCTGAAGAACACCTCCTTACAAATTCTCAAACTGGGAATGTTTGCTTGGTTTCATCTCTGTGGAGAACTTCCACTTTGGAGCCCTGAATTCTTGCCAAGTTAGTGAGAAGAGATCTTCTATCTCAGATCTGATGTGAGTGGATCACTTCTTCTTCTTTTTTTTTTTTAAGAGAAAAGAAAAGAACAGCCGAGACTTTCTGCAGGACAACCTATTCCCTTATTTATAATGCAGGACAGCAGGGCCTTGAAAGTGTATATTCTGGTTCATCTGAGGACACTCAGTTGTTCATTTTAAAATTAGATTCATCCTAATTATATGAAAACAGCCCACATGTGGCTGGCCAAAACACCAAGAAAGCTTTGCTCAGTACCTGCCTACTGGGAATGCCTCCCAGCCAGCGCTGAACTCATTTAACACATAGTTCTACCCTCTTGGAACTTAAAATCTAGCAAAGGAATGTCTCATTGACAAATATGAGCTTTGAATGGTGACTAAACATGCAATATTAGCACAACTCTGCCACTGAGATATACTCCCCGCACAACTACACCTTTCTATAGAATGGAATTGAGCATCTATAGACTTTGGTGTCCACAGGGGTTCCTGGAATCAAGCCCCTAAGGATGCCAGGGACAATTGCATTTACATCTCTCCATTACAGTGCACTCACTACTCATGCAACACCAACATTCTCTTTTGTAGCAGTTCTCTCAGGACCCAAATGATTCCAGGGCTAAAATTTTGAGGAACTTTCTTTTCTCAGCCTCTAAGAGTTGCAAAGCATACTAGTATTATTTCCATAGCACAGAAATTCAAAGCAGTTAAGAAACTTGCCAGAGAACTTGCTAGGAGGTGGCACAGCCAGGCATTCCAGTCAGCCGGTTTTTGATGCCTGTATGGATCTCCACAGCCCCTACACACATTCCACCCCTCTGGTCTCTCTCTCTCCAGTGTCCCAGCTCCCAAACAACCCAGGACCTAAGACCCCTCCCCATAATATCCTAGGCCAATAAGTGAATGGGAGGTTCTCCTCCATGCTCTGTAATGTTACTGGAACCTTTTACTGGGGAATTCCCTGAGCCCCAGAGACTGCCGTCAGCAGCCAGAAATAAATTAAGCATTGAGAGCATTACTTCTCTCATAATTTGGAATGCAAAGAATAGCTGAATCTGTACCTGATAAACATTATTACCAGGATTAACTTGTTAATATTGCAAATTTTAATTTTCAAAAATATAATATTTTGCAGAAACAAACTCATAAATAATAACCATACCCAGGCTAATACAAAGGTGTATCATTTTTATTTTTTGCATATCCTCACTTGGCATAATAATTATCACATCTTATCTCTTAATAATCCAAAATGTGGGTCGAGGGCATGGCTCAAATGGTAGAGTGCCTGCCTATCAAGTGCATGGCCCTAAGTTCAAGCTATGTGCTCTTTGTATCTCCTTACTTTTTTTTTTCAGTGCTGGGGATTAAATCTAGAACCTTTCCATAATAGGCAAGTATTCTACCACTGAGACACAACCCCAGCCCTCCTGAATGCAATTAAAGTTTTCTGAAAAGTAAAATACACATAGAGGTAAAGGGATGCTTCTTCTTTTCACTTGCCTCATGTTTATTATTCATGCCTTCGTAGTTCCCTTATTGGGAACTGAACACGTGATAATGTACATTTATAATTTCGGAAGAAAACAAACATCCATTTGACTAAAAGAGAGGCGCCTCATTTTAGTAAGCAACTATAGGATAAACACTAGAATAAATACTAGGAAAGTCATTTTTTTTAGTCAAGGTATTATGTAATAAATCATCTGAACAATCTAAAGCTCTTAAAATTATGCCAGGAAAATGGCTTCAACACCTCTGTCCACATACCAACACTCATCACTGGCCTCTGCTCCCTGATATCTGTATTAACGTGTTTATTTTCTAAACATACAAAATTCCAAAATACAACACTAACGATTTTAATATTGAATACATAATATTTTAATATATTGGGTAAAATAAAATACGGTAATGAAATTAAAGTCACTAGTTGTTTTAACCTATTTATAATGTGATTATCAGAAAATGCTTTAACTACCTGTGTATCTCACATTATACTTCTATTGGGCAATACTGGGATATCAGTAGTTTGCAAATTATAGCCCAGCATCTGTTTTGTTAATAAAGTTTTATTGGTACACAGCCATGCCCATTTGTTTACCTGTTGTTTATGGCTCCTTTCTCACTATAATGGTAGACTTGAGTCAATTCATCAGAGACTATGCCTTGAAGAGTTTAGAACATTTATTATATGGCCATAAATATTTGCCAACACCTGGGCTAAAGATAACTGAGATGACCTATATTTATCATTTTATCATTAAGGAAATTAAAGTTCACATAAATGAAGAGACTTATTCAAAATATTTTAATATTAATTAGGTGGTATTTCCATAATACCATCTTCTTATTCATTCATTCACTCATTCATTCATTCATATTCCTCTTCCATCTCTTATTTTGGTCATTCAAAAAGTAAAATCCCAATGAGCTAGAAAAATCCACATTTTTTATTCAATAGTGAATCTTAACAACATCAACGTCATTTCAATAGGGTTCTGTCAGGCACAGGAACTGCACATACAATAGACCTTCAAGTCACATACAACTCTGAAGAGGCTGTGAGGTGATCTCTGACCTTCATTTGAAACATTTTTAAGAGAATCTAATATTATAATCTGTTTTCAAACTAAACTTGAAATGTAAAGCTAGCATGCTAAAAATATTCATTATCAAAATTAGAAAAATGTTTCCATATTGGAAAGAGTGAAATCTGTTCCCAAAGACATCAAGCCACATGTAGCTGTCTCAGCTTCCCCCGCTATCCCTCTCAGTGGATTATTCTGAGAGTCTCTGCGCTCTTCACCTCTACACTCTTTCACTCAAGACCTGATCCCAAAGAACTCTACTAAAACAAAAATCTGATTTGTGGAACATTCTTCAGTGTCTTCATGTTATCAAGGCAAGACCTCCTTCCTAGTATAGCCAGGAAAGTCCTCATCACCTGGTGCCTTCCTGCTCCAACAGTCTCATTTATTTATCTTTACACACAGACTTGGCTCCTCATATTTTCCCAAATGCTTCACTGTTTCATCTCACTTTATATGTTGTATTTCACGTTTTTTCTGCCTAGAGTCCTTCCTTCTCCATCCTGTATACGCCCACCGTATGCTACACTTACTACATTATGGAACTTATCCATATTACCTGTTCAGTATTAATACTAACACTACTATGAATCTAAACTTAGAAGCACTTAACTGCGGGTGGAATACTGCATTGATTCATTTAACCTTCGCATTATAGACTATTACATTATACTCCGCATATTAAGAAACTGAGCACACACAATGAAGCCAGGTGAAGTCAATACATGAACCCACACATTCGCACCACACAGCCTATATACCAGTAGAGGTTCTCAGTGGGGGTAGTTTTACCTCCTGGTAGACCTATCTGGAGACATTTCGATTGCCACAAGTGGTGCTACTGGCATCTAATGGGAATAAGCAGGTGATGCTGCTAAACATCCTACAATATACAGTAGGGACCTGTATAATAAAGACTTAATCTGACCTAAGATTCCAGTAGTGTGGGGGTGCAGAGGAATTATCTGGCCCCAAATGCTAACAGTTCTTGCTGCTGAGAAACACTGAATCACTATGCTAAATCACTCCTATAGATTGTTCCAGGAGACTCTGCACTGCACTTTAATGAGAAGTTTTAAATGTTGGGACTTACCATAGTGCCTGGCAGCTAGGAGATGCCCCATGCATTTGTCACGGATGGATGGGTGAGTAGATGGAGGGACAGACTCCAAGGGAGAAAAATGTTTTTTAACATTTAGTTTTGTTTCAACTTCCATTCTGTTAAATCTGAACACATATTCTTGATTTTGTCCTTTACAGGGTGGGGTGCTGGGTAATGAGCCCAGAGCCATATTCTTAATTAAAAGTAAAAGAATGCATGCAGATTACATTCCAGAGCATGCCCTCACCTTATGTTTACGAACCTATACAGTGAGTGACCAAACTAACAGTCCAAATATACAGGACTGCTTTTCCACAAGGCCTCAGGAGGGCAATTCTTACATATACTACATACAGCACAGGATGAACTGATAGGCTCATTCTCCATATAGGTCATCATTTTCATTATTTCATAAAAAGGATTTTCTGTGTAATGTTCTCTTGGCTCCATTTTCTTAAAAGAAAAAGTAAAACTGCCCTATACAGACTGAATTTCCCCCTGTTGTAGCTACAATTTAGATATAAACACATTCGAGATTTCCAGATATTGGAAGTAAAACAGAAATGATGGTGAAGCTTAGGTGAAGTTTAAAAGGTCAACAGAAACATACACAACAGGAAAAAAAAACTGGTTCATGTATTATTGACTTAAACATTACAAATAAAGGGAGGATATAGATTATTATTATAGCATTTTTAATCATTTTTTATTATTATACTAGGGATATGTTGTGACATTTACCAAAGTTCTTATAATATATCATAGCTGAATTCACCCCCTCCATCATTCTCCTTTATCCTCCCTTCCCCATTCCTGGAATAGTTTCAACAGGTCTCATTTTTTCATTTTCATAAATGAGTACACAGTATTTCCACTGCATTCATCCTCTTACACCCTTCCTCAACATCTTCCCTCTTCCCACTGGCGCCAACCCCCAAAAAAACCTGTTTTACCTTCCTGTTCTTCATTTTTGAAAAAGAAAAAAAGACATTTTTGTGTGTATAAGCTAGCTATCCAAGGAGTTTCATTGTGACATTTCTCTGTTATATATTCTAACCCCAATTGGTTCATCCCCTCTATTTTTCTCCTTTCTATCTTAGTTCCCTTTTTATAGTGATTTCAACAGCTTTAAAATTTTATATTCATTCTTGTACAGAAAGTACATCAACCATATTCACCTTCTTAACTTCCTGTCATTCGCAGGCAAATGGATGGAACTGGAGAACATCATCTTAAGTGAAGTTAGCCAGGCTCAGAAAGCCAAAGACAGCATGTTTTCTCTTATTATAGCATTTTTAAAGTAACAAATTTAGCAGTGTTTTTACATCATTGTAAAACACTTTAATGGCAGTATTAACTAGTGTTGTATACAAACAGCTAGAGTTTTTGGTTTTTTTTTTTTTAATGAAAAGCCAAAAGGTTCCACTGTGGAGCTAGCCACCGCTGCTTTGATTTATTACTTATTATGAAGTTCAGTTAGAGACTAACATGAATGAACATTATTTTTAAAATGTAATACAGCAAATTTTTCCTCACAACCTCTTACATAGAACTTTAGCCATTCTATTCTCTCTCTCTCTCCCTCTCTTTAACTCTCTTTCTCTCTCCCTCTCTTTCTTTATCTCTCTCTCTCTCTCTCTCTCTCTCTCTCTCTCTCTCTCACATACACACACACACACACACACACACACACACATACACACACGAATATGGTGATCAAATAAGTTTTGCTTCCTGCCCTCCCCCCACCCTTGAACATTCACAACACAAACTAGTATGAAAATGGGTTCTGCAACTTTGGTATTAAGTTGTTAAACTCAGGATTTCCCAAATATAATTGACAATAGAGTAAAATACATAAACACAATTAACAACAGAGGGTCTGCCAACATATCCAGGAGTAAGAGAAGAGACTGCAAGTGACCATGGGATTTGTGGCTTGGGACAACAGTGTGAATAGCATTCTTACCATGATTTGGAATCTGGGCCCAGGAAGTACAGCAGATACCAGAAACAAAAGTGCCTTTGTCACTCTATGTGAAGACATGACACATACTTGTCACAGAGACAGATTCTGCATGTATGGACATGCAAGTTGGT
The DNA here is from genome assembly GCF_047511655.1 of Castor canadensis. Classification (NCBI taxonomy): domain Eukaryota; kingdom Metazoa; phylum Chordata; class Mammalia; order Rodentia; family Castoridae; genus Castor; species Castor canadensis. The sequence continues at coordinate 102,288,256 of NC_133395.1, read as the reverse complement.
GAGACATTTATACAGATGGGAGGTAAATGTGAAAAAGAAGACAAGTCCATTGTGATTGTTATCATTAATTATTTTTGAGCACCTGTTCTCAAAAAATATTGGTAAAGCCTGGAGAAACAGACTCCTGAGAAAAACAGAGTTGAGTGAAGAAAGTATGTCTGAGAGCCAATAAGCCACATTTGTCACAGGTTAGAATGCTCAATGGCTTTCTAGATGTCAAAATCATCATTATGCCACTAAATTCATGACTGTCCTCTCAACTCTGCTCATCATAGACACTCCCACATCTCCAGAAGCCAAGCAATGTATTCCCAAATAAAGCAGACAGACCTGTTGTCAATATGCACTCGTTTGTCCATGCTTTTGCTTCAATCAACTTATCACTCATGATTTTCTGATAAATCCTTAAATTCTTGATCACAGAGGTCAGCCATGATTCCCAGAAGGCCCTCTTTTGGCAGTAGGAACTTAAATGAGTTCAAACGTTCCTAATTATTATATGTAGCTCATCTATAGCTCATACACATACGTGTGTATGTGTATAATAAAGAATAACATGTGGGAAATTTTTTAAAAATCAGGATTAAGAAAGATAAGGTTCAGATATGTAAGCTAGAAACTTCTTCACAGTGCCAAGTTGGACCAGGAATATGTCTTTTGATTTTTCTTTCTTTCAAATATGTCTACATAAATGTCATTTAATTTTTGGTAAGCATCGTCCAACAGACAGTTCAGGGTTATATTTTCTGGCCAAAGTCTCAAATTCAGTTATCTGGGTTGTTGAAAGTAGGCACATAGGCTGTGCAAATTTAATGTGTCTGAGGCAAGCACATCCACATCCATTGGAAACATATTCCAGAGAGTTTCTTTCTGGGATATGTGACTTTCACGCTAGAAATGATACAATATGCTTCCCCAGACAGAGTCAAGGCTCCTGAGTTCTAATCCAGGCCCTCCTAACTTTCAGTTTGGAAAAGACACTTGAGTTCCCAGCAGAGCTCAGTTTCTCAATAAAAATAGTACTGCACTAGAAGAGCTGCCAGTACAGAAAGTCTCCAAAGTCCTCTGAAATTAGGACAGCAGGGACCAAAGAACATTAGCACTGAATGCAGATCACTCTTCTGTCACCTGGCCAGATTCCTTTGTGAGTCAGTGATTTGGATATGACACTTGCTTAAGTGTCATAATTGCCTAACATATTTGGGAACTTGGCATGGAGAAATGAGCATCCTTAGTTAGAAACTCACTGGCCTGATTATACTTAACACCACACCATTTGGATACAAGAGAATCATGGGTGAATCCCACTGGAATTTACACTATACCTGAGCTTCAAAGACCATAAGCTCCACAGAAATAGAGTGTGTTTATTTCAGCCAAGGGGTCATAGGGAAAACTCCAATAGGCAAGTTCATTTCATCACAGTGGAAAGCATTGCAAAATCTCTTACTCTTGATCTATGTACATTGTCCGATGTGCTACTGGCTACACACTGAACCACAAAGTGACTAGCAGGGCCAGGCACATAGTACATCCACAAATGTCTATAGACTGAATGAAAAATCAAACTATAGCATCAAAATCACTTTAAATCAAGCAAGAAGTGAACTTCCCAGGCATTGCTCAACCAGCTTTGACAGTAGCACAAATCCTTCTAGCAAAACAGCAATGATCTGGACTCATGATGCAATCCAGGCAGCAAACATTCACTTTGGGCAAGACCAAGTTAGAAGATGGCACTCAGTGCAAACACAGAAGGGGAAGAGAAGCACCACCTCTTCTCCCCCACCCATCATTTCTGCCAACAAGTTTCACCTGTGCTCACATGTCAAGCACCTCATGAGGCACTGGGTGTCAAGGATGAGTAAACCCACACATAACCTCTCATCACAATTCAGCGGTGAAGCAGAAATGGAAACAGGATAAGAACTGTGGAGACTAAAGCACAAAGCATCAGTGCCACTTGTTCAGGGAAGTTTGTGTCATTTTCAAGTACCTGGCTGTACTGTCCTCTCAGATTGCTGTAGCCAAAAGCCTGGCTGACACACTGGATATCTGAGAAAGTTAGTTTAACAAACATGTTAGCCTTTCGTTCCTCTAGGTTTCCTGAGTTCTATTTCAGCACTGAGGACTATAACCAGAAATTCCACCACTGGATCACAGCAGCTCAGGTCCCCAGAGATAAATTCACATTGGGTTACTTTTCTTCATTAAGCCGTCGACATTTTTACTTTGCTTCATTTTCTATAGAGTCAAAGATGAAGTACTGTCAATGACATGATTTGATATTTTATATGAATATACACTAGTTGCCAGGCACCATGGTAAGTACTCTGCATATGTTATGTAATCTACACTATCAGCTTTTCCACCTGCCACCTCTGGGTCCCCTTTTTCTGTTAACTTGTCTACTATGAAGCTCAGAACTAAATTAAATAATCTAAAGCAGTAAGCACTTAGTATTTTAGTTCAATTCTTTTTCTTATTCTACAAGGTGTTGGTCCTTCTTTTCTTTCCACTTTTAACAGTCTCATCATTTTATGGGATTTTTACTATGCATTTACTCAGACATTTCTGACAGCTAATTCTCTATAAAAAAACAAATTACCATAATTACAATTATAATTTCCTTTTATTCTCAGTTGGCAAGAGTTTCCATGAATAATAATTTGAAGATGACTTCTTGGGTATCATATTCTAGCCACTTGAAAACTCAGACAAGGCAATACTTCTCACCATCACCTGGTTCAGAACATTTATGAAAGGGCAAAACAAAGGTGGAGGGGAAGGGTGGAGATTGGCTGACTTTACTTACAACATATGGCAACAATTAGGTTATTTACAAATCTATTACTAAGGACTATTTCTCTCTTGTTCTGGATCATGCCTGTCCCATTTTGATCCTCTACAACCACTATTTTTGCAGCCTAAATTCTACCACTGTACGTCCTTGGTCTCCTTAGAGCTGCCAATGCCAGAAGGACTGCCAAGACCTGCTGAGTGAGAAGTCATTGCTATCACCCAATGATGTCTGGTCTCTGGAATTTCACTCTTAGTACTGACAATGCCTCTGGAACAAATAAAGATTCTGCTAAAATTCAGGGAGTTGAAGGTCAATGTCTTCAGGGAATCAAGGGAACATACAAAACAAACTCTGCTGTTGAGGATTTCCATGTACTCAAGGCAAATACCTCCCCAAAGGAACTTGTAGAACTCTCTACATTGTCATTACATAGAATGGCAGGCCAGCTGTTGTCAGAGAAAGAAGGAAGGAGAGAAAGAGGAAGAGAGGAAAGGAGAGGAGAGGAGAGGAGTCAGATAGTGAACTAAATGGGGGGTGCCTACACATGCACACCCACATGCCACAGATTTTTGGCATGTCCAATTGGCACCTACTAGTAATGCTTAGTCAGGCATTTGGGAAACACAATGTTTGGGCACAGCTATTAATTTCTTCAACAAAGATTTACCCAGCACCTACTGTGCACCAAGTACTCTTCTGGATGCCTAGAAGTAAAGCGTGCATGAAATGGTCAAGATCCCTGCTTTCATGGACTTCATTTTCTAGAAGAAGATCAACAAGGTAAGGGACAGGTATCAGATCAAAAGAGCAATTCAAATTGCAAACCAGAGTGAGGAAGGAAAGACAAGGGCCACAGGAGAGAGTGCCTTTGCCCCAGTGGTCAGAGAAGGGTTTTCTAAGAAACTGACATATACTCTTACACTAGAATGAGAAGGAGCTAAAGAAACCAATCACCTTTACTCTGATTTCCATCAAAAAGATGAGCTTACTAAGAAAAGAAGCATGTAAGCTCAATTGTGACTCCATGAATGCTTCAAACAACTGCAAACACTCCAGGGAAGAAAGGAACCCTCAACTTTCTCTGTTTTTAAGGAGATTTTAAGAAATCACCTTTTTGTGGACCAGGACATGGCTTAAGTGGTAGAGCACCTGCTGAGCAAATGCAAGGCACTAAGTTCAAACTCCAGTACCATCACCAAAGGAAAAAAAAAATCACCTTTTCCCAAAGATTCTGGATTAGAAGGGAGTTGTCTTAATTCATCTTCAGTTATCGCAGAATTCACTACAAAGAAGCTAAAAGGGGAGAGATGGGATATTTATTCCTCTTTGTAATGTTGATGAGTTTATATAGCAATTTCCCAGTGTCAAGAAAATTATGCCTTTACACTGTAATGCCAACAGGGATTGCTTCATATGAAAACAAAAACATTTTCATTATCTACATTCACTTACAAAAATAAAGCCAAAATGTATTTATGAGCAGATGTTTCTACTTCCAATATATAATGAAATTCTGAAATTAATTAAAAATAAGGTTCTGATAGTATCTCTTTAGCATGCACAAATTATAAACGGCTGTCCATCAATCTCTTCACATAAAATACCCCAAACAAATCACCTACTACTGAATTTGTTAGACTCTGAAACACAACCAACTGACATGAAACATCCTAAAAGTCATCAACTCAAAATACTCTGTATGGAAACACCTTTTTCATTAACGATTCCCAGCTTAGAGCTTCTTTCAGAATTAGAAATAATTAAGCAGAAGTGAATTAGGGAGCCGATCAGTCACTGTGAGTATTCAGAATGAATCATGGAATATTATCACTGAAATGCATGTTATTCTTTTGCAATATAGTGCATATAGCATATTCTCACAGTGTAAATAAGCATATTAAACTAAGGTCACACATGGAAAGATGTTGCCCAACAGGTCTACATGGTCAACTAGAGTTACCATAAAAACCGACGTGTTGTATTAATACCCTGTACAGGAATACTTAATTTCATCAATTTCACAACAGGTCTTCACAATCGAATCTCACTAGTATCTAAGGCCAGTGACGAGTTGAGAGGAAGACTGTCAAATGTATTTCAAATGCATTTACTGATTAGGCATGATGTTTGAATAGTCACAAATTCTCAATGTGGAGAGAGGAGGACGGAGAGTCTGAACCTGTCTTGTTCAGGTAAACTCTTTTACTTCTGACTCACTTTACGAATGCTTCTCTACCCTTCTTTGAAATTTTCCCATTTAGGGAAATTATACATTGAGTTTTAATTTTAAAAAAAATCTTCACCCATCCCCCCTCCTTAAAACAAATCAGAAGGCTTAAGAATTAGCTCCCATAATAATCCTACAGTGGTCACTGGGAAATCCTCCTCCAAAACTGAGACTAAGAAGGACGAACTGCACTAGGAATAACAACTCCCCCAAATGAGTCCCTGCCCGAGGGTTGGGGGTGAATGCACAGCTGACATAACTGGGATCACAACCAACTCCAGGCGACCCAGGGGAAGATGCTGTGTCAAGAGAAGCAAAGCAAAGGAGCGCGACTCGGGAGGCTGCAAAGCCGCCACCGATTTCCCAAGGAGGCGGGGAGAAGCCGAGTCGCCAGGCACCGGCCACAGCGCCCGCCAACATTCAGCAGAATTCTCCTTTCCAAAACCTGGAGTTCCGGGGCAGAAGCAAAAAAGGGGGACAGGCGTCCCACAGTCCCTTTAAACTGCCCCTCCCCGTGCCTGCCAACCTTTTCCGAACCCCCGTGTCACACAACTTCCTCCTCATGGAAACTTCCACTGGGTTCGGCGCTGAGGATGCCAAACTCCATTTCCCAAGGAGCCTGTCAACAACCGGGCTTGGGGTTTGAGGAACCAAGCCACTGCGAAAGGAGGGGGCCCCTAGCCACCCAGCTCCACCACTGCCCACGCCGGGCTCCCCCAAGCCGGTACCTCCTCCCGGAGCCGGGGCGCAGAACCCCGCAGAGGCAGGTACCGAGGGTGACACCCCCGCAGCCCGCGCGCGCCCAGCGTCGCCGCCCTCGCCCCTCGGGGCTCCTGCGACACGCGTCCCCATCCTACCCACCCTCTGGACAGCGACCACAGTCGCCCCCCTCTTCCCCTGCCCCCACCCTGAGATGCCAACGCGCTGTCCTCTCGCCCAATTACCGGTGCCCTGGAGCCGGTCGGGTCGGGCGCCCGCGCCCCTGAAGGCAGCCTGCGGGCGCTTGCCCAAGCCCGGAGCAGAAGGTCTCCGTTCCGAGCGCACTCACATTATTCATGCAAAGTTAATCCCCGCCGCGTCACGGCCGCCCGCCCGAGGATGTGCGCCTTCCTTGGCCAAGCCCCGCAGTCTCCACCCTCCTCCGCCCCCTCCTCCCGGCGGCGGGGTCCCGGGGAGCGCAGGCGACCAGGCGTCGCGCGACTCCTACGAAATGTCAACTCCTTGAGCGGAGAGAGGCGGCCGAAGCCAGGGCCGCGCCGGCCCTCCTCGCCACTCCACTTTTCTAGGCATAGGAAGCGAGGTACAGTCGGGGGCCCGAGTCCCCGCCTCTCCGCGCCCCCCGCAGGCCCTGCCCGATCCCCTCGAGCGCTGCCTTACACCGGGCCGCGCCGGCTGTGAGAACCGGTGACCTGGTTTCCCCTCCAGCCCTCCCGGCGGGCCGACTCGCGCAGCGGTGGCGGTGGCGGTGGTGGTGGTAGTGGCGGCGGCCAAGAGCAGGCAAACCCGGCTCCGCCAGGGGCGCAGCGAGGAAATGGCCTCCTGGCCGCGCACCCCGTCGCCGCCCGGGCCGCCCGGCGGGTGCTGACGCCCTCCACCCAGCTCGGGGACCTCACTCCGACGCACTCTCCAGGCCGGCCCCTCTGGCCCGGACCCCGAGTCCTCGGCACATGTCGCCCCCGGCCAGCCGCCTCCGCACCTGCCTGCCCCAGGTGCAGGCGCTCCCCGACCTCCCGATCCCCGCCGTGCCCTCCGCCACGCGCCCTCCCAGGGGTGCTGGCGTTGTCCTGGGTTTGGTGGCCACGCGCCCACCCACCCGACTGCAGGCGCGCGGAGGTTCGAGTTTGGGCGTCATTCCTCCAGTTGGAGAAGAGGAAGGAATGGAATGGGGGTGAGTGACAAGTGGGGGTGCTTACACGAGCGCGGCCTTCTTTGCCCGCCCGACAGGCGCGCCCGTGCCGCCGCGCGCTCCTCCTTCCGCCCCCAAACCACTTGTGGCGCGTGTCGGGACGTCAAGGCGCTCGGGCTCTTCCTGGGCCCCCGGCTGGCTGGCCCGGGCGTCTGGCAGCTCTCTCACCGCCCTCGCTACCCGGGAATGGAAGTTTGGGAAATGCCTTGCTTGCCCTTAAGGGGGTCATTCCTCCTCTCGCACACCCCATCCTGGGAGAGGGGTGTGCATGTGTGCAGGGTTGGCTCCACAGGTCCTTTTTAAAGGGGCGGACGCCCCATTATTTTGTCTTGCCCAGGAAATATGCAAATAAGACCCGGAAGACAAAAATAACATCCTTGAAGAGTTCTGATCTGGCAAATATACATGCTGTAAGATGTCTCCTACCTGAAGTCGTGAAGACCATGGTTTAGATTGAGAGAAAATAAAGCAGGCAACTTGCATTGTGAGCTAAATTACTTGGAAAAATACCGAGTACCCAGGCAGCTAAAATGCAGCCAGTAGGAAGTTAAACTTGGGACAAAACTACTTTGACAACAGAGTACAATTATTTTCCTCTGAAATGGTGTTAAAATACTTTCTAACCCATCATTCAATATACACATTTATTCCTGTAACACAGTGTAATAAAGCTAGGACGATTTGTGAGAACAATATATAGATTCTTTTATTAGAGCGTTTTCTAGCGTCCCAGCTGGTGACATGTGTTTTATTTCAGCTTCTTCTGAGCAGCTCAGGAAAAGAAGAACAGGGTTTCAGCTTCAAGACAGAAGGCTGTAGACCCTAGCCTAGCCTCTGCAACAGGAAGGGACCTCTCCCAGCTGACTCCACAGACTCTATTTCCCATGGACCCTTCCCTAGAAATCTATGCTTTTTTCTTCTCTCTCAAGGAAGTTGCACCCCAGAACTTGCCGGCTTCAGTAGTGAAGAGTTGTTCATTTCGGGAAAGTTCCTGGGCTTTGCTCCAAAGCTGCCCTGGGAAGTTTTGGTTCATTTGGAGGAAAGCTGTAGGCTATACCACTGTTACACACAGGCAGCCCCCTGGTGGCTAACTATGGCTGAAAACGCTGGCCAGTAGGAAAAGCTGACCAGGTAAGCCAGAATAGTTTACAGCTGGGTCTCCAGGTCTTCCAAAGAGCCAAGAAGCCTTTTGAACAACCTTGCAATAAGTGGTGATGTGGCATTGCAAATTTTTCTTCATAAGGTCAACACTAGGCCAAAAAGCCTAATGGAACTTTTTCACTTTTTTCTTTTCCTGAATATAACTTGGAACTTTTTCTAAAATCTTTCTTAAAAAGGAAACATACAGAATATGAAGTATAACAAAAACTGTTGATTCTCTTTGGTTAAGTGGATCTGTCTTTCTGAATTCATTTTGCCTGAAAGCTTCTGAAATAAAGAGTAAATTAAAGAGTTCAATAAATCACGTGACATTATTTAAAGAATTAGTGAGACTGTGGTTGTAAAATGTTATTGAAACAACATGAACTGGTAAGATTCCATTTGAATAGACCCTCTGAGGGCAGTCTTCCAGAACATGACAGTTATTTGTCTGGTTTTACAGAGGGTGGGAGGATAGAGAAGAATGTCATGAGGATCTGACCCAAAGGGGAACATTTTATTCAAACCTGAGAGCACACAGTCTTTGTTGCTGTCCAGCTGCCTTGAGAGGATGCACAGAGGCTGTTTTCAGGACCCATGGTCATCTTCCACCTTAGCCATCCTCATGACTGGAATCTTTACATTTCATCCATTCAAGGAAGCAGTCTATTCATATCCATTCCTCCAGCAGCTGCTGGGGTGAGAAAATGAAGGAAACCTAGGACTTAACAAGACTGGACTTAGGCTAAAGTGAAGCCACGCAAGTACAGAATCTGAACCTGAATTTACTTAACATTTTGAGATGTGTTGCATCTTAGATGATTATTATGTTGGTTTTGACTTTTAAAATATTGCCTTAAAATATTTCTCTTGATTACTGAGCTTTTTGGCACCCTGTCGGGTTTTGGCAATACTTTTGTGACTGAGGTGAGTGTCTTCCTTGCCTAAGCCATGTTCCTGCCCTACAGTGTCCTGTGTTATGTCTAATAATACAAGTAAAGTTCAAGTTAGAATTTACTAGATGTCAAAGATAATTAATATGTGGTAAGGTATTTGTGGTTAGGGGTTTAGAGACATGGAGTGAGGGGAGGGGAAAGCTCTAAGATGTCACTGCAAGATGACATTTGAATGACAGTTCCATTAGGAACTGACCAGATCAAACAAGAGGAATGTGGAGAATGGAGGAATACCATTCTGTGGATTGGAACCATTGACTTTCTTTCATTTATTCAGCAACACTTTGAAACCTGAATGCACAGAGTAGCCCTGGAATTCCCTAATCTGTTCTGTTAGTTCTTAGTACTTATTTTTCCTGTGAAGGGCCCAGTGATTCTGACCCATAGCAGCTGGATAGGAATGTAAAATCTACTCAGTCCTTCAGGAAGGAGAGGGACTCTTACAGAAGATGACAGATCGAAAATTAATTACTTTGAGGGTGAAAGTAATCTCTTGATAACCCTAAGATAGTTTCTGTGTTCTGGGACTCTCCTGCAGCTACCCAAATCTGTGGAGAGTCAAATCCATAAATAAAATGGCATAGTATTTGCATACCTACACATATCCTTCCAGATACTTTAATTCATCTTTAGATTATTTGTAATACGTAATATAGCTATGTAGGTATTATACTTTATTGCTAAGAGAATAGCAACAAGAAATGAAAATTCATACCTCTTTATTTAGGACAGATGCAATTTTTTCGAACATCTCCAACCTGTGGCTGAATCTGCAGATGAAGAATCTGAGAATGACTATGTGTGAGGTCCGGCAAGGAGGCCAAGGTAGCCCAGGAAGAATGGGGGAGTCAGGCAAGACTTCCTGCAGAAGGTAACTGGGTACAGAACTTTTGGAAGAGGTCAGAGAAAGGAAAAGACAGAGCTGGTGTTATTATTTTCAGGGCTCAATATGAAATGAAAATGTGGAACCCTTTATTCAAAAAATCAGAAATAAAGTACCACAGATGCTACAAAATAAAAATCTATCTCCTTTCTTCCACTTTCTGTCTTTGGAATTTTTTGGTTGTTACTTAATATGATTCTAAGTAAAGAATAACATTTAAATTATTTATACAAATTTTACCATTCATTTTATGTTATGTAACATACCAGTTTTAAATGCAAATATAAGAGCATGTAACTCATATGCAAAATCAACAAAATTACACTTCATATTTTGTAGCCTTACCAAAACAGTGGGAACACAGAACAGAACTTCTTGATTTCACTTGCCATGTGCCCGTTGTGGGTGTCAACACTCTACCTTTGGTACATTCATGTCTGAGGGAGAACTGAAAAGAAAAGTAACTGTGGATTGCCCTATCTTTCCCTTTCCTTCAATGTCATCATTTTCAGAGTAACTAGTTAGCGAATATAGGGAAGTAATGTGAGTACAGAAGGCTTCCTCAGTTGTCACCTTCTTTCTGGGTGCAAAGTTAGTTCTGACGAATACAAAAGCAGGCCTCTTGGGGTTGACAGTCCCTGCTTCCTCGGTTGTAGATGGAACATGCTTATTGTACTTGTCCTTTGGATTTCTACGTTCCTGGTGCATAAAGAAGTGAGTGGAGCAGTGAAGAAAAGTAGTGGACATGCATGGTGTGTGTATTTCCTATGTGTGTGCACAAGTTCCATTGTCCCATCAAACTTCCCTCATAAAACTTAAGTTCAAAGATAAAATTACTGTCAGTTTCACTATAGTGACAACACAGGATTCAACCAAGTGTTAGTGTTCAAGCACCAGGTGCTTCTGAGCCTTGTACCCTGTGCAATTTAATGCATCACATGTCCCTAACGTGGACCCTGGAGAAAAAAATTTGACCCTTTATTGTTGAAGAGGCCTAGAGCCTGTTGGAGGTACGGTGGACATATGTGCTGGCATGGTGGCTTATTGCAAGGAGCATGTAATGTAGCTAAAATTTTTTAAATTTTATTGTGTTCCAGGTGCTGTCCCAAGTACTTCAAAAGAACTCTGTGAAACACATTATAGTGCAATTGATTGTTCCAGTAGAAAGGCAAAGACATTAAAGGTCAAATAATCTGCTCGAGCTCAGGCCCAGCTACTGGTGATAGAGGGCATTCTCCTAACTAGTCCAGCAGGCGCCTGTATGCAGGACAAGGAGTCATGGGCCAGACACATCAGCAGCAAGTGGGAGTCATAGGGCATCTCCCTAGCTCCTTGTTTAAGGCACTGTTGTGCCCTGGGACAATGATAAGAGCGCACACACACACACACACACACAAATACAAGTGCATGACATTGACTAGAAAATTCCATAATCACATTCTCTTCCCACTAGAGAGAGAAGATTTTGAGTTTTCCGGGCAGGATCTAGTAAGCTATAAGCTGCAAGGATCCTGGGTCCCTTACTCAACCATGTAGAGGAGAACTGTTACAGTAATCGAAAAGCAATGTCTTTTGTGTTAAGTCACTGAAATGTAAAAGTTCACGTGTTGCATTTTCAGTAGTGTTACCTTAATTTACCTGTCACCAGGCTAAACTCCATTGCAGCATAAATCATCTTTTCTCAAAACAGATACAGTTAAAATAATGAAATAAATTTAGGAGCATCAATGTAGATATAGGTCCAAAACAAAATGTTGTGCTAAAAAAATTCAGAGTGATAATTTTTAGTTGATCTGTAATTTACATACAGTAAAAGATAAATTCTAAGCATTTGGGTCAATGAATTTTTACATTTTTATACCACTGTTTAATCATCGTCCAGAACAAGATAGAAGATCATTCCCAGCCCTGTAGAAACTTCCTCTGTACCATTTCTGTGTCAATAACCACCCCCCTTTCCTGGAGGTAACCACTATTTTAACTTCTATCATTGATTAGCAATGCCAGACCTTGAATTTTATGTAAATGAAATAACACCATGTGTTCTCCCTTGTGTCTGGTTTCTTTCACTCAGTGTAATGTTTCTGAGATAAATTCACATCACTGTGTGGATAGGAAAGTTGTTCCATTTTAAATTTCTGGTTCATACTCCACTGTATAAATATACGACAATTTGTTTATTCATTCTCCAATTGATGGACATTTGATGTTTCCTGCTAGGGAAAGCAGCTATGTACACTCTAGAACAATTCCTTTTGTGGGCATATGTATTCATATCTCTTTGGAATATGTATATACTTAGGGGTGGAATTGCTGTCCATGCATCAACTCTGAATTATTCTAATCAATAATGCTATAAGTAATATGTAATAATTATATTTAATACTACATATTATTTATTATCCAATGATTGAGTAAATAATGATTATATGTAATAATTCTGTTAATAATACTTTCTGAGGTACTAGTATAATTATGAGCAACTAGAAGATAATCAATTAACACTTGCTGACTTCAATTAATTCTTAAAGTTGTAACAAATAAAATATTCAAAGTCACATAGAGTCTAGCTAGAATATTATCCAGGACTACAAGTATGAAATGCTGCAAACAGTAAACACTAGAAACTACTAATCCACTATGAAACATTTAACTGCACATTATACTTGCAGCTGCAGTGAGCTAACCTACATTCTAAAAGCCAATGTTGAAATAAAGATTCTGATGAATGAGATTGCATAAAGAAAAAGGTGAATGGGGGAAAGGAAGGTAGGAATATCAGAATGGTTTTGAATTAAGCCTTAATTTTTAGCTATTTGAAAGATAGGCTTAAGATGGGATGAGTAAATGCTAATTGGACTATAATGACATATGCTCATTGTGAGCATGCAAAAGTACAGTATGTTGTTAAATTCGTTGTCAAATAGAAGACATCTAGTGGTTCAAGACACACCTTCCTCAAACATGTCAATTAAGTGTATTTCTCTTTTTTTAATTATGCTTATATGCATCTGTGTGTTCTAAATGTGGTTTGTCTCCCAAGAGTTCACCTATTAGAAACTTAGTTCCCCATCACAGTGGTATTAAGAGATGATGGAACCTATAAGGGGGGGAACCTAGTGGGAGGTAAATAGATCATTGGGGACACCGCCTTTGGAAAAGATTAATGTAACTCTAATCCTAAATTGATACTCCAAAGACCAAATTGTTATAAAAAGTGCAAGACTGCCAGCACCACCCCTGGCTTCCTGTCTCCCTGGGTGATCTCTCCTTTGTGCATTCTCCCATTGTGATGCCATCCACCATGATGTGATGTAGCCAGGGGGGCCCTCACCAGAAGCTGACTCAATGGGACTGCCCGATCTTAGACTTTAACCCTCCAAAAATATGAGTTAAATAAGTTTCTTTTCTTTACAGATTACCAAGCCCCAGGAATTTTGGTACAGCAATGAAAAATGGGCAAATACATTGTCAATGGAAACATAGTTAAAAAAAATTCAATGAAAATGTCTTTTCTGTTTAGGAAGGGAATAAAGCAAATCTTACTCATTTTCATGAAACACACTCTAATTCTGTAGAAACAATGATACATATAATATAGTATGATGTTTATGGTTATGGGTTTTAAGGCTTTCTCAAAGCCTTAAAAATCCCTGGAAGACTCAAATCTAGAATGACAGTTTAAATCCAAATTTACTTGCTTTTGTCAGTTTGAATGAGATTCTCAATTTGAGGGCAATACAGGTCTTATAGAATTCTCCTATTTTCATGTATAATAGGTCTCTTTTATTACAAAATTCATCACAACCTTAGTTTACAAAGCAGTGTGCAAAGTATTAGACATACAGCTCTTACAAACAACTGTAGAGCACAGTTTAAATGTTCATAAATGATACATTTGGAGCAAATCAACTCTAGAGCTAGTAGATGAAAAGCTGAGTTGTTATTACATGCAAACTTAGAGCAAAACTGCCCTCTATGGTGACAAAGTACCAAGTAAGGCTTAAGTTCCAAGTCTGAGTCGTTTCTGGTGGTACTGGGGCTTGAACTCAGGGCCCCATGCTTGCTAGGCAGGCACTCTACCACTTTAGCCACTCTGCCACCTCTGTTTTTTGTTGGATATTTTCAAGATAGGGTCTCATGAACGATTTGCCTGGGCTGGTTTTGAACCGTGACTCTCCTGATTTCCACCTCCTGAGTAGCTAGGATTACAGGCATGAGCCACCTGTGCCTAGCTTGTGCCCTTTCTAATCTTGTGTTTTAGGCATGTTACTTAGTTTCTCCAATCCTTACTTACTTCAACTATGAAGATTGAGAAAATAAATAGTCACACCTACTTGATCAGGATGGTGTGAGGAATCTGTGCTAACAGGTGGATTATGTAGTGCACAGTGCCTGGCATGTAATAGGTGACTAATGAGTGTGAGCACCATTAGTATTTTCTGAAAAGGAAATTTGTGATATTCAAAAACTCAGAAAAATAAATAAATATTCTATTTAGAACAAGAAAAGAGAAAAACAGTCAATTTTTTTCTCTTTATAGGGCTCACATGTTGAACAAGTTGTAAATTCTCTGAAGAAGGAGAAACACTCCTATCTTTGGCAAAGACAAGCACAAACCCAAATGTGTGGTTGACTTCCAAGTTGTAGAAATGATTCCTTCTGGAGATAGACTCCTTTGCTATTGTAGATGTACGAGTTTTGCTTTTAATAGCAGTCTTTTTCTTAGAAAGATCTCTTCATGAATGATCTCCCCAGAGAATTTCCTAACTGCTACTAACCTCTAAGTTGGAATACCATTTTTCAACATCCAGCTTCTAGAATGTATGGAATTTTTTTTCTAATACAGTAGTAAGTAAAGTTGTCCAGAAATGTTCAAATGTTGGATTTGAAGCTAATCTGATCTGAGCCAGGTTTATAATCACGTGTGCCCTTGGCCTAGTCATTCCTTCCCTGGTCCTCCTGGCCAGGTGAATAAATGTAAGGGAATGGACTAAGTAAATCCTAAAATCCTTCCCACTCCTTATATTCTAAAAACCAATGCAATTCTATCCCCTCTCGGCCATCAGAGAAAGAGCTGTATTTTATGGAATGCATCCTAGTCTTTCTTAGCAATACTTTTGTGTTTATTAACTAAATGAATAAACTTGGGTAAATAATTATTTTAAGCTAATTTTGGAGTTATCCTCCACTTCCCGGCTTAAAATGAAATGGACTTAAGTTCTATTCTTATGGCAATTTCTTTGAAGAGAGCACTTTCCTTGTTTTCCAGATGGTTCTAACAGTATTTTCCCTTTGATATGGAAGTAATATGACAGGAAGCTTTTATTTTCTTCCTTGAATTAACTAAAGATGGAGTTTACCACTACTTTTACCTTTAATTAACTAATAACCAGAGAAACTACAAATTCAGGACATGAAGTATGCAGTGATTCCTACCCATTCTTGTACTTTTCATGACATTTTAAAATGACACTTGGTCCTTGGTGTGAGGACATTTGAGATTTCTCAAGTGAAGATAGACATTTCCTTTAGGTTCCTTTTCTTTAACCTCTTTGTTCCTGACTATTTATTTATTGGTGGTACTGAGTTTTGAACTCAGGGGCTTCATCTTGAGCCACCCTTTTTGCCTGGGCTGGCTTTGAACTGTGATCCTCTTGATCTCTGCTGCCTGAATAGCTAGGATTACAGTGCCCGGCTCCATTTTTTTAAAAAGTGCTATGAATTCAAACTGTTGGGTTGATTGACAAAAAACTGTCCCTGCCAGGAAGTGTCCAACCCTGTCACTGCGTGCCCACTTCTCGCTTCAGATCCAGGCTTCAATGTAGGATTTGCAAGAAGACTTTGTGGCTACTGGGGTTAGAGGAAGTACAGACCATGAGAAATTATGTTGACTCATGCATGTTTTACCCTCAGTTCCATTTGTTAACTTCCCTGACCCCCTGTTTTGTTGCTGCTGTTTGTTTCATACCTACAAAATGAAGATAATCCTCATTGCTAAAGAGATTAGCTAACATTACACTTTTGTTTTTATTTTTTTTATTGTTTTATTATTCATATGTGCATACAAGGCTTGGGTCATTTCTCCCCCTGCCCCCACCCCCTCCCTCACCACCCACTCCACCCCCTCCCTCTGCCCCCCACCCCCTCAATACCCAGCAGAAACTATTTTGCCCTTATCACTAATTTTGTTGAAGAGAGAGTATAAGCAATAATAGGAAGGAACAAGTGTTCCTGGTTGAGATAAGGATAGCTATACAGGGAGTTGACTCACATTGATTTCCTGTGCATGTGTGTTACCTTCTAGGTTAATTCTTTTTGATCTCATCTTTTCTCTAGTTCCTGGTCCCCTTTTCCTATTGGCCTCAGTTGCTTTTAAGGTATCTGCTTTAGTTTCTCTGCGTTAAGGGCAACAAATACTAGCTAATTTTTTAGGTGTCTTACACTTTTAAAATGTCAAACAAAATGTTTGGATCTTAGGTGATCAGTAAAGGGTGGTAGCTTTCCTTTTCTGCTCACAAATGATCTTCCTTTGGAAGAGTGAGGCCCATAGTTCTGTGATTGATGACAAGTATAAAATGCGGAAGTACTAGAGAAAAGGTTAGATCAAAAAGAATTAACCTAGAAGGTAACACCCACGCACAGGAAATCAATGTGAGTCAATGCCCTGTATAGCTATCCTTATCTCAACCAGCAAAAACCCTTGTTCCTTCCTATTATTGCTTATACTCCCTCTACAACAAAATTAGAAGTAAGGGCAAAATAGTTTCTGCTGGGTATTGGGGAGGGGGGGAGGGAGGGGCGGAGTGGGTGGTAAGGGAGGGGATGGGGGCAAGGGGGGAGAAATGAACCAAGCCTTGTATGCACATATGAATAATAAAAGAAAAATGAAAAAAAAAATGCACAAAACTGGCAGGCAGGGTCCAGAGGTTGAATTTCCTTCTGAGAGGCTATGGCAGAAAGATAACCAGCTTGCCCTCCAATCTTCTGCTCCACTCCTTACTAAGCACTTGTGGAGCTCAATCAGTTCAGAAGAATGTTAGAAGGATGTCCACAGGAAGAGAAAAGAAGGCAACAGTTGCTGAGACTTGGCTTCTCTTCATCTATGGCATGGGCATGGTGGTACAACTGCCTTTCCTATATTACAAAATTGAGACAAGGCTTTGGCATGTCTGGTTGTTAGCAGGCTGGTCAGATGGGACCTTCAGATGGGCTAGGTCATCTTTGTTCCTCATGGTCTTTTGCCTTGTTGGCCAGAGCTTCTTCATATGATAGTCTTGGAGTCCCAAAACAGCAGGAGAGTAGGTGCCATAACACTTTCAAAGTCTCTGCTTATGTCACATTTGCTAAAAATTCCATTGGCCAAAGCAAATCACATGTTTAATCCAGGCTCAAGGGATAGAAAACTTGACTCTGGCCTTTACGGGTTAGGATCTTCAATGTCATATTGCTAAGATGTATGTAGAGGCACAAGCCCATGATCTGGCTTGAGAAGTTTAAATGAGAACAATCATGTATTATCCACTTTGTTTTGCTGTTACAAAACACCAGAGGCTGGGAACTTCATAAAGAAAAGAGATTTATTCTGCTCACAGTAAAGAAGATTTAAGAGCATGGTGCTGGCACCTGTTTGGCTCTGGCAAGGCCTCATGGCCTTGGTATCCAATAGTGGGAGTTCATGCAGAAGACACATAGCAAAACAGAAAGGGAGAGTGAGCGATTCAAGAGAGCTGCCAGGTTCTTTTATAACATGGGATTTCTTGAATGAGTGAGAAAGTACTCCCTTGAAGAAAGCATTAATTCTTCTCAAAGACCTAATCAGCTCCTGCTAGACCTCACCTCTCAACATTGCTACACTAGGGACTTAGCTTCCAGCTCATGAACTGTTAGGGACAAATCACATCTAACCCTTTTTTTTAATCCCCCTGTTGGATTTGACCAGCAGCTTCAAACGAGCTCCAGATGATCTCTGGTTCTTTGCTCAGCTTAAGAGACTACTCATCACACAAGAACTTTTCTGTATCAATGTTAGCCAAACCTTTCCCACAATGCTTCAGACATTGGTATCAATAACTGAGAGCAAAGCCATTGTGTACATGGACTTGTGAAGTGGCCTTGGTCAAACTGTGTCACATAGTGCTCCCTCACTGTCCCACACACACAGGGAAAAATAGGCTGAGGCCAAGTAATAGAATATATTTGTGCATGGAGCAATAATGGCACAGTGGACTTACCTTATCACAGAGAAGGGAAGCAGACATGCTTTGATTATCTCAGAACTATTGACAATAATGCACCCTGAGGGGGAGGCTTTTATCTGGCCCATATGACAATGCTGAGTGCAGTGTAGTGAATCAGGTGCCAAACTCTGGGAAGATTAATGTGAACAAAATAGGCGAACCTCTACCTTTTCAGAACACTGAGTCAAATGACATAGAAAAGCATTTAAGAGCATGTCCAGGTAGATATATTCATACAAAATACCTAAATACATAAGTATATAAATGAAGAGAGGCATAAAGAAAAGGGAGATGGATGTATAAGAGAGGGTAGTGGGTGATAGCAGTTAATCTAGATGGTGCAATTATGGATGACCTCTTTGACAGAGTGACATGTCAGCTATGAGGTGAGGGATGAACATGAATGAGCATATTATATGTAAGAGAAAAAGAAGCCAGTCGTAAGTCAGAAGGATTGAACTAAAGCTCAGATAATACAGAATTGTATAACAAGAAAACACACTAGGGTATGTCCTGAAAAAGAGGAAAACTAATACTCAAACATTTTAAAAAAAATAAAAATTGCTTTATCTAGATTCTCCATCAATGTTTCCTGATGTTTTCCTTTTAACTTATTGCTAGATTTGAACATCTGCTTTAAATTATCATCCTATTGTAAAGACTGTGCTCCATAAGCAGAATAAAAAGCAGAATAATAGCATAAACTTTCACAAGTTGAAGACCACATGTTCAGCTGATGCACTATTCAGAATGAATTAGGAAAGGAAAAACCAAATGTCCTGGTGTCTGGTGATACCATCCCGATTTACAGCATTCTAATGATTTGTAGAGCTAATGAACAAATAGTCTTACTCATGCATGCACTTGTATTTCCTAATGGGATGTGGATGTTCCACAAAGGACCAAATACTTCCTCTCTTATAAGAGCCTAGTTGAGTTCCTCTGTTACAGTTGCTGTCTTCTCACCTTTGAAAAGGATCATGATTCAGTATGCAAAGCACAGACTGCATCAATCATTTCATTAGTATTCATATTCAAAGCAAGGTTCTAGGCCCAAGTTTTACAATCACAGACCTGCTGATATTCTGGCTGTTTTGTATTGTAGGAAGTTGAGCAGCACCCCTGGCCTCTACCTACCAGATGCCAGTAGAATGCACATCCAACCCTTCTCCCCCTCCCTCAGGTCTCCAGATTTGTCAAATGTCCCCAAGGGGGCAAAATCATTCCCAGTTGAGCATTTCTGTTCTACTTATTCTGTCAGAAAATACAAATCTTGCTGCTGTTTAACTAATTTCTAGATTAAGAAGCTGATGACTGGCTTGTTTTAGCACCTTATGAAGAATAGAGAAAATGTGAATCTCGCTAATAACATGCTCTTTTTATCCAGTTCTATCCCAAAACAATCTAATTACTTTAGAGTCTTAATATTTTCCTCAAAATTGAGGGAAAGAAAAAAAGTTCTGAAGCATGACATTTCAAATGAGATACTTCTTACAAAATAAGCAAAATAAGATGATTTTTGCAAATGTTGCTGCAAAGGAGGAAAAAATGTACTCACTAATTGTGAATCAGACACAAGTTTCTTGTTTGGCAGTTAGTCCCATAAAAATGTAGAAAAGGTAACTAATAATCTAGGAAATGCACAGTACCCCTAGAATATATCTGAATATCTTAAAATAATATCACCTGGTTCCCTTTTATGGATGTTTCTGTATAATGAGTCAGTGTATGTAATTCGTAATTCCATTCCTTCTCCTGCCTTATCCACACACGACACTATATTGCTCAGTGGCAAAACCGCACCATAAAACAATTCATCTTTTTCAGAATACATCAGCAGCTAAATAATCTAATTGGGTGGAAAGGACTTTAAAAAGGGTTATTTTCTCAGTTTGTAGACAAAACCGTGAAATATGAGAGCCAAAACCATAAAATATGAGAGCAAAAAGGACTGAGCTTACCCAGTGGTGGTTAGCTGCTTGGTGACGATTAGTTAGCAGGGAGTTGCTAATGTATCTATGTGACCCACAACTGGCTAGCAAAATGTTTATCTCAGAAATATAAGTCTCAGTCCTTGGAACATTTATAGGTCATTAGGAATGACAAAAGAAAAAATCTGTGTAATCTTGGTCTAGCCTTGACTAACATTCATTGACCATGGGAAATAAATGTAAATTCCTTCCTGGCTATCAAATGCAACTGATGCATTGCTAAGCAAGTCCTCACTAATATGTTGCCACAGAGGGAAAGAAGGTAGGAAACAAAGTAGTAATGAAAAAAGAGACCCATTTTTCAGTTTCTTTCAATTCTTTTCTCTTCAAAACATTTTCCCATCTGTCATTAAGAGTTATACCCTTGACAATATCAAATGAAAAATTAGAGTTATTCTCTTGATAACAGCAAATGAAAAATAGCAACATGGATACAGTTTGCCAAACATTGAGCTTAAAACCATATTTAATTGAAAGTGAATGTATTATACACATACTACATTCAGTATACTATTATGCTATTTTGCCTTCTATTTATTTGTAACAGCATTTTTTGTAAGTTATCACTTAATAAAATAGGGCAATTTGTTCTGAAATGTGAATGATAGCTGAATAGATGGTTTAGCCTTATTATAATATATGACAGCTCTGGAGGCTAAAGATGGGGCAGTTTTATACCTCTGGAACCTAAATGTAAGTGAAAACACTCCCTGATACCCTAAAGCCAAACTTCAAAATTTGTCCCTTAAGTCTCCATTAGTCTGCTTAATCTTCCTGCATTTATATTTCTTGGCATGTTTGGTTACCACATACCTTTATAGAGCTGAACAGCAACCTAAGAACAGGTTGGAAGACCTATGGGAAGGGGAAAGTTGTCAGGTAGCAAAGGGTGTCCTGTTGGAAGTTAGAGTTAAGTTATTGTCATCCTGGCAGCAAAGACCCAAAACTCTAATCTAGCTATATTATGCCACAGTAGACCAGGTCATTATAACTATGAGAGAATCAGAGTGCTGGGTGGGAAGAGCTTCACAGTCTACCCGTGTCTTCCTTTGGCTTCCCAATGCTTTCTTCCATGTCTGTCAAGTGGTCTTCTTGCAGATGTTTAACACTCATGAAGAACGGAAATGTGTTATATTCTGACCCATTCGAATAATTGAGAAAGAAGAAGACAAGGCTGAGGACAGAACCCTCTGGCACATAACAGAAAATATCCACCTTGATGGCACCCATCCATTAACCAACTCAATACACAAGAGTTGGTATTACTTGGTTCTTCCTCAAGGCTAATCTATACCTGTACCATGTCTACAGGTTACTAATCTAACAATTGTGAGAATAATGGAGGTAAACTTTGCCTCACATACTTACTCTCAGGGAATATACTGACTTGTAAGTTTAGTGATAGATCATGATCCCTTTGGAACACATTCTGGAAATGCTCAGGTTGACTTTAAGTTTGGAGGTCAAAAGCCTCATTTCCTCATCCCTTGTGAACCCAGGATGAATTAAATGCATGATGACTTTAGTCAAAAAGAAAAGTTAAATTGTACTTAACAGCTCCTATTCACAGAGATAAGAATAAAAGTGTTATGTTTTAGAACACTTTCATAAAAAATGGATTAAAATGAAAAAGCATCCTATCTGAGGTCACTTCACTTATATGGAAAATTCATTTACTAGAGATTCCTCAACCCTTAATCATGCCATTTATAGGAAATAACTGTGGTTTAGTGGTTCTCAATATGTGGACCCCAAACTAGCAGCATCGTCATCACCTGTAAACCTGTTAGAAATACAGAATCTTGGACCTCATCCAAGACCTACTTACAGAATCAGTATCTCGGGGGTGGGGCAAGCAATTTCCGTTATAACAACCCTGCAGTTGATTACAGTGCAAACTAAGGTTTGACAACAACTACTGTAAAGGCTGAAATAGAATGGGACTGTAATGCTCAGCTTTACTGAGTGCCTAACTTAATGATAATGTTGCTGCTGCTATTTTAATACATAACCTTGTCTGAGCATTCACAGTGTACTTAAGCTTTGTGCTAAGTAATGTAGATAGCATATCACTTAATTGTCACATGCATCCAAACTGTATTGTTATTGCTATGTTTTATGTGGAATAATGAAGTTGAGGAATATTAAGCAATTTGCCTAAGGTCAGCAGTAATTTGCAGAGTTGATATAACAAATTAAGTCTAATAGATAAAAGATACACACACACACACACACACACACACACACACACATTCTTTCTTCACTGTGATGCTATGTGACCTTCCAGAATTAAAAAAAAAGTCTCTCAACTCAAATTCCATCTTCACCTCCACTTTGTAAACTCCTAAGAACTGTCAGTAAACATACCCCTTTGACCACCTTCTCATCAGCAAACCAGCCATTGGGCCCCTGAGCTACATCCTGACCCTTCCAATTTCCTTGGAGCTCTAGAGATAAAATTCTCAGGATAATTAATTGAGACTGGTTTTTCTCTCAAGTGAAACAAATCTTCTATTCTTTCATTGTACATAAAAATGGGCCCCTTACCATAATTACATGCTAGTTTCAAAGCTGGAAGAGATGCTCTGTGGGTACCACTGACATCACTGCTACTCAAAGGGTTTATGTAGGCCACCAGCAGCAGTCTTGTGCTGCTCACTTGCTACCTGCAGAATCTTAGTCCCCACCCAACTTGCTGAATAAGAATCCGCATTTTAACAAGATTCCCCCCAGGGGATTCTATGCCTATTGAAGTTCAAGAAGTACTGTCTCATCTAGATCTATCCCCTCATTTCACCGAGGACATAAAAGAACCAATTCAGAGTCACAGTTAAACTGGAACTGACCCCAACTTGAATATTTTTTTCTCTATATCCCTACAGCCTTCAACTATGGGATAGCAAAATAATACTACTTGCTAAAATTATCCACAGCTTTGTATATCCTGGACACTGTGCTAATCACTTTATATGGATTATCTCATTTACTACTGTTCTCCTCCTATCAAGTCAGTATCATCTCCATTTTTTCTGATAGGGAAACTGAGGCCCAGAAAAATTTAAGTACTTGCCCTAAATCACGTGATTACCAAATAGCAAATCAGAAATCAAAACCCTTGTAGCCTAATTTTGAAATCAGTCTGTAACTGTTTGCCTACTATATCCTTTTATCTTTTCCCATGATCACAAAATCTCCTGTCTGTTTATCTATCTGTCTGTCTATCTATCTATCTATAGTTGTTGGGAGAGATACCCGATTTTGGTTGAGAGTCTTTATGTCTCTTTCTTCTATTAATCTCAACAATAGCAGTTTTTCCTCATAGCTATTTAGAAAAGGAAGCAAAAGATCCCTTATCATCTACCCACCTTCTCATCCCTTTTAGTTCAGTTGCCCTGCCCTCCAAGTCTTCCTTCTTAACCCCATTCCAGTCACCTCAGGAGCCAGGTTGATAATCACTGCGGACTAGTGGTTAGAAAGATAAGAAGGCTGTTGAACTTGTTCCACAGAAGCACTCAAAAGATAGAGGAAAAGTCTGGGTATGGTGGCTCAACCCTGAAATCCTAGCTACTTGGGAGACAGAGATCAGAAGACCATGGCTCTAGGCCAACCCTGGAAAATTTCACCAGACCCCTCTCAATCAATAGCTGGATGTGGTAGCCATGCCCATTGTCCCAGCTATGCAGGGAAGCACAAATAAGATTGCATCCAGGCTGACCTGGACATAAAACCGAGGCAGGGTAGACTTAGGGAGAGTTCGGGACTTTTAAAAACCATTTAGGCTGATTTAGAGGCCCTCTCTCACCCCTCCCTGACCAGTCCCCTCTGAGCCCAGAGAGCTCCATTTCAGTAAAGTACAGTGGAAATTTCCTCCCTCATGGACTTGGGGTACCTGAGAATTAGTATAGGTATATGCATGAGTCCATCCAGATCCTCTCCCTGGCCTGAAGGCCATTGAGAACAGGGAGTGACACAGAATTTCTCCTTACCTCCAAGTTAAGGATGACATAAAAATGATCTAAAATAAAATCTTTCCCTTTTTCTGGCACATGGCACCTGCATTCCACCTGCCTGAGACTTTACCTGTAATTCCCTTCCCCTTCCCTGACTACACCCTCGTGTCCTGCCTGGATACTTCCATGTGGAACACAAAGAATTTGGGAATCTTCTGATCAGAGACTGCCTACAGCATTTTGTCTACAGCAAAATGAGACCCTATTTCAAAAATAATCAATTCAAAATAGGCAGAGTGGCTCAAGTGATAGAGTGCCTACCTAAAAAGCACAAAACCCTGAGTTCAAGTCACCAGTACTGTCAAAAAGACAAAACAAAACAAACCAAAAACAAAAGAATAAAAAAAGCCGGCATCTGTGGCTCACATCTGTATTCTAGCTAATTGGGAGGCTGACATGAGGAGGATCGCAGTTCAAGGCCAGTCCAGGCAGATAGTTTGAGAGATCCCATCTCCAAAATAACAAGAGCAAAATAGACTGGAGTTGTGGCTCAAGCGGTTGAGTGTCTGCTTTGCAAGTGTGAAGCTGTGAGTTCAAACCCCAGACCCACCAAAAAAGAAAAAAAGATAGGGGAAAGAAGAGTTTTGGAACAGTTCTGAGAGAGCCATACTTTAGGTAAAATAATTGCTTTTGTGTGCCTTCTTGAAAACCCAGCATGTAAGAGGTTATTCCCAGCAGAAACTTCTCAATTTAACATCTGAAATCCAACCCAAGGTTAAACTGGAAACAGTCAGTATTATGGTCTCATATAATTACAAAAGTTCCACTTCTTTGTAGAACATTTTAAAAAGTGTTCAAATATTTTAGAGTAAAATGATGTTCTTTCTTTACCATAAGCTGATACATCCCCTTTGCACTGTGCATACATATTAAATAAGCAAAAATGATCCCGGGAAAAGCCTCAGTTTATAAAAACACCTAAACCAGAATATGAATTCTCAATTTAAATTTCAGCTCACATTTTTTTTTTTGGTGGTGGTACTAGGCTTGCTAGGCAGGTGCTCCACCACATAAACCACACGCCAGCCCAAATTTCAGTTAACCATTAAGCATTATGAAATAATATTCCATCTTCACAAAAGCCAATTTTTATACAACTTTTCAGAATATGATGAAATGCATATACTTTTGTTTGGGTCATACTATAAGAGATCTTTGTCTGCCTAGATCTTTTGTGGATCTAGACAATAAACAAATTTAGAAATTGCTGCTATGTGAACCATAAGTAATATGGCTGTGTAGACCTCTTAAAACCACAAAGGACAGTACTTCAGAGTTTTATTCATACCTTGCAACAAGCTCAGTTCAGTTATTGATGTTCCCCATAAGGTCTGGACACCACACACACAGACATACAGAGCCTTTGATTCTAAATATTTCTGCTAACCTGCAGATTACCTGAAGTAAGAGCCCTGCCTTCATTTATGTTTAATTTCTCTAATTATGGAAATAGGTTTTCTTGCCTTATTAAATGTTTGCTGAAATAAATATCACACCTTAACTACATATAGCTAGAATTTCTGTTGTGGACTTTATTTAATGAGAAATGGAAAAAAATTGTGCATTTTGTGGGACAATAATTTTCAATCTCCTGATTTTGTGATTTTTAAGGGATGGCTATAATGCCATATAGTTCTCTGATTTTATTTCTTTGGTACAAAAAAAGCAAAATGAATGAATTGTGATTGAGCCCTGGAAGCCAGTTGCTTGCATATGTAATAGATATTTTAAATTACCCAATAAACACAGCTGCAGTTTTTCAGACTGACGGCCTAGAGAAGCATGCCGACTGGGGAGTAGGGGGTATTTGGAGCTCTAAATTTAAGTGTGTTATTATGAGCTGCGATAGACAATCATCCCGCCTTATTGAAATCTCTGGGCAACTAACTCTAAAACAAGAGTGAGTCAAGTTTCTTATCTATGCCCAGCTCTGAAGAGGCAAGCTTAGCTGAAATCTTAAAAGTTGAGAAATTGTACTTTATGGCATGTCTTTGACTGTTACGTGTATGAAGTTACCAGAAGGTTAATAATATTTTAGGAACAGTTTATATTTAAATCATCCCTGTGTAAGGTATTTCAAAAGTAGTGTAAAGAAATATAAATCATACTTTATTGCAGGGTGAATAGTCCCATTCAGGAAAAAAAATGAAAATATTTATAGCTGTATTTATTTATGTATATACACATAAATACATAAACATGTATACTAAAAGCTTTGTGCCTGAATTTTAGCTTAAGAAGCAGTGACAAAAGGTAAAACTTAAAGTTTGTTTTTGTTAATATTTTAATTACCCATACTGGAGGAGAAAAGATACCCTAAAAATTTGTTTGCTAAGTTTTGTTACTTAATTTAATGAGAAATATGTTTTATTATTTGAACAGTTATTTCCTAAAGCTATACATTCAACACCATCTTTTAAACATTCTTAATATCACTTAAAATATCTTTAAGAGAATAATCACTGATTAGATAGCAAAATCCTATTTTATGCCACTATTCAAAGTAAATCAAATCAGGGAAGTTTTACATATCAAAAAAATGCAAAAAAAATCACCGTACCCTATTACTAATTCAATCATTTCAATAGAAAATTGGAACTAAAGGCAAAGTTTTCATTTGGCCATTTTTTTCCTAAGGCTGGCTAGATTTAGGAAGGAACTAGAGACAAAAATCTGGACTGGATAACTTGCATCATAAATTATCTTCTTTTTGTACAACACCAGCAAATTATAAGTCCCAGTTCTTTTCTGTGGGTAAGCAATACTGTTATGGTTTATTGTCTTCCATGATCACTTCAAGAAATTTAACCTAATCACTGTCTTACCCAAACAACACTGAATAATACACATTACCACAACAAAGAACAGAATAGGTAGCCTGTCTCTGTACCCCAAGTATGTCAAATCAGATGGATTTGGGCGGTGATCACATTGTGAATAATTCCTGATTCTTCTACTTGCCATCAGAAATGTTTGCAATTAAGAATCAATTATTTTTAATTGAAGAGGTTTGTTTTTTATGTTTCCTTCAAAGAAATAACACTCTAACATTTTTTTCAGACTACAATTCATTAAAAATAACATATTTTTCATTTTCTTGCTGTATTAATATTTTATTTTCCATAAAACAAATGCATCAAATATATAAAAAAATCAAAAGCTTGCTAAGCCTTCCTTTGACTCTCAGTACTTGAGCCACTCCAGGAATCCTCATACACTGTTGGTAGGACTGTAAATTAGTACAACTATGGAAAACCATGTGGAAGCTCCTCAAAAAACTAAAAATAGAACTGACATATGATCCAGCAATTCCACTCCTAGGGATATACCTAAAAGAATGTGAGTCAGGTTACAATAAAGGCACCTGCACACCCATGTTTATTGCAACATTGTTCACAATAGCTCAGCTATGGAAACAGCCAAGATGCCCCACTACCGATGAATGGATTAAGAAAATTGGTATTTATATACAGTGGAAAATTTTATTCAGCCATAAATAAGAATGAAACTTTGTGATTTGCAGGTAAATGGATGGAGCTGGAGAACATCACCTTAAGTGAATTTAGTCAGGTTCAGAAAGCCAAAGGCTGCATGTTTTCTCTCATATGTGGAATATAGGCCCAACACAAATATAAGCAATATCATCAAAAACAGGTCACACTAAAGAGAGGTCTCATACTAGAGAGGGAGGGTAAAAGAAGAAAGTTAAGAAAGTGAATATGGTTGATGTACTTCCTATGCATGAACAAATACAGAATTTTTAAACCTGTTGAAATCATCATCATAAGAAGACAAAGATAGAAAGGAGAAAAATAGAGGAGATGAACCAGATGAATTCTGGTTATGATACATATATACATGGAAATGTTACAAGGAAACTCCCTGTGTAACTGTCTTAAACAAACAAAAATGTCATTTTTTTTCTTTTACAAAATTGGAGAACAGGAGGATAGAACATGTCATGTCCTGTCTGGATGGTTGGTACCAGGGTTTTTGTTCCAGTGAGGAGAGGGTGTTGGAGAGTGAATATGTTGCAAATACTGTATACACATGTATGTGAATGGAAAAATGATACCTGTTGAAACTATTCCTGGAATGGGGGAAAGAGGAATAAGGGAGAATGCTGGAGGGGGGTGTATTTAAGCATGATATATTTGATATATTGTAAGAACTTTTGTAAATGCCACAATGTACCCCCATACAACAATTTAAAAATTTAATAAAAACAAATAAGAAATAGCAAAAGTATCACTTTCTACTGCTTCCACTTAATCCAACATTACCAAAAAAAGGGAAAATGAAAGAATGCTTTTTCTTCAGTAACAAATCAAATATAGTCAATATTTTGGACAAATGAACAGTTACAAAATTCCTCATTGTGATGGAAGTATCGGTTGACTCAGAGTACTCTAGAGCTGGAAGGAATGATAGAGGTCACCTTGTAGGAACCTTCTTGCATGGCAGGTAGTGAAAACTGAGATTCCCAAGATGGGAACCATTGACTTCAAACTGTTGTTAAGTCCTCAAAAGTGCAACTACTTCTGTCTTTGCAGAAAGTAGACTGTCCCTGAATATCTTTTCCCCCTTCTCCCATGGCAATACATTTTCTAGCTAGACAGGTAGCTGTCTGTAATGAAGACTACATTCCCTAGCATTCCTTGTTGCTTCTCTGGTCAGGTGCATAAATTCTGGGCAACAGAAAAAAATGTGGTGTGATGCACCTGGGAAGTTCTCATGTGTTGTCCCTCATTTTCCATTCTTCTCCTCTTCCTGCTAGCTGGAGCATTCTTACAATGGCCAGACCTGGGGCAGTCATATTGGGAAACAAGAATGCAGGGTGCCTGTGGAACAGCACCAATGATCCAAAATTTTATAGAGGAGAGTCTTATAGAGAAGAGACTTTTAGATGAGATTATCTAAAAAGAAAAACTTTCTCTCATTTAAACAATGGCTAAGGTTTTTTTCCCTATTACTGCTAGTCAAACCCAGTCCTAAATCCTAATTCTGGGTAGTCAACAGATGTCTGAGCAATCTGAAAGTCATCCATCATCTTTACCTTCCTCCATATCCAACCCAGCTGTGGGTCCTATCAGTTTTATTTCCTGATGTTATACACTTGTCTTCATTTCCCTCCACCCATGTGACATGAATGAAGCTCTTTCCTTGTCTGGCTTAGACTATAGAGTAGTACCCCCTACCTGGGTTTTGCTTTCTGCTATCTCAGTTACTCCTGGTCAACTGTGGTTTGAGAATATTAAAAGCAAAGCTCTAAAAATAAGCAATTTATAAGTTATAAATTGTCACCATCCTTCTTGCCTTGGATGTGAAACATTCTTTTGCCCAGGATATCCATACTGTATAAGCTACCCACCCATGAGTCATTCAGTAGCTGTCTCAGTTATCAGATTGACTGTTAACAGTGTCACAATATTTGTGTTGGAGTACCCTTTTTTACTTAATGGCCCCAAAGTGCAACAGTAGTGATGTTGGCAACTTTATTACATTATATTGTTGCGTTTTTTCTATTTTATTATTATTGTCTTAAATCTGTTACTGTGCCTCATTTAGAAGCTAGAATTTATTGCAGGTATATGTGTATAGGAAAAAAGTAGTATGTATAGGGTTTGGTACTATCTGAGAAGTCAGACATTGACTGGGGGTGGGGTCTTGGAAGCCATTCTCTCTAGATAAGGGAGACTATTGTATATATATATACTTTTTTTTTTTTGCGGTACTGGGGTTTGAATTCAGAGCCTTA
This sequence comes from Castor canadensis, assembly GCF_047511655.1. Taxonomy (NCBI): domain Eukaryota; kingdom Metazoa; phylum Chordata; class Mammalia; order Rodentia; family Castoridae; genus Castor; species Castor canadensis. The sequence goes on along the minus strand of NC_133395.1, from coordinate 102,258,342 downwards.
CACTTGCTAGGCAGGTGCTGTACCACTGGAGCCACTCCACCAGCCCACAACCATTGTACCTTAAAGCTTTCCAAATTGCCTTGCCATAGCACATCTCTTTCCATTTAAAACTTGCTTTCTGTTTCTTTTAGAAGGACCCAAATCCTTGACACGGTCTATAGGCCTCATTTTACATGATTTTCAGCTTCACTATCAGCGCTCCCTGTTTCCATCCCATCTCTACTGGATTCACTTCTAGAAATCCTTCTGGAATGTCTACATTAAATCTCCCATTGTTCTCCTGAAGGACCACGACTTCTCTACTCTTGTACTAAGCACAGCCTATCTCTCCTACTAACTTGTAAGCCCCAAGAAGGCCGGCACTGTGAATATTTTGCACACTGGAATGCATGTCTAACATCTTGCCTGGTATATAAGAGATGTATAATAAGTATTTGCTGAGTGAATAAGTAGCAAAAAGCCAATGCTGGGATTTGGAAAACCATGGGGCTGGCAGTGAATGAGTTTTAAAGGACAAAAAGAAAGAAAGAAAGGAGGGGAGGGACTTCAAATACTGCAAAAGATGTTTTATGTTTACTATATAGAATAGTCATATTGGCCAGGGGTCCAAAACTCTGGTTTCAATTCCACTTCAAGAGTTGTAACATACTGCCTGGACAGCTTGGCTAAAAGAGGGATCCTGCATACTAGTCTAGTTTAGGTTACCCCTGGGAATAGGAAATGTTATTGCAGGACAATAGTTCTAAAATGGTGGTCCCCAGACAAGCAGTAATCCAATGCAAATTATCAATTCTCACTCAACCCTACTGAACTGTCAACCCTGGGGCTGGGACTCAGCAATCTAAGTTTTAATAAATCCTTCAGATGATTCTGTTTTTTAAAGGATCCCAGGGAAGTTTGGGGGCTACAGGAAATGGACGGACTGTAGTGCTCTGGAGCATGGAGACTCCTGGGCATTCTGGATATCTCAGCTAAGGAAAGATGGACAGATAGTAGGCATAGTGGTTGTTGTTGGCTGGTATATCCATCCTTTGCCCTCTGTGGTATGTTGACTGGTAAAGTCCCATAGATGTCCCCTTCTCTAGGGAACCACTAGGGTTAGTCCATAGTGAGTTCAGAAGGTTCCCCTTTTTGCTTCAGAAATATGAGATGGGCTCATATTTCTTATGGAATAAGCTACCCAGCTTCCAGAAGGACCACATTCTTGCTCCCCATTTCTTCCTGCCCTATCCTACTTCCCTCTTTTTCTCCTGAAAACCCTTCCCACAGACATCTAATCACAGGCTCTACTTCTAGAAAACCTGACCTGAAATGCTGGGTTTTAACATTGGACAATTTCAGGGTTTGTATCTAAATTTCCACAATTACTATGTGGCTTTAGGTGAGTTGAGGTAATGTTTCTGTGCCTTACTTTCCTTTTCTGTTAAATGGAGCTAATGATCCCTCCCCTCCCCCCACCCCTATATTTTTGTCGTGGGAGTTCATGGGATGTTCTGTAGTGCAAAAGTCCTCAGCACAGTTCTTGGAGGGTGGTGAGGAGACTCCTTTGATCTTTCCCTGAATTGCCCTTTTGGCCTGGACATGTTTTCCTGCTGTCTGTTTCCTTTGTGCTGACTGCTGTGTGTTTAACATCAGGTTACCTCATCAATGACTGCAAGTCAGAAATATTTTTTTCAAGTGGTGAAGGATAACGAGCCCTAATTATACAATTGTGGGTGGAAATATCTTGGAGAGGAGACTTTGGGAATTCAGAGATCAGGAGAGATGCGTGTTCCAGCCAGGGGCTTTCTTGGGAATTTCCCTACTCAAGTGGCCTCACAGCCACCTTGAAATTAGCAGCTTGGTTCTTCCTAACACTGGGGTGAGCTGGGACACACACACACACACACACACACACACACACACACCACACACACACACACACACACACCATGACCACAGCCCTGCTTGTCTTTGATGTCTGCACTCAGTTGCTCAGTTGTCATGTCTTCACAGAGGCCACTCTGACAAGACCTCTTTAAAGGCACTCCTCCATCCCTTTGCCAGTTGTACAGTTTCCCAGGCACACTTTCACTGCCAGGCATTAGCTTGTGTTGGTGGACATATTGTCTGTCCCTCCTGCCAGAAGTCTGACTAGAGAGACTCAGTGTGTGCTGTTCAGTGCTTTGTGCCCAGCACACAGTGGGTCCTCCTCAAAGACTTGGTCTTGGAGCCACCAGAGCTCATACATTGCTGGTGAGAGGTAAACTGGTAGCACTTCGGAAATACCTTTGCTCCTTCAATGACCAGCAATCCATTCCCACAGCACTGCAAAGGAGTCCCCAGAAGTTACATATGAGAATGCTGGCTCCAGCACTTTCTGTAACAACTACAGAACTAGAAGCCACCCAAATCTTCACAGGAACAAAATGGACAAACTGTGCTACATTCATTCAAAGAAATATTAGATGCAGTGAGTACTAACCACCTTCTATCACAGGAAACAACATGAAGTTAGGAAGTCATAAGAGCACAGTCTATTATTCCATTTGTATCAAGAATGAAAATAGGCAAAACTAGTCTTGGTGATCAGTGTCTGGATAAGGGTTGTCCTGGCTGGAGGGAGATGAGGGGAACAAGAGGGCGCTGGCCTTGTTTGATTTCTTTCCCTTGCTTAGAAAAGCGGGGGAGGGGTGCTCAGAGACCAGGTCCAGGCTCCCTGCTAGCGGGAAGCACGCGCTAGGACTGCAGGACACTCCTCAGAGAGCGATCCAGTGGGGGACCCAGGGGCGCCCCCAACACTCTGCGGCTAGAAACACCGGATGCCAGCTCGGCGAGCGCGGGGATTCTGGGGTCCGCTGCAGGGTGGAGGGAGCCCCATTGCAGCCCGGGAGCCCGCGGTCCGCCAGAGACTCTGGCTCCGGGCGGGGAGGAAGGGGAGGGCGACTGTCCCGGAGTGACCCCGCGGAGGAGGAAGGGCGGGCCCACCGGGGAAGGGAGAGGCCAGGGCTGGGGTCCAGGGAGCAGGGATACCTGGGTCCGGAGCCTGGTGTGGGCAGAGAGTGGAACTGTCCCCAGGAGCCCAGACCCAGAGCGAGGGGGAAGAACTGGAGTCCCCTGAGAGATCTGAACCATGAGCGGGGGATGGGGAGCCCTGCGCTTGGGAGGGAGGAGGGAAGATGGAACCTCCTCACCCTAACCCTGCTTGAGGGGAAATGAGAGGATGCAGGACCCCGCAATTTGGGGACGGGGAGAGAGAGGTGGCCTGGGGACCCTGGAGGCCAAGAATCAGGAGGACATAGGGTTAAGTATTAGAAAAGAGCCAGCGACTTCTCTGAGACCTGGGAGCACTCAGTGGCCACCTTTTGTTGCACACCTGGCAGCCAGTGGCCCAAGCGCGTGCATATTTTCCGTGGCCTGACCTCAGCGGGACGGTCGCCCGGGCTGGCTGGTGTATTCGGCCCCCTAAGTCCCTCCTTTGCACTGATCATTTAGGGGCTTAACAGGCCTTGGCCCGCTTATGATCAAAGACGAAAGTCTGACTGGCTCTGCGGAGGGCTGGCTCTCACCTCCTGGTTTACCCCATCAGTGCTCCAGGGGCGCTGAGTATGGGTGGGGTGGGAGGCAGAGGGGTGGGGTACGTGTTTCCGGAGGTGGGTAGGTTTGCCTGAGCCAATGGCTGAAACAGCAGCACACCCCAGGTTTCTTTTGGAGCATAAAGGTCTCTCCTCCTTGACCCATCTTCCCCCCACCATCACTCCATAGTGCTGGGAATCCTTCTCTCCTGGGGTCAGGTGCCCAGTGAGCACAAAGGCTAGATTGTCCAGCGGGATGATTAGGTCAGCTCAGAACTCTAATCTTGAAGGCACCGCCAAATGGCCACTTCATTTCTCTGTTGTCACTGAAGAGAGAATCTAGTTTGAATTTCCTGAAGTGATTTTAATTTTTACCTGTGTGGGTGGCCAGTGATAACTTCTGATAATACCAAGGGCTTAAAACTTTTGTTAGAAGACCACAGCAAAAGTAGTTCACAGGCTTCTTTCCAGGAGCCAGTGTCAGCTACTTTTCAAAGATCAGTCCTGAAAAACAGAAAACAAACAAGAGTATCTTCTATTTTTACCCATTCCTTTACTTGGTCCTATTTTTTACTTGGCCAAAGAAATACTTGTATGATAATTTCCCCCTTGATTACTAGGTTTAAAAAAAAAAAGACAATCTAGAAAGCATATCAAAGCACTGGCTAGAAGCTAACACAGTCATGAAAAGAAGGACTCCCAAAGCACTGACCTTTGGGAGTCCTGGGACCTGACACTAATTTGCTGGTCAACAGAGCCTAATTTTCTCCCTCTGTTTCTTTGGTAAACTGTGGGTGTTAGTATAGGTGACCTAGATCTCAAAGTTCCTTTAGAGGGAGGTGATAAAAATTTGATTCAAATGTATTTCTATTAGCCGTGTGATTGGTGACAAATTCCCTCGTGTTTTCTGCAGAGGAGTGAATGTCTCAACATACATTTCTTTGCCCTAAATCCCTTTGATCATCTCATACCCCAAGTGCTGTAGGAATGTCTAGCAGGCTTTGTGTTCCATTTGTACCATTTGCAAATGTAATGAGGATTACAGAGGAAGGGAGGGGAGAATGGCTGTAGGATTCTTGGACCAGAGAATCTCACACTTCTCTTTCCATTTTCGCTCTCAATTAGCACACAACTTTTAAAAGTTGGCCAGGAGACAGCAACACTTTCACACATTCATACTAAAATCCATGCTAATCTTTCCCAGGGGATATAATTCAATTGAACTGACATTCTAATAAAATACTGGCAAAGACACAATCACAGTTTCCCTGCAATGCATAATTAAAATAGCACTATGCAGTCGCTTACACTTCAGATAATGGCTTCCTACATATCCTTGGTTATAAAATGTCAGAATTTTCATTCCTGGATGTTAATAGAACATTTTAAAACTACCTTTTTTGTTTTCTGGAGAGTGGGTTGTGGTCTTAGTTAGTCATTGCTAGGAATACACTAAAGCTTAAGTTTGCTTGGTTCTGTGTAGTTATTTAGTGCATCAAATTTGCATTTTCTAGTGGGAGCTGAGTTGAGTCCCCTCTGTTACTTTTAACTCATTGGCACAGATTTGCACTAGTTTGAGGGCAGTTGTGTTCTACAATATATGACATTTGAGAAATCTTAACTATTTTCTCAAAATCTAAAGATAGGAGGATTTGCCTTGAGTAATGAAACTCATATTTTGCTGAGTTTTTTTTTTTTTTTGTTTCAGAGTGTTGTATACTGATGAAGCCATCCTGCTGTAACATTGCCATTGGTAACACTACAGAAATACTATGCATTTTGTTTCCTTCATTTCACTAAAGCTGTGGTTGCTGAATGTTTGATGTTCTTTGGGTTATGGATTAATCCATAATCAAACTGAACAATTTCACCATTGGTAGCTTTTGTTTAGTGACCAAGAAGACCTGAAGTTACAAAAAAATATTAGCCTATATAATAGTTGTACAGGGGATACATTGTGATATTTATATATGTGCTTACAATATATCTTAGTTAAATATACCCCCTCCATGGTTCTCTCTCTTTCCCCCCTCTCCCCCTTAGAACAATTTCAACAGGCTTCATTCTTCTCTTTTCATATATGAATACAAAATGCATCCACCATATTCACCCTTGAAGACCTAAAATTTTGATGGCGTTGGAAAGGAAAAGTGGATCCCTTTGTGGGTTCCTACATGTTTTAGGTAGAGCTACATGTTTTCAAGTTGTGCACACCTCCCTCCCATCCCATGATAAGGTCATTAAGGTCATTTTTAGCAGAGCACTTAGCTAGATGTACTCCCTTGAGACAATCTTATTGATTTTCTACTTCATGATATTAACAATCTGTGATTTAGGAATGAGGTCTGAGTCATAGGAACACCTCAGAAAGTGAGCCAGGCTTATTACTGGGGTTGGGAAAGGCCACATTATTTATTGGAGCTCAAGACAGGTAAATCACCACTGAGTCACTCATGAACTCTAAACTTGGCCTGTTCTCCAAAGCAGGGATAAGTCATGAATACACCGTGGATACACCAGGAAGTGTGTTCTCCCAAAAGTGAGAAGCTAGTGTTTGTCTTTGAATGAGCTGTATATTTAAGTAGACTGTTCTCAGGCAGAATGAAACCAGCGGGTGCTCACCACTCAAGTCTAAGAAAAAAACCCAAACAGGAAACGGTCCACTCTCAATGTCTGCAGAGCTTTCAGGCTTAATATAACCCATGTGAAATTTTATTGGGGTTCTTTAAGTTGGCAATGCAATTATTCCTTACTTTACTTTCATTTTCCTTGGGGATTTAAATAAAACACTGCTCCCACTCCAAAAAAAAGCACCCTGATTTGGCCATCTTAGCAAAAATTAGCAGGAAATTAGTCCAGGAAAGGGAAGGTGTGTATGTATTGAATGAAAATGCAGATGGAGAGGATACCTACCTGGAGATGTATGTGAAGGACCAAGGCTAAACGAGGTTTTAATCCTTGAAAAAAATTCTCCTTTGCTTTACAAACAGAACTGCTGACCAGTCAGAGCACAAGTATTTTTAGATGTGAATTCTGGCTCTCTACTAGCTGTTTTAATTAGGCAACAGTACCAAATAGGATCCCAGAAAAGTAAAGGTACAAAGAATTGGCCAAGAATATTGTTTTTTGGTGGTGGTATAGACATGGCTATTCTTCTTCGCACAGGTCTTCTGGAATCCTAGCTTCTCTTATCTTTGGCTCCTCTCCACCCGAGGGGGCTCATAGTCTTTTACATCTAGATGGAAGGGGGGAAGGCTGAGTAGAGAAGGTGTTGAGTTCTTAAAAGACTAGAACCCAAAATAGCAGACCTACCTTTCATTCCCCTCCTCTTGTCTGGAGGTCAGCCACCTGTGCACCCCTCCTCCTTTTGAGAAAGCCGGGGCCACGCAGCCCAACCATAGTGCATGGACGAAGCAGAGGTGGAGCTGCAGCGGACAGCTAGCATGCTGGTGTCCTAAATTTTGTAGTCACAACAGCTGTTGTTTATTACTGTTTATTAAATGCTAAGTGCTTTATGCACTTTTTTTTGGTGGTACTGGTGTTCAAACTGAAGGCTTTCCAGGCAGGCGCTCTAACGCTTATGCCATGCCTCCAGCCCTTCTTGCTCGGCTTATTTCCGAGATGCGGTTTTGCTTTTTTGCCCAGGCCAGCCTGGGCTGCAGTCCTATTTTAGGCCTCCACCTTTCACTGGAATGACAGGAGCACCCCGCCATGCTTGGTTTACAGGTGTGAGTTATCAGCGACAGGCCTCCGTATACATTTTTCACTCAGTTTCTTCACGACATTGCTGTGGCTTGAATATAACAATGTCCTAAAGACTCATGCTTTGAAGGCTTGGTCCCCAGCTGGTGGTGCTAATTTTTTTTTTTTTTTTGGCAGTATGGAGGTTTGAACTCAGGGCTTTGCACTTGCTAGGCAGGTGCCACTCCCCACTTTGTGATGCTATTGAGAGGCAATTGGCTCACAATGAGTTCAAAGGCAAAGAGCTGTTAGGAGGTGGGGCCTAGTGGGAGGAAGCAGACCAATGGGAATGTGCCGTTGAAGGCCCCGCCCCTTTCTCTTGCGCATGTGCAGGGAGGAAGGCGGTGCTGTCTGTATCCTGGTCGGCAAAGCTACCAGTGTTCTGCGGTGTCTTGCGCCAAAAACAATGTTGCTGGCCGACCTCTACTGAAACCTCCGAAGCGGTGAGCCAGAATAAAACTTTCCTCCTGTCAGTGTACTCTATCAGGCATTTTGTCACAGTGGTGGGAAACTGACCAACAAACATCATTCCCAGTTTATGGTGGATGAACACTTGCGCAAAGTTGAACAGCAGGAGAGCCCGGATGCACACTTAATGTGCTGTCGGCCGTGGGCAAGGAAGCAGAGTAGCAGCTCAGCGTCTTCCGTCCTTGGTACCTGCTCCTCTTTCACCAAGCCGTCCCCTGGAAATGCCCAGGAGAGGGTTGATAGAAGAAGGGGGAGGTAATCGTGTTACCTTAAACCAATTTTTAAAAAAAATTTAAAATTTTTATGGTTTTATTATTCATAGGTGCCCCCACCCCCTCCCTTACCACCCACTCCGCCCCCTCCCTCTCCCCCCCACCCCCTCCATACCCAGCAGAAACTGTTCTGCCCTTATCTCTAATTTTGACCTTAAACCTATTTTCAAAGCTCTATTTTGGGGCTGGGCGTGGTGGTACCCAGCTGTAAGCTCAGCTCTTGGGAGGCAGAAGCAGGAAGATGCAGTTCGAGGCCAGCTCGGGCTACTTAGGGAGACCCTGTTGCAAAAACAGAAACGCCTTGCATTTTCAAAAACTTTTTTTCTTTTTCTTAAACAATGCGTGACCCTGTGAGAGACATTTGTCCCTCTTTGGGGCCAGAGTAACACAAGGTTACTTGGAACAGGCTGACTGGCGGGCTAGGGTAGCAATTGTATTTAAATTTCAGTATCAGTTGCACAGGCTGCAACCACCTATAGCAGAAGGGAGGCAGGGGATCAGGGGAAGGCTTTCTACTCCTTTCACAGCCCTGGGGGCTAAAAATGGAAAGTTTTATGTGACAAGTTTATTTTCACAATTTGAAATTTTCCTCTCCTTTGAAAATTATGGCAGCCCAAGAAAGCCTTATATTTGGGCCAATACAGCAGCAAAATTTATGAAGTGAAAAAGTGGAGGTTTTCATGGTGTGGTAAGCTTACCCACACTGTACATAAATTTATTGCTTTTTATTATAGAACAAGTGTGCTGTGAGCAAATTATTAACCTTGGATTTTAGAGTTTTTGAAACCAAATAGCAGCTCTTGGTGGTGTTCATGTAATCAGTTTCTCTTCTCTCTCACTTTCTTTCGTCTTTTATAGCAGTGCTATGTCTTGAAAACAGCAACAAAAATATCTGGTCTGAGAAGCCTCAAAATTTGTGTGTCTGGATAGGGAAAGTTAGGAAACATCCATTTTGAATTAACACTTTGAAATTTCAACAAATTCAAACAAATTTCAACACTTTGAAATTTGCCATTTAGAAATTATTTTTAACAATGTCAATATTTGGGTGATCATTTTCAGTATTTAATGATGCACACGTATTAATAAACCATGAAATTCCGTTAACGAAGACATAGAAAATGGACCCTTTTTCAAAGGTGATCTTCTAAACTTCCAGTAGGAGCTTTGTTTATCCTGACCTGGCCAGGCTGCTGTATTTCAGTTCAGGGCTTTTGCACACAGAAGTACAGATTTGCTGAGCTGAGCCAAATCTGTCTATCCAATTACTGGTTAAGAGAGTTGGCTGTAGCTTTAGGCAAAACCTGTAATCTGTGAAACTATAGTATCGGTGACAGCCTCATGAAAGGGAAGGACCAATGGCACGTATATATTTCTCAGGTGATACCCACATGCAGGGCTCTCTCTACAGAACAGCCCACTTCAAATCTCACACCAAAGAGCAATGAGATACAGAGCCTTGCTATGTCTACTGTAGCTTTTAGACAGAATGACTTACAAAGCAAAATAAATTCTCAGCAGTGTATTACAGATCACTTAGCTGAGTACTAATTTGAATGCTTTCACTATGTTAATTAAAAATCTGATTTAGCAACTCTTGCTTTTGACAGCTAGATTTAGTGACTTTATAACATTTGGTAGCTTATATTTTGCTAAAATTTCCATTTTTTTTTGCAAAAAAACAAATTCAAGGGTAATATTTGATTAGATTTTATCATACAAAATACAACAATTTCAAATTATGGTAGAAAGTCTGCATAAAAACATAATATGGAATAAAAGAAGCCAGATACAAAAATTATAAACTGTATGAGACCATACTTCTAAAATTTAAAGGCAGGCAAAATCTATTTCTCTATCATGTATTTTTAGGGACAAAGGAAGCTGAAGTGATCAGGAGGGGTAGTAGAACTTTTTGGGTGCTGATTGTGTCCTGTTTCTTGACTTAGACACTGATATGTTCATTTGTGATAATTCGGCTGTGATAATTTTTATTTGTGTCCTTTTACGAAGCCAATTCAAAAAACTAAGTGTGTTAATCTCTGTAATATAATAATATTTTAAGAAAGACAGGATTAATAAGTATGACCACCGGTTGGTCATTTTCTAGCTACTTACTAGCTTTGTAGTCACAAAGAACTAGTCAAAGATATTTTCAAAAAGAATTTCAGAGTACTCACTATTTTACTTGGTTTTTTTAAAAATCCATTTCTGTGGGAAAATTAAATTGATTTAATCTGTGTTACTTGCAATAGGAAAGAAAATTCATTTTTTCTAATGCATGGAAATACCAGCAAGAATGAAATCAGGGCAGGGTATGCTTACGGAGATATTTTAATTCATGTTATCAGTATATCTTGAAAGAAACCCAAAACCTCTCTAAGTGAGGTTTTTTGCTAGGCCCAGCATTTTTAGTGGCAATGAAGTTTCATGGCTGTTATCATGATCATCTGGTAATCAATACCGGGATATCTACTCCAGCAGAAATAAAAACCTGGTCAAATGTTTCCATTTATGGTACCTTCTTTTTTTCTTTCTCTTTTTTTTCTTTTGACAGGGGTTAGAGCAATAATAGATAACTTAGTAAATGTATGTTTTTATGGTTGAGTAGCAATATATTCAAATAAATTATGACCTAATTTGGCTTTCATTTTTTATTTGTTTTAGTTAAAAATGATGGCAAGAAATTGAATGTAAATTTAACCTTGTTCCATAAAGGTTAGGCAAGTAACAATGCTTTTATTCATTTCACCAGCATTTTCTTTTGTTAATTCTTTTTTCATCATATTATTGTTGTACTGGGGATACATTGTGACATTTACAAAAGTTCTTACAATATATCAAAGTTGAATTTGCCCCCTCCATCATTCTATATCCTCCTTCCCCCATTCCTGGAATAGTTTCAGCAGGCTCATTTTTTCATTTTTATACATGAATACACAGTATTTCTACCACATTCACCCACCTACACCCTTTTTAGAAATACAGACTCAATGGTATCAATTCTTAAAAAAAAAAACTCTAAAACCTACAAAATGATATCACATTACTTTATTATCCTCCACCAGCATTTTCTGAGGGCTTTCTATTTTCTGGGCCAGTGGTAAACAATGATGCAGGAAACACTGACAATGCCAGCCACCAGCTGTAGCCCAAGAGGACTGTTCACCATATACTTGTCAAATAATAAATATACATACACATTCTAAAGTAGCTACCATGTGCCGAGGTCATTTTAGGTTTTCAGGAGCTTTAGAAAGAGAGAACATCAAAAATGAATAGAATGATAGAAAAGATTTGCATTCTACTCAGAGAAGACAAAGAGCATGGTATTTGAAGAAGTCTTCTGAGTACATATTTATAATTTTTTACGTTCATAAAGTATGTTTCTGATAAACGGGATGTAATTGTGTCTTGCTTTATTCTGCTTTTTAAAAAAATCTGTCTGACAATCTGCCTGTTTTTTGTTTTGTTTTTGTTTTCTTGAGACAGGGGTCTCACTATGTAGCCCAGGCTGCCCTCAAACTGGGGTACTCCTTCCTGCTTTAGCCTTCTAAGTGCTGGGATTATGGGAATTCACCACTACATTCAGCTAATCTTTGCCTTTTGATTGGAATATTTAGTACAGTTATGCTTTCTATTGGTATACATTTACTATAAATCGGCACACTCCTCACACTCACAGTAGCACCATCAAAAATACGAAATTAACATTGATTTATTACTGCCACATAATCTTCAAACCTCAAGCACATTTTGTTAGCTGTCTTAATTGTACCCATCGTATAAAGCAAAAGTGTCCCCTTGGTATCATGTGTTGCCTTTAGTTTTCAGTGTTTCTTCATTCTGGAACAGTTCTTCAGCTTTTCGTGATTTGGTTGACCTTGGCAGTGAAAAGTAAGGTAAAAGGCCAGTTATTTTGCAGAATTGTCCTTCGATTTTTTTCTGTTGTTTTCATCTGGTTCAGATTGTGCTGTTTTGGCAAAAACACCACAGAGGTGATAGTGTGTTTTTCTTGTTTTACATTAGCTGGGAAACAATTTAATCTGTCCCATTAGTGATGATGTTCACACCTGTCACTTGGTCAGGGTGGTGTCTGCCAAGCTTTTCTACTGTGCAGTTACTCTTTTCTCCTTCAAAATTAATAAGTGTTTTATGGGATGTACTTTTAGTTTTTTTGTTCATTTTAGGTGATACTGGGATTTGAACTCTGGGCCTCATGCTTGCTAGGCAGGTATTTTTAACCACATGAGCCACTCCACCAGCCCTTTTTTTGTTTTTTGCATTGGGTATTTCTGATATAGGGTCTCCCAAACTATTTGCCTGAGCTGGTTTTGAATTGCGATCCTCCCAGAGTTCTTCGTTGCTTTATGTAGATCCGACTTTCAACTCAGTATCATTTCCTACAGCTTGAAGATCTTTTATCATATCTGGTAGAGCAAATCTGATGGTGGTAAATTCTCTCAGCATCTGTTCATCTTGAAATATTTTTAGTTTGCCTTCATTTTTGAAGGAAATTTTTGCAAGATATATAATTCATGGGTGACAGCTTTTTTCTTCTCAGCACTCTGTAGATGTCACAGCATTGTCTTCTGGCTTGCATTGTTTCTGGTGAGAAGCCAGAGGTAATTCTTAATATTGTTCCTCTGTATGTAGTAATATGTAGTATGTCTTTCCCCTCTTCTTTCTGGCTTCTTTAAAACTTTCTCTTTACATTGCATTGCAAAGTGTCTGGATGCAGTCTTCTTTTTTTTCTTCTCTAAAAAATGCTGATTACAGTTAATTGAACTTTCAGATTGGTAGTTTTCTTTCCCCTCCTTTGAAATTAGAAAAATTTCAGTCATTATATCTTGAATATTTTTCTGCCCCCATCTTTTCCTTCTTTCTGAAGCCACGTTGGCATGTATAGCAGACTACAGGATATTTTCCTATCTGTGCATGGCTGGACAGAATTCCATTGACTCCCACCTTGCTGAACCTCTACTGTTCTCTCAGAGCCAGATCCCTGTGCAGTTATTGGCCATTGTCTGAAAATCTTTTATATTTGTTTTTAATGTTATGTGAGTAGTGCTAATTTGACACTAGTCACTCTATCATCGCCAGGAATAAACATTGAATAACTTCTTTAGTGTGTTAGAAAGTGAGAAATGGTATAAGAAAGCAATAGAATGAAGTAAGGAAGAAGGGTAATGTAGGGTAAGGGAGTTGTATTTAAATTACAGGTTAGGATATAGGCACTAAAATTCAGCACAATCTAAGTTGAGGGCATTTAGATATCTCAATGAAAGAAGGGCACACATATGATCTGGGGGTGTCTGGGAAGACTGAGCAGAGAAAGTCATCTGTAGTTTAAGACCTGAAGTATTAGCAGGATTTAATTGGGCAATGAAACAGTGGCTGAGACTGCTGCCGTTTTTTCCAAGATTTTGGAAAGAGCATTTTAAAGACTCAATGAGAGGCAATGAGGACAGACACAGTGAGTTTGTCAAATGTAAGTAACTTTCTATAACTGGAGTAATGTGTTGTTAAAGCAGACATTGAGCCATAGAGAGCCTTATACACCATATTGAGAGGTCTGCATTTTGACATACTGGCTTTGGAAAACCAAAGAAAAATTCTAAGCAGCTGTAATACTTGATCCTAACTTAACCTCTGAATTTTCAATACAGAATAAGCTATTTTGAAGTAACAGCATGAGTCTAGTTTTTACATAAGGGTTCAAGTTTTGTATCCATCTCAAAAGTCAATGTCAATTACTTAATAGGAGTCCTTGAGAAGATAATGCTTTTCAAACAGTTTTTTAGACTACACATTTTCAAAAGGATAAAATGCCCTCAACATACTAAGGGATATCAGTAGTGAAGTTAAAAACAGAACATGAAACTTCGATTTCACACTCATTACCATTAAAAGATGTAGATTAAATTATAATAGAAGGTAGTAATTTGAATTGTGGTGTTTGCAAGTACTTAACAAACCCATACAAACTGAATAAAATGCTTAACAGAAGGGTTGGTAGAATCACAAAAGAGAGAAGAAGAGAATAAAAAGAAAGCAAACAAGAAATCAGTCTCTTTATTTCCATGCCAGATAGGCCAGAAGATCAAAGTTGCTTTTTCTGTTTTTTTATATTACACTTGATTCAACTCAATGCAACAAACATTGGCTTTCATGCTAGGTAGCAAGGGAATGGAAAAAAGATAATTAAGACTGTTTTCACACTGAAGGCATTTATAGACCTTTGGGGAAGCAGATGCTCTTAATTATTTGTTACAAAAGGTAGAATAGAATGAATGGCTTTCACCTTGAGCTAGAAGGGAAAAATGTGTGTATAGGTTGGACATTTAACTGTACTAAAAATTACACAAATTAAATTTTCAAGGGAAGTACAAACTCCCATAGGAAACAAAAGGTTAAGTTCTGAATTGAAGAACAGAACTTTACAGAAGAGAAAGCTTTGGGCTATGTTGAAGGCTAAGTAGGTCTTGCATGGTTGGACAAGGTAGGAAGGTTATTTCAAGAAAGGTATGGAATGAAGTGAAGGATGGACAGGGTATATTTGAAAAATATCAAGCATTTGTGAGTGACCGGAGCTAAGGGGAAGAAAGAGAGAAACAAGGTTTGGAGATGATGGGAGATGTAGCCCTGCCCAGTTCTTCATTAGTAGGTCAGCCTTCTCACCCCCAGCTATAATGAGTCAGCTGCTCATGCCTTCACAGCTGTGGCCTTTTTTGGTGTCCTGCTCTCAAATGAATGGGAGCAATTTCAACAGAAAACAGAACCACTCCTCATCTTCAGTCAGTAGCCCAGCAACTCCCTATGCCTCAAGGTGGGATGAACTCTGTGTTGCAAGGTGTTCTGCAGAGCAACCATGGACCAAACCGAAGGAAGACTCCAGATGAGACCCCATTCTTGATCAGCTCCTTCCCTTGCTCTATCCTACTTTCCTCTTTTTCCTGAGTGCCTCCTTTCCCCTAAAAATTCATTTGCCTAAATCCTTACCTCAGTCTTTCTTTATAGGCAGTTGGAGAAAAGATGGATTAAACTGGTAAAAGTGGACTGGACAGAGTTTTGAATGTTATGGTAAGTGTAGGTTTTGTTGTTGAGGCAGTGGGGAACTGACCACTGAAGATTGTTGAATAGGAGGACAGGACTTGCTGTTTGGAATGAGAACTCTGTCAGCAATTTAAATGAAAATGAGATAAAAGCTCAGCAGTAGAAGTTTTAGGACTTGATAAATGACTAGTTGCAAGAGAGGAGAAAAAAAGAAAAGATAGTCCTGAAGTTTCCAGTGTGCATTGTTGAATTTGAGTGCCAAAAGAAAACCAATGTAAAAATTCCAGAAAGCAGTTGGAAATTCATCTGTAGCTCACGGACAAGGTTGGAAATTAATTAAATTAATATGTTTAAGGGCTCAAAAGGTAGACCACCTGCCTAGCAAGCATGAGGCCCTGAGTTCAAAGACTAGTACGCCAAATTTTTTTTTTATGCTTAGATTAATTTTGTTTTACTAACACAAAGACAAATTAGATATTGAGAAGGACACAGCAATGTTACAAGTATGTCAATAGGAAAGGTCAATTGTGCAATACACTTAACACAGTTCACTAACTAGGCATAAGCTAAATATCTAAAATCAATGACTTTTTTTTATTCATTTATTCACAGGTGCATACACTGTTTGGGTCATTTCTCCCCCCTACCCTCCTTTCCCTCTCCTCCCCTCATCGCTTCCAGGCAGAAACTGTTCTGCCCTTATCTCTAATTTTGTTGAAGAGAAGAAATAAGCTTAATAAGAAACACAAAGTGTTTTTGCTAGTTGACTTAAGGATCGCTATACAGAGAGATTCCTAGCATTGCTTCCATGTACAAATGTGTTACAACCCAAGTTGATTCATCTCTAACTGATCTTTACACTGGTTCCTCATCCCCTTCTTGTGTTGACCTCTGTCGCTTTAAAGTTTCTGTATTAGTTCCTCTGGAGTGGGGACATCAAATGCTTTCATGTTATGGGTTTACTACCTATCCACATACCACCTATATATGCTCTCTCCTTGTCATGCAATCCAAGTCCAACAAAATTGCTGTATTTGCCTTAGATCTAATGTCCGCATATGAAGGAGAATATACGATTTTTGGTCTTCTGAGCCTCACTAACCTCGCTCAGAATGATGTTCTCCAGTTCTATCCATTTACCTGCAAATAATAAGATTTCACTCTTCTTCCTGACTGAGTGAAATGCCACTGTGTACAAGTATCACATTTTCTTGATCCATTCGTCAGTAGTGGGGCATCTTGACTGTTTCCATAACTTGGCTATTGTGAATAGTGCTGCAATAAACATGGGTGTGCAGGTGTATCTGGAGTAACCTGTGTTGCATTCCTTTGGGTATATCCCCCGGAGTAGGATTGCTGGATCATATGGCAGATCTATGTTTAGATTTTTAAGATGCCTCCAAATTTTTTTCCAGAGTGGTTGCACCAGCTTGTATTCCCACCAGCAGTGTTAGAGGGTTCCTTTTCCCCTGCATCCTCGCCAACCCCTGTTGTTGGTGGTGTTTTTGATGATGGCTATTCTAACAAGGGTGAGGTGGAATCTTAGTGTGGTTTTGATTTGAATTTCCTTTATGGCTAGAGATGAGCATTCTTTCATGTGGTTTTTGGCCATTCGAATTTCTTCTTTTGAGAAAGTTCTGTTTAGTTCAGTTGCCCATTTCTTTATTGGTTCATTGATTTGGGGGAGAGTTTAGTTTCTTAAGTTCCCTGAATATTCTAGTTATCAGTCTTTTGTCTGATGTATAGCTGGCAGATATTTTCTCCCACTCTGTGGGTGGTCTTTTCAGTTTTGAGATCATTTCTTCTGTTGTCCAGAAACTTTTTAATTTTATGAGGTCCCATTTGTCCATTCTTTCTCTTAGTTGCTGAGCTGCTGGGGTTCTATTGAGGAAGTCCTGGCCTATACCTATTAGTTCCAGAGTGTTTCCTGCTCCTTCCTATACTAACTTCAGAGTTTTGGGTCTGACATTAAGGTCCTTGATCAATTTTGAGTTGATACTAATATAGGGTGATAAACATGGATCTAGTTTCAGTTTCTTACAGACAGATAACCACTTTTCCCAGCAGAAGAAGGCTGTCTTCTCCATCGTATATTTTTGGCCCTTTGTCAAAAATAAGGTGAGTATAGTTGTGTGGATTCATATCCGTGTCCTCTGTTCTGTTCCACTGATCTTCATATCTGTTTTTGTGCCAGTACCATGCTGTTTTTATTGCTGTTGCTTCATAATATAGTTTGAAGTCAGGTATTGTGATACCTCCAGCATTGTTCTTTTTTTGCTGAGTATTGCCTTGGCTATTTGCAGTCTCTTCTGTTTCCAAATGAACTTTAGGGTATAGTTTTCAATCTCTGTGATAAAAATTATTGGGATTTTGATGGGAATTGCATTGAACATGTAGATTGCTTTTGGTAGTATAGCCATTTTTACTATGTTGATTCTACCAATCCATGAGCATGGGAGATCTTTCCATCTTCTTAGTCTTCCTCAATCTCTTTCTTCTTGGGTTTGTAGTTCTCCTTGTAGAGGTCATTCACATCCTTTGTTAAGTTTACTCCTAGGTATTTTTTTTGAAGCTATTGTGAATGGAATTGTTTCCATATATTCCTTCTCAGTTTGTTCATTGTTGGTGTATGGAAAAGCTAATGATTTTTGTAAGTTGATTTTGCATCCTGCCATCTTGATACAGCTGTTTATCGTGTTTAGGAGTGTTTGGGTAGAATTTTTGGGTCTTTAAGGTATAGGATCATATTGTCTGCAAACGGATATTTTGACAGTTTCTTTACCTATTTGTATTCCTTTTATTTCTTCTTGCCTAATTGCTCTGGCTAGGAATTCCAGTACTATGTTGAATAGGAGTGGGGATAGTGGGCACCCTTGCCTTGTTCCTGATTTTAGGGGAAATGGTTTCAGTTTTTCACCATTAAAGATGATGTTGGCTGTAGGTTTGTCATATATAGCTTTTATAATGCTGAGGTACTTTCCTGTTATTCCTAGTTTTCTTAGAACTTTTATCATGAAGTGGTGTTGGATCTTGTTGAAGGCTTTTTCTGCATCTGTTGAGATGATCATTGGTTTTTGTCTTTGCTTCTATTGATGTGCTATATTACATTTACAGATTTCCGTATGTTGAACTACCCCTGCATCCTTGGTCATGTTGGATGATCTTTCTGATGTGTTGTTGGATTCGGTTTGCCATTATTTTATTGAGGATTTTTGCATCGATGTTCAGTAGGGAAATTGGCCTATAGATCTCCTTTTTGGAGGTGTCTTTGTTTGGTATTGGGATAAGAATAATACTAGCTTCATAAAATGAGTTAGGTAGTGTTCCTTCCCTTTATATTTCATTCAACAGTTTAAGGAGGGTTCATATTAGTTCTTCTTTAGACATTTGATAGAATTCAGCAGAGAATCCATCAGGTCCTGGACTTTTCTTTTTTGGGAGACTCTTCATTGCTGCTTCAATTTCATTTTGTGTTATAGCCCTATTCAGGTGATTAGTATCCTCTTGGTTCAGTTTTGGATGGTTGTAAGTATGGAGAAATCTGTCCATTTCTTCAAGATTTTCAAATTTATTAGGATATAGATTCTCAAAGTAGTCTCTGATGATTTCGTGGATTTCTATGGTGTTTCTTGGTATCTCCCCTTTTGCATTTCTGATTTTCTGATTTGGATTTTTTCTCTCCTCATTTTAGTGAGGTTTGCCAGGGGTCTGTCAATCTTACCTATTTTTTCAAAGAACCAGCTTTTTGTTTCATTGATTCTTTGTATTTTTTTTGTTTCTATTTCATTGATTTCAGCCCTTATTGTTATTATTTCTCCTGCTTATTTTGTGAATTGCCTCTTCTTGTTTTTCTAGGAGTTTGAGATGTGGCATAGGTCAATGACTTGAGATCTTTCTGACCTTTTTATATATATGCTCATGGCTATAAACTTTCTTCTTAGGACTGCCTTTGCTGTGTCCCATAGGTTCCCGTAGGTCATGTTTTCATTTTCATTAACTTCCAGGAACCTTTTAATTTCCTCTTTTATTTCATCAATGACCCATTGATCATTCAGCAATGTGTTGTTCAGCTTCCAATTGTTTGTATGTTTTTTACTGTTGTTTTTGTTGTTGATTTCTAGTTTTAATGCATTGTGATCAGATAGAATGCAGGGGAGTATTTCTGTTTTCTTATATTTGCTGAGGCTTGCTTTGTGCCCTATGATATGATCAGTTTTGGAGAAGGTTCCATGAGCTGCTGAGAAGAATGTATATTGTGCAGAAGTTGGATGAGATATTCTGTAGACATCAGCTAGGTCCATTTGATCTGTGGTGTGATTTAGTTCTAGAATTTCTTTATTAATTTTTTGTTTGGGTGATCTATCTGTTGGTGATAAGGGGGTATTAAAGTCTCCCACTACCACTGTGTTCGAGTCTGTATATGTTTTTAGGTCCTTCAGAGTATGGTGAAGTTGGGTGCATTGACGTTGGGTGCATATAGATTGATAATTGTTATTTCCTTTTGGTGTATCTCCCCTTTTATATGTATGGAGTGTCCTTCTTTATCTCATTTGATCAATGTAAGTTTGAAGTCGATTTGCCTGAGATAAGTATTGCTACCCCTGCCTGTTTTTGGAGGCCATTGGCTTGGTAAATCTTCTTCCAGCCTTTCACCCTCAGCCAGTGCTTGTTTCTGTTGATGAGATGGGTCTCCTGTAAACAACAAATTGTTGGATCCTCCTTTTTAATCCAGTTTGCCAAGCATTGTCTTTTGATGGGGAAACTAAGTCCATTATCATTCAGTGTTAATACGTATTGATAGGTATGTGGTGATTCCTGCGATTTAGTTGTCTTTGTTGTTTAAGGGTTTGATTGTGTGCAGCTGAATCAATGTTACTCTCTACTTTCTTGCCTTTTCTTCTCCTTTGGTTTGGTTCTGCCTACCTTTTCATGGTTTTGTTTGCTTTCACTTTCTGTGTGTTGAATTCCTTGAAGAGTTAGCTTGGTTGTCATATATTGTTTTAGTTTCTGCTTATCGTGGAAGACTTTTATTGCTCCATCTATTTTGAATGATAGTTTTGCTGGGTAGAGTATCCTAGGGTTTAAGTTATTTTCATTCAGTGCCTGGAAGACCTCACTCCATGCTCTTCTTGTTTTTAAGGTTTCTGTTGAGAAATCTGCTGTGCTGTGATTTTGATGGGTTTACCTTTTTATGTTTTTTGTCTTTTCTTTCTGACAGGCTTCAGTATTCTTTCTCTGTTCTCTGTGCTTGTTGTTTTAATGATAATAGTTGTGAGGCAGTTCTAGTTTGGTCAGGTCTGTTTGGTTTCCTGGAGGCTTCCTGTATCTGAATGCACATAGTTTTTTCTAGATTTGGCAAATTTTGAATATATTACGAATTCCTTTTGCTTGGACCTCTTCTCCTTCTTCAGTGCCCATGATTCTCAAGAGTCGGTGAGTTTTTTCATATTCCTTTCACAGGTCTTGAGTTGTCTGACTAATAGTTCTTCAGTTTTTCCTTTAATTACCATTTCATCTTCAAGTTCTGAGATTCTGTCTTCTGCTTGTTTTAGTTTGCTGGAGTGGCCTTCCATTTTGTTTTGTATTTGTTTTATTCTTTTTTCTGAGGTTTTCCTTATCATGGGTCACTTTCTCTTTAATATTGTCAATTTTCATCCTTAATTAATGTATTTCTCTATTTATGGTGTTTTCTGTTTCACTTTGGTGTTTATTTAGGGCTCCTATGATACATTTATTTGTTTTTGTGTTTTCTCATATTCTTTATTTTTGTTGTCTTGGAATTTCTTGAGTGCCTCCTGTATGTTTTGGTTGACATGTCTAGTAACATCTCCATGATGTTCTCAGTGATTTCTTGCAGGATTTCTTCTTTCTGGGTGTTCTTGTGGGCTTCGTTGGGTTCCTTGGGATAGTCTGTCTTTGTTTTGTTGGAGTTTGGAACTGGGTGTCCATTTTCTTCATTTGCCTCTGAATCCTGTACTAATTTATTTTTGGGGGGAGAATGGTTTCAATCCCTTTTTCGTCTTCCCACCATTCCACTTGGTACTGTTCTGTCCCTGGTCTATGTGTGATTTAGTATTAGCTAAGTTACAATAGTAAAACTAACAAAACCAAGAAAGAAAGAGAAAAATGCAAAAGAAAAAGAAAGAAATAAACAAGGATAACCAAAATAAAAAACAGAGATGGTGGACAATCAAACATTGAACAAGACAAACACACACTCATAAAAAGAAGAAAGAAAAAAAAAGTGGTTAAAAAAAAAACCCCAGTTCAGGAACAGTAGAATTTCAGTCTGAGTAGTTCTGGTGTTACTCCTTTAGCATCCAGTCCTGTTTGTCTGCATTTCTGAGGCAGGTTTGGAGTTAGTGTCTGGTGGTGCTGGAGCCTCTTGTGGCGGGTGGCAGCCTGGTGGGGCGGCAGGCCTGTAGGCCTGCAGGTCAGGTAGTGGTGGCGTGGGAAGCCTTCCACTGTCTAGGGGTTCAGATGCCGAAGTTTCAGCTCTCCCTGGTCTTTACCACAGCCAAGTGTGTCTCCAGCGTGTCAGCAAGTTCCCTGATTCCCAGAGCTCACGCAGTCTGTGACTGTGTCCCAGTTGCCATCTTGGATCCTCAATCAATGACTTTCTTATATACCTGTAATAAATAACTTAGAAAGTGAGATGAAAATTATCCCGTTCACATTAACCACAAAAGTATCAAGTGTTTAAGAATAAATTTAACTAGAAAGGCACAAGACTTTTTGGAAAAAAATCTGTAAAACATTACAGAGAGATGTCAAAGAAGACTTGAGTAACAGGCAAACCATGCTTCTAGATCTGAGACTGTGTTAGAGCAAGTTAGTCTTCTCCATGGGAACTCCAATGGACTTTTGGGAAAACTTGTCAAATTGATTCATACTTTTAGCTGTAAAAAGCCTATGCATAGGTAAAAAAATAATTTGAAAAAGAGTAATGAGTATGGTCTTATCCACCTGACTATTATAGAAAACAGGTAACTATAATTTTTGGGTGATTGCTGGGGATCCATTTGTCTAATGGATTATATACATACCTCCTCCCATACCAATTTATTTGACTCTTTACTGTATTTTTACAGTAAAAAATGATAAAAATGTAAAAATTATAATGTTTACTATTTTATCAACTAGATCAAACTTTGCCTATGTGGTTTCCATTGATTCAAGTTATTTTAAAGTTCTATTTTGAAAATATTTAAAATTATTTTAATTTTGTGGTTAAGTAGTATTCCTGTGAGGCTTCCCAACTGTTAGTCCACATTGGTAAAACATTCCTTCCTCGTAGACTAAGCCTTTCCTGGATATTTGGATCTCTTTCTGGATCTCATTTCATCGCTGTCTGTTCACCTTGCCACCATTATACTATTTTAAGTGTTCTGATGTAAAATTTCTTAAAATGATGATAGAGCTAGTCTCTCTTATTATTTCTTTCTTTACAAATATCTCTTAGTTCTCTTTACATACTCATTTTTCCAGAGGAAGCTGTTTTTTGTCCTTTTTTTCCCCAAGCCTCTCTCCTCTCAATTACAGCTATTTTAGTGCTTTTGATTGGGATCCTATTAAATTTAGAAATTCAATTATTGAGATTACTTTTTTTTTCATTTCCTATCCCATGTTAATATATATCTCTTATTAATTCATCCCCATATGGCACTTAGAAGGTTAACATTTGTTTTCTTCTTTGGAGCATGTGGTAGTGTGCTACATGTCTTTTAAAATTTATTCAGAGTTTTTTTCTTTTACTATTGTAGATAGTACTTTTAAATAGTTTATGTTGTTTTGTCATTTATGTAGTTTTTTTTTGTATAAAATAGCTTTCTTTTTTCTTTTTAGTACTAGGGTTTGTGCTTGCTAGGCAGGTCTCTACCACTTGAGCCATGCTCCCAGTCCTTTTTACCTTATTTTCCAGAAAAGGCCTCATATTTTTGACTGGGGCTGGCCTCAACTGCAGTTATCCTACCTATGCCTCTTAAGTAGCTGGGTTTACAGGTGTGTACCACCATGCCTGGCAAAATAATTTTTTCTTTTCTTTTTTTTTTTTTTTTGTGACCGACCCTTTCACTTAGGACACAATTCAGCTCATAACATATATTAGCTTATAATTCATAACCTGCTATAATTCATAACCTGCTATCATTAATACAAGATCAGTATACCTGTTCTGTTATGAAGGTACATCCTCCCTTGGGAAGCTGCAGCAGTGAATCTGACATTCTGACATCTTTTAGCTATTTGTTGGTGTAATCCAGTGTCACTCAAGACTTCAAATGCTGTCCAACTGGAGGCACTGTATGAGGACTGCCCAATCAGACACAGACATATAGAGGAAAGGGAGGGCTTTTACAGTCTTGGGCAGGTTTTTCTTTTTTTTTTCTTTTCTCCTTATATTTTATTGCTTTTACATTTATTTACATTTGTTATCAAGTAGGTCAAACTTTGCCTATGTGGTTTCCATTGATTCAATGGAAACCTCTGCTTCCAGGCAGAACCTGTTCCACCCTCTTCTTGGATTTTGTTGAAGAGAAAACAGAAGAGATAATAAGAATGATGTATCATTTTTGCTAGTTTGAGAAAAAGATAGCTATACAGAGAGATCCTAGCATTGCTTCCATGGGTGTATTACAACCCACATTGTTTCATTTCTACCTGACCTTTTCACTACTTCCTGGTCCCCTTTCCATAATGGCCTCTGCCAGTTTAAGATTACTATATTGGCTCTTCAGATGGGAGCACGTCACCACATTCAAGTTTTAGGTTTCCTTCCATTTCCCTATTCCTCCCATGTATGTTCTCCCCTTAGCATGTGACCCATGTTCAGTAATATTACTGCATTTGTTTTAGGTCTAAAGTCCACATAAGAGGGAGAACATGTGATTTTTGGCCTTCTGAGCCTGGCTAACTTTGCTTAAGATGATGTTCTCCCATTTCATCCATTTACTTGTGAATGACAAAATTTCATTCTTTGTGGCTGAGTAAAATTCCATAATTATTTCATGTGAATTTTTAATTCAAAGATCAGATAAATTAGTTTGTTTAAATAGATTTTTAAAACAAAAAAAGAAGAGACATTTTCCAAATTCTATTTGCAAAGCCAGCAAATACATAGAGTCCTTACAAAGGAAACCACAGACCAGTCTGGTAAGATTATGCAAAAATATGGAATAAAATAATAATTGTTTAGATTGTTTCCCTTCAGTTGGTAATCTTAATTTTTTTCATGTATACTGGCCTTATCAGCTACAATGACTACAAGTTTACCTTCTTGTTTTACTGATACTTTTCCTTAGTACTTTGTGAACAGGAAGTTAGAATTTATTTTTTGTTTCTGACGTGAACATTTTCTCATTTTTTACTCTTAAACCTGATGAACATTGTACCATGCCAAGAAAGTATCATCGGCTCTTATTTTTCTCAGAATTCTTCTTAGGTAAAAACATAATTTGAATTTTTATTAAAGATCATATTAGGCATTATTTGAAAGAATGATTAGAATTTTTACCTGTCCTAGTTGGATGTATTGGTACTTGTCTCTAGTCCCAGCTCCTTGGGAAGCAGAGGAAAGAGGATCACAAGTTTGAGGCCAGCCCAGGCAAAGTTAGGGAGACACTATCTCAAAAACAAAAACACAAACAAAAGGGTGGGGTATGTGGCTCAGGTGGTGGAGTGTCAGCCTTTCATGCCTGATTCAGAACCACAAAAGAAAAATAAAAATTCCTTGTCCTATATATGTGCCATTTAAGCCAATAATACAGTTCTCATTGAATCACTCTTATACTCTTTTTTCCAACTTATACTTTTCAATTATATTTGCTTATACGTTGTTTAGTACTTTTGCCCAAGTTCCACAAAGGAGATTGAGCTAATGTTTTTTTTTTTAATAGAATATCTATGTCAGATTTCTTATTAATATTTTGCTGGCTCCAGAAAAGGTATTTGGAAGGTTTGTTCTTTGGGTTTTTTTTGGAGCAGTTTAAATGCCTGGATTTGAAAAGGTTTACTCCTGGAAAACTGGTAAGATGCCCACTGAAGGTAAAATGGTTGACTTTGCATGTGAATTCATTGATTTTCCTCTTCTTAGGTTTCTAAATTTGGGGAATTTTTTTTTTTTTGAGACAGCCTCCCTGTGTAGCCCAGACTGGCCTGGAACTTGCAATCCTCCTGCCTCTGCTTCTTGAGTACTGGGATTATATGAATGAACCACCATTCCTGGTTTAACAATGGGAAGTTTTGAGCATAAGCATTTTATATTACCTTAAATATGAGGGAAATTAAAGAAGGAGAGAAAGGAAGGAAATGTGAGAAGGAAAAACAGTTTCTATTGGGTGAGTGCTAGTAAGGAAAATTATTTAGCCAACTTTTATAAAAGTTCAGGAATGAAATGATAGGGATATATATTAAAGCAATGGTGAAAAATGAAGGTGATGAATAGAGTTGATAATTAATGTCAAGGCTGGATGAAAGAGCACAGAAATAACTAACTTGTAGAGATGAGAGTAGAGTTGAAGTCAGAACTATGGGTCAGGGCCAGGCACATAAGCGACACTCAGTAGGTGTGCATGGTATATGTAAATAAATAATCCTATGAAGGACTAGGAGCTCAAGTCTTAGTAAAAGACACCAAGGGGAATCCATCAAAAAAAAAAAAAAAAGGTTGGAAGAGGAGTGAGGCTGAGCTGAGCCAAGAAAGAAGGGGCTCCCATAAGGAGGAAAGGATCCTTAGGGTGACATGCTGCATGGAGATTGCCAGACCATTGGCGTCTCTGGAGGGGGAACAGTGTTAAGAGAATGGTGGGGAACCAAACCATGAGTTGGTGAGTGAGTGTGGGACAGGAAGAGAATTTTTGAAATGAATGAAAGGAAAAAGAAATGTAAATGTACCTCAAGTAGTATTAGTGGAGGGAAGGATTCCCCCTTCCCCCCCAAAAAAAGGGGAAAGAATTGTAGGACAAGTAAAAGACTCTATGTTCTTGGCTAAGTGGATCAGCCTCCTGTTGTTTTGAATTTTTTTTCAGTGAATGCAGTTGTCAATCAGAAAGCAATTTGTTTCATTATTACACTGAATTCAGTTGAATCAGTAAGACAACCAGAATAACTCAGGCACATATATGTTTTCCAAGATTGAAAAGGTCTCCATATTGGTCTGAAAAAACAGGGAAATGGTTGTGTCTAGGCTTTGCAGAATTTTGATTGTAGGCAGTCTATTTACTGGTATATCCTTTATTTGTTTATTCTAAGCAGAACCAACCATTAAAAGTTTACACTAACTCTTCCAAAATAAATGGAAAGTTGTCTGCATAACTTAAACTTGAGCATTCACTATCTTTAAGGAGAAGGGAAAACAAAAACAGGCATGGCTTTTTTGTTCTTGGAGAGCCAAGTTCTCCAGCAGCTGTGCCAAGGTTCTTTTACCCAGCTCCTTGCATTGGCAGCCTTATCTTGGCCTCTCGTTCTGAAGGTGCCCTGTCTTTGGAAGTTGGCATGGCCATCACTTGGGCAAGTATAGCCTTGGCGACGGATATTGCTTAGTGTTCGGGAAGCCCTTGGCTGGTTTTGACAACTGAGACAAGGCCAGTTTTGTACGCCTGTATTTTCAGATCTTCATAAACAGTTGCTTTCTGGATGATGCTATCTACCTATGTTTTATAGGCCATAACATCCTGTAGGCTTCAGTTGCTGTTTTTCCAAAGAAATAGTTATCCTCGAGTCTTGTGTGATCACTTTGAATACATTATTCCTGTACTAAATATCTTAACTTGAGCCCCAGGAATGAAGTGTGTATAATACTTGCAGCATTTTATTCTATTTTAAAATAGCATACAGTCACTTCTGCTGGGAAAATTTTTTAATTGAATGTCCATGCAAATATGAAATATCTGCAAGGATGATGTTTATCAATCTTGTTTGTACTCATCTTTCCTTTGCAAAGATGAGCAGTTGTGAACTCAGTTTTGGGGCTTATACTACTCCTTATATAAGAAGTAGTATATACTCCTTACTTTTTATCCTTTATAAACCTAAACTTTCCATCCAGGCATGGTAATGCACCTCTACAATTCCAGCACACAAAAGGTTGAGGCAGAAGAATGGAGAGTATGAGGCCTGCCTAGGGTACCGAGTGAGACCATATCTCAAAAAACTAAGTACTGGGGATGTAGCTCACTGGTAGAGACCTTGTCTAGCATGCTTGATCCATAGCACCTCAAAAACAAACAAACAAAATAAAAACTAGTTTTCAGTTGCCAAGACTTAATACTTTGCAAAGACTTAGATTTAAAAAATCTGATTGATAGAATATAGGTAATTGCATTGAAGGTTACAAAAAATGGTGATTTTTAAGCAATTTGTCAAAATTTTGAGAAGATATAGGAGTTTACTGTTTACAATTAAAATTTTTACTACATAGAGAGTTTAGTGAAATGATGTATTATGGTATTATGATTCACTGTGAGGAACAGGTTTATGAGGTGGAAGTGAGGAGGCTTTGGAGAAGAGTCCAGCAGCTCTTGTACTGTCATGAGTCCTCCTCCCTTGCTTGTCTTCAGAATGGTGGAAGCTGTGGCTTGTTTTGGCTTGGTCTGAAGGTTTCCTGTGACTGTTGGTTTCCAATAGCCCTTTGCATATATAATATGGAGCTACTCACATAGGAATCCCCCTGCCTGCCAGGGAATGAGGCTACTGTGTCTTAGAAAAACGTCTGTATTTTCTTCCCGCTTAACCATTGTTGTCTACCGATACAAAGAAGACTGGAATTTCCTCAACTAACTCTTCTCCAGGAGGGCTTTGTTAAAAACTTTGTTGGAAAGGTTTTGTTTTGGAAGTTACTTCTAGCCAGGTGCTCTACTACTTGAGCCATGTCCCCAGCCCTTGAAGAAACTTCTGTACTTAGCATCTAAGGAGAATTAATCAATCAATCTTGTAAGTGTGCATGAAGAACCAAGGCTGTAGAAGAATAGGAACATTTCTTCTTTTATTGTATATTTCTTAACAAGTTCCTACTGTAAGCAAGGACTGGCTAAATTGACACAGACACAATGAGGAACTGAAAGAGACATTCAGAGGAAGGGAAAGAGACTGAAGGTACTAAATTCCAGGAACTTTAAGTTTATGTAATTAGCATATTTTACAGTCTTAGCTCATGTAATCCTCTTTACAACTGTAAGAAGCAAAAGTTGTCACCCCTCTTATAGAGGAGAGAAATTGGAAATCAGAAAGGTTAGGATTTATGACATCTTTTTGCTGAACTTTGCCTCCTTGGTGGGAGATACTGTCCAGTGGGATGGGTTACTCAGTAGGCCATCCTGAGTCTCTTTTTTTGAGGCTGGGAGTTTGGCACTTACTTTCCCAGTCTTCTTTGCAACTAGGATTGGCCATAGGACCTGACCTAGTAATGAAATGTAAGAAGAAAGAGCTGGTGTTGAGGCTTTGCAAACTCTTTTCATAAAGGACCAGATAATATTTTTGCTTTGTAAGCCACATGTCCCTAAATAAACACTCAATTCTGCCCTTGTACAGTGAAGCCAACTATAGTCTTTACAAAAAATGGGCATGATTATTTTCCAATAAATATTTATTTAAAAAGAAAAATTAGTATGCCAGATCTGGTCTGTTGCCTGTAGTTTGCTGACCTCTGGTTTAGAGGGATAACAATATATTGTTTTTTGTTTTTTGTTTTTTTATTTATTTATTTTTCTTTTATTATTCATATGTGCATACAAGGCTTGGTTCATTTCTCCCCCCTGCCCCCACCCCCTCCCTTACCACCCACTCCAGCCCCCTGCCTCTCCCCCCCACCCCCTCAATACCCAGCAGAAACTATTTTGCCCTTATCTCTAATTTTGTTGTAGAGAGAGTATAAGCAATAATAGGAAGGAACAAGGGGTTTTGCTGGTTGAGATAAGGATAGCTATACAGGGCATTGACTCACATTGATTTCCTGTGCGTGGGTGTTACCTTCTAGGTTAATTCTTTTTGATCTAACCTTTTCTCTAGTTCCTGGTCCCCTTTTCCTATTGGCCTCAGTTGCTTTAAGGTATCTGCTTTAGTTTCTCTGCATTAAGGGCAACAAATGCTAGCTAGTTTTTTAAGTGTCTTACCTATCCTCACCCCTCCCTTGTGTTGTTAAACAAAATAGTCTCTGGGTTTTCATGTCTGTCCATTCCATATTATTTCCATGATGAACAGTTTGAAAGTTAATAAAACATGCTTTACATAAAAGCTAAGGTGCTCATTTGAAAGTACAAATTACATCATGTCACTCTCCTGATTATACTATTTTCTTGCCTTACAGGCTCCTAAACATATTCAAAGGCTCAATTCAAGCATTATGTCCCTCAGAGAAGTTTTCTCAAGGGAAGCATGCACCAATCTTTTTATCCTTTCTCTAAGCATTTTGAGATCTCCATGAGTGGTTATATATTAGTTTATGCATCTTTTTTAACGTCTGTTTTACCCAATCAGGGCTGGGATAATGTTTATGTCATCTGTATATTATACAACCCATAAAAGATATTCAATAAGTATTTGTAAAATAAGTGGATAATGTCATCAAAGGGTTTTGTCAGTTCCTGGATATCTAATTTTAAGACAGTTTAAAAAATAATACGTGAAATGCATATTGATTTTTGATGAATTAGAAAACCAAGACTTCGTGACACAGTATAATTAAGAGGGATAAAAAGAAAATTGAATGCTTAAAAATGATTAAGAAGAAGGAAACCAAGAGCAGAGGGTCAAAGTAAAACTGACTTGGACATATGTTAATCTTGGCTTCTTGGCATGAACAGAGGGAAAGAGTAAGGGAACTGTGGTCATGGTATTAGAATGAAAGAACCAATGCAGTGGAGAATTGGAGTCTCCCATAGCTTGTTGACTACACCACAGGGGGAAGATCTGAAAAACAGAAGAGGATTGAGGGGAAGAAGTTGAGCTAAGTAAAATGGTATCACTGACTCTATGAACCTGGAGATGGTGCAGACTTGTTTCTCATTCTCTTTGGTCTGTGCATGCAGACAATAAATCCTGCATTATCAAAGCCATGTTATGTTTGTTATCTATGGAGGCAGATTAACTGAGAAGTAAATGATTTACACAGTGGTTTGAGAGCCGTTCATTTGCAAAGCCCTGGGGTGGGATTAACAGTTTTGTATTTATAATTGTATTTTTGTTCTAAGTAATGGGCCCCCAAATTGCATAAATTTTAAGCTTTACAGTTTGGCAGAAGTATGCATATTAACTTGGGGTTAAAGCAATTGAAACAGCTGATAGATTATAATTCTTTTTCTAAAAGAAGAGAAGCAATGAAGGGAATAAAATTATCAATTACTGTTATACCTAGTGATATCAATTTATATTAGAGTATGTATAATTTCATATTTCTTTATATCTCACAACTGAATTAGTTGTATTAGAGATAAATTTAGATTTGGTGTTGAATTACATTTAACAAATAGTGCAAATAGTTCTGGAATCTTCTTTATCAAAGAATCACTTAACTTTTGTATACTGTAGTTTCTTTATAAAAACTTTGGACTGGAGTACTAACAGAAATAATAACGACCTACATTATTTTATAGATGAGGCTCAGAGACATCAAATGGTTTGCTTTAGATCACATACTTAGCAAGTTTTAGAATGGACTTGAACTCAGTGTGTAGGTCTCCAGAGTTCTTGCATTTAGTGCTCTGTACAATATCTCAGACTCAGTGGTTTTCAAGCTTGAATACATTTGGAATCACACGGAGAGTTTTGAAAAGTACTGATGCCTAGATCCAACCCCAGAGATAATTATTTAATTAATCTGAAGTAAAAAGTCCTGGGCTTCAGGACTTTTAAAACCTATAACCAGGGTTGACGCATGCTACTCTAGCTCTGAAATGTGAAAGGTGTACAACTAGATAATTGTATTTAGTATTAGGTCTGGAAAGCATTTCTGCCATAGATTAGCAAATGTATAGGGTATGTAAAGTCCATAGGCTCTAATTAATCTCATACAAAGTTTTTATATTTTCCTGAGGATTTTTGAAGAAACTCAACGTGACTCTCCAGCAATCTATTATTTCTGGATGCCTGAGTTATCATCAATATCTCTGCCTCCACAATCACTTCATCAAATCAATTTGAGCATCAGACTGTGCTATCTGAATACTTACTCCTCAAGATTCTGGAAACTTTATAACAGAAACAAATTGTAATAATTTTGTTATGGGTAGGTGGTCAAGAAGATCTCAGGTCCTTGCGTCTCTCAAACAAAGAATTGGATGGAGAGGCAGATTGCAAGGCAGTAGCAAAGTCTTATTGAAAGGGAAAGGAAAGTATAGGCACCACAAGGGTGCAGTGGTCTCTGGCTGGTGGCACAGATGCCACAATCTTTGTTTAAAGGGCAATTTGTAAGTTGAAAGGGCAAATGGCAGGAAAAATCTGGGCAGTTTTTGCAAAGGGGGGGCAGGGTAAAGATGGGTTTCATTGACAAGGTCTTATTACATAATATTCTGTGCATGCACTTATGCTGATTCCTGGGTTTTAAATTATATGCATGAGATGTGACCAGTATTCATAAGGTCTTAAGTAGAGGGCTTCATCTGAGAGGTCAGATGGAGAACAGATTCTCCTTTACAAGGTTCTGATCTGAACTGGTTAAGAGACTCCCTTGTCTTTTTTTGGGAATTTTACAACCACAGAGGAATTTACAGTTGCAATCCTGACCATAAAATGACCATTAGAGAGGATGTCTGAGGATGGTACTGGGCAGGGACAAGGAAGAATCAGCTTGGAGTGACCTTTGGCTGAGAAGAGTTGAGTCCCATGGAGGGTTTTTTTCTTGTTACTAGCCTTTTATAAATGTCACAGTGTACCCCCAGTGCAACAATAATATGATAATAAAAAATATAAAAAGAGCATATCGGGGTTTCTTAAAGCTCAGTAAATATTTGTTGAATAATAGTGAAGGATGAAATTCAATACCATCAAAAAAATATACAAACTACCAGCACCTGTAAGAGGCAAGTAAAAAGGAAGCATGGCTCTGCCAAAACCATGATTTCAGACTTCCAGCCTCCAGAAATCTGAAAGAAAGAATTTCTGTTGTAGAACATCCTAGTTTGTCATACTTTGTTATGGCAGAGCTAGGAAAATAACAGTACATAATCATAATCTTTATATTTTAAAATTCATGACAAATGTACAAATACTAAGGCATTAGTAAATTGTGATAGATCCATAAAATACTTTATTACCTATAAATCTGACAAATACATGGGTGACAGAGATAGATGGAAAACTCTTTGCTGAACAATAAGTGGCAATAATGGCATATGAACAATTACAATTATAGAAAACCACATATAGAAAACAATAGAAGTTGATAAAAAGGCCTTTAGTATAATAAATAGTAGATAGAATATTGTAAAGGCATTACTGCTTCTTTTAATAATATATCAAAAACAATAGAGGTTGATAAAAAGACCTTTAGTATAATAAATAGTTGATAGACTATTATAAAGACATCTTATTACTGTCTTTTAATAAATAGATACTTGATATAAAAACTTAAAAATGAGACCAGGCATGATGGTTCTTGCTTGTAATCCCACCTACTTGGGAGGTGGACATTGGGAAGATTGTGGTCAGGCAGAAAGTTAGCAAACATCCATCTTAAACAGTAAGCTGGGTGTAGTGGGTCACATCTGCAACCCAAGTTACATGGGAGGTGGAGGTAGGAGGATCAAGGTCCAGGCCAACCTAGGAAAAAGCACAACATCCTATCAGAAAAAAAACTAAAGCAAAAAGAGCTGGGGCATTGGCTCGAGTGATAGAGCACCTGCCTTGCAAGTGCGAGACCCTGAGTTCAAACCCCTACCATCAGACAAACAAAAACAAGTCACCAAAATAATTTGATATAAAAGTCACCTTTAATTTTCTTAAATTGAGATTTGAACCAAATTTGGTTCATGCATATGGCTTGATGAATATCATTAAAGCTTGAAGTAGTAGTATATTTTAAAAAATGAAATAGGTGGCCCTTTAAAGATTTATGGCTTATGGAAAAGTTGAAGACTTTTAGGTTATATTTACTCTCTTAAATACTGAGTCTCCTGCTAATTGGAGTTAGAACAGAGGAAATAGCAACACCAAAAAACAGTTATGGCCATGCAATTTCAGAACCAATAGGCATGGAAGCTTGCAGCTCTTCCTACTTGCTTTTGTAGAATCTAAGCTATAATTAATACTTCAAGCTCACAGAACGAGAAGGATTGGAGGGCTTGGCTTATGGAGAAATATTTGCAGTGAAAGTTAGGAAACTGGTGAAACAGCTTATTAAACTAACCCATCCCATATAAATACCATAGTCCACGAAGTGATGAAATCTTGTTAAAAGGCTCCAAGTAGGATTTCAGAGCCAGGGTCAGTTTTCATTACACCACTGGAGTTGGCTGTGTTTTAGACCAGATAACCTCTTTGTGCAAGAGCATGGCTGCTCTGGTTTCTCTAAAAATAAACACTTGCTCTTCCTTTTTCTACAAGGGCCACTTTTGGAAACTGATTTGTGATATTGGTGAGTTACAGTGGTATCGATGAGTGACAAATTGACAGAACTGAAACATAAATATAAGGAACCTTTGCCTTATGGGCTGTGGCTCACGTGACATGCAATTGCCATTTTTATTTGTGGAATAAAACAGGAAGTCATTCTTTTACTGAAGTATTTACTAAGAATCACTTCACTGGGTGGTTTGCATTCCAGTCACCAAGCCACCAGAATTTATAGCCACTAATCTTTTCTAAATTTTATGATAAGATTTTCTTATCATAAAGAACATGGATGTTTGGGAGCCACAGTATCAACAGCCAAATCATTTGCTTAACAATTTTCTAAGGAAAAAGCCCCACCAGTGAGAGAGTTGTTAGTGTTTTAAATTTGGTCATTCCCTAATTGATAGGGAATCTCAACAGTAGTGTTTTGTAACCACATTGTGGACCAGTCATGGTGAAATCACTCAGATTGTCTGAGGAAATTAAGGCACAGAAAAATAAATCAGTCACCATAGGAGTAAAAGAGAAAAAACCTCATGTACATTTGTACACATTCAGCTACATTTTCTAGCTTATTCATGAAGGTCTGGGTATCAGTTGTTTTTTGGGTAATTTTGACACTGGCAAATTCTTGGGAATATATGTGTATATATTGTATATATATATAAATACAGTAAGGAAGCCCTTACTGCAACTGTTTGGCCACAGGAATCAAGGGAGGCTCATGAATACAGTTTTGAATTTGAATACACAGCCCTCCTCCCTACAAAAGGGAATCTAACATCATCACATTTTCTAGGTCCTTGGTGTGAGAATATACAATTACGTTTTTACTCAAGTAGCACCCAAAAGAAATAGTTTCAAGCCTTCTACCTAATCTGAGATGATTAAATTCCCAGTGTTATTTTCTCCTTTTGTTGAATAGGATAGATGCTCTGAAGACTACAAAGATAAAGATGATGGCCTGCACTTGCTCAGTGCCAGTTCTGGTGTCCTCCCTGGTCATTTTCTCATTTATAGATCCTGCTGCTTAAGTGGTGCTGTCTCCTGCAAATGGTGTTGACTGGGACTTTAAGGGTGTGTCTTTTTTGTGAGGACTCATTTTATTTCCCCTCAGTAGAGCTGGCCAGTAGAGATTATTTGGAACAGACAATTTCTACACTTCACATATTCTTCCAGGTCATATTTGGAGGATGAAAAATGGACCATTTCCTGTGAGTGTTTTGTAACCTGAGGAAGTTTATTATTTTCCTTTATTGGCAATTTCTGGGAAGAATTCTGAAGCACATTTTAATCTCTAAACACTACTAATTTCAGGTTGGAAAATTCCAAATGAAGGTTACATATGACTTTTAGGCTCTTTCTGAGATTTATGGAGATTTATATTGTCTAAGGGCCCCTTCTGCGGATAAGAGGCAACACATATACTCCTGACAGTGAAGTAGATTTTGAGTGAGATGGCATTTCTGATGATTTTATCTCAGAGGATGCAATTCTTCTGGTTTTCGGTGTTCAAAAGTGAAAATTACCTAGGGAAAGGTATCCTGTCATTAAGTCAAACTCAAGAATCTTCTGTTCTCTTACTCTAAATAATTATTGAATAGCTGGCTCTTTGTACATTTTTGCCTGGATCAACATAGTAAAACAAAAAAGTAATAAATGTGGGTTGACCGGATGATTCTATACCAAACTCAGCATATCTTCAGTGCTAATGAATACTACAGAAACTCTGCAGACCAAGTAGATCTGAAAATAAACAACTGTCAAATCCTGAGTAAGTATTTTACGTGAATTTTTTAAGGTGAGGGGATGTAGAGGTATTCCAGGCTAACATTCTCACATTCTATGTGAATAATTTCAAGTTCTACCCGGGAACGTAATGACACTGATGTTGACAAACACTGCGGGTATGTACCAACAGGCATTATTTTATTGAATCCTTGAGAAAGATCACATAATAACTCCAGGAGAAGTAAAGAATTGTAGATTTATATTAATTTTATTCTAAAATAGAAATGTCACTGAACTAGGGGATCCTAAAAGTGAGACAAGATTAAAGCTCAAGAAAACATATAATGAACGACCACCTCCAGAACCTCTTTACTAGTTCCTTCTATGAGTTTCTGCACAGATGCTGTGGAGTGTGCAGGTTCTGTGGTAAAGCTGAACTTGTGCCAAATACTGAGCAAATGTGAGCAAGCAACTTCCGAGTTTATTTTGGTAAATGAGGACACATTTTAGAAGTGAATAATGACCACGTTAGACTACATCTGATTTGCACCCTCTTTTCCTCTGTCCACCCTTCTTTACCACTCATGCGCTGTTTGCTTTTTAAATTTGGATAGCAATTTCACTAGTTAGATAGCTTATTTAATATAATTCCCACCAAGGGCATTATTCCTATTTCAATTAATACAGCCAGTAACAATGAAGAGGAGTTTCAACTGGAATGACTGTACATATTATTAATTCATATGCCACACACTTTCCTCACTACTTTGTGTTCTCAGCCACTCCTTGAGGTGGACTGCACTATTATTGCTGTTTTGCAGATGAGGAAACAGATTCTCAAAGAAGTAAATAATTTAGGTAAGGCCACAATGCCAGTAAAGTGTGGAGGTCCAGTACGTGAAATAAATTCTGTTCAACTCCTAAGTCAGACCTAACTTCTACATGGTATCACATCTTTGAAAATAATACATGTATGTAGTTCCTGATGTCTCTGAATGTCCTTTGTCATAGCACCTTGCTCTCTTTTTCATGATCTTGATTGTTTCTCTCTTGTCTCTGATATCAATAATAACTTCTTTAGACTTCTTATTGCCCCATAGTCTCTGTTTCTTCTAGTTCGCTTTTTTTCTGATATTTTTTCTGTAGCATTCATGTTACAGAAGAGGTTCTCAGCTCTGGGTTTGATAACAAAGCCATAGAGAGGCATTAAAATACACACTGAAGAAAGAAGATAAAAATATGTATAGGCATACATACATATTGTTATGGTTTGAATGTGCAATGTCCCAACAGGCTTATGTGTTGAAGGCTTGGTCCCACCTAGTGGTGCTATTTTGGAAGGTGGTGGAACTGTGGAAGGTGGGGCTTGGTTGGAGGAAGCAGGTCACTGGGGACATGTCTTTGGGGACTTTTTTTTCCTTTATTCATTTATTCATATGTGCATACATTGTTGGGGAAATTTCTCCTCCCTGCCCCCCCACCCCCTTGCTTCCAGGCAGAACCTGTTCTGTGGGAGCTGTTTGTTACCATGGTCCCTTCCTATTACTGCCCCTCTCTGCTTCCTGGTTGCCAAGAAGTGAGAAGTTTTCCACTACCAAACCTTTCCACCATAATATACTGCTTCACCACAGGTTCACAAACACAGAATCAGCCTTCAATGGACTGAAATCTTTCAAACTGTGAGGTAAAATTCACTTTTCCTCTTTAAACTGTCTCAGGTATTTCTCACTGTAATGAAAGGCTGACTAACACATGTATGTATCTATATATCAGCATCTCCTGTGAACCCAGACCCAAAAGATTCTTAATTAAATATTAGCAAAGAAGTTCCAGGAATGCAAAGTTGATCTAACAATTGGAAATCAATCAATGCAATTCACTATAGTCGTGGAACAAAAGAGATTTCAATAGATGTAGAAAAAACTTGAAAAATTCAGTACCTATTTATAATTTAAAAACTCATCAAATTAAAAGGAATTTCTTTTAGTTGCTGGGCCACTTGAATTCTACTGAGGAAGTCCTTGACTATATCTGCTTCCAGAGGATTCCCTGCTCTCTCCTGTACTAAGTTCAAGGTTTTGGGTCTGATAAGATTCTTAATCCACTTTGAGTGATAATAGTGCAAAGTGTTAGGAATAGATCTAGTTTTAGTTTTCTGCAGGCAGGTAACCACTTTTCCCAGCAACATTTGTGGAAGAGGCTGTCTTTTCTCCATCATATGTTTTTGGTCTCTGTCAAAAATAAGGTGGGTATAGCTGTATAGATTTATATCTGGGTCCTCTATTCTGTTCCACTGGTCTTCAAATGTTTTGTGCCAGTACTATGCTGTTTTTATTGCTATGGCTCTGTGGTATAGTTTGAAGACAGGTATTGTGATACCTCCAGTGCTGTTCTTTTTTGCTTACCCATGTTTATTACAGCACTATTCACAATAGCCAAGCTATGTAAACAGTCAAGATGCCCCACTACTAACAAATGGATTAAGAAAATGTGGCACTTATACACAATGGAATTTTATTCAGCCATAAAAAGGAATGACATTTTGTCATTTGCAAGTAAATGGATGGAACTGGAGAACATCATCTTAAGCAAAGTTAGCCAGGCTCAGAAGGCCAAAAGTCGCATGTTCTCCCTCATATGCAGATTATAGACCTAAAGCAAATGCAGTAATATTGTTGGACATGGGTCATACGCTAAGGGGAGAATGCACATAGGAGGAATAGGGAAAGGGAAGGAAACCTAAAAGTTGAATGTGGTTGATGTGCTCACTGTAGAGGAACAAATGTAGTAATCTTAAAGTGGCAGAGGCCACTATTGGAAGGGGACTAGGAAGTAGGGAAGAGGTCTGGCAGAGATGAACCAATGTGGGTTGTAATACACATGTGCATGGAAGCAATGGTAGGAATCTCTCTGTACAGCTGTCTTTATTTCAAACTAGCAAAAATGCTATGTCTTTCTTATTATCTCTTATGTTTTCTCTTCAAAATTGGAGAACAAGAGGGCGGAACAGATTCTGCTGGGTGGGGGGGTAGGAAGGGAGGGGAGGTGGCCCAAACAATATATGCACATGTGAGTAAACGTAAAACTGATAAAATAAAACAAAAAGAGGAATTTCCTTCAATTGTACAGGCCATGCATAAAAAACCTACATCTAACATCATATTTAATGTTGAAAGATAAAGTAGTTACTCACTAAGGTCAGGAACCAAGTCAAGCTACAGATTCTGGTCACTGGCACTCAGCATTATTCCAAAGAGGCTTGCCTTTGCTGTTAGGTAAGAAAGGAAAAAAAGGCATGAAGACTGGAAAGGAAGTAAAACTATGTTCATGGATGGCATAATGTGGAATATTCTAAGGAATCTACAAGTAGCTACAATCTCATTTAAGGTCAAAAACTCAGTTTTTTTAATTTATGAAGAATGAACTGCAAGTTCTTGTCAGGTTGGTTGACACAGTTTCAGTATGGGACAGCCTCAGTTCATTGGGATAGCTCTAAGGAATCTGTAAGTAACTACAATATATAATCAACACTCATTTAGGGTCAATATGGAAATATCAGTTTTTTAAATTTATGAAAAGCTAACTGCAAGTTCTTGTAGGGCTGGTTGACGTTTAGTTTCAGTATGGGGCAATCTGTTGGAACAGCCTCAGCTTCATTGGGATAGCTCAATGTCAATATTTTATAACTTTACTGTTGGGCTGGTTAGATAACTCCAGAAGTTTCCCAATCTTCTGCTCTGAGGGTAAAGTCTTGGCTTCCAGTGTGCTAAAGTTTAGCAATTTAAGCATTCAGTTAGCATAGGTTCACTTAATCCCCAGTTTTGATTGAGAGATTATGCTATCAAATATGCATGGCGTCGTGGGGAGGTTCTGAGAGAGTAGCTGCTTCTTACAGTACTTCTACCCAGTCATTTTAAGACTCTCCTTCCTTCACCCTATTTTAAAAGTACATGTTGTTGGCAGTCTCTGAGTCCTTTGAGAACTCTGTGATACTTGAGGTTGGGTGTCAGCATTCAGGCCTACTGTATGACTGTTTTTCACTCACCTGTTTTCTAGCTGACAATATTTTTATTGCTGTTCTCTCCTGTTTTCCCCATGCTTGTATTTCTTCTTAAGAGGTCCCATGACTATCTTCCATAAAATACCAAGTAG
This sequence comes from Castor canadensis, assembly GCF_047511655.1. NCBI lineage: Eukaryota > Metazoa > Chordata > Mammalia > Rodentia > Castoridae > Castor > Castor canadensis. The sequence continues at coordinate 102,218,828 of NC_133395.1, read as the reverse complement.
ATATTTCATGTGAATTTGAAATACCAAGATCACTGGCTGATTTAAATGACTCGTGAAAAATTAAGCCATATTTTACATTATAGCAATACATTATTCTTATGAGTGGGAAGAATAGTTGAGCATCTTATTTATAGAATTTAGAGTAACAAGTGCTCTACGTTGAGTATTCCACTTTAGCCATGTTAGGTAGTTTTATTATCTCCATTTAAAATAAATTCTGCAGTTTTGACCAATATCATTGAAGTACTTTACACTTCATTCTGTTTCTCACATAAACCATACATGTATGCTCTATGTTTTCATGGAATTTTGGTTGGATTTTGATGTCATTATCACCCTGGCCTTAAGGAAGCAAAAACTCCATTTTATATGCAGTGTTTATTAATTTAGCAAACCTTAATTAAGTACTTACCATGAGGCAGGCACTGCTAATAGGCTGATGAAGTAAACAGAATGCACCCAAATCCCTGACCCTCTTAGGATGCTATTCCAGGCAGTGGACTTCTTGTGCTACACTGTGCATAAAGGGAATAAAAAACTCTCTTAGCAAATTCTCTGGAATAGGGCACCTGTGTTCACATTCATGGGTATTTCTTATGGTACTGTTTGTTATCTATATTTGTGATTTGTGTAGTAAGTTGTTTTATTATTGGTTAAATGTAACATTTCTTTCTATTGATGACTTGAGACAGATTTCCAAGACACATACAGTGTGATAAAATAATTCACAGTTAACAGAAGCTGAAACAGAGTGAGAATTTGAATTGGAAATTAGAATGCAGCTAAGGGTGGCCATGGCACATGAACGGTGTGTGGTGAAGCCCTGCTCCTTGCTAAGCATGAGCTCAGCACACATTTTTCCCTGTTTTCTGCAGGCATCTTAAAGATAAAAGATGCTAGCAGTTTCCATAAATAAAAAAATCAGTCATTTAGTTAATATAAAATTAGAGAAAATTCTCATAGATTTTCATGAAGAGATTTTTATTGAGGAATGTAGGAAAAGATGTCTTTATAAAAATACGACCATAAGTTCTACTGGATTGTTTCTTTTACATCTTTCCCATAGTTCAATCATGTTAGCCCAGGCATAATTTATTAAATATAATATAAATAATATAAAATTAGTAATTTATTAAAGTGCCAGAAATCTAAATTAAGAAAGTTCTAGAAAATCCTTATATGTGGTTATTTGAAAATACATGAAATTTTCATTTTCTGTGAAGTTATAACAAATGCACTAGCATTTGCACTTTACAGAATACTCTAACATGCATTCTCTCTCAAGACAATTTTCAGACAGATATCATAGTCAACTTCATTTTGACACTGAGAATCATGCATGCCACATAACTTAACCAGGATCTTCTATCCAGGAAATGGTGAATCCAAATTGGAATAAACATTTATCAACTCTAAGTCTTATTTTCTTAACAATATAGCAATCTTAGTATTTTCCTTCATCTACATAACCAAGAAAACACTAACATACAACATTTTTAACTGTATAGTTAAAAAACTTTTAAATGGAGTCATGACATAAAATTGCCAACAGCATAAAGTCTGCTCATACTAAATGATTGATGAAATTTCCATATGTATGTAACAAGCATCCAGATCAAGATCCAGAGTATTTTAAGCATCTCAGAAGTTTCAATCAAGTCCCTTTTTTTGGTTGATACTCATTTTCCTAGGGGTGATTAAAAATTCTGACTTATATTTTTACTGATTATTTTTATCAGTTCTTGAACTTTGTGTTAGTAGCATCATATTGTACATTTCTGTCTTCTGGCTTTTTTGTTCAGTATAATGTTTTTGAGATTCATATATAATATCAGTAGTTGGTTCTTATTCTTTTTCTTAAATAAAAACCCAGCTTTATTAACATCTATTTCACATACAATAAAATTTACACATTTAAAGGACATAGTTCAGCAGTTTCTGTTATAGTCAAGGAGTATGCAAGTGCCAAAATTTAATTTTGAAACAGTTTTAACACTCCAAAAAGAAATCCTGTGTGAATTGGCAGTCATTTTCCTTTCCTGCCTACCCCTCCCAGCTACTTCCCTCCACCCCAGGTAGCCACTAATCTACATTCTGTCTGTATGGATTGGCCAATTCAGAGCATTTCATAAAATGGAGTTATATAATGTGAAGTCCTTTGTGACTGGCTTCTTTGATTTGAAAGAATGCTTTCAAGGTTTATCCTTATTGTAGCATATATTAGTATTTCATTCTTTTTCATTGCTCGATAGCATTCCACTTTATGACTGTATCACATTTTGTTTATGCTTTCATTAATTGATAGACATTTGAGTGTTTTCCATTTTTTGGTATTATAAAAATGTTGCTGTGAACATTCATTTCTCTAAGGTATGTACCCAAGAGCAAAATTGCTCAGCCATTATCCACACTACATTTTACATTTGCTTTTTTATTTTTTTAAAAGTTGTTACATCATTATGCACTCCAGGAGCAGCATGTGAGGGTTTTAACATCTCCACACCACCACAAACACTATCTTTTTTATCATAAACACCAAAGTAATTATGAGGAAATAACTCAACAAATTAAAAAAAAAATCTCATCCCATCTACACAGGAAGCATAAATAAGAGGATCTTGATCCAGTTTCACCCAGGCATAAACACAAGACTATCAGAAAAAAAATACCTGCAGCAGAAAAGGCTGGAAGTGTGGCTCAAGCAGTAGAATGCCTGCCTAGCAAGCACAAGGCCAAATGCAAAAACCTCGGTCCACAAAACAAAACAAAAACACAAATAAAATGGCTGCCCCTTCCTTCCTTCCTCTTCTGCCCTGCTTTATTGCCAATTCTCACCTGAACTCTAGTTTTAATAAGCTGCATGAAAAGTAGTTAAAAGAGTAGTTTAACTTAAATTATTTTAGAGAAGCAATTTAAAAACGTCTCCCTCCACCTTGTACTTCATATTTGATAAAAGAATCAGAAGAAAAAAATTCTGTCATTAACCAGTAATACCGATAAGGTTGATTTTTTTTCTTGAATAAATTCTAGCCTATTTGGGAGGAACTTATAGGTTGTCTGAACTGTGTTTTTACATGGAAAGACAAAGAAAAAAACATGTTATGTTAAAACTTTAACTAAAAATAGGTAAAACCATACATTTCAACATTGGCAGGATTTCGGCTCTTAATGAGAAATGAAAAGCAAGCCAAATTTGAAGAAAAATTGTTAAGTATATCTAAAGTCTGAGTAATTTTGTAGGCACTTTATAGAACATTTTAATTTAGTATTTTTGGATACAGATGATGGATTATAAAGTTCTTTCTTTTAAAAGCCAACGTGGTTAACAATTTGAAAGTTTAAGGATTTCTCGAGTTTAAGGGCATTATTTTTATTAACATCATTTTTATTCCCAATTTCTTGCTATAATTTTGACATTTGTTTTTCTAACACTTTCTTGGTTATTTTACCATCTGTGTTTATGTCTTTTTCCATACATTGACTTCATAGCTTTGTCCTGATTTTCCAGTAACTTTCCTGGACAGTTTCTTTTAATCATCACCTATAGCTTTGAAATTCTGCTTTGAGACTATAGCTTCCATTCTTCTCTCATTGTTACCATTACAGAACCTGCTCTTCTCTTTCATTGAAAAACTACGTCTTCCTCATTTTCCACTTCTCTGTTACCTGCCAGAGCCTTGCTACTTCTTTGTAAGTCATTATAATTAATGTTCTTGATAGCAACACAGAAATAATCCCTGTCTGACTTTCTGGTTTTTGGACTTTGCTAATCCCCCACATTTTGGTAACAAAATCAAGTTCTTTAGCTGTCACTCCTAAACACTGACTTTTTCTGGAGGAAATGACATAATCATTGTGATTGGCTTCTGATTCCAGGAGGAAGTCACATGACCTTTCTGATTATCTTTCTGATTGTCTTCCATGTTTTGATAGGACCATGATCTATTTGACACTTAGTTTACTTTCTGCTTAATCTTCACCGTAGGCTCTTCCAATTTTCCAGTTTCAGCTCCTCTAATTCCTTCCCTGGGTTCTGTGTTCTTTTTCCAAAGTTGATTTGTCCACTTGCCTCCTCTCTTTTCTAAAATCTCCTCACTCAGGCTCCCATTTGTTCCCTCTAGCATGGCCCTTTATTCCCTACAAGATGGATTTATGCTGATGTGCCTTTGATCCCATCTTCATGTTTGGAATTCTGCTTCATCACTTACCTTTCTTTCATGGTCAATGCCTTGAATTCACTTTTTCACTTTTCTAAAGAAATAGTCTTTCTGTAATCTGTGGTTCTCAGTTAGAGGTGATTTTACTTCCTAAGGAATATTTGGCAATGTGTAGAGATATTTTTGGGTTTTCACTACTGGTGAGAGGGGGTGCTTCTTCAAGAAATTCAAATATGCTTTTTATATTCATGTTTATCTCTTTGAGTTCTTCTTTGATCTTTCTCTCAGTTTTCATTATAAACATCTAGAATGGAAGTCATTGTTGGTGTTAGCTATCTTAATTTCCTTACTTTCCACTCATTACTACAAACTCATGATAATAATGAAAATTGTACCCATTTGAAATTATTTAGGTTTTTAACTGAATAATTTTCCCTCTAAGCATCTCACGATGATTGGGAGTAGATAAAGCAGATGTGAATACTTCTCTCATCACAACTTGTAATGCGCTTCTTAGAAACAGCAGCCATATGAACTTGAACCTAAATACTTATTTAAGCATTTGTATTGCTGTGGTGGGTGAAAAATTATTCTTACTGATTTTTGTGCTGAGAAATATTTGAGAATAGTTTCCTGGAACTAATATTTTTAAAGATACATTGGAAATCCAATTGCAACAAATTTTTTCCATGATGAGTATTTTCAGCAAAAACAGAATAAATTAAAAAAATAGGTTGCTTCTGCAGATGGAGTCAAATTTGTAGGGTTTTGTTCTACGGTACCATTCATAGAGAACTTGTCCCAGATATTTACTTCCCAGTCTTCTCAGAATATTTAGTAGTATATAGATATGTTTGTATCTATTATATAACCTATAATAGATACAAATACATCTTTTATATAAGCTATCTATCTTGCTACTTCTTTGTAAGTTGTTATAATTAATGTTCTTATATTACAAGTTATATAATAGAGCTATTATATAATATATAATAGATTATTATTATAATTATGATAATGTCTGACTATAGACATTTTTAAACTTGTAAATATATAATAATATATAATAGATCTATTATACATGATATTTAATATTATACATAATAGATCTATCATATAACCTATAATAGCTACAAATATATCTATGTACCTTTTGTGTCTCTCTCTTATATATTATATGTTTTATATATAGATATAGGCAGTATTGAGTTTTGAATTTAGGGCCTTGCACTTTTTAGGCAAGCACTCTACCACTTGAGCTATGACCCCAGCAGCTGGCCTTGGACCATAGTCCTCCTACCCCTTGCCTCCCTGGTAGCTGGTATTACAGATGTGAGCCACTGCATCTAGCTTAATAGGATATTTTTATCACATGAAAAGCAACACATTTCTAGTAAAATGGAAAAGGACTCTAAATTCTTCTCTTCCCCTATAATCTCCTGGAAGAGTTGCTCAAAATCTCTGGATTCAAAGTTGAATTCTCTTCTTACAAAAAAAATGATGAAACAGCACAGGGCAAAACTTTGGATAAAGTCCTTTATTCGAATGATATTGAGTAGCTATCAGGTTGGGTTTTTCTTTCACAAATTACAAAGAATTTTTGGCTCAATCCAGTAGCTACTGTCACACAAAGGAACTCAGCAATGGAAATGAAGCTTCCTGTGAGGACAGAGACTCTGAGTGTAGACATTTTTAAACTTGTAATAAAGATTGCTATAGGAGTTCTTTCAAAAACGTAATCATCAACATACTTGTTTTCACTTGAGAATATTCCAGTAAGGAAATTAAGACACTCATCGGAGATTCAGAGACATTTTTCTTCATTCTGTGACCCAAGTGGCCCCAGCTTTCACTAAGATGAGTTACAGTGAAATGTCTACCAATTAACCTGACTAAGTTGGTGGAGGGCAGAAGAATGGAAGTGTTTCAAGAATAGGGGTCAAATCCTAATCCTAAAAGTGACACATGCCATTAGTATTGATAGATTTGGATGATTTTCTTGCATGTAGAAAGTGATTAAGTAATCTCATCTTACAGAAAAATTGGCACAGATTTTTTTTGTATTCGTTTCAAGAAATTTGTTCAGAAATTGAGAATATGAGTGCCTTTAAGCCATATACCACAGCTATCTAAATAAGGAATGATAAAACCTATAGATGCCATTTTCAGTTCTTTCTAAATAATTCATTTTTAAAAATTCAAAATCAAGATGAAAAGAGGAAAATAATTAAATTAAACAGAGTTTTCCTTTTACAGTAATTGGAAACAAGTGATCAGAAGCACTTGTTATGCTTTTATTTTATTTTATTTATTTGTTTTTTGGTTATTTTCTGAGATCTTCATCCTCTTAGAGCTACTTTGGAAAAAACAAGTGTCAAATAGTGAAGTATTTTCCTAAGTGGAGGAAGAAGTTTGGAAAAGAGAATTGCATTTTATATAAACTAAATTTTACCTTATGTCAGATTTTTGGAAAGAATCCTCTCATTGTTAATCTGTGGTCTGAATTTTTCTTTCCTGACAATAGAAGATAACCCCAGAAGAAAATTTAATTGGTGAGGATGGTGCAAGGATTTTCTGGTTTATTCTTATACCCATGCGCTAACATTTCCTGTTTGGAGTTTGTAAGTCACAACTTGGCAGAAAGGGAATGGCACTTTAATTAAAGAGTTTAATGAAGAAACTATTTACAGATTTGTGAGCAGGGTTAAAGGAAACAAAACTAGGTGTGAGGCATCAAGGTAATGGCAATAGCTGGAAACCTCTATTGTCCCTAGACTTGATGGATCCATCGAGAATGCTGTTAGACAAACCCCAAGGCAAGCACAGTGGAAGGTGGTTCTCCTAGTAGGAGCTACAATCCGATGTAGAGAGACACACTCTGTCAAAAGCATGCCTACCAGTGAGCTAGTTTGGGGACTAAATGGCCCAGCAGTTTTATCCCCTTTTTCCCTGCCCTGTCCTGCTCTGTATAGCTGGAACTGAGCACTGTAATCTGTGCTTCCAGGCTCCCATGTCAGCTAGCCTCTCACTTGGCTGGGTCAGTTGGAAGCACAGGTGGGAGACTGGAAGGCATGAGGAAGGGAGGAGCCCCAGTGTTTCCTGTCCCTCCCAGTCTCCTTCCCAGGTCAGTGCCTGCTGCATACGTGCACCATGGTTGTGACTACTGCCTAGTGACCCTGGCCCTTGATTGCATCTTTTTAATTAGGAGTGGGAATGGGCTCCCTCGGTTGCTAATCTCTGGTTTGGGTCCTGTCCTTGCTTCTTAGCTCTTCTGTTACCTTTGATACACATTCATAGCTTTTATCCCCCCATTCTAAAAACTGAAAATGGTGTCTTATTTCTCTCAGCTGTTACTTTATATTTTTTGCATCTGTGTTTTTAGAGGTTCATGATTCTTGTGTCTTTTGATATTCATTTTTCCAATGAATATTGTTGCTTTTATGCCTTGATCTCTGTCTCACACTAACATTGCTACTCAGGCTTATGTTTGGTTCCTTTTCTGGTTTATTAATCTTGATATCCTAAAGTGCTGTCCTATGTTTATTCAAAGGGCTTTGAAAGAATGCATGTTACATGTAAATTAGTGACCTATCTGGAATTGATTTTTGAGTATAGTGTGAGATACGGTCTTTGCTTCCCCACTCAAGTGTTAGCTATGGCATGTAGCTAGTTTCTGTATACATATGTTACTAGTTCTGGAATCCCTACTTGGATCTGTTTGTCTGCACCAAAAGACAGTCTTGTTTACTCATTTTTAACAAGTCTTACTGTCACATACAGCAGGTCCTCTCAAGTGTTCTTTGGGAGTATCTTGGCTTTTAAATTCTGCTTTATAAATTTTAGAAAAATTTTACCAAATGAGAGAAAACATCATTTCTTTTTTTTAATTCCTTAAACTAATGTCTTGGTAATTTGAGGTGTTTTAATCACAAACATGACTATTTTCCTATTTGCTGTGGTCCTCTATAATGTTTTAATTTAAGTCTTAAAGTTTTAACATAACAGAAATTCACTTAGATCACTGGATGGTCTAACACCTGAATCACCACGGGACTGAAGTGATTAAGACACAGGACAAAAGGCAAGCCTCATATAAAGTGCTGCCAGGCTCTTACTCTTTATAGTTCTTTGTTTCTTGGGACTAGAGGCAGAAGCCACCACTGTGGTTTGGATATTTAGTCCCCAAAGGTTCATGGTTCATGTGCTAGATGCTTGATGCTCAGTATGGCAGTTGAAGAGATAGGGCCTCATGGACGGTAATGAGGTCATGAGAGCAGCACTCTCATGAAAAGATTAATGCTATCTTAAGGGTGTATGTTAGGTCTTGTAGAATTGAACTAGGTCCCAAAAGAATGGGTTGTCTAAAACAAATTCGTTGCCTTGCTCACTCCCTTTTGCTTCCTCTCACCTCATGATACTGTCTTCCATAAGGCCCTCACCAGAAACCAGTGTCAGCACCATGGTCTTGAACCTCCAAAATTGTGAGATAATAGACTTTTCTTTATAAAGTACCTAGCTTCAGGTATTTTGTTATAGCAACAAAATACAGATTAAGACAGGAACCACTTTCAGGCTAGCACATTAAGACAGGAACCACTTTTAGGCTCTCTACCATCCCAAATACATCTTTCTCCCTATCCTACTGTTTTCTGACAGTTATGATGTCATACTATGATTTATAAAGGTACTAGAGGAACATCCCTTAGAGGATCTAGAAAGGAGAATTATTCAGGAGAATATAACTCAGTTTTCTTTTTGTCTCAGGTCCTGGGGGGTAGGGATGGAAAAAGAGGGGAGTATCCTCCATTCTTTCCATTCTTTTAAATAAGAAGAGATGCTGTGCCACATGGCACAGTGCATCAGTGGGTAACCATCTGGGTTGTCTCCATCTAGTTTCATCAACCATATAAGTTAGACACTGTTATGAAATGCTGGCCTTAGTTTGGTTATATTAGTTTTCAGCAATGTCATACCATTTCTAAACTTCTGAACCTTACAGGTATTTTAGTTGGAAGACAGAGTTAGCTCACCAACCTTTAAAATGGAAAGTACCCAGTGTTACCAGTTTTCACATTAAATAAAGTTATGTCTTTTGGCCACTCAGACACACCCACTCACCAAATACTGGGTGTTGCAATTTGAATTTTCATGTATGTTTAAATAAGATCCATATTTTTCAATCAGAAGTATTTTTCCCTTTTTATGACATGTCATCAATACGATGAAATCTGACAGGCAAAATAAATGAAGAGACGTGCTAGAATCAAATGTGATGTTAAAATGAGTTCAGATGTCTTTCAGGATTTTACTATTTCTATTTCTCATATTTATCCAAAGAATATAATAATATTTCAGTTAAATGTTTTCCAACAGGTCAAATATCTTGTTTGTGAGCAACAGCCATTCTTTGTAACTATGTATGATGGAAATTTAATGCCAAAATAATATTTTCATTATTTTCCAATGTATTAAATAAGTAATTCATACAAATATCTTTTACATCTGAAGATTGTGACCAAGTTCTAAGCTAAAAAAATTTACCCTTTTAGGGGACAAAACTTATCTTTATAAATTCTTGCAGTTAGGTCTTGTGTTGTTGTAGCTACTTATAATAATAGCATTTTAAGAAAATGTGATATTTATATACAATGGAGTTTTATTCAGCCACAAAAAAGAATGAAATTTTGTTGTTTGCAGGTAAATGGATGGAACTGGAGAACATCTTCTTAAGTGAAGTTAGCCAGGTTCAGAAGGCCAAATGCTGCATGTTCTCTCTCAAATGTGGAATATAGACTTAATACAAATATATCAGTATTATGAAAAAACAGGGTACACTAAGGGGAGTTTACATACAAGAAGGGGAGAGTAAAAGAAGGAAGTTAAGACGGTGAATATGGTTGATGTACTCTCTATACAAGAATGAATACAGATTTTTTTAAACCAGTTGGAACCACCATAAGACAGGGACTAAGGTACAATGAAGAAAAATAGAGGAGATGAACCAAATTGGGCTATAACACGTACATACAATATGTATGTCACAAGGAAACTCCCTGTGTAGCTATCTTAAACAAAAATGCCATTTTTTTTCTTTTACAAAATCAGAGAACGGGGTGGGGTAGAACAGGTCCTTCCTGGGGAGGGGGTTGGTACCAGTGGAAGGGGGGAGGAGGTGGGGAAACGGTGTAGGAAGGAGACTGTAGTGCAAATACTATGTATATGTGTATGAAAATGGAAAAATGATTCCTGTTGAAACTATTCCAGGAGTGGGGGAGGAGGGATAAAGGAGAATGGTGGAGGGGGTGAATTCAAGCATGACATATTTGATAAATTGTGAGATCTTTTTTAAATGCCACAATGTACCCCATCCAGCGCAACAATTATAAAAAAAGAATGCTGACTTAGGAGCTAGGCACTAGTACTTAACCTTGATTGAATATTTAGAACTTAGAAAATCATAAAACATTTTTTTGAACACTTATATAATGTTGAACAAATCATAGGGTTATTCATTTTATATTGAGAATGTCAGTACATATGGCTTTGAGAAGCATGGCAATCAGTAACCATTATTAAATATTTTCCATCCTATACCAATTAGGACCATGTAGTATAGGCTCTTATTAAAAGTACAGTTGGAATTTTTGCCCTTCCAGGAATTTCAACCACCTAATTTTAGCTCAAACACAAGATAGAAGGATCATTTCAATAAAAATATCTGCTCTTTTGTATTAATTTAATGTTAACAGAGCAACATTCTGATGTAAGATTTTTTTCTTTTGATCTCCTGAAGAGTAAAGCAGTGGCTGGTACACCCACACATGTGAACACTCTGAGCTTTGGGAGAAAGATGGAGGAAGGCCAGCTATGATAGTACCTCATTTCTTCTACTGCCATATCGATGAAAAATTCTGGATCTAACATGTACATCCTACTTGTATATAACTGCATCTAGCCCATTTCCTTGGAAATTGGTTTGATGATCCATAATGGTCATTTGATTATGTTAACAGGGGTCTACCCTCTAAGTGTCTTACTAAATTATTTCTATTGTTGTGGTTAGCTATTGCTGTATAACCAATTTTGCCTCAAAACATAGTGGGTTTTCATGATCATGTGGGTCAAGAATCTAGGCGTTAAATTTATATGGAAACACAAGAGGCCACGAATAGCCAAGGCAATACTCAGTCAAAAGAACAATGCTGGAGGTATCACGATACCTGACTTCAAACTATATTACAAAGCAATAACAATAAAAACAGCTTGGTACTGGCACAAAAACAGACATGAAGACCAGTGGAACAGAATAGAGGACCCAGATATGAAGCCACACAACTATAACCAACTTGTCTTTGACAAAGGCGCTAAAAATATACGATGGAGAAAAAGCAGCCTCTTCAACAAAAATTGCTGGGAAAACTAGTTAGCAGTCTGCAAAAAATTGAAACTAGATCCATGTATATCACCCTATACCAGTATTAACTCAAAGTGGATCAAGGAACCTAATATCAGACCACAAACTCTAAAGTTGATAGAAAGAGTAGGAAATACTCTGGAATTAGTAGGTATAGGTAAGATCTTTCTCAACAGAACCCCAGCAGCACAGCAACTAAGAGATAGCATAGATAAATGGGACTTCATAAAACTAAAAAGCTTCTGCTCAACAAAAGAAATGGTCTCTAAACTGAAGAGAACACCCACAGAGTGGGAGAAAATATTTGCCAGCTACATATCAAAGGACTGATAACCAGAATATATAGGGAACTTAAGAAACTAAATTCTCCCAAAACTAATGAACCAATAAAGAAATGGACAAGTGAACTAAACAGAACTTTCTCAAAAGAGGAAATTCAAATGACCAAAAAACACATGAAAAAATGCTCACCATCTCTAGCAATAAAGGAAATGCAAATTAAAACCACGCTAAGATTCCACCTCACCCCTGTTAGAATGCCATCATTAGCAACACCACCACCAACAGGTGTTGGTGAGGATGCGGGGAAAAAGGAACCCTCTACACTGTTGGTGGGAATATAAACTAGTACAACCACTCTGGAAAAAAATTTGAAGGCTACTTAAAATGCTAAACATTGATCTACCATTTGATCCAGCAATATCACTCTTGGGGATATTCTCAAAAAACTGTGACACAGGTTACTCCAGAGGCACCTGCACTCCCATGTTTATTGCGGCACTATTCACAATAGCTAAGTTATGGAAACAGCCAAGATGCCCCACTACTGACGAATGGATCAAGAAAATGTGGTTATCTATACACAATGGAATTTTATGCAGCTATGAAGAAGAATGAAATGTTACCATTCACTGGTAAATGGATGGAATTGGAGAACATCATTCTGAGTGAGGTTAGCCTGGCCCAAAAGACCAAAAATTGTATGTTCTCCCTCATATGGAGACATTAGATCAATGGCAAACCCAACAAGGTGATTAGAATTTGATCACAAGATAAAAGCGAGAGCACACAAGGTGGGTATGAGAATAGGTATGACACCTAAAAAATTAGCATTTGTTGCCCTTAATGCAGAGAAACTAAAGCAGATACCTTAAAAGCAACTGAGGCCAATAGGGGAAGGAGACTAAGAACTAGAGAAAAGATTAGATCGGAAGAATTAACCTAGAAGGTAACACACATGCACAGGAAATTAATGTGAGTCAACTCCCTGTATAGCTATGCTTATCTCAAGTAGCAAAACCCCTTGGTCCTTCCTATTATTGCTTATACTCTCTCTTCCACAAAATTAGTGATAAGGGTAAAATAGTTTCTGCAGGGTATTGAGGGGGTGGGGGAGAGAGGGATGGGGCAGAGTGGGTGGTAAGGGAGGGGATGGGGGGAGTGGGGAGAAATGACCCAAGCATTGTATGCACATATGAATAAAAAAAAAATCAGTGCCCCTGAGAGAAAGCTAATAAAAACAACTCTCAATTCCAGTGATGCTTTTGTAGTCCTTATCAACTAGCACCTTGGAAACTGTCTGTTATCCACCCCTTACTCAGGGTGTGTGGATGCCATCAACCTGTATTAGTTGTTCTGTGGAGTTGTTAACGGTTTTCACTGTGGGAATTTGGATGGTTTGAGTTCATATCAAGACCCTGATTCTCATGCATGAATCAGTAAAAGAATCTAAGCTTGCAACACTGAAGATCAAATTATGGTCTGTATTCCTACTCCTATTAAGATCTAGCTGGAATACTCAGCTTGCCCTATTTCATTACCACATAGATGAGTCTGACCCATGTTTAATAGTTTTAAAATTATTGTTCAGGATCTATTCATTTTATTGTCTAATGGTATTTAATACTGACTTAGCCTTCTTCCTGTTCTCTCTGTTTTAATCCTTCCCTTTTGTAGTCTAGTGTACTTTAAATCCTTTAGAAGTTGAAGAAGTCTGATGCTTCTCTAATTGAAGCACTTTAATGGCTACTCTTCTTACTGAATAAAAATCTCAAGTTATGATTTAAGAGGCGTACATTATATATGACTTTCTTTATCTCTGTTCTCATATATTTTATCATTAAGCTAATATTTATTTAGTGTTTACTATATGCTAGACAGTTTGATGTGCAAAGGATTCAGCAACGAATAAAGCAGAAGAAAATATCTATTCTCATGGGGTTGCTCCTATGCTTATCCTTTTCCACCTGCATTAGCCTCCTTGTGTTCTTGTAATATTCCAAGTATGGTCCCATTCCAGGGCCATTGCATTTTCTGTTCTCTCTGCTTGGAAATGCTCGTATGCACATGGCTTGCTCCTTTACTTACTTAGTTCCCAATGTTTTCTACAGAGTCTATTTTTTCCATGTAAAATAGAAGCCATTCCCAAAAAATCCTAATTATTACTATGTGACAAAATATTATTGCATTTCTTGTTTGTTCTTTTCTCTTTCTGCTAGATTGGACATACTGTGAGGGCAGAGCCTGTTGTTTAGTGTTGCAATCTAGTCTGAGTCATAGTAGGCTTTCAATAAGGGCTTGTTAAGTGAGTTTTGGGAAAATAATTGGTAAAATATATTCTGTTAGCAATAAAATCAGATAGCTCTTCAGCAGTTATAAATCCCCTTTCCCCTGATTATATGCATTTGAAATCTAGGCTCTTCAACTGTGCAGACTAGGTTGTATTTGGTGTTATCCTTCTCCCAAAGTTAAATACATTATAATCTATATTTAGCCATAGTTGCATAAGAAGAAAGTCAGCAGAAGCCCTACTCTGTGGAGCTACAAAACAATCAAAAGCTTCCTATAAATTCTACTTGGAGAAAAAGTATATGGAAGAAGGAGTTTGAGTCATCATTTTTAGATTTTACCTATTTTTGTATTCATGCATTACTCTCCTAATTTTTTCTTTTATGCAATGAAGCAACAAATGTTGACTTGCTTTAATTAAAAAGTGACTCAAATTAAACCAACATCATTTAAAGTTACATTACATGAAAAAGACCATCATATTTCATGTAATACACTCTGCAACTATAATGTAGAACTGGACAGAATTTAAAAAACTGTCACTGATTTTTCCCAAGTTGATCAATTTAGACACAAAATACCACTTATTTGTCATACAGAATTTAGATAATGTGTTGATATGTCATGCTACTTATGTAGACATCAATTTCAAGCTTTTTTACCCTCATCTTTCAAGATACACAGAATTTGGAGCTATTTAAACAATATTACCTCCCAAAAGAAAAAGGTGTAATAGTTGATACTGAGTTTTTCCTATAGATCTAAAACAATAGAAGATAAATTGCAATAATTAATCATGAAGGAAATATTAATGAGATTAGTAATTTAACAAAAGAGTCAGCAAACTTAGGCTGCAGGACTCATTCTGCCCACTGCCTATTTTTGTTTGACCTAAAGGTTAGGAATGCTTTTTTTTTTCAGTTTTTAGTGTATATTAATTGTATTAGTTTAGTTCATATTAATTGTACCAGGGGGTTTCACCATGATATTTCATGTGTACATATATTGTACTTTGATCAGATTAACTCCCTCTCTTGCTCTTTCTTTCTCCTGTTACCCTACTCTTCTCCCTATTTTTAAACAATTTTTAGTTGGTTTCATTATATCATTTTCATACATAAAAACAATGTACTTTGATATTATTCACCTCCATTGCTTTCCTTCCCTCTCCTTCCCTTCATTCCCTTAAACAGTCCCACAATTAAATTATACATTTCAGGCTAGATTCTGTATATGAGAGAAAAATTAGCATTTGTTTTTCTGAACTTGACTTAGCTCACTTAACATCATGATATTCAGTTCCATCAATTTCCCTGCAAATGACATAATTTCTTTCTTCTTTAGAGGTGAACAATTCTGGATTGTGTATATATACACTACATTTGCTTTATCCGTTCATCAGTTGAAGGGCATCTAGGTTGATTGCATAGCTTGGTTATTGTGAGTAGTGCTGCAGTAAACATGGGTGTATAGGTGTCTCAGTTGTATCCTGACTTACATTCCTCTGATATATACCCATGGGTGATATAGCTGGGAGTTCTATTTTTAGTTTTTTGAGGAATTTCCATACTGATTTCATAGTGGCTGTACTAATTTACATTCCCACCAACAATGCATAAGGGTTCCTTTTTCATACTTTTTAAAATAGTTGAAAAAATCAAATGAAGACTATTTCATGATGTGAATGATACATAAAATTCAAATTTCAGGTCTGTAAGTAAAGTTTCATTGGCACACAGCCAATGTCTATATTATCTATAGCTGATTTCACTCTAAGACAAAATTAAGCAATGGTGAGAGAAATTGTATGGCCTTCAAGGCTAGAAGCCAAGCTACCTGGACCTTTTAAAAAAAAACTGTTTCTGACTCTGACTTAATATATTGATTCCAAAATTTTGTCAGTAGACCATGTGCATGAGAATTAACTGAAGAAAATAATTAAGTGCATATTCTCTTTCCTCCAGAGCAGTAATATCCAAAGACTGCTATTATAGATTAAACAGTTTTCCATGTAGAGCAAAATAAGTCCCAGTATTCATAAGCAAAATTGTCACTAGTTACCATTAACTTAAATTTGAAGGGAATTATGCCAGGAAAAGAAGTAAGTTGGATTTGTTCACTGAATAAGATGGGAAACATGTTCTTTTTATTGTAAAGTAGTAGTGATAGAATTCATATGTTCTACATCTGTACTCTGTCAAGTCTAGGGAAGGATTTTGACCCAAATCCTCTAAAACAAGTTAGAGATGGTCCCAGTTACCTGAGAAATCCTCATTCAAGCTCTCTTCTTGGTTCTTTTCAGTATTGCTATGCCTTACTTAGCATGTGAAAATGGTTTTATGTTATTTACTTCAAGGGTTAATTACCCAAAGTTTTGCTTTTAAAATATTTTCTTATGGGCCATATAGCAAAATAAATGTGAAATAAATATGATTCGTATGATCTCTAAAAAAAAGAGAAAAGGACTACTACATCAGTTCTTGCTATCTAATTCTAAAGTTGAGCTAGAATTATAGATTATCTTGTTTCTAGCCAAGACTTTTTCTAATTGAATTTTTTGTTGAGATAATTATAGAGTCACATGGAGTTTTAAGAAATAATATGGTGATCTTTTACCTAGTTTCCTATAATGCAAATATTCTACAAGATGGTAGTATAAGATTAAAACTAGGATGTTGACATAGACACAATCTATTTTTCTTAATCACACTTGCCAATCACACAATTTGTGTGTGTGTGTTTAGTTCATTGCAATCTTATATATGTAAAATCACTCCCGTTTTTTACTTTTTGAATTAATATTTGCCTGGTATATCTCTTTTCAATTTTTCACTTACAAAAAGTGTAAAATTGTGTCTTGGAAGGATCCAAGATGGCAACTAGGGTATGAAAGCAGAAAGCCTAAGCTCTGTGACTTCATAAACCTCCCTGCCACCTCCAAAGCAGGATAGGTAGTGGATCACAGAGATGATCTCCTGAATCAGAGGGCAGCATTCAAAACTGAGCTGACACACCTCACTGAGCTGAACAAACAGCTGCACCTGCAGGATAACACAGCTATAAGCTTGGGGAAATCAATTGCTCTGACCTCCCTGCATGATCTGGGAAACTACCTCACCTCACAATTCCAATCAAACTGGAGACAGAAGAACAAAACACTACTCACAAGACAATCACCTGGTGAGACTACAGCAGAGCTTATGCTTATATGCCAGTACCAGGACGGGAGGCCACAGGAGTCACTCCAGAACTTAAACTAAGACTGATATTCTATTGTTCCTGAACCTGGTGTTTATTTCTTCATCCTGTGTTTTGTTGTTGTTTGTTTGTTTTATTATTGTGGGTTTTTTATTTTTACTTTCTTTTTTTTCTTTCTAACTATCAACTTTCCTATCATCATCTTCTCATCCCTACTCTCACCCCCTTCACTCTCCCTCCTTCTCTGATGCTAAAATCCATTGCTCTCCTTCGAAACTACTCTTTCTATTCCTTCGCATCCACTCTCTCCCCCTGCCCTCACCTTTCCCTCCCATTCTCCCCCAGCATGTCACCAGACTACTCCTCCCTCCTACACACTCACCACCTGCTGACAAACCTACTATACTCTCTTTACACAATCCCAACCCCCTGTAATCTCTGACACAAGCACCCTACACTACAACAACAGAAATATACTCAAACACACACAAAGAACACAAAACCCAGCAGCCCCTGCAATGCTTACCCTACTCACCCACCCCAGTTCCTGCCTCCCCTTTTTATGTCATCCTATCCAACTCCCCAAATTTCTATAGCTAGCCTAATAAATGTTAACCCCCCCCAACTCCCACTGCTTATAGATACTACCACCAAGGGGTCTTCTATATAATAAATAAACAACTGGTCAATTGAACCTATGAATTAATTAATGCTAAATTATACCTCCACACCAAGGACAGAAATAGCACACCAACCTAGCTAAAAACCAAGACAGCCACAACACAAAAATTAAATCAAGGGAAAGAAAACAGGTGACTAAAACCACCAACTAGCCTATCAAAAACCTACTTGCACAGTACCAAGTGGAGCAATGGGAAGAAGAAAGGATGGAAACCACTCTCCTCAAAAAAATAATTTAATACAGGATTCAGAGGGAAATGAAGAAAACAGATACCTAGTCACTGACTCCAACAAAACAAAGATAAATGACACTAAGGAACACAGAGATGTCCACAGAAATACCCTCGAAGAAATCTTGCAAGAAATCACTGAGAATTTCATGGAGAAGATATAAGATATGGTTAACCAAAGTGGACAAGATGCACTCAAGAAATTTCAAACACCAAAATAAAGAATATGAGAAGTCGCAGAAACTAATAAATGAAATCATAGGAGCCCTAAACACCAAAGTGAAATAGAGAAATAGGTAAACGAATTAAAGATGAAAATAAAAAATATTAAAGAGGAAGTGACCCAAGATACCTCACAAAAGAGAATCAAACATAAATACAAAACACAGTGGAAGGCCACTCCAGCAGACTAGAACAAGTGGAAGACAGAATCTCAGAATTCAAAGATAAAATAGAAATTAAAGAAAAAACTAAAGAACTGTTAGTCACAACTCAAGACCTGTGAAAGAACTATGCAAGAACTCGCCAACTCCATCAAAATACTAAACCTGAGAATCATGGGTATTGAAGAAGGAGAAGAGGTCCAAGCAAAAGGAGTTCATAAGATATTCAATAAAATAAAAAAATAAAACTTCCCAAATCTTGAGAAAGTTTTGCCCATTCAGGTACAGGAAGCCTACAGGACATCAAATAGACTTGACCAAAATAGAGCTACCCCATGGCATACTATCGTACTATCATTAAAACAACAAACACAGAGAACAGAGAAAGAATATTGAAAGTTGTAAGAGAGAAAAAACAAATAACATGCAAAGGTAAGCCCATCAAAATCACAGCAGATTTCTCAATGGAAAACTTAAAAGCGGGAAGGGCATGGAGTGAGGTATTCCAGGCACTAAATGAAAATAACTTCAACCTTAGGATACTCTACCCAGCAAAACTATCATTTGAAATAGATGGAGCAAAAAAAGTTTCCACAATAAGCAGAAACTAAAACAATATATGACCACCAAGCCACCACTACAAAAGATTCTCCAAGGAATTCTGCACATGGAAAATGAAAGCAAACGAAACCATGAGAAGACAGGCAGTACCAAACCACAGGAGAAGAAAAGAAAAGGAAGCAGAGAGTAACATTGATTGAGCTGCCACAATCAAATACTAAAAAATCAAAAACAACTAAATGGCAGGAATCACCACATACCTATCAATATTCACACTGAATGTCAACGGACTCAACTTCCCCATCAGAAGAAACTGGCAAAGCAGACTAAAAAGGAAGATGCAGCAATCTGTTGTTCACAGCAGACCCATCTCCTGTTTGAGATCCATCTCAAACAGTGGCTTAGGGTGAAAGGATGGAAGATTTACCAAGCCAGTGGCTCCTGAAAACAGGCAGCAGTAGCAATACTTACGTCAGACAAAGTAGACTTCAAACTTACATTGATCAAATGAGATAAGAACACTTCATACTTATAAAAGGGGAAATACACCAAAATTGAATAACAGTCATCAACTTATATACACCCAGTGCATCCAATTTCATCAAAAATACTCTGAAGTAGAGACTTAGAAGCACATATAGACTGCAACACAGTGGTAGTGGGAGACTTTAATACCTCCCAATCACTAATAGATAGGTCATCCAAACAAAAAATCAGTAAATTCTAGAACTAAATCACATTATAGATCAAATGGACCTAGCCAATGTCTACAGAATATTTCATCCAACATCTGCACAATATGCCTTCTTCGCAGCAGCCATGGAACTTTCTCCAAAATTGATCATATTTTAGGGCACAAAGCAAGCCTCAGCAAATATAAGAAAATAGAAATAATCCCCTGCATTCTATCTGATCACAATGCATTAAAACTAGAACTCAACAACAAGAACAACAGCAGAAAATATGCAAACAGTTGGAAGTTGAACAACACATTACTTAATGATTACTGGGTCATTGATGAAGTAAAAGAGAAAATTAAAAGGTTCCTGGAAGTTAATGAAAATGAAAACATGACCTAACAGAACCTATGGGACACAGCAAAGGCAGTCTTAAGAGGAAAATTTATAGCCATGAGTGCATATATTAAAAGGACAGAAAGATCTCAAATCAATGACCTAATGCTACATCTCAAACTCCTAGAAAAACAAGAACAAGAAAAACCCAAATCAAGCAGAAGGAGAGTAATAATAAAAGTAAGGGCCGAAATTAATGAAGTAGAGACCAAAAAAACTATACAAAGAATCACAAAACAAAAACCTGGTTCTTTGAAAAAAGAAAGAAGTTTGACAAACCTCTGCCAAATCTGACTAAAATGAGGAGGGAAAAGACCCAAATCAGTAAAATCAGAAATGCAAAAGGGGAGATAACATCAAACACCACAGAAATCCAGGGAATCATCAGAGACTACTTTAAGAACCTATATTCCAGTAAATTTGAAGATCTTGAAGAAATGAACAAATTTCTAGATATTTATGACCATCCAAAACTGAGCCAAGAGGATATTAACCACCTAAACAGATCTATAATATGTAATGAAACTGAAGCATCAATAAAGAGTCTCCCAAAAAAGAAAAGTCCAGGACCTGATGGATTCTTTGTTGAATTCTATCAGACCTTTAGAGAAGAATTAGTACCAACTCTTCTTAAACTTTTCCACAAAATAGAAAGGGAAGGAACACTGCCTAACTCATTCTATAAAACCAGTAATTACATTCATCCCCAAACCAGACAAATACACATTCAAAAAAGAGAACTATAGGCCAGTCTCCTTAATGAACACTGATGCAAAAATCCTCAATAAAATAGTGGCAAACTGAATCCAACAACATATCAGAATGATCATTCACCATGACCAATCTGGCTTAATCCCAGGGATTTAGGAGTGGTTCAGCATATGCAAATCAATAAATGTAATACAGCACATTAATAGAAGCAAAGACAAAAACTACTTGATCATCTCAATAGATGCAGGAAAAGCCTTTGATAAGATTCAGCTCCACTTCATGATAAAAGCTCTAAGAAAACTCAGAACAGAGGGAATGTACCTCAACATTATAAAGGCTAAATATGACAGACCTGTAGCCAGTATCATACTTAATGGGGAAAAACTGAAACCATTTCCCCTAAAATCAGGAATGAGAAAAGTGTGCCCTCTATCCCCACTGCTATTCAACATAGTCCTGGAATCCCTACCCAGAGCAATTAGGCAAGAAGAAGAAATAAGAGGAATACAAATAAGTAAAGAAACTGTTAAAATATCCCTATCTGCAGATGATATGATCCTGCACCTCTAAGACCCAAAAAACTCCACCAAAAAACTCATAGGCACCATAAACAGCTTCAGCAAGGTGGCAAGATACAAAATCAACTTACAAAAATCATTAGCTTTTCTATATACCATCAATGAACAAATTGAGAAAGAATATATGGAAACAATTCCATTTATCATAGCCTCAAAAAAAATCAAGTATTAGTAGTAAACTTAACAAAGGATGTGAATGAACTCTACAAGGAGAGCTACAAACCTCTGAAGAAAGGGATTGAGAAAGAATACAGAAGGTAGAAAGATCTCCTGTGCTCATGGATTGGTAGATTCAACATAGGAAAAATGGCTATAATACCAAAAACAATCTACATGTTCAATGCAATTCCCATCAAAATCCCAATGACATTCATCACAGACATTGAAAAATCTACCCTAAAGTTCATTTGGAAACACAAGAGACCATGAATATCCAAAGAAATACCCAGCAAAAGGAGTAATGCTGGATGTATCACAGTACCCAACTGTATTACACAACGATAGCAATAAAAACAGCATGGTACTGGCACAAAAACAGATATAAAGACCAGTAGAACAGAATAGAGGACCCGGATATGCACACATTATTTTTGACAATGGCACCAAAAACATATACGATGGAGAATAGACAGCCTTTTCAACAAATGCTTCTGGGAAAAGTGGTTATCTGCCTGCAAAAAACTGAAACTAGATCCATGTCTATCACCCTGTACTAGTATTAACTCAAAATGGATTAAATACCTTAGTATGAGACCCAAAACTCTGAAGTTAGTACAGGAAAGAGCAGGAAATACTCTGGAAGTAATAGGTACAGTCAAAGACTTCCTCAGTAGAACTCCAGCAGCCCAGCAGCTAAGAGAAAGGATGGACAAATGGGACTACATGAAATTAAAAAGCTTCTGCACGATAAAAGTAATGGTCTCTAAACTGAAGAGAATATCCACAGAGTGGGAGAAAATATTTGCTGGCTATACATCAGACAAAGGACTTATAACCAGAAAATACAGGGAGCTCAAAAAACTAAACTCCCCCAAAATAAATCAGTCAATAAAGAA
This sequence comes from Castor canadensis, assembly GCF_047511655.1. Taxonomy (NCBI): domain Eukaryota; kingdom Metazoa; phylum Chordata; class Mammalia; order Rodentia; family Castoridae; genus Castor; species Castor canadensis. The sequence goes on along the minus strand of NC_133395.1, from coordinate 102,196,219 downwards.
GTGGACAACTGAACTAAACAGAACTTTTTCAAAAGAAGGCATCCAAATGGCCAAAAAGCTCATAAAAAAAATGCTTACCATCTCTGACCATAAAGGAAATGCAAATCAAAACAACACTAAGATTCCACCTTAACCTGTTAGAATGCCATCATCAAAACACCACCAACAAATGTCGATGAGGATGCCGGGGGGGAAAAAGGAACTCTCATACACTGCTGGTAGGAATGTAAGCTAGTACAACCACTTTGGAAAACAATATGGAGGCTTCTTAAAAATCTAAACATAGATCTGCCATATCATCAGCAGTACCATTCCTGGGGATATACCCAATTTGACACAAGTTACTCCAGAGGCACGTGCACACCCATGCTTATTACAGCACTATTCACAATTGCCAAGTTATGGAAACAGCCAAGATGCCTCACTACTGACAAAAGGATTAGGAAAATGTGGTATTCACATGCAATGGAATTTTACTCAGCCACAAAGAAGAATGAAATTTTGTCATTTGCAAGTAAATGTGTGGAACTGGAGAACATCATCTTAAGCAAAGTTAGCCAGGCTCAGAATGCCAAAAATGTTCTCCCTCATATGTGGACTTTAGACCTAAAACAGACATGGGTCACAGGCTAAGGGGAGAATGCATACAGAAGGAAAAGGGAAAGGGAAGGAAATCTAAAACTTGAAAGTGTTTGATGTGCCCACTGTAGAGGAGTGAATAAAGTAATCTTAGACTGACAGAGGTCAATATAGGAAGGTGACTGGGATATGGGATATAGTGAAGAGGTCCGATAGAGATGAACCAGTTTCAGTTGTAATACACATGAGCATGGAAGCAATGCTAGGATTCTCTCTAAGTATATTTATCTCAAACTAGCAAAAACACTATGTCTTTCTTATTATTGCTTATGTCTTCTGTTCAACAAAATTGGAGAAAAGGTCAGAACAGGTTCTGCCTGGAAGCAAGGGGGATTGGGGGATGAGGAAGAAGGTGAGAGGTAGGGGGAGATATGGCCCAAATAATGTACACACATATGAATAAATGAATATATAATAAAAAAGTAAAAAGTGTAAAATTGTGTCTCTTTTTAATCTATTTGTCAGTCTCTTTTTTTTCAACACTGAGGCTTGAATCAGTACTACATCTTGAGCCACTCCACCAGCCCTTTTTTGCGATGGGTTTTTTGAGATAGGATCTCAAGAACTACTTGTGTGGACTTGCTTCAAACTGTAGTCTTCCTGATCTCTGCCTCCTGAGTAACTAGGATTATAGCTGTGTGCCACTGGCACCTGGATAATCTCTATTTTTTGATTGGTGTAATTAAATCATTCACATTTCAGGTGATTATTGATCTGTTCCTATTGTATTCATTTACTTTTTTTTTGTTTGTTTCTCTGGTGCCCATGCCCATATTCTCATTTCTCGTTTTCCTGTGGATTACTTGACTATTGTTAGAGTTCTGTTTTGGTTTTTTGCAGTTTCATAATGGTTGCCCTAGGCATTAGACTATACCCATGTAACTTACTGCAATTTACTGATAACAATATTTTAGTACTCTGAATGAGGTATGGAAACTTCACTTCCTTTTAGTTTTTTTTTTAATCTACTTATCATTGACTTCTAAATACCATGCTGAAAATCAGATGGTTTATACGTTTTGGACCAAATATCAAATATGATTCATAAAAACAATGAGGAAAATAAGAGTCTGTTGTGTGTAGACTGTGTAGGTCTTGATGTGGTTCATTTTTCCTTCCTGATACTCCTATCCTCATCACTTTGTGTTCTAAGATTCCTTTAGTTAATCTTTAAGGGGAGGCTGTTAGCAATAATTTATGTCCCCCCTCAGTTCCTAAAGGATAGTCTTGTCAATGTAGTGGTTTGAATAGGGGTCCCCAGTACATGTGAATATGACCTAACTTGGAAAAATATTATTCATTTAACATCTTGACATGAGATCATTCTGGATTATTCAGATAGACCTTAAATTCAGGGGCTACTATCCTTATTAGAGACAATTTGGAGGGGAGGGAAGGGCCATGTGAAGGTGGAGGAAGAAATTATGGTTATGTATTCCAAGTCAAGGAATACCTGGAGCCACCCGATACTGGAAAATGTCTCCTCAGGAACCCAAGAGGTGTTTTTTTCTTTTTTTAAATTTTTATTGTTTTATTATTCATATGTGCATACAATGCTTGGGTCATTTCTCCCCCTGCCCCCCCTCCCTTACCACCCACTCTGCCCACTCCCTCACCTCACCACCCCCTCCATACCCGGCAGAAACTATTTTGCCCTTATCTCTACTTTTGTTGAAGAGAGAGTATAAGCAATAATAGGAAGGAACGAGGGTTTTTGCTCGTTGAGATAAGGATAGCTATATAGGGGGTCGACTCACATTGATTTCCTGTGCATGGGTGTTACCTTCTAGGTTAACTCTTTTTGATCTAACCTTTTGTCTAGTTCCTGGTCCCCTTTTCCTATTGGCCTCAGTTGCTTTAAGGTATCTGCTTTAGTTTCTCTGCGTCGAGGGCAACAAATGCTAGCTAATGTTTTAGGTGTCTTACCTATCCTCACCCCTCCCTTGTGTGCTCTCGCTTTTATCATGTGCTCAAAGTCCAATCCAAATGTTGTGTTTGCCCTTGATTTAATGTCCACATATGAGGGAGAACATATGATTTTTGGTCTTTTGGGCCAGGCTAACCTCACTCAGAATGATGTTCTCCAATTCCATCCACTTACCAGTGAATGATAACATTTTGTTCTTCTTCATGGCTGCATAAAATTCCATTGTGTATAGATACCATATTTTCTTGATCCATTTGTCAGTAGTGGGGCATCTTGGATTTTCCCATACCTTGGTTATTGTGAATAGTGTTGGAATAAACATGAGTGTGCAGGTGCCTCTCGAATAACCTCTGTCACAGTCTTTTGGGTATATCTCCAAGAGTGGTATTGCTGGATCATATGGTAGATCAATGTTTAGCGTTTTAAGTAGCCTCCAAATTTTTTTCCAGATTGGTTGTCCTAGTTTACATTCCCACCAACAGTGTAAGAGGGTTCCTTTTTCCCCACATCCACATCACATTGTGGTGTTGCTAATGATGACTATTCTAACAGGGGTGAGGTGAAATCTTAGTGTGGTTTTAATTTGCATTTACTTTATTGCTAGAGATGGTGAGCATTTTTTCATGTGTTTTTTGGTCATTTGAATTTCTTCTTTTGAGAAAGTTCTGTTTAGTTCACTTGTCCATTTCTTTATTGGTTCATTAGTTTTGGGAGAATTTAGTTTTTTAAGTTCCCTATGTATTCTGGTTATCAGTCCTTTGTCTGATGTGTAGCTGGCAAATATTTTCTCCCACTCTGTGGGTGTTCTCTTCAGTTTAGAGACCATTTCTTTTGATGAACAGAAGCTTTTTAGTTTTATGAGGTCCCATTTATCTATGCTATCTCTTAGTTGCTGTGCTGCTAGGGTTCCACTGACAAAGTTCTTGCCTATACCTACTAACTCCAGAGTATTTCCTACTCTTTCCTGTATCAACTTTAGAGATTGTGGTCTGATATTTAGATCCTTGATCCATTTTGAGTTAATGTTGGTATAGGGTGATATACATGGATCTAGTTTCAATTTTTTGCAGACTGCTAACCAGTTTTCCCAGCAATTTTTGTTGAAGAGGCTGCTTTTTCTCCGTTGTATATTTTTAGCGCCTTTGTCAAAGACAAGTTGGTTATAGTTGTGTGGCTTCATATTTGTGTTCTCTATTCTGTTCCACTGGTCTTCATGTCTGTTTTTGTGCCAGTACCATGCTATTTTTATTGTTATTGCTTTGTAATATAGTTTGAAGTCAGGTATTGTGATACCTCCAGCATTGTTCTTTTGACTGAGTATTGCGTTGGCTTTTGTGGCCTCTTGTGTTTCCTTATAAATTTAATGGTAGATTTTTCAAACTCTTTAAAGAATGTCATTGGAATTTTGATGGGAATTGCATTAAACATGTAGATTACTTTTGGGAGTATAGACATTTTTACTATGTTGATTCTACCAATCCATGAGCATGGGAGATCTCTCCACTTTTTATAGTTTTCCTTGGTCTCTTTCTTCAGAATTTTATAGTTTTCCTTGTAGAGGCCGTTCACATCTTATGTTAGGTTTGCACCTAGGTATTTGATTTTTTTTGAGGCTATTGTAAATAGATTTGCTTTCATATATTCTTTTTCAGTTTGTTCATTATTAGTGTATAAAAATGCTAATGATTTTTCTATGATGATTTTATATCCTGCTACCTTGCTGTAGCTATTGATGATGTCTAGAAACTTCTGCATAGAGTTTTTTGGGTCTTTAAGGTATAGGATCATGTCATCTGCAAATAGGGATATTTTGACAGTTTCCTTATCTATTTGTATTCCTTTTATTCCTTCTTCTTGCCTAATTGCTCTGGGTAGAAATTCCAGTACTATGTTGAATAGGAGTGGAGATAGTGGGCATCCTTGTCTAGTTCCTGATTTTAGAGGGAATGGTTTCAGTTTTTCTCCATTAAGTATAATGCTGGCTGTAGGTTTGTCATATATAGCTTTTATAATGCTGAGGTACTTTCCTTCTATTCCTAGTTTTCTTAGAGCTTTTATCATGAAATGGTGTTGGATCTTATCAAAGGCTTTTTCTGCATCTATTGAGATGATAAAGTGGTTTTTGTCTTTGCTTCTGTTAATGTGGTTTATTACGTTTATGGATTTTCGTATGTTGAACCTCCCCTGCACTCCTGGATGTAGCCTACTTGGTCGTGGTGAATAATCGTTTTGATGTGTTGTTGAATTTAGTTTGCCATTATTTTGTTGAGGATTTTTGCATCAATGTTCATTAAGGAGATTGGCCTGTAGTTCTCCTTTTTGAAGGTATCTTTGCCTGGTTTTGGGATAAGTGTAATACTGGCTTCATAAAATGTGTTAGTCAGTTTTCCTTCCCTTGTATTTCGTGGAACAGTTTAAGGAGGTTTGGTATCAGTTCTTCTTTAAAGGTCTGATATTGTTCAGCAGAGAATCCATCAGGTCCTGGCCTTTTCTTTTTTGGGAGACTCTTGATTGCTGCTTCAATTTCATTTTGTGTTATAGATCTATTCAGGTGATGAATTTCCTCTTGGTTCAGTTTTGGATGATCATATATATCTAGAAATCTGTGCATTTCTTTAAGATTTTCAAATTTATTTGACTATAGGTTTTTGAAGTAGTCTCTGATGATTTCCTGGACTTCCATGGTGTTTGTTGTTATCTCCCCTTTTGCATTCCTGATTCTACTAATTTGGGTTTTTTTCTCTCCTCATTTTAGTCAGCTTTGCCAGGGGTCTGTCAATCTTATTTATTTTTTCAAAGAACCACCTTTTTGGTTTATTAATTCTTTGTATAGTTTTTTTTTGTTTCTATTTCATTGATTTCACCTTTTATTTTTATTATTTCTCTCCTTGTATTTGTTTTGGGATTTGCTTGTTCTTGTTTTTCTAGGAGTTTAAAATGTATCATTAGGTCACTGATTTGGGATCTTTCAGTCTTTTTAATAGATGCACTCATGGCTATAAACTTTCCTCTCAGGACTGCCTTAGTTGTGTCCCATAGGTTCTGGTAGGTTGTGTTTTCATTTTCATTGACTTCCAGGAACTTTCTAATTTCCTCTTTTATTTCATCAATGACCCATTGTTCATTAAGTAATGAGTTACTTAGTTTCCAGCCCTTTGCATGTTTTTTGTCTTTACTTTTGTTGTTGAGTTCTAGTTTTGTTGCATTGTGATCAGATAGTATGCATGGTATAATTTCTATTTTCTTATATTTGCTGAGGCTTGCTTTGTCCCCTATGATATGATCTATTTAGGAGAAGGTTCCATGGGCTGCTGAGAAGAATGTTTATTGTGTAGAAGTTGGATGAAATGTTTGTACACATCAAGTAGGTCCACTTGATCTATTGTATATTGTAGATGTTGGATTTTAATATTTATTTTTTGTTTGGATGAACTATCTATTGATGATAATGGGGTGTTGAAGTCTTCTACAAACACTGTGTTGGAGTTAACATGTGCTTTTTGGTCTTTCAGGGTATGCTTGATGAAATTGGGTGTGTTGACATTGAGTGCATATAGGTTGATAATTATTATTTCCTTTTGGTCTATTTCCTCTTTTATTACTATGGAATGTCCTTCTTTATCTTGTTTGATCAATGTAAGTTTGAAGTCTAGTTTGTCAGAGATAAGTATTGCTACTCCTGCCTGTTTTTCGGGGCCATTGTAATGGTAAATCTTCTTCCAGCCTTTCATCCTAAGCCTGTGCTTATTTCTGTCTGTGAGATGGGTCTCCTGTAAGCAACAAATTGTTGGATCTTCCTCTTTAATCCAGTTTGTCAAGCGGTGCCTTTGAAGGGTGAATTAAGGCCATTAACATTAAGTGTTAGTACGGATAGGTATGTGGTGATTCCTGTCATTTAGTTGTTTTAGTTGTTTGAAGGTTTGATTGTGTGTACCTTAGTTGAGGTTACTCTCTACTTCCTTGCTTTTTCTTTTCCTGTAGTTTGGTGCTGCCTGTCCTTTCATGGTTATGTCGGGTTTCACTTTCTGTGTGCAGAATCCCTTGAAGAATATTTTGTAGTGGTGTCTTTGTGGTCACATATTGTTTTTTTTTTGCTTATCATGGAAGACTTTTATTGCTCCTTCTATTTTGAATGATAGTTTTTGTGGGTAGAGTATCCTGGCGTTGAAGTTATTTTCATTTAGTGCCCAGAACATCTCACCCCATGCTCTTCTTGCTTTTAATGTTTCTGTTGAGAAGTCTGCTGTGATTTTTTGGGTTTACCTTTGTATGTTATTTGTTTTTTCTCTCTTACAGCCTTCAATATTTTTTCCCTAGTTTCTGTACTTGTTGTTTTAATGATGATATATCATTGAGTATTTCTATTTTGATCTGGTCTGTTTGGTGTCCTGGAGGCCTCTTGTGTCTGTGTGGAAATATCTTTCTCTAGATTTGGAAATTTTCTGTTATTATTTTGTTGAATATATTACACATTCACTTTGCTTGCACCTCTCCTTCTTTGATGCCCATGATTCTCAAGTTTGGTGTTTTGATGATGTCAGTGAGTTCTTGCATTTTCTTTTTACAGGTCTTGAGTTGTTTAATTAATAGTTCTTCGGTTTTTCCTTTAAGTTCCATGTCTTCTTCAAGTTCTGAGATTCTGTCTTCTGTTTGTTCTATTCTGCTGGATTGGCCTTCTGTTTTCTTTTGGAGTTCTGTTTTGTTCTTTTTTCTGAGGTTTTCCATAGCCTGTATAATTTCCTCTTTATTGTTGTCTATTTTTGTCCTGAGTTCATTTATCTCTTTATTAATCTTGTTCTCTGTTTCACTTTGGTGTGTATACAGTGCTCCTATGGTTTCCTTTAGTTCTTATTTTGCTTTTTCAAATTCTATATTTTTATTGTCTTGGAATTTCTTGAGGGTCTCCTGTACATTTTGGTTGACCATATCCAGTATCATCTCTATAAAATTCTCATTGAGTACATGTGGTATGTCTTCTTTGAAATTATTCTTGTTTGCTTCTTTGGGTTCTTTGGCATAGTTTATCTTCATTTTTTTGGAGTCTGGATCTGGGTATCTGTTTCCTTCATTTCCCTCTGATTCCTGTTCTAATTTTCTGCTGTGGGGAAACTGGTTTCCCTGTTTTTTCTGTCTTCCCATCATTGCCCTTAGTGTTGTTATTGTCCCTGTAATGTGTGCAATTAAGCATTTTCTGGCTTGTAATTATAGCACTAGTGATAGTTAGAATGGATGGGTGAGAGTGGATGGAAAGCAATGAAGTTAAAGGAAAAGGGAAAAACAAATAATGAAGTAGAAAAAAAAGAAAACAAGGAAACCAACAAAAAAGTTTCAAAGATATAACAGGGAGAGACAGTGTACTAATCAACCATAAGCTGAGAAGGCATTAGAGAGACAAAGAGAGGATGGAAAATAAAAAGTAAAAAGAGTGTAGATAAGAATAAAAATTTAAAAAATAAGTAAATTAAAGAAAAAAAATACATATAAAAAAAAACCTCCATGTTCAAATGCAATGAAGTTTCATTCTTAATAATTTTGGTGTTCATCCCTCAGCCTCCAATCCTGTAGATGTTTCCTCAGATGTTGTTCTGTAGTTGTGTCATCAAAGGGGAGACATGAATTAGAACAAAACTGTGCACACACACACACACACACACACTAAAAAAAAAAAGCCACCAAGTGTCCCAAGTTCAAATGTAATACAGTTTCAGTATGTTTTTCAGCATGCAGGTGTAGTTCAGTTGTTTTCTCATCAAAGGTAGGGAGAGAGAAAAAAAAGGGTCTAGAGACAGTTCTGTGAATGGCTATCTGTGGCTGTGGCTTGCCTGCCCGCTGCTGTTGCCTGCTGTTGCTGGAGGCATTATTTATGCAGATCTCATGAGTGAGCTTAACACTCACCTGGCCCCTGCAGCCTTTGTTTACTCAGAGTTCTCCTGTACACGAGCTGCTGCTACAAGCTTTCTCCTTTCCAAGCACACTGGGGGAGGTCACAGTGCACCTGCTTTCTCAGGCCGGCATGTTTATTTACGGCTCAAAAAAAAAAAGTGGCATGTGGGAGGTGGGTGTTCCCCCTTCTCCTGTGGAGTTTTCCTTCCTCTGCCACTCTCACAAGCTTTCCCACTCCTGGTTTCTGGGCGCGTGTTCCCTGCTCCCGCCGGAGCTGTCCGGCCAGGCCTGGCTTGTTTATTTACAATTCTAGGAAGGATTCCTCTTCCCCTTCTTTGGAGTCAGGGTGCCCCACCCTCTTTGCCACATGTCTTTATTGTTCTTATTGCTTATTACTCAGTTTCTCTTTTTTCCCCAGGTGGAGGTCGGTCTGTCCAGGGGGCTATGCTGACCTGGCCCAGGGTTGTCCTTGGAAGTACCGCGTACAACTTAGTTCATCTTGTTCGTGTCTTCCCAAGCCGTCTGGGTGCAGGCATCTTGTGGCATGGGGGTCCTCCTGGTTTCTCTGTCTAACAGGAAGTGGACATTCTCTGTGCAGGCTGGAGGTATTGAGGGGTCAAAGTTTTGCCTCTTCTCGGTGGCCTTGCCTGCAAGGTGTGTCTCCAGCATTTCACCAAGTTTTCACTATAGGAGGCACGCTTTCTGCTTCCTCCCTCTAGCCACCGTCTTTGAATCCTCTCTTAGGTCTAGTTTCAGTTTTCCCAAGCGCTGTTTTTTTTATCTTTTTGGACACTTTAATGTTGTACTTTTGTCCTCTGGAACTGTGAAAAAGTAAATTTCTGTTGTAAACCACCTAGTGTGTGGTAACTATTGCAGCCACCTTAGGAAATTAGTACAAATGAATGTAGAATTCATCGTTGACAGATTTTTCTCCCCAGTAGTTGAAAATTGTGTCACTTCCTCTGGTCTCCTTAGGTTCAAGACCAAAAACTTCCTGTCATTCATACTGTTTCCTTATAGCAATCATGTTGTTTCTTGTGTCTAGTTTTACTATTTTTGTCTTCAGTTTCCAGAAGCTAAATTATGACATGTCTTGTCATAAATTTCTTTGGCTTATCCTCTTTGGGTTCCACTGAGTTCCTGGAATGTATAGGTTTATGTCTTTCACCAAATTTGGAAACATTTCAGCCATTAATTTTGCATATTATTTTATTGTCATTCTGCCTTCTCTTTCCTTCTGTAACTCTGATGACGTATGTTTTGATCTTTTCTTATTACTCCACAGATTCCTGAGATTCTGTTCATCTTTTGTTTTTTAAATTTTCACTTTGTTCTCAAATTGCATAAATTTCATTTTTCTGTCCTCAAATTCAGTGATTCTGTCTTCTGTTATCTCTGTTCTACTGTTCATCCCATCTGGTTATTTTCTTAATTTTTGTTATTGTATTTTTCAGTTCTTTAAAACCCAATTGGTACTGTTTAAGAAACTTCTCAAAAAAACTTCTCTTTCTTTTCAGAGATTTTTTTTTTACATTTTTTACACTTTCTGACCCCAAACCAGCAAGAACAACAGTTGGGTATCCTCATTTTCCCTGAAGGTTGATCAGATATCTAAAAACACCAGGTGACCTTGTGCCAACTGGAAAGGGAATTGGTTGAGAGCCCCACTAACAATAAATGGCCAATAGAGGTATCCCTTTTTACTTTATTGTGAAAGCATTTCTACAACAGCTGGTTTAAAATCTTTGTTAGATAATTCCAACATCGAATTCATCCCAGTGTGGCATTAGTTGATTGCCTTTGCATTCAAGTGGTGATTTCCCTGGATTTTAGTATGACAGGTGATTTTCAAATTGTATCCTGGACATTTTGTGTATTATGTTAGGAGGTTCTGGATCATATTTAAATCTTTTTTCCCCTGGTGCTATGGACCAAATGCTGGGCTTCATGCATGGTAGACACACTCTCTCCTACTGAGACATTTCCCCAGACCTTTATATAAAACTTTTATGTTAGTACGAAATCAGTCTGAAGATCCTGGCCCATTTTAGTGGACTGTGCTTCCAATGACACTTTAATTTTTAAAGTCTTTGTGGTGGTACTTTGGTGTGCTTGGGATTATCTGGTGCGACTGGGACTCCCATGGTCCCTACTGGTGGTGCCTAAGGGGCAGAGAGTTTCTCCATATTGGCTACCAGGTGTCTTGAGCTCATAGACAGGCTTCCCTGACCAGGCTTTTGGAGTGATGTGACCACTCTTGCCAGGGAGAGATGGACAGCAGTTGTCCAGCCAGGAACTTCTTGTGGGAGGTTCTTCCCAGTGACTGCTCCTGAGTGTCTGGATTGGAGAGGGCAGTCTTGGTTTTGCGGGGACAGTGACGTTTGTAGCCAAGCTTACAGTGGGGGAGGGCTTCTTGTTGGTGCTGCTGGGACCCTCAGTATCTTCTGGCAGGTAGAGGAGTCTCAGGCACAGTGGAAAAAGGGGGTACCTCTCGTGGCCATTTATTGTTAGTGGGGCCAACAAATTCCCTTCCCAGTTGGCACAAGGTCACCTGGTGTTTTTAGATATCTGATCAACCTTCAGGGAGAATGAGGATACCCAACTGTTGTTCTTTCTGGTTTGGGGTCAGAAAGGGTCCATGTCGATTATGGATCACCTTTTTCTTTTGCGTGGAGGATGTAAAACACCTTGTGGTATGGTTTTCTTCTACTTCTGAGATCTCAAACCAGTTTATCTTCTTATTGCCTCCTTTAGAGTTTTTCTTTGATTGCCTCTTGCATTATTTCTAGGGTTTGCAATTTTACTAGGCATGGATAAGCAGGGAGAAATGGCTTTATGCCATCTTGTGTAGACTCAAAGTCTTAGGCAAACTTTTTATTCAAATGTAGTATGTGTACATGTAGAAGGAATACCTGAAGTCTGGTTGGTTTGTGTTTCCCAAAGAGGTGTTTTCTATCCCTTACCCCCAGGACCTCAGAATGTGACTTTTACTTGGAACCTGGCTGATGCAGTTGTGATTAGTTAAGATGAGATACCACTGCAGAAGAGCGGATACTTAATCCAATGACTACTGTCTTTATAAGAAAACATAGAACAAAGGGAGGAAAATGTCAAGTGATGTTGTAGCTGTCAGTGAAGAATGACCAAGCATTGCTGGGAAACTACTGGAAGCTGGGAAGAGACAAGAGAGGGCTGTCCCCTGCATGTCTCAGAGGCAGCATGGCACTGCTCATAACTTGATTTCAGACTTCTAGACTCCAGAATTGTTAGACAATTAGTTTGTTGTTTTAAGTCACCCAATTTATGGTATTTTGTTATAGCAGCCCTACTAAAATAATTCATCTTTTCATATTTTGTGAATCTTTTGAAGCCAGAAGAAATGTGGCCTGATTATGATGATACTCAACCATTGGTGGGTCAAAGAAGTATCACATATTTTCCTAGTTTATAACCAAATTAAGTTCTGCTAGCTATTGTACGTGTCTGTAATATTCATCTGTTTCTGAAGGAGGGAGCACAGGGCAGTGAGGTTCCTACATGTTTCTTTTTATAACATTTTCTATTTGAACACCTACTTGCTGTGATGCACAGACGAAAGCCTTTGCTGCTGCATGGCAACCTTTTATTCATCTCTTACTGATTCCTTGTCCATTTTCCCACATTTCCCTTCTAAATATCTCCCACACTCTGCAAATTACTAGTTTTCTCCCTTCTAAGTAAACTCTCCAGATGACCTGTCCTCCTCCTCAAGTTATGTAATGCAAGTTCATAAAATGAGTCCCATCAGCTCCTCTCCTGTCATCTCCAAGATAGTGTTAAATCAGCATTGTGTCTCCTCCCACACCTTTGTGCAAACATTTGTCTTTGAAGATAAAACTCTGTTTTAGGTCAGCTGGATCTATCTGGAGAGAAAATGTCAGGTAGTGGAAAAAAAATCATAAGTATGTTTTCTGGCATTTCTGGAGCTGTTTCCTTCATTCCTAAAAGGAGGCTGTGGGGTTTGATTATCTTGAGATTCCGTCCATCCCTAATCATTGGGACCCAATTTCAAGAGATCATTTATGGTTATGTGTGAGTCACAGGGAGGGCTATGCTAGAAAAGGATAGATCTACCCAAGAGAACTTGGCTAGCCATAAACCCATCTCTTTCCGTTACCTATACCTTGCTACATAGTGGTAAGCAGTGAGCAAGGAGGGCACCAGGACACAACTGGAAACCTTGGAGAGTCAGTCTACACAATATAGATACAGGTATGGGACTCCAATTTCTGTATGTTGAATGATGATAATGCTGTTGCTTGCCCATGCACTACATTTTGAGTAGGAGTGGCTGAGAGGATGAAGGTCAACCTCCTTAGAATGCTATTCACAGAGCTCTTACATTGGACTTCTTTCCAGCTCTCAGCCTTCAAACCTGTTTCCTTAAGCTCTAATTATCCTAAAGTAACTAATCCACCGTGTCAACTTCCCAGTCTAGGGGAAGTCATTCATTTTTGACATGTTAAAAAAACCACTTGAGCTGAAGCTTCAAAATGTAAAACTCCAGTAATGGTTTTTCTACACTCAATCCTATTACTAAAGGCAGCTGGGGCAGGATGGGCAGGCTTCTAACTTCAGCATCCATTCTGCCCTCTTGTGGCTTCTGCTTTCAAGTGAATTTCCAATGAAAGTTTTCTGTGAAGTATTTGGAGTTCCATTTATTGCTGGTCTACTTCAGTATATGCAGATTGGAGATAGGGGTCAGCGAAGCATTCCTGAAGCCCCCTGAGGCTGACCCTGGTGACTCTATTAAAGCCACCAAGACATATCCTGGATCACTTCAGGGCCATGCCAGACAGCTGTGCAAGTAGGTGATGTCTATCTGAGCAGTGAGCTCACCACTCCTTTCAAGTCCTTCAGTCTCAGGCTGCCAATATTGTCCTGTTGTCTGAGGTTTTCCTCACTTTTGCTCAATGTACAGATCTTCTCCCTTCATCTTGCAAACCAAGGTACATGGGTCCAGTACCATGTCCATTTCCCACTCCCTCCCTTATCCATTGGTCCACCGTGAGCATACCTTTGTGTGTTCATGTGCTCCTTAGTGTTCATTCCAAATATATCTGCTGAGCAGCTTCTGTGTGCCTATCTCTGTGCTAGGTACTAGAGATACATGATTGAAGGAGACAGAAGTAACTCTGTACCTAACATTGCTTGAAGGCTGTGTGTGTGTCAGACACTTAAATGAGAAATAGGATAAAGTGTTGAAAAGGAAGAAAGGAGGGAGAGAAAAAGGAAAGAAAGAAAAAAGAAAAGAAAGAAACAAGAAAGGGTGCTCTGGGAACCTATATCTTAGCCTACTACCCCTGAGTTCTGACCATTTAATTCACCCTGGGGTTTTAATATATGTTGATTATTTACTGTGTCATAATAATTCCTCATGGTATCACTATTTTCAAATCTTCTTTCTTTTATTACTTTCATTATTAGTATTAGGTTTTTTATTTTAAGATGTTAAATATTTCAATTACATTGTGATTAAATAAGTTGGCTCTTAGTTTTAATCAAAACCTCCTTTGGTTATAAAAATCAGAACCCAGCCTGAAGTACTTAGGCAAACAGGAGAAAGCCATGATAACAGCAGAGGTCAAGATTGAACACCCAACCTAAGGGGAAGGCAGGAATGCTGGTAGATTAGTAGACAACAGAAACTTGGTACTAGAACTTCCTTTGCTTTCTCTTTCTCTCATCTGTGTTTCCCTATACTGTTCCTATCTCATAGCTTCTGCTACCAGGCAGAAATAGACTTTCTTTCCCAGCTCCAATCTGATGAAGCTCAGGAAAGACCTCATTAGTGACCCTTTTTGGACCAGTTGTGTGTAGCCAGAGGAAAGAGAAAGCCTGCTTCCACTTCTCTATGTGATGGAGGAGGGAGTAGTCCACAGGGTCCAGAAGAAGCAAGTGTGCTGGGCAGACAATACACACTTGCTCTACCTGGAAAGTAAATTTCTAGTGTTTCCAGGTTCTAACACATTGTTATTTGGAATTCATGAAAAAAGAGATTGAAATTCTTGAGAATTTCCCAAATGACAAGTTATTGTTAAAGTATATCTAAACATTCTTAACACTTTTAAATCCCAACATTATGTCTATTTAGAAATATTTGATTAACAAATAAGATATCAAGCTCAGAGGTGTTTACTTAGAACTGCAAACTATTGTGAATATTAAATACTGGAAAATGCTAGCGAATATTATTTGATAGTATCCAAATAATATAATGTTTGTATATTCTAGAGAGGTTAGTAACAATGCACCAAATGTGTCTAAATTGACAATTTAAGGACTTAATTTATTTCTCAAAATTTTTGGTTATTGGAACATTTTTCACAGGATTTGTGTAAGCATAGTATGTGTACAGGTTATAAACACACATCACATGGCAAGGTTTTGAGAACAGTGACTGACAATACTGACCATCTCTGCTATATACCCCATAAACTGTTGATTTTGTGTGTCAACTTTTCTTCTCTTGCTTTTGACTTGACATTAGTTAATTTCTTAGAACTGGGAGGTCCCTACATTGATTGTTATGGATTCATTCTTGAGGGAGAACTGAAATTCTTTTTCCCATTTGCTCAACTGATTTTTCTTGGTATTTGGGATTTATAAAACCATTTCTTGTGAAAATCTCAGAAGGAATTCCTACGTGAAAACACTGCTAATTTATACATAATATTTAGAAGGAAACATGTTTCAAGTTCCCAATGACCAATATACCACTGTGAAAACACCCTTCATGGCAAGAGATGACTCATGTGGTTATTCCTTTTCCTGGGACAGAGGTGGAATTACTGTGTTATATCCACCCTCCTAAAGCAGACTGCCAAAAGGCTCTCAATGTCCCATCTCAAAAAAAAAAAATTGCTTCATGATGCAGCCAAGTTAGCAAACCAGTCATGTTTTGTGAATTTCCTAGGTAAACTTTGTCCAAACATTATGCTTTCTTGTATCTTTAGCATTGTTAGAGAATAAGGGAAAAAAGAAATTTTTTTCCTCAGTTCTTGCATAAGTTCAAAAAGGGTGACTCGGTATTTGGTACAGCCTCCTGCTTCTGTACCACTGAAAGTTATAAAAGGGATCAAAGCACATCCTTCTTTTGAATCAGGTGTCACCAGGGCTGATCCTTTACTCTTAGGCACTGTGAATACTACAATATTTGAAAGAGCAAGATAATAAGATTCCTACTAGCAGAAGGTCAGAAGGGAATGTGGGCAATATTTGGGGACTTGGAGAGATTTTCATGACAAACCAAAGTAACAAGTCACTGACATCACAATGATGGTCTTAATAGTCAACTTGTTTGTCCACCAAATACATGTGCTGAGGGACCCTTGACGGACTCAACACTGTAAGACAGGTGGCAGAAAAGGAATGGAAGTCAGATGCATGCATGCTGACATTAGGTTGGCATTTGTCCCATTAAATTCAAGTCAGTCTTGCCTTTGAGGTGTTTTACAATAAAACTAGATTGGTGAACCAAAGCAAAATTGAATTAAAATCACATCTGAAGAGATTTATAACCAAGGACAAAGGAACACAGGGTAAACTTAACCACAGTAAAACCTCAATCATCATAACCTTACTAACCACAAGCCCTAATTACCTAGAATACGAAAGAAAGAACAAAAACATCAGAAAATAAGCTGACATCAGTGTCTATTTAGAATCTAACAGTCTGTCTGCCTTTTGAAGTTACATAAAAAATACTGCCAAAATATGTTCAGATTGATTAACTTTAAATGCTGAAATGTCTTGAATAATAACTAAAATGTGCCTGTTTTGTTGACTTTTCAGTAAAGTAGGAAAAAGAAAAAAAAATTGAAAGACGAATGGAAAGAGAAGTAAATGTTTATAACTAGAAAAACCTCAACTAAAGCAGAATAACTAAATTTCTTTACATTGCGACTGACTGAGGCAGCTTTATACTGGGTGCTGGGGGGAACGTGGTGTAATCATATCACAGGACTTTGTAAACCTTCTGGATTTGCAGGGACTTCTAGGGATTACCAGGATCTGATTTTTGACATGGTAAACAATCTCTCTAAAACTCAGACTTCCAGTTGATACAAACCTCTACCAAGCTCCTCAGTGTCTTGGGGGAATTTCCATTTGAACCAAGCAGTTAGTCGTAAATGGAGAGATTTGGGAAATTTCCACTTGGAGGGGATCTGATATCTGATTTCTTCTCTCCAGTGCATCCTCTAGGGGACTCTCCAGTACAGCCTGGCATTATCTGAGCCTCCTCCTTCTACTTATCTCCCTGTGCCATCAGTCTCAGCCCTAAAGCTGCCTTGGCAAGTGGTTGGGTACTACAGGCTTAAGTTAGCAGTCACCAAGGCACAGACATCCTAAGGTCTATGCACAACCCTGGTGGCACCAAGGGAGACTTGCAGGACATTCAACTTTCTTCTGCTCAGCACAGCTCTCACACCTGCAAACAAGATACCACAGCAGGCATATAGCTCAAGTGCCATCAGCAGGGCGTCTTTGGAAAGTGCTGGAAGCCTGGAATGATCTTTATTGAAACCAGAAATATAGAGAAACTCAAGAATGACTTTCAATTCCCTACTCCCTTGACTTAGCAAGAATAAATTTTTTAAAAGCAAATATAAACAAGTAAAACAAAGGAAAGGAGAGAGGAAGAGGGAAGAGAGGAGAGGAAGGAAAGATAGAGGAAGAAAGGAAGGATAAAGAGAAAGGAAGTAAGGAATTCATTTCCCAGGCAACAGTTGTAAAGCTAATTATGGAGGAAATGAAATCTAAAAATGGTATGTAGGCAGCCATAAAGAGAGAAATAATGCTCTCCCACCAGGATACATCTCTAGCTAACTAGATGTATCTAACTTCTTACTGGATGGCGAGATTGTTACTATCATCAACATAATTTTTAAAATGGTGGTAGTGAAGAAGCTATGTTAGGCAAACAAAAGAATAATATTGCTTCCATTTTCTTCTGTGGCCTCTGTTAGTGTATTATAGTGCTGGGCATAGTGGCTTGCACGTAGTCACAGCTACTCAGGAGGCTGAGGCATGAAAATTGCTTCAGCCCAGGAGTTGAAGACCAGCCTGGGCAACATAGAGAGACCTCATTTAGAAATAAAAAAAGGGGAGGGGAGATATTAGTTCATTAGAAGAGCGTGTGCTTAGTATGTGCACGGCACAAGGTTCTGGGTTCTTGGTTCAATCCCTAGCAACACACACACACATGCGCACACACACACCCACAGAGAGAGAGAGAGAGAGAGATAAACTTTTCTATATTTTTCTATGTCCCTCATAAAATATAACATTATGTTGTTTTATATTATAATATATTTAGATTATACAACTGACTACAGGATTTTTTCCATGGGGAGAGATTGCCCACAAAAGACATATTTCTGAAGTAGAAAAAATGAAGTTAAATTGAACATCTGTTTTCAACTGAAGAAATTCTTTTATCCCTTATATGCAAACTGAGTTATCCTGTCTGGATACTCTAATCTTTGGTTTACAATCCATTCTGTGTCTTCCATCATAGCAGTTTCTATTGGTACTCTACAGATTCTCCATTTTTGTTTCCCCGCACAAACAGATCTTCTGGATTTTTTTTCTCCAAAGGTTTTTTTCTGTTCATGGGGACCACCTAATCTGTGCATATGATGGACCAGAAATGCCAAGGAGATAACATCTGAGAGCCACACACAGTCAAGATTGAGAAAAGTTGGTAGAAAAAGAACCCTGATGCCTCACCCCTCAGTTGGGATAATGCTGAAGTATACTCTACAGTTAATCAGGATTCTCCAGAGGAACTGGTCCTCTGTTCTCCCCTGCTGGGATTACCTGCTAAACAGACTCTCATACCATGTTCAGGATAAATTTTGAGCAGTCAGCCTAAGATACTCACCTAATTTCACTCACTTTGTCATCTTTTCTCCTACCATTCCCAACTCTAATCACCTAGGAAGCAACAACTGTCAGAAGAGCTTCAGCTGACAGTGGCAATGGGGCACTTCATTGTTTTCTCTCTTCTGGCTTGTACTCACAATGGTCCCTCCAATACCCCCCATTCTGAGCTCCATTCCTTCCCTAATCCTGACCCAGATCTCAGCTGCTACCTGCAACTGACACTCCTCCTCCTATTGATAACCATTGCTAATTTGTGTTCTAAATAATGAAGCTGCACTGATGCAGTAACAGATGAAGAAGATAGGTATGTATTAACTGCCTGGATGCAGCCTTTCTAAATTCAGTAAGACTAGAATTTCTGTAGAACATCCGGAAATCCAGACATTTCCTTCGATTGTCACAGCTAAGATAAAAGTAAGCAGAACAAATCTCTGATTCTATGCCTACCACCCACTCTTCTCCCACTTCAGGATAATAAATTGTTTTAAATAGTTTGAAAGTACCATTGCCTTAGCTCTTACAATATTACTTCTGTTATTGCTTTCTATTTATACTTCTAGACCAATAGTTCTTGGAACTGTTGATGTGTAAAGCTTAAGCTAACTGCAGCAATTCTGAACAAAACTGACAATTCTTTCTATGTTCTCTTATTAGGAAAGTCTATAAGGCAAAGAATGGGGTAAGAAGAATGTATTATTCATTTCTGAGCAGATAACTTTGTGATCTAACTCAGTAAGAGTTGTCTTTTCCTCAATTTGACCTATATCTTTTTCTGTATTCTACATTGATCGTCCTTCTAGGTTTTTGTTCTATGGGCCACAGCTTTGCTCTGATCTGCGTTACTCTCTTACCGACACATTTGACTCTCTGTGTAATTTGTTACAGGCCAATATGTTTGTAGTTTCCCAAAGCTTGGGCCTTGGCCACGTGCTTGAGCACCTACACAGGCAGGGATTAAAAAGGCAGATTCATCCATCCACTCTGGACTGACTTCATACCACTTTGGGGAGAGGCCCAGTGATTCGTATGAACAGATGAGACCCACAGGTTGGGGTGTTCAAATATGCAAGAGAGTTTAGACTATAAAGCTCCAACCTAAGTTTTTCTTCTGTTTGCCAGGCTGTATTCATGGCATTGACCTCATTACTTGGCTGTAGAGAACTAAGCTAATAAACATTTATACTGATACTTATTCTTGGGAGTGACAGACTGATGTTAATCCTTTTTGTTGGAAAGTGAAAAAAAAAAAAAAAGAAAAAGAAATAGTTTCCAAAGAATGAAATGCACCCATGTTTTCTAATGGGAAAAATATGACATGTGTAAGCATAACACTAAAGGGGGCAGGGCAGGGCTCAGGTTTACCCTATTTTAATGGACTTTTGCTCTGGAAGCAAATCTTTTAGAAGAGAAATTCCAGATTCCTGATTTAGATAATAAAGAATTTGCATTTATATTAGGAGAAAAATATTCTTGCTTTTATTGTTTTTTCTTGAAGTCAATGATCATGTAGTTTTGGTGGTATCTTCAGTTCAAATCTCATGTGGTCTTATGTAAATGGTCATGGGTTTTTCATCTGTCAAGATGCTATTAAGTAAATTCAGTCTCTTTAGAAATAATCATTGTTTCCTGGCCCTAGGTTTGGAAGGATTTCCAAAGATGACAGAAGCTTGGAACAGTATCACACCTGGCATCGTCCTGACAGTATAAATTACAGGCATATAGAGAATAGCTTGACTCCAGGATAAGGGGGTTCTACCTTGGAATCCCATACTGCATGGTTTTGAATGTCAACAAATCATTGCAGAAAACACATGATTCAGTGGAGTAAACAAGAACGTTTTCTTGAGTAGAGAACAGAGTTGTAGGGCACCTTGAAGTGTGTAAGAATGGACAATACCAGTGTTTTCTGAAAACTATTAGTTTTCAGAATAATGTGCCAAAATACATGTCTTTTGATAAAGAATTTCATATTATCTACTGATGAGAGATGGCAGCATGTGACATTTTCCCATAAAATATTTGTGTTACTCCTTTATCCATTTGCCAAATGCTATTGTTTGTGGTTTTGTATTGCTGACTGAAGACTTTCCATCAGTCTTGTTTTCATTGGAGTGGCATTTACTATTGGGGCTAATTAATAGGAAGGTAATTGGTGAAAGCACTCTTGTCCTCTGGATGGTTCATGAAATTCCCTTGTATTTCTAGCCTGAGGAATTGTGCATTCCCTATCCTATAGCTTTCTCCATTACCAAGAAT
Organism: Castor canadensis; assembly: GCF_047511655.1. NCBI lineage: Eukaryota > Metazoa > Chordata > Mammalia > Rodentia > Castoridae > Castor > Castor canadensis. The sequence continues at coordinate 102,175,587 of NC_133395.1, read as the reverse complement.
TTTCCATGTTGGGAGAATGAGAAGCACCTCTTCATCACTAAATATCAGAAATAGAAATGAATGATATTTTGTAAAGCATTCCTGTTTATAAGTCATTGACCCAAGGAGTAAAAAATCAATTTTTTTCATTTTAAAATTATTTGAACCTTCGTTATTCTTCTCCTAATTAGTGTCCATTCTGTTTTAAAACCAATTTTTGTATTTATTAATAGCAAAAGTATTAAACCATAGAAACCTCTGAAGGAGAAGCAGTTCTGTTTCTTTTTTAAAATCAAGTAGTTCACATACCTTCTTTTCCATTCAAATTAAAACTTTAACAGTTAAAAATGATCATTTATAATTTTCAGCATTTTAGTTTCCTTGAACTGCCACCTCTACATATAGCTAGCCAAGTCTTTGAAAATTATTATTTGAATCAATTAACCAAGGTATTTTTTAACAAGTTTATTTTTTACTGACCATATACATGCTTTGCATTTTCCACTTATTCAATACATGGATCTCTGAAATGTTACACTAAAATGCCAAGTTTGAAAAGCTATTTCCATTTTTTTTACTTTGGTTTCTAAAATGTTAACTTTTAGATTTACTACTTCAATTTTATACTAAACCCATCCCCCAAACCCACCTGAATTTGGTAATCTGTGAGTCTTTGCCACTCAAGGACCAGCAACATCTGGGAATTTGCTAGGAGTGTTGAATCTTAGGCCCTGAACAAACTTGCTGTGTCAGAATGTTCATCTTGATAAGATTTCCTAGGCAATTCTTGTGTATATTAAATTTGAGAAGTTCCAGTCTGGCCTACTCATTCCACTTCATGGCATCATTTCTAACTTTGTAGCTTAAATTATGGTACCTTATAAGTTACCATAGTAACCTGGAGAGAGTGAATCTTGGAGGTAGGAGGCACATCAATGATTGACCAATGCTCAGCATCCGAGGGGCAGCTCAACCTGTGTCTCAGGCTTCAAGTGTTGTGGGGTTTACATATTGACCTCTGGTACCACACTGGAACCAGAGATGTGGTTTGCATGTGTTTGGTGAGGAGGTTCCCAGTAAGGAGAGACTCACAGTGACATGTAAATATACTCCGCTACTGACAGTAAAGTGATTAATTCTGTGAGTGGAAGGTGAGGCAGAGGACAGAACAAAAAAGTTCCCAGAGAAGATGACTCAATTTTAGGCATTTTTCTCCATGAGCAAGTTGGAGGATGTTCCAGGCAAACAGGTTTGAAGACAGTGAGAACAGATAAGCACATCTAAAGAAATTCATGTTATAGTCTTGCTGAGCATGAGGTATGTGAAGGTGTGAGGAGAGTAGGTGGGAGTGGACCCATGGAAGTGATGAGAAATGAGTTTGAATCTTAGCCACAAATGGTCTCTGAGCTAGGAGAATGGCTTTTGTCAAAGAGGATCTAAAGAATTTTTAAACATGTGGATGCAGTGGGGGAGAATAGACCAGACATGGGTTGGGCTAGAGCATAGCAAGGGAGACCATTATGGAGAGAGACAATGACTGCTTGGTATAAAGTGGTAGCAGTAGGGATGAACAACTCAGAATCCAAAAACAGAGAGAAGGAATTACTCCCTGATGATATCAGTTGACTTTTCTGTCATCATCCTTGACTTCAAACCCTTGAAGACAATAAATCTCTGCTGTCTTTTCTTATTCAGAGCAAATATCTGTAAATCTTTGACTTGCTGCTAGTGTGATACGGTTTTGTAGCCTCCTGCAAGTGCATCCCTTTATTTATATTTATATTCCTCATACATTGTAGTGTCAAGAATTGAAGAAGAGGTAAAGTTGAATGCAGGAAGGAAAAAACAAATTTCTGGATCCATAATTATACCAAGTTTGCAGGTTTCCCCAAACCTGCAAAATAAATATTATCTCTTTTCAGATGAAATGAATGAGAACCTGGAGGTCAAGGACCTCTGATTATGATTTCTAGCTACTAGGAGTAGAATCTAAATGTGCACTCAGGGTTCTGTGGTACACATTAAAACAGCTCCATTTTAAGGATACTTAGAGTAGCTTAAACTACTGATCCATGGTTTGCTGAATATACTAGGTAATGATAACTTTTATGCTTTGGCTACTTGTCTTGACTATTTGACACATTCCACAAATCTAGAGGTTAAGTGAAGACCTTTGGAACAGCCAAGTAGATGTCACAGAAGTCCAAATTCTTTATAGGAAAGGATATGACAAGCAGAACTTGTTTACTTTGTTTGTACACAGTTCTCCCAAGCTTGGCCATATGTTTTTGCAGCCCACAGATGATTAGAAACAGAAAATTAAGTATGAGTAGGAAGCAAGTGAGATCTAATAGATGACAAGCTGACATCAAGAGAAGAGCTGGAAAATGCAAAAAACCACAGATAAAAAATGTCAAAAAGCCTAGTAATAATGTTGGTCATTAATAGAGACAGTTCTACAGTTGAATCCCTGAGAACATGACTATATTGCAGCATAAATTATAGGCCCTTAAAGTTGATGCATACCATACGTAGGACCCAAGAAATAAAGTCTTAATATATCACCTTGGACCAGACAGTCATTTTTGCTTCTGCTTAGACCTTACTGAAATAAGGAATGAGTAATAGTATGATATTGTATTTCCCTTTTCTGATTGGAAACCATTAGCTATTATAGAAGATTTTTATAGTCTGCCAACCACAATCCCTCTTAGTAATATCTGCCAGTTGACTAGTGTTCTATAATTTCTTTACATGTTTGTCTTCCAAATATGAGGAGACCTGGGTTAGTGGTATGGAATGGTGATCAGAAATCGCCAAACTCATTGATCATCTGTAAGGAGCATCTTCCCTTTTGTCTCCACTTCTTCTGAGATCTGCTCAGACTCTTTCTAGGGGTTGGTACCAGTGGGAGGGGAGAGGAAAGGGTATAGGAGGATGAATGTGGTAAAATATTATGTACTCATGTATGAAAGTAGAAAAATGAGACTCATTGAAACTATTTAGGAATGGGGAGAGGGAGGTTAAAGGTGAATGATGGAGGGGATGAGTTCAGCTATGATATATTGTAAAAACTTTTGTAAATGTCACAGTATACTGTGAGTGCAACAATAATATAATTAAAAAGTAAATAAAGTGTACCATTAAATTATTAATTGATTCTGCACTTTTCACTGGTAGTACATCTTACTGCTCTTATCTGTACTCCTGCATCTGATCTTTGCGGTTGAGGGTCCAGCAGGCTCTTCTACTCTTCATTGCTCATTTCCCCAATACCATAACTGCTGTTCCTGGACTCCGAGATCTTAGCCAGAAAGGGAGCAAAGTGAAGAGGGATCAGGAAGTTCTTGCTGAACTGCTACCACTCCAAGTTGGCTCCTGCATCTCCAAGTTCATGTGTTTATGAAACAGACTGAAATCTTACAACTTGAAGACCGATTCAGTAGTCTGGGGTGAGGTCTGAGATTCTGCATTTCTAAAAATCTCCCATATGAGGGCACTTGGTGCTAGTCTATGGACCATGCTTTGAGTAACAAGGACTTAGAGATCCCCTTTGGGGCCCACTCACTGCAGTCCCTTTAATGTAGATAAGGGCCCTTCTTTGGCAAATTGTCTTTGAACTACAGATCCTGATGGTACATATTATTTCCTATTGCTGCTAGGGACCCCCACCCTGCAGGTCACCCTCTATGTAAGAGTATCTTTTAGTTGCCATGGGTAGCATATCTGTTCTCTGGAATTCACTATTCAGATTTATTTTGACATGAATACTATTACTCCTTTGGTTGCTAATTTCTGGAAAGCCACAAAACTCTCTAACTTTCCAAGGGGTGAGTCAGGCACTAGTCCCTCTGCCTCTGAATGTAGGGAATTCATATTGCTCAAGCTTTCTCACCACACTGAAGACCACATTCTAGGTTTGGGATTGGGAACAAAAGAGTTGAAACTACCCATACAACTTTCTCTGAAGAAAATGCTTTATGGATCCTCTTCCTTATTCAATAATCAATCTTTTTGAAAATCCTCAATCTAGGTGAAGGTTCATGTACCCTGTAAAGAGTCCTGAATTTTTTTTGTTTTGAAAATTTGTTTCTTGGTGATTGTTCTCACAGTTATTGTACTCATAAACTACAATATATATTTTCTTTATGAAAACCATCCCCTTTCTACCTACTATGGTTTATGAATATCACTGTTGTCTACATATTCCATATTTCAAACTACACCTGGATATGAGAGCAGTTAGAATAGGCATAGTTCATGGAAACTAACCAGCCTGGAGTTCATTAAGGAGGTGTGTTTCTGTCTTCTACATGTTTGATTTCCACCAATGCTGACAGCAGTTGTGTGTATAAGGCTGATAAAGAAGAAGAAAGGAGTCAATGATAGGTGTAGTGTCTTGAGATTTTATCTCTTGAAAATTGAGATTTCATTTATAGGAAACAGAATTAAGATAAAGGATTAAAGCAACTTTTCCATGTCTCCACAAATCTGAATAAGAACTCAGCTATGTGACTCTAGGGAGAAGCTGATAGCATGGAAATAAAAGGGAGGGAATAGTAAATAGTAAACAGCAAAGCAAGAAAATCCAGAAATACTGAACTTTAGGTTTATAAAAGAAGCAAAGGACCCTAATATAGAATGCTAAGCAAAATGATAGGGAAGGGGGAGAGTCCCCCCAACAGGGTTGCAGGTGAAAGAGAATAGGGAACTCTTTGGTAGGCCCCACAGGCACATAAGCTAGGTACAAAAATTTGACACTGTGCAAAAAAATTAACTTTAGGACAGGAGCTCTGCATCCTACTCAGCAAGCAAGACACTGGGGGAGCGAACCCCTGGCATTTCCCAACTCACTCACTGGACATAATCTTAGGAGAAGTCTTAAAGACAAATGCCTCAGCAGGAAAGAGCAAAATACCCTTCAGTTTTATGTCTCCAAACCCCAATGAACCTCTTCTCCCCTTAAACTGGCTAAGTAACAACCACCTGATAATCTGTATAGATCCATAAAACTATCAGGGACTGGGACTCATGGACACAGAGCTACTTACGTGGAGAGAGTAAGTCACAATCCAGAGCTGCTGTGCTGGGAGTGACTGCTGATGTTGTGAGTGACTGCTGGTGCTGTGAGCCTCAGCTGTGACCTGGTACAAGTTGAGTGCATCGCAAGTGAGGAGGTGGTGCTAGCCTGAGCAACATGGGAATTGCCACATGTCAAGTGGGGAGCAAGCCCAGAGTTGAAGGAATAAGGAGTGAGTATGGAGTGAACTGGGAGGTTAAGCTGCCAGGAGCCAAGATGGGAATCTTGCCCAACTTGTAAAGTTTTCTATCTTCTTGCTGGGAATGAGGCTCAGGGCCTTACATGTGCACAATGGGTTCTCTACTACTAAGCTACATCCCTAAAACAGATGACCCTCTCTGTTATAACCTGTTTGGACTTCAAAACAACCCCCACACGCAACTGCTTTGGGGAGGGAGGGAGGGAAATCTACCCTCCTGCTCATATTGACTGGTATTTTTTTCCTTTTTACCTCTCGCATTTGTTGTTGTGTTTTTTCTGACTGCCTTTCTATGTACGTATTTTATTTATTTATTATTATTCTAAATTTTTGTCAGGATATATTCATTATACAGGGAGGGATTCATAGTGGCAATTCCAATTAGACTTATATTGTACATTGTTTACATTGCTCCATCGTCTCTCCCCCTCAGCCTCCTCTGCACCACACTTAAGGCAATTGCAAGAGGTTATTTAGTTCTGTTTCATATAGGTATTTGAAATCCATCAACATATATTGTCACCTTAATCGCCTTCCTTTACCCTCCCCCTCCCAGTAGTACCCTCCCCCATACTTACCTATTTTTCAGTCCTGGTTTTCGTTGTTAATATTTAAGTTGATGTTCAAAGGGGTGTCTCAATGTATGCCCTCTGTGGGTGTGCTTTACTTTGGTCTCTTTAATCCCTTCACATACTCTCCCTTACCACTTTCTTCCCTTTCCCCATTTTTCAACAGTTTTTAGTACACATCCTTATATCCTCTATCTTCACATCTTATGGTATTCAATATTACTGATGCTCTATAATTCTCTTTTCTTTTCCCTCTTTCCCTGAGTTCCATAGAGTAGTTCCACTGTTACAGACATGTTCTACAACTGAGTTTGTATATGATTGTGCTTGTCTTTGTATATATATTTATCTTTGGATCTATCTTCCCCATAAGAGGGAAAACGTGTCTTTTGTGTTTCTGATCCTGGCTAACTTCACTTAGCACGATGTCCTCCAATTGCATCTATTTACCTTCAAACTCCATGTCATTATTCCTTGTGGCTGAGTAATACTCCATTGTGCATATGTACCACAATTTCATGATCCATTCATGAGTTGTAGGGCATCTGGGTTGTTTCCAGTGCTTGGCTATTGTGCAGTGAACATTGGTGTACAGGTGTCTTTACTGTATCCTCTTTGATGTTCTTTTGGGTAGATGCCCAGGAGTGGTATCACTGGATCAAATGACAGTTCTAACTCTAGTTTTTTGAGGAATCTCCATACTGCTTTCCATAGTGGTTGTACTAACTTGCATTCCCACCAGCAATATATAAGGGTTTCTGTTTCAGCACATCCTTGCCAGCATTTGTTGTTGTTATTATCCTGGATTATGGCCATTTTAACTGGGGTGAGATGAAGTCTAAGTGTTGTTTTGATTTGCATCTCTTTTACAACCAGGGAAATTGAACACTTTTTCATGTATTTACTGGCCATTTGTACCTCTTCCTTTGAGAATTCCCTATTTAATTCATGTGCTCATTTCTTCATTGGTGTTGATTCTTTGGGGGATGAGTTTTTTGAGTTCCCTGTAGATTCTGGATATTAGTCCCTTACTGGATGAGTAATTGGCAAAGATTTTCTCCCATTCTGTGGGCTGTTTCTTGAGTCTGGTGACTATTTCCTTTGTTGTGCAGAAGCTCTTTAGTTTGATGTAGTCTCATTTGTTCATTGTTTCTCTTAGATGCTGAGCCTTTTGAGTTCTGTTTAGGAAGTTGTTTCCTGTACCTGTCTATTCCAGTGTATTTCCTACTGTTTTTTGGAGTTTTTTTTTCAGGGTTCAGGCCTAATAGTAAGGTCTTTGATATACTTTGAGTTGATTTTGGTACAGAGTGAAAGACAGGAATCTAGTTTCAGTGTTCTTCAGGTGGATATCCAGTTTTCCCAGTGACATTTGTTGAAGAGGCTGTCTTTTCTCCATTGTGTGTTTTGGGCTCCTTTGTCAAACATCAGTTGGGTATAGATGCATGGGTTTATGTCTGGATCTTCTATTCTGATCCATTGGTCTTCTTGTCTGTTTTTGTGCCAATACCATGCTATTTTTGTAGCTACAGATCTGTAGTATAGTTTGAAGTCAGGTATTGTGATATCTCCAGCATTGGACCTGTTGCTCAGAATTGCTTTGGTTACTTGAGGTCTTTTGTGTTTCCATATGTATTTCCTGATTGTTTTTTTCTATTTCTATGCAAAATGTCATTAGAATTTTGATAGAGATTATGTTGAACACGTAGATTACTTCTTGTCGTATGGCCATTTTGAAAATGTTGATTCTACCAATTCACAAGCATGGAAGGTCTTTCCATCTTCTGATGTCTTCTTCGATTTCTCTTTTCAGTGGTTTATAGTTTTCATTAAAAGGGTCTTTGGTTTCTTTCATTAAATTTATTCCATGGCTTTTGAGGCTGTTGTAAATGGGATTGTTTCCCTGATTTCTTTCTAAATCTGTGCATTGTTTGTATACACAAAAGCTACTGATTTTTGTATGTTAATTTTGCATCCTGCTACTTTGTTGCAAGAGTTTATAATTTCTAGTAGTTTTTTTGTAGAGTTTTTGGTGTTTCTTAGGTATAGGATCATGTCATCTGCAATTAGGGATAGTTTGATTCTTCTTTCCCTATTTGAATGCCTTTTATTTCTTGCTCTTGTCTTATTGCTCTGGCTAGGAATTCCAAAACTATATTGAATAGGAGTGGAAAAAGCAGATAGCCCTGTCTCGTTCCTGACTTTAAGGAGAATGGTTTTAGTTGTTCTCCATTTAGTATGATGTTGGCTCTAGGTTTGTTGTATGTACCCTTTATTGTGTTAAGGAACAGTCCTTCTATTCCTAGTTTCTTCAGTACTTTTATCATGAACAGGTATTGGATTTTGTCAAAGGCTTTTTCTGCATCTATTAAGAGGATCATGTGGTTTTGCCCTTGCTTCTATTTGTATGCTGTATTATGATTATGGATTTATGTATGTTGAACCATCCTTGCATCCCTGGAATGAAACCAATGTGGCCATGGTATATGATCTTTTTGATGTGTTGTTGAATTCTATTTCCCAGTATTTTATTGAGAATCTTTGCATCTATTTGGTAAAATTCGGCTGTGAATCCATCAGGTCCTGAGCTCTTTAGGGAGACTCTCTATTACTGGTTCAATTTCATTGTAAGTAATAGGACTATTAAGTGGTTAATATTTTCTTGGTTCAATTTTGGTTGGTTGTTTGTGTCTAGGAAATTTATCCATTTCATCTAGATTTTCCAGTTTACTTGAATATAAGTTTTCAAAGTACTCTCTAATGATTCTCTGGAGTTTGTTGTTATTTGTGGTTATGTCCCCCTTTTCATCTCTGATTTTACTAATTTGGGTCTTCTCCCTCCTCTGTTTTGTCTATGTACATATTTTAGTGTTTGGCTTTCATGATTATGTCTAATATCTTCAGAGCATATATTTTCCCCTCTTTCTTATCTGCCGTCTTTCCCCTTCTTTTTTATTACTTAATTATTAATACTCATTCCTTTAAAAGTTTTAAATTCCTAGTTTATTCTATAAGTATTCTAGTTCTATTCTAAACATATTGGGGTTGTGGCTGATGTTTGTAATTTTATTTTACTACATTTAAATATCTGGTTTGTTTTTGAATTGTTTATTTTATTATTGCTGTCTTCTTTCTCTCCTGTGAATAGTAGTAAAAAAGATATCCAACCTACTAGATGTGTATATTGCAAGCTAGAAACGCAAAAAATATGAAATAGCAAGTCAATATGACTTGTCCAAAAGCTCAAAAACCTCAATAACCAAGTTGGAAGCTATAGAAATAGCTGAAGTGTGAGACAAAGAATTCAGAAGTTTACTTGTAAAAATGATCAATGACCTCAAAGAGGATTCAAACAGATAAATGAATTAAGGAAATAAACTCAAAACCTAGACAATGAAGTCAGCCACATGACGAAAACTTCAGCAAGTAAATTGAGATTCTGAAAAAAACAAAAACCAGAAATGTTGGAATTCTAAAGCTCAATAAGTCAAATAAAAAACACAGTAGAAAGCATCATCAGTAGACTAGATAAAGCAGGAAAAAGAATATGAGGGTTTGAAGATAAGATTGAGGAAATATTACATTGTGACAGCAATAAAGAAAAAAATAAACAAGCATGGCCATAACCTTTAAGAACTCTGAGCTGGGCACTTGTAGCTCATGCCCCTGTAATCCTAGCTACTTGGGAGGCTGAGATCAAGAAAACTGTGGTTTGAGGCCAGCCCAGGCAAATAGTTTGCGAGACCTCTACTCCGAAGTAACCAAAGCAAAATGGACTGGAGGTGTGTCTCAAACAGGTAGAGTGCCTACTTTGCAAGTGCAAAGCCCTGAGTTCAAACCCCAGTACTGCCAAAAAAAGACACAATTGGAGAGAAATTCTAGGAATTCATGGGATGTATGAAAGAGCAGATATTCAACCTAAAAGAACTAGAAAAGCTATTCAAATAAATTATAGCAGCAAATTTCCCTAATCTTGGGAATGATATGGGTATCCAAGTACAGGAGGCATATAGAACCCCAAATAGACATGACCAGAAAAGAAAATCTCTATACCACATTATAGTTAAAATGCCAAGACTCTAGAACAAGTAATGATATAGAAATTGGTGAGAAAAAAGTGCCAACTTAATTACAAAGGAAAGCACATGAGAATTACCTCAGAGTTTTCAAAAGAAACCAAGAAAACATGGAATGATATATTCAAATCTTTGAAAGAAAATAACTTCCAGTCAAGAATTCTATATCCAGCAAAGATATCCTTCAAAATAGGTGGATAAATAAAGAACTTTTAAGATAAATAAGCCAAAACAACTCATGACTACAAAGCCAGCATTGCAAAAGATACTTAAAGGAATAATACAGAAAAGGAAGAAAGACAGTCACAAATATTAAAGCTCAGTAATGAATAAATTTAATGAGAATAATACATGAACACATGAGAATTAGGAAAGAATAAAATATGTTCAACTTACCAAAGCAGCAAAATCCCAAGACAAATAAGAGCAAAATCCCAAGACAAATAAGAGCAAATAATGATTTGATTAGAATCCAAATCAATTTCAGAAAAATACCCAACAAAATGACAGAAATCAACAAATACCTCTCAATAATAATCTTAAATATAAATGGTAGTAATTCTCCAATCAAAAGAAATAGATTGGATGAATGGACTAGAAGAGATTCAATTGTTTGTTGTCTATAGGAAGTATACCTCACAAGCAAAGATATATAGACTAAAAGTGAATGATGGAAAATCATATACTAGGTGAGTGGAAATCTAAAGTAAGCAGGAGTAGCTGTATTTGTCTGAAAAAGTGAATTTCAAGCCAAATTTGTCAGCAGAGATAAAAATGTCACTATAATTAATGAAGGTAACAATCCATCAGGAAGATATAATGATTTTAAATACATATATGTACCTAATGTCAGTGCATCCAATTTAATAAAATAAACATTTATATCCTCCCCCTGCCACAGGTACCACCCCTCCAGACAGGACCTATTTCACTTTCTTGTCCTCTGTTATTGCAAAAAGACATTTTTGTTTGTTTAAGATAGTTATACAGCAAGTTTCATTATGATATTTCCATGTATATATGTATACCCTGGATTGGTTCATCCCCTCTATTTTTCTCCTTTCTACCTTTGTCCCCTTCTTACAGTGATTCCGACAGGTTCGAAAATTCTGTATTCATTCTCATATAGAAAGTACATCAATCATATGTGCACTTCTGTACGTCCTTCTTTTACCCTTCCCCTTCTGTTAGTGATCCTTCCTTAGTATGACCTGTTTTTCATTTTTGTCCTTTATTCTCTAGGTGTCTGTTCTTTGTTTAATGAGATTTTTGCCTTGGTATTATACCTATACATGCTTTGTGCTTAAGTCAGTGTTACCCTACTCCACTGCACTTCCTCATACTTTTCCCTATATCCTATGCTGTTTGGCAGTTTTCAGAGGACAGCACACTTTTGAATGACCAATGGTTCACTGAAAAAATAAGGCAGGAAATTTTAAAAATTTCTAGGATTAGATGAAAATGAACACACCTTTTGTATACAGCAAAGGCAGTCCTAAGAGGGAAGTATATAGTTATGAACATCTATATTAAAAAGTCAGTGGTCTCAAATAGTTAGCCTAATGATACACCTTAAGGTCTCAGAAAAACAAGAGTTATCCAATCCCAAAAATCAGTACATGGAAAGAAAAAATAAAGATCCAAGCAGAAATTAATGAAATTGAAGACTAAAAGAATAACGAAAAGAATCAGTGAATCAAAGAGTTTGTTTCTTGTAAATATTTACAAAATATTAAATATTTAGTCAAAGTAACCAAAAAGAAAGAGGGAGATGACCAAATTAATAAAATTAGATACATAAAAAGGGTTATTACAACAAATATCAATGAAATTCAAAGTATCATTAGGGAATACTTTGAAAACCTGTACTACAGTAAACTAGAAAATCTAGAAGAAACATATAAGTTTCTAGGCATATATGACTTAATCAATTGAACCAGGGGTATATAAATAACCTAAGCAGTTTTATAACAAGCAACCATTAAAGTAGCAATAGTCTTCCAACAAGGAAAAGTCCAGGACTGTAGAGATTCACTGTTGAATTCTACCAGATTTTTAAAGAAATGCTAATGCCAGTGCTCCTTAAACTAGTCCATAAAATAGAATTGAAAGGAATGACAAAATTCATTCTATGAACACAGTGTTATGCTGATATCAACACTGGATAAGGAAAAAATAAAGAAAACTATGGACTAATTTCCTTGATGAGTACAGATGCATAAATTCTCAGTAGAATACTTGCAAACTGAATTCAACAACATGTTAAGAATATCATGCACCATGGTCAAGTTGGTTTCATTCCAGGGATGCAAGGATGATTCAACGTATGCAACTCAATAAAGGTAATGCAATAAACTGTATTATGGAGATCAGGAAAAAAAAAAAGGTAATGCAGCATACAAAACAGAATAAAGGACAAAAACACATTGTATCAGTAGATGCAGAAAAAAATTTAGACAAAATTCAGTATTGCTTTATGATAAAAGCCCTGAACAAACTAAGAAGGAAGAAATGTACTTCATCATAATAAAGGCTATATATGACAAACCCGTAGCCATTATCTTACTAGATGGGGGAAAACTGGAACTATATCCTCTAAAAGCAATTAAGTAGACAAGGGTTTTCTCTCTATATACTCTTATTCAATATAGCATTTGAAATGTTAGCCAGAGCAATAAGGCAAGAGAAAGAAATAAAAGGGGTACAAATAAGAGAGGCAGAAGTCAAGTTGGGTGTGGTGGCTCATATCTATAATCCCAGCTACTTGGGAGGTGGAGATCCAGAGGATCATAGTTCAAAGGCAGCCTGGGCAAAAAGTTAGACTCTATTTTAACCAACAAACCAGGAGTGGTTGTGTGTACCTGTTATTCCAGCTACAGTGTAGGCCATAGGTAGGAAGATTCTGGTCTGAAACTAGCCCTGAGCAAAATGCATGAGACCTAGCTGAAAAATAACTAAAGCAAAAAAGGGTCTGGAGGCATGGCTTAAATGGTAGAGTGCTTGCCTAGCAATCATAAAGCCCTGAATTCAAACCCCAGAACTGCCAAAAAAGAAAAAAAGGTAAGAAAAAAAGAAGTCACATTATCTCTATTTCCAGATCCTATGATCCTATACTTAAAAGGCTCTAAAACACTTAGATTGTGTAGACCTTTTCAGCGAATTAGCAGATTAAGAAGACAATTCTATAATAAACAATGTGAGAGAGACGTCAGAAAAATAACCCATTCACAATTGATTCAAAAAACAAAGTACCTAAGAATAAACTTCACTAAGGAGGTGAAAGACCTTTATAATAAAAGCTACAAAACACTGAAGAAAAATGAGGAAGACGTGAGAAGATAGGAAGACCCCCTGTGTTCATAGATGGGTAGAATTAATATAGTGATAATGACTATATTATCAAAAGCGAAAACAATATGGTGCTGGCACGAAAACAGACATGTAGACCAATGGAATAGAGTAGAAAACCCTGGAATAAATCCATACGGTATAGTTAGCCGATTCTTTACAAAGGTGCCAAAAATTTACACTGGAAAAAAGACAGCCTCTTCAACAAATGATGTTGGTAAAACTATATATTCACATGTAGAAGGCTGAAGCTGAACCCCTATCTCTCACCTTGTACAAGATGATAGACTCAAAATGGATCAAAGACCTTCATCTAAGACCCAAAACTTGGAAATGACTACAGGAAAACACAAGAGAAATTTGCAGATATAGGCTTAGGCCACAAGTTCTGAATAGGATTCTTATAACTCAGAAAATAAGAGCAAAATTGACAAATTGGATTTCACCAAATTAAAAAGCTGTGTACTTTAAAGGAAAAGTTATTGGAGTCAAGAAATAGTCTACAGAATAGGAAAAATTCTTTCTAGTTATTTATGTGACAAGGAAATGATATCTAGGATATATTAAGAGCTAAAAAATCCTCAAAGAATAAATAATCCAGTTAATAAATCAGTAAATGAATTGGGCATCCAGTTCTCAAAAGAAGTACAAATTACCAGTAAATACATGAAAAAATATTCAGTATCCTTAACCATAAAAAATACAAGGTGGCTCATAACTGTAATCTTAGCTTCTTGGGAAGCAGAGATCAGAAAGATCATGGTTAGAAGAAAGCACAAGTAAAAAAGTTAGTGAGACCTCCATCTCAACAAACAAGCCAGGTATGGTGATATGTGCCCAACACCCCAGCTATGTAAAAGGCATAGGCAGAAGGATCACTGTTCAGGGCTGACCCCAGGGAAAAAAATGTGAGACCCTATCAAGAAAATATCTAAAAGCAAAAAAGGGCTTGGCTCAGATGGTAGAGTGCCTGAGTAGCAAGCACAGGGCCTTGAGAACAAACCCCCAAACCACCAAAAGAAAATGCAAATCAAAAGTACACTGATATTCCATCTCACCCAAGTCAGAATGGCTAATCATCAAGTTAAAAAAAACAATAAATCCCAGTGAGGATGTGGGGAAAAAAGGACCCATTATGCTGTCAGTGGGAATAAAAACTTATGTAGCCACTATGGAAATCAATATGGAGGTTCCTCAAGATATGAATATAGAACTGTCATATGATTCTGCTATACCACTCTTTGGTATGTATCTGAAGGAATTTAAGTCAGCATATCATAGAGACACCTGCACACCCATGTTTATAGCAGCACAATTTACAATAGCCAAACTATCGAATCAGTCTAGGTGCCCTTCAGCTGATGGAGTATGAAAATGTGTTATATATACATATATAATATATAATTATAATAATTCTCTCTCTCTCTCTCTAGTATTATTGAGCCATAAAGAATAATGAAATTATATCATTTGCAGGAAAATTGGTGGAACTGGAGATTATGTTAAGTGAAATAAGCCTAGAATATGGAATCTAGTTTAAAAAAATCCCAGTACTACATGAATGTAAAAGGGGACTTTTGAGGGGCAGGAACTAGTTGGAAGATAGAGGGTAATGGAAGGTGAATGTGATTGAAATGCATTATATGTATACACATAAATAACCTAAAAAATTGTAAAACACAGGGAGTAGCAGAGATGAGAAAGAGTAACAGAGTGGGTGATTGCGTTCAATGTACATTATATGCATGAATGGAAATATATTACAATCAAACCCATATACAAGTAATATTTGCTAATAAAAAGGACTGAAGTCATGGAGGTGGGAGAGGAAGAGTTCCATTTTGTACATGTTGAGTTTGAAGTGCTAGCAGGATGATGTGTGGAAATGGTGATTCTGAGGGTGTCTTAGTTACTTTTATATCTACCATATTGCAGAATATTTTAAATAAAGTAACTTCTAAAATATTATTCAAGTAGCAGCAGTTTCTCTGAAATAGGTCATATCATCACCACATTATAGATGCAACAAGTGTTGTTCAAAGAGTTTAAAAATAATTTTTTGATGTTCACATGATGAAAATAAGGTAACGTTATATTCCCATGTCCCAGAGCACTTAAGTCCCCAAATTTTGTTAGTTATTTGTTTTGGGAAGCTGATAATCCATATTCAGTAAAATAGAGTATTCTCAACCATGTTTGATAAGAATATTTTTTGTATTTATGTATATGTCTGTCCCTTCTATACAAATGCAGTACTGTGATTAATAGAGTATGTGTTGCAAGCTAGTTTTCCCAATGTTAATGATGGAATTGGGTGCAGATGTTCAGTTTGCGTCTGGCCATCTACCCATCAGAGTGCTATGATAGAAGCCTCGTGCTGATTTTGAAGTTGGTGGCTCTGACTTAGAACAAAATTAAATAATTACCCGATTGACTCCAACACAATTACACACACACACACACACACACACACACGCACACAAATGGGAAGATTTATATAGATAAAGATTTGGGACATATTTAGGAATTATAATTAGCAAAATCAAGCATTTTCTTCTTGTGATTCCATTTTCTAAATATACTACGAATCCTTATATTCTCTGTTTCTGCCTTCCTAATCCAATCCATCGTCATCTTCTCCTTGGCTAAATACCAACCAAATTGTTCTTGTGTTGTCTAGTCTTGTCCCTACTTTCTCCAGTCCGTTCTCCTTAGTACAACTAGAGTGTTCTTAAAATGCATGTCTTACCACATCATGCCCCTGAATAAGATTCTTCACTGGCATCTCACTCAGGTCTTACCAGATGTCACATACATTTGCTTCATCTTGAGCTTTCTTTACCTTGATTTTTTTGTTCCCTTTCTTGAGACAGGGTCTCACTATGTAGTTACCGCTGGCCTCAAATTCATGATCTCCTGCTGTACCTTGGGAATGCTGGGATTACAGATGTGCGCCATCATGCCTGGCTCAATTTCTTTGCTCAAACCACACTGACTTTCTTCTGATCTCTCTGGTTTATTAAGCTCCTTTCAGTTTCAGGACATTGAGATGTGCTACGGCCTTGTTTGGAACACTTCTCTCTTTACCTGGCCAATGATTATACATTCTTCAGAACTCAGCCTAAGTGACAATTTATTAGGACAGCTTTCCATAATTCCTAAAGTAGGCCATGACCTCCAGTTATGTACTCCTATTAATTAATTTGTTATTATTTATTGAAAATTTATTTCCTACCCATAGTTGTTAGCTTCCTGAGATTAGTTTCTATGTTTTTCTTACCACTATCTCTCCACCCCCTTAGCACGTTGCTTGAGGTTTATTAAGACACATAAAATAAAATTTTGCTGTGTTTAAAATATTAAACTATTTACATTCTAATTATATGTTATGATAATGGAGCTAAGAAGACATAGGGATGGAAGGTATTGAATAAGAGTCTGGAAAATAGTTGTCTAAGTCATTAAAGATAGAGATAGCATAAAATACTGAGATCATAGCAAAAGAGAAATAATATAATGGAAAAGATTTGGAGAAAGATGTTTTCTGAAAAGAATTCCATTGAATAGAGTACAAGGTTAGGGTTAACTCAGCAAGTTTAGACTGGAAGAGGTTACTGAGAAAATTCAGGCATCTTCCTCCCCTCCTCTCCCTCTTTTCCTCCCTCTTCTCATCCCCTTTCCCATTCCCCTCTTCCTTCCTTCCATAATTAGTATATGACTAATGAGAGTAGAATCATTTAATAAGCACTGGGATAAGGGGCCAGGCATGATCAGTGTTCATAGAGAAACAAGGGTTTTGATTAGGTAATTTGCTAGTAACACGTTTTAGTAAGTAAATGTGATACTATGGAGTGTGTATCATGATAGGCAATTTTAAATCAAATTCATTCACTTAGAAAGCTTCAAAATACTTTTATCACCTGCCTTGTAATAATGATAGACTGCAGAAACACAATATTACCCCAGATCTGAAATTATGAAACAATTTGTTTTAGGTGACACTAGCAATTATTTCCCTTGAGTGGTGATAATAGATTGGTTTATGACACTTAGTATTTCTTCACTTAAATGATTCTATATGTACTTACAATGATTAACTGTTAGTAGTGGATGACTACTGCTAGCATAACTTCATTTTTGCTTTTGCTTTTCATTTAAAAATTTTCAAGATGAAAAAATTAACATTTTGTGAATCATATCTGCTGTGCAGGGGATGAGCCTTAAGCCTATGCTTTGCTTTTGGAATTAGGCCTCTGTAAAAGCACATGCAGAAATCTAATATTCCTGAAGACAGTAATGGTACTCCTCCCCAACACTGCCAAAAAGAAAGAGCTATTGGCTTGGTGAAATGAGGGAGCGGGGAGGAGAATAATGCTATCTAAACCCTGACAATCTACATGCATGGTACTTATGTAAGAACACATGAGCAGACATTCCCACAGATTGGATTCAGTTTTATCTTCTTTCTATAATGAAACCAAACAAACTTACAGTTTGGTTCCCGAGGGGGCACCTTGGAGAACTGGAAATACCAAGGTTCAGAGAAACTATTAAATTCAGGCTGAAGTTCTGTCTATGAGCTATAGCACCAAAAGTCCATGGATAACTCATCTCAAGTCCCTGGTTAGTTTATCTGCTGACTTACAATATGCCAAGACTATGCAGGGAAGGGGAAGTTAGCATCAAACTGATTTGATGTATAATGTGGGAGATCTAGCTATTTTTACCATAGTCCACAGAACCAGAAGTCCACCTACACTCAAGCTGGGTAAGATTTTACTTTGACCATCTTGGTATGTTAAAAGAATCCTACATTTAGTAAAGGAATATACTCCATGACCTCAATGGGAGAGAAGTATTCATAAAGGTTTCATCCTTTCTCTTGTCCTTTGGTCAGGAATAGGTCATAATGTTCAGTGTAATTTTAGGGGACTTAAACTGTTACAATTAGAATTATATAACTAATTATCATCAGTGTCAACTAAAATTGCTACTTGACAAAATCCCATTAGGAGATCACATATATGGGATTAGCTACTATAAATTCATTGGTTGTTGTATGAACACTCCACTCTCACTAAATCTGAACCAGTTGGACTAGAACAAGGTCTAGACATTCCCATTTTTAAAAAGGCTCTGAAGTGATTGTAATGAGAACCTTAGGTTGAGACCCACAGAAAAAGAACCTATATCTCAAATTCTTAAGTCTGTGTTTCTCCCATCAAATTCATATTTCTTAAGACTTCCAGTGAGAGCAAGGAATTTTCCATGGAAAGATGCATGTAACTATTGAGTGAGAAATGGAAAAGAAAATTCAAGTATCATAATTAGGTTAAAAATAGAAAGTTTATTTAAGCAAAAAAAAAAAGTCTTAGCAAATTTACTGAAGTTCTACAGGTTTGCCAAGACAAAGAGCCTAATGAATTTTACATGATTACATAATGTCATATTGAAAGAGTTGGGACTGAAATATCAAACTCCTCCTACCTCTTTGCCATGCCCAATAACAGGGCACAAAAAAGATGACATTTCAGAGAGGTTTTCATAAGAAAAAAGATTTTTAAATTATTTTCTCAGAAATTTAATCTCTTTCATAAAAATTGACAGTATTAACTGTTATATATCTACTGTTAATATCATTGTTGCATATTTTCTTTGACTCTTTTGGCTCCTTATTTATGTTTTGGGGATAAGAGGAGGATATTGAATAGGCAAAATGTTATCATGGGCAACTTATCCCTCCCACCGCCTCAGAATACAAGCAACCAAATGCAAAAATCTGAAATTGAGCTTTAGCTAGGTCAGTTTTATCTCAGATAAAATACTCCTGGCCTTCCCGTCCTCTCCATCTTCATTTGCTGTTTTTGGCAGTCTCCTGTAGCAGATGTAGTAAGAATGTGCAGGGCTGCCAAGATGCGTAATTCAGTCCTTGGGATTGTTATGGCTGTCACCTCAAATCTCAGACTCAGAAACACAGTTTTTCAACACATCCACGAATGATCAAGTTCTTGAGGGGGATGAATTACATACATTGACAAAGTTTATCAGCAATCAATTTATAAATCACAATGCCAACTTGTGAAATCACGGTGTAAAAGGATCTTGGCTCCAGAACAGTTTGCTCTCTGGGTTTTTATTCTTTTTTCTTTATTCTTCCAGTACCAGATTATTGAAAAGTATTTTTTTCCCATTGGGTTGTTCTTCACAGGGTAACTGATTGTAAACTGAAAATGTCTTTTGTTGATAACTGCTTGCAAAGAATAGAAATTCACTCAGGCTTGTTTGAGTTAAAGGATGTTTGTAGAAAAATAACAGATGCATTCAGAAATAAAGTGTAGGCCCTTGGTGGGGTTTTGTATATAATCTTTAGTGGCAGCAGATGACAGTGGGCAACAATAGACGGTACCCTCTAGTGTCACCGCTCTTCTGCAGGGCCTGGGTGGAGGACCCTCTTCTTAACTAACATGTTACAGCTTTCCTGCCTCAGGAGGTTTGGGCCCAGGGCATTTGACAGCGATGACAATAGTAAGCCTTACAGCTCTGTTTCCATAACTAAGGGTCTGCTGTTTCTTCTTTCTGGCCCTTCTGCAGCCTCAGCTCTCTGCTTGCTCTCACTTTCTCTGTACTTCTGCCATCCCTCATCATCTCTGTCACTTTTACTTTGGTCACTGTAACTGCTGCCTTGTCATCTGGCTCTTTCATTACCTTTTACGGTTGCCTCTACAGTAACTGTCACCACCACTGCTTCTGCTTCTACTACTACCTTCTGCTCCACTCAGCTGCTGGTGTCAGCTCTGCTCCTGGGATGGCTCCATCCCCCCCACATTAATGCTTTTACCTCCACTGCTACTTCTTCTCTTTTCTTTGTGTTACCAGTTCAGCCATTCTGCTAATGAAGAAAATAAAAAATAGGCAAGAAAGACCCCCTGAGATAAGCTTTTGTTGGACATAATGTAATACCAGAGGGCAGCACAGGAGGTTGTCTCTCACATAACTTACAGGTGGGCTGAATCACTTGCTTATATAGCCAGGAAGCATGTGTGACAAGGGTGTTGGTATCAATCAAAGCAGTACTCTCATGCAAATGAAGGACTCTATTGTTATCAGTGATGGAACATTCACTGTCACCAGTCCTGACAGTTCCTTATGCTAATGAAGGATGTGTTTGTACCAGGCACAGGCCTTCTGTTGTGTCACCAGGAGAAGTGCTCCCCCTCTGGCCTAAGTGGAAATGACCATAAGGTCATCTAGAGTGTTTTGAGGCTTGTGATGGCAAAATGTCTGGGAGAAACTGTTTTCTGGGACAGTGCCTTCAGAAGCCAGAGTTGTGCTTTGGCAACAAGTGGCTGTAGTTGTCATGTAACTTCCTCATGTTATCTGTGGAGTGTTCAAAGCTGGTGCTGGTATGAGGGCAGTCTGGCTGGCTGCTTGACTGATAGTTCTATACTTAAGAAAGCCAGGGCACCACGGAGAGGTCTAACATCTGTCAATTAGGGAATAAAATCACCCCAGACCTCATAATCTTTCTTATTTAAAGGAAAAACATTAAAAAGATGCTTGCAAGTTGGGTGTGGTGGCTCATACCTGTAATCCTAGCTGCTCCAGAGGCAGAGTTCAGGAAAATCACAATTTGAGGCTGGAGTGGGGAAAAAGTTAGCAAGACTCCCATCTCAACAAACAAGGTAGGCATAGTGGTACATGTCTGTAATCTCAGCTATGTGAGAAGCTTAGGTAGGAGGACAGTGATCCAAGATCAGTCCTAGGCAAAAAGTGAGCCCATACAGGAAAAATAAACTAAATCAGCCAGGTGCAGTAGCTCATGCTATAATCCTGGCTACTCAGGAGGCAGCTGGGAGGATGGCAGTTCTAAGCCAGCTAAGGCAAAAAATTAGTGAGACTCCATTTAACCAATAAAAAGATGGACATGTGGTATGTGACTGTCACCCTAGCTATGTGTGAGGTGTTACTTAGAGGATCATGGTTCAGGTAGGCCTGTGCATAAATGGAAGACCTTATTTGAAAAATAACTAAATCAAAAAGGGCTGGGTGTGTGGCTTAAGTGAGAAAGCAACTACCTAACAAGTGTGAAGCCCTGAGTTCAAACCCAAGTGCTGCCAAGAACAAAAAGAAAGTATGCTTGCAACAAAGGCTTATCATTAGTGTTAATACTGCTTTAAGGACAGTTAGCAGTGCTCTAACAATGCTTAACTCCTGCTCCAGTGCCCCAGTGAGAAGTGGGTCCCTACCATCTCTTTCACAGCCAGGCCTTGAGGAGAGTGGGAAGTTACTTGGTCTCTCTCCCTTCTCTCTCAGGCTCTTGTGCTCTGAGACCAAATGGTCTCTTATATCCATAGCTCTTGGCATACTTGCTCCACTGCAGTCAGACTTCCTTTGCTCTCATGCATGCTGTGAACCCACCATGGCCATGGATTCGTAATGTGCAAGACCTCACAATGCCCATCCCACTCAGTTTGCTTAGTCTGTAGGCTTCTTAGCTCATACTCTCTTGAAAGAAATCTGGCTGACTTTACCTAGATTCCAGATGGTTCTGCAGGTTATGGCCCTCAGTCTGGCCGATCACAACCTACATTCCTGCTACCTGGGTGGCCCTGTCTCTAGGGGCTGGGAATCAGTTTCAGTGCAGGGAATGAGTGAGAGGTGCTGTATTGGTGAATCCAAGGCTTTCTTTGGGCCCTCTCCTGCTAGGTGTAGGAATATGCTGAATGAGAACTGCAGGACTGGGACAAAGCTGCTGGGGCAAGGAAGGGTGGGTCTTTCCTACATATCATTGTGCCTTGGGAGAAAGGATAAGGCTGGGAGGCAAGGCCAGGAGAAAAGGAGCAGCAACCCATGTTGTTACTTAAAGGGATTTCAGGCTAGCTCCTTCTTCTCTGTACTGGGAAACAAAATTTGTAGAGCCCCTGTGATATGTCTAGGAGACAGGCAGGATAATTTTAGGAAAGAGGTTGAAACTCACAGAAGAGAGGGCACTGGGTCTTTTTGGAAAAAAATCCTAGATCCTGGGTGTAATGGGCTGAATAGTGGGTGCAAGAAGCCGTTTCTAAGACCTAGACTCTAGTACCTGTGAAGTGGAAATCAGATTTTTGCAGATATAATTAAGATAGAGATCTAAAGAGGGTATCATCCTGGATTAAGGTGTACCCTAATGCAGAGACCACAGATATCTTTTAAGAGACAGGAAAAGAGAAGACACAGAGAGACACAAGGAAGGAGACTATATAAAGGTGGGGGCAGAAGCCAGGCAGAGATGGCAAGTGTATGTAGTCTCAGCTATTTGGGAGGTGGAAGGATTTCTTTTTATTTATTTATTTTTTTATTATTCATATGTGCATACAATGCTTGGGTCATTTCTCCCCCCCCCGCCCCCACCCCCTCCCTCACCCACCCACCCCACCCCCTCCTTCTCCCCCCCACCTCCGGCAGGAACTATTTTGCCCTTATCACTAATTTTGTGGAAGAGAGAGTATAAGCAATAATAGGAAGGAACACGGGTTTTTGCTAGTTGAGATAAAGATAAAGATATGAGGAGTTGACTCACATTAATTTCCTGTGCATGTGTGTTACTTCTAGGTTAATTCTTTTTGATCTAACCTTTTCTCTAGTTCCTGGTCCCCTTCTCCTATTGACCTCAGTTGCTTTTAAGGTACATGCTTTAGTTTCTCTGCATTGAGGGCAACAAATGCTAGCTAATTTTTTAGGTGTCTTACCTATCCTCATATCTCCCTTGTGTGCACTTGCTTTTATCTTGTGATCAAAGTTCAATCCCCTTGTTGTGTTTCCTCTTGATCTAATGTCCACAAATGAGGGAGAACATACAATTTTTGGTCTTTTAGGCCAGGCTAACCTCACTCAGAATGATGCTCTCCAATTCCATCCATTTACCAGCGAATGATAACATTTCGTTCTTCTTCATGGCTGCATACCACATTTTCTTAATCCATTAGTCAGTTGTGGGGCATCTTGGCTGTTTCCATAACTTAGCTATTGTGAATAGTGCCGCAGTAAACATGGGAGTGCAGGTGCCTCTGGAGTAACCTGTGTTACAGTCTTTTGGGTATATCCCCAGGAGTGGTATTGCTGGATCAAATGGTAGATCAATATTTAGCTTTTTAAGTAGCCTCCAAATATTTTTTCCAGAGTGGTTGTACTAGTTTACATTCCCACTAGCAGTGTAAGAGGGTTCCCCCCCCCCCCCCCCCCCCGCATCTTCGCCAACACCTGTTGTTGATGGTGTTGCTAATGATGGCTATTCTAACAGGGGTGAGGTGGAATCTTAGTGTGGTTTTAATTTGCATTTCCTTTATTGCTAGAGATGGTGAGCATTTTTTCATGGGTTTTTTGGCCATTTGAATTTCTTCTTTTGAGAAAGTTCTGTTTAGTTCACTTGCCCATTTCTTTATTGGTTCATTAGTTTTGGGAGAATTTAGTTTTTTAAGTTCCCTGTATATTCTGGTTACCAGTCCATCTGATGTGTAGCTGGCAAATATTTTCTCCCACGCTGTGGGTGTTCTCTTCAGTTTTGAGACCATTTCTTTTGATGAACAGAAGCTTTTGAGTTTTATGAAGTCCCATTTATCTATGCTATCTCTTAGTGGCTGTGCTGCTGGGGTTCCATTGAGAAAGTTCTTACCTGTACCTACTAACTCCAGAGGATTTCCTACTCTTTCCTGTATCAACTTTAGAGTTTGTGGTCTGAAATTAAGATCCTTGATCCATTTTGAGTTAATATTGGTATAGGGTGATATACATGGATCTAGTTTCAGTTTTTTGCAGACTGCTAACCAGTTTTCCCAGCAGTTTTTGTTGAAGAGGCTGCTTTTTCTCCATTGTATATTTTTAGCACCTTTGTCAAAGACATATTGGTTATAGTTGTGTGGCTTCATATCTGGGTCCTCTATTCTGTTCCACTGGTCTTCATGTCTGTTTTTGTGCCAGTACCATGCTGTTTTTATTGTTATTGCTTTTTTAATATAGTTTGAACTTGGGTATTGTGATACCTCCAGCATTGTTCTTTTGACTGAGTATTGCCTTGGCTATTCGTGGCCTCTTGTGTTTCCATATAAATTTAACAGTAGATTTTTCAATCTCTTTAATGAATGTCATTGGAATTTTTATGGGAATTGCATTAAACATGCAGATTACTTTTGGGAGTATAGACATTTTTACTATGTTGATTCTACCAATCCATGAGCCTGGGAGATCTCTCCACTTTCTATAGTCTTCCTCAATCTCTTTCTTCAGAAGTTTATAGTTTTCCTTGTAGAGGTCATTCACATCTTTTGTTAGGTTTACACCTAGGTATTTGATTTTTTTTGAGGCTATTGTAAATGGAATTGTTTTCATATATTCTTTTTCAGTTTGTTCCTTATTAGTGTATAGAAATGCTAATGATTTTTCTATGTTGATTTTATATCCTGCTACCTTGCTGTAGCTATTGATGGTGTCTAGGAACTTCTGGGTAGAGTTTTTTTGGTTCTTTAAGGTATAGGATCATGTCATCTGAAAATAGGGATATTTTAATAGTTTCTTTACCTATTTGTATTCCTTTTATTCCTTCTTCTTGCCTAATTGTTCTGGGTAGGAATTCCATTACTATGTTGAAAAGGAGTGGAGATAGTGGGCATCCTTGTCTGGTTCCTGATTTTAGAGGGAATGGTTTCAGTTTTTCTCTCCTAAGTATAATGCTGGCTATAGGTTTGTCATATATAGCTTTTATAATGTTGAGGTACTTTCCTTCTATTCCTAGGTTTCTTAGAGCTTTTATCATGAAATGGTGTTGTATCTTATCAAAGACTTTTTCTGCCTCTATTGAGATGATCAAGTGGTTTTTGTCTTTGCTTCTGTTTATGTGGTTTATTACGTTTATGGTTTTTGTACGTTGAACCTCCCCTGCATTCCTGGGATGAAGCCTACTTGGTCGTGGTGAATAATCTTTTTGATGTGTTGCTGAATTCGGTCTGCCATTATTTTGTTGAGGATTTTTGCATCAATGTTCATTAAGGAGATTGGCCTATAGTTCTCCTTTTTGAAGGTGTCTTTGCCTGTTTGGGGATAAGTGTAATACTGGCTTCATAAAATGTGTTAGGCAGTTTTCCTTCCCTTTCTATTTCATGGAACAGTTTAAGGAGGGTTGGTATCAGTTCTTCTTTAAAGGTCTGATAGAATTCAGCAGAGACTCCATCATGTCCTGGACTTTTTTTGGGGGGGAGACTCTTGATTGCTGTTTCAATTTCATTTTGTGGTATAGATCTATTCAGGTGATTAATTTCCTCTTGGTTCAGTTTTGGATGATCATATGTATCTAGAAATCTGTCCATTTCTTTAAGATTTTCAAATTTATTTGAATATAGGTTCTCGAAGTAGTCTCTGATGATTTCCTGGACTTCCATGGTGTTTGTTGTTATCTCCCCTTTTGCATTCCTGATTCTACTAATTTGGGTTTTTTTTCTCTCCTCATTTTAGTCAGGTTTGCCGTGGGTCTGTCGATTTTGTTTATTTTTTCAAAGAACCAACTTTTTGTTTCATTAATTCTTTGTATGGTTTTTTTATTTCTATTTCATTGATTTCAGCTCTTATTTTTATTATTTCTCTCTTTCTATTTGTTTTGGGATTTGCTTGTTCTTGTTTTTCTAGGAGTTTGAGATGTATCATTAGCTCAGATTTGGGATCTTTCAGTCTTTTTAATATATACACTCATGGCTATAAACTTTCCTCTCAGGACTGCCTTTGCTGTATCCCATAGGTTCCCGTAGGTTGTGTTTTCATTTTCTTCGACTTCCAGGAACTTGTTAACTTCTTCTTTTATTTCATCAATGACCCATTGTTCATTAAGTAATGAGTTATTTAGTTTCCAGCTGTTTGCATGTTTTTTGTCTTTACTTTTGTTGTTGAGTTCTAGTTTTATTGCATTGTGATCAAATGGTATGCATGGTATAATTTTTATTTTCTTATATTTGCTGAGACTTGCTTTGTGCCCTAGGATATGATCTATTTTGGAAAAACTTCCATGGGCTGCTGAGAAGAATGTATATGGGGAGAAGTTGGATGAAATGTTCTGTAGACATCAAGTAGGTCCACTTGATCTATTATATATTGTAGATCTTGGATTTCTTTATTGATTTTTGTTTGGATGACCTATCTATTGATGATAATGGGGTGTTGGAGTTAGTATATGCTTTTAGGTCTTTCATGGTATGTTTGATGACATTGGGTGCATTAACATTGAGTGCATATATACTTTGATAATTATTATTTCCTTTTGATCTATTTCCCCTTTTATTAGTATGGAATGTCCTTCTTTATCTCATTTGATCAGTGTAGGTTTGAAGTCTACGTTGTCAGAGGTAAGTATTGCTTCTCCTGCCTGTTTTTGGGGGCCATTGGCTTGGTAAATCTTCTTCCAGCCTTTCACCTTAAGCCTATGCTTATTTCTGTCAGTGAGATGGGTCTCCTGTAAGCAACAAATTGTTGGATCTTCCTTTTTAATCCATTTCATCAAACGGTGCCTTTTGATGGGTGAATTAAGTCCATTAACATTAAGTGTTAGTACTGATAGGTATGTGGTGATTCCTGCCATTTAGTTGTCTTAGTTGTTTGAAGGTTTGAATGTGTCTACCTAAGTTGAGGTTACTCTCTACTTTCTAGTTTTTTCTTTTCCTGTAGATTGGTGCTAGCTGTCCTTTCTTGGTTATGTTGGGTTTCACTTTCTGTGTTCAGAATCCCTTGCAGAATCCTTTGTAGTGGTGTCTTTGTGGTCACATATTGTTTTAGTTTCTGCTTATCATGGAAGACTTTTATTGCTCCATCTATTTTGAATGATAGTTTTTGTGGGGAGAGTATCCTGGGGTTGAAGTTATTTTCATTCAGTGCCCAGAAGATCTCACCCCATGCTCTTCTTGCTTTAAATATTTCTGTTGAGAAGTCTGCTGTGATTTTGATGGGTTTTCCTTTGTATGTTATTTGTTTTTTCTCTCTTATAGCCTTTAATATTCTTTCCCTAGTTTCTGAACTTGTTGTTTTAATGATGACTTGTCATGGGGTCGTTCTATTTTGATGTAGTCTGTTTGGTGTTCTGGAGGCCTCTTGCATCTGTATGGGAATATCTTTTTCTAGATTTGGGAAATTTTCTGTTATTATTTTGTTGAATATATTGTTCTTTTGATGGAGTTGGTGAGTTCTTGCACTTTCTTCTCACAGGTCTTGAGTTGTTATTTAATAGTTCTTCAGTTTTCCTTTAATTACCATTTCATCTTTCAGTTCTGAGATTCTGTCTTCTGTTTGTTCTAGTCTACTCGATTGCCTTCCGTTTTGTTTTAAAGTTCTGTTTTGTTCTTTATTCTGAGATTTTCCATATCCTGGGTGGTTTCCGCTTTAATGTTATTTTTTTCCTGAGTTCATTTATCTGTTTATTAATCGTGTTCTCTGTTTCACTTTGGTGTTTATACAGTGCTTCTATGGTTTCCTTTAGTTCTTCTTTTGCTTTTTCAAATTCTCTATTTTTGTTGTCTTGGAATTTCTTGAGTGTCTCCTGTACATTTTGGTTGACCCTATCCAGTATCATCTCTATAAAATTCTCATTGAGTACTTGTAGTATGTCTTCTTTTAAATTATTCTTGTGGGCTTCTTTGGGTTCTTTGGCATAGTTTATCTTTGTTTTGTTGGAGTCTGGATCTGAGTATCTGTTTTCTTCATTTCCCTCTGGTTCCAGTACTAATTTTTTGCTGTGGGGAAACTGGTTTTCCAGTTTTTTATGTCTTCCCGTCATTGCCCTTGGTGTTGTTATTGTCCCTGTACTGTGTGCAATTAAGTATTTTCTGGCTGTAGAAGAACGAAATGTTATCATTCGCTGGTAAATGGATGGAATTGGAGAATATCATTCTGAGTGAGGTTAGCCTGGTGCAAAAGACCAAAAATCATATGTTCTCCCTCATATGGGGACATTGGGGCAAACACAACAAGGGGACTGGTTTGAGCACATGATAAAAGCGAGAGCACACAATGGAGGGGTGAGGATAGGTAAGACACCTAAAATATTAGGTAGCATTTGTTGCCCTTAACACAGAGAGACTAAAGCAGATACCTTAAAAGCAACTGAGGCCAATAGGAAAAGGGGACCAGGAACTAGATAAAAGGTTAGATCAAAAAGAATTAACCTAGAAGGTAACACACGCACAGGAAATTAACGTGAGTCAACTCCGTATATAGCTATCCTTATCTCAACCAGCAAAAACACTTGTTCCTTCCTATTATTGCTTATACTCTCTCTTCAACAAAATTAGAGATAAGGGCAAAATAGTTTCTGCCGGGTATTGAGGGGGGAGAGGGAGGGGGCAGAGTGGGTGGAAGGGAGGGGGTGGGGGCAGGAGGCAGAATTGACCCAAGCATTGTATGCACATATGAATAATAAAATAATAAAAAAAAAATAACTATAAAAAGTATTTTCTTGCTGTAATAATAGCACTAGTGATATTTAGAATGGAGGACTGAGAGGGGATGGAAAGCAAAGAAGTTAAATGTAAAGGGACAAAAAAATCAAGTAGAAAAAAAACAAAACAAAGAAACAAAGAAGGTTCAAAGATATAAACAGGAAGAGACTGTGTACTAATCAACCGTAAGCGACAAGACATTAGAGAGACAGAAGGAGGATTGAAAATAAAAAATAAAACGAATAAATATAAGAATAAAAATTAAAAATAAGTAAATGAAAGAAAAAATATGTAAATAAAATAAAATAAAATAAATAAAAATAAAAAACAACAACAGCAAAAACCTCCAAGTTCAAATGCAATGAAGTTTCAGTCTTAATAATTTTGGTGTTCATCCCTCAGCCTCCAGTCCTAGAGATGTTGCCTCAGATGTTGTTCTGTAGTTGTCTTATCAAAGGGGAAACATGAAATAGAACAAAACTGCACAAAACAAGAAAAAAAAAATCCACAACATGTCCCAAGTTCAAATGCAATATACTTTTAGTAAGTTTTTCAGCATGCAGGTGTAGTTCGGTTGTTTTCTCATCAAAGGTAGGGAGAGAGACAAAAAAAGAGTCTGGGGACAGTTTTGTGAATGGTATCTGCAGCTGTGGCTTTCCTGCCCGCTGCTGTCAGCCTGCTATTGCTAGAGGCGTTGTGTATGCAAATCTCAGGAGTGAGCTTAACACTCACCTGGCCCTGCAGGCTTTGTTTACTCAGAGTTCTGTGCATGATGCCTCTGCTACAAGCTTTCCCCTTTCCAAGCACACTGGGGGCAGTGACACTGCACCCCTTTTCTCAGGCCTGCGTGTTTATTTACAGTTCATGTGGGAAGTGGGCCTTCCCCCCTCTCCTGTGGAGTTTTCCTCCCACTGCTGCTTTTACAGGCTTTCTAGCTCCTGATTGCTGGGTGGTGCTGCTGCTCCTGCCAGCTGGTGTGTTTGTTTACAGCTCACTTGGGTGGTGGGTCTTTCCCCCTCTCCTGTGGTGTTTTCCTCCCTCCGCCACTCTCACAAGCTTTCCCACTCCTGGTTGCTGGGCGTTTGCCCCTACTCCTGCCCTCTCTGGCCAGGCCCGGCTTGTTTATTTACAGTTTGGGGAAGGATTTCCCTTCCCCTCTCTTTGGCGCTCAGTGCGCCCCACCCTCTTTGCAACGTGTCTTTATTGTTCTTACTGCTTATTACTCAATTTCTCTTTTTTCCCTGGGTGGGGGTCAGTCTGTCCAGGGGGCTGTGCTGATCTGGCCCAGGGTTGTCTGTGGAAGTACTGCATACCACTTAGCTCACCTTGTGGTCTGCGTCTTCCCAAGCCATCTGGGCGCGGGCATCTGGGCTCGGGAGCCCTCCTGATTTCTCCGTTCAACATGAAGTGGAGATGCTCTGCCCAGGCTCGAGGTGTGGAGGGGTCAAAGTTTTACCTCTTCTCGGTGGCCTTGCCTGCAAGGTGTGTCTCCAGTGTCTCTCCAAGATTTCACTTTAGGACCAGGCTTTCTGCTTCCTCCCTCTAGCCGCCATCTTGGAAATCCCCGGAAGGATTTCTTTAGTCCACAAATTTGAGATCAGCTTGGGCAACATAAGGAAAACTTATCAGTCAAAAAAGAAAGACCAATGAAGTTAGAGATTAGAGTTCCACTGCCACAAACCAAGGAACACCAGGAGCTACCTGAAGAGGCAGGGGAGGATGCTCCCCTAGAACTTTTGGAGGGAGCATGGCCCTGTTGACAATTGGATTTCCGATTTGGGCAACATAAGAGGATACATTCTGTTGTTTTAATTCAGCAAATTTGTTATAATTAGTTATTGCAGCCCTAGAAAGCTAATACTCTTGGCTTATGACAAACAGAGGTCTAGGAAATCAATCAAGATTGAGCCAAGGGAGATAATAGGCAGGGGCACCTTGGGGCATTCTTTAGCTTTGTACAATAGTGACTCCCAGACCATGCACACAGGGTGTGAGGGACTGATCACTGAAGATGGTGTGAGGGTGGGGATCCTGGTCTCACTGAGGAGATAGACACTGAGCCAGACTTGACAAAAGGGTCTTGACCTCTCCTGCCTTGAGGTTGGCAATACTATGTCTGTGAAATTATGAACAGATGATGTAGATTCAATCTTAGGTTGTTAGTAACTTCCTGCATACCTTTGTACATGTTCCACACCTTTTGAAGTGGCTCAGAAATGCCAGCTATTTATGTGAAAATTAAACAAGGTAGCTTCTGAAAGGGCTTAATGTTGGGAACTTCTGGTCCATAGACATGTGTGGTTATAGTAATGTAAGAGGCCTGTGTCTGCAAGAGTTTGCCTTGTGGTCTGGTTCTCTTGGTTGGATGTACCAACTTAGTGGAGGTATCACTTCCCCCTCCCACACTGTTGGGATAACACCTTAGATCTGCCTGATCGTCTGTGGCTCTCAACTACTACCTGGGTCAATAGGTCCTTTGGGAGGATTTATCCCTTGAGTTACTACATGTCATCAATGTCCCTCAGACTCACCTCTAATTCTTCTGTTGTAGAACCCCAGGAATGGCTGGATATCACAGAAGGCAGATCCTCTTCAGGTCCCAGGCCAATGCTAGAATGCTTCAGGTGATTTGGGAAGCTTATAGAAGTGAGCTGTAAATTTCCACCTAAAACCCTTTTCTGATGGCACAGTCTAGAGATGTACTTTTTAATATGGTAGCCAAACAGCCTGATGTGCCTATTTAAAGTTAAATTATTTAAAATTAAATTAAAAGTATTCCAGTTCCTCAGTTTCATTAGCTACATTTCTAGTGCTCAGTGATCATGCATGGCTCTTGGCAGCCATGTTGGACATTGTAAGTAGAGAACATCTCAGAAGTTGTACTGAACAGCATTACCTACATCTTGTTAGAAGAGAGACCTGAATTAGTTATTCTGGGTTGGGGCTTGAGATTCTGCAATTCTAGCAAGCTCCTGGGAGTGGTTGGGGATTCATGGGCCACAACTTGAGAAGCAAGGGCTCTAATTAGGGTCACTGTGTGAGCTGTAAATTAAGGGGTAGGTAGCATACTTCATCTTCAGAAGCAGGGAAGGGACTTTCTGGAATTCTTACTTGGAGTAGATGATTCAGAGAAGAAGAAAATGAAGTCACTTGGCTAAGCCAGTGAGGCCCCAAATGTCAGTTCAACACTTTCTCCTCCAAGGCAAGGCCCTCCAACCAAGATGAGAAATACTCTAGTGCAGAGGCTGGCAAACTTTTTTGTGAAGGAGCAGAAAGTAAATGTTTTAGGCGTTGTAGGCCAATATGACCACTGTGCCAGTTACTCAGTGTGCTGTTTATGGCATGAAAGCAGCAAAGACAGTACGTGAAGAAATAAGTGTGGCTGTGTTCCAGCACTACTGCATTTGCAGTAGCAGGTGGCATGCTGGCTTAGGCCCATGTGTCATGGTGTGTGGATTCCTACACTCATGGATTGCTGTGGGCCAGGGAATTTAGAGTGAAGTTATAGCTTGTCAGTTAGAGATTCTGAATAGCACAGAGCCTCTCTTAGCTATCCTCGTTAGTAGTTATTACTAATAAAATAATATAATATCCATTATAAGTGTGATTTGTTTAATTCTAGATTCAAAGAAACAATTTCATAAGTACATTTCAGTAATATTGAAGTTGAACAATAATGCATAGAAATTACAAGTTGGCCCAGAAACACAAATTGAAACAAAATACAGACAATTAATTTAAAAACCAAAATCTGCTAGATGATACCTACCTTTTATTATCATGTTGAAACAGAAAATAATTATCTAAATCCCAGGTTATGGAATTGCCTTGGTGACTATGAGGGGAACTAAAGACTAGAGATAATCATGGTCTAATGCTTACAGTTTAATGGTTGGTCGATTCAGGACAAAACCAGGGCTCTGATTTCCTAAACAGCTTTCAGCTCTTCTGTGACATTGCTTCTACAGAATTGACAAGGCACTACTCAAACAGTATTCAGTGCCAGGGTTCACCCAGTCCAGAAAATTCTCACCGTGGTCAAAGAAGTGGTATTGAATTGTGGTTGCAAGCACAACTGTAGACATTATAGACATTCATTGAACATTCCTTAAGTTATTTCCTTGTTTTTATAGACTTTTGGGAGAAGAATGTACATAATAAACATCTCTCTAAAGTACTAGCCAAGAAATTTTAAATGAAGTCTTTAGTCATTCTGCAAGAATTTCTGTGGCAAGCAAAAAAAATTTTGAGATAATTTCATTTATAATCTTTTCTCTTAAAAATAAAACATCCTGTGCCACAGTTTTGTTGGAGGAATCGCTAGTTCCAAGGAAGGCCTGTTGATGCTTTTGATAACTAAATTTTCAGAGAACTGAATTCCAGACCACTGTTATCCTACCCCATCCTCTGCCTCTGCCTACTGTCCAGAATCTCTTAATTGTAAGCATATTATCTGCCCAAAGACTTGGCTCTCTTCACACAACCCTGCTGGCAGTCATTCAACCAATCCTACATTGCCACAAGCTTCAAAGACGGTCATTTCAGTAGGATTTTGAAGGGCTAGGTGTGAGTGAAAGGACCACGATCCCATAACCCTGTGAGAAATGCAGGAGGAATATCAATTCTACTGAGGATTAGAGACTTGCAGCAACATGCCCAAGACCAATTGAGAGATGTCAGACAAACTCCCCAACCCGCCCCCCATCCTCTATCTCCATTCCCAGGCTTCCTCCCCTATACCTCCTTAGAGTTCTGGTAGCTGTGCCATTTTCCAAATGTCTGGTGGGAACTTGGATGGGAGTAGGGTTCCATCATGATGGAGACAGAATGTCCCAATAGGCCGATGTGGCGAAAGAATTCAAGGGTCAAAATTCTTTTGATTAAAAGAAATAAGATAATATTTATTAAACCTTAGGTCATGGACTGGTATTTATCAACCTTATAAATAAAGATTTTGTTATATCAGAACATTTGCTTATTGTGGGTAGAAATGTCTTTACTTCTGTGAATGGCACAGTACAGTCAACCAGTTGTCCACACCAAAGACTGGAGATCAACTTTGACTCTTTCTCTCAACTTATCACAAAAATCAACCACTATTTAATTTAAAAATGATTTGTTTTTGAATTTTTTAAAAATAAAAGTAATGTCCCCATTACAAGTAAAACTCTAAAAAGATATATGAAGAGAAAAATTAAATTTCTGCTCTTTTAGTTTCTCCTTCTGAGGTAACTAATTAAATATTTTGGTATATATCCTCCAATAAAGCATAGATGCATAGATAGGGCTGCCTATGTCTCTGTCTGTTCTTTCAAAAATAAAATTACACTATAAATATAGTATAAAAACCCATGACTTTAAAATTTTTATGAAATATTGCATCTCGTTGTTTTAGTTTTCCAAACTAGAGGGAAATTTAGCACATTTTCATGTTTAGTCACCATTTGTATTTCATATATTTGCTCATTTTTACATTTTACTTATCAATATGTTGCTGATTTTAATATATCAGGGATATTATATAGGTGGCAAATAATATCACCCAATCTGATATTTGTTTTTATTTTTATTTATGGTGTCTTTGCTGTATAGGCATTCATTTTTGAAGTACCCTGGTCAACTTTTGCTTTCATGGTATCTACTTTTTTGTGTATGTGTTGCATAAGATGACATTCTTCACCCATTTTAAGTTATGCATGAAGTTGCTTATATTTTCTTTCTTTGTCCATATTACAATATTAGATCTTTAGTGCATCCATTTTTGTTCATGTATGTTGTGAAAAGGAGTGTGTTTTTGTTTTCTCTAGTTGAGTAGGTGCTTGGGCCACATGGATTGACCAAAATGCCCACCCCTTCCAGGGAAATGGAATAGTGGCTGTATCATATATCAAATTCCTGTATGTTATAGAACATATTTTTGGACTCTATGATCCACTTAACACTTTATTGGCTTATTTGTAGTTGCTTCTTTTTTAACAGCTTCCATAACTGTCTTCTCCCTGCTCTGACTTCTAGTCCCTGGATAATCTCTTCAGCAAGCACATTTCCTCATTTCTGTCTGAAGCACAGCCCTGTACCTTCCCGGTGACTTCCAGGAGCACTGACCTGCCATCCCAGAGCTCTGAAAAGAAAAG
The DNA here is from genome assembly GCF_047511655.1 of Castor canadensis. Taxonomy (NCBI): domain Eukaryota; kingdom Metazoa; phylum Chordata; class Mammalia; order Rodentia; family Castoridae; genus Castor; species Castor canadensis. Next base: position 102,140,759 of record NC_133395.1, on the reverse strand, counting down.
AGAGGGGTAGTCCCTGATAGGAAAATGTGTAGCAGGGTTCTAATACTGTTCTCCAGATGCTAACACCTTAGTCTTTCTCTCTTAACTCCTTTTGGTTCTTCCCTAACCTCATTGTCCCAGTGCCAAGGCAGCAATTGCAGCCACTTCTGTCCCACAACTATCCATCAAGTGCACCAAGATCCAATGATCCCCAGAAATCAGACCTCCATACAATGGAAGGAGCTCACCCAAAACTCAACGTTTTTGCCTTAAAGAGCTTTAAAGTTAAAACAAGGAAAAAAGAAAATTTCTCCCATGTATCCAAAGCCTTATTATGAACACCGTTTTAAAAACTTGGATTGATGATAACCTGTAAGTGATTTTCTAAGATAACATAGCAATAACTATAATAATAATGATAATAACATATAAAAATGAGAAAAATGTTTTAAATTGTTTTAAGCAAGAAAAATAACCCCAGCTTTCTGTCCACCCACAACCCCAGGCTACTTTCCCTTTACTCTAATCAGGTGTCTTATTTCTTCTGTAAAAATAGATTTTAAATGTGCAGAGATAGCATCCTTTGAGATGGAAGGTCCCCATGTAGAAAGGAAACATTTTAAATTACCAAGCAGAATAGAAGTCAAGGAGTCTGCTTGGGAATACTCTGGAAGTAATAGGTATAGACAAGGACTTCCTCAATAGAACCCCAGCAACTCAACAACTAAGAGAAAGGGTGGACAAATGGGACTACATAAAATTAAAAAGCTTCTGCACAACAAAAGAAATTGTCTCTAAACTGAAAAGACCACCCACAGAGTGGGAGAAAACATTTGCCAGCTATACATCAGACAAAGGACTGATAACCAGAATATACAGGGAACTCAAAAAACTAAACTCTCCCAAAATCAATGAACCAATAAACAAATGGGCAACTGAACTAAACAGAACTTTCTCAAAAGAAGAAATTCAAATGGCCAAAAAACACATGAAAAAATGCTTGCCATCTCTGGCCAAAAGGAAATGTAATTCAAAACCACACTAAGATTCCACCTCACCCCTGGTAGAATAGTGATCATCAAAAACACCACCAACAACGCCGCCACCTCGCCAGGTGTTGGCAAGGATACGGGGAAAAAGGAATCCTCGTATACTGCCGGTTGGAATGCAAGCTGGTGTTACCACTCTGGAAAACAACATGGAGACTTCTTAAAAATGTAAACATAGATCTGCCATTTGATCCAGCAATCCCACTCCTAGGGATATACCCAAAGGAAACTGACTCAGTTTACTCCAGAGGCACCTGCACACCCATGTTTATTGCAGTGCTATTCACAACAGCTAAGTTATGGAAACAGCCAAGATGTCCCACTACTGAAAAATGGATTAAGAAAATGTGGTATTTATACACAATGGAGTTTTACTCAGCCATGAAGAAGACTGAAATCTTATCATTCACAAGTAAATGGATGGAACTGGAGAACATCATTCTGGATGAGGTTAGCCAGGGTCAGAAGACCAAAAATCATATGTTCTCCCTCATATGCAGACTTTAGATCTAGGGTAAAGGCAGTAATGTTGTTAGATTTGGTTTACATGCTAAGGGGAGAGCACATACGGGAGGAATGGGGATAGGTAGGAAACCCAAAACTTGAAAGTGTTTGATGTCCCCACTGCAGAGGAGCTGTTTAATACAGTAACCTTAAAATGACGAGGTCAATATCAGAAGGTAACTGGGAAGTAGTGAAGAGGTCAGATAGAGATGAATAATTCAGGTTGTAATACACTTGTGCATGGAATCAATGCTAGGAATCTCTCTGTGTAGCTATCCTTATCTTAACTAGCAAAAACAGTATTCTTTCTTATTATCATTTATGTCTTCTTTTCAACAACATTGGAGAAAAGGGCCAAACAGGTTCTGCCTGGAAGCAAGGTGCAGGGCAGGGAAGAAAAATGGCCCAAACAATATATGCACATATGAATAAATGAATAAAAAAAAAAGGAGTCTGCTTTTCCCACTCTTAAATCCCTCTCTTTCAAAATAGCTTTAAACCACAACAGGTGGTGTGATGCTGCATGACTGCTACCTTGACAGTTGGCATCCAGTCTAGCCTGTGACCATTCCAACCAGTCCATCACTTCAGAATGTTAGAATCACTCATGAAGGTAGAGTTTTTGCCACCACAGGCTCTTGTATGCTAGCCATTTGCCCAAATGGTAGAAATTTGACATTTATGGTTACTGAATCCCTTCCAAGTAATATGGAAAATGGCTATAAAATACAGATTCAGATAAAGACTCCACCTCTCTCTTTTCTCAATCATGAGAACTTTGTGAAATTTTCTGCCCACAAGGGACAAAAGAATAAAACAGATGGTGAGATTTCATGCTTTTTCTGGAGAGTTAAAAATATGATACATCATGTACTTAGAAACTGGCAGTAATTGAATTTTTGTTATTCCATAAGTTATACTAGAAAAAATGTTTTGACCAAAAGAGCATGGATGGATCATCTGAAGTAGATAATCTTTGTGATTTCCAGCTGCCAAGGGCATTGGTAGAACCCAGAAAATCCATCCTCAGCTTTCCTTGTAGTTAGTAGACTGTGTGACCTAAGTTTCATCAAAGAGGCATCACCACGAAGGATCTCAGTTTGGAAGTGAGAAACTTGAGAAGTGCCATATGGACTCTACTGGGATGGCAGCAGAAGCCTCCAGTTGCTGAGGTGGCTGAGGGGTGAGTCTGAGTTTCTGTTTCATAAATGGCATTGACGGACAGAAAGGGTAGCACTGTTTCTTTCCTCATCTGGTCTGGTGCATTGCAGGTTTAGTACATAGTTTCCGGAAGCTGAGCTTGGATACTGTTCCCCATTCCCACAACAACTCTGTGAGATGTCCAGCATTGCTTTCTTAAACTCCTTTACTGCCTCATAAGCCAGATGCAGATTCTGAAGCTTGCAATTAAGAATCTTAACTAAGATAATATCTGTGTACTTGAATAAAATCATTCATATTGGAAGGGAACAAATACTTTGATTTATCCTATCTAGTCAAAGCCATGGATGAATTTCTCTAAACAAAAGAGATTTAAGTTGCCCAAAAGCCTGGAGTGGGGAGGCAGGTCTTTGTACTCTTGGAGATCTTCCCCCAAGGTTCTTTATTGGAAAGAACCTGCTGAGCTGAACAATGCAGTGATTGATTGATCTGGGGCCAGAGCCCTTAAAACCACGCTGAGATGTAGCAGTAATTCTCCAAATATCTTCTGTGCCACAAATCTGGAGAAGTGGCAAACCAAGGAGAGGAAATAATTTCTTTGGGCATTTGAACTACTTCCATCACCGTTCATTAAACCACACTTGTACTACCCAAAGACTATGCATTCGTTATGTTTGACATTGTTTCTTCTAAATTAGGTTGACAGCCTATCTTCTTGTGTGAAGACGGTGCATGGAACAGATGCCTCGCTTCTGATGAGCTGCTTGGGAACCACTGCTGTGGGCTGGATACTTTTATTTTCTCAGTAAAAATATTATGAAATATTGGTGGCTAACTTCACTTTTCTAGCTGCCTGCTGTTTCTATTAACAGCATCTTCATAAACTTTTGCTCCTCCTAAACATGTGAAATAACATAAAGAAAAGCATTAAAAATGTATATGACTTTTTAAGTAATAATTATAAATTGAGCACATGTGCTACCATTGTTGAACGAAGACTAAAGAACATTGCTAATAATTGAGCCCAATATCTATTGGTGACAATTTCCTCTTTCCTTGTCAGAAGTAACTATTTCTCTAACTTTTGTGATAACTGGTCTTTTACTTTCTTTTATCATTTATTACCTATTAACTTTTCCTGTTTTAAAAACTTGCATATAAATTCTCCCTGTGCATTTCTTTGTCTTTTTGTGCATAACACTGTGGTAGTAAACTCTGTCCATATTGTTGCAGGTGGCAATAGTGTTGTTCATTTCTTTTCATTGCTGTGTAGTATTCTGTTGTATGAAACCATCACTAATTACCTAACCCCTTCTGTGGATGAACTTTGGATGGGTTCTGTTTCTTGTATGTTACAAATAATACTGATATGAACATTAGTGCACCTCTTGTTGTGCTTATACTTGTATTTTTGCAGTATAAACTGAACAACAGGATGACAGGGTTATGAGATATGGGCAATTTTCACTTTTTTTTTGAGCAATGCTAAAAATGATATATCACTTTTCTCAAGTGATATATCAATTTATAGTGTTAGTAGTATAGAAGAGAGTTCTCATTTTCTTACCCACGTGTGTTGTTTGCTATTTGATAGCTTTATCATGGTGTTCAAGGATAGCTTTTCCTGCTTATATTAGTGACGCTTAGTGTATATTTTTTTTTGAAAATTTATTTTATTTTATTATTCATATGTGCATACAACGCTTGGGTCATTTCTCCCCCTCCCCCCACCCACTCCGCCCCCTCCCTCTCCCCCCTACCCCCTCAATACCCAGCAGAAACTATTTTGCCCTTATTTCTAATTTTGTTGTAGAGAGAGTATATAGTGTATACTTTTGATAATTAAGTTATTGGTAGCTAATTAGTGTATTATTGATTTAGGGATTTTGTAAAGTGCCCTTTTCAAGTCCTTTATCCATTTCCCCTTTGAGTTTTTATTGTCTTAGCCTGGCCTGCTCAGAAAGCAGCACTCACAGCACACATGTTCTCACATTGGGTGTGGCCTGGGCCATAGGGAGGGAGTAAAAAGGAGGGAAAGAACGAAGGAAGGAGGAGAGGCTATCTGCACAACACATGAGGACATTTTGCTTCCCAGTTTACATTTTCTGCTTAAATGGACATTGTGTAGTTATGATTACTTTTAACTATCACTTACTGTATTTAAATAGAACATGTCACATTATTAACAGAACTCATTACTGTAAAGATGTGAATTTCCTACTAAATTTACCAAAATTTGAACTCTCAAGATAAATTGATGAGGGTTTATTTATTTATTATTTATTATTTATATGAGACATGGTCTCACTATGTAGCCTAGGCTGGCCCTGGAACTTGAGATACTCCTCTTGGTTATAGGTAGGCACCAGTGAGCTCAGCAGATAGGTTTTTGTTTTTGTTTTTTTTTCCATGAAAGGAACTTGGAAAAACCTAATGTATGAAATAATGAAAAAGAGTAGTAAGAAATACTCGCCCATCACATCATAGCACGTTAGCCGGAACAGTATTAGACACACTGATGAAAGAGAAAAGGCCATTTAAAAATCAATATAGAGCCGGATTCCAGTGGCTCACACGTGTAATTCTAGCTACTTGGAAGGCTGAGTTTGGGAGGATGCCAGTTCAACACCAGCCTGGGGAAATAGTTTGTGAGACCTCCATCTCCAAAATAACCAGAGCAAAATGAATTGGAGGTGTGGCTCAAGCGATAGAGCACCTGCTTTGCTCTGAATTCAAACTTCAGTCCCATCCCTCAAAAAATTGATTCTTAGTCAAACCAAAGCAATACAAATCAGAACAAAAACCTAAAGTCATAATTTAGTCCCTATCTTTCCTTATTCCTTCCTCTCATTAAAAAAAAAACCTACACAGAAATGGGAGCAGGTCACTTAGAATACACAGCCATCACATAAGAGCTAGAAATGATAAAAGAAAAAAATTGATAGCTTTAGCTGTGAAAAATTTAACCTTTATACAGAAAAACAAACTAAAATAATTTTGAAATAATCTAGGAAAATGTTTATAACATATTCATATATTGCCAGAAAATGCAAAGAAGTCTTACAAATGTAAATAAATAAAACATCAAGTCAGAAAAAATGAAAAAGTCACAGAAAAGTAAAAATGATAGTGAACATTGAAATGTTTATCATTCTAGAAGTCAGGTAACTTTTTCACACAATATATTTGCAACAGTTTTAAAGATTGACAGAACTCAAGGGTAGGAGAGAATGTGGGGAAGCAAGAACTTTCACACAAGTTCAAGGGGGTTATATACTGTCACAACGGAACATCTAAATGGCCATACCTTTTGAGTCAGTGACTCCATTCTAGTAATTTGTCCTATGGGGCTGTTGGAGTGACTCAAGTGGCAGAGCACCTGCCTAGCATGTGTGAGGCCCTGAGTTCAAACCACCCTATCACCAAAAAAAAAAAAGTAATAATTTGTTCTAAGGAAACCATTAAACCTGACAGTAAGATATATGGACAAATATGCTGCTCAAAATGTTGTTTATGGTAGTGAAAATAGAATGTCTAGTACGTTTACTAAGAGAACATTACATTATAGTCTGCCTATAAGATGGAATCCCATTCTGCCATTAAAGTTGATGAGGAGTATAAGGAAATAAAGATTCAAATATATGCCTAGTGAGAAATAAGTATTCTCAAATGAGAAAACAGCCTTGCATTTAAAAAGAGCCATGACTGGGGTTGGGAGGATGAAGCACTCTCCTAGCAAGCAAGAGTTCAATCCCTGGTACAAAAAAAAATAGCTATGCTAATTTAACTCTAAATAGTATATGTAAGATACAGTGAAAAGTAAACTTGTTCTTTGAAGAAGTTTGGGTCTCAGAAGCATACTAAAGTTGGTACACATTTGAAAGAACATTACTTACCATTAGTTATCAACATGAAAACACACACAGGGACCAAACAAGGCTCTCAAGGACCTCAAAACTTATTAGCATGACATGGTCATTCAAGGAAGTGGGTCTTCACAGCTAATTTGTCCTCCAAAATTTACAGGATGGGTGAGTGGTACAGATAGTAAATTTGAATGGAATCTGAGTGCATTCTAAGGGGGGACAATACAGGAGAGAAATTAGAGTTAGTTGTTTGTCAATGCAACATTCACAGTTGGAAATATGTTGAAGGTTACAGACCTGTTGGTATTCCTCCACTGGTCAGCTAAGTAAAAACATGCTAGAATATTTAGGGACCTTGTTCCTTCCATCTAGGAGCATTCCTGCAACATCTGATTCTTAGGTTGGGAGATAGTGGGGATTCTTGGCAGCATTTATTTGTGATATGCATTGGGTTTTTCAGGAATTGAAATGTTCTCTTAATCCATTATACCAATAAAGAGCATGGTTGAAGGTATACTTACTTTGTATCACTACCTTGTGCATTGTAGGATGTTTAGCAAACCAAAAATGTTTCCAGATATTGTCACATGCCCTCTGGGGCAAAGTGGCCCTTGAATGAGAAACACTGGCATAAGGGATAGTTGCTATTTTATACAGTGGGATGCTATCTTTAAACAAAAAGGCAGGTTGCAAGATAATGTACACCATGATCCTATTTTTACTTGAGAAAACACATGCTTATATACACATGAAGGGTTTGATTATGAGGGTTATCTGTTTTATTCTACTTGTATATAGGTATTTTCTAGTACTTTGAAAATAGATGTGTAATGGTTACATTGAGAGAGAAACATGTTTTAACTCTTAATGATATTTGCATACATGCATAAGGAATTCCTGAAAGAACATATAACAAATGGAAATGACAGTTATTTCCTTGCATTAAGATTTTTCTTTTTATTCTTATCCCCATTTGTATTTTCTCAATTTCCTACACACACTCATTTTGTTGATCAGAAACAAAGTAGACAGAGATTATTTATTTTAAACATAAATCCCAGATTTCATCTACCCACTTATGTGACTGCAGATAATTAAGTCCATTAGAATGATGCTCCTAAGTTGAGTTAGTTCTTTATAACTCTTGGACAATGGTCAAATGATAGCTTGTGGTAGAAAATGGGTAGCTCATCTTCCAGATGTTCTCATGTTTTCTGATCATACCTCCATCCTGCTGGAAGAATTACTTCTTGTCTTGATGTGGAATGAATACTATTCCAGGTGATAGTCCTCAGTTTTTCTCTTCTCTCAAACTATTTGAAACAGTGATCTGTATATCTTTTTCAAAATTCACAAATAAGTCTCTCCTCTTTTACTTTTTTTAAATCAAAATTAAGGAGCAATCTAGAAAGGAATTAAGGAAGAAAGCTTCTCTCCTTAGACAGTGGTTCACTATCTCAAGTCAGGAATCCAGGACTGACTGGGAGTGTTCTTCCTGTGTCTTTCCCATCTGACTTCCATGTTTCCTTAAAGAGACAATCTGAGGAAGGGAAGTGGGCATGGAATGTGATGCTTGAAAAACTTCATGCCCACCCTCTGTGTTTTTTGCTATTAGCTTCTGGTGCAAGTGAACTGCCTCCCCATTGCTGCCCCATCCACAGTCCTCCACCTCTCACCACAGTGCTAATCACATGATTCCAGCTATGCCAATCAGATGTCCTCTACCTGAAAGTTAAATTGTGAAGGACAGATAAGTTGGAAATCAGTTAGGGATGAGTTGTGTTATGCCAGAGATCCCTGGAGCTGCCATAGCTCTTGAAGAGGAATTGCTGAACACACCTGACTACTTGTTACCTGCTTAGTTCAGCCCCCAAGAAAACCTTCTCAAGTTCAAATTTATCCCATCCAAGGGATGCAGCAACCCTTGGGCTAAGCCCAAGCTTAGTTCTGCAGCAGCAGCGATCAGACTGTAGGTGTTTCTACCAGTTTAGTAAATGCTCGGAAAAGTCTCATTCCTCCCAGGTAAGAACACACTTGGCTGCACCTTCAAATGGCAGCTTTAACCTGACAAAAGGAGATAACTACTAAGTTATTGAAGGTTGAAAATGTGTCAGCGGTGGAAACAAGGCAGGAGTTCCTGAGGAACTATTAAGAAATAATTAAGAAATATTAAGTCAAATGCAGGAAAATCTTGTAAAATGTTAAATTTGGTTGAAAACCACAGGTCAAACCATGCTTGAAACTTCTTGTTTTATAGACAAGGAAATTGAGGCCTTGGGTGGTTAAACCACATAGGGTCAATGTCAGATACACACCAAGAGACTTTCCACAGCTCTGACTTCCAGTTTAGGTGATCTTCTTCTATGTACATTTTCTTTTTTCCAAAACTGAGTACATCACTAAATCATGGTGTGACAAAGGGCTACTTTCCTGAACCTTAATGCTGCATTTGTGCTAGGCTTGGGAAGTTGTGCATGATTCATTGTCAGCACTTCTGCTCTTGGTTCATACTTCTTCAAACCTTGGGTGATGAAGGGAACAACAGCCTGTGAAAGTCACAGTTCAGTCCCAATTAAAAGAGATAAGTCATTGGCCCTGGTGAGTCATGCAGCGATAACAAGGAACTGAAAATAATCCAAAACTCTAGTTTAAATCGGAATCACTTGGAGGGCTTGTTTGAAACCACATGTCCTTGGGTGTCAAGACCTTAAGAACATGTTTAGTCAACTCAGAAATTTAGCTGTTCAAGCTCAAAATCTAGCTACTAAGCTATTTGCTTTTCAGAAACTGACTCCCATTCTTAATGAAAATCATAATTCTAATCCTGTATTTTTCTAAAAGGGAGCGTGCAGACATTCATTTTACCTTCTCTCAATTTTGAGTCTTATTTCAGCAACATCTTTCCTCAAAACAAAACCCCTCCTGTTGCTTTTTTTTCCTTTGTATGATACCGAGAATGGAACCCTGGACTTGTATATGCTAGGCAAGTGTTTACCACTGGGGCTACAACTACAGTTCCTTCATATTGCTTTTAATGATTCTTACACATGTATGTAAATGGGAAAATGATACCTATTGAAACCATTCCAGGAATGGGGGGCAGGGGAGATAAAGGAAAATAATGGAGGAGGTGAATTCAACTATGATACATTGTAAGAAGTTCTGTAAATGTCACAATGTACAGCAATTTTTGAAAAAAAGGTGTTCTTTAACTGCTAATTCTTATCCTGTAGGGCTTAATTGATGTGACACTTTGTCAGGCAGACCTTTAGTGATTTCCCTATTGTATGTGCCTGTAGCACCTTGAACTTGTCCTTTTATACATGTTTGTTAACAAACACATAACTAGCTACTTTTTAAAGTCATGTTTGTGTTTAGAATGGAGGGTCAGGAAAAGAAGGGATCATGTCTGTTTCCCCCTGTGGTGTTGCTTAGCCATATTCCAAGATGGTGCTATCTGATCCCCACCATTTTGTGTCTGCATCCTCGTACATGTAACAGAGTTGATCTGTGTATCCAGTGGAATACAGGAGTGATGGTATGCCACAGCAGAGATTAGGTAGAAAGGAAGTATGCAGTTCCCATATTAGATGCTCTGTTGCTTTCTATCTTTCCTGGGGAAGGCTAGCTTCCATACTGTGAAAAGTCCTCCAAAGATGAACATAAGGAAAGGAAGTAAAGCACCTGGTCAGTAGTAGAAAGGAATGGAGGTCTGTGTGCAGCTATATGAGCTTAGAGTGGATTTTTGAGCCCAGGTGAGTTTTGGAATAGCCAAAGACCAGGTCAACAGCCTTTCTGCAACTTCCTGAGACACCTTGAGTCAGAACCACCAGCTAAGGTGCTTTTGCATGGTGATCTTCAAAAGCTGTGTGATGTGATCATAGACATTTGCTCTTTTAAGCTGCTATATTTATGGGTAGCTGATTATGCAGCAGTGGATACCTAATAAAGTGCTGAATAAATATGTGATGACTACATGAATGAATGGTCCAGGAAGTAATATGATTCATTCAAAAACAAGCCATTACAAATAATTGATTTCAATTTTTGGAACATTATCTTGCTTGTATCAGAATAGAGACTGATATAGATCTGGAACAAGAAAGAAGATTTGGCACTCTTTCATTGTCTTAGATGTTTCTTTTAAATATGATTTTTTAAATATATAGGTTGATAACCACATTTGCAGGAGGAATGGGCTTTCCCTCTCCCTTTTTTTTTTTACTAGTACTTTCTGTAATGTACACAATGTTGTCCATCTCAGAGGGTGACCATTTGTTTAATGCATACTGTAGATTTGCTACCCTGATATGAGCTAGAGATGCATGTTAGCATGAAGGAAATTGATCAGTAAGTTCTCTTGAGATATCACATTTGGAAGGGAAAGGAGTAGAGGAGATGGAAGGAATCAGGGTTGTGTATAAAGAAAAGTAGGTCTGTGACTTGAGTAAGCCAGCCACAGGGCAAAATCTGGAGCTGGGATAGCTCTTCATAGTTGTTCAGAGCTGAGGTCAGGGATATTGTCTGTTATACACCCATGTTGATCAGAGTTTGGGTTGCTGATACCCCAGAAAGGAGATATGTGCTTTTCCTGAATTTTAGCAAATTCAGGAAAAGGACTGATCATTAAGAACAGTTATCTGCCAGCCTCACAGGAGGTGGGGGAATCTTGGTGTTACACTCTAGATAATCACATCATCAAATGTACATATCTATCTTTGTATATTTATAAAGATTGTTTTCTTTTTCCCTTTTATACATATTCAAGATAATTATGTACACTGAATTTGTACTTTTGGATCATTTTGTTTGTAATAGTTTGTTATTATGACAAATCAGTTAATGGCAAATAAATTACAAATGTGATACTTTCTAAAATATACATTCTATAGTCTATACTTTTAAAATAACATCAAATACAGCGAGCTCCATTCCTGTCTCCAGCTGCAGTTTTAATAATAGGATACATCACTTCTATTTTCTCACTATACATTTGATAACCATTTCAAATTTATATTTTGTAAATGTTTCAAATCAGTATCTCATTTAGTTTGCTCCAATAACTCACTGAATCCCAACCTTCATTGTATATTTGTTGGAAGCTAAAAAAAAGAGGGGTGTTGTTGAGAATTTTTCTCTACTGTTCATGTTTGAATTAAAAATGCACAGGAATGGAATGAAGAATTCCCTATAGATTTCATTTTTCTACGATCTTTTTGTTTTAAGTTGTCATATGTTCCAACTACATTTGCAGCAAGTTACTTTTGTCTAGATTTTCTCATAGAAATTATCTACTAGTGTGTGTAAGTCATTTTATTGTACTAGAAAAAATCCCCCAAGAAATATGTATATTTTGGAAAAACTGTAAACCTGCCAATGATTATTGTCTTACATTAAGACTATTTTACATTATTTATATAATATATTGATTTAGAAATACTTACAATTTATTATTCTAAAAGATTTCACTCACTGAATATGCTATAATCATATTTACATGGTTTTGCATTTTATACACTAAACATTGGATTTATGTTTGGTATTCTGAATAATTAAATTTTTTCTAACTTCTGCCAACTGAAAAAAATTATCATTATCATTCTTCTATAACCTTATAGATGATTTTCCACTAGAGTTTGAGTATAAAAAGCAGAGTCAGCCTGTTTTAAATTTTATATGGAATATCAGGAAACTTGAATGGCCAAAACAACCTTGAAGATAAACAACAACATTGGAAGTCTCACACTTCTGAGTTTGAAACTCACTACAAAGCTATAATAACAAAACATAGAGTGTTGGTGCACAGATATAGACTAATGCTACAAAATAGAAATCTAGAATATAGGAATATAGAAATTTAGAATACAGAAATATATGTGAGGCTCATATATAAAGCCTCACATATATGGTCAAATGATTTTTTACAATGTGTCAAGACCATTAGGTAGGAAAAGAAAAGTCTTTAATAGATGGTGTGTGGAAGGTAATAGCATGGAAAAGAATGAAGTTGAACCCTTGCCTTATGCCATATTAAAAAATTAACTCGAGATTCCAAGATGGCTGCTAGAGAGAGGAAACAGAAAGCGTGCCTCCTATAGTGAAATCTTGGAGAGACGCTGGAGATACACCTTGCAGGCAAAATCACCAAGAAGAGGCAAAACATTGACCCCTCCACACCTCCAGCTGGCACAGAGAATCTCCACTTCATGTTAAATGGAGAAATGAGGAGGTCCCCCGGGCTGCCAGTTGCCTGTGCCCAGATGGCTTGGGAAGACCCACACAAGGTGAGCTAAGCAGTACTGCGGTACTCCCACAGACAACCCTTGGCCAGATTAGCATAACCCCCTGGACAGACCAACCTGCACCCAGGGAAAAAAGAGAAACTGAGTAATAAGCAATAAGAACAATAAAGATAATGGGGGAAAGAGGGTGGGGCGCACTAAGCTCTGAAGAGTGGGGGAAGGGAATCCTTCCTGGAACTGTAAATAAACAAGCTGGGCCTGGCCAGAGAGGCTCCAGTGGTAGCAGAGGCATGTGCCCAGCAACCAGGAATGGGAAAGCTTGTGAGAGTGGTGGAGGGAGGAAAACTCCACAGGAGAGGGGGGAAGACCCACTTCCCACGTGAGCTATAAACAAACATGGCGGCTGACAGGAGCAGCAGCAACGCTCAGCAATCAGGAGCGGGAAAACTTGTAAAAGTGGCGGTGGGAGGAAAACACCACAGGTGAGGGAGGAAGAGCTACTTCCCACATGAGCTGTAAATAAACACGCAGGCCAGAGAAAGCGGGTGCAGTGTCACCTCCCCCAGTGTGCTTGGAAAGGGGAAAGCTTGTAGCAGCGGCTCGTTCACAAGAGAACTCTGAGTAAACAAAGCCTGTAGGGCCAGGTGAGTGTTAAGCTCACCCCAGAGATCTGCATAAATAATGCCTCCAGCAACAGCAGGCTGACAGCAGCAGGCAGGAAAGCCACAGCTGCAGATACCATTCACAAAACTGTCCCCAGACTCTTTTTTTTTCTCTCTCCTTATCTTTGATGAGAAAACAATCGAACTACACCTGCATGCTGAAAAACTTACTGAAAGTATATTGCATTTGGACTTGGGACACTTTGTGGGGTTTTTTTTGTGCAGTTTTGTTCCACTTTATTAGTCCCCTTTGATGAGATAACTACTGAACAACATCTAAGGCACCATCCCCAGGACTGGAGACTGAGACAGACACCAATATTATTAAGACTGAAACTTCATTGCATTTTAACTTGGAGGTTTTTTTTTTCTATTTCTAATTTTGTTTTATGTTTATATATATATATATATATTTCTTTCATTTACTTATTTTTTATTTTTATTCTTATCTTTATTCTTTTTATTTTTTATTTTCAATCCTCTCTCCATCTCTCTAATGCCTGTTCAGCTTACTGTCGATTAGTACACTAACAATCCTGTTTATACCTTTGAAACTTTTTTGTTTGATTCCTTGTTTTGTTTTTCCTACTTGTCTGTTAATTTGTTTTTCTCTTTTTCTTTAACTTCTTGCTTTCCATCTCGTCTCACCCTTCCATTCTAAATATTACCATTGTTATCACTACAAGCTAGAAAATATTTAACTGCACACAGTACAGGGACGAGAACACACCAAGGACAATGACGGGAAGACAGAAAAAACAGGGAAACCAGTTTCCCCACAGCAAAAAATTAGTACAGGAACCAGAGGGAAATGAAGAAAACAGATACTCAGATCCAGACTCCAACAAGACGAAGATAAACTATGCCAAAGAACCCAATGAAGCCCACAAGAATAATTTAAAAGAAGACATATGACGGGTACTCAATGAGAATTTTATAGAGACGATACTGGATATGGTCAACCAAAATGTACAGGAGACACTCAAGAAATTCCAAGACAACAAAAATAGAGAATTTGAAAAAGCAAAAGAAGAACTAAAGGAAACCATAGAAGCACTGTAAAAACACCAAAGTGAAACAGAGAACACGATTAATAAACAGAAAATGAACTCAGGACAAAAATAGACAACATTAAAGAGGAAACCACCCAGGATATGGAAAAGCTCAGAAAAAAGAACAAAACAATTGCAAAACAAAACGGAAGGCCAATCCAGCAGAATAAAACAAACAGAAGACAGAATCTCAGAACATGAATATGAAATGGTAGGAAAAACCAAAGAACTATTAATTAAACAACTCAAGACCTGTGAAAAGAAAATGCAATATCTCACTGACTCCATCAAAAGAACAAACTTGAGAATCATGGGCATCAAAGAAGAAGAGGTGCAAGCAAAGGGAATGCATAATATATTCAACAAAATAATAACAGAAAATTTCCCACATCTAGAGAAAGATATTCCCATACAGATGCAAGAGGCCTCCAAGACACCAAACAGACCAGATCAAAATAGAACTACTCCACAACATATCATCATTAAAACAACAAGTTCAGAAACTAGGGAAAGAATAGTGAAGGCTGTAAGAGAGGAAAAACAAATAACATACAAAGGTAAACCCATCAAAATCACAGCAGACTTCTCAACAGAAACATTAAAAGCAAGACGAATGTGGGGTGAGATGTTGCAGAAATTAAATGAAAATAACTTCAACCCCAGGATACTCTACCTACAAAAACTATCATTCAAAATAGATGGAGCAATAAATGTCTTCCATGATAAGCAGAAACTAAAACAATTGTGACCACAAAGCCACCACTACAAAAGATTCTTCAAAGAATTCTACACACAGAAAGTGAAACCCAACTTAACCATGAAAAGACAGGCAGCACCAAACCATAGGAAAAGAAAAAGCAAGAAAGTACAGAGTAACCTCAGCTTAGGTACACACAATGAAACCTTCAAACAACTAAGACAACTAAATGACAGGAATCACCACATACCTATCAGTACTAACACTTAATGTTAACAGACTTGTTGGTACAGGAGACCCATCTCACTGACAGAAATAAGCATAAGCTTAGGATGAAAGGCTGGAAGAAGATTTAACAAGCCAATGGCCCCCCAAAACAGGCAATAGTAGCAATACTTATCTCTGACAAAGTAGACTTCAAACGTACATTGATCAAATGAGATAAAGAAGGACATTCCATACTAATAAAAGGGGAAATAGACCAAAAGGAAATAATAATTATCAACCTATATGCACCCAATGTCAATGCACCCAATTTCAGCAGACAAATCCTGAAAAACCTAAAAGCATATATTAACTCCAACACAGTGGTTGTGGGAGACTTTAACACCCCATTATCATCAATAGATAGGTCATCCAAACAAAAAATCAATAAAGAAATCCAATATCTAAAATATACAACAGATCAAATGGACCTATTTGAAGTCTACAGAACATTTCATCCAATTTCTACACAATATACATTCTTCTCCAAAATAGATCATATCCTAGGGCACAAAGGAAGCATCAGCAAATATAAGAAAATAGAACTTTTACCGTGCACAATATCTGATCACAATGCAATAAAACTAGAACTCAACAATAAAACTAAAGACAAAAACCATGCAAACAGCTTGAAACTAAATAAATCATTACTTAATGAACAATGGATCATTGATGAAATAAAAGAGGAAATTAAAAAGTTCCTGGAAGTCAATGAAAATGAAAACACAACCTACAGGAACCTATTGGACACAGCAAAGGCAGTCCTGAGAGGAAAGTTTATAGCCATGAGTGCATATATTGAAAAGACTGAAAGATCCCAAATCTGAGCTAATGATACATCTCAAACTCCTAGAAAAACAAGAACAAGCAAATCCCAAAACAAATAGAAGGAGAGAAATAATGAAAATAAGAGCTGAAATCTATGAAATAGAAACCAAAAACACCATACAAAGAATTAGTGAAACAAAAAGTTGGTTCTTTGAAAAAATAAACAAGATCGATAGACCCCTGGCAAACCAGTCTAAAATGAGGAGAGAAAAAACCCAAATTAGTAGAATCAGGAATGCAAAAGGGGAGATAACAACAAACACCATGGAAGTCCAGGAAATCATCAGAGACTACTTCGAGAACCTATATTCAAATAAATTTGAAAATCTTAAAGAAATGGAAAGATTTCTAGATACATATGATCATCCAAAACTGAACCAAGAGGAAATTAATCACCTGAATAGATCTATACCACAAAATGAAATTGAAACAGCAATCAAGAGTCTCCCCCCCAAAAAAAGTCCAGGACATGATGGAGTCTCTGCTGAATTCTATCAGACCTTTAAAGAAGAACTGATACCAACCCTCCTTAAACTGTTCCATGAAATAGAAAGGGAAGGAAAACTGCCTAACACATTTTATGAAGCCAGTATTACACTTATCCCCAAACAGGCAAAGACACCTTCAAAAAGGAGAACTATAGGCCAATCTCCTTAATGAACATTGATGCAAAAATCCTCAACAAAATAATGGCAGACCGAATTCAGCAACACATCAAAAAGATTATTCACCACGACCAAGTAGGCTTCATCCCAGGAATGCAGGGGAGGTTCAACATACAAAAACCATAAACGTAATAAACCACATAAACAGAAGCAAAGACAAAAACCACTTGATCATCTCAATAGAGGCAGAAAAAGTCTTTGATAAGATACAACACCATTTCATGATAAAAGCTCTAAGAAACCTAGGAATAGAAGGAAAGTACCTCAACATTATAAAAGCTATATATGACAAACCTATAGCCAACATTATACTTAAGAGAGAAAAACTGAAACCATTCCCTCTAAAATCAGGAACCAGACAAGGATGCCCACTATCTCCACTCCTTTTCAACATAGTAATGGAATTCCTACCCAGAACAATTAGGCAAGAAGAAGGAATAAAAGGAATACAAATAGGTAAAGAAACTATTAAAATATCCCTATTTTCAGATGACATGATCCTATACCTTAAAGAACCAAAAAAAAACTCTACCCAGAAGTTCCTAGACACCATCAATAGCTACAGCAAGGTAGCAGGATATAAAATCAACATAGAAAAATCATTAGCATTTCTATACACTAATAAGGAACAAACTGAAAAAGAATATATGAAAACAATTCCATTTACAATAGCCTCAAAAAAAATCAAATACCTAGGTGTAAACCTAACAAAAGATGTGAATGACCTCTACAAGGAAAACTATAAACTTCTGAAGAAAGAGATTGAGGAAGACTATAGAAAGTGGAGAGATCTCCCAGGCTCATGGATTGGTAGAATCAACATAGTAAAAATGTCTATACTCCCAAAAGTAATCTGCATGTTTAATGCAATTCCCATAAAAATTCCAATGACATTCATTAAAGAGATTGAAAAATCTACTGTTAAATTTATATGGAAACACAAGAGGCCACGAATAGCCAAGGCAATACTCAGTCAAAAGAACAATGCTGGAGGTATCACAATACCCAAGTTCAAACTATATTAAAAAAGCAATAACAATAAAAACAGCATGGTACTGGCACAAAAACAGACATGAAGACCAGTGGAACAGAATAGAGGACCCAGATATGAAGCCACACAAGTAAAACCAACTTGTCTTTGACAAAGGAGCTAAAAATATACAATGGAGAAAAAGCAGCCTCTTCAACAAAAACTGCTGGGAAAACTGGTTAGCAGTCTGCAAAAAATGAAACTAGATCCATGTATATCACCCTATACCAATATTAACTCAAAATGGATCAAGGATCTTAATTTCAGACCACAAACTCTAAAGTTGATACAGGAAAGAGTAGGAAATCCTCTGGAGTTAGTAGGTATAGGTAAGATCTTTCTCAACAGAACCCCAGCAGCACAGCAACTAAGAGACAGCATAGATAAATGGGACCTCATAAAACTCAAAAGCTTCTGTTCATCAAAAGAAATGGTCTCAAAACTGAAGAGAACACCCACAGCGTGGGAGAAAATATTTGCCAGCTACACATCCAGACAAAAGACTGATAACCAGAATATATAGGGAACTTAAAAAACTAAATTCTCCCAAAACTAATGAACCAATAAAGAAATGGACAAGTGAACTAAACAGAACTTTGTCAAAAGAAGAAATTCAGATGGCCAAAAAACACATGAAAAAATGCTCACCTTCTCTAGCAATAAAGTAAATGCAAATTAAAACCACACTAAGATTCCACCTCACCCCTGTTAGAATAGCCATCATTAGCAACACCACCAACAACAGGTGTTGGCGAGGATGTGGGGAGAAAGGAACCCTCTTACACTGTTGGTGGGAATGTAGACTAGTACAACCACTCTCGAAAAAAATTTGGAGGCTACTTAAAAAGCTGGACATCGATCTACCATTTGATCCAGCAATACCACTCTTGGGGATATGACTTCTGTCATTTTAAGGTTACTGTATTAAATAGCTCCTCTGCAGTGGGGACATCAAACACTTTCAAGTTTTGGGTTTCCTACCTATCCCTATTCCTCCCGTATGTGCTCTCCCCTTGTCATGTGACCCAAGTCCACAACATTGCTGCCTTTGCCCTAGATCTAAAGTCCGCATTTGAGGAAGAACATACAATTTTGGTCTTCTGACCCTGGCTGTGAGCTCGCTCAGAATGATGTTCTCCATTTCTGTCCATTTACTTGCCAATGATAAGATTTCATTCTTCTTCATCGCTGAATAAAACTCCATTGTGTTTTATACCACATTTTCTTAATCCATTTTTCAGTAGTGGACATCTTGGCTGTTTCCATAACTTAGCTATTGTGAATAGCACTGCAATAAACATGGGTGTGCAGGTGCCTCTGGAGTAAACTGAGTCAGTTTCCTTTGGGTATATCCCTAGGAGTGGGATTGCTGGATCAAATGGCAGATCTATGTTTACATTTTTAAGAAGTCTCCATGTTGTTTTCCAGAGTGGTAACACCAGCTTGCATTCCAACCGGCAGTATACGAGGATTCCTTTTTCCCCGCATCCTTGCCAACACCTGGCGAGGTGGTGGCGTTGTTGGTGGTGTTTTTGATGATCACTATTCTACCAGGGGTGAGGTGGAATCTTAGTGTGGTTTTGAATTACATTTCCTTTTGGCCAGAGATGGCAAGCATTTTTTCATGTGTTTTTTGGCCATTTGAATTTCTTCTTTTGAGAAAGTTCTGTTTAGTTCAGTTGCCCATTTGTTTATTGGTTCATTGATTTTGGGAGAGTTTAGTTTTTTGAGTTCCCTGTATATTCTGGTTATCAGTCCTTTGTCTGATGTATAGCTGGCAAATGTTTTCTCCCACTCTGTGGGTGGTCTTTTCAGTTTAGAGACAATTTCTTTTGTTGTGCAGATGCTTTTTAATTTTATGTAGTCCCATTTGTCCACCCTTTTTCTTAGTTGCTGAGCTGCTGGTGTTCTATTGAGGAAGTCCTTACCTATACCTATTGCTACCAGAGTATTCCCTGCTCTTTCCTGTACTGACTTCAGAGTGTTGGGTCTTATATTAAAGTCCTTGATCCATTTTGAGTTGATACTAGTACAGGGTGATAAACATAGATATACTTTCAGTTTTTTGCAGACAGATAACTACTTTTCCCAGCAACATTTGTTGAAGAGGCTGTTTTCTCCATCATATTTCTTTGGCACCTTTGTCAAAAATAAGAAGGGCATAGTTGTGTGGATTCATATCCGGGTCCTCTGTTTTGTTCCACTGGTCTTCATATCTGTTTCTGTGCCAGTATCATGCTATTTTTATTGCTATGTCTTTGTAATATAGTTTGAAGTTGGGTATTGTGATACCTCCAGCATTGCTCTTTTTGCTGAGTATTGTCTTGGCTATTTGCAGTCTCTTATGTTTCCAAACGAACTTTAGGGTAGATTTTTTCAATCTCTGTGATGACTGTCATTGGGATTTTGATGGGAATTGCATTAAACATGTAGATTGCTTTTGGTAGTATAGCCATTTTTACTATGTTGATTTTACCACTCTATGAGCATGGGAGAGCTTTCCACCTTCAGTAATCTTCCTCAGTTTCCTTCTTGAGGTGTTTGTAGTTCTCCTTGTAGAGGGGATTCCCATCCTTCGTTAAGTTTATTCCTAGGTATTTGATTTTTTTTGAGGCTATTGTAAGTGGAATTGTTTCCATATATTCTTTGTCAATTAGATTTGCATATGTTGAACCACACCTGCATCTCTGGGAAAAGCCAGCTTGGTGTGGTGAATGATCTTTCTGATATATTATTAGATTTCATTTGCCATTATTTTGTTTAGGATTTTTGCATCAATGTTCATTAAGGAGATTGGCCTATAGTTCTCCTTTTGAGGTGTCTTTGTCTCGTTTTGGGATGTGTGTAATTACTGGCTTTATAAAATGAATTAGGCATCGTTCCTTCCCTTTCTATTTCATGGAAAAGTTTAAGAAGAGTTGGTATTAGTTCTTCTTTAAAGGACTGATAGAATTCAGCAGAGAATCCTTCAGGTCCTGGACTTTTCTTTTGTGGGAGACTCTTTATTACAGCTTCAATTTCATTTTGTATTACAGATTTATTCAGGTGATGAATATCCTAATGGTTCAATTTTGGATGATCATAAGTAGCTAGAAATTTGTCCATTTCCTTAAGATTTTCAAATTTATTGGAATATAGATTCCCAAAGTAGTCTCTGATGATTCCCTGGATTTCTGTGGTGTTTGTTGTTATCTCTCCTTTTACATTTCTGATTTTACTGATACGAGTTTTTTCTCTCCTCATTTTAGTCAGGTTTGCCAGGGGTCTGTCAATCTTGTTTAATTTTGCAAAGAACGAGCTTTTTATTTCATTGATTCTTTGTATGGTTTTTGTTTGTTTGTTTGTTTCTATTTCATTAATTTTGGCTCTTATCTTTATTATTTCTCTCCTTCTGCTTGTTTTGGGTTTTGCTTGTTCTTGTTTTTATATGAGTTTGAGATGTAGCATTGGGTCATTGATTTGAGATCTTTTTGTCATTTTAGTATATGCACTCATGGCTATAAACTTCCTCTTAGGACTGCCTTTGCTATGTACCATAGGATCTGGTAGGTTATGTTTTCATTTTCATTAACTTCCAGGAACCTTTTAATGTCCTCTTTTATTTCATCGATGACCCAGTGATCATTGAGCAATGTGTTGTTCAGGTTCCAATTATTTGCATGTTTTCTACTGTTGTTTTTTTTTGTTGAGTTCTAGTTTTAATGCACTGTGATCAGAGAGAATGTGGGGGGATTATTTCTGTTTTCTTACATTTGCTGAAGCTTGCTTTGTGCCCTGAGATATGATTAATTTGGGAGAAAGTTCCATGCTTAGAAGCATACCTGCTGAGAAAAAGGTATTTTGTGTGGAAGTTGGATGAAATATTCTGTAGACGTCAGCTAGGTTCGTTTGATCTAAGGTGTGATTTAGTTCTAGAATTTCTTTATGGATTTTTTGTTCGGATGACCTATCTATTGGTTATGGGGGAGTATTAAAGTCACTATCACTGTGTTGGAGTCTATATATGATTTTAGGTATATTTAATGAAATTGGGTGCACTGATGTTGGGTGTATATAGGTTGATAATTGTTATTTCCTTCTGGAATATTTCCCCTTTTATTAGTGTGGAATGTTCTTCTTTATCTCATTTGATCAATGTAAGTTTGAAGTCTACTTTGTCCAAGATAAATATTTCTACTTCTGCTTGTTTTGAGGGGTCATTGGCTTGGTAAATCTTCTTCCAGCCTTTTACCCTAAGCTAGTGCTTGTTTCTGTCAATGAGATGGGTCTCCTGTAAACAACAGATTGTTGGATCTTCCTCTTTTAATCCAGTTTGTCAAATGGTGTCTTTTGATGAGGGAGTTAAGTCCATTAACATTCACTGTTAATATTGATAAGTGTGTGGTGATTCCTGTCATTTAGTTGTTTTTGTTGTTTGAGGGTTTGATTGTGTGCAGCTGAATCAATGTTACTCTCTACTTTCTTGCCTTTTCATCTCCTGTGGTTTTTTTTGCTTTCATTTTCTGTGTGTAGAATTCCTTGAAGAATCTTTTTTAGTGGTGGCTTAGTGGTCATATATTGTTTTAGTTTTTGGTTTGTGGAAGATTTTTATTGCTCCATCTGTTTTGAATGATAGTTTTGCTGGGTAGAGTATCCTCGGGTTGAAGTTATTTTCATTCAGTGCTTGGAAGACCTCACTGCATGCCATTCTTGCTTTTAAGGTTTCGTTGAGAAATCTGCTGTGATTTTGATGGGTCTCCCTTTGTATGTTATTTGTTTTTTCTCTCTTGCTGCCTTCAATATTCTTTCTCTAGTCTCTGTGTTTGTTGTTTTAATGATAATATGTTGTGGGATTGTTGTATTTTGGTCAAGTCTGTTAGGTGTCCTGGAGGCTTCCTGTACCTGAATGGGCATAGCTTTCTCTAGACTTGGGAAATTTTCTGTTACTATTTTCTTGAATATATTACAAATCCCTTTTGCTTGCACCTCTTCTCCTCCTTCAATGCCCATGATTCTCAGGTTTGGTCTTTTGATGGAGTCAGTGAGTTCTTGCATATTCTTTTCACAGGTCATGAGTTGTTTTGACTAATAACTCTTATGTGTCTCCTTTAATTTCCACTTTATCTTCAAGTTCTGCCATTCTCTCTTCTGCTTGTTGTGGTCTACTAGAGTGGCCTTCCATTGTGTTTTGTATTTCTGTTTCATTCTTTTTTCTGAGGTTTTCCACATCATGGGTCACTTCCTCTTTAATATTGTCTATTTTCGTCTTTAATTCATTTATCCCTGTGTTGATGGTGTTTTCTGTTTCACTTTGGTATTTATTTAGGGCTCCTGTGAGTTCATTTATTTGTTTCTGTGTCTTCTTATACTCTTTATTTTTGGTGTCTTGAAGGTTCTTGAGTGAGTCTTGTACGTTTTCGTTAACCATGTCTTCTAACATCTCTATGAAATTCTCAGTGATTATTTGCAGTATTTCTTCTTTGATGATGTTATTGTTGGCATTGTTGGGTTCATTGGTGTCATTTATCTTTGTTTTGTTGGAGTCTGGAACTGGGTACCCGTTTTCTTCATTTCCATCTGAACCTTGTGTTATGTTTTTTTTCGGGGGGACAATGGTTTCCATCCCTTTTTCATCTTCCCATCACTCCACGTGGTACTGTGCAACTGTTTTCTTGATAGGCTAGTTGGTGGTTTCTGTCATCTGTTATCTTTCCCTTGGTTTAATTTTGTTTTGTGGCTGTTTTGGGTTTGTAGCTAAGTGTGTGTGTGCTATTTCTGTCCCTGGCCTGGGGGTAATTTAGTATTTGCTAATTCACAATAGTAAAACTAATGAAAAAAAAATCAAAGAAATCAACATGGAGAAATGAACAAAGAAACATAAACAAACAGGAAACAGAACAAGCAAACAAGCAGACAAACAAACAAAAAATTCTAGGTCCAGAAACAACAGATTTTCAGTCTTTAAGTTCTGGTGTTACTCCTCCAATATCCAATCCTGTTATTGGTATTTAAGCAGAAGCTCTGTCATAGTCTTACCAGGTGGTTGGGAAGTGTTTGTTTGTTTTTTTTTTTCTTCTGTCTTTCAGAGGCAGCTGCTTGGTCAGCTCCTCCCTCAATGGGGTTTGGCAGTTTAAGTTTGTATTTTGTCCTCAGGTTCCAGAATCAGCTCTGTAGCCCACCAGCTGTCTTGCTTTGGAGTTGGGTTTTCATTGTGCTTGATTACTGGGGGTTGTTTCTTTGCCTTGTCCCCTTTCTCTGGGGGCAAGGTTAGTGATCCATCAGCCGGCCCCCTGCTGTCAGTGTGTTATGATGGTTTACTGATGATATTTCAATTTTGAAGTGTCGTTTGACTGTGGATGTTGCTCACTGGCTCAGGAGATAAGCTGTGTGGACCACTACCTGCCCTATTTCAGGCTGCAGCTTATCACCAGCTCACTATCAGCTGTTCTGGCTTTCCAGCCTTTGTTTACTGAAAGTTTGGGCAGAGATCGGCTCCTTGCCTCTTCCCCCTTCTCCAGTGGGATTTCAGCAACTCTATCCTTCTGCTGTGTGTTAGTTTTCAGTTAATTGTTTATTGTTCAGTTTTTTCATTTTTTTTACTGGGGTTGGGGGGTCAGTCTGTCCAGCAGGCTATGCTGGTTTATCCTAGGGATGGCTGGGGGAATACTGTGTGATGCTTGGTGCTTACCTGGTACTTACCTGTTGGTCTGCCAAATATCTCTGAAGCAGTATTGGAGTCAGTGTCTGGCGGCATGGCAATCCTCCTGTTTTCTCCCCAACCCCCCATTTTGAATAGATTTCAGTGTACATATCCTTGTGTCCTCTACCTTTACAGATGTTGTATTTTATGATATTGGTGATGCTTTGTCATTTCCTTTTCCTCACCCTCCTTCTCTGAGTTACATAGTCTACTTCCACTGTTACAGATGTGTTCTACTTATATGTTTGTATGTGATTGTGTTCATTTTTATGATGTTTATCATAAAAATATGTTGGAGAGAAAATATGCAGCCTTTGTCTTTGTCTTTCTGATGAGGTTCTTTCTTATCCCTTATACTATTTTTAAATGTTTAAATCAAATATTTTTTAGATATTTATTTATTTTATTTTTTAATTTTTATTTTATTCATATGTGCATACAATGTTTGGCTCATTTCACCCTCCTTCTCCCTGCTCCCTCCCTTACCCCTCCTTACTCCTTGCTACCCGGAAGAAACTATTTTGCCCTTATCTCTAATGTTGTTGAAGCGAGAGTAGAAACAATAATAGGAAGGATCAAGGGTTTTTGCTAGTTGAGATAAGTATAGCTATACAGGGAGTTGAATCGCATTGATCTCCTGTACATGTGTGTTACCTTCTAAGTTAATTATTCTTCAACTAAACTTTTCTCTAGTTCCTGGTCCCCTTCTCCTATTGACCTCAGTTGCTTTAAAGTATCTGCTTTAGTTTCTCTGCTTTGAGTGCAACAAATGCTATCTAGGTTTTTAGGTGTTTTACCTATCCTCATACCTCCCTTGTGTGCTCTCACTTTATCATGTGATCAAAGTCAAATTCCCTTGTTGTGTTTGCCCTTGATCTAATGTCCACATATGAGGGAGAACATACGATTTTTGGTCTTTTGGGCCAGGCTAACCTCACTCAGAATGATGTTCTTCATTTCCATCCATTTACCAGCAAATGATAACATTTCATTCTTCATGGCTGCATAAAATTCCATTGTGTATAAATACCACATTTTCTTAATCCATTCGTCAGTAGTGGGGCATCTTGGCTGTTTCCATAACTTGGCTATTGTGAATAGTGCTGCAAAAAACATGGGTGTGCAGGTGCCTCTGGAGTAACCTGTGTCACAGTCTTTTGGGTATATCCCCAAGAGTGGTATTGCTGGATCAAATGGTAGATCAATGTTTAGCTTTTTAAGTAGCCTCCAAATTTTTTTTCAGAGTGGTTGTACTAGTTTAAAATCCCACCAGCAGTGTAAGAGGGTTCCTTTTTCCCCCTCATCCTTGCCAACACCAGTTGTAATTAGACACTAGGAAGATACTGCTTTTGAAGTTCAGAATTCTTGAGTACAAGTAAATATAGTGCCTCAATCATTCTTAAGCATGTGATTTTTAACCTCAAAGTCTTTACATAATAATAAAAATGCAAAATGACATTTCTGAGAATTTGTATTTTGAAGGCAACATGATAATTTCCTGCATTTTCCTCAGCTCAGTGCATTGTGTACAGGACCTCACAGTTAGGACATAAATGATCATCCTATATTAAAAGCCTCTAAGAAGATTATATGTGCACAGATATCAAGAATTGACCTTTGACATTTTGTCAATTTGTGAATTTACTAAATCCATACTTGTATTGGTAGTTGTACCTATACTGATAGCTAAATGTTGAATGTTGTGATCTTATTGATCATTTATCACAATCAAGTGCTAATTTAATTTGGGTGCATCAAGTAGCCGTGGTTATGCAAATGATAAAAGCCATTTCAGTGGTCTATTCTTATTTAATCTACTTGGAAATATCCTTTTGATGAGCATAAAGACTGGATCTTGCTAGAAGGAGAGGCTTTATCTGCACTGAAAACCACCTTATTTGAATCATCTAGTATAGTCCTAGGCACATAGTAGGTTACCATTGAGAGTTTTGCAATTCATTCTTCATATCAATCATCTTAAGTAGAATTCAAGGACAAGTTCAAGAATTTTAAGGTTTATTATGAACAAGACCAGTGGATCAACTTCCATGGAGAGTATTAGGCAGAAGTCTGGTGAAAATGGCTTTGTAAATTTTATCTCCTATAAATGAGAGTTGATTGGCCTAGGACAGTCAGTATATATTAAGTGTGCAAAGTGACTTTTAAAATCTTCTCATAAAAATTTTCCCTTAATATTTTTCTTAATCCATTTCCTTTTAGAGCTAGCACTAAAATATGAAGAAAACTTGGTAAATATAGACAGGTCCTGCTCTGGCCTACACTCATACTCTCTTGGGCTCAACTACCTGTGAAGATGGTGAGGTAGCAATTAAGGATCAGCAAATGACACAGGCTACCAAAGACTCTGGCTTGTATAATCCCCAGCCATTTTTTTCAGAATCCCATGAATAAGACCTTGAGCTTTCAGTCCAGCCTCCTTTTCTTCCAGTGAGGACATGAGAAAAAGTAGGCAAGACAAATGCATATTTGAGACTGTATGACTTATTTGCATTGACTGCCACAAAGATTTGTGAGGAAAAAAAGAATGTGACAGAGCTTCTCTGTACACAGGTCCAGTTTAACTACTTTTGTGAAACATCTGACCCCACTCTTTGTAACCACATCTTCTGTCTACTGCACAAATGTCTCCCAATCTCTTCTTCAGTGTCTGCCCCAAGATGGAGCTGATGAGGTTATGTGTTTGTGCTTATTTGACTTTTCATGTTATTTACCTAAATCTCTTCCCATTTGAATATTATGCACACAGTTGGTGGCCTTTCACTATAGTTGTTGACAGTGAAGTAATTTGCTAAGGTGATCATTGCATACAAGTTCAGTCTTCTCTGGGACTTCAGCTTTATTTTGTTGAACTCCAACTGTGATCTTGGCTTATGTCACATTTAAAATCATAAGTATTGGAAAATTGCAGAATGTATCTCTTGCCTATATAACTCATCAATAGGGAAAGTATTCTTCAACATTCCATCCAACATATTCTACTTGTTATCAGTTAAACCACAATTATTATGATTTTCTATACCATCTATTACTAAATCACATATGTGTACATATGACACTCTAATGTTAACACTGTGTACTGCTTTAGTGTATTTTCCCAAATGGTATCTCTTTCCTAAAATAAGATCTGATATAATTCCTTTTTATCTTTTATCATTTCCCATCATAGATACATAATTTCTTTCTTCTTTTTAACTAAAAGGATAAAGTATAGGAAAATAGGCCAATTGCTAAGGCTAAACAGTGAATTTATACATAGATATATGCATTTGTATGTATATGATTATTACACTCAGGCAATACAAAAAATATGATTATTTTATTGCTGTGAATTTAATATTTTTCTTTATACCTGTGTTCCTCTGCCTCAGGTACTTTACAGGAAACTATGAGATGTTTGATTCTGGATAAGGTGAACTTGTGCAAGCAGTCACAGAAGCTGCTTGGACAGAAAGGAGTGGTCACTGTAGGATTGTCATGCCCTAATTTAAAGATGACATAGAATATTTTATGCCTCAAATTCAGAAAATATGCATTACTTAAATTATTAGTAGCTCTAAATAATGATGATAGTTTAACAGGTTGACTGTTTTATACCATTTCAAAAAAAGATCAAGGAATTAGACTTCAGAAGTACAGCATGGTTGGTGAGTTTTCAAAGAGGAATTTACATAAAAATGACAGGTTTTCACTGACGAATGGATTAAGAAAATGTGGTATCTATACACAATGGAATTTTATGCAGCCATGAAGAAGAATGAAATGTTATCATTCGCTGGTAAATGGATGGAATTGGAGAACATCATTCTGAGTGAGGTTAGCCTGGCCCAAAAGACCAAAAATCGTATGTTCTCCCTCATATGTGGACATTAGATCAAGGGCAAACACAACAAGGGGATTGGACTATGAGCACATGATAAAAGCGAGAGCACAAAAGGAAGGGGTGAGGATAGGTAAGACACCTAAAATACTAGCTAGCATGTGTTGCCCTTAACGCAGAGAAACTAAAGCAGATACCTTAAAAGCAACTGAGGCCAATAGGAAAAGGGGAACAAGGTACTAGAGAAAAGGTTAGATCAAAAAGAATTAACCTAGATGGTAACACCCACGCACAGGAAATCAATGTGAGTCAACTTCCTGTATAGCTATCCTTATCTCAACCAGCAAAAACCCTTGTTCCTTTCTATTATTGCTTATACTCTCTCTACAACAAAATTAGAAATAAGGGCAAAATAGTTTCTGCTTGGTATTGTGGGGGGAGAGAGGGAGGGGGCGGAGTGGGTGGTAAGGGAGGGGGTGGGGACAGGGGGGAGAAGTGAACCAAGCCTTGTATGCACATATGAATAATAAAAGAAAAAGGAAAAAAAATGACAGGTTGGAAATAGATGAGGCTTCTTGTGATTTGGATTTACATTAAGGAATTGTTTTCTAAGGAAAGAGCTTAATAAAATGTGTAAATGAGATGAACTAAAAAACTATTATTAAAGACCTTACTTCTTAGTGTCTACTTTACTGAAGGATTGTATCAGGAAGCCTTATGGGCTTAGCCTATGGGCTTCAGGTTCTTTGACTTTCCTGAAATTATATGCAAAGTTTATGCAGAGCAAAAGTTCCTAGGGAGAGTGTGCCCAGAGTTACCAACTAGTGGAGCAAGTAATCTCATAGCAAGAGTGAAGGATATACATATGTCTCATTTTAATTCCTAGCACAGTGAACAAAAGTAATCCATACACACACATTGATGTAAATGGCAAAAAGAATATGTCACAAAGATCTCCACAGCTCCCTTTTAAAGCCTTTATACCTAAATAAATCACCACTTTTAGGTAATTCTTCCTCAACAAGTTTCCCAGATAAGGCTTAGGTTACACATCCAGGCACACTACTGAACTTTTTACTTATTCCGAGGAGATGCACTCTCATTTTTTCAAGGTTTATTCTGATTTGAAGCCACTAAACAAGAGAAAATCTGAAGACCTGTGCCTGTGAACAAAATTAACATAAACAATGAAAATGAAATTTTGTTCATCTTGCCATAGTGCTGTCATGACACTTCTAGTGTTACTGTACTTTAGTCATGGTATTGAAAGATCAAGACTCATAATTAGGTTTCATTGTTAAAAAAACTAAAGTTATTATTATTACAGCTTAGATTCTGTGTTCCATATTTTGATTATGAATACATAAACCATAAGTGAAATTAGTGAGTCACCCATCAAAGTTGGTTTATAACCTCTTTTAAATTCAAAAACATGCTCCTGTCAATTTAGTTTTTTCAGTAATCCTAAATCAACATGTCTAATGCCTCTTGAGTAATCCCTGGCAGAGTGCAGAGCTGTAAATCATCTTTTATTACTCTAAGAGAGCAGAAACTACAGAGTTATTAGAAAGTTTTTGTCACTTCTGCCAATAGTTTTATTGCAAATCTTTGACCTAGTGATTCTGATGAGATTTTTAGAGTTGTTTTTACTGATAATAATAATAATAACAATAAGAATAATAATCATAGACTAGTCCCACCCTTTCTCTTCCACACCTTTACACTCCCCACTTCCTCATCTATTTTAACTTTGCTGTTCAAAGTTCTTTGCTACTATCTCTCATTCTTGAAGGATATGATATCATGATGAAGAAGCGGAAATAGGAAGTGGGCATCTATAGAAGAATCACATGTGCAAGAGAGAGATAGATAACAACCTATTCTCTCAGAAACAAACCCAGTCTTTCAATACTTAATCCAGTCTCTTCAGACAGACATTAAGGCATTCATAATGGTGGTGCCCATGACCTGACTACCTCCCACTAGGCCCCACCTCATAACAGTCTCACCACCTCTCAGTGCCCTCATATTGGAGACTATTTGTAGCACATGTACCTGTGGAGGCGAAACCATATCCAAACCATAGCATTGTCTTAAAATAGTTTTTCAAATATGTGTACATAAAGATTTGCTCTTGCTGATGTAAAGTTCTGTGGATTTTGCCAAATACATAGTGCCATGTATCTGCCATTATAAAATCATACTGAGTAGTTTCACTTCCCTAAAAAAAAATTCCTTGTGGTTTATGTACTTAACCTTCATCTTTTTCTTCTGAATACCTAAAAACCACTGATGTTTTCACTCTTTTTTTGCATTTATTTATTTTAAAAATTTATTAGCATATGATATTTGTATAGGGGAACACATCATGATATTTGTGCTTACAACATATCTTAGTTAGATTTACCCTCTCCATTATTCTCTCTTGATGTCTTCACTTTTGTTATAGTTTTATCATTTTCAAAATGTCGTATGTTTGAAAGAATACAGAATGTTGCCTTTTCACACTGACTTCTTTTACTTGGCAGTATGCATTTAAGATTTAACCATGTTTAATCTGAAGTACCAAGGCGAACTCCCCTAAGGCTATCCATATACATTTAAAAAATGAAGGGCAGGAGGGAAAAATAAATCTTCTCTGGGAGTGGGCACAAGGAAAGGGGGAATGAGGGTGAATATGGTGGATTTTTTTTGTATCTATATATGAAAACAGAAGAATAAAACTTGTTGAAATTGTTCTAAGAAGGTGGGAGAAAGGAGGAAGAGGGAGAACAATGGAGGAGGTAAATCCAACTAAGATATATTTTAAACACATATGTAAATATCATAATGTATCCCCCTGTACAACTATTGTATGTAATAAAATCGTAAAAAAGGATTCATCCATATTTGTGGCTCAATCACATATTTGCCTTTTTGCAGAATAATATTTTGTCTGTTGATGTGCCAATTTGTTTATCCATTGTAGTTATTATGGTTGCTTCCAATTTTGAGTGATTATGAATAAAACTGGTACAAACATTCATGTGCAGATTTTGTGTGGCCATACATTTTCAAAGCAACACGAGTGCTGGATCATGTGGTAAAATTATGTAGCTTGTGTAAGAGTGCCAAACTGTTTCCAAAATAGATTTAAGATTTTCTTTTCCCAACAGTAATAAATAAGAGTTCTGGTTGCTCCATATCTTCACCAGCAATTGGTATTCCCAGTTTTTTGACATTAGTTATTCTAATAGAACTATAGTGGTATTTCATTATTGTTTTAATCTGCAGTTCCCTGATCATCATGTTGAGTGTGTTTTCATATTTTTATTTGTCATCATGTATCTTCTATGGTGAGATATTTATTTAAATCTTTGGCCTGTTTTTATATTGGGTTGTTTTCTTATTATTGAGTTTTCAGTTTTTCAAAAATATTTTAGGTACAAGATTTTTAAAAAATCAGTTATGTGGTTTTTTTTCCAATCTTTTAATACTGACTTTCACAGAGCAGAATAAAGCCTAACTTATGAATTTTTCTTTTCTGGGTCATGCTTGTGGTGTTTCATCTAAAAACTTACTGGCAAGACCAAGCTTACCTGGATTTTCTCTTGTGTTATCTTCTCTGTGATTTATAGTTTCTCAGTTTACATTTAGGTCTGTAATTCATTTTGTGTTAATTTTTTTGGAAGGTATAAGGTAAGTTTCAAATTTCATTGTATTATAAGTAGACATTCATTGGTCCACCACAATTTATTGAAAAATACATCTTTTCTACATTGGGTTTACTTTATTCCTTTGAAATACCAGTTAACTACATTTGTGTGGGTCTATTTCAGGGATCTCTAGTCTGTTCCTTTTCTGTATGAATCTGTTCTTTCATCAACCTATTACTGGCTTGATTATTATTGCTTTATAGTAAGTTCTTTTTCAATAATATTTTAAATTTCTACATTTCTTGCATTTCTATATCAACTTTATACTCAATTTTCCAATATCAGTAACATCATGCTTAGATGTTGGTGGACATTGCATTGAATATATAAATCAAGTTAGGAATACATTATATCTGAACACTATTGAGTCTTTCATCTGTGATCACAGATTCCATTTATTTAGATTATCTGAATTCTTTCATCAGAGTTTTACATTTTTAGTATCTAGATCCTGTGATTATTTTGTTGAATTTCTATTTAATTATGCCAGTTTTTAGGTAATATTTTAAATGTATTTAAAAATATCAAATTCCGAGTGTTCATTGTTGGTATATGGAAAGCAATTAAGTTTTATACATAGCTTTGTATCTGGGGGTCTTATCCTTAAGTGATGTATGGTTACATTTCTTGCACTTGCTCTTTGTCTCTTTCTTTTCATCTCCTTTTCCTGCCTTACCTGGTGTGAATTGAGCACTGTGTGTGTGTGGTGCTAGGAATTGAATTCCTGCATGCTAGGCAAGTACCCTACTGTAGAGCTACACCCATAGGTCATGAATTGAGCACTTTATATGATTTTATGTCTTGGTATGTCAATTATGCTTCTTTAGAAACTTTTTAAAGAATTGCTTTAAATATCTATCTATCATCTGTCTATTTATCTAAATACCTATCCAGCTACAATTAATTAAAGTCTGCCTTTAAATAATATAATATAATATTTATATTATATATGTATATAAATATATATAGTATTTTTTCATCAGTAGGACAGGTCTTTATAATGAGATATTATCAGTTTTTTTCTCCTACTCCTATCCTTTAAAAATTATTGTCATTCATTTCACTTAACCATGTGCTACAATCATGTAATACATTGTTAGTATATCATCTTGAGCAAATATTTATTACATCAATTAAGAATAAGAAAGATAAAAGATTATGGAAATATATTTCATTATATGTACATATATATATATGTATACATGGAGATCTGTGTTTCTGACATTTTCTTTCTCTCTGAAGAACTTTTAACATTTTTCAGAGCAGGTCTGCTGGTAATCAATTCTTTGTTTTTGTTGTCTGTGAATGTATTTTTTTCTCCTTTGGAGGATATTTTTTCTTGATATAGAATTCTAGGTTGGTGGTATTTTTTTCTTTCAGTACTTTGGAAACTTCAGTCTACTCTCTTCTTGCTTCCATGGTTTCTTATGAGATGTTTTCTATAATTCTTACCCTTTTGTCTTTGGTATTTTGCAATTTGAATTTGGGGTGTATGTGTGTGTGTGTGTGTGTGTAGATATTTTTGTACTCATCCTGCTTGGCATTCTGAGTTTTCTGGATCTGTGGATTAGTGACTCATTAAGTTGGGAAACTTTTCATCCATTATTCCTTTAACCATTTCATTTCTTTGGCTTGCTTTCCTCTTCTTCCTCTGGCTTCCAATTACAATTACGTTAACACCCTTTAAAATCATCTGACAACTCGCAGGTATTAAATTATTTTGTTTTTGTTCTTTAAAACCTTTTTCTCTTTGTATTTCAGCTTGGGAAGTTTCTATCGAGTTTTCTTCAAGCTCACCAATTATTAGTTTTATGATATCTAATCTGATGAGCCCATCTCATCTCTTTATTCTGTTTTGGTGCTTTTGATTTCTAGCATTTTCTTTTCATTCTTTCTTAAGAGTTTTCATCTCTCTGTTTACATTTTCCATCTGTTTTTTTTTGTTGTCTCCATTTTCCATTAAAGATCCTAATATATTAATCATATTTAGTTTAAATTCCCTGTCTGTAAATTCTCAAATCTGTTTCATGTCTGACTCTGATGCTTGCCTTGTCTCTTCAGACTATTTTTACTTATCTTGTAATTTGTTTGAAAGCAGCTAATAAGTACTGTTGGAAGTCAGTTTTAATGTTAATCTTACTAGGAGCTAGGCTACATTTTATACTTTCTAGCTATCATTGCCAAAGACTTCAAATTCAGTCCTTGTTTCCCTAAGAACTCATATGCTGAGTGCAGCTTACAGCTCTTTTGACTTTAATCCACTACTGCACTAGAGTAGTATGGGAGGTGTGGGAAAGGGGAAGATTCTACAATCTTATGTTTAAATCTCATTCTTTAGTGAGCTTGGATCCTGAACCATGACCTATTGAAGTGTTTTTTTAATGTGTTTTCCTCATTTACTTGAGTCAAACTAAAGGAGAATTGATTCAGAGAATACTTCTGATATCTTTTCCTCTGGAAAATAGGCCTTTGTTTTAGAGAATGAACTGGGTAGATTTCACAATGGTTAGTCTATATCCTTCTTCTTTCTAGAGTCTTACAAGAAGGACTCCTTGAATCTCACTGTGAGAACTTAGTAAGGTCACTGGGGGTAAAATTTATTAAAAGGTAGGCCCTCCAAGACATTCTTATTAGATTTCCATGTTTCTATCATGTGTGGAGTATGGGGACAGTATGTTTTCAGCATCATCCTTTGTTGATATCATGTAGGAACTATTTCTTGATAATAAGGGTATGTGACCCCATTTACTCTTGCTCTAAGAACCTAACTAGATTCCAGAGAGCTTCTAACACCAATCCTGAATTCCTTCTGGCCCTTTGGTTGCTACCACCAGGAGATAGCCACTGTCCTGTAAGACATTCTTTTTTTTTTTTTAAAGGTGGCACATTCTAAGATTTGCCTTCTCTGGATTCAACTCATAATTTTCATGCCTTTCTTCACCTGCTAGTATGCCTTGTTACACTTAATTTCTGTTTAGTAGCTCTTATTCAGAGAGGGATTTTGTTGATTTCTGACATTTGATGTCAAAAGATCTCCTTTCTATTCTCCATAATACTATGGCAGCTTTCTGCACAGCATTTGCTGGTCTTAGTTCTTTTGTCCACATTTACACATAATTTAGAGTTTGTGGATTTTTCTCCTCCTTCCCCCAAAGATGTATTTCAGGGCTTTATTTTCATTCTGCTTGTTGCTATATTCGGTTTCCAGGAGGAGAAGTGGGAAGATGCAAAGCTAAGTAGTCACCATGTCCTTAACCTCTGTTCCAAATTTGAAATAGTAAGAAAAAAAGTGGAAAGTTAAGGCCAGAGTCACTGTGTGGCCTGATGTAGAATGAAGCTTGAATAGTGCCTCTGGAGTGGCACAATGCAGCCATCTTCATAAACACAAAATTTTTAATCTGCTGTCCTTGCTCCTGAGAAGAGAAAGTGTGAGCTTTTCCTTCTAGATGTCTTGTGTTCCTCATTTGAATTGTGATAAGTAGCAAGGTAGTGATGTAAATACAAAGTAATTCACTCTGTTTTTGCAAGATTTCCACTTTGCAAGGTTTGTCAGATTTCCAAACCTGACTGTGATGAGATAACAAGTGACAAATGCAATTAAACTCCTCTTTACTACACCAGGGTTTCTTCCCTCCATTTGTGAATCATGACTGTATAAATAAATAACTGTGTAGTGACTCTAATGGTCCCTCCATCCACCCTACCACACATATGTTCATATAAGGGAATTGTTTTCTTATAGACATAGGCACTCTAATGAAGTCTTTGGGAGAGAAGTATTTCTTCAGGAGTCTTTGCCAGTTTTCTTCTGCAAAGCAGACAATTTTAAAACAAAAATACATTCAGCCAATATGGTTTTCACATTGCTTCTGACTAATTACTTACACAATAATATCAAAATATTTTAAATATATTTGCATTTACATAATGTCCATGTAATTTGTGTTTAAAAGAAATCTGGCTACTTATTTAGAGAGCAAAAAGAACTATCAGAATCTGTTCTTAATAACAAGTATTTTATTGAATTTTATAAGAATGTGTGTTGGAAGAGAAATGGAATTTATTTGGTGTCAGTCATATTTTATTACAAACTTAGGAATAAATGACATAGTTTTAGTGCCTCATTACTACTCTCTCAGACCAGCTTGCTTTGTCCTACACAGTTCTGTTTAATCACAGTGCAATAGCCCTGAGAAGCAAACTTGCCTAAATACATTTCCAGAGTCTCTCCACACCTGGAGAACTTAACATAGCCTTTCTAGTTCTAAGAAGTATGGCCTAGATAATAGTGTTTCAGCCTATAACAAAGTGATCAGGAGCATAGGTTCTAGGGGGAAAAAAAAGCCAGTTTAGGACGAGCATCCTTCAACAAGTAAAACTGGATATGCCCAGCAGAGAAGTGAGGATCCAAAAAACACCCAGAAGATCTCAGGAAGCCTCACCTCAGCTAACAGGGAAAGCATAAGAAGTGGACAATAGAGACAAAGACGTTAAAAAGTCTGTTTGTTTTCTGAGGCTGTCCAAGTGGTCTAGGCCCTTAGGGAAGTAGAGAGTATTCTAAACATAGCCACAGATTTAGGGGAAAAAAAAACTAAGCAAAGGGGAAAGGTTCTCTCTCACCTCCAAAACTAGATAAAGATTCTTTCAGACTTGAGAAAGTAGAGAAGGAAAGCAATGAAAGAGAGGGTCCTGGAGCCCAACTTCCTGGAAAGGAGTTAAGGAGAAAGTAGCCTCTAAGGAAGGACACATGTTTTAATGCTCTGCTGCCACCCTCTTGAAAAGCTTAATGATTCTGTCTCTGAATTGGCAGATTGTGTTTTGTGAATGAAGCTTGTTGGGAAAATGGAGCAGGTGCGTGATTAGAAAACCATTTGGCAATGTGCTGGGAGCTCAAAAACCTAGTGGAACCAACATGAATAATGTTACACCCATGACTTGGGAAGCAGCCCCAAGAGCCCATGCTTCCCACTGGAGTCACAGAGGAGAAACCAAATCCAAAGAACCCTACATATCCCTTCCTAATGTGTTACTACCCTGTGTTAGGCAACCAGCTGTGCTGAGAATGATGCAATCGAAGGAAAGGGAAAGAAAGGCAATTCGTAGTTCTTTTTCCTTTTATTCCTTACTTACTCATTCATCAGTAACCTAACCTGAAGATGGAGTGTGTTCGTAGAACATATACTTATCAAGAAAGGAAGTAAAAACAGTTGAGTTGGTTTTGTGCAGCATTTCTGTTGTTTTG
The DNA here is from genome assembly GCF_047511655.1 of Castor canadensis. NCBI lineage: Eukaryota > Metazoa > Chordata > Mammalia > Rodentia > Castoridae > Castor > Castor canadensis. The sequence goes on along the minus strand of NC_133395.1, from coordinate 102,103,306 downwards.
CTAAACACAAAATATATATGCACGTGCTCACTACAAATTGTGCAATTTCAATGGTTGTGCATATGTTAAGCGCTCCCATATTTGTGCTTAAAACTTGTACTGCACAATATAAAGATGAACAGTAACATTCATGCTAATTATTTAACATGTTAATTTTCTTTATTTAGAATAACATTAACTAGCAAATAAAATACACCATGACAAGTTTGAAAGAGACAGCAGAAAAAAGGAAAAAGTTTTATATTTAGTACATTTAATGACACTTTTTCTCTGCTTTTCTGACAAATTACATAGCTGCCTCTGAAGCAGCCAATTGGTTGTCCATGTAGACTCATCCAAATTCTGTGCTCTGAGGCGACAGAGGGATCCATGTTAATGAAGGGGACCTAACAGATAAGGATGACAGCTTTTCAGCAGCCAATGCCCAGATGGATGGCTGACCAGGTGAGCATCTCCCAGCATCTTAGCATGATGTGGGATACCTCAAATCTTGACAAATATCTATGGGTGACAGGGAAGATCCTTAGTAAGGCTTGTGGAACAATCTCCACATCCCCTCATCACTTCAGGCAGTACAATTGTATTTTATAGTTCTGGTGGTCACAACTCTAAAAATGGGTCTGCAGAGCTCTGCTTCCCCCAGCAGTTGAATCTGACCCTTTGCCTTTTCTAGTTTCTAGAGGCCACCTTTGTTCCTTTATCATAGAGGAAGCTTCTTTCTTTGTCACCAGAGCCAGCCAGGTCATGTCTTCTCTTTCTGCTTCTATCTTCGCTTTGCCCTGTCTTACACCAGGCCCACCTGGATAATCCAGAGTTATCTCTCCATCTCAAGATCCTTAACTTTATCACATCTGCAAAGTCCCCCTTGCTACATATGGTAACATGGTCGCAGGTTCCATGGATTAGAATGTGGACACCTTTGAGGAGCCATTACTTGGCTTACCATACCTTCAATCTGGTAGGTTGAGTGCTTCACATAGAAGTTAAGGTTAATTATAATAAAATATAACTATTTTGCAAACTTGTAGGTAGAAATACATATCTCTGCATCAAATTTCAAATTAGGAAAAGCAAGAAAATAAAATATCCACCATTAAAATCTTTACCAGTGCTAGTAGCAAAAAAAATTTGTATTTTCTAATGGGGATAACTCCTCCTCCTCAAGTTATGATTGTTTAAAATACCTGGACAAGAGAGACAAAGTGTATTTTTAAACATACATTTCTTAACACAGTTGTCCTTCAGTTCATTTATTACACTATCTAATTTGCATTGTAGGACAAAATGGCACCATATTAAGGGAGGAAAGTCAGTGATGCCTTGGGAGAGATTATTAAGTCCATATACCTTAGCTAGTATGACTTTATTAGAAGCCCTCTTACTATAATAGCTAATGGAATGGTTTATCCTGACCAGTGCCTGTTTCCCCAGCCACTTCTACCATAAAACCCATTCATATTTTGTTTAGTGTCCACATGTTCTGTGTTTGAGAACAAGGCTTCCTAGGTTTTGATGGGCATATGACCCACCTAGAGATCTAGCTCAAATACATACTCTGATTTAGCAGGTCTGTGGATGGGCCTCAGAATCTGCATTTCTGACAAGCTTGCAATGACATTGGTCTATTCTTCTGTGGACCACACTTCTAGACTTTGAGGGATACAGACCAATGTGGGTATCCTGAGTAGCTAACACCAAATATGGCAATCCCATTCCCCTTGTCAGTGTTTAGATTAGAAATGGGAACATGACTCATGGCAGCCAACATGATACAGGGTAATCCTGCAGGGCGGACTTTGAGAAAGGTGACTGCTCTTCCATAGAGCATGAAGAGGTGTTCTCTTCTTATTATTTTCTTTGTGGGTCTGGCTGTGAGTCCTGGAGCTTCAGCAACCATCTTGGGGTCATAAGTTGAGCCAGCTTGAGTGTAAAGCTGGTCCATGGAGGAGGGTACAGTGGAGGCTTAGAAAGAGCTAGTTTCAGATGCTTGTGCTGCTCTGGTCCATCTGATCCCAGAGCAGCTCCAGCTCAAGACTTCCTGTTGGGTGAGAGACTGTTTAATTACTGTTTAGGCACACTTACTTTGGGGTTTCTGCCGCTTGAACCACTGCTTCCCAATTTAGGACGAAGAACTCCAATAGCGTCTTTGTTAATGATGCATGCCCATGTTTTTATAGTTAGAAGCTCTCAAAGAAGTAAATATTGGCCCCAAAGAAATTATGTATGATAAAAATCATTGTCTTTCTATGAAGGATATTTACATTCTGGTGTCAAATAAATTCATTGCCAACTTCAAGATCTTGCAGCAAATGAAAAGTTATTATGGAATTTCTGCTTTAAGAGTTCTTTTCAGTTCATGTTATAATATACTGCATATGTAAAACATACAGTTTGAAAATAGTCAAAATAGAAGAAAAAAAATCTTAAATGTGACCCATATTGTCAAAATTAAAAAAAATGTTTGCTATAAGATATGATGGGGAAAATATGGTCAATTCTTTTTCAAATGACTGAAATCCTACTAGGTAAAGGGTTGCTCAAAACGATCATTTAGAGAACTGTGCCCAGTGGGGTGGAAATGAGGGCAGTAGATCTCCTTGTCACCACAGTAACAGCATCATTGCTAACGTCAGTGCTTATGGTTGTCTTTAAATAATGCCATTTGTCAATTAACTGTCATTTGTTACCCATATCTCTTGGGTAAATCCAGCAGATGCTGATAGGAAGTCAGCATTGACAACAGACTGCCTCTGAACTTGAATTGCCATGCTGGCTCTCACCTATACTCTTGGCTTTGCTCTCCCCTATTCTCCTTCACAGGGGTCCCCATTGGTAGATTCAGTGCAGTTTCTCAATTTGGGCTGTACATTGGAATGGCCTGGAAGTTATAAAACTACTGATGCCCAGGACTTACTCCCAGAGATTTTGCTTAAATAGTTTTGGTGGGACCCAGACATGAGTCTTGTTTGATTTTTTTATGTTTTATTTCGATACAATTTTAGACTTACAGAAAGTTGAGGTAAAGAACTCCCAGATACAAATATGTAGTCCCTATATAATTATTCTAAACATCTTTAAGAAAAGGTTGTAGACATAATGTTCTTTCACTTCTAAATATTTTCCAAATACAAGGAATTCTTGCATATACCAAACAGAAAAATTATAAAAAGCCAGGAAGTTAACAGTTCTGTTGTTTTACATATAGATTGTATTGAGATTTTTTGTTTTTTAAATTATCATATCATTGTTGTACTGGGGGGCACAATGTGACATTTACAAAAATTTTTGCAGTATATCTTAGTTAAATTGACCCCTCCCTCATTCTCCTTTATTCCCCACCCCCATTCTTAGAATAGTTTCAGTAGGTCTCATTTTTCCATGTTCTTACAGAAGTGCATAATATTTCCATGATATTAATCCTCCTCCACACTTTGAGATTTTTTTTTCATTGATCCAATAATGTCCTGTAAAAAGAAAACCACAATTAGGAGTGGTGTTGTTGTTTTTAACTAATGTTTTGCTTTTGAAAATCTGATGGGAGAATGCATATACATTTTTTAGAGATGAGAGTTTTATTTTGTTTATGTATTTTAAAATTTTTAAACTTTTGGTTGACATGTAATAATTGTGCATATTCATGGCATGCAGGCAACATGCATTGATCAAATCAGGGCCACTGGCATTCCACTCTCCTAGTGATTTCTTTGTGTTTGGAGGCTTTGAGCTCCTCTCTTCCAGCTTTTCATGCATGATATAATAGGATATAGTGAATCATAGTCACACTGCTGCTCTCCCCTGATACTAGAGTGCAGTAGAGACCTGGAAAACAACCATGCTTCCAGCTGAATCTGGGGTAGTTGGAAAAGGCTCAGGTGGTAACAGATCTTCCTGGACATTTCTGGTGCTCCAAGAGGAGGTATTTTCAAGGTAGCACTTGAGAGGCAATCAGAGAAGACAGACACAGAACGGTAGGTGTTGCATCTAATGTTTGTCTTGTCCCTGAACTGCACCATTGACCCAGCCTCTTACTCTTTGCCCAGAAGGCTTAAAAGAAGGGTTTTGAAAATTGGGTTTCTCTCTGCCATTGCCCTGCAGTCCCTAGGGTAGAAGCACATAGATTCACACAGCTGAAGCTGCTTTTCTGGATAGTGGCCCAGAGCAAGGGGGCTTAGCAGGAACAAAGGTTGTGTGGGGTCACTAGATCTGTAAACCTGGTGGGTAGCAGAGGGCAGCACCATCACCAACTAGGAGAGCAAGAGCATGTCTGCCAGTACTCTAGCCAGGCAGTGTCCACTGGCAACTTCCCTGCACAGGGGCTGCTCAGGACACTTATCAGATATGAGATTCCTTGAAGCTCTCATGATACACTGCCATCTTCCACATCTAGCAAGTTTTCTTGCCCACTTGAAGCTTCCTACTCTACTCCTACCTAGTAGATTTATAATGAAGAAAAATAAAGATGATGATTAAATGTGATTTAAATAGTCTACCAATAACTTCTAGATAACATACCAAGGAAAATAACACTGATGTTGCTCTTAGAAATTTCAAGACAAAAATTTAAACCTGATTTGATAACTTAGTTTGCATAAGGCTTTTATGACAGACATCCTCTAGTCTTCTTCTTCTATCAATATTCATCTACATTATAAAACATTCACACTTTAACCTGAATATTAAAGTTTTAGTTATTTTTAGAAATAATTCTTGGATTATTCTTATTTAAATTTTGGATCTACTATGCCACATTTAACATCTAGGATTTTCTTGGCAGCATTAAGTATTTATTATGTTCCTAAGTAAGATTTTAAATAGGTAGAGTTGTCCAAACTGGGATGCTTTGTGAAGTACATAGTAAAAGATTTAAAACATCAAAGCTTTCCATTTGAGGTGCCGGTCATCTGTCTCCAGGGATGTGCATAAAGCCATGGAGTGAACAGGCAACAGCAGTGTCTGTCCCTCTAGTTCTGTCTGACACCCACATGTAGTCATTACCAGTCCATGTTGATGCCATTTCTAAGCAATCTGGTACTGTTGCTTTTGTTGGTAAATTATCCTCCAAAAATAACATCTTCTGGCTTTTCAATGAGAGCCACTAAAGAGTGACTGTGTTGACTGTGTAAATAATAGATGGAGCTCTTTTTTACCCTCTGGGAGACTAAATTATACTGGTCCATTTCTCAGTGATAAACAATATTGCAAGTCCTGTAACACAGGAAGTACATAAAACCTGCCTTGGATGATGGATTTTATATCTCTGAAGAGTGTTAAGTTATGTATTTCATGCTATTATGCAGCTTGAATTCTATGCTTCAAGTTAAAGTTTTAAAAATGGCATAGTAAAAAAGGAGATAAGAAAATAGGAGATGTTTTATAGTTTCCCAGGATCAAGGCAGGAGAGTGCAGATCAAAGAAGGAGAGAAAATTGAATATAAGTATTCAATTAGTTTTTTTAATCTTTATATCAGGATTTGTATAAGCAATCAAATTATAATTCTGCTGGACAGATATGCATGATATAATTTGTTATGTAAAAGATATACCTAGCTTGAGACATCTGTGCAAAACAAAATTTATAAAATGAGGAATATCGTTTGGGACTTTAAAAATGGCATTCAGCTTGCAATGTGAACAAAATACGTGGTTTCGTTTAGAATGTAAAAGACTTAATATAGTTTCCAAATTACTCCCATAATGAATCCATTTACATTAATGTAAGTTGCTATTCTATTTTCATAATGGAAGAATGAGGTCTTAATGAACATTTTTTTACTATAAGCTCCAAAAGAAATAGGGAATAATATGGAATTGAATTGAAATACTACTTGTGGTAGAATTAAACAAAAATATTCTTTGTGAAAATGTTTTAGGTTTGGCATATGGATTTCAATAAGTTTACTTTTAAAAATTATTCTGTAAAATCTATCTTTTGCCAAGTTAGTTTGAAGGTGAATCATCATCTAAGAGTTAACTAATGTCCAATAAGAAAAGCAAATACATTTCTTAGTGTTGCAAGTGGAAAGATAAAAAGTAGTGTACCTTTAATCAGAGTAATGCTAACGTATTTCTACAAACCATAGCAATAGTTTGGTACCACAATAGTTTGCTAATGGTTCTTACCTTTAGCAAAGCATGATTCTTCTATCTGTTCAACAAATATTGACTGTGTGCCTATTTTGTACCAACCCCTTTTCTGGATTGTGCTTACAGAATTGCGCTTGAGAAGTTAGATGCCAGTTTGTTGGGTGATTTCCAGGGAATTCTGATGACAGGGAGAGGCTTTGTGTGAAGATTAAATTGACGCTCATTTTATTCAGTTCCATAGAAAGGTGCCAGGACATTTTCTTTATCAGAGGAGGTTAAAACTTATCTTTGATGAGCTCAGGATAATTTCTGATCTCATTCCTCCAGCCTTTCCAACCCCATTTGTATTCACTCCCTAAGAAACATAGGGCATTTGGAAAAGGGAGGAATGGTAGTTTTACTGGCCATAAATGAAATCTAATGACATATTTTTCCACTTATGGCTTTAAAAAGATAAGTTTCCAGACATCAAAGAGATGCGTATAGTGTTCAGGTCCTTAAAGTTAGAGTAGCCTGAGTCCTCATCTTCTGGAGGCAAGTGTGTGCTCAAGGGAGGCCTGCTGTTCAGAGGCCTTAAGGCAGGGACAGAGGTAGAGGCCACAGCTCACAGTGACCCAGTTCTCAGCTGGGAGTGACTTTGTCCTGTAAGGGCACTTGGCTGTGTGCGGGAGAGATTTTTGATTATCAGGTCTGGGGGGGATGGCACTCCTGGGATGGCGCTCCTGGGCTGGCACTCCTGGCGTGCAGTGGGGAGAGCCAGGCATGCTGCTAACCCTCCTGCAGTGCACAGGACAGCACTTCCTCCCCCTCTTTGGCTTTGACCCCCAGTTCTTGGTTGTTGAACCCCCAGAAGGTCAGTTTCACCCTATTTATTTATTGTGGTACTGGGGATTGAATTTAGGGCCTTGTGCTTGCATAGGCAAGAGCTGTACAATGTAAGCCATGCTCCTGGCCCTTTTCATTTTTAGTTTGTTTTTTCATGTAAGGTCTTGTGCTTCTGCATGGGCTGGCTGCAAACCATAGTCCTTCTCCCTCTGGCTCCTGAGTAGTTGGGATTATAAGTGTTCACCACTATGCCTGGCCCTAACTTCTTAAAGTATGATGTTAACTATAAGATTTTGGGGGAAAGGAATAGCTATTCTTTAACACATTAATGGATTTCCACTATAAGACACTTTTAAGGACTAGGGGTATAGTTCAGTGTTATGGTGAGTTCCCTATTTAGCATATGGGAAGTCCTGGGTTCAGTCTTCAGCACCATGAAAAATCCACTACATTTGAGTTTTTGTGACCAGGGTTATGTATGAGGTTGACTTTTGTCTGTGTTCATTTTTAAGGTTTGCTACCTCAAAGAGTGAATTGGTGAATATTATCCCTTTCTGTGTTCTTTAGGACAAATGATTTTCCCTTCAACATTTGTTGATTTTTCTGGTATAGTTATGAGGGACCTAGAGAGATATTTTGTTTTGTACTTGTATGTATGTGTATATGGGTACATACGTGTTGAATAAGAGATTAATTTTAGTGACTTTAGGACTACTCAGGTCTTTTATTTCTTTTTTTTTTTCAATACTGGGGTTTGAACTCAGGGCCTTGTGCTTGCTACGTGGATACTCTACCACTAGAGACTTGCTCCCAGCCCTTTTTGGTTTAGGCATGTTTAAAATACGGTCTTGCTATTCATGTCCAGGCCAGCCTGGATCTCAATATTTCTATTTACACTTCCTGCATAGCTAGGATGACAAGCATGCACCACCACACTCAGCTTTTGTTGGTCGAGATGTGGTCTCATGAACTTTTTGCATGGACTGGCCTTGAACCATGATCCTCCCAATCTCCCATCTCCCAAGAAGCTAGACTTATAGGCTTGAGCCACTGGGCCTGACTCATCTTTTGAATTTTGGTAAAAATTCTAGAAAATTTCCCATTTCATCTAACTTTTCAGATTATATAAGAATTGTTATTAATGTCTCTTTTTAATGCTTGAAGGATATACAGTTGTTCATTTCTGTTATTGGTTATTTGTGTTTTCTCTCTTTCTAGTTTGGTCTTGTCCAGGGACACAAATTTTATTGTCTTAGAGAGAAAATATTGGCTTTGTTGGTTTTTTTGTATTCATGTTTGCTTTGCAGTTTCTTTTTTGACTTTCTGCTGTTGTTTGCTTGGATGCACTGTAGATTCTCCGTGTGCAATGTTACATGGTTGAGGAGAAGCATGCTCTCTCAGGATGTATGGAGTCCACCACTGCACTGCCAGTGCTTGGTTCGTCTTTCTCACAATTGCTGCCCATGTTCCCCTGAAGACATGCTGCCTTTTTCACAAATCTAAAATATTAATTTATTACTTTAATTAAGTACCGTATGTGCTCTTTTTGGGTTGGGAGATTACCATAACTTTTATTTTGCTTTTGGAGCACCATTTGCTTTTCTGGAGGCAGATTTTCACAAAATCAAGGGCAGGGAAACATCAGATCACAGAATGATTTAAACACAAATGACAATAGTGCAGGACTGTTGAGAATGTCTCTACACAATGCATGCATGGGAATTTAAAATTTTTGTTTTTGAAATTTCTTTTGGTTTTATTTATTATTTTTTGACCATGCTTTGGTCAAAACCACATGTAATAAACCCACAAATAAGGCAGGGTTAATGTACACTTAGCTCACGATATTCAATCTTTTTTCTTTTCCTCCAGGTATCACTTTACAATAGTGGTTCTCAGTCTTGGGCAATTTTGCCCCAGGGGACATTTGGCAATATCTGCAGATATTTTTGATTGCCACAAATAGGAGAAAATGCTACTTGCCTTTTGTGGTAGAAATCAGGGGTGCTAACCATCCTACAGTGCTCAGGAAAACCAGCCACAAAGAATTATCCAGCCCTAAATATCCATTGAGCTGAGGTTGAGAAAACCTGATTTCAGCATTCTGTAAATTTGGCAATGTCAGATTTTGTTATAATTCAGTTAAAATTGCTTTCTAATTTGCATTTTGATTACTTCTTTAACCATGTGTGATCTATAAATTTTAAGCTCGAATTTGTAACTGTATGGGAATTTTCTTCTTTTTTTTTGACTGACTGAAGTTTTAAATTTTCTGCTTAAATGAATGTGATCAGAAAACTTTCTTTGTATTTTGTCAGCCCTTTGGGAGTTGTTGAGATGTGCTTTGTGGCCCAGTAACTGATTAATTTTATTAGTGCTCAGTTTATAAGAAAGTGTTTCTGTAGCTGTTGGGTGTAGTGTTTCGTACATATTAGATTAATTTGTTATTTGATTGTCAATAGTTTGGGTGCATGTTTGAAAAATTATCAAAATCTGTTAGAAAATCTTTCACTATATAATATAGTTAATTTCTTATATTTCTGTCAGATTTTGCCTTTTTATATTTTGAAGTTGAGGTTAAGTAAATACAATAGAGAATTGTTATCCATAAAAATATAGAATTGTTATTCTTTCCTGGTGTATAATTATTATGAATAGACCATTATGATCTTGAATAATGCTTTCTTTTGCCTTAAAGTTTACGTTATAACCTTTCATTTAGGGTTTTCTTGATGTATCTTCTGTCCTTGTTTTACCTTAACCCCTGTCAATTCTTATGTTTTAAGTACGTGTCTTGTATGTAATGTGCATATATGTAAATGTATATATGTAGTTTGAGATGCTTTGTCTGTATTCTGCTTATGCTTATGTAATTGGCGAAATATTCAGGTGTATATCTACCATTTTACTATCTGCTTTCTATTGTCATATCTATCTTAGGTTCTTTTGGATTGATAGTTTTTAATTTTTGTATTTTTCCCTTTATTAGTTTGAAAGTTAAATCCTTTCTTACTCTTTCTTTTGTTGTTATTCTAGAAAATACACCCACAACCTTTACTGATCACCTTTTGGTGTGAATTAGTTCTTATACTTTCCTCCAGACCATGAAAGGAACTTGAAGTATTTTAATTCCATTTTCCCTTCTCCTTATATATTATTATCTTAGGGTATTTAAATTCTTGCTACACTTTGTTTTAAACAGCCCATTTTCATTACTGTTTATGTATCAAATTTCATTTAGTTGTTTAGTTTTACTGATAAAGTTGCGACTTTTCTTGTTCCTAATTCTTTGCACTATCTCTAACCATTAATCAGCAACCATTGCTCCTTCTGCCTTTTAATTTAAATTTAAACTTTTGGAATTTTTCCACCTTCTGTTTTCACTTTCTTTTTCTCTTCTACTTTCCTTCATATTGGTCTGCTAGTATAAATTCTCTGTTGTATGGCTGAATTTAAAATTTTTTACTTGTAATCTTGAGGGATATTTTTATTAGGATTAAAAATCTTGTTTGACAGATTTGAATATATGACCTTGCTAGTTTCTGCTTTCCATCATTGTTGTTAATCTAAGCACTATTATGTTGATGATAAATTATCTTTCATCTCAGCCTTGAGATTTTTCTCTTTGTTTTTGAACTTTCTGGAGTTATGGTATGTTGTATCTACATGAGAAATTTTCCTTTCAATTTATCAACTTCTTTTGATTTGTTGGTCTTTATCAGTCACTATATTGGTGACTTTGATCAGTTTGAATGTTTCATCCATTATGTTGTCAAGTATTGTTTCTTCCTCGTTATCTTACTGCTCTGGGCCTCTAACTAAATGTTTATTTGGTCATTGTAACCTCTAAGTTGCTCCCCCTCTCCTACACATTTCTGATCCATTTGGATCTTTATAGTTGTGCAGAATGTCACTCAAAATAATTTCTTTTGCCTTCTTAACAATTCACTAATTTTAATTTCCACTTTGTGTAATCTTTAAGCCCATCCATTGAGTTCCTAAATTTTTTTTTTAATTCTAAAATTTCTGTTTAGATTTTTTCCCCAAAATTTCTATGATATCTTGTATGTCCTCAGTTCTTTGAAAAAATGTTCAAACTTCTTAGCCTTACTTAATACAGTTGGTTTAGTCTGGGCCTAATAATTCCAATGTCTAAAATATTTATATAGCTCTTTATGTTTTCTTTTTTTTTCTCTGATTTTTATTTACATATAATGTCCAAATAGACAAAACCATCTTAAGGATGTCCCGTGCTACCTGACTTCAAAACATACTATAAAGTGTAGTAACCAAAACATTGTAGTATTGGCATAAAAAGTTACATAGACCAGTGGAAAAAAATAGAGAGCCTAGATGTCAACTCTTACATCTATAGACAATGTATTTTTGACAAAGGTGGTAGATATGCACGCTAGAGAGACAGCAGTCTTTTCAATTAATGGTGCTAGGAAATTGGATATCTTAGCAGAAAAATGACACTAGACACCTATCCCTCACCAGTTATAAAAATCAGCTCAAAATGGACTAAGATTTTTTTTTGCATAGCCACCTGTCATTGTCTCCCCTTTTATTTTTTTGCCTGTATCATTGTACTGGGTAAGTACATTGTGGCATTTACAGAGGTTCTGACAATGTATCAAATATATCATACATGAATTCACCCTCTCCACTGCTCTCCTTTATCACCTCCCCAACCCCTGATTCCTAGAATAGCTTCAACAGGCATCATTTTTGCTTTTATATACATGTGCACACATTTTTTGTGCCATGTTCACCTTCCTACCACTTTTCTTCGTCAGCAACATCCTCCCACTGGTGCCAGCCCTAACCCCTGGGCAGGACTTGTTCAGTCCTCCTGTTCTCCAATTTTGTAGAAGAAAAAAAAAAGAGAAAAAGAAATCCATGACATTTTTCCTTGTTTGAGATACAGGTAGCTACACAGGGAGATTTCCATGTGTAGTTGTATTGTAACCCCAATTAAATGTAAGACCCAAAACAATGAAACTACTAGAAAACTAGTAGGGGAAATGCTACAGGACTTTAGAATGGGCAAGGATTTGTTTTTTGGTGCAAGATCCAAAAAGCACAGGAAATAAACGTAAACATAGATGAGTGGGATTGCATGAAAATAAAAAGCTTCTGCAAGCAATGGAAACAATCAGAAGGAAGAAACAATTTACAGAGTGGTAGAAAATATTTGTAAACTGTGCTTCTGACAAGGAGTTAATATTCAGAAAACATTTTTAAAACCTCCAAAAATTCAACTCTAAAATAACAACCTAATTAAATATGAGCAATAGATCTAAAAGACATTTCTCAAAAGAAGACATGTAAATGCCCAATAAGTATCTGAAAAAAAGTGTTCAACATCACTAATCATCAAAGAAATGCAAATGAAACCATATGGGACACTGCCTCACTCTAATAAGAATGGCTTTTATCAAAAAGACACAGTGACAAGTATTGGTGAGAATGTGGAAAAAAGAGAAAACTTCTACACTGTTAGAAGAAATGTAATTAGAACAGCCATTATGAGAAATATGTAGATTACCCAAGTAATTAAAAATAGAACTACATATGATCCATCAGTCTCACTACTGGGTATGTATCCAAGAGAAATAAAATCTGCACCCCTATGCTCATTGCAGCAGTATTTTCAATACTCAAGAAATGAAATCAGCCTAGGTGTCCATCAGCTGATGAATGGAAAAAGAACACTTGGCAAGAACATTTGCAACAACATGGTGGAATCAGAGATCTTTATGTTAAGTAATGTAAGCCTGACACTTGTCTTTCACTCATATGAAAAAAAGTTGACTTTACAGTTAGATAGGAGTAAATATTGGTATTGTGTGATTGGGTCATAGGTAGCACTTGTGTACTGTGTATCTCAAAAAACTAGAAGGAGTGTGAATGTTTTCATGTTATAGAAGTAATAAATGTTTTAGGAGATAAATTATTTAACCTGATTCTACAGTGTACACATTTGTTAAAGCAGCACATGGTACACCATTAATGTGCACAATTTTATGTGTTCATATACCATTAAAAATGAATTTAGCTAGGTGTGATGACATGTGTTTATAATCCCAGCTACTTGGGAGGCAGAGATTGGGAGGCTCACTGTTCCATGCCAGTCTGGGAAAAAAATGTTAGCAAGACTCCATCTCAACAAATAAGTTGGGCATGGTGGCCTGCACCTTGTAGTCTCAGCTATGTGTTTGTGTGTTGGGGGGTGCATAAGTATGGTTCCAGGCCAGCTCCAGGCAAAAGTGAGACTATCTGAAAAATAGCTAAAGCAAAAAGGGCTGTGGTTGTGGCTCAACTGGTAAAGTACCTGTCTAGCCAAGTGTGAGACCCTGAGTTCAAACCCCAGTACTGCCAATTTTTTTTAAAGTATCTTGTTCCTTGCTCATGTTTTCTGACTCTTTGTTGTCTTTGAACGTTACTCAACATACTGATTATGCATTGTATATTCAGAGTTCCAACATTTGATATTTTTCAGATCTCATTCTGATGTCAAGCACACTCACAGTGAAGTGGATGGATTTGAGATAAGATAGAAAAGGGTTCCACAGAGGCAATTTGAAGACCTTTTTTTTTTTTCCAATTCTTTGGGGGTGCTACCCACTGGGGATGACTTTCAAATTAAATTTTGCATTCAAGGCATTTTATACTATACAAGCAACAGGAATTCCGTCTTCTCACTCTCTTGAACATTCGTGTCATAGCAAACTTCCTGAAGCTATGGCTGTAGGGACCCCTTGTCTGCAAGCAGTGGGATCACAGGTCCTGTGTTTCATTAGCAGTACAACGTCTGATTTAACTGAAGTTGCCTGTGTCTCGTCTGTCACAAGCCCCTTCCTCCTGATGCTGTTGGAGTAGCTCTGGGTTTCTCAGGATCTCAGTAAGAACTGAGCTGGGAATGTAGCATTTTTATTATGATTGTAAGCATGGTTTGCAATGCTTTTAAATAGGTCATTAGTTATAAGCTTCTAGTTAGACCTTACTATGGTCTGAATGTGTCCTTCAGCACTCATGTGTTGAATCTTAGCCATCAATGTAACAGTATTCAGAGGTGGACAGCTTAGGAGGCAATTATATCACATGGGCAGGGCCCTCATGGATAGAATCAGGATCTCTGCACAGTGGCCTGAGGGAGCAGGCTTTCCCCTTCCATCACCATGTGAGTGCATGGCATCTGTCCCCTGCAGAACACACAGCATCAAGATACCGTCTTGAAGCACCGACAGGGCCCGCGTCTAGACAGTAGGCCTGGCTGCCCATCACTCTTGTACTTCCCAGCCTTTAAAACTGTAAGAAATAAATAAATTTCTGTTGTATATAAATTACCCTGTGTTATGTCTTCTTATAGCAGCATACACAGACTAGAACTGATATATTTTTGTCATCTTTAAATTTATTTCCTAAAGAACTAAGAGAGAAATAAGATTTAAAATCTGGAATTTGAAACAAGAGCAATAAAGGTGATCAATGAAATAAAATAAGTTGTGCTAATATCAAGAAGTAAATTATAAGAAAATATTTTTAAAATATATCATCTCAAAGGTATTATTCACCAAGAGGATGAGATAAGCATCAAATAAAAGTGTGAATATTCTTAGATTGTTTCATAAGCCAACTGATGATCAGAGATTAGACATAAGCATCAGAAAAAGATTTAAGGTCTGGACAGGAGATATTAACATTGAAGATGAAAATGTAAAGCTCATAATATGTCAGTATAATGAGGACATAGATGACAGCTACTTAATGAATGCTCTCAATTCAAAGAGGATTTAAGATTGGTCACCGCACAAGAAATGAGATAATGCCCTGAAGTCTTCCAGCTCAGAAGTGAAGAAACAATAGAGGTTTGTCATTCATGACTACAATCTTAATAATTTCAATGTTTCCAATATTAAATTATGAAACTATTATTTTTTTCCTTTCTGTGCTAGTAATTGAACCAGGGCCTGTGCATGCTAGGCAAGTGCACAGAGCTGTATCTCCAGCTAACTATTTTAAATATTTATCAAAAATTTGTTTTGATATAATACACTCAAAAAAGATTAAATTATCCTTTTTTCCAAAGGAATTAATATAACCAGATCCTTATTATATAAAGAGGTGATCAAAGCATTTGTGCCAAAAAGTATAGGAAAATGTTGTTAAAGTGGTGTATTAGATAATTATTCAACAAATCAGGCTATATTTTCTGGATTTTCTAATGTTTGATATGTGTTAGCTTTTAAAAATGCATATTTTGTGATTTCTTAGTTTACATAAAGACTTTTAATAGTTGCATTTTTAATTTTTTGGTTTTTTGTTTGTTTGTTTGTTTTGGTGTTACTGGGGTTTGTACTCAAGGCTTTGTGCTTGCTAGGGAAGTGTTCTACTGCTTGAGCCACTCCCCCAGCCCTTTTTACTCTGGTTACTTTGGTGATAGGGTCTTGACCAAGATCCATCTATTTTAAGCCTTCTGTCATCAATGGAATACAGGCACACTCCACCATGCCAAGCTGTTGGTTGAAATGGGAGTCTCCCGAACTGTTTGCCTGGGCTGGCCTTGAACTGTGATCCTTAGCCTCCTAAACAGCTAAAATTGCACGCATTTCAGGCAAGTAATTTTTTTCTCTTATATCAGAATATGAAAAACAAGATAATTTATAAATAAAAGAAAAGTATTTCTCCCAGTTGTGGAGCCTGCCAGCATTTGTGGAGGGCTCTCTTGTGTCATATTATGGTGATGGCCATCATATGGTGAGAGCAGGGAGGGTATATGCTTGGGTTCTCCTTCTCTCCTATGAAGCCACTTCTCCTATCATAGGGGTCCCATCCTCATCTCATCTAATTCTCATTACTCATGCCCCAAAGGCTTCACCTCAAATACTAACAACAGATGAATTTGGGGATTTAAGTTTTTAGCACATGAACTTTTGGGGGTCACATTCAAACTATAGTTTCTATGGTTTGAGTCTTGTATTTATTTTAAGAGGCCTCCTCCCATAACCTGCTGTAGTTCTGGATCCACACCTGAGTGGCTGGTTATAAATCCTTAGAGCAGACTTACTGGCCATCATCCTCATTGTCTCCTCTATGCTATACCTTCCTCCCTCCCTCCCTCCCTTCTTCCATTTCTCCCTTCCTTCCTTCTTTCCTTCCTTTCCTCCCCCTCCTTCCTTTCCTCTTCTCTCTCTCTCTCTCTCTCTCTTTCTGCCTCTGGTGGTACTGGAGTTTGAACTCAGGTCCTCATACTTGCTAGACAGGCACTCTACCACTTGAGCCATGCCCCCCTCCCCAAGCCCCTTTTGCTACAGTTATTTTTCAGAAAGGGTCTCCCACATTTTACCCTTGAACCACAATACTTCTCCAGATCATGCCCCTGTCTTCTGTATGGTCATCAAATACTGAAGTCTGGAAGTCATGAAGATTCTACTGAACTCACAAGTGGACCTTGGAGCTTACTAATATCCCACATTCTCCAGTTTCTTTTTTCCTCCTCTTCTTCTGCAGATTCCTTTCTTTCTTGCCAGCTCCACATTTTAAAACTTCAAAAATGTTTTACTTGAATTTTTAGTTGCCTTTAGTAAAAAGGACCTTGTAGGTATTTAATCCAATATTCCTCTAGAAATGAAATGACTAAAAATCTCCTGTTCAAAATTATGTGAGATACTTATCTGTATTGTCAGAATTTTTTTCTCCTCAATACCTCAAAATCACTCTCTCTGTAAGTTTAGAATTATAACATGTACTTTATTTATTCCCTCTAAGACATTTTTAACATTTTATCATTTTTTCATGACTCTTACATAGTAGTGATCACTAGCGATTGTGATACCCAAAGTTTTACCTTCTATCCATTTGCAGCCACCAGTATCTAATAGAATTAAATGGATCAGCCCTGCCTTCCCTTCCAATCTAATCACCAATATCAGTCACTAAAAATATTGAAGATGACAAATGATAATAGCTCTCATGATCACACTGAGAAAACCTTTTGCAAGCTAATTAATTCTCACCAGTTTTTCTGGGGGAACACTGGGGTCAGAGATGCTTCTCCCAGCCCTACACCCAAACCTGCACTCCAGGGTTGTGGATGTTGCTGCTGTAGTAATTGTAATAATTAGAATCTTAATATGTGCACACACACATATTCACACACATGCCAAGTGCATACACACACATAGTAAAGGTCAATGACAAGAATGACCTAGATCAAAGGAATAATGGAGAAGATGCCCTTTCCTCAAAGACAGGCTGCAGAAGGACTGGAGTCTTCTTACTATTTTATAGGTTGTGACAGGTACTTCTCTTGTGTTAGCATCCAGATCAAAGAATGTATTTACTGTCAAGGGATTAGGGCAATGACCAGAAAACAATCACTGTTCCTCCTTCATTTTATGGTAATACCATCTGTAAAATAACATCAGTTCTGCTTTCATTTCATACCCAGCATGACAGACCATAGGCACCACCCTATCGATTTGTGTCTACCTTTTTTGTCTTTTTGTTTTTGCACTGTGAAAGACAACTATACTAAACCATTGCTAGAATTTTATGTAGATTTTTAATCCTCTGAGGAGGGGCTTTGGCTCATTGCTCTCTAAGAAGAAATTCAGCATAAGGCCTGGTAATCACCATGTTCTGGGAGCAGAGCAATATGGGAGTTTTGCCATGTGGACATTGAAGGTGCTCTGGATGCCACTGTGCTGAATGAATTTTTTTTTATTAAGTCCCTCTCCGGTACCAGGAACTAGAGAAAAGGTTAGATCAAGAAGAATTAACCTAGAAGATAACACACATGCACAGGAAAGCAATGCGAGTCAACTCCCTGTATAGCTATGCTTATCTCAAGCAGCAAAAACCCTTGGTCCTTCCTATTATTGCTTATACTCTCTCTTCAACAAAATTAGAGATAAGGGCAAAATAGTTTCTGCCGGGTATCCAGAGGGTGGTGGGGAGAGGAAGAGGGCAGGGTGGGTGGTAAGGGAGGGGGTGGGGGCAGGGGGGAGAAATGACCCAAGCATTGTATGCACATATGAATAATAAAAAAATTTTAAAAAAACAATAAAAAAGGTAGTCAAATAAAAGTCCCTCTCTGCATGTCATAGTCCAGAGGTGCATGAGAGCTACACACTCAAATCTTTCTGAAGGGAGGTATTTCTTATGTAACTATTGCTAGCCAAACATACCATTATTTCCTATTCAAAATGACCAGTTGATCGTTGGTTCTACAAACTGAACATATACTTTGCATGTAGAGTCTGTGGATATAGCTAGAAGTATGGCACAATTCTGGCCCTACAAAAGGATATAGTCTGCCAGGTGTGATGGTGCATGCCTACAACCCTAGCACTCAGGAGGCTAAGGCAGGAGGATTATGAGTTCAAGGTCACCCTGGGCTAAATAGAGAGTTCTTTTACATAGTGACACCCAATATGAAAAAGCAATAGTAAGAGAAAACAAAAATAGTTCTCATAGAAAGAAAAGTTCTAGTAGAAAAAAGGGACTAACATTTATTGAGAGCCTGTCATACTGTGGCACTTTGTTTATGAGGTAGTAGGATTTTATACAAACCTTGTGGTAACTCTATCAAGTAAATGTGATAAAACAGGATTCAAACCAACCTTTTCTGATCACAGAGCTGGATTCCTTCCAACACATCCTTCTGCATCAGTCAGTTTTGTACTTTTGTTGCCAGGCACTATATTTTGCCTAAAAAGACATTCTTATCTTTTCCTTTTTCTGAGCCATTTTAGAAACTTGAAACTGCATATGTAGAACATATAGATCCCATGCACATGTATATGTGATAATTGTGGAGTCAAGTGAAATTATTCATTGCTTCAGTTTGCTGTTTGAAAATGTTATAGCAAAAGATGTAAGTTGTAGACTCCTTTTGTTATCCAGCTTAAAACATTTAAGGTTGTAATGTAAAACCCTTTCTGTTACGTTGTGTTAGATGTGGAGAGCTCTTTGGACCTGTGGGATTATAGTGTCAGTCAAGTTCCACCTGGACTGCATTCTGTTTTACTTATCCTACTTGACGTAAAGCAAGGGAAACAAATTTTATGTTTAAGTCATCTGTGACTGACTCAAATGAGACTACATAATCGCGTTTAAATTGCTAAGTCATTAAATCAAGTCTGGACACAGTTTTATATTGTGTGCCAAATTTAATGAGTTGGTAGTAGCTTTCTGTAATAGTTTAAATTTTTTCAAAAGGAATTTTTTTTTTTTAGTTATTTATTTATTTTTTTTTTTTAATTTTTTTTTTTCATTTTTCTTTTATTATTCATATGTGCATACAAGGCTTGGTTTATTTCTCCCCCCTGCCCCCACCCCCTCCCTTACCACCCACTCCACCCCCTCCCGCTCCCCCCCTCAATACCCA
Organism: Castor canadensis; assembly: GCF_047511655.1. Taxonomy (NCBI): domain Eukaryota; kingdom Metazoa; phylum Chordata; class Mammalia; order Rodentia; family Castoridae; genus Castor; species Castor canadensis. The sequence goes on along the minus strand of NC_133395.1, from coordinate 102,084,000 downwards.
GCAGAAACTATTTTGCCCTTATCTCTAATTTTGTTGTAGAGAGAGTATAAGCAATAAAAGGAAGGAACAAGGGGTTTTGCTGGTTGAGATAAGGATAGCTATACAGGGCATTGACTCACATTGATTTCCTGTGCGTGGGTGTTACCTTCTAGGTTAATTCTTTTTAATCTAACCTTTTCTCTAGTTCCTGGTCTCCTTTTCCTATTGGCCTCAGTTGCTTTAAGGTATCTGCTTTAGTTTCTCTGCATTAAGGGCAACAAATGCTAGCTAGTTTTTTAGGTGTCTTACCTATCCTCACCCCTCCCTTGTGTGCTCTCGCTTTTATCATGTGCTCATAGTCCAATCCCCTTGTTGTGTTTGCCCTTGATCTAATGTCCACATATGAGGGAGAACATAGGATTTTTGGTCTTTTGAGCCAGGCTAACCTCACTCAGAATGATGTTCTCCAATTCCATCCATTTACCAGCGAATGATAACATTTCATTCTTCTTCATGGCTGCATAAAATTCCATTGTGTATAGATACCACATTTTCTTAATCCATTCGTCAGCGCTGGGGCATCTTGGCTGTTTCCATAACTTGGCTATTGTGAATAGTGCCGCAATAAACATGGGTGTGCAGGTGCCTCTGGAGTAACAGTCTTCTGGGTATATCCCCAAGAGTGGTATTGCTGGATCAAATGGTAGATCGATGTCCAGCTTTTTAAGTAGCCTCCAAATTTTTTTCCAGAGTGGTTGTACTAGTCTACATTCCCACCAACAGTGTAAGAGGGTTCCTTTTTCCCCGCATCCTCGCCAACACCTGTTGGTGGTGGTGTTGCTGATGATGGCTATTCTAACAGGGGTGAGGTGGAATCTTAGTGTGGTTTTAATTTGCATTTCCTTTATTGCTAGAGATGGTGAGCATTTTTTCATGTGTTTTCTGGCCATTTGAATTTCTTCTTTTGAGAAAGTTCTGTTTAGTTCACCTGCCCATTTCTTTATTGGTTCATTAGTTTTGGGAGAATTTAGTTTTTTAAGTTCCCTGTATATTCTGGTTATCAGTCCTTTGATGTATAGTTGGCAAATATTTTCTCCCACTCTGTGGGTGTTCTCTTCAGTTTAGAGACCATTTCTTTTGATGAACAGAAGCTTTTTAGTTTTATGAGGTCCCATTTATCTATGCTATCTCTTAGTTGCTGTGCTGCTGGGGTTTCATTGAGAAAGTTCTTACCTATACCTACTAACTCCAGAGTAGTTCCTACTCTTTCTTGTATCAACTTAAGAGTTTGGGGTCTGATATTAAGATCCTTGATCCATTTTGAGTTAATCTTGGTATAGGGTGATATACATGGATCTAGTTTCAGTTTTTTGCAGACTGCTAACCAGTTTTCCCAGCAGGTTTTGTTGAAGAGGCTGCTATTTCTCCATCGTATATTTTTAGCTCCTTTGTCAAAGATAAGTTGCTTATAGTTGTGTGGCTTCATATCTGGATCCTCTATTCTGTTCCACTGGTCTTCATGTCTGTTTTTGTGCCAGTACCATGCTGTTTTTATTATTATTGCTTTGTAATATAGTTTGAAGTCAGGTATTGTGATACCTCCTGCATTGTTCTTTTGACTGAGTATTGCCTTGGCTATCCGTGGCCTCTTGTGTTTCCATATAAATTTAACAGTAGATTTTTCAATCTCTTTGATGAATGTCATTGGAATTTTGATGGGAATTGCATTAAACATGTAGATTACTTTTGGGAGTATCGACATTTTTACTATGTTGATTCTACCAATCCATGAGCATGGGAGATCTCTCCACTTTCTATAGTCTTCCTCAATCTCTTTCTTCAGAAGTGTATAGTTTTCCTTGTAGAGGTCTTTCACATCTTTTGTTAGGTTTACACCTAGGTATTTGATTTTTTTTGAGGCTATTGTAAATGGAATTGTTTTCATACATTCTTTTTCCGTTTGCTCATTGTTAGTGTATAGAAATGCTAATGATTTTTCTATGTTGATTTTATATCCTGCTACCTTGCTATAGCTATTGATGATGTCTAGAAGCTTCTGAGTAGAGTTTTTTGGGTCTTTAAGGTATAGGATCATGTCGTCTGCAAATAGGGATATTTTGACAGTTTCTTTACCTATTTGTATTCCTTTTATTCCTTCTTCTTGCCTAATTGCTCTGGCTAGGAATTCCAGTACTATGTTGAATAGGAGTGGAGATAGTGGGCATCCTTGTCTGGTTCCTGATTTTAGAGGGAATGGTTTTAATTTTTCTCCGTTAAGTATAATGCTGGCTGTAGGTTTGTCATATATAGCTTTTATAATGTTGAGGAACTTTCCTTCTATTCCTAGTTTTCTTAGAGCTTTTATCATGAAATGATGTTGGATCTTATCAAAGGCTTTTTCTGCATCTATTGAGATGATCAAGTGGTTTTTGTCTTTGCTTCTGTTAATGTGGTTTATTACGTTTATTGATTTTCGTATGTTGAACCACCCCTGTATCCCTGGGATGAAGCCTACCTGGTCGTGGTGAATAATCTTTTTGATGTGTTGCTGAATTCGATTTGCCATTATTTTGTTGAGGATTTTTGCATCAATGTTCATTAAGGAGATTGGCCTATAGTTCTCCTTTTTGGAGGTGTCTTTGCCTGGTTTTGGGATAAGTGTAATAGTGGCTTCATAAAATGTGTTTGGCAGTTTTCCTTCCCTTTCTATTTCATGAAACAGTTTAAGGAGGGTTGGTATCAGTTCTTCTTTAAAGGTCTGATAGAATTCAGCAGAGAATCCATCAGGTCCTGGACTTTTCTTTTTGGGGAGACTCTTGATTGCTGCTTCAATTTCATTTTGTGTTATAGGTCTATTCAGGTGATTAATTTCCTCTTGGTTCAGTTTTGGATGATCATATGTATCTAGAAATCTGTCCATTTCTTTTAGATTTTCAAATTTATTTGAATATAGGTTCTCAAAGTAGTCTCTGATGATTTCCTGGACTTCCATGGTGTTTGTTGTTATCTCCCCTTTTGCATTCCTGATTCTACTAATTTGGGTTTTTTCTCTCCTCATTTTAGTCAGGTTTGCCAGGGGTCTATCGATCTTGTTTATTTTTTCAAAGAACCAACTTTTTGTTTCATTAATTCTTTGTATGGTTTTTTTGGTTTCTATTTCGTTGATTTCAGCTCTTATTTTTATTATTTCTCTCCTTCTATTTGTTTTGGGATTTGCTTGTTCTTGTTTTTCTAGGAGTTTGAGATGTATCATTAGGTCATTGATTTGGGATCTTTCAATCTTTTTAATATATGCACTCATGGCTATAAACTTTCCTCTCAAGACTGCCTTAGCTGTGTCCCATAGGTTCTGGTAGGTTGTGTTTTCATTTTCATTGACTTCTAGGAACTTTTTAATTTCCTCTTTTATTGCATCGATGATCCATTCTTCATTAAGTAATGAGTTATTTAGTTTCCAGCTGTTTGCATGTTTTTTGTCTTTACTTTTGTTGTTGAGTTCCACTTTTACTGCATTGTGGTCAGATAGTATGCATGGTATTATTTCTATTTTCTTATATTTGCTGAGGCTTGCTTTGTGCCCTAGGATATGATCTATTTTGGAGAAGGTTCCATGGGCTGCTGAGAAGAATGTATATTGTGTAGAGGTTGGATGAAATGTTCTGTAGACATCTACTAGGTCCACTTGATCTATTGCATATTTTAGATCTTGGATTTCTTTATTGAGTTTTTGTTTGGATGACCTATCTATTGATGATAATGGAGTGTTAAAGTCTCCCACAACCACTGTGTTGGCGTTTATATATGCTTTTAGGTCTTTCAGGGTATGTTTGATGAAATTGGGTGCGTTGACATTGCGTGCATACAGATTGATGATTATTATTTCCTTTTGGTCTATTTCCCCTTTTATTAGTATGGAATGTCCTTCTTTATCTCATTTGATCAATGTAGGTTTGAAGTCTACTTTGTCAGAGATAAGTGTTGCCACTCCTGCTTGTTTTCGGGGGCCATTGGCTTGGTAAATCTTCTTCCAGCCTTTCATCCTAAGCATATGCTTATTTCTGTCGGTGAGATGAGTCTCCTGTAAGCAACAAATTGTTGGATCTTCTTTTTTAATCCATTTTGTCAAACGGTGTCTTTTGATGGGTGAATTAAGTCCATTAACATTAAGTGTTAGTACTGATAGGTATGTGGTGATTCCTGCCATTTAGTTATCTTAGTTGTTTGAAGGTTTGATTGTGTGTACCTAACTTGATGTTACTCTCTACTGTCTTGCTTTTCCTTATCCTGTGGTTTCGTGCTGCCTGCCTTTTCATGGTTAAGTTGGGTGTCACTTTCTGTGTGCAGGATCCCTTGCAGAATCTTTTGTAATGGTGGCTTTGTGGTCACATATTGTTTTAGTTTCTGCTTATCATGGAAGACTTTTATTGCTCCATCTATTTTGAATGATAGCTTTGCTGGGTAGAGTATCCTGGGGTTGAAGTTATTTTCATTCAGTGCCCGGAAGATCTCACCCCACGCTCTTCTTGCTTTTAATGTTTCTGTTGAGAAGTCTGCTGTGATTTTGATGGGTTTACCTTTGTATGTTACTTGTTTTTTCTCTCTTGCAGCCTTCAATATTCTTTCCTTAGTTTCTGAACTTGTTGTTTTAATGATGATATGTCGTGGAGTAGTTCTATTTTGATCTGGTCTGTTTGGTGTCCTAGAGGCCTCTTGCATTTGTATGGGAATATCTTTCTCTAGATTTGGGAAATTTTCCGTTATTATTTTGTTGAATATATTACGCATTCCCTTCGCTTGCACCTCTTCTCCTTCTTCGATGCCCATGATTCTCAAGTTTGGTCTTTTGATGGAGTCGGTGAGTTCTTGCATTTTCTTTTCACAGGTCTTGAGTTGTTTAATTAGTAGTTCTTCAGTTTTTCCTTTAATTACCATTTCATCTTCAAGTTCTGAGATTCTGTCCTCTGTTTCTTCTATTCTGCTGGATTGGCCTTCCGTTTTGTTTTGCAGTTCTGTTTCGTTCTTTTTTCTGAGGTTTTCCATATCCTGGCTGTTTTCTTCTTTATTGTTGTCTATTTTTGTCCTGAGTTCATTTATCCATTTATTCATTGTGTTCTCTCTTTCATTTTGGTGTTTATACAGTGCTTCTATGGTTTCCTTTATTTCTTCTTTTGCTTTTTCAAATTCTCTATTTTTATTGTCTTGGAATTTCTTGAGTGTCTCCTGTACATTTTGGTTGACCCTATCCAGTATCATCTCTATAAAATTCTCATTGAGTACTTGTAGTATGTCTTCTTTTAAATTATTCTTGTAGGCTTCATTGGGTCCTTTGGCATAGTTTATCTTCATTTTGTTGGAGTCTGGCTCTGAGTTTCTGTTCTCTTCATTCCCCTCTGGTTCCTGTACTAATTTTTTGCTGTGGGGAAACTGGTTTCCTTGTTTTTTCTGTCTTCCTGTCATTGTCCTTGGTGTTGTTACTGTCCCTGTACTGTGTGTAATTAAGTATTTTCTAGCTTGTAATAATAACAATGGTAATATTGAGAATGGAAGAGTGAGCTGAGATGGAAAGCAAGAAGTTAAAGAAAAGGGGAAAACAAATATACAGACAAGAGGGAGAAAGCAGAACAAGGTATCAGACAAGAGAGTTTCAAAGGTATAAACAGGGAGTGTTAGTGTACTAATCGACAGTAAGCTGAACAGACAATAGAGTGACAGAGAGAGGATTGAAAATCAAAGATAAAAAAAATAAAAAATAAGTATATGAAAGTAATATCTATTTATAAAAATGAATTAAAATAAAATGGAAAATAGAAAATTAAAAAAAACAAAAAAAACCAAAAAACCAAAAAACTTCCAAGTTTATATGCAATGCAATTTCAGTCTTAATAATTTGGATGTCCGTCTCAATCTCCAGTCCTGGAGTTGGTGCCTCAGATGTTGTTCTGTAGTTGTCTCATCAAAGGGGATGCATAAAGTAGAACAAAACTACACTCACACACACACAGAAGAAAAAAAAAAAAAAAGCCCCACCAAGTGTCCCCAGTTCAAATGCAATACAGTTTCAGTAAGTTTTTCGGCTTGCAGGTGTAATTCGGTTGTTCTCTCATCAAAGGTAGGGAGAAAAAGAAAAAAAAAGCGTCTGGAGGCAGTTCTGAGAGTGGTATCTGCAACTGTGGTTTGCCTGCCTGCTGCTCTCAGCCTGTAGCTGGAGGCGTTATTTATGCAGATCTCTGGGGTGAGCTTAGCACTCACCTGGTCCCACAGGCTTTGTTTGCTCAGAGTTCTCCTGTGCGGGGGAGGGGGGCCTCTGCTACAGGCTTTTCCCTTTCCAAGCACTGGGAAAGGCGACACTGCCCCGCGTTGTCAGGCCTGCGTGTTTATTTACAGTTCACGTGGGAAGTGGGTCTTCCCTCCTCTCACAAGCGTCCCCGCTCCTGGTTGCTGGCGCGCCCCGCTCCCGCCAGAGCCTCTCCGGCCCGCCCGGCTCGTTTATTTACAGTCCCGGGAAGGATTCCCTTCCCCCAATCTTCAGCGCTCAGGGCGCCCCACCCTCTTTCCAGCGTGTCTTAACTGTTCTTATTGCTTAGTACTCAGTTTCTCTTTTTTTCCCGGGTGGAGGTCAGTCTGTCCAGGGGGCTATGCTGCTCTGGCCCAGGCTTGTCTGTGGGGGAACCGCGGTACCGCGAAGCTCACCTGGTCCGCGTCTTCCCAAGCCGTATGGGCGCCGGCCACTGGCGGCCCGGGGGCCTCCTCGGTTCTCCGTTTAACGTGAAGTGGAGATTCTCTGCGCCGGCTGGAGATGTGGAGGAGTCAAAGTTATGCCTTTTCTCGGTGATTATGCCTGTAAAGTGTGTCTCCAGCGTCTCTCCAAGATTTCACTATAGGAGGGTCGCTTTCTGCTTCCTGCCTCTAGCCGCCATCTTGGAATTCTCTCTTTCAGAAGGAATTTAAGACTGTACTTTGCTCAGAGGGAGAAAGTACACTGGAGGATTGGTTGAGTATTTGCTCTCATAGTGTTGGTAAAATTACTAATTAGAATATATCTATAAATTCTTTCTTTAGGGCTTATTAATTATTTAATTAATTATTTAGAAAGCCCAAGCTGACCTACCTATGTATATCAAATACCATTACTAGAAGAAAAATATCTAAAGCAACAGTGATATTCTTGAATCTAAGGGGAGAATGAGGTACAAATCTTGTTCACAAAATGTACTTTGTGGTTGAAAACTGAAATTTTATATTGATTAATGAAAATCTTCCAACAAATATGAACTTATCAAGTAAGTATCTTTGTGTAGGCTTTCATAAAAAAATTATTGATAACAATAAAATTTAAAGCATTAGCCAGGCACTGGTGGCTCACACCTATATCCCTAGCTACTTGGGAGGCTGAGATTGGGAGGATCATGATTTGAAGCCAGTTTGGGCAAACAGATCTCTAGACTTCATCTACAAAATAACTAGAGAAAAATGGACTGGAAGTGTGGCTCAAGTAGTAGAGTGCCTGCTTTGCACTTCAGAGTCCTGAGTTTAAACCTTGGTTGGTCCCACCAAAAAAATTTTTTAAAGAATTTTTATCCTGATATAAATGTTTTAAAAACTTAAAATGCCAAGATAATAAATTAATTTCTGGGTTGCTAAGAAGCCACACACCTCCTCTAAAAGCTCTCTTTGTGTATGAATGTATTAAGTTGCTAGGAAAATCTGGTGAGTTTCTCCTGCTGGCTTTAATAAACAAAAGTGTATTGTGCTCAAACAGTGAGAGTTGGTAGATAAGATTTGCTCAGGTTGGTTCAGTGCGACCATCATTATGTTCTGTCATCCTGATTTTGTATTTTGCTCTTATTCTTGTCCTCTAAAGGCTGGGACAACCCAAGGCTCATGTCCGTATTCCAAATGATTGAAAGAGAAAAATCCTTCTCCTTAGACTGTTTAGTCTTTGAACTGGAGGTCTCTTCCCAGCAAAACTTTCCTTACATCTTATTAGCCAAAAATGAGTCAATGTCCATTCCTGGGCACATTACTGTCACATAGTAATTGTCATAGTTAGTTTACTTTCCTGGGGCTGGGAAAGGCTTCATTTTCTTGTGACCAAAAGGTCTGTGCCTGCTCCCACAACTCATAACTGGGGAAGTAGCTATAAGCAGTAGTAACTGTCATCACCAAGCACAAAAATATTTTAGGGGATACAGAGTAATATAATTTGTTTTTTTTTATATTTTTAGTATCATATTACTGTTGTACTGGGGGTACACTGTGACATTTACAAAAGTTCTTCCAATATATCATAGTTGAATTCACCCCCTCCATCATTCTCCTTTACATAATTATATAATTTGAGTGAGAGCATGGTTTTTTGTCAGTATAGTTTGAGATAAATACTTTAATTTCTTAAAGGTAAAACAGATGTGTACATTTCTTGCAAAAAGAGCAAACAGGGGAGGGAGGGTACAATGTCTTTATCAAGTTACTGTTTATCTTAAGTATTTCATCACTGGCCTGTATCATCTCAGACATCATGAACCAAGTCTGAATAGAACTAAGGTAGAGCTAAAAGGGCCAGTTTCCATATCAAAAATCTTAAATAGATCCCTGATGATCTTAGGTATGTTCTGTTTTCTCATAGTGCAAAATATTATTGTAAAGTGAAGACTGTATCTCACTGCAATATGTAGCACAAAAGGGTGTTTAGAAGTGTTTGTTGGAGAATGTTCTAGAATATTCCCTAATCACTCTTTTAGAGTTTTGAAAAATGAGCACTCAGTTTAAAACTGTGAAGAATCTGAGATATGGACCCTAAGTGCAAACAAGTGAGTGTGCCAGAGTTTTATATACACATACTGACAGAAGACACTGGACTCCTGGCCACTCAAAGATAAGGACAGTTTTCCACTACATGAAGAGACGGTGTATAGAGAATCTCGTTGTGTTAATTCCCTCCTTCCTGCTTTCCATGAGAAGATGCAGGTGTTCACCTGCACGTACAGTGCTTCTCAGGAAGATAACCCCCAAATCAGAAGATTCTAGGTGTGTATGGATCTTCTGGTAGATCTGCCTGCATCTGAGAGGGGTGGGGGAGAGAAAGAAAGAGAGACAGAGCGAGAGAGAGAGGAGAGAGAGAAGGAGCTTCCAAGGCTTCTTGCTATTCATGCATGTCATTTGTTTAGATTGGATCATAGGGGAATGGAAGGACCAGTGGAAGATGGTCTGGCAACATTGGGATGATACTCAGGAATCTTAGGCTTAACAGAAGTTGGTATCTTTCGCAGACTAGTGGGACTTAATATCGACACTAAACAATAAAAAGTAAACAATTTAAAATCATTATATCTAAGAAGGAACATCAACATTTCCACTAATGGGTTTTCTTAAGTCTCTGGGGAATTCCACACTACTTCTCTACCATTCCATTTCACAGTAGACACCTGAGGAGAGAAGCGAGAAGAGGAGGCAGATTTTGAATTCAGACTAACCTTATACAGTGGATTTGATGACTTTTTCCCTAATGGCATTTGAAAAGTTGTACTATTTTTCTTAGCCAATTTTGGATGCTATGACAAGCAAGTGGTATACCACTATTGTTGTCTTAAGCAACAAGCATGCATTCCTGATAGTTCTGGAAGTTCAAGATTAAGATGTCTATAGATTGGATGTCTGGTGAGCGCTCTCTTCCTGATTTGCAGATGGCTGTCTTCTTACTGTATCCTTTGATGGTATGGAGAGATCAAGCTCTGCTTTCTGTCTCTAAGGGTACTGATCTCATCATGGAGCCTATCCCTTCATGACCTGACCTATATCCAGTTACTCCTGGAAATCTCACCTCCAAATGGCATCACATTGGCATTAGGGTTCACCAGATTAATTTTGCATGGATAAAAGCATTAAGGCCATAGCACTACTCCTTGGATAATTTCTTTGGAATAAGTTACTTTTCCCTCAAAAAAACTAAATAAATAGAATATAAGAAATAATACTTAAAACTTACAGCTTCTGCAAAAGAAGAGCCGAAGTAATTTTCTTTTTACTTTTTTATTATCATATTGTTGTACTGGGGGTACATTGTGACCTTCATAAAAGTTCTTACAATATATCATAGTTGAATTCATCCCTCCTATCATTCTCCTTTATCCCCTTCATCCCCAATTCTTGGAACAGTTTCAACAGTTCTCATTTTTCCATTTTTATACATGAGTACATAATATTTCCACTATATTCACCCTCCTTCACCCGTTCAGCAGTTTTCTTGATTTAATAATTTTAAGTTAGAAGCTATCAAAAGAAGCTATTTGAAATGTGCACTGTCTCTGGATGTACCCCAGACTTTGTGATTTGCCTTTATATAACAAGGAGGAGCAAGGAGATAGCATCTTCTATGTTCAGGCTCTTGTCTATTAAGGGCTGCTCCCTCATATTTCAGAGGTCTCTGTGGTTAGCCTGCATTAGTCTGTAGAGATTATTATCCCTACGTTATTGGTATAGAATTCTATTTTTTTGTGAATTTGAGCTCAATACAATTATGAGTCATTGAAAAGTTGAAAAATTAATGAAGAAAGTGTTGCCAAGAAGAAAGAATATAAATAGCTTTACATGTATCATGCTTTTATACAAAATGTATGGAATTAATTTATTTTATATTGACTTACCTGCATTGCATAATTTATATTTTTTGTTACCTGTGGAAGTTACTTGGGTATCTTGGTTTTTGACTGAACACATTGTACGTCTCTCCAATTCACATTTATCAGCTTTCCACTTAATGGCAAGGTCGTCAGAGTGAGTTAAAGTAATTAACTGGGAAATAGGTTTATCAGTTTGTGAAACTGTAGTTCTTTGAGGTCTCTACCACCACCTTGTCTCCATACCAGGTCTGAGTGGGTGGGGAGATGACTCCCAACTTTGGAACTTATCAAACTGTTCTTTCTGGTAACAGTTCTTTGAAGGTTCTGCAGTTGCCCTGTCATCACTGGGCATCATTTTGATAGTGACACCAGCTATGAAAAATAACATGGATGACCTGAATTACAAGGAGGACCAGAGTTCATTGTAGCAAATAAAGGTTTTTCCCTTTCATCTTAAGTTAAAAGAACACTCATTCAGGTCTAAAAGAAGATAGATGGGATCCCTGCATAAGCTGATAATTTGATACCTAAATGCCAAACTAATACTATTTATTTGTTCAACTTTTATGAAATACTACAAGAAAAAAGGGAAGAGAAAAAGACTCCATGTGGCTACCTTCTTTGTATCTTCTATTGGCCCAAGCAATGGAGCTCTGGCCTCATGTTTGCACTTTTAACTCAGCAAAATGAAAGCCCCACCACTCGTTCATCAGAATTGAATTTGAACCTTAAAGAGCTCAGCATTCACCAGAGTCACATATCTGCTAAAACAAGTGTTCCTCCTAATCATACATAATGTTCTTCTGGGAAGGAATCTGGTAAATAAAGTATCCTCTATTGGATTTTGTTTTGAGCACTCCACAGAAGGGGCCTGCCTTTTAATCTGTCACTCTAGTCACTCAACTGATTCTTACAAAGCCATTGACTCATTGCCATTTATTGTGCTAGGTATTGGGCATAGCCAGGGCCCATTACCACACACAGTTTACACTCTGGTGAGAAAGGCAGACAGTGAAGCAAGCTCAGGAATGAGGCATGTTGAGCTCCACGGTGTTATATGAGCAGGTGACAATGATCTGAGTCAGAGACCAGCTTCCCAGAAAGAACAAGAACTTGCCAGAGGAGTAGGAGTGATCCAGTTAAAAAGGCTGGGAGGAAACGATTATTTCAGGCAGAGAGATTAGGCTGTTTTTATTGGGGGGGAGAATGAACAGAAGATATCAAGGTACTGGAGCAGTCATGAACAGACTTTCATTTTGGAAGGGCTACTTTGGTTGAGAGTGAAGAAGAGACTGAGAGGTCAATATTAGAGACATGGAAACCTCTTTGGTAACTACCTTCCAGGAGCTGACTATTGAGAGGAGAATTTTTGCATAAATAATTTATTAAGGAAATGTGGTCAGTGGAGACCTGCAGGGAAGTGTGAGAAGTAAGAAGGGAAAGGGAGAAAGACAAACAAGAGGCAGAGTGCACCTTAACCTGGCCCCATGGAAGTCCTTGAGAGTAAAAGGGACCAGCCTCAAAGAAAAGGAGAGGGGCGTTCCTTCTCTGCCCATCTGTCATGGGTCATGGGCTTTCCCCAGGGAAATAGGAACTTCTAGAGGCTTTCAGCTTTGTTCATTTGTGGGTAAAGCAGCCCCAGTAGGCTGAGGGCAGTTATCTGAAGATAGCTCACAAGTACAAATTGTAACAAGTGAAGCACAGAGAAGCTGGGAGGGAGCACACAAAACCTGAAAAGGGTGCCTGAGCCTGAAGGCCTGGGAGATGGAGGGGAGGAAAGACGGAGGGAGGGAGAGAGAAAGGGAGGGACGGAAGGAGAGAGAGAGGATGATTATGGCAGTGGGGGTATAGTTTATATATCACAATGTTAACAACTATTAACATGATTCTAAAGTAAAGAATAAACAACAATTCGAGTTCAGATCATTAAGAAAAATATTAGAGAGATGGCTGTGGCAAACAGAGATAGTCTGAGGTGTAAAAATCACACTAATAGTGGTAGCACCCACCAGCTTCTTACGGGTGATGTACAGACAGAATGGAAACACTTGTCAGTTCAGAAGAAGGAAGCAAACCAGGAGTGAAAACCTTCACTGAGAGCAAATTAGTGCTAAAGATACAGACATGTAAGGTGCCACTTCCCCAGCCATTTCATATGTATCTTAATCAGGCTGATGCTTTTCTAATGAGCCTCAAACGGCGGATGCAGTCTGGTTGTCCAGCAGGTATAATTGGACTCCTTTTCTGCCATGCTTTTGGCTAATCTCTTGGAGTTGATTTAATAAAAGGAAGACAAAATTAATTTTTCTGAGAGCCTGTTTGATTGGATGCCCTTGGAAAAAGCAAATAGATGAATCAAGAAATTAGTTTCATTAGCTGATATTAAAATTCTGCTATCTCATTGAAATATTGTTGGCTGTTCAAGTTGATTTCACTAATGGAGTGACTGGCTGGAAAAACATGTACAAAAACACAGTGTACTGATACAATTCAATAATTTCCTCCAAAGCTCCTTGGAGACATGCATTCTGAAAATGGAATTTTTATTTAACATTCTCAAAATAGTACTCAGATAACTTAAAAAATGGGTTTATCAATAGATCCTTTTCCTAATGTGTATTTTACAAAAACAGAAATTATTGACATACTGAAAAAAATTCCTGTTCTTAGGAACCAAGAGCATTTCTTTAGCAAAAAATGGAAATCAAATTCCAAGAGTTTCTAGAACAGTATTTAGGTCCACAGGAGGAATTCATGTTGCTTAGGACAGATGTGCCATGCTGAATGAGACCAGATATTTTTCTTACTAATCCATGCTCTCATACATATCGTAAGCTTCTCTTAACCTTGGTTTCATTTGGAGGGGGCAAGAAGGCCTATCAAAATCTAACATAAAGCTTTAGTTAACCTTCCTTATAGATGAGAAGATGCCCCCTGTAGGGGTATGGTGTAACTGGTCTCTCGCAAGTGTGCAGGTTCTCCAGCCATACCATTTGAGACAGGCCTCAGGTCTTCTTGATTAATAGTAGCTCTAACTCCATAGGCAAAAAGAATCCCTGCAATTTAGAATCTAATGGTTACATAGAGTCCTGAGCTTGGACGCATGGCACTGGTTGGGACCTGAGGAGCTGGGAGCCTTTTGGAGTAAATTCTGTGGAGTGGGAAGCAAGGACAAAAGTGTACAGAATTGTTAATGGCAACCTTAATTGTGTCACAGATTTTTTTTCCCTGCCTCTGTCTGGCCTTCTAATTTATTTAGAGCAGATTCATTAAATATATGATTAATTACTTTAGTTAAGTGGGGAAAAATTGAGTCATCTCTGTTTCAAAAGCATTGACTCTGATGTGAAAGTTCAGTTATGCAATAATTTCATGTACTAGATACCAGATACTCAGATTTTTAAAAATGTGGATGTGTATTTTGGTTATAACCATCATAAGTTAAGGTACTGCTAATGTTACAAAGGTGGCTTAATCTTAAGGCAATATTGTTTGAAAATTTATGACCACTTTACCTGAATAGAAACCTCAGTATCATCTGCATATTCATTTATTTCTTCTCTGACAGCTATTTGTTCCATTTCCCGTATTTCTCAAACTACAAAATTTCCTCATTCTCTTTACCACTCATCTTGTCTATGAGAAGTTGCTACCAGCCATGAATCACCGTGTCTATCTTCCTTCACCTAACTACTCTGGTGCTGTACGTGTTTTTGCATACACACCTGTCCTAGCTTTTTTTCCTCCAGGTTTAAAGGTGTGAAATTCTTCTTCTGCAAGTCTACATCTTCCCTCTCCTGTGTACAAAGGGTTGTGAAGTGTGTTGTTAGAAATTCTTACACATAATTTCTCTTAAATACCATAAACTAATAAATCACTCCATTTTAGGCACAAGTACTCTCTAAATAAGTCAAATGGACTAATATTCCATTATTACTGGACACTGAGAACTACTTTAACCCTCAATTTTCTAAGTGCCACACTTCTTCATTGGTGTTTTATTGCCTTATTCATGTTATTTTTGCATAATGTACAAGATTATCCATGCTTATAACTGAGATTTAATTTGTTATATTTAGTTTACATGTTTCCTAGGGACATAGAATATTTCAGAAGTCTGTTAATCTCATTAAATGTTGTATTTTCTCAAGGTCAAGACCAAGAGTTTGGTCTCCTAACTGACTCCTATTCCTGAGGACATCTCATTCATATTCACCCACTCAAGTACTAACTATATGGAAACTGTCCATAGATTTTTATCCTAGCCCCCAACTACTCTCCTCTAAATTCCTCCTTACACACACACACACACACACACACACACACCAGCTTACTTGATAAATGTTTTACAATCCATAAGTATTTGTTGAACAAATAAACAGACAAATCAGTTGTATGTTTCTACATCCCACTCTCAGGAAAAAACATGAAATGAAACGACATGCTACTTCAAGTATATTCCATGTACTCCAAACTCAAGAAACTAGCTTCCTTTTGGCTAAAGTTATACATTCTTAGTATAAGAATGTATAAGAAGGTTGGTTTGTTACTTCCACAGACCCAAGAATGTTTTGCACAGTATCTGTGAAGGGAATAGAGTCTTGCTGTGAGTTACCCCTGCCTGTCCTGCCATATTCAGTATCACTACCCATAGACTTCTTGAAAGCCTACGCACCAGCATTATCTCTGTGACTTTCCAAATGAGGAGGTGGCTTACAGCAAAAGATGTAAAAACAGTGGCTCATAGGATTCACTGGTCTGGTCATTACTCTATTTCCTGTAGAGACAATTTTCCCATAATACAATGGCAGAATGATTTATTGAAAATTCTGTTGTGGTGTCAGCTGGCAGAGGATGGGGGCTAAACATCAGCTCATCCGATTTGGGAGCAGTCTTGTAAGATGTGAATGCACTCAGAATGAATGACGTATAAGGAAAGCAGTTTGACTTTTTTCATAACCTATATAAGGGCTTAAAAACCAAATGATGTGTATGCCTTTCACTATTTTTTTAATGAATCAGTTGGAAATAAAATGTGCTTCCTTTTCCTTGGAGCTACTGGTTTATATTGTAACATTCAAAAGTAAGTGTTTCTACATAGAATGTTTTCCTTGAATTATAAATTGGGATAGCCTCCTGATCATTTTGGGGCACTGTTGTCTTTGGGTGAACAGGTCAGAAGGAGTTACAGTGTTGACTTTGATAATTGATACTGGCCACCAAGGACAAATGGGGTTGCCATTATACAATGGGGACACGGAGGAATGAGTATAGTACATAGGATAATCCCTGTGACACTCAAACCCTCAAAAATTAGAAGTCAGGCCATCCTACCGGTTAAAGAACCCTGATCAGCCTAGGCAATAATTTGTAGTAGAGATCAGCAGAAACAAGTCATAGTATTGATGAAGGCCAAATGACCAGTTATAAAAATGAATACTGTAACCCTGTAGTTTCTACTCATTCTTCTTTTGTTGCAGTGATGTGCATATATTTACTTAGGCCAACTTTTAAGGTTATGCTATGTATTAACTTAATTATCTTTTTCTTCATTGTGTTATATGACATGTATTGGAAATGATTAACTGTCTAGTTGAGTTCAGAAGAGAATATGGAGACAGGATTAAGACAAAACTCAGAATAGCTGATGTTATCCAGATATCTTAAACTAGATCTGAATACATTCAGTGGTGAGATTTTTAAGTTTTCTCTCTTTGGCAAGAATAAATTTTTAGAAATACAGGTTGAGAATCCTTTATCTGAAATGCTTAGGACCAGAAGTGTTTCAAATTTCAGAGATTTTAGAATTTTTGAATACTCATAGAGACTTTCCTGGTTGAACATACCTAATTCAAAAATCTGAAATACTTAAAAACTCAAAAGCTTTTTTGAGTATCATATTGGTACTCCAAAAGCTTTGGATTTCAAGTCATTTTGGATTTAGGATTTTTGGATTAAGAATACTCTATCTGTAGAGAGGTAAATGCATAACACCAGCTGGAACAATTTCATAAAGTAGGGTGTTTGGCAGCTAAAGAGGTGGACTGTAAAGGACATCTGTACTTTTTGTTTGCTGCCCAGCCCTGCTCCTAGGTTTGGGAAATCCCCATTTTATGAGTCCTGGAAGGGCACAGAAAGTATTTCTACTTAGATTTTTAAGAGGCTGCATACTCAGTTGTGCATCTAGCACAACTGGCAGCTGAGAAGCAGACACTGACTTAGGTTTGGCCAATCATAGTCACTTGACCTGGATTAGATTTGAGTCTGGTGGTAGAGATGCAAGAATGTTGTTTCAGTCAGTAAAGAATACATTGTGCAACTGAGTACACTCTAGTTTTTAGAAGTCTTCAGTGGATGTGAAAGTGCTTTCCCCCTGACCAGATCTGGGTCATGGTATGGCTTGGCTACTCTCTGCTTCCTTTGTTTTCTGCTGGCTTTTGAGCTCAGTTCCCAGTTCCTTGGCCTCTAAGTAATTCTGGAGGATACCTATGTTTTCAACAAATTCTTTGCTTGTGTCATTCAGAGTCACTTTCTGTTCCTCCCATCTGAGAATCTTGAGTTATGAACTGAGGAGCCTGCAATGACTGCATTAAGCCTCCTTCTCTGAGGGAGAGAGAGATGAGTGCCTTCAACCCACAAGCATATGGGGTGCACGCTGTGCTTCCAAAGGAACCCCCAGATCCCACTTACACACAAGCCTCCAGAAAGCCTGTTTGGTTGTGCAGAAGCAGTGTCTCTGTACAGATGTTTATCCTCACAGTCAAGGAGTGAGATTAGCTCTGTGGTTGCCCCGACTACATGATTCACAGAGACAGTCTCAAATTTCTGAGTCATAAAGAAACCTCAGGTGGGCTGTGCAGCCCCAGGAAACTTTTGTGGTATTTTTATCCTGGTGTTGCAACATGAATATGATCTATAAATCCTGCCTGTTGGCCTCAAAATGCCAAAAAGGCATTAGCATGAATGTTTTGAAAAACAAATGAGTAAACCAAAGAGGAGGGAAATAGAAGGAAGTGGGATCCAAAAATATGTGGTTGCTATTTCATTCATGGTGGTAAAAATGATCGAAGGGTATAGAGTGGATATCAACAAGGAGCTTATTAAATAATAATGAGGAAAAGAGAAGTTTCCAAATTAGCAGAAAATAGATGAATCCTTTTTGGAATTTGTGAGTTGATTAGCTAATCACAGGATTTGGCCAAAAGTGGCAATTTAAATTATCTAGTTGTTTACTGGGGGGAAAAAAGTTAGTTATGGTTTTTTTTTTAAATATGGAAAGTATGTGGTTCTTTAGAATGCTCATGAGTAGGGGAGAACTACTGAAAGTATAACCATGTGAGCCAAATCAGATAATAGAGTGAAAAACAGGGTATGATTTATGGTTTTAGGAATATGAATGAAAACAGTTTTAGATTGAATTTGACCAGAAGAGTGCTCAAAATCAAGCACTGAAAGAATTTTATGGCAAGACCAGAGATGGAAA
Source organism: Castor canadensis (assembly GCF_047511655.1). Classification (NCBI taxonomy): domain Eukaryota; kingdom Metazoa; phylum Chordata; class Mammalia; order Rodentia; family Castoridae; genus Castor; species Castor canadensis. The sequence continues at coordinate 102,065,919 of NC_133395.1, read as the reverse complement.
AAGCTATAATTTAAAAAAAATAAGCACATATTGTGAGGTACTATTTGAAAGTAATTTCACAAAAGAAAACTCATTTTGGGTATTAAAATGCAGAAAATAAAAGGTAAAAATAAGGGCAAATTTCTATGCTGAGCATAGTTCAGTTAGTGCTTGGTAATGGCTGTAATACTTATGGTTTCAAGAATTAGACTTGTGCTTGAGTGAGCAAAGAGGCTTTCAATTAGCCTGACTTGGTTCAGGGCCTGGTTCTGTGGTTGTGTTAGTTTGTAGGGCTGCCGTCACAAAGTACCACAGACTTGGTGGCTTTGACAAAAGAATTTATTTCCTCAGAATTCTGGAAGCCAGATGTGCAAGGTCAAGATAAAGGTGAAGGCAGGGTTTGTTGCTTCTGAGAGTCCTGGGAAAGTCTCTGTTCCTAGCCACTCTCCTTGGCTTCTAGGTAGCTTTTTTCCTCATGTCTTCACATCATCATCCCACTGCCCATGTCTGTGACAAATTTCCTCTTCTTTTAAGGAAGCTAGTCTTATTGGATCAGTGCCCACCCTAATGTCCTTATCTTAGCTTAACTATCTCTAAAAAATCTTATTTTGAAGAATAGGCACATTCTGAGGTACTGGGGGTTGGTAGTTCGACACTCACTCAGCCTGTAACTCTCACTTCCTGTAGTTTTCTTGGGCAAGTCACTTAGTTCTTCTAAGGCATCTGCCTTTATCTTTAAAATAGGAGCAAAAGATTGTTATAAGATGAGAGGTAATCCACCCACAACTATGAATAATACATAGCGAAAACTAAAAAAAAATCAAGTATTGTTGCTGTTGTTGTGGTGAAGTGTAGCATGAGTTATAGTTAAAAGACAGAAAAAGAAATCCTGAAACTCTTTGAAATTACACTGTTAGTAAGTTCATAAAATCTCTGTCCTCCACAAAACATGTCTTTGACCTTCATGATAGGGAATGTCTTTGAACAAATGTCATATCCTCTTTTCCTGACCCATCTCTGTGGTCAATATCTCTTTACTCAGCCAGGAAAACAGGAATATATCCAGAGAAAATAGCCTGATTTTTATGACCAGGTACTGTTTCAGGTGAAAAACTAAACATAAGAGAGGTATACAGTGAAATTTTGAGTATATTGCATTTCTTACATACAGCCAGCCTCTATTGTAGCATTCAGAGAGCTGAGCCTGTTAGAGGGGAGGCTCTGCTGAGAGACGCCAGTAGAGGGCAGCAAAGTGCCAGGCAGCTGGGCTTGCAGTGGAACTGATTTACACACAGGAGGATTTCCCTCTAAACCCTAGTGGTTCTCATTCTCCTGCACCTTAGAACCTCTGAGGAGGTTCAAGAACTCCTGATGTCCAGGTTGTATAATTAATTGCATTTGATGACAATTAAATTGAGATAGAAATAAGAAAAGAGGCATATACACTAGGCCTGTAGAAGCTGAAAGGAGCTAGTTTGGGAACAGGAGAAGGACTGGGATGAAAGTGAATAAAGTACAGACCAATTGAATAAAGGACAGCAAGATTCACTACTCAGATTACAGGCACCATTCTGTAATGGTGAAGTTGTAAAGCCCTGAGAAGAGGCCTTTGGAATTTTTAAACTGTGCCCTGATTGAAAGGATTTAGTGGTACTTTGAAGGTTACCCTTCAAACACATTGGAACTGTTAGGAGCTGGTGACAGATGGTATTCAGTAGGGCTATTTGATGAGATATGGGAGATACAAATAAAAGCAGGTAGATTGGGTAAGGGTATGAATGACACCAGAGGTGAACACTACCTACTAAACAAGCACAGGCGGGAGGTCATAAGGAGCATGAGAAATACCTACTCAGGAGCCCCAGGAAAGACACCAAGGCAATCTTGCCTTCTCATCGAGCCCATGCACACCTCTGGGTATTAACACGTCTGAGGCAGGAAGAAAGTAGTTCGAAGGGTCAACGAAGAGCTGTGAACCCTGACATCTAGGATAAATTACCTGAGAGAGGCTTTCAAGAGTGTGTGGAAGAAGGGTTTATAGATTGTAGAACTAAGAGATTATGGAGAGAGGAGAAATTACGAATTTTACTCACTTGGGAAAAGTCAGAGTCTGGACGAAGTATTTTTACCATACACACAAGAAAGGATAAATTGACAGTTAAATCTATTTGCTGAAAGTGTGACTGTTTCCTGAGTAGGTGGTGTGAGGTGGAGGTCTTAAGATTGTCAATCATTTGAAGAAAATATTTTGTGCTGTGACTCAAATAACACTGGACATTTTCAAGCCATCTTGTTTTTGAATTAAAGAAAAAAAAGTCAATGGTGAAATCCTGAGTTAACAAAACACAGATGTGTTTCTTTGAGGCAGTGAGTCTCAATTTTTAGTGCGTATTAGAAGGCCTATTAGAAATCAAGGGACCCTGGGGTTTCTGATTCAGTGGTTTTGAGACTTTGATTTTCTTATAAATTCTCAAGTGATGCTGATCTGAGGAGTATAGTTTGAGAACTGCGGCTTTATTTATTTATTTATTTATTTATATTATCACATTGTTGTGCTAGAGGTACCTTGTGACATTTACAAAAGTTTTTATATTATATTTGAATTCACCCCCTCTATCATTCTCCTTTATCCCCCATCACTATTCCTGAAAGTTTCAACATGTCTCATTTTTCCATTTTCATGTATGAGTACATAGTATTTCCACTACATGCAGCCTCCTATACCCACCTTCCTCTAACTGGTACCAATCCCTGGACAAATCTGTTTTATCTTCCTGGAGTATCACTGATTTAAAAGAAAACATACCTGTTTTTCTGGGGGGAGGATCATTCATGATTTGCAGGCACCTGGAGAATGCTTACCCCCTCAGATGAGCTTGGTGATAGCAATTTTGTACATTGGAATCACCTGGGAGCCTTCAAAATGCTGCCCTCCAGGTCCCAGCTCTAGAGTCTCTGTTGTGTGATTGCCTTGGCAGGTGGCTTGGGTACCAGGAGTCTTAAATCTGCAGATAACTCAAGTAGCAGCCAGAATTAAGAGCCATTGGGCTAGCTGGCCAACATCCTGGTTCTGGTTAGTCTTTCCTGTGTTTCAGGATAGGCTCAGAAGCTGTGGGGTCCAGATGATGACTAATCCCAGCTGACATTTGCTGAAGTCTTTTTATGTGCTAGCACAGTTTGAAGAGCTTCATGTTGATTATCTCATTTAAACCTCACAGTGGGAGATGTTTCATCTGGTATTCCTACAGGCACAGTGTCTAGGCTGTCACTCTGCAGTAAACTATAAAGAGGTTGAGACTGCAAAAATCAATGAGCTCCCAAATGTAAAAAGAAACCTGCAAAATTGGAATCAATATTAATCATTTTGACAATTAAATAATTTAAAATCCCTTAAATATTGTAAAATGGTTACTTATTTACTGTTTTAACAAACTGCCTAGTGTCTCTAAATGTCTTAAAATGGCCCTATTCACAGCTTTGTATGATGAAATTATTGTTAACTCCACTTTACAGGAAGAAAATTGAGGCACAGAGGAGTGGGAGTGTGACTTTAAGCCACACAGCTAAGTATGGGGTAAAGAAGAATTGAAACTCAGAAATTCTGACTTTGTGAGTCAAAGTAACCGAACACAGCTAGATAACACAGCATAATGTGGTACATGCCTTATGCATACATATGCAGGCACACATACGCCTTTGCAGGGAAAAAACTGCCCAGGGAAATTGTAAAAGAATTGCAAGTTGAGGATATTTGAATCAGTTTTCAGAGAATCAGTGGATCACTGTTCTTTGGCCTATGGTTTAGCAGGGCAGGGCCACTGAGCACAACCACCAAGAAGGTCAAGACACAGTCAGGGGCTGCTTTGTCCACACAGATTGGGGACAGTGGCTTCTCTGGAGTTGGCAAAGTGGCAGACCTGCATGAGGACCACTCATTCACAAATCTTGGATAACAGCACAGACTGTGTTAAATACTGCCTAGAAATAAGAAAACATTAGAAAACTGTTCAAAAGATGCCTTGGGTTCTCTTTAAAATGATAAACTCTTAAGTGTTAGGCAGTATTTGATGCTTCTGATTTTAAAAAAGAACGAAATGGGAACTGGAGCCCCGAAAGCACAGGTTATATGACTCCCTCTCTTCCTACCAGTTAATGGCAGCACCAAGACTGGAAGACCTGACAATCCTGTGACCGGTAGGTATGATGCCTACTGACATTTCCCATGAGCCAAATTTCAGTGCAGAGATGTGTCAGGTTCCCTGAAACAAAAGAATCATTTTGCAGAGTTCTTTGCAAATGTCCTGTGCTTTTTGTGCTCCTGACTTATATACACCTTGCAACAGCAGGCAGAAGGGCACACTGAGCTGATGGCTCAGGGGACAAATATTTATTTAAAAAACTGTTATGCTCTGGCAGGCAACCTGATCACCTCTTCTTTTGGAATTCTTTCTCCTCTCCTGCCATCTGGTGGTGCTTCTGAGCCATGTTTTCCTTCAGCTGTTCCTGAGCCCAGTAGTCATTTCTGTAAAACTTGTTTCAAGGTCATTATGGCTCAGATCAAGTCACATTCTTGGATAATTTGACATTTTTTATTTGATGTTTAGAGCAGACAATGACTTACTATTCTTTTTATGCACCAGAGCATGTCATTCCTGTCAAGTAATTTGCTTTTCAAATTTAATTATTTGACATTAAATAATATGACCACAAATATATACAAATCTACATTTTTATCTAGAATGGAGAATCAAGACATACAATTCTATTAACTTGGATATTTATTTAAGTTGCTTTGGTATTAGACATTGAAAGAAAACACTGCTATTTAGAAATTTCCTCTTGAAATGACCACTGACTATAGCAATGGCTGCTAATTTTGAGTCATCAGATAGAGCTGGTATTGCAACTGAAATTATTAAAATTCACCAACACTATAAAAAATTCTTACCTGCTAGATCATTTTCTGGAATGATACTCAACTTTTCTGCCCTTCCACAAGGCATAGAGATTTTATATAAAATCTCAATAGCTTCTCTAGAGAAGTAAGAAAGTCTGGCAAACACTGGCCCCCTCCTTCAATTGCCAGACTCCCTAAAACCTGCATTAGGTTTAAAAACCTGTGTCTTGGAACCTCAGAGTGGGTCATCTCTCTGTCTTCTAAAACTCCAGCTTGGAAAACATTTCCCCTACCATGCAGTGAAGAAAAACTTCACTATATAAAAAGAAAACAAAATCATAAAAATAAAAGGATGCTCCAAACTATTGCAGCTATATCTTCAAGTCAAACTAAAATGAAAAAACAGAAAAATTTACTTGCTGGGAAATCAACTGAACACTTTGATTTACCAAACGTCAACATGTAATTAGTGTTTATTCTGAAGACACAGTCCAACAGTAGAAAAAATATGACTGGATATGGTTTGTTAATTAAATGATACAATGAATACTAAATTCTTAGTTGAATGATACTTTAAAATATTGATGATATAGTTTGTTAAAAAGTTAGTTGAAATGCTGAAGAAACAGTATCATTTTTAAACATTTTATTAGTATGTGATACTTATACAGGGGGTGTTGTCATGACATTTCCATATATACTATACCCCAGTCTGGTTTTGTTGATTAAAGAGACAATGAACACTAAGTGCCTGCAAATTACCTGTCTGTACCATTTTACCTCCTCTAAATTTACAGCTCACTTTCTCAGTCCTATTTGTATGATGCTTATGGGTGGGATGAAAAAATGAAGTGTCCTGAGGGCTTTCATGAAAATGGATGAATTAATTGGGGGCTGGTGTACTGCTTTGCTAATGTACAAGATATTTTTGTCATGCTTTATTCCAAAGCTTTTAGCTTCTTCATAAAAGATGATTCTTTACCCTGACAGCTTCTTTTTTTCTGCTTCATGTTATAATTTTAAAACAAGAAGACATCAAAGAATCATCAGCTCTATGACAGGAGACTAAGGGACAGAGAAGGGTCTTGAGTTGCCCAATATCAGATTTAGGAAAAAAAGAAATGAAGTCCCTGATTTCTAGCTTTCTATGTCCAATGCTTAGCCTATACAATTTTAAAGAAATTTGAGACATGATAAAAATGTAATTTTCATCATTTACTTCAAATAGTCAACACTCTGTAATAGTACTTCTAAATTTGGCTGATTTTCTAATGAAGCCCCTGGCTGGGCACATTTGCAGTGCTTTGTAAACTAGTTCAGTACAATCACAGCATTTGTACCTTAGGAAGATGGCAGAACACTCTCCAACATGAATTTTCCTCTATGAGGTTTTCTTGATCTATTCCAGTTGCTGCATGAAGTACCACAGACTAGGTGGTTTGTAAACAATAGAAATTTATTTCTCACAATTCTGGGGTTGGAGAGGTCTAAGCACAAGGTGTTGGAGATTCATTGTGTGGTGAGGGCTCTGGACCATGGATGATCATCTTTTTGCTGTGTCCTCAAATGGCAGAAGAGGCCAATGAGCTCTCTGGCTTACTTCATAAGGTCACCAGTCTCATTCACATGGGCTCTGATGTCATGACTTAATCACATCCCAAAGCCCCCACCTCCTAATTCCATCCTTGTGATTAGGATTTCAACATAAGAGTTTTGAGGGAATGCAAAATGCAGATCATAGCAAAGATCTCTTTGACTATACACTGCTAGATACAGAAATCCCCAGACACCTGCCAGATTTGTTCCCCAGGCATTCCAGCCCCTGGATCCTTGGAGTGGAGAAGGCACCCTGTTGGTTGAGAGGATCATCCTAGAGACGTGACAAGGAGCCAGGGACCATAAGGACTCCAACAGCCCCACAAGGCCAGTGCCACCATGAATAGTGGGTGGAAAAATTTCTCTTGTCATGTGGCCAGAACAATTTCAAATGAGGATTTTCTAAATTTCTGGGTGTGGAGTGAGATTGGGGACAGGGTGACGCTGTGCCTCATTCTTTCCCCCAAAGCTTACTGTGGCCTTGGTTTCCACAATACGGTCTGATACCACATTCAGAAATCATGTTTTTAAAAATAAAACATTAAATCACTTGCCACTTTGTGATCAGCTTATTGTTTTTCAGCAGATATCTTTGCCTTGTAGATGTCAATTCAGTGCACTTGAAAGTAGAAAGTAATCCTTTAGAGAATGCACACAGCTCAGTCAGATACATTTGCTCATAAAAACTTCTGGCTTTTCAATAAGCACTGAACCAGAGATAGGTATATTCTCAGTGCATGTCACTGAAAACTTCATATAAAACCCCCTGCAGCTATTCAAGTTTAGGCCTATGTACATTATAGCTTTTGTTCAGCAGTTTTATTTTAATCTGGATGTGCAATGACTTTCAGTGACTGTTCTTTATGGGCCTGTTTGCCACATAATGTTGACAAACCAGCATTTTATTGATACATAAAAGCCTTACTAGTCAAACAAGTAGGCATATCTCTCTATTTTTCCTCTTAATGTGAATATGAATCTGTGCTTCCCAGTTCAGGTTTTTGAAACCTTAGAGTGTGATAGGTTGTCTTGCACTTTCTGGAAAAAAATGGTTTGATTCTTTGTAGAATTCTGTGTTTGGTGAAGGAGTGCATTTATTCTTACCTTACCCCACCCTTTAAAAAATATCAGAGCCATCTCTTGCTTATGAATGACTGGGTTTTATTGTCCTAGGGCTAAAAACTTAAAAGGACTCTGGTGGGTACCAGCTGCCATGTAAAATGTCTAATAACACTGAGACCACCACACTGGACAGGACATTTGTAGGCATTCAGGTTGATAGTCCAGCTGGGTCCCAAATGATGGTCAAACAAACCGAGCCACAGGAGGGAGCCATCTTCAACACCTCCACAGTTGAACATAGGTGAGTAAAGCTCCATACACAGATGAAGCCCCAAGCAAGGACTGTCTCTAGGCATTTTGCCTAGAGAAAATTTTGGAGAGTTTTCAGACAGGAAACATCCTGTTAAAAGGTTGTGAAGGATTTGGGGAGGGTTGATACTGATGGTGGGAATATTTATATTTTATAGACCCATAATCATCTTGCACATAAACCCTGTGTTTCTACCATCCATGACTTTCTTTTTTCTGACTGAATTGTCACATGAATGTTTGTGATAGGGCAGCTTCCAGTCCTGACCCTGCACCACTTATGACTATCACCATCCTTCTCTCTGTTTTTTTCTTCAGTTATCACTCACTTCCTGAGGTTCAGTCTTTCCTGTTCAATGATCTTTTTTACCCTATCAATTATTTACCAAATTTGTTTCTCCTTTCTCTAAGCACAGCTAATAGCCCCTTTAGACTGCATCATTATTTTACTTAGAACACATCTATAGAGTGGTAATTATTGAGAAAATCTGCAAAGGAGAGAACCTGTAATTGTTTCATTTGGAGAAAGTATTGTTTGCAGAACTCTGGATAAATAGTAAAGTAATGTACTTTGGTTAAACATAGAAGGATGGACATGATAAATGAGGGATAGGACCTGAGGGGTTGTTCATCTCCTCAACCAAGTGGATTTTGAGGCAATCTGCAGGAACAGAAGTCTTGCCTCTGTTCTTCACACGTCTTACTTATACTCATCTTTGAAATCTCAGTTTAAAGTCATTCTATCAAAAGTAGATCTTTCACTAGTATTAGTATTTTCTATGTCAGCAATCTTTTTCCCTCAATACTTTCAATTTTTCAAGTACTATAATTAAAAGAATTCTGTTATTTTATGATGACTGTTTTATAATTACTGTTATTTGGCTGCTTAAGGGCTCCTTCATTACAGTGTAAGCTCTTTAGGGAGGAGTGGAGTTTATTTGTTGCTGAGTTACATGTATCAAGCATAGCTCTAGGCGTACATAGTAGGTGTTCAATAAAAACCTCTCAACTGAATGCTGGTAATGTAATATCAAAACCATTATAATTTCTTTCTCATAGCTAAAATAATCGAACATGTTATTGCAAAAACTTAAGGTTAAAATGTGGGAATTTGTCTGTCAGAATTATTTCATTGGTATTTAGATGTACAGGAACACAAATGGCCAGAAGTAAATTTCTTAAGAAGACAAGGCTTGGCTATGGTGATTTTCTTTGTTGTATTTCTTTTTTTCTCATTTCTATACACACAAGAATTTTAATAAGATGTGTCCTTTCAGGCTGCTACATCACAGTAGATTGGGTGGTCAATAACAGAAAATTATCTTTCACATCTCTGGAGGTTGCAAAGTCCAAGATCAAATTGCCAGTAGATTCTGTATCTGATGAGACTCACTTCCTGGTTCAGAGATGGCCATCTTTCTACTGTAACATCACATGGAAGATGTGGGACTTCTTTTTACAAGGGCACTAATCCCAGTAGTGAAGTTTCCATCTTCATAACCTAATTACCTGCCAAAACTCTTACTTTCTAATACTATCACTTGGGGGTTAGGAATTCAACGCGTGAATTTTGGGGAGACACAAACATTCAAACCGTAGTATAAGGACAAATTTAAAACAAACAAAACAAAATAAAAAAAAGTTATAAGATCTTCAAAAGTTAGTTGATTTTTGCCTATTGTATATAGGATGTCAGAATGAGAAGGAAGTGGAGATGGATTATAATGACCTGCATTTAGATGACGCTATGATTTGGATGTGTCCCCCAGATTTCATGTTTTGGAATCTTAAGCCTTAAATTCTTATGATGGTAATATTTGGAAGTTGGGTCTTTGGGATATAATTAGAATTAGATAACGTTATTAGGGTGAGCCCCCATGGTAGGACTTGTAGCTTTATGAGAAGAGGCAGAAAGACTTGAGATGGCACATGCTTGCTCTGTCTCACCATGTCATGCCCTCTACCATGTTTTGAAGCAACATGAGGCTCTCTCTAGAATCTGAGAAGATGCCAGTGACATATTCTTGGAGTTCTCAGTCTCCAGAGCCATGAGCCAAAGATACTTCTCTGTATCAATTAACCAATCTCAGATATTTTGTTATAGCAATAGAAAATGGGCTGAAAACAGGTGACAAACTTTCAGATCTCCCTCAGACAACACCATACTGGACACTAGCTTCTCTGCTCATCCAGATCATCATCTTGAGCCAGTGCTTTTGGTTACAAAAGGAGGAAAGTTAGGAAGAGAAATTTAGGTGAATGTGTCTGATCCCATTTTTGAAAATTTGGAAGCCCTCCATTCATAGGAAGTGGAATTAGTGCCATCCTGGTGGGTTTTAGCACAGTAAGGCTATGGTGTGAGAATAGGAGAACAGGTTGAGCTGGAGATGGTCAGTCTGAGAGTGGGCCTACCTATTATGCCCTCCATATCAGTGACCTTAGGTGACCATTTTAAGACTTTTTTTCTCTTCCACCTAGAATTTGGAGATAGTTTGAAGTTTCAACTAAATTACATATATGAAATGATACTCATGGTAGTAAGTTTATATACACCAGTTACCTGATGAATAATCTAGAGACTCCTGATATTCTATGATTCTGTGATTGTTATGAACCAAATATAAGCATTTGCTTCCAATTTTTATATAAAGCTTATTATTTTCTTCAAATTAGTGAACTATAGGTACTATGGTACACAAAAACAGATTAAACCTCATTTTATTTACTTTTACTTCTTTTTAAGATATAGTTTATATATGTAATCAAATGCATAAGTCTTAAGTTCATAGTTTATTTTTCTTACATGTCTGCACACATGGAATGTCTTACCCATACCAAAACACAGAGCTTTTCCTGCACAGCAGATGGCTCCCTCAGTCCCTTTCTCTATTTAATTATATCAAATATGAATCATATAAATGGAACGATAGTGTATGTTCACTTTTGTATTTAGTTCTATACGTAGAAAAGATTTATTCATGTTTTTATGTAATAGCATCGTTTGAAAGAGCAGTCCTGGACTCGGCCAGGGAGAATTGTTTTCAGAAATAGAAATGCATTTTTATCCCCCTTTTTCCTAGTAGTCTAGGTGGACTCACTGATCTTCATGCTCCTGTCTGAATATTTTTATTTGCTATGTCAGAGGTCCATTCTTAATTGCTGTGCTTTCCAGGTCTGCTCATCAGGTCTAATTACATCATCTAAGTCTATCCATTTGGTAGTGCTATTAAATAAGTAGTGATGTTTTGTAGTTTAGCACTCAGGCAAAAAAGAGCACCGGGAACTGAAGTTTTCACAAGTCTAATGGAGAGGGCTCTCTGTTGTCCCCAAGGGTAAAGGTGATTCACTTGTTTCTGCATTGCTGAATTTCATCATTCAATTTGATTTCTTCAGGGAGCAGCATGTTGAATGTCCCTTAGGGTGAAGTTTTGGAGTATTTTTACTTTAATTGTCATAGACAAGGAAGAAGAAGTGAGAAAGCCTAAAATAGAGGGGAAATAAATTTAACCCCTCTGTAATATGGCTAGCACAACTCTTTTGTTCTATTGAAGACCTGGGTCAAATCTGCTTCTACTTCCTTCTGTAGATACTGGCTTATCAAGGCTGAATGTCCTTTTTTTTTTCCTTTTTCTTTTATTATTCATATGTGCATACAAGGCTTGGTTCATTTCTCCCCACTGCCCCCACCCCCTCCCTTACCACCCACTCCGCCCCCTCCCTCTCCCCCCCACCCACTCAATACCCAGCAGAAACTATTTTGCCCTTATCTCTAATTTTGTTGTAGAGAGAGTATAAGCAATAATAGGAAGGAACAAGGGTTTTTGCTGATTGAGATAAGGATAGCTATACAGGGCATTGACTCACATTGATTTCCTGTGCGTGGGTGTTACCTTTTAGGTTAATTCTTTTTGATCTAACCTTTTCTCTAGTACCTGTTCCCCTTTTCCTATTGGCCTCAGTTGCTTTAAGGTATCTGCTTTAGTTTCTCTGCGTTAAGGGCAACAAATGCTAGCTAGTTTTTTAGGTGTCTTACCTATCCTCACCCCACCCTTGTGTGCTCTCGCTTTTATCATGTGCTCATAGTCCAATCCCCTTGTTGTGTTTGCCCTTGATCTAATGTCCACATATGAGGGAGAACATACGATTTTTGGTCTTTTGGGCCAGGCTAACCTCACTCAGAATGATGTTCTCCAATTCCATCCATTTACCAGCGAATGATAACATTTCATTCTTCTTCATGGCTGCATAAAATTCCATTGTGTATAGATACCACATTTTCTTAATCCATTCGTCAGTGGTGGGGCATCTTGGCTGTTTCCATAACTTGGCTATTGTGAATAGTGCCGCAATAAACATGGGTGTGCAAGTGCCTCTGGAGTAACAGTCTTTTGGGTATATCCCCAAGAGTGGTATTGCTGGATCAAATGGTAGATCGATGTCCAGCTTTTTAAGTAGCCTCCAAATTTTTTTCCAGAGTGGTTGTACTAGTCTACATTCCCACCAACAGTGTAAGAGGGTTCCTTTTTCCGCACATCCTCGCCAACACCTGTTGTTGGTGGTGTTGCTGATGATGGCTATTCTAACAGGGGTGAGGTGGAATCTTAGTGAGGTTTTAATTTGCATTTCCTTTATTGCTAGAGATGGTGAGCATTTTTTCATGTGTTTTCTGGCCATTTGAATTTCTTCTTTTGAGAAAGTTCTGTTTAGTTCACGTGCCCATTTCTTTATTGGTTCATTAGTTTTGGGAGAATTTAGTTTTTTAAGTTCTCTATATATTCTGGTTATCAGTCCTTTGTCTGATGTATAGTTGGCAAATATTTTCTCCCACTCTGTGGGTGTTCTCTTCAGTTTAGAGACCATTTCTTTTGATGAACAGAAGCTTTTTAGTTTTATGAGGTCCCATTTATCTATGCTATCTCTTAGTTGCTGTGCTGCTGGGGTTTCATTGAGAAAGTTCTTACCTATACCTACTAACTCCAGAGTAGTTCCTACTCTTTCTTGTATCAACTTAAGAGTTTGGGGTCTGATATTAAGATCCTTGATCCATTTTGAGTTAATCTTGGTATAGGGTGATATACATGGATCTAGTTTCAGTTTTTTGCAGACTGCTAACCAGTTTTCCCAGCAGGTTTTGTTGAAGAGGCTGCTATTTCTCCATCGTATATTTTTAGCTCCTTTGTCAAAGATAAGTTGCTTATAGTTGTGTGGCTTCATATCTGGATCCTCTATTCTGTTCCACTGGTCTTCATGTCTGTTTTGGTGCCAGTACCATGCTGTTTTTATTGTTATTGCTTTGTAATATAGTTTGAAGTCAGGTATTGTGATACCTCCTGCATTGTTCTTTTGACTGAATATTGCCTTGGCTATTCGTGGCCTCTTGTGTTTCCATATAAATTTCACAGTAGATTTTTCAATCTCTTTAATGAATGTCATTGGAATTTTGATGGGAATTGCATTAAACATGTAGATTACTTTTGGGAGTATCGACATTTTTACTATGTTGATTCTACCAATCCATGAGCATGGGAGATCTCTCCACTTTCTATAGTCTTCCTCAATCTCTTTCTTCAGAAGTGTATAGTTTTCCTTGTAGAGGTTTTTCACATCTTTTGTTAGGTTTACACCTAGGTATTTGATTTTTTTTGAGGCTATTCTAAATGGAATTGTTTTCATACATTCTTTTTCAGTTTGCTCATTGTTAGTGTATAGAAATGCTAATGATTTTTCTATGTTGATTTTATATCCTGCTACCTTGCTATAGCTATTGAGTAGAGTTTTTTGGGTCTTTAAGGTATAGGATCATGTCGTCTGCAAATAGGGATATTTTGACAGTTTCTTTACCTATTTGTATTCCTTTTATTCCTTCTTCTTGCCTAATTGCTCTGGCTAGGAATTCCAGTACTATGTTGAATAGGAGTGGAGATAGTGGTCATCCTTGTCTGGTTCCTGATTTTAGAGGGAATGGTTTCAGTTTTTCTCCGTTAAGTATAATGCTGGCTGTAGGTTTGTCATATATAGCTTTTATAATGTTGAGGAACTTTCCTTCTATTCCTAGTTTTCGTAGAGCTTTTATCATGAAATGATGTTGGATCTTATCAAAGGCTTTTTCTGCATCTATTGAGATGATCAAGTGGTTTTTGTCTTTGCTTCTGTTAATGTGGTGTATTACATTTTTGGATTTTCTTATGTTTAACCACCCCTGCATCCCTGGGATGAACCCTACTTGGTCGTGGCGAATAATCTTTTTGATGTGTTGCTGAATTCGGTTTGCCATTATTTTGTTGAGGATTTTTGCATCAATGTTCATTAAGGAGATTGGCCTATAGTTCTCCTTTTTGGAGGTGTCTTTACCTGGTTTTGGGATAAGTGTAATACTGGCTTCATAAAATGTGTTAGGCAGTTTTCCTTCCCTTTCTATTTCATGGAACAGTTTAAGGAGGGTTGGTATCAGTTCTTCTTTAAAGGTCTGATAGAATTCAGCAGAGAATCCATCAGGTCCTGGACTTTTCTTTTTGGGGAGAGTCTTGATTGCTGCTTCAATTTCATTTTGTGTTATAGGTCTATTCAGGTGATTAATTTCCTCTTGGTTCAGTTTTGGATGATCATATGTATCTAGAAATCTGTCCATTTTTTTAAGATTTTCAAATTTATGTGAATATAGGTTCTCAAAGTAGTCTCTGATGATTTCCTGGACTTCCATGGTGTTTGTTGTTATCTCCCCTTTTGCATTCCTAATTCTACTAATTTGGGTTTTTTTCTCTCCTCATTTTAGTCAGGTTTGCCAGGGGTCTATAGATGTTGTTTATTTTTTCAAAGAACCAACTTTTTGTTTCATTAATCTTTGTATGGTTTTTTTGGTTTCTATTTCATTGATTTCAGCTCTTATTTTTATTATTTCTCTCCTTCTATTTGTCTTGGGATTTGCTTGTTCTTGTTTTTCTAGGAGTTTGAGATGTATCATTAGGTCATTGATTTGGGATCTTTCAATCTTTTTAATATATGCACTCATGGCTATAAACTTTCCTCTCAAGACTGCCTTAGCTGTGTGCCATAGGTTCCGGTAGGTTGTGTTTTCATTTTCATTGCCTTCCAGGAACTTTTTAATTTCCTCTTTTATTGCATCGATAATCCATTCTTCATTAAGTAATGAGTTATTTAGTTTCCACCTGTTTGCATGTTTTTGTCTTTACTTTTGTTGTTGAGTTCTACTTTTAATGCATTGTGGTCAGATAGTATGCATGGTATTATTTCTATTTTCTTATATTTGCTGAGGCTTGCTTTGTGCCCTAGGATATGATCTATTTTGGAGAAGGTTCCATGGGCTGCTGAGAAGAATGTATATTGTGTAGAGGTTGGATGAAATGTTCTGTAGACATCTACTAGGTCCACTTGATCTATTGCATATTTTAGATCTTGGATTTCTTTATTGAGTTTTTGTTTGGATGACCTATCTATTGATGATAATGGGATGTTAAAGTCTCCCACAACCACTGTGTTGGCGTTTATATATGCTTTTAGGTCTTTCAGGGTATATTTGCTGAAATGGGGTGCGTTGACATTGGGTGCGTACAGATTGATGATTATTATTTCCTTTTGGTCTATTTCCCCTTTTATTAGTATGGAATGTCCTTCTTTATCTCGTTTGATCAATGTAGGTTTGAAGTCTACTTTGTCAGAGATAAGTATTGCTACTCCTGCTTGTTTTCGGGGGCCATTGGCTTGGTAAATCTTCTTCCAGCCTTTCATCCTAAGCATATGCTTATTTCTGTCGGTGAGATGAGTCTCCTGTAAGCAACAAATTGTTGGATCTTCTTTTTTAATCCATTTTGTCAAACGGTGTCTTTTGATGGGTGAATTAAGTCCATTAACATTAAGTGTTAGTACTGATAGGTATGAGGTGATTCCTGCCATTTAGTTGTCTTAGTTGTTTGAAGGTTTGATTGTGTGTACCTAACTTGATGTTACTCTCTACTGTCTTGCTTTTTCTTATCCTGTCATTTGGTGCTGCCTGCCTTTTCATGGTTAAGTTGGGTGTCACTTTCTGTGTGCAGAATCCCTTGCAGAATCTTTTGTAATGGTGGCTTTGTGGTCACATATTGTTTTAGTTTCTGCTTATCATGGAAGACTTTTATTGCTCCATCTATTTTGAATGATAGCTTTGCTGGGTAGAGTATCCTGGGGTTGAAGTTATTTTCATTCAGTGCCCGGAAGATCTCACCCCACGCTCTTCTTGCTTTTGATGTTTCTGTTGAGAAGTCTGCTGTGATTTTGATGGGTTTACCTTTGTATGTTACTTGTTTTTTCTCTCTTACAGCCTTCAATATTCTTTCCCTAGTTTCTGAACTTGTTGTTTTAATGATGATATGTCGTGGGGTAGTTCTGTTTTGATCTGGTCTGTTTGGTGTCCTGGAGGCCTCTTGCATCTGTATGGGAATATCTTTCTCTAGATTTGGAAAATTTTCCATTATTATTTTGTTGAATATATTACACATTCCCTTCGCTTGCACCTCTTCTCCTTCTTCGATGCCCATGATTATCAAGTTTGGTCTTTTGATGGAGTCATTGAGTTCTTGCATTTTCTTTTCACAGGTCTTGCGTTGTTTAATTAATAGTTCTTCGGTTTTTCCTTTAATTACCATTTCATCTTCAAGTTCTGAGATTCTGTCTTCTGTTTGTTCTATTCTGGTGGATTGGCCTTCCGTTTTGTTTTGCAGTTCTGTTTCGTTCTTTTTTCTGAGGTTTTCCAAATCCTGGAAGTTTTCTTCTTTAATGTTGTCTATTTTTGTCCTGAGTTCATTTATCTGTTTATTCATTGTGTTCTCTCTTTCACTTTGTTGTTTATACAGTGCTTCTATGGTTTCCTTTATTTCTTCTTTTGCTTTTTCAAATTCTCTATTTTTATTGTCTTGGAATTTCTTGAGTGTCTCCTGTACATTTTGATTGACCCTATCCAGTATCATCTCTATAAAATTCTCATTGAGTACTTGTAGTATGTCTTCTTTTAAATTATTCTTGTGGGCTTCATTGGTTCCTTTGGAATAGTTTATCTTCATTTTGTTGGAGTCTGGATCTGAGTTTCTGTTCTCTTCATTCCCCTCTGGTTCCTGTACTAATTTTTTGCTGTGGGGAAACTGGTTTCCCTGTTTTTTCTGTCTTCCCGTCATTGTATTTAGTGTTGTTACTGTCCCTGTACTGTGTGTAATTAAGTATTTTCTAGCTTGTAATAATAACAATGGTAATACTGAGAATGGAAGAGTGAGCTGAGATGGAAAGCAAGAAGTTAAAGAAAAGGGGAAAACAAATATACAGACAAGAGGGAGAAAGCAGAACAAGGTATCAGACAAGAGAGTTTCAAAGGTATAAACAGGGAGTGTTAGTGTACTAATCAACAGTAAGCTGAACAGACATTAGAGAGACAGAGAGAGGATTGAAAATCAAAGATTAAAAAAAATAAAAAATAAGTAAATGAAAGTAATATCTATATATAAAAATGAATTAAAATAAAATGGAAAATAGAAAATTAAAAAAAAAAAAACCAAAAAACTTCCTAGTTTATATGCAATGCAGTTTCAGTCTTAATAATTTGGGTGTCCGTCTCAATCTCCAGTCCTGGAGTTGGTGCCTCAGATGTTGTTCTGTAGTTGTCTCATCAAAGGGGATGCATAAAGTAGAACAAAACTACACACACACACACACACACACTCACACACACACAAAAAGCCCCACCAAGTGTCCCCAGTTCAAATGCAGTACAGTTTCAGTAAGTTTTTCGGCTTGCAGGTGTAATTCGGTTGTTCTCTCATCAAAGGTAGGGAGAAAAAGAAAAAAAAGCATCTGGAGACAGTTCTGAGGGTGGTATCTGCAACTGTGGCTTGCCTGCCTGCTGCTCTCAGCCTGTAGCTGGTGGCGTTATTTATGCAGGTCTCTGGGGTGAGCTAGCACTCACCTGGTCCCACAGGCTTTGTTTGCTCAGAGTTCTCCTGTGCGGGAGCCTCTGCTACAGGCTTTCCCCTTTCCAAGCAGTGGGAAAGGTGACACTGCCCCCGCATTGTCAGGCCTGCATGTTTATTTACAGTTCATGTGGGAGGTGGGTCTTCCTCCTCTCCTCTGAAGTTTTCCTCCCACTGCCACTTTCAGAAGCTTTCCTGCTCCTGCTTACTGGGCGGTGCTACTGCTCCTGCCAGGCCACCATGTTTGTTTACAGTTCACGTGGGAAGTGGGTCTTCCCTCCTCTCACCAGCTTTCCCGCTCCTGGTTGCTGGGTGCGCACCCTGCTCCCGCCAGAGCCTCTCTGGCCCGCATGGCTTGTTTATTTACAGTCCCGGGAAGGATTCCCTTCCCCCAATCTTCAGCGCTCAGTGTGCCCCACCCTCTTTCCAGAGTGTCTTAACTGTTCTTATTGCTTATTACTCAGTTTCTGATTTTTTTCCCAGGTGGAGGTCAGTCTGTCCAGGGGGCTATGCTGCTCTGGCCCAGGCTTGTCTGTGGGGGTACTGCGGTACTGCGAAGCTCACCTGGTCCGCGTCTTCCAAAGCCGTATGGGCACCGGCCACTGGCGGCCCCGGGGGCCCTCCTCGTTTCTCCGTTTAACGTGAAGTGGAGATTCTCTGCGCCGGCTGGAGATGTGGAGGGGTCAAAGTTATGCCCTTTCTCAGTGATTATGCCTGCAAAGTGTGTCTCCAGCATCTCTCCAAGATTTCACTATAGGAGGCTCGCTTTCTGCTTCCTACCTCTAGCCGCCATCTTGGAATCTCCTGAATGTCCTTAATTGACTAATTGTTATTGGTTTTTTCTTTGCTAAGCAAGAGTTTTCTGATTATATATTGGTGACTCATAAGGTTTACTCTAACATAGGTAGCTCATTGCAAATGAGTTAATTGGTGTGAAGATTGTATACTTCAGCTTGGTGTACATGGGCTTCACCATGTTTGGCTGGTATTCTTAGTCAGAACAACTCTGTTGCATGGGAATTTCTGTATCTGTTAGGCTGATTATCACCAAGACAGGGATGTGCAGTTAACTCCCTCCCCTCAAGCAAAGAACCCCATTGTGGATGCTGGCTGTGCTGTGCAGATTCCTCAATCAGGACTGAAGGATTTATTTGCCTGGATGTTGGGAGGTTGTCAGCTGTCACATATCTTTTGGAATTGGCAATACTGAAGAGAGTCATCTTGCCAAAGATCACACCCCTACCTAGGGCAGCTAATACCCAAAGACTGCTTAGTGTAGGAGAACAAAGACTTGGATCTCTGCTCCTAACTGGGGACAGGTATATCCAGCTCCTTGTGAGGTTAGTGGAGGGCTGTGTCAAGACTAAATTTCAGCTTGACCTCTTCTGCACAATTCTGCTGCTTCTTCCCCCTTTCCACAGGTGTTCGAGAACGCTCTCTAAAAATGTCTTATATGCTGTATTAGAATCTATTTCCTGAAAAACATTATCCTTCGACGATTCCTTCAGTTTTGTCCCCAATCCATTCATAAGCTGAAGTACCAACCCCTAATGTGACAGTACTTGGAGATAGAACTTTTAGTATGTAACGGAGGTTAGATGACTTCATAAGGGTAGGATTCTAATCCAATAGGATTGATGTCCTAAAAAGAAGAGAAAGGGAGATTATCTCTCTCTCTCTCTCTCTCTCTCTCTCTGTCTCTCTCTCTTTCTCTCTCTCTCTCTTTCTCTCTCCTCCCTCCCTCCCTCTCTCTCCATCCCCCCTCCCCGACATACACATGTGCACCAAGAAAAGTCCTGAGAGGACACAGTGAGAAAATGGCTGTCTGCAATTCAGGAAGAGAGCTCTCATCAGAACCTGACAGGACTGACATCCTAATCTTGGACTTTTGGTCTCCGAAATTGTGAGAAAATGAATTTCTGCTGTTTAAGCCCCCAGTCTATGGGTTTTTTGTCATGGCAGCCAGAGCTGACATATACACCCTCTGTGTCATTTTGTGTCTTCTTCAAATTTTGGGAACAATTAAATATCCAGGCATAGTACTCCATGTCTTCAGAGTTCTTTTGTTTTGTATTGGGTAACCTATTGAAGTTATGTATATATAAAGTATTTTGATCGTGTTCACCCCCCATCACCCTCTCCTTTTCCTCTCCACCCTCATACTAGTTCCAGTCCCAACAACACTCTTTCCCTTTACATTAATGTCATTTTTTTAGTTTGGATACTGCATAATAGAGAAAATGTGGTATTTGTCTTTTTAAGCCCAGCTTATTTCTAAACATGATGACCTCCTGTTTATAATTATTCTTTATGGCTGTGAAGTACTCTGTTGTGTATATATGCCTAGGCTGTTTCCATAGTTTGGCTATTGTAAATAGTGCTGCAGTAAACACGGGTGTGCAGGTGTCTCTGTTGTATGCTGACTTACATGCCAAAGATTCATGCCAAAGAGTGGTATAACAGGATCATCTGGTAGTTTTATTTTTAGTCTTATTTCCAAATGGCTGCACTAATCTGCATTCCCACCAACAGTGTATAAGGGTTCCTTTTCCTTACACCCTTGCCAGAATTTATTGTTGTCTATTTCTTTTTTTTTTGATGATTGCCATTCTGACAGGGATGAGATGGAATCTCAGTGTTGTTTTGATTTGTATTTCTTTTCCTTTCTTTCTTTCTTTTTTTTTTTTTTTGTGGGACTAGGGTTTGAACTTAGGCTTTACACTTGCAAACCAAGCACTCTACCACCTGAGCCAAGCCTCTGATACATTTTGAAGATTGGGTCTTGCGAACTATTTGCCTAGGTTAGCCTTGAACCTTGATCCTCCTGATCTCAGCCTTCCAGGTAGCCAGGATTATAGGTATGAGCCTCCAGTACCTGGACGATTTGCATTTCTTTTATGGTTAATGATGTTGAACACTTTTTTCATATATTTATTGGCCAGTCACATACTCCTTTAAAAACCGTTCATTTTCCCATTTATTAATTGAATTATTTGTTCTTTTGGTGTTTAGTCTTGTGAACTCTTTATATATTCTAGTTACTAATCCCTTGTCAAAAAAAAAAGACTTTCTACCATCCTATAGGCTGTTTATTTATACTAGTAATTGTTTCCTTTGCTGTGCAGGAGCTTTTTAATTTGGTGCGATCTCATTTGTCAATTCTTGACTGTTATTTTCTGAGCTACTTGCCTATGTTTATACTTTCAAATGTTTTCCCTATGTTATCAAGCAGTAGTTTCAACAGTTCAGGTCTTATATTGAGATCTACTTGTCTATTTTTGTGCCAGGACCATTCCATTTTTATTACTATACATCTGTAGTATAATTTGAAGTCAGGTGTTGTAATATCTCCAACATTGCTCTTTTTTTCTCAGGGTTGCTGTGGTTATTCAGGGTCTTTTGTGCTTCCTGATGAATTTTAGGATTAGGTTTTCTTTTTCTTCACTCTCTTTCCCTTTGTTCTCCTTTTTTCCTTGTTTTATCTTTTTTGATAGTACTGGTGTTTAAACAGAGAGCCTCGTGCTTATTAGGCAGGTGCTCTACCACTTGAGCTATGCCACCAACCTTTTTTTGCTTTTAGTTATTTTTTAGATAAAGTCTTACATATTTGCCCAGGACCAGCCACAGACCACAATCCTCCTACCTATGCCTACCTTATAGCTGGACAGGCCATGGTTATTTATTAAGATGGGGGGGCGGGTCTCACTAACTTTTTGCCTGGGCTGGCCTTGAATTGTAACCCTCCTCATTTCCACCTCATGAGTAGCTGGATTTCAGGTGTGTGCCATCATACCTGGCCCTTTTGGTCAATTTTTCTATTTCTATGAAGAATGCTCCTCCTCTGTGTGTAGTATTCCTTTAACTATTCCACAGTAAGACACGGTGCACATGCATTGCTTTACCTTATGCTTATCTAGGAATGTCTCTATTTCTGCACAATGTTGAGGAATGTCTTTGGTTGGCAGTTATGTTTTTTCAGAGCTTGAACTATATATCATTCCACACTTGCCTGGCCTTTAGAGTTTCTGCTGAGAAGTCTGAGGTGATTCTTACATATTTTCCTTTGGAAGTAAATTGGCATTTTTTTCTCTTTTGACTTTCAATATCTTTTTTTTTTTCTCTAGTCTTGGCATTTTCACTATAATGTGGCATGGAGAGGTTCTTTTCTGACCATGTCCTTTTGGCATTCTATATGCATCTTGTACTTGGATGTCCATATCTTTCTGAAGACTTTGGAAATTTTCTGCTACACTTTAATTATTTAGGGTTTCTGTGTCTTTAGTTTGTATCTACCCCCATGGATTTTTAGGTTAGGTTTGGTCTCTTGATCATGTCAGAGTTTGGGTCATATTTGCTTACTTTTTTATTTATTGGTGAATGTAGTATTTCCTCAGTCTTATCTTTGATCCTTGATATTCTTTCTCCTGCTTGCTCTCCTCTACTGGTGATGCTCCCTATTGTGTTTTTATTTGATTTATTAAGCTTTTCATTTCAGCTTTTCCTTTTTTTGTCATAATCTCAACTTTCTTGCTGAATTTCTCATCCATGTTGATGACTTTCTTGTCAAGGTTTTGAATTTATTTTCTGACGTCATTTTTCTGTTGACTGAATCTTTGAGGTTATTGATCATTTTTAAAAGTAAAATTTTAAATTATTTGTCTGGTATTTCAGAATCTTTAGATTTGTATATTGAGGTATTTTTGAGCTTTTAGAGCTCAAAAACTTTTTTTATATTTGTGTTTATCTCTTGCAATTTGCACATCCATTTGAGTGGAAAACTCTATCACTCAAAGGAGAGAAAGCAGAC
The DNA here is from genome assembly GCF_047511655.1 of Castor canadensis. Taxonomy (NCBI): domain Eukaryota; kingdom Metazoa; phylum Chordata; class Mammalia; order Rodentia; family Castoridae; genus Castor; species Castor canadensis. The sequence goes on along the minus strand of NC_133395.1, from coordinate 102,043,319 downwards.
AGCAGTGACAAAATCAGCAATTCAGAAGTAAACCTGGTATTTAAGTGTAGTGAATAACAATTGGAAACATCAATTACATTCCAAATAAGATTACAGAAGAAAGGAACTAGGGTTGCTGTATGTAAAACTAAGAGTTTAAAGTTTATTAAATGTATGTGATCATGTCTGCAAACAGAGATAGTTTGACTTCTTCCTTTCCTATTTGAATTCCTTTTATTTATTCTTCCTGTCCTACTGCTCTGTCTAGGAATTCCAAGACTGTTTTATAAGAGTGGAAAGAGCAGACATCCTTGTTTGTTCCTAACTTTAGAGGAAATGGTTTCAGTTTTTCCCCATTTGGTATGATATTGACTATAGGGTTGTTGTATATAACCTTTATCGTGATGAGGTACATTCTTTCTATTTCTAGTTTCATCAGAGCCTTTATCGTGAAAGGATGTTGAGTTTTATTTAAGGCTTTCCCTTGCATCTATTTAAATGATCATGTGTTTTTTGTCTTTGCTTCTGTTATTAATATGCTATATTACATTTAATGATTTGTGTATGCTGAACCATCCCTACATCCCTGGGATGAAACTGATTTGATTGTGGTGCCTGATATATTTTTTTTTTTTATGACCTCCTGCACCGTCCTTGGGAAGGGATGTGGACAGGGGTTATTTCCCCTGTCTCATAGAGGATCACACTGTGGTTAGAGGAAGCTAAGCAGACCACCTTTTACCCCACAGCTGCCTCATGTGATTCCTGGTCTCTGCTCATGCTTGAGTCTTTTTTTTTTTTTTTCATTTTTCTTTTATTATTCATATGTGCATACAAGGCTTGGTTCATTTCTCCCCCCTGCCCCCACCCCCTCCCTTACCACCCACTCCACCCCCTCCCGCTGCCCCCCTCAAAACCCAGCAGAAACTATTTTGCCCTTATCTCTAATTTTGTTGTAGAGAGAGTATAAGCAATAATAGGAAGGAACAAGGGGTTTTGCTGGTTGAGATAAGGATAGCTATACAGGGCATTGATTCACATTGATTTCCTGTGCGTGGGTGTTACCTTCTAGGTTAATTCTTTTTGATCTAACCTTTTCTCTAGTTCCTGGTCCCCTTTTCCTATTGGCCTCAGTTGCTTTAAGGTATCTGCTTTAGTTTCTCTGCATTAAGGGCAACAAATGCTAGCTAGTTTTTTATGTGTCTTACCTATCCTCACCCCTCCCTTGTGTGCTCTCGCTTTTATCATGTGCTCATAGTCCAATTCCCTTGTTGTGTTTGCCCTTGATCTAATGTCCACATATGAGGGAGAACATACGATTTTTGGTCTTTTGAGCCAGGCTAACCTCACTCAGAATGATGTTCTCCAATTCCATCCATTTACCAGCGAATGATAACATTTCATTCTTCTTCATGGCTGCATAAAATTCCATTGTGTATAGATACCACATTTTCTTAATCCATTCGTCAGCGCTGGGGCATCTTGGCTGTTTCCATAACTTGGCTATTGTGAATAGTGCCGCAATAAACATGGGTGTGCAAGTGCCTCTGGAGTAACAGTCTTTTGGGTATATCCCCAAGAGTGGTATTGCTGGATCAAATGGTAGATCGATGTCCAGCTTTTTAAGTAGCCTCCAAATTTTTTTCCAGAGTGGTTGTACTAGTCTACATTCCCACCAACAGTGTAAGAGGGTTCCTTTTTCCCCGCATCCTCGCCAACACCTGTTGGTGGTGTTGCTGATGATGGCTAGTCTAACAGGGGTGAGGTGGAATCTTAGTGTGGTTTTAATTTGCATTTCCTTTATTGCTAGAGATGGTGAGCATTTTTTCATGTGTTTTCTGGCCATTTGAATTTCTTCTTTTGAGAAAGTTCTGTTTAGTTCACATGCCCATTTCTTTATTGGTTCATTAGTTTTGGGAGAATTTAGTTTTTTATGTTCCCTGTATATTCTGGTTATCAGACCTTTGTCTGATGTATAATTGGCAAATATTTTCTCCCACTCCGTGGGTGTTCTCTTCAGTTTAGAGACCATTTCTTTTGATGAACAGAAGCTTTTTAGTTTTATGAGGTCCCATTTATCTATGCTATCTCTTAGTTGCTGTGCTGCTGGGGTTTCATTGAGAAAGTTCTTATCTATACCTACTAACTCCAGAGTAGTTCCTACTCTTTCTTGTATCAACTTAAGAGTTTGGGGTCTGATATTAAGATCCTTGATCCATTTTGAGTTAATCTTGGTATAGGGTGATATACATGGATCTAGTTTCAGTTTTTTGCAGACTGCTAACCAGTTTTCCCAGCAGGTTTTGTTGAAGAGGCTGCTATTTCTCCATCGTATATTTTTAGCTCCTTTGTCAAAGATAAGTTGCTCATAGTTGTGTGGCTTCATATCTGGATCCTCTATTCTGTTCCACTGGTCTTCATGTCTGTTTTTGTACCAGTACCATGCTGTTTTTATTGTTATTGCTTTGTAATATAGTTTGAAGTCAGGTATTGTGATACCTCCTGCATTGTTCTTTTGACTGAATATTGCCTTGGCTATTCGTGGCCTATTGTGTTTCCATATAAATTTCACAGTAGATTTTTCAATCTCTTTAATGAATGTCATTGGAATTTTGATGGGAATTGCATTAAACATGTAGATTACTTTGGGGAGTATCAACATTTTTACTATGTTGATTCTACCAATCCATGAGCATGGGAGATCTCTCCACTTTCTATAGCCTTCCTCAATCTCTTTCTTCAGAAGTGTATAGTTTTCCTTGTAGAGGTTTTTCACATCTTTTGTTAGGTTTACACCTAGGTATTTGATTTTTTTTGAGGCTATTGTAAATGGAATTGTTTTCATACATTCTTTTTCAGTTTGCTCATTGTTAGTGTATAGAAATGCTAATGATTTTTCTATGTTTATTTTATATCCTGCTACTTTGCTATAGCTATTGATGATGTCTAGAAGCTTCGGAGTAGAGTTTTTTGGGTCTTTAAGGTATAGGATCATGTCGTCTGCAAATAGGGATATTTTGACAGTTTCTTTACCTATTTGTATTCCTTTTATTCCTTCTTCTTGCCTAATTGCTCTGGCTAGGAATTCCAGTACTATGTTGAATAGGAGTGGAGATAGTGGGCATCCTTGTCTGGTTCCTGATTTTAGAGAGAATGGTTTTAATTTTTCTCCGTTAAGTATAATGCTGGCTGTAGGTTTGTCATATATAGCTTTTATAATGTTGAGGAACTTTCCTTCTATTCCTAGTTTTCTTAGAGATTTTATCATGAAATGATGTTGGATCTTATCAAAGGCTTTTTCTGCACCTATTGAGATGATCAAGTGGTTTTTGTCTTTGCTTCTGTTAATGTGGTTTATTACGTTTATTGATTTTCGTATGTTGAACCACCCCTGCATCCCTGGGATGAAGCCTACCTGGTCGTGGTGAATAATCTTTTTGATGTGTTGCTGAATTCAATTTGCCATTATTTTGTTGAGGATTTTTGCATCAATGTTCATTAAGGAGATTGGCCTATAGTTCTCCTTTTTGGAGGTGTCTTTGCCTGGTTTTGGGATAAGTGTAATACTGGCTTCAGAAAATGAGTTTGGCAGTTTTCCTTCCCTTTCTATTTCATGGAACAGTTTAAGGAGGGTTGGTATCAGTTCTTCTTTAAAGGTCTGATATTATTCAGCAGAGAATCCATCAGGTCCTGGCCTTTTCTTTTTGGGGAGACTCTTGATTGCTGCTTCAATTTCCTTTTGTGTTATAGGTCTATTCAGGTGATTAATTTCCTCTTGGTTCAGTTTTGGATGATCATATGTATCTAGAAATCTGTCCATTTCTTTTAGATTTTCAAATTTATTTGAATATAGGTCCTCAAAGTAGTCTCTGATGATTTCCTGGACTTCCATGGTGTTTGTTGTTATCTCCCCTTTTGCATTCCTAATTCTACTAATTTGGGTTTTTTCTCTCCTCATTTTAGTCAGGTTTGCCAGGGGTCTATCGATCTTGTTTATTTTTTCAAAGAACCAACTTTTTGTTTCATTAATTCTTTGTATGATTTTTTGGTTTCTATTTCGTTGATTTCAGCTCTTATTTTTATTATTTCTCTCCTATTTGTTTTGGGATTTGCTTGTTCTTGTTTTTCTAGGAGTTTGAGATGTATCATTAGGTCATTGATTTGGGATCTTTCAATCTTTTTAATATATGCACTCATGGCTATAAACTTTCCTCTCAAGACTGCCTTAGCTGTGTGCCATAGGTTCCGGTAGGTTGTGTTTTCATTTTCATTGCCTTCCAGGAACATTTTAATTTCCTCTTTTATTTCATCGATGATCCATTCTTCATTAAGTAATGAGTTATTTAGTTTCCAGCTGTTTGCATGTTTTTTGTCTTTACTTTTGTTGTTGAGTTCTACTTTTAATGCATTGTGGTCAGATAGTATGCATGGTATTATTTCTATTTTCTTATATTTGCTGAGGCTTGCTTTGTGCCCTAGGATATGATCTATTTTGGAGAAGGTTCCATGGGCTGCTGAGAAGAATGTATATTGTGTAGAGGTTGGATGAAATGTTCTGTAGACATCTACTAGGTCCACTTGATCTATTGCATATTTTAGATCTTGGATTTCTTTATTGAGTTTTTGTTTGGATGACCTATCTATTGATGATAATGGAGTGTTAAAGTCTCCCACAACCACTGTGTTGGCGTTTATATATGCTTTTAGGTCTTTCAGGGTATGTTTGATGAAATTGGGTGCGTTTACATTGGGTGCATACAGATTGATGATTATTATTTCCTTTTGGTCTATTTCCCCTTTTATTAGTATGGAATGTCCTTCTTTATCTCGTTTGATCAATGTAGGTTTGAAGTCTACTTTGTCAGAAATAAGTATTGCTACTCCTGCTTGTTTTCGGGGGCCATTGGCTTGGTAAATCTTCTTCCAGCCTTTCATCCTAAGCATATGCTTATTTCTGTCGGTGAGATGAGTCTCCTGTAAGCAACAAATTGTTGGATCTTCTTTTTTAATCCATTTTGTCAAACGGTGTCTTTTGATGGGTGAATTAAGTCCATTAACATTAAGTGTTAGTACTGATAGGTATGTGGTGATTCCTGCCATTTAGTTATCTTAGTTGTTTGAAGGTTTGATTGTGTGTATCTAACTTGATGTTACTCTCTACTGTCTTGCTTTTTCTTATCCTGTGGTTTGGTGCTGCCTGCCTTTTCATGGGGTGCCTGATATTTTTGATACGTTGTTGAATTCAGTTTGCAAGTATTGAGAATTTTTGCATCTAGGTTCATTAAAGAGAACCTATAATTCTCTCTCTTTCTCTCTTGCTCTCTTTTTTTTTTTTTTGTGTGTGTGTGTGTCTTTGTCCAGTTTGGGGATGAGTGTAATACTGGCTTCATAGAATGATTTTTGCAGTGTTCCTTCCCTTTCTATTTATTGGAGAAGTTTGAGGAGTGTTATTAGTTCTTTAAAGTCTGGTAAAATTCAGCAATGAATCTGTCAGGTCCAGACTTTTCTTTTTTGGAAGATTCAATTATTGCTTCAATTTCATTGCTTGTTATAGATCTATTTAGGTGATTTATCTCCTCTTGGTTCAATTTTGGTTGGTCATATATGTCTAGAAATGTATCCATTTCTTCTAGATTTTCTAATTTGTTTGAGTATAAGTTTTCAAAGTAATCCCTAATGATTCCTTGGATTTTGTTGGTGTTTGTTGTAATCTCCCCCTTTTCATTTCTGATTTTGTTAATTTGGGTCTTTTTTCCTTCTCATTTTAATCAGGCTTAAAAGAAGGTGGTGTGGGGAAAGGAAAAAAACAGGAAGATAGGGAAAAGGGGGAAAATATATATAGGATGAAGTTATAAGAACTAACATTGTGAGAAAGCACAGTATAATTATTGCAGAAAAAGGCAAAACAGTCAAGGGAAATAGTCGTAATTTAAAAAGAGAAAGAACAAGAAGCCTGTATTTCTTTATTTCTTCCTTGCTGAGGAGGAGGAAATCCACATGGGCTCCCTCAGGGCAGTGAATTTGTTCCTCCTCTTTGGTCCTCAGAGTTCTGTCTGTGGCTCCCCAGTTTGTTGTTACTTGTTCCCTCTCAGCAGGGGCTTTTCTACAATTCCCCTTTCGGTACAGCCTGGCCATCTTTGTCAGCTAAGGCTTTGAGTGGCTCTAGGGTCTACCAGTGTTTCTGGGGAGGGGCAGCAGGATAGGGCAGTGTCAGGTGCACAGCATGCTCTGGGGGTCAGGGCAGGTAAAGGCATGTGAGAGTAGCTCTGGTGGGTTGAGACAATTCAGAGCATGTAAATTGTGCTCTCCACGCAAATACATGGGGCAGTGCCTCTAGGCACAACGTTGTTCAGTGTGTGCTCTGTGAAATTTGCACACTCTACCCACATACTTCAGGTACCCGGTTCCTCAGGCAGGTACTTCAGATGTGGAGTGGAACTGGAGCATGGCTTGCTGTCTCCAATCACGAATATAGGGCAATTACTTTAAGCAGAGTGGGTCAGTGCATACCCTGTAAAGTTTGCACTCTCCTCCTGATTACACAGGGTACACGAAGGATCAGGAAATGGTGTAGCTGGGTCTACCCAAGCAAGCTTTGCAATCTCCACCCAAGTGCACCAGGTGGGTACTCCAGTTGCAGAATGGCACCAGGCCTGCATCTTGTACTGTCCATACTAGTAGCTTTGTGTCTGTGGGTCTGAGCTTAATTCTCTACCAATTTGTTGATTTTCTGTGTGGTCATTGGCTTAGCTCATGGAGTTGGGGAAGCCTTTGAAGGTTGGAGATATAAAATAACAGGGTCTTCCTCTCTTCTCAGCTGGGAGGCTTGTCTTTTAAGACCTCTTCTAAGTAGACTCCCTTCCACAGTACTGGTGAATTGTCAGTAGCTGCAGGGAACCCCATTTTGTGGCATTTGCTTGTTGTGTGGAATGCAGATCTTCCATCTTAAACTTTATTTATGCAGAGCGCTAGTTTGTGTGCCTGTGAGATCTCCTAAAAAGAGCTTTCCGCTTCTCTTTTTGCTTGCTACCCCACTGTGGGGGATTCTTCCCCTTCCCTACCATTTTGCTTAGCACTTTCTGTTAAGGTCCTTTGTGTCTTTTATAACTCTAAACTTCAGTATTTCTGGGTATCCCCTTGCATCTAACTGTCTGCTCTTTACTGATACCCTCCCTTGCCTTACTGAGTCACCCACCTCTCCTTCTAGGCATATGCCTAAGGTTCTATTTCAGATTTGTGGAGATGCAGAAAAGTGGAGGTTGTCTCTAATTCACCATCTTATCTGTTCCCATATAATGTTTGTTACAGCTTTATGATGAATTGACATTCTTATCATTATTTTCCTTCTTTGTCACGAAGTATCATTGATCTGATATTAACAGAGTCATTTCAACCTTCTCAAGCTTACTCTTTTCATGGTAAATAATTTTCAATCTAGTCAATGCCTGCATGTCTTGTAGAGGGCACATGGATGGGTCATACTTTTTAAATTTATTTGAAATTTTTCCCTTTAAATTTGGAAAATTAACTACTGATATAACACTATAAGTCTACTTAATTTTTATTTATCTGCTTTGTTAGTTCTTATATACTCATGTGAATTATTGAACATTATTATTAAGTTATAACTACTTGAATTTCATTTTATTAGTTGTTCTAGGGATTAGACTAAATATCTTTAACTTGCTGCCATCAATTTAGGATTGCTATTGTACCAGTTTATGTAAAATGTTAGAAGTCTGAAATTATTTATGTCCATTTACCCCTCCCCCTTCATTCTTGGTGTAGTTTTCACACATATCACACCAATTTATGTAAAAAACCCAAAATATATACTTTTTGCTTTAAACCAGCAGGTGTATTAAAAGTTATTAAGGATTATTTTTATAGTTACTCGCATATTTACTATTTCTAAGTGCTCTTCCTTTTTTTTTTGCAACTTTATATTTCTGTTGGGTGTAATTTCATGTAGTCTAAATGAATGGTATTTTTAGCATTTATTGTAGGTCTGCAGGTGAGACATACTTTTTTTTTAATCTGGAAGTATCTCTGTTATGTTCATTCATTTTTTTTGGCAGCATAAGGATTTTAACTCGGCCTCATGCAGGCACTCTCACCACTTGAGCCACTCTGCCAGTCCTTATATTCATTTTTAAAGAATATTTTTGCTTCACATAGGAATATTGGATGGCAATTTATGCTTTCTTTTAGCTCTAGAGGCTTTCATTTTACTTTTTTGGCTTCAGTTGTTTCTTTTTTTTTTCTTCTTTCACTAACAATATTTTATTATTTAGTTAGCACATTTAAACACACTTTATTCAACAGAAATCAAATCTATTTTAAACATACTGAAGTCCCATCTAACAATTCTTTCTTTCTTTTTTTAAATTATTCATATGTGCATACAATGCTTGGGTCATTTCTCCCCCCTGCCCCCACCCCCACCTTTACCACCCACACTGCCCTCTTCCTCTCCCCCCCACCCCCTTGATACCCGGACAAAACTATTTTGCCCTTATCTCTAATTTTGTTGAAGAGAGAGTATAAGCAATAATAGGAAGGAACAAGGGTTTTTGCTAGCTGAGATAAGGATAGCTATACAGGGAGTTGACTCACATTGATTTCCTGTGCATGTGTGTTACCTTCTAGGTTAGTTCTTCTTGATCTAACCTTTTCTCTAATTCCTGGTCCCTTTCTCCTATTGGCCTCAGTTGCTTTTAAGGTATCTGCTTTAGTTTCTCTGCATTGAGGGCAACAAATGCTAGCTAATTTTTTAGGTGTCTTACCTATCCTCATATCTCCCTTGTATGCTCTCGCTTTTATCTTGTGATCAAAGTTCAATTCCCTTGTTGTGTTTGCCCTTGATCTAATGTCCACATATGAGGGAGAACATACGATTTTTGGTCTTTTGGGCCAGGCTAACCTCACTCAGAATGATGTTCTCCAATTCCATCCATTTACCAGCGAATGATGACCTTTCATTCTTCTTCGTGGCTGCATAAAATTCCATTGTGTATAGATACCACATTTTCTTGATCCATTCGTCAGTAGTGGGGCATCTTGGCTGTTTCCATAACTTGGCTATTGTGAATAGTGCTGCAGTAAACATGGGTGTGCAGGTGCCTGTGGAGTAACCTGTGTCACATTCTTTTGGGTATATCCCAAGAGTGGTATTGCTGGATCAAATGGTAGATCAATGTGTAGCTTTTTAAGACTTCAGTTGTTTCTGATAAAAAGGCAGTCACTTTCTCTGACTGGTTTTCAGATTTTTCATTTTTTTAAGAATTAATATTTTGACCATGATATACCCTGATTTGTTTTTTTGTTTTGTTTTGCTGGCATATATTCCATATAAACCATGTTAAACTTCTTAAATCCATATACCTATGTATTTTACAAATTTGGAACAATTTTGGCCTTTGTTTCTTCTTTATTCTGCTTTACTTCTGATTTATTCTTTTTATCTTCTCCTCTCCTCTGGGGCTCCATCTACTAGAAACTTTGTATTTGGCTCATAGTCTCAAAGCTTAATTTTTAAATGTACCTTATTATAATATTAAAATGTTGACATTTAAATCTGTATGCAATTCTTTTTTATTTTCTTTCCACGAGTTTTCAAGTCTTATAAACTGAGTGAATATGATATTTATTTTACGTATATTGTAATTCTTTTAAAGGTATTGCTTGTCTTTGTGTAATTTTATTAAAGGGATTTCCTGTTGGTCTTTCCTTTGGATATTTTCTATGTGATTATAAAAGTTTGAGTTCTCTTGGGAATCTTCATGTGTGGGCAGATGCATTATCAAAAGCATTACTGGGAGATTAAACAGGTGTGATGTGGAGCCAGTAGTTATTTAGACAATACTCTTGCTGTGTAAGGCATTCATTCAATCCAGGTAAAAGGTACCATAGGCCACAGAAAGTTCTACTCTTTTTTTCGAAAGTTAGAATATTTGATAGTTATATCATCTCAAAAGACAAAGCTTTCTTATTTCAATGTAATATTTTTCTTCTCATTTAAGGATAATGTACTGGTTGCAGCATGTACTGGTTACAGTACAGTTTAGTTTATGGTGCTATTACTGTAGAAAGTGACCACAGAGAAAGATTGACTTTTGGAACTGAAAGCTCTTGTCATATTATCTCACTCAGTCTATTGACATTTATTTAAAGCAAAATCCATTCATTATCTTTCTTTAAAGTGATTTTCTGAGGATGTAACATTTATTTTCAGTTGGCTTTATTTTTACATATGCAGTATTCTGGAAAACAGTTAATATTACTACACATCAGCAAGAAAAGTTGTATGTGCAAAGTGTCAAGAAATTGGTGCTACAAGGTATGCTCTGCAAATTTGGAACAAGCCTTTCTCCCCACAGTCAGGCAGAGTCCTACTTCCTTTATGATCCCAGACCCTAAACAGAGACCTACCACATAGAGAGGGAAAGGAAGAAGCAGCTAAGGATTATTCCCCTTGGGATCAATGCTAAAATGATGGAGAAACTGGGTGAAGAAGGAAAGAATCACATAGTTAAGACTATATCTCCTACCTGGTTCCTTTTTAATATTTAGGAATGTGAGGAGCTCAATTTGGTCAGGTAAGAAACAGGTGATAACACATGAATTTAATAGGTAATACCTTCAGGGCAACTTCTTTCATCAAGTGATTTATATTTAGTGCCTTTAAAGTATTACATGTTATTGATTACTTTTATTATACATGCATATTAGAATAGTATGTTTTAAATGACTGATTATAGTTTTATCCAGATTTACATTTTAAAAAAATCATTTCTGAGCACAATTTGATTCATATTTTTAGACCATGAGTTTGGATCTTTTAGTTCTTACAACTCCTGTTATGTTGAGTATTTGAGAATGAACTGTGTTGTCTTTTGCTCTGTCCTCACTAAAACTGAAAGGACCACTAGCTAACCCTTATTTTCTGATAAAGGACTTGACAGCTTAACTAGCTTCCACTCTAAATGGTAGCAGAGACTGCTTATGACAACTAAAAATATTGCTAGATGACATCCAAATATTGCTAGATGTCTTCTGGAGGAAACATGTCTCCAGGTGAGAACAACTGCTGTAAGGCTTAGCAAGTCTCAGATAGAAAACATTTTGAGTTATAACCATCTTTCACAATAGAACAAGTATTTTAAAATTCAAAAGTAAGTAATAGTAAGTAAGTAATCATTCTTTTGAGTAAGAGAACATAGCACATTAAAAATTCTGATGTCAATTTTATTAGGTTCCTTGTTGAAACAAAGAATCTACCATTTAAAGTAAACAGAGCAAAAGTATCTTTCACCTGCCTGTACGCATATGCTTGTATTTTGGTTTGGCAAACACTACTGTTATTCCTTCTAAAAAGTTTTGTACCTTTCACTTAGAATATTTACCCTTCAGTTCAATTCAGTCCTGTACTATAAAGCCAAGAACTATTGCCAGAAGAACATTGCCAGTTTGGTAGCATTCCAAAAGCCCTTTCTAGTTCTAATGAAATTGTGCACAACCTTTTAAGAGGGTAATAAGTTGCATAGAGTTATCCCAAGAAAAGAACTTTGTCATACAGAACTTAAAACATAGAAGAGACATTTACAATGTACAGAAGTCCATGGCAGTGGGAGGTGTAAATAATGGATAGGGGAGAGAGTGGACTTTATGTCACCAGTACTTCTTAGTATTTGATGAGGCTTCAATTTCTGCATCAATACACGTAAATAAAACTGCTCATTCAAAATCAGCAGGAGGAGTTCATCTCCGGGAGTTCCAGTATTCTATTTCTCTAGCTCCATAGAATTTTTAGTGACATCCTGTGATCATTAGCAATCTTCCATGACCAAGGAGTTAGAACCTCTTTTCAGATTCCTGTTTATCCCTTAGAGGTAATGTCTGATAAGTGGTGTAAAGTGTCACTTGCCATTGAAGCCCTTGTGTTAAGGCAAAACCAAAGGATTGAGAAAGAATTGGAGATAGGAGGGTCTTGCTGACCATCTTAGGTATGAGGGAGTATCATAAAGACCTACAAGATTTAGTATGAAAGATATCCAGAAGAACAAAGAGAAGTTGTAAAATTTGTGCAGAATGGAGGAAGGCAGACAGATAATATCTAAAGAATTCATGTTTATTTGAGGCCAGTTCCACATGTAAACACATTTGTGTTAAACCAGGCCTTAAAGCTGCTATTGCAATTATGAACATTGAAGAGAGTGAAAAGCAAATGTGAAAGGAATCGTGAGGATCTTGCAGACTGGATGTACAGAGGCAAAGTCTCCAGCAAAGAGAAAATATGGAGTATTACTAAAATTTCCATACATCTCAGGAACAGTGGTCTCTTGGGTGCCAATAACTGAGATACTCCTTTTGTTGCCTTTCTATCAAAATGCAAGTGCCGTCATAAATATACTAACTGTGGATAACATGTATTGAGTTCTTACCATATGCCAGAGAATGACTGAATTCTACAATACTCTGAAGCAGGTACTTTTATTACCTTCATTTTACAGATGAGGAAATTGACACTTAGAGATGTTAAGTAATTTCCCAAGGTCACACAAGGATTTTCACCAGAGACAAACTAAAGTGCTTAGGCATCCATGCACCCTGAAGCACAGTGCTCTGGCAGAAGTGAATTCTTCATCCAAGTGAGGGACCAAAGCAAGGAACCAAATCACTGCATTAACCTGCACGTGGTGCTTAGTATACCACCTAACTCTCTGTGCATGGTAAGTTTTATTCCTATAAAATGTTCAGTACATATTTTTAGTGCCTCCAGCAGTTAAGGCACTGGATATATAGGAACTGGAGACAAAACAGAGTCATAAAGAAGCTTACACTTGGATCAGGAAGGAGAAAATACAGAAAAGTAGATAGGAGATTTTACTTCTGTTAGGAAGTCCATAATAAGGAAAGAAGAGCTCTGGCCAACAATGTATGTGTTGAGGCAGGAAGTAACATCCCAGAGGAAGTAACACTTAACCCAAATAAGAGAAATGCTCTTCTAGACTGTTTGAACTTGAAGATTATCAGCTAGTAAAAGTCTGCCAGAGATGAGACATCTTTAGCTCAGCTTTGAGAGCTGTTGAAGTTAGAAGATAGAGAATCATTGACTTTTGAAACACACTTTCTTTTTTAATTTCAAGAAATTACTCTCATCAGAGTAGAAAAATGCCCTGGATTGAGCATTAGTTTTAGGAAAGCCATGTAGAAATATTTTAAAGAAAACTACCACCATAACTGAAGATTTATTTTGGGTGTGAAGCAAAATAAATATTTAAAATAAATAAGCAAGGTAAGGTTTATTTCTAAAGAAGAGGGAAAAAACCATGAGATTAACTTGAACATTATGTTCTTGCCAAGGCTCTTGCCCATATGAACAAGACCCATTGTGGGTGCTTTTAAAACTAGGATCCGGATAAGTAGCAGAAGAAATTTAGGCAGAGCTAGGGTTGGAGTATAAGGACTATGGGGAAGTCAGAGACAGAGCAGATTGGAAGTCAAGGAGGTTGAAGTGAATGGCAGGTTCATTGTACTTTCTTGAGTCTTGCAAATATAAACATTTGATTGACCAAAAGTGCTCAAATCATTGTATTTCAGCATCCCCATTCTTCTGAAAATCTGTGATTTCAAAATTCTCTTACAAGTTATAAAATCTGAACAACTCTTAAGTAATTTAAACAAGAAAATTGGATTTGATAGGTTTAGAAATGCTTTGGGTAAAAAGTCCTTAAGAAAGAATCAAGTGTCGTTCTGGAAATAAGTAGTTCTCCAAGTGTGGTCCATGAGTTAGAGCTTCAGTATCACCTTGGAACATGTATTATTTAGAAATTCTCCTCCCCACTCCAACTTACTGAATCAGAAATATTGGAGTAGATTCCAAGATGGCGGCTAGAGGAAGGAAGCAGAAAGCGAGCCTCCTATAGTGAAATCTTGGAGAGATGCTGGAGACACACTTTGCAGGCAAAATCACTGAGAAGAGGCAAAACTTTGACCCCTCCACACCTCCAGCCGGTGCAGAAAATCTCCACTTCACGTTAAATGGAGAAACAAGGAGGGCCCCCAGGCCACCAGTCACCTGCGCCCAGACAGCTTGGGAAGACGCAGACAAGGTGAGCTTCGCGGTACCACAGTTCTCCCACAGATAAGCCTGGGCCAGAGCAGCATAACCCCCTGGACAGACTGACCTCCACCCAGGAAAAAAAGAGAAACTGACTAATAGGCAATAAGAACAATAAAGCATGCGGGAAAGAAGGTGGGGTGCACTGAGCGCCAAAGATTGGGGAAAGGGAATCATTCCTGGGACTGTAAATAAACAAGCCAGGCGGAAACCACCCAGGATATAGAAAACCTCAGAAAAAAGAACGAAACAGAACTGCAAAACAAAAAGGAAGGCCAATCCAGCAGAATAGAACAAACAGAAGACAGAATCTCAAAACTTGAAGATGAAATGGTAATTAAAGGAAAAACCAAAGAACTATTAAACAACTCAAGACCTGTGAAAAGAAAATGCAAGAACTCACTGACTCCATCAAAAAACCAAACTTGATAATCATGGGCATCGAAGAAGGAGAAGAGGTGCAAGCGAAGGGAATGCGTAATATATTCAACAAAATAATAACAGAAAATTTCCCACATCTAGAGAAAGATATTCCCATATAGATGCAAGAGGCCTCCAGGACACCAAACAGACCAGATCAAAATAGAACTACCCCACGACATATCATCATTAAAACAACAAGTTCAGAAACTAGGGAAAGAATATTGAAGGTGTAAGAGAGAAAAAACAAGTAACATACAAAGGTAAACCCATCAAAATCACAGCAGACTTCTCAACAGAAACATCAAAAGCAAGAAGAGCATGGAGTGAGATCTTCCGGGCACTGAATGAAAATAACTTCAACCCCAGGATACTCTACCCAGCAAAGCTATCATTCAAAATAGATGGAGCAATAAAAGTCTTCCATGATAAGCAGAAACTAAAACAATATGACCACAAAGCCAACACTACAAAAGATTCTTCAAGGGATTCTGCACACAGAAAGTGACACCCAACTTAACCAAGAAAAGACAGGCAGCACCAAACCACAGGAAAGGAAAAAGCAAGACAGTAAAGAGTAACCTCAACTTAGGTACACATAATCAAACCTTCAAACAACTAAGACAACTAAATGACAGGAGTCACCACATACCTATCAGTACTAACGCTTAATGTTAACCGACTTAATTCACCCATCAAAAAGCGCTGCTTGCCGAAATGGATTAAAAAGGAAGAACCAACAATTTGTTGCTTACAGGAGACCCATCTCACCGACAGAAATAAGCATAGCTTTAGGATGAAAGGCTGGAAGAGGATGTACCAAGCCTATGACCCCCAAAAACAGGCAGGAGTAGCAATACTTATCTCTGACAAAGTAGACTTCAAACCTACATTGACCAAACGAGATAAAGAAGGACATTCCATACTAATAAAAGGGGAAATATAACAAAAGGAAATAATAATCATCAACCTGTATGCACCCAATGTCAACGCACCCCATTTCAGCAAACATACCCTGAAGGACCTAAAAGCATATATTAACACCAACACAGTGGTTGTGGGAGACTTTAACACTCCATTATCATCAATAGATAGGTCATCCAAACAAAAAAAATCAATAAAGAAATCCAAGATCTAAAATACACCATAGATCAAATGGGCCTACTTGATGTGTACAGAACATTTCATCCAACTTCTACACAATATACATTCTTCTCAGCAGCCCATGGAACCTTCTCCAAAATAGATCATATCCTAGGGCACAAAGCAAGTCTCAGCAATATAAGAAAATAGAAATTATACACTGCATACTATCTGATCACAATGCAGTGAAAGTAGAACTCAACAACAGAAGTAAAGACAAAAAACATGCAAACAGCTGGAAACTAAACTCATTACTTAATGAACAATGGATGATCGATGAAACAAAAGAGGAAATTAAAAAGTTCCTGGAAGTCAATGAAAATGAAAACACCACCTACCGGAACCTATGGCACACAGCTAAGGCAGACCTGAGAAGAAAGTTTATAGCCATGAGTGCATCTATTAAAAAGACTGAAAGATCCCAAATCAATGACCTAATGATACACCTCATACTCCTAGAAAAACAATAACAAGCAAATCCCAAAACAAATAGAAGGAGAGAAATAATAAAAATAAGAGCCGAAATCAACGAAATAGAAACCAAAAAATCATACAAAGAATTAATGAAACAAAAAGTTGGTTCTTTGAAAAAATAAACAACATCGATAGACCCCTGGCAAACTTGACTAAAATGAGGAGAGAAAACCCCCAAATTAGTAGAATCAGGAATGCAAAAGGGGAGATGGAGATAACAACAAACACCATGGAAGTCCAGGAAATCATCAGAGACTACTTTGAGAACCTATATTCAAATAAATTTGAAAATCTTAAAAAAATGGACAGATTTCTAGATACATATGATCATCCAAAACTGAACCAAGAGGAAATTAATCACCTGAATAGACCTATAACACAAAATGAAATTGAAGCAGCAATCAAGAGTCTCCCCAAAAAGGAAAGTCCAGGACTGATGGATTCTTTGCTGAATTCTATCAGACCTTTAAAGAAGAACTGATACCAAACCTCCTTAAACTGTTCCACGAAATAGAAAGGGAAGGAAAACTGCCAACACATTTATGAAG
Organism: Castor canadensis; assembly: GCF_047511655.1. Lineage (NCBI taxonomy): Eukaryota > Metazoa > Chordata > Mammalia > Rodentia > Castoridae > Castor > Castor canadensis. The sequence goes on along the minus strand of NC_133395.1, from coordinate 102,026,633 downwards.
CCAGTATTACACTTATCCCCAAACCAGGCAAAGATACCTCCAAAAAGGAGAACTATAGGCCAATCCCCTTAATGAACATTGGTGCAAAAATCCTCAACAAAATAATGGCAAACTGAATTCAACAACACATCAAAAAGATTATTCACCACACCAAGTAGGCTTCATCCCAGGGATGCAGGGGTGGTTAAACATAAGAAAATCCATAAACGTAATAAACCACATTAACAGAAGCAAAGACAAAAACCACTTGATCATCTCAATAGGTGCAGAAAAAGCCTTTGATAAGATCCAACACCATTTCATGATAAAAGCTCTAAGAAAACTAGGAATAGAAGGAAAGAACCTCAACATTATAAAAGTTATATATGACAAACCTACAGCCAGCATTATACTTTATGGAGAAAAATTGAAACCATTCCCTCTAAAATCAGGAACCAGACAAGGATGACCACTACCTCCACTCCTATTCAACATAGCACTGGAATTCCTAGCCAGAGTAATTAGGCAAGAAGAAGGAATAAAAGGAATACAAATAGGTAAAGAAACTGTCAAAATATCCCTATTTGCAGACGACATGATCCTATACCTTAAAGACCCAAAAAATTCAACTCAGAAGCTCCTAGACATCATCAATAGCTACAGCAAGGTAGCAGGATATAAAATCAACATAGAAAAATCATTGGCATTTCTATACACTAACAATGAGCAAACTGAAAAAGAATGTATGAAAACAATTCCATTTACGATAGCCTCAAAAAACATCAAATACCTAGGTGTAAACCTAACAAAAGATGTGAATGACCTCTACAAGGAAAACTATAAACTTCTGTAGAAGGATTGAGGAAGACTATAGAAAGTGGAGAGATTTCCCAGGCTCATGGATTGGTAGAATCAACATAGTAAAAATGTCGATACCCCCAAAAGTAATCTACATGTTTAATGCAATTCCCATCAAAATTCCAATGACATAAATTAAAGAGATTGAAAAATCTACTGTGAAATTTATATGGAAACACAAGAGGCCACGAATAGCCAAGGCAATACTCAGTCAAAAGAACAATGCTGGAGGTACCACAATACCTGACTTCAAACTATATTACAAAGCAATAATGGTAAAAACAGCATGGTACTGGCACAAAAACAGACATGAAAACCAGTGGAACAGAATAGAGGACTGAGATATGTAGCCTCACAACTGTAACGAACTTGTCTTTGACAAAGGAGCTAAAAATATACGATGAAGAAATAGCAGCCTCTTCAACAAAACCTGCTGGGAAAATTGGTTAGCAGTCTGCAAAAAACTGAAACTAGATCCATGTATATCACCCTATACCAATATTAACTCAGAAAGGATCAAGGATCTTAATATCAGACCACAAACTCTAAAGTTGATACAGGAAAGAGTAGGAACTACTCTGGAGTTAGTAGGTATAGGTAAGAACTTTCTCAACGAAACCTCAGTAGCACAGCAACTAAGAGATAGCATAGATAAATGGGACCTCATAAAACTGAAAAGCTTCTGTTCCTCAAAAGAAGTGGTCTCTAAACTGAAGAGAACACCCACAGAGTGGGAGAAAATATTTGCCAGCTACACATCAGACAAAGGACTGATAACCAGAATATACAGGGAACTTAAAAAACTAAGTTCTCCCAAAACTAATGAACCAATAAAGAAATGGGCAAGTGAACTAAACAGAAGTTTCTCAAAAGAAGAAATTCAAATGGCCAAAAAACACATTAAAAAATGTCACCATCTCTAGCAATAAAGGCAATGCAAGTTAAAACCTCACTAAGATTCCACCTCACCCCTGTTAGAATAGCCATCATCAGCAACACCACTAACAACAGGTGTTGGCGAGGATGCGGAGAAAAAGGAACCCTCCACACTGTTGGTGGGAATGTAAACTAGTACAACCACTCTGGAAAAAAATTTGGAGGCTACTTAAAACACTAAACATTGATCTACCATTTGATCCAGCAATACCACTCTTGGGGATATACCCAAAAGACTGTGACACAGGTTACTCCAGAGGCACCTGCACACCCATGTTTATTGCGGCACTATTCACAATAGCCAAGTTATGGAAACAGCCAAGAAGCCCCACCACTGACGAATGGATTAAGAAAATGTGGTATCTATACACAATGGAATTTTATGAAGCCATGAAGAAGAATGAAATGTTATCATTCGCTGGTAAATGGATTGAATTGGAGAACATCATTCTGAGTGAGGTTAGCCTGGCCCAAAAGACCAAAAATCATATGTTCTCCTTCATATGTGGACATTACATCAAGGGCAAACATAACAATGGGATTGGACTTTGAGCACATGATAAAAGTGAGAGCACACAAGGGAGGGGTGAGGATAGGTAAGACACCTAAAAAATTAGCTAGCATTTGTTGCCCTTAACGCAGAGAAACTAAAGCAGATATCTTAAATGCAACTGAGGCCAATAGGAGAAGGGGACCAGGAACTAGAGAAAAGGTGAGATCAAAAAGAATTAACCTAGAAGGCAACACACATGCACAGGAAATTAATGTGAGTCAATTCCCTGTATAGCTGTCCTTATCTCAACCAGGAACACTTGTTCCTTCCTATTATTGCTTATACTCTCTCTTCAACAAAATTAGAGATAAGGGCAAAATAGTTTATGCTGGGTATTGAGGGGGGGGAGAGGGAGGGGGCGGAGTGGGTGGTAAGGGAGGGGATGGGGGCAGGGTGGAGAAATGACCCAAGCCTTGTATGCACATATGAATAATAAAACAATAGAATAAAATAAAATAAAAATAAATATTGGAGTAGAACTCTCACTCGAGCATCTGATAGTGTGTGTTAGTAGGAAAGCTCTCAGGTGATGGTGGATGTAAGCTCACATTGGAAAACTTCTGCCTGGAACACAAGAAGCAGGGCACCCGCAGGACTCATGCTGTTCTTGTATGACTCAGCTTACATTCCCTGGGTGTCTCCTTTCAGAAAGTCAATTCTAGAATGCTAACTGTGCTTGGCCACCTGTGGTCATGTGGCCACTCCTGTGTCTTGTGTTGGAAATTTGTAATGGGGTTAATAGCTCCCTCTCCCAGCCGCAGAACCACATGGGAAGAAGGAAAGTTCTCCAAGGGAAAAATAGCAGAGGTGTTTGAAACAAGGAACAGTATTCTGAGTAATTGACAGATGTATCACATGGGGAGGTTTAAGGGACAGGATGGAAATAGAGCCTCGTCAAAGTGATTCTTTGGCAGCATAATAGGATAGATTGTAGAATCAAGAACTGCACAGAGAGCTGGCAGCGTGGCTCAGGCGGTAGAGCGCTTGCCTAGCAAGCATGAGATCTTTGAGTTCAAACCCCAGAACTGCCAAAAAAGAAAAAGAATTCCACAATGAAAAGGAAGTTAGTGTGCTTAAACTCTTAAACTGGCTAATTTCATTGAGTGTATATGTGTGTGTGTTGTCTTGTGCTGGGGATTGAACTATGATGCCAATAAGCTACATTTTCCCATTAAGTTTTTCTTTCTTTCCAAATTGGAAAAGAAAATGGCAGAAAGAGTCCTTGCTCATATTCCAGGCTCCCGAAATTCGTTTCTCTTCACTAGGGATGTTCTTGTACTCAAGTGTTAGAGTGTTAGAAGGGTCTGGAGTGTTAGAGCTGGAAAGGAAACTAGACATTATCTACCCCAGCTGTTCCACCTTAGAGATGAGAATGTGAAAGCCCAGGACATCATACACTTGCTTAAAACTGTGGCTCACTCCCATCTGTATGCAGTTAGTTGTCTGAGTGTTTGGTTGAAAATAAGAATTTGAAATTTCACGTCCTCTGATAAGACATGTATGTCAGTGTAGTGTTTCCATTTTCAGTCAAGGATACTATAACCCATTGCTGGCTGCAGTGGGTTCATGGTAGCATTACTGTGGAAAGCAACCAGAGACAATGACAGAGTTTTGGAACCATAGACATTGCCATATTGTCCTATTGCTTCTGTATCAGACTATGTCGGAGTACCTAACCTGTAACTGAAAAGTTACTGACTTTTTCAAAATGGAAATTCTGTTCATCAGTCTTCTTTTGGCTGTTTTTCTGAGAATTTGACAGGCTTTTCTTCAGCAGGTATTATTATTATTGGTAGTAGTATTGGAGTTTGAACTTAGTTTGCCTTCCCCTTTGCTAGGAAGGGCACAATAAGCCTTCCTTACAGCCCATTTTGCTTTAGGTTATTTCTCAGATAGGATCTCATGCTTTTTGCCCAGGTCATTCTTAGACTGCAGTTCTCCTACTTATGCCTCCTGTGTAGATGGGATTATAGGTATGAAACACCATGCCAAGTTTATTTGTTGAGATGGGGTCTTGCTAACATTTTGCCCAGGCTGGCCTGAAACTGTGATTCTCCCTGTTTTCATCTCCTGAGTAGCTCGGAATTACAGGCATGTATCACTGGTTTTAGTTTTAAATAGGAAGTCTTATGGAAAAATTAGTATTGCTATAAATTAGCAACGTACCGATTCCTGTATGTGACCAACTAAGAAAAAGCTAATCACCATTGACTATGTCTACTTGGTTTTTGTGGGGTTTTTTCTTAGGAGCCAGTGCTGGGAATCAAACTCAAGGCATCATGTGTGCCTAGCAAACACTCTACCAGAGAGCTACATCCCCAACCCTGTCACTCTCCCTTCTCCTTCTCTCTTCTTCCTTCCTGTCTCCCTCTCCCTCCCTCCTCCCCCTCTTTCTTTCCCTCCTCCTCCTCTCCCTCCTTCTCATCCTCCTCCTCTTCTTCTTCCTCCTCCTTCTTCCTCTTACACTTTCTGTTTCCATTTTTACTGTGCCTATTGTGGTAAGTTACAGTTTTCTATACTATGAGTTACACTAAGGAAAAGTTTTGTGAGACTAGTACCAAAAAGTAATCAAACTGAACTACTAAGGAAAATATTGCATTTCTGCTCTAGAAAGAAAGACCCCAGGGTATTGGGGGTAGAAATGGAAATGATATACTCTAGAGATACTGCTCTCTTAATGTTTCCTGCAATAACAAATGCTCTGTCTAGCATTACATCTGGAAATCCAACCCTCAGTGGCTCCACAGATTTCAAGAGCCCGAAAACATTTACAAGGTCGGGAGTTCTATGAGTGGAAGTCATACATAATGTTGCTTTTGATCCTGGCAAAGGTGATCAACTTCTTTCTGGTTCCTAGTTTTTCATCCTGATCTCCTCCACCATTTTCAGTCTGCAGAAGTAGCTCCTATACGGTGGAGGAAACAAAAGGACTGGACTTCTGTCCATACTTCTAAACTACTATTGCTACGGGGACTTTGCATGTGCTTTCTTACCCTGGCACTTAAGTCTGTCAGGCTCTTAAGTGTTCACATCGACAGCTCATTCCTTTTTCTAAAAGAGATTTATTATTTCACAAATCAAGGGTTCTGGAGGAGGGACATATCCAAGAGGTTAAGGCAGCAATTCATATCATCTTCAAGGTTCCAATTGTTTCCATTTTTCCATTCTTAGCCTTTGAGGCTTTCTCCCTCATAACCACGAGCTAGCTACCACAACTTCACATGTCACTTCTTCCTAGAAACATCCACAGACTGGAAGAATATCCTCTTTGGTTCCCTTTTTAAGAATGAGATACAAAACCACACATGCTGGTTCACGACCGTAATCCCGATACAGGAAGTCAAAGCAGGAAGATCGTGAACTCAGCATCAGCCTGGGATACTTGGTGAGACCCATTTCACAAGTTTCAGTCCATTGTCACCTGGTCCCCTTGCTTTGAGCCTAAGATGAGGCCAAACCTCCTGGTGTAGAGTGCTCATTTCATGACACCCATGAACCTGAAAAGAGCTGAAAAACTCTTTCTTAATGCAAAAGTCACCTACAGACTTCTACAGAGAAGCCTCCAGAGGCTTCTCTGATTGCCATCTTTAAAATGGTCACAAAGTGACTGAGATCCATTGATTTAAAAAATAGAAACAATTTTCACCACTCTGTATGCACAACTTTTGTCTTTTAGATCCTTCCATTAGATTTGGGATCTCCTTTCCTAGCACTGGAATTTGAGCTGGTCTTATAGATTTGATTTGGTCAGTAGGATAAAGTTGAAATGGTATGGGAACAATCATGGCCAGCTGGCAGTTAATAAGCCATATGTAAGATAGCTCAGTGTCTCTACCATGTTTAGTGGATCCATAAATGTAAGAGATTCAAGCCAAGATCAGTAGAGACATTGGCCCAATGTTGACCACTGACAAATTAGTAAGCCTGAGTGAGTTCTGAAGAACCACCTAGTTGATCTGTAGCAAAATAAACGTTCACTGGTTTAAACCACTATATTTGTTATTTATTAACATGATTTGTTATTTATTAACACTATGATGAGAAAGGAAGTAATACTTGATTACACTCAAGGAACAATATGCTGCAGTCCCATAGGAGATTAAGGTTGCGTTGGTGTATTTGGGGGACAGAAATGTAGCGGGTTTTGAGAACTTTTTATTTTCTCATGGTACATGATTTACAAACTAAGGGAAAGCCTTGAAGAAGTAGTTGCCAATAACTAGGCTAACACAAGGGGCCGAGTTACCATGGGTCAGGCAGAAGGCTGGGTGGCTCCTCTGGAATCACATTAGACCCTAATGTGATGTAACTGGATATTTTACAGGGCAAGTCAGAGTCTCCAAAAGGTTGTCTTACCAAGGGTATACAGCCTTACCCGGGATGAGCAGGAAGTTCCTTTCTTCTCATCTCAGATGAATACTGCACATTTCACAGCAAAGGTTTATGCTTTCTCTGTAAATACTAAAGTTCTGCAGACATCATCTCTCATTTCAGGCATGATTTCTGAAAGAAATGGCTACAGTCAATACCAAAGTTCTTTTCACTTTTACTATAGCTGCCTACCATAGGAATTGTAGAAGCTATACTAAATTTGAATTACAATACATTTTTTAGATTATATAATATGCAACATTAGCCAACAGAACAAATAATCATCAGAAAATAACAAATTCTGTGGTGGCCACTAGAAAAGCTTCCCTCTTGAGCAAAATTATGCCCTCCTTGGACTGCTTTTCATATGGTTCTCACATCCAAATAAATCTAACTTTGCATATAGTTTCCATGTAGAACCACTTAATCCTATTTAAAAACACAGCCACTCTTTTCCTACTTTGCCTAGAAGGAAATAGAGAACTAAAGCAAATACCAAATTAACTAAACATTATTTGCCATATGGTAATTTTAAATAAATATTTGGTTTGAAGAATGGATAACATTTGATTCCATTCTTATTTTTCTTTTAATTGCTTTTCCTCAGCAAGAGGAGAGAATTGAACTTGACTTGCTTATATTTATCCTCCATCCTTGGTAATTTCCTGGAGAATTTGCTGTTGGGACTTTCATTGCCTGGTCTATAGCTCTAGGAGGTCCCTTCCAGAGGAGAAAGTTAGGGGTAAAGGCAGTGTGGTGTGAGGTATGAATCTCTTATTCAATAAGTCATCAGCAAAGAGTCTTTCTCTCTGTGGCCACTGACTGTTTTTGAGTGGACATACATGAGAGAAACTTTTTCTCTAAAAGCCAACAGGAAATAAATCAGCATGCCCACTTGTACCAACTCCAGTTAAGCCCCTTTTACATCAGTGAAATGCAGGTTGAAACATCTAAACATAGATTGAATCCAACTTCTGCTGTAATTCTGACAAAATAGGATAAATGCTAGGCATTTTAAACTGAAGAATTAGGGAAAGATAGGGACAGAGTCACAGTGTGTTTTTGTGACAGCCTGTCAAAATGCTGCATCATTGTGCTGCAAACCAGGTTTGCACAAAAACAAATATGGATGAGTTTGCCTCATATGCTTCAGTGAGATCAAAAACATTGGTAATGGTGAGTTGGATAAACAGAGCAATTGGAACCATGGAAACATTGCTGTGTCCAAACAAACTCCACACAATTACAAGCCCAGAGAATACCCACGAAGCTCTCAAACTGGGTACCAAAGAAAGTTAAGCTGCAGCTTCTAAGTAGGCAACAACAGGAAACAGAAAGCCCAGCCCAGCTGAGCTTGTCCTTCTCAGCTGGCACCAAAGGAGCATTGCTTGAAGGGCACAACATGAAGCCTGGCAAATGTGGGCCCCATATAACTGTTGTACTTTAGCAAGTGCTGGGCCAAAGATGTCTTTATTTCTTAAAGGAAAATACCGTGTTTGCAGTGTGGCAACAGTATGCATATGTCAAAACAGTCTCCTGCTAGCCAGTGCAGATAAAGTTGCTGTATTCATGCATCACTAAGATGTTCTGTATAATGCTGAGATTTCTTGGTACCTTAGTACTTTTGGCTGTGGATTTACATGTAGGCTCAGTGGTTTGAGACCATGTAAAGATTTTTTTATTTCCTGAGTCCTAGAAGAGAACTTCTTACACTGTAATGTGTGTTAACACTATCACCTGGGGATCTTGTTAAAATGCAGACTCTGGTTCAGGGAGTCTGAGGTGGGATTCTAAATTTCTAACCAACATCCAGGTGACACCAACACTGCTGGCCCATAAACCACATTTTGTGTTGAAATGACCTAGAAAGTACTTTATCAATCTAATGAGAAATGGGAAGGGCAGGTTTGGAACTACTTAAGTCATGTACTCAGGATGTGGTAGGATGAGAAGATGGACTTTTAATTAGTATTTGAATGTGCTTGTTACACTATGAGATGGAAAAGATTATACTGACTTTTAGAAGGCATGTTTTTCCCAGTGAGCACAGACTTTTCAACAGAAGCAGAATGTAGTAATGTATTAGTATCTTTGTGCCAGAAGAGACCTTGGAGATGAACCAGAAGGTATGTCTGTCTCTGGACTCCCTGCTCACTTATGCTTCTATGGAGCCCAAAGGGTCTTTTCTTTATGTTCTGGATTGATGCAGAGACTATCGTCTCAGCATAATGTATTAGTTTCTTGTGGCCTGTGTAACAAATTGCCACAAAGTTGGTGCCTGAAAGCAAGAGAGATTTCTCTTCTCACAGTTTTGAAGGCCAGAATCCCAAGACCACAGGACCATGTTCACTCCTGAGGCTATAGGAAAAAGTCTTCTCCAGCCTTTCATGGTTGCCAGCATCCCTTGGCTTATGGCCACATCACTCCAGTCTTGAAGGCTAGAATCATTAACTCACTGTCTGCATTATCTTCACATTGTCTTCTCTGTGAATGTCTATGTGGGATCATGTGGAGTCCATCTGCTCTTCTCTTAAGAGGACATTTATGATTGCATTTAGGGTCCACCTTTATAATCAGGATGAGCTGCCCCCTTACGACCCTTAACTGACTCACATCTGCCAAGGCATCTTTTTTCCAAAGAAGGTGACACAGTTACCAGGGATTAGGACCTGGTAATTTGTGGATAGAGGGTGTATTTAGCCTACTACACAGGCCACCAACCTGTACCAAGTAAGTTGTGCTCAAAACATTTACCAGCATGGCAGGTCAGGATTAAAACTATCAGCTGAGATGTTGAGCATCGGGGTTCATGTAGCACGGTGCAGATAAATATCTCAGAGGCCTGTGAAACCTTGCTCCAGTTAAAAGGCATGTATAAGATAACATCATTGTCATGGAATTTAGGTTACCGGGCAAGATGTCTACAGAGCTTGCCTCTTGTATCTCTGCTAACAAGCACTGTCCTACCATCCACACCAAAAGCTTTTCATGTAGGGCAAGAAAAACTTTAAAAATATTTAATTGGATTCTCAGGAAGTCGCAGTGAAATGTACACAGAAAATCCCCTTACCCTTCACCCAGTCTCCCCAAATGCGAATATCTGATGTCACTGTAGTATAACCAAACCGAGAAAATTGACATTGATATAATCCACAGAGCTTATTCAGAAAAAGATTTTTTTTTCATTTTTAAAAAGTTATTTTGGAAAGAAATGGATTAGAGGCCATTATTGCAGCCTGTTTCTGCGCACAAAGATGAAATGGATGCTATGGATTACAGGTATAGAAAAACTATCACCAGGAGATGCCACCTTAAAGTATGTTAAGGAACTCATGAACCAGGAAGCCCTATAGTCTCATTTCAGCTTCCCAGCATTTCATTTGCTACAGTACAGCTAGTAATGAAATAAATTTAAAGACATGAATCCAACATTATATTCCACTTAGAGTATGTTGTTGTTTACATGCGTAGTTAGAGCTTTTTATGTGACAGGGTTTTGATTTTCATAGTGGAGCTGTATGAATTGTAATGAATTGTAAAACATTTTAGGGAAGGTTATTATTTTCTGTGAAAGGATGTTGTATTTGAATGTCAAGGTCTATGCACTCCTCTGTGCTTCACATTTTCCACTTCTGATGTTGCCAGCCTGAGGATAGGAGAAAGCATTTAGGAAAAAGATCAAAATGACGTGGCTGAGTTGGCCAGAGTTTTGGATTCAGCCAGTGCACTACAAGGGGTCAAAAATAGAGGTGGCCAAAGAAAATGGCCAGTGACTAAGTCCAAATGTCTCCAAACACGCTTGTAATTGCACAGATGAACACCAGGAAAAAGTATGATTATACAAATCCTATTCCTTTGGCACAACAAACTCCACATTACCTTTGAGTAGAAAAACAAATGCTGCTTTCCAGGGGAACTTCTTTTTGACCATTCATTTCAAGCTGGATGGTAGGGACATGGAGGCGGGACAACTGTGTGAAAGAAAAAAGGACATTGAGGTAAAGTCATTACTAAAAACAGAGAAGGAAAAAGGTCACACAAACTACAGAAAGAGTCATGGTAATCAGCACACTGACCTCAGAACAAGGACTCAGAGGGAGAGGCTGCCTTGATGAGGAGACACTTCAGAAATGCTGTCTTGGCAGGAATGGGAAGTTAGATGGGTAGGAGCAGTGAGATTTAAGATTGTGTGAGGCAGAAGATCACTAAAAAATCAGGACACCTGACCTCTTTCACTGCTGTCCCCCATTCCAACATGCAGAAAATATCTAGAGGAGCATGTGTGGAGCCATGTTGGAATCTGAGGCAGAGGAGAAATTGGTAACAGTGATCCTGACTTTGTTTAAACTGATCATCATGGATTTTTATGTGCATTCTGAATTTTAAAAATTATTGCATTAAACTGTTATTTATCATGAGAGTTGAGTTTTTGGTATCTCCTTGAATTGTGTGGACCCCACCTCATCCTTTCCTGTCCTACCTCACTGTCTTTAAGCAGAGGCAATGGGCAGGAATAGTCACTAAGCACTTTTCCAGGGATTTGTTTAAAGACTTTCATGCTCTCTGCTGGAAAACAGGTGAGAAAGCAGCTTTAGGAGCCCCAAATATCCTTCAGACAGAAATATAGATGCTAGCTGTTGGATGTGGGAACAACTTGGAAGTGAAAATAATGAAAAAGAATCATTGGCAGCCTGGAACTAACACTCTAATTATTTGCAATAGAGGTTGTTTTTCAATATTGAGCTTTCAAAAGTGCTTCAGCTCAATCCCAACACCAGTTTCCTGTCCTCATCCTCAAAGGTTCTGTTGACTCAGTGACTTGATCTCTGAATCATAGTGATATATATGTGCTGTCCACACATTCACCTGCAGAGTCCCTTGATATGAAAGGTGACTGCTAGAGTGACAAGCCCTTGTCGGTTCTTTTTCGAAGACTTCATTGAACCGCTGACCTAAATGAGTTATAGACTCTTCTTTCTGTTATATCTTCAAAAATTTCACCCCTTAGTAAGTAGAGACTCTGGAAGAATCGTGAAGATGAATCAGCATAAATACAGGGCCATTACTGGAAAGCACATTCAAAGTAAATAATAGACTAGAAGTAGATAAAAGGCATAATCTTTGCATTTAAAAATTGTCATGTTTCCTGTACAAACTCTTGTGGGACGAGTGTTTATCGAGGAGATAACTAGCAATAATTTCTTTACCTTATGAGCAGTCACAGAATTTGGAAAAAAATCCAGAATGCTCAGATTTTTAGGTAAATGATATATTGCTATATGGCACACATTCAGAAATGTGCAAAAATTGTAAGTGTACAACACAATAGATATTCACAAAATTAACATGCCCATATAACCGGTACCTAAATCAAGTGTTACCATCAGAAGCCCATGTGTTCACTTCCAAGAAGCAACTACCCTATATAATCAACCTCCCACTTTCCAATATCACAGTTTCATTAGCCTGTTTTTGTACTGTATACAGCTGTCATTTTTTTTCACAAACAATGTGTGTGAGATTCAGTTGTGTTGCTTGTGGCAAAAATATGTTTATTGTTATTGCTAAAAAATATTCACTTACTAAACATAAAATTGACTTGTTTAACTATTGTACAGTTGATGGACATTTGAGTTGTTTGTAGTTTGGAGCTATTATGAATAAGGCTTCTGTTAACATTCTTGTGTGTACATATTCTTGCATCCTTTGACATGTCTGAGAATATATAAAAATATTTCTGCTGGGTTATTCCTAGGAATTGCATTGCTGTTTTACAGAGTTATATTTGAAGGTTATATGTTTATAATTATACATGTACAATTTACATGAGGATAGCTTCACAGGCAAGATACCTTCTTCCAAAGCATGAGTGTATGGCCACCATTTAATGCAAATTTCATTATCCAGAGGGCATTTTCCAACATGGTAACTCCTTCTTCTAGTCTAATTATACTATTGCTATTAATTTAGCATTTATCTTTCTAGGGAACTTAATACATCTTTATTTCTCCCATACATGGACATATTATGAACTGGGGTGACATAGTAAAGTAACAAGTAGCCCACTTCTAATAGGCATGTAGATAATCTCTATGTCCAGAGTTATATCTGCATTAAATAAGACACCGAAACTCTGCTTACCTGTTCAGAACTCTTCTCTTCAAAATCTTTTAATTTTAATTTTATTTTTATTAGGGTATTTTCATTGTGCAAAGAGGATTCATTGTGACAGTTCCAAATAGGCTTATATTCTACATTGGTTAGATCACCCCTTGACCCCCTCCCCACCCCACTCAAAGCAATTACAAAATGTTTCATTGTTCTGTTTTGTATAAGTATATGAAATCCATCAGCCATATTCCTTCACCTCAATCTCCTTTGTTCCTTTGCTCCCCCTCCCAAAAGTTACCCCCCAAAGTACCTATTTTACAGTCTTGTCTTTCCTTATTAATTTCTAAGTCAATGTTCAAAGGGATTTAGTGTTGTATCCCTCTATGAGCAAATTTTACATTGGTTCCTTTCTCTCCTTCCCCAAGTTCCACAGAGCAGTTCCACTATGACAAACATGTTTGTGTTTTGTCATGTTTGCTTTCATGTATATGTTTATTTTTGGACTTATCTTCTACATGTGAGAGAAAACACATCACCTTTATCTTTCTGAATCTGGCTTACTTTGCTTAACATGATATCCTCCAACTGCATCCATTTACCTTCAAACACATGGTATCATTCTTCTTTATGTCTCAGTAAAATTCCATTGTGTATATATACCACATTTTCTTGATCCATTCATCAGTTGTAGGGCATCTGGGTTGTTTCCATACCTTGACTATTAGAACTGTGCTGTGATGAACATTGGTGTTCAAGGGTCTCTATTGTATCCTGACTTACGTTCCGTTGGATATATGCCCAGGAGTGGTATCACTGGATCATACAGCAGTTCTGTTTTTAGCTTTTTAAGGAATCTCCACACTGCTTTCCATAATGGTTGTACTAATTTGCATTCCCACCAACACACCAACAGTGTAGAAGGGTTCCTGTTTTACTGCATCCTCACTCGCATTTGCTGTTTTTTTTGCTCTTGAAAATGGCTGTTCTCACTGGGGTGAGATGAAATTTTGGTGTAGTTTTGATTTGCATTTCTTTCATGGCCAGGGAAGTTGAACACTTCTTTACATATTTATTGACTATTTCTACTTTTCAAATCTTAACCCAATACAAAGTCTTGTATGTCACATATTTTGTATAAATAAATAGATTATTTTGGCCAGGTTATGAGATGCATCTGTGAATACTTGTTGAAAATAGATTCTTCCAAGTTCAAATATACCACAGTCCCTGATGAGGGTATTGGCAATAATTGGTTTTGAACTGATTCTTTTATAATCAGGCAAAGTTTGGAAATGGTGCAAAGGAGTGTTACATATAATCAGAGTTTAGCATTCCCTTGGCATATTTGCCATGTGTGGAGCCATAGTTCCCAAGGCTTCTTTAACAGAAAGAGTTGGACACCAAAGGAATAGTATATATAAGGAGTAAATTGTAGTATTACTGGCCATGCATGTAGTGTTTTCATTCCCTTAACAGGTATTTATTGAGTGCTACACAGAACCATATTTTTTAAACTTGCATTCAATATGACTGCTGCCTGAAAGAATTTTAGCTTCGACACTCATACAGCTAAATCATGCAGCATGGTGATCTTGTATAAACAAAGTGCTATAGGAGTGTGCAGAAGGGAAAAATCATTTTAGACCTCTTTTTCCTGCCTTTTCTGCTTCAGTTTCCACCACTCTTCCATATTAACCACATCAATAGCTGTGAAGTCTCACTGGAATCCACATTAACACTTAATGTTTATTAAAATGTAAGTTCATTCTCTATACATGAATATGATATGATATACTGTACTGTAAGTTGTTGAATATTAGGGAAGCATGGTGATACAGAAAGAGTAAGTAACAGGGGGATTAATTTGATTAAAGCATGATCTATACAGGCCTTAAGTACCTAGGCAAAACCCCATTGGATTATCAATATGTACTTAAAAAAATGAAGGACAGGATGGAAAAGCAGGTCTTTTCTGGAAGTGGGTACCAGTGGGAGGGAGATAGGCATTAGGAAAGGGGTGAATGAAGGTGAATATGGTTGCTGTATTTTGTGTTCATATATAAAAATAGAAGAATGAAACCTCTTGAAATTGTTCTAAGAAGGGAGGGTGGGGGAAGAGGAAAAGCAATGGAAGAGGTAAATCTAAGCTATACTGTAAGCACATTTGCAAATATCGCAGCATATCCCCTGTACAACTATTGTATGCAATAAAAATTTAAAAATTAAATCTTAGATAAAAAATCTAAACTCAAATGATGAAGTTAACACTTTATACAGATCAACTTAGGAAACAGGTAAAAGGATAGTTACATAATGCTGGATAATCAGCTTTTCACTTACTTTCAAGCTTCTTTAAAACAAGAAAGGATGCGTGAAAATGGAAAAATGAGACGTGAAACTATTCCAGGAATGGGGGAGGGGGGATAAAGGAGAATGATGGAGGGGCTAATTCAGCTCTTATATATTATAAGAACTTTTGTAAATGTCACAATAAAAAAGAGAAAAAAGACAAGAAAGGGCAGTTTGCTGACAGCTCTCTTACCTTCAAGAATGAAGCCTGGTACACAGTAGTCAATAAATAAATATTTGCTGAATGAAGGATGAAAATTTGTAGTGGAATTGAACTATATTATTGGTGGCAAAGTAAATTATTTGACCATAAAAATAGATCTACCCTTTGATCTTGTAGTTCTACTTTTAAATAAAGACTTTAAAAGAATAAAATCACTATTTAGCATGTAACTCACTCTGTGTGATTATGCAGATCCATTTTCATGAGAAGTAAGTGTAGTGTGGAGTAAAGGTTGGGTGGACTTGAATTCTGTAGTTGGGTCAAATGTAGAGCAGTTCTACTGAAGCTCAAGTGAACTGAATTCTATTACCTCACCTATAAAACAGAGCTGTTAACAGTGGTTTCTTCATTCAAAGACTTGTTGGGAATATTAGATGAGATGATGTCGGGGTGAGTTCACTGCACAGAGCCGAGCACGTGGTGCTCATACAGGAAATAGGAACAGCCTGAACCAGCCTACCATGCTGGGCAAGTAAAGCTGACTTTACCTAGGTATTTTCCTGACACTGGCTGGGATATTGGCATAAGAAAAATGTAAGTCTGCTGGGCACCGATGGCTCACTCCTGTAATCCTACACTCAGGAGGCAGAGATCAGGAGAATCAAGGTTTAAAACCAACCCAGGAAAATAGTTCTTAAGACCCTGTCTTGAAAAAACCCAACACAGAGGATTCCAAAATGGCGGCTAGAGAGAGGAAGCAGAAAGCGAGCCTCCTATAGTGAAATCTTGGAGAGACGCTGGAGACACACTTTGCAGGGAAAACCACTGAGAAGAGGCAAAACTTTGACTCCCCCACACCTCCAGCCAGCGCAAAGAAAATCCACTTCACGTTAAACAGAGAAACAAGGAGGGCCCCCAGGCCGCCAGTCTCCCGCGCCCAGATGGCTTGGGAAGACGCGGACAAGGTGAGCTTTGAGGTACAGTGGTACTCCCACAGACAGCCCTGGGCCAGAGCAGCATAGCTCCCTGGACAGACTGACCTCCACCAGGGAAAAAAGAGAAACTGACTAATAAGCAACAAGAACAATAAAGACACGAGGGAAAGAGGGTGGGGCGCACTGAGTGCCAAAGATTGGGGGAAGGGAATCCTTCCCACAACTGTTAATAAACAAGCTGGGCAGGCAGGAGAGGCTCTGGTGGGAGTGGGGGTGCGTGCCCAGCAACCAGGAGTGGGAAAGCTTGTGAGAGTGGTAGAGGGAGGAAAACTCCACAGGAGAGGAGGGAAGACCCACTTCCCATGTGAGCTGTAAACAAACATGGCGGCTGGCAAGAGCAGCAGCACCGCCCAGTAATCAGGAGCAGGAAAACTTGTAAAAGTGGTGGTGGGAGGAAAACTGCACAGGAGAGGGGGGAAGACCCACTTCCCACATGAACTGTAAATAAACATGCAGGCATGAGAAAGCCGGTACAGTGTCATCTTCCCCAGTGTGCTTGGAAAGGGGAAAGCTTGTAGCAGAGGCACACAGGAAAATTCTGAGTAAACAAAGCCTGCAGGGCCAGGTGAGTGCTAAGGTCACCCCAGAGATCTGCATAAATAACGCCTCCAGCAACAGCAGGCTGACAGCAGTGGGCAGGCAAGCCACAGCCGCAGATACCATTCTCAGAACAGTCTCCAGACCTTTTTTTTTTTCTTTTTCTCACTACCTTTGATGAGAGAACAACCAAATTCAACCTGCATGCTGAAAAACTTACTGAAACTGTATTGCATTTGAACTTGGAACACATGGTGGGGTTTTTGTGTGTGTGTGTGTGTGTGTGTGTGTGTAGTTTTGTTCTACTTTATGCGTCCCCTTTGATGAGACAACTACACAACAACATCTGAGGCACCATCTCCAGGATTGGAGACTCAGACGAACACCCAAATTATTAAGACTGAAACTTCATTGCATTTGAACTTGGAGGTTTTTTTGTTTTTTTTTAATTTTCTATTTTTCATTTTATTTTATTTTATTTATATATATTTCTTTCATTTACTTATTTTTTATTTTTATTCTTATATTTTTTTTTATTTTTTATTTTCAATCCTCTGTCGCTCTAATGCCTGTTGAGCTTACTGTAGATTAGTACACTAACACTCCCTCTTTATACCTTTGAAACTTTCTTCTCTGATTCCTTGTTCTGTTTTCTCCTTCTTGTCTGTTTATTTGTTTTTCCATTTTCTTTAACTTCTTGCTTTCCATCTCCTCTCATCCTTCCATTCTAAATATTACCATTGTTGTTATTACAAGCTAGAAAATACTTAATTGCACACAGTACAGGGACAGTAACAACACCAAAGACAATGACGGGAAGACAGAAAAACAGGGAAACGAGTTTTCCCTCAACAAAAAATTAGTACAGGAACCAGAGGGGAATGAAGAAAACAGATACTCAAATCCAGACTCCAACAAAATGAAGATAAACTATTCCAAAGGAACCAATGAAGCCCACAAGAATAATTTAAAAGAGGACATACTACAGGTACTCAATGAGAATTTTATAGAGATGATACTGGATATGGTCAACCAAAATGTACAGGAGACACTCAAGAAATTCCAAGACAACAAAAATAGAGAATTTGAAAAAGCAAAAGAAGAAATAAAGGAAAACATAGAAGCACTGTATAAACACCAAAGTGAAACAGAGAACACGATGAATAAACAGATAAATGAACTCAGGACAAAAACAGACAACATTAAAGAGGAATCCACCCAGGATATGGAAAACCTCAGAAAAAGGAATGAAACAGAACTGCAAAACAAAACGGAAGGCCAATCCAGCAGAATAGAACAAACAGAAGACAGAATCTCAGAACTTGAAGATGAAATGGTAATTAAAGGAAAAACTGAAGAACTATTAATTAAACAACTCAAGACCAGTGAAAAAAAAATGCAAGAATTCACCAACTCCATCAAAAAACCAAACTTGAGAATCATGGGCATCGAAGAAGGAGAAGAGGTGCAAGCGAAGGGAATGCATAATATATTCAACAAAATAAAAATTTCCCAAATCTAGTAAGATATTCCCGTATAGATGCAAGAAGCCTCCAGGACACCAAACAGACCAGATCAAAATAGAACTACCCCACGACATATCATCATTAAAACAACAAGTTCAGAAACTAGGGAAAGAATATTGAAGGTGTAAGAGAGAAAAAACAAGTAACATACAAAAGTAAACCCATCAAAATCACAGCAGACTTCTCAACAGAAACATTAAAAGCAAGAAGAGCATGGAGTGAGATCTTCCGGGCACAGAATTAAAATAACTTCAACCCCAGGATACTCTACCCAGCAAAACTATCATTCAAAATAGATGGAGCAATAAAAGTCTTCCATGATAAACAGAAACAAAAACAATATGTGACCACAGAGCCACCACTACAAAGGATTCTTCAAGGGATTCTGCACACAGAAAGTGAAACCCAACTTAACCATGAAAAGACAGGCAGCACCAAATGACAGGAAAGGAAAAAGCAAGAAAGTAGAGAGTAACCTCAACTTAGGTACACACATTCAAACCTTCTAATAACTAAGACAACTAAATGACAGGAATCACCACATACCTACCAGTACTAACGCTTAATGTTAATGGACTTAATTCACCCATCAAAAGACACCGTTTGACAAAATGGATTAAAAAAGAAGATCCAACAATTTGTTGCTTACAGGAGACTCATCTCACCGACAGAAATGAGCATATGCTTAGGATGAAAGGCTGGAAGAAGATTTACTAAGCCAATGGCCCCCGAAAACAGGCAGCAGTAGCATACTTATCTCTGACAAAGTAGACTTCAAACCTACATTGACCAAACGAGATAAAGAAGGACATTCCATATTAATAAAAGGGAAATAGACAAAAAGGAAATAATAATCATCAACCGGTATGCACCCAATGTCAACGCACCCCATTTCAGCAAACATACCCTGAAGGACCTAAAAGCATATATTAACACCAACACAGTGGTTGTGGGAGACTTTAACACCCCATTATCATCAATAGATAGGTCATCCAAACAAAAAATCAATAAAGAAATCCAAGATCTAAAATATACCATAGATCAAATGGGCCTACTTGATGTCTACAGAACATTTCATCCAACTTCTACACAATATACATTCTTCTCAGCAGCCCATGGAACCTTCTCCAAAATAGATCATATCCTAGGGCACAAAGCAAGCCTCAACAAATATAAGAAAACAGAAATTATACCGTGCATAATATCTGATCACAATACAATGAAAGTAGAACTCAACAACAACAGTAAAGACAAAAAGCATGCAAACAGCTGGAAACTAAATAACTCATTACTTAATGAACAATGGATGATCAATGAAATAAAAGAGGAAATTAAAAAGTTCCTGGAAGTCAATGAAAATGAAAACACAACCTACCAGAACCTATGGGACACAGCTAAGGCAGTCCTGAGAGGAAAGTTTATAGCCATGAGTGCATCTATTAAAAAGACTGAAAGATCCCAAATCAATGATCTAATGATACATCTCAAACTCCTAGAAAAACAAGAACAAGCAAATCCCAAAACAAATAGAAGGAGAGAAATAATAAAAATAAGAGCTGAAATCAATGAAATAGAAACCAAAAAACCATACAAAGAATTAATGAAACAAAAACTTGGTTCTTTGAAAAAATAAACAACATCGATAGACCCCTAGCAAACTCAACTAAAATGAGGAGAGAAAAAATCCAAAGTAGTAGAATCAGGAATGCAAAAGGGGAGAAAACAACAAACACCATGGAAGTCCAGGAAATCATCAGAGACTACTTTGAGAACCTATATTCAAATAAATTTGAAAATCTTAAAGAAGTGGACAGATTTCTAGATACATATGGTCATCCAAAACTGAACCAAGAGGAAATTAATCACCTGAATAGATCTATAACACAAAATGAAATTGAAGCAGCAATCAAGAGTCTCCCCAAAAAGAAAATTCTAGGACCTGATGGATTCTCTGCTGAATTCTATCAGACCTTTAAAGAAGAACTGATACCAACCCTCCTTAAACTGTTCCATGAAATAGAAAGCGAAGGAAAACTGCCAA
Source organism: Castor canadensis (assembly GCF_047511655.1). Lineage (NCBI taxonomy): Eukaryota > Metazoa > Chordata > Mammalia > Rodentia > Castoridae > Castor > Castor canadensis. Next base: position 102,006,214 of record NC_133395.1, on the reverse strand, counting down.
ACACACTTTATGAAGCCAGTATTACACTTATCCCAAAACCAGGCAAAGACACCTCCAAAAAGAGAACTATAGGCCAATCTCCTTAATGAACATTGGCACAAAAATCCTTAGCAAAACAACAGCAAACCGAATTCAACAACACATCAAAAAGATTATTCACCACAACCAAGTAGGCTTCATTCCAGGGATGTAGGGGTGGTTCAACATACGAAAATCAATAAACGCAATAAACCACATTAACAGAAGCAAAGACAAAAAGCACTTGATCATCTCAATAGATGCAGAAAAAGCCTTTGATAAGATCCAACACAATTTCATGATAAAAGCTCTAAGAAAACTAGGAATAGAAGGAAAGTACCTCAATATTTTACAAGCTATATATGACAAACCTACAGCCAGCATTATACTTAGGAGAGAAAATCTGAAACCATTCCCTCTAAAATCAGGAACCAGACAAGGATGCCCACTATCTCCACTCCTATTCAACATAGTACTGGAATTCCTCACCAGAGTAATTAGGCAAGAAGAAGGAATAAAAGGAATACAAATAGGTAAAGAAACTGTCAAAATATCCCTATTTGCAGAAGACATGATCCTATACCTTAAAGACCCAAAAAACTCTACTCAGAAGCTTCTAGACATCATCAATAGCTATAGCAAGGTAGCAGGATATAAAATTAACATAGAAAAATCATTAGCATTTCTATACACCAAGAATGAGCAAACTGAAAAAGAATGTATGAAAACAATTCCATTTACAATAGCCTCAAAAAACATCAAATACCTAGGTGTAAACCTAACAAAAGATGTGAATGACCTCTACAAGGAAAACTATAAACTTCTGAAGAAAGAGATTGAGGAAGACTATAGAAAGTGGAGAGATCTCCCATGCTCATGGATTGTTAGAATCAACATAGTAAAAATGTCTATACTCCCAAAAGTAATCTACATGTTTAATGCAATTCCCATCAAAATTCCAATGACATAAATGCTGGTGGTATCACGATACCTGATTTCAAACTATATTACAAAGCAATAACAATAAAAACAGCATGGTACTGGCACAAAAACCAACATGGACACCAGTGGAACAGAATAGAAGACCCAGATATGAAGCCACACAACTATAACCAACTTGTCTTTGATAAAGGAGCTAAAAATATACAATGGAGAAATAGCAGCCTCTTCAACAAAATCTGCTGGGAAAACTGGTTAGCAGTCTGCAAAAAACTGAAACTAGATCCATGTATATCACCCTATACCAAGATTAACTCAAAATGGATCAAGGATCTTAATATCAGACCACAAACTCTAAAGTTGATACAGGAAAGAGTAGGAACTACTCTGGAGTTAGTAGGTATAGGTAAGAACTTTCTCAATGGAACCCCAGGAGCACAGCAACTAAGAGATAGCATAGATAAATGGGACTTCATAAAATTAAAAAGCTTCTGTTCATCAAAAGAAATGGTCTCTAAACTGAAGAGAACACCCACAGAGTGGGAGAAAATATTTGCCAACTACACATCAGACAAAGGACTGATAACCAGAATATACAGGGAACTTAAAAAACTAAATTCTCCCAAAACTGATGAACCAATAAAGAAATGGGCAAGTGAACTAAACAGAACTTTCTCAAAAGAAGAAATTCAAATGGCCAAAAACCACATGAAAAAATGCTCACCATCTCTAGCAATAAAGGAAATGCAAATTAAACCACACTAAGATTCCACCTCACCCCTGTTAGAATAGCCATCATCAGCAACACCACCACCAACAGGTGTTGGCGAGGATGCGGGGAAAAAGGAACCCTTTTACACTGTTGGTGGGAATGTGAAGTAGGACAATCACTTGGAAAAGAATTTGGAGGCTACTTAAAACACTAAACATTGATCTACCATTTGATCCAGCAATACCACTCTTGGGGATATACCAAAAAGACTGTGACAGGTTACTCCGGAGGCACCTGCACACTCATGTTCATTGTGGCACTATTCACAATAGCCAAGTTATGGAAACAGCCAAGATGCCCCACCACTGACGATTGGATTAAGAAAATGTGGTATCTATGTACAGTGGAATTTTATGCAGCCATGAAGAAGAACGAAATGTTATCATTTGCTGGTAAACGGATGGAATTGGAGAACATCATTCTGAGTGAGGTTAGCCTGGCCCAAAAGACCAAAAATCATATGTTCTCCCTCATATGTGGACATTAGATCAAGGGCAAACACAACCAGGGGATTGGACTTTGAGCACATGATAAAAACGGGAGCACACAGGAGGGGTGAGGATAGGTAAGACACCTAAAAAACTAGCTAGCATTTGTTGCCCTTAACGCAGAGAAACTAAAGCAGATACCTTAAAAGCAACTGAGGCCAGTAGGAAAAGGGGACCAGGAACTAGAGAAAAGGTTAGATCCAAAAGAATTAACCTAGAAGGTAACACACACGCACAGGAAATTAATGTGAGTCAACTCCCTGTATAGCTATCCTTATCTCAACCAGCAAAAACCCTTGTTCCTTCCTATTATTGCTTATACTCTCTCTACAGCAAAATTAGTGATAAGGGCAAAGTGGTTTCTGTTGGGTATTGAGGGGTTCGGGGAGAGGGAGGGGGCTGAGTGGGTGGTAAGGGAGGGGGTGTGCGCAGGGGGAAGAAATGACCCAAGCCTTGTATGCACATATGAATAATAAAATAATAATAAAAAAATAAAAAATAAAAGGTAAAAATATATAAATGAATAAATAAAACACCTGAAGTACCAAAGCAAAAAAAAAAAAAAAAAGAAACCCAACACAAAAAAGGGCCGGTGGAGTGGCTCAAGGTGTAGGCCCTTAGTTCAAACCCTAGTACCACAAAAAAAAAAATGTAAATCTGTGGTGACTACAGGGTCAGTGAGGGCCTCTAGAGTTATGTGGCCCCTCTGAGCTAGTTACAAGTAATATTTCGATTACTAATACTCCATTTTTATTGTGGAATTTTTAGAACAAAAAAGCATCCTATGTATTCCAAAAGGCTAGTTAATCTGCTTGCTGTATAAGAAAAACCATTGCAAATTTTATTTTGAGAAATTAAGCATGGAAATATTTATAATGTAGTGTTAAACATATATAAAGAACACAAAGTTAAATTTAAACTGACTTCAACTATTTGTATAGATTTATGTGTTTTGAAAAATAATTGTTGAACCAATACCATGGTATTATAGACAGTTGTTTCTAATATAAAAGCCATTATAAATTCTTATTATAACATTGGTATATATAAACACATTTAAATATTTATATCTATAAGTTATAAAGGAACTGTCAGAGAAAACTCTTAAAAACATGGATGTTTTGGAGGAAGACTTTAGAACAATGTGAGGAAGACATGGTGTTAGGATGGAAGGAAAATGAATTTAAGAGGAGTAGAGATGGATGTACAGAACAATGGGATGTTTAAAAACATCCCAAGTCAAGTGTAGTGGCTCATGCCTGTAATCCTAGCTACTTGGGAGAGAAAGATCAGGATGATTGTGGTTCAAGGCTAGTCCAGAAAAAAAAAGTTAGAGAGACCCCCATCTCAAATAGCAAGCTAGCTAAGCTGGTACATACTTGTAATTCTACCTATGCAGGAGGCATAGGTAAGAGGTCAGCCTTGGATAAAAGCATTAGACCTTATCTAAAAAATTCGTTAAAATGACTGGTGAAATGGCTCTAGTGGTAGAGACTGTCCAGTAAGCATGAGCCTCTGAGTTCAAACCTCAGTACTGCACACACACACACACACACACACACACACACACACACACACACAAACACACACACAAAATCTCAAAGATGATTCTCTTTCAAGTCACTGTTTTTTATGATTAGCTCAGCACTCTGAAGGTGGAGGTAGAAGGATTGCAAGTTTGTGGCCAGCCTGGGCTACATAGGAAAATCGCATGTCAAAAAAATGAAGAGTGATTACATGATATAGAATCTTTTGGTTGAGTTTTCTTGTGCTTTATATGGTGTATCAGCTGGTCATTAATATTTTATTGTATTCATTTATTTATTTTTAGTTGGCACATGAAAGTTACATATTTATTGGTTACCATGTGGTATTTTGATGCATGTGTATGTTGTGTAATAATCACAATAGACATACCCATTTCCTCAAACATTTGTCATTTCTTTGTGGTGAGAATATTAAAAAAATCCTTTCTCCCAGTGTTTTTGAAATATATAGTAATTATGGGTATCTATAGTCATCTACCATGCAACGGAACACAGACTTATTTCTTCTAGCTAACTATAACTTGGTGTACCCATTGATCACAGTCAACAATTTTTAACAGAAGTTCCAGGAAAGCTAGGACTTTCTGTGCAAGCTCAAGGGAATGGGTGTAATCTGTCTTTAGAATGCCTCCACCTGTTTCCCCCAACTGTAATGGTCTCTTCTTTATGACTGGAGCTGCTTCTGTCTTCTGTGTTGGCAGTTTTCCCTCTAACCATCAAAGGAAGACAGAGTTGGGTATGGTGGCACATGCTTGCAATCCCAGCACTCAGGAGATAGAGGCAGGAAGATTGTGAGTTTGACCTACATAGTGAGACCCTGTCCAAAATAAAAAAGGTCTGGGATGTGGCTCAGTAGTAGAGTGATTTTCCTAGCATGTTTGGGGCCACGGGTTCAATCTACAATACTGTTAAAAAAAAAAATAGGAAGACAGGTCTCTGACTACATTCCCCTGAGTCAGGCCATTCTTAGTATGGGATTAATACAGTATTCCACTACATAATAGTATTTCCTACATTTTGGAACAATTTGTCTTACTTTACTAACATTTTTTAGATCAGCTGTGATGTTTAATGTTCTCTAGTTACAGAAGGATTAATTTGGTTATCCTAGAATGGACTCAGTTGTGTTTATAAGTAAGCAAGCTCTTTTTCACCCAGAGAACAGAAGAATAATGGGGTTCTGCTTTACCATGGAGCTATTGATTCCACCAATTTTGACTTAGAATTGCTGTGGCAATAGTAACCAAGTGGCCCTGATCCTTGGCTCTTGACTTGAACCACGTTGTATAATTTGTCATCTGAATTGCATCGTTCAGGTGGAAGAAATACTAGAATACAGAAATGATTTGGCCCTATTCATACTACTGATGAGATAACAAAACTAACACAGAGGACTTTACTCATATCATATCCATGAGGATTCCTTCCCACCCTTTCCCCAGTCCTGCAAGGTTGGCATATGGCCTCCATTTTAATGACAAGGACAACAAAACTCAGAGAGATAAATGCCTCTTCCAAGGTCATGGTGGTCCTAAGCAGATGAAACTAGACTTGATCCAGGTTCACTGCTTCCAAGCCTGTCAGGGCATGGTCAGTGCTAAGAAACTGGGAGTTAACACACATAAATAAATTTTATTTTGGTCCATTTGGTTGAGATCTGTAACCATGATCCAAATTTGCCTTCTTTTTCATCAGGCATTTCCATACCCCACCCTTCTTTCTTGAGAATATAAATTAATCTTGGCAATTTTACTGAATCAGCAGTCAGAATAAAACAATATCACTGGAAGAAATGGTATTTCCTCATTTATTTTAATGGAGAGTTAATTTTAAGACTTAATTATCAGAAATGCTGTCCCTTTGCACTTATGGTAACCTATGCAGAGATGGAGAATACAATTATTTGGTGTAATTTTATTCCATGCTTGTGTGAATGTAGAATGGGGTGCCTGAGGGACAGAACTCAAGGCAGAGGTACTAACTGCTGGTCTTTGGTTTTTGGGAGTTTTCACTGTGGTGCTGCTTTTCTGGAATAGACACACAACTTCTTGTCATAGGAATTTTCTAGACTTGCAGAGTTGTTTGCTTGTATGTCTTTCCAAAATCTATCATAGAAAGTAGGTCTTTCACATTCCTGAAAGACCATTAAGTTTAGACTGTGCTGTTTTTTCTAAATGAGGACCAACCGACAGTTGTATGGTATGGTAAGTGAGATGCAGGTTCTGGAGTCAGCCTGCCTGGTTTCCAGTTCTGCCTCCAAGTCCGAGTACTGTGGGACTTTAGGCAACTCATGTAATCTCTCTCTGACTCAGTCTCCCCATCTGTACAATAGGAATAAGAAGAGCTGACAGAATTGTTGGGAGTCTAGTGAAAATGTACATTTTTTAAGCAGTATTGGGGTTTGAACTCTGGGCCATACACCTGCCACTTGAGCCACACCCCCAAACATTTTTTGCTTTGGTTATTTTTTGAGATAGAATCTCACTTTTTGCTTAGACTAGCCTGGAACCACGATCCTCCTATTTATGCTTCCTATACAGCTGGGATGACAGGTGAGTCATGCCCAGCTTTTATTGATTTAGATGGGGTCTCTGGAACATTTTGCCCTGGCTGGCCTTGAGCTGTGATCCTCCTGATCTTTGTCTCCCAAGTAGCTAAGATTGTAGGCTAAAGCCACCATGCCTCTTTAATTACCAGACACAATAAACCCTGGCAATTATTATTTGCATGGTATAGAAAAGTGCTATTTATAAAAGATAACTTTAAAAATAGACAAACAACACATAGCATGAAACCCATCCTCTGAAATCTTTAAGTAGAGAAGGTCTGTTATTGTAACTATGTCAGTGTTTCTCTGGAGCCTTTTCATGTATGCCAAAACTCTCTACCCATAAATACCAACTTCTCATTCCTCTTGCCTACTAGCCTCTGGTAACCTCTGTTTTGTTTTCTTTTTCTTAGAGTGTGACAGTTTTAGATATCTCATGGAAATAGAATCGTGCAGTATTTGTCCTTCTCTGATTGACTCATTTCTCTTAGCATAGTGTCCTCAAGGTTGATCCACTATGGGTCAAAATTACCTTATTTTTTATGGCTGAATAGTATTGTGTTGCATGTTTGTGTCATGTTGTCTTCATGGATTCACCCCTTGATTGACCATTAAGTTGCTTCCGCATCTTGAATATGATATAGTGAACATGGGAGTGCAGGTATCTCTTTGAGATTCTGATGCAAATGCATGTGGTGTTTCTCAAGATTTTTTATACTAAGAAACTCAAAAAATTAAACCATTTCTTCTCTCTAAGGAATTGCCCTTGGTAACTTATTTGTTCATTCATATATTATTTAAAACATCTCATCTAAAATCAAATAGCATTTATAAAAATGATTTAACCATAGAGTAAGGCTAGTCACTGAATTCATCTCAACAATTACTGTAAAATCTCTGTTTCCCATTCTATGAATGCATTTTTGTAGAGCCATTCATTTCCTGAGTAAAAGTTCTTCCTAAGGCCAGTTCAGATACCCCACCAAGATGCTTTTCTTGACTATTTTAGCTCTCTCCTTCCTCTCAGTGCCAACTGAACTACAATTCCAAACCACTCTCTTGGTCCTTTTGTATTTCGTTACATTTTCAGGCTATGAATAGATATCTTTTCTCCTTCAGTAGACTTCAAGGCCTTTTAGTGCAAGGATTCTAGATGTGCCCTGTCTCTGACTCATGTGTCTGTGAGCATGGTCTTTCCCTCACCCATGATTACTCCAGGTGCAAAGCTCAGAAGCTGATAATTATTTCCTTCCTTATGATATTCATTTACACATGACATTTCAGGAGTTCCAGAAAATTTCATGCATCATTTAGGGAAGGATGATCATGCATAACCACATTGCAGAGAACAGTCTCCACCCACCTCCTCAATCTCTCTCATTACACAACCCTTTTGAGATTGCTCAACCAGAGTTCCAGATACTTCCTTCATCAATATTTAGGGGGTTCCCGCCCTCCTAAATCCCTTTGTTGGATGAAAGGTCATCCAACAAAGAATTTTGTTAAAAATTTTTTTTCCAAGTTTTTATGACTTTGGTTTTCCCTGAATAGCAACTGGAATAGTAAAGAATATATGGTAGAATCTTGATAAATACTTGCCTAGTGGAGATACAAAATCCTTGACTATGGTGGAAGCACATTTGGAATGTGGGGGCCAATAGAGAGGGCTTCCTGGAAAATCTGGGAAAAGACTGTCCACAATTACACAGTAAAGGGATCTGTACTGAGAGCAGAGACGATTTGAGGAGAGGTCCATTCTTAAACTGGCCACTATTGCTTCTTAAACCAGTAACCTCAGATTCAACTGATGACCATTGAAAAGATGATTGATTACTCCACTCTCTAGCCATGCTAAATATTTGGAGTATTTTGTTCCTCTTATTGCTCATGTCTTGACTGTAAGTATAGGTCATGAGTATTAAAGAAATCTTAAACCTTCACTCATATCCATGCACTCTGACTGTGCAGCCTCAGGGGTAAACAACACAGCTAGGTATTACTCCCTCTCTGTGGCAATTCAGATCATGTTTCTCCATCTTGCCTTTGTGACAAGGTGAAAAGTTGAAGGTTCCCAGAACCCACAGGGCAAAGAGAATCCAGCTGGACAGAGATAAGCACTAGCTAGTTAGTAGAGAAGATGCCTTAAAAAGAGACCAGAATGTACAAAATGAACATGGATAAAAGTGTTGTCTGTTTATGACTGAGGCAGCTCAGGAGGCAAAGTGCTGTGTGTAATCACTGTGCAGACAGTTCTGGAGAGAGGACCCAGGTTTAGAGCAGGACTTTGGGCTCGGGCTGTACATGAGCTTAGCCCAAGGGTGTGTGTGTGTGTGTGTGTGTGTGTGTGTGTGTGTGTGTGTGTGTGTGTGTGTGTGTGTGTGTGTGTGTGTGTACAGCCCTCCAAGTTAATGTCAGTGTTTGTAAGTTGACCAAACAGCTACATCATAAATGGTTGAGAGTAGACTAGACCAGTAATACTCAAAATGTGCCCCAAAATGAGTACTGCAAGATTATTTTTGTAGATAGTGTATCTTTCAATCTTCTAAAAGTTTTGCTAAAAGATGTAGAAGAAAAATCATGTATCAAACACAGGTGGAAAGTAGCAAGAACTATAGACAGTTTATTTAGGCATATGCACTGCTGTTTCCAGACATTTAAAACTAAACTTGTCACCAAAACTATCCACCACAAGAACATATCCATACATGGATCTGTGTAAACTAATCCTCCACATGCTTTTGGGGGAAAAAAATAGAGGGGCATTGAGCTATTTAAATTTTATGATGGTGGTATGGGATAGCCAAATTAGGCATATTAGGTTAGATAACCACTTGGCGGGGATGTTGTAGAAGAGATCCAAGCAGCAAATAAGATAGTAAGTGCTTGATGTCCCTCCTGTGTTGGAGATTGTATAACTCTACCAGACCTGATGAAAGGAAATTTGTATGGAAGGGATAATGTAGCAGTTGTTAAAAGATACAGGACATCCTTACCATTGCCATAGTAATGAGTCCTGATATTTTGTGGGCAAGGGCCAGTTTTAGACATCCTGAATTTTGTGGGAGACCCTCACAAGAAACAACTGTGTGGTATCCCACACAACCTTCCACATCCACTACTCTATCACCTAGGTTAAAAAAAAACAAACTCTTGATAGTTGTCTTCAGCCTTTAACTATGTTTGATGTATAGATAGTACTTTTCATGTTCTTAGTATATATCATTTTTCCAGGGATATGACCACTATGTAATTCACAGGAGCATTGCTTGAAGGATGGACATCTATATTAGTTTATTATCAACTACTTTCATTCTACTTTATCAATATTAGGACCTTATGTTCATTTTCAGACATTCTAAATGTTAGAATTTCTGTGACACTTTTAATTAGAAGTTCCACCAGAAGACTTGAAGTTTCTGGATTTCTATATTGCATCAACTCCATGAGATATCATCTCATTTATTAGATTGTAGATTAAAGAAATATTTCTATCCTACAAAATATTTAACCCAACTATTCTTTTCCTACCTTAGTCATTGTCAGACTTCAGTGTGCCCTGAATCATATGGGCTACTTGTTGAAAATTCAGACTCTAGGGTCCCATCATTATGAATTTGAATTTTTAAGAAACTTCTTCATATTTGAGAATACCACTTGAGATTATCCGAATCATAAGCATTGATGCATAAAACAAACCATTATACCTGGGTATCTCACCTACAAAATATTCTTCTGCAATACCCACAAGCCAGTTATTCAAATGGTTCCCCTGGCTAAAACTTGGCTGTCCTAACTTCAAAAACTACTTACCAGGGTGTGGATGCAAATATATTAAAATGGAGAAAAATATTTCCATTCTAAATGACATATTTCATTATCACTTAAGTTTAAAGTTATTGTATACACCTTAGCTTATGGAATTAGTTAAGAGTAAAACAAAACAAACTTGGGTGAGATTTATTTGAATTTTGGTTTCAAAAGCTGTTCAGAGCCTTCTTCTTCAAAGAGAATTTAATGACTTGTAGGCAGTTGAACCTCAGATTAAGTTTGGAAAGAATGCCAATGTTCAGCTGGCATTTCAGCTGCTGAAAATAACTTCAAATTAGTAAGTATATTGCTAAAATTCTTTAGATAAACAGAAACTATAGTTGGGGGGGGGAGAGAGAGAGACAGAAAGAGAAAGAAGAATTATAGGAGCAGTGAAGTCTGAAACCTATAGGCCAGTGGGCTAGAAATGCCAGCAGGAGTTGATGTTGAAGTCTTATGTTGGAAGGAAAGAAGGCAGTAAAGTCTTACTCTTGACTCATTGGATGAGGCCCCTCCACATTAGGGAGACAAATTTCCTCAGTCTGTTGATTTACATGATCACATCTAGTAAATACCTTCACAGCAACTTTTAGACTGGTGTTTGATTAAAGCTGGGCACCATAGTATACCCAAGTTGACACATAAAATTAACCACCAAGTAAGCTAAACAATGAGTAACCAAAATGGATCACGAAGAAAACATTTAATTTAAAATGTTGGTGTCATCTTTGAAAGCTAAGACTAGCATTACCTAACTTAAGTAGATTCTTTCCTCTCTCTACCATCATAATGATGGAAAACACTGATTTTAGAGGAAATCTTGATCATTCTTCATGTCATAAATTAATAGGTTATATTCATAAGGCAGTCAATGTAAGTTTTAGGTCTCCAGGAGTCTTAAAATGAGAGAATGATTTTTCTGCACTTCCCCCATTTCCATTTTCCATGCAGATGGAGTGCATAGAATTTCATCTAATAGTCAACTGTGAGGATGTAGGTGAACATCTCTTTTTCTCTCTGATGAAAAGATCTGCTGGCATTGTTGGCATCACTGATGACTGATCATTATACTGTCCAAGTACAAACTTTCAGTTTTCAGTTGGAAAAAGAACACACCCCAATGCCCTAACTTCTTTCCACTAGCCCCCACTCCTGAAGGTTCCATCATCTCCCAATAGCACCACAGACTTTTGGCCAAGCCTTTAATACATGGGCCGATGGGTGGCATTTCAGATCCAAATCATAACAACTACTCTAGGATAAAGGACTCAAAATAGCAAGGTGATAGATATTTTCATGCTCATAAAGCAAGCTATAAAATGAAGACTATCAGTGACTTCATTCCTTCCCTTTGTGATAACGTATGAAATAATTTTCTTGGAATGGAACAGCCCAAGCCTTCCCAGGATCATGCTTTCTTCTGTGTGTCCCCAGAGAACATAACAAAGGAGTAAAAGTCTTGGCCAAGAGTCCTAGTAATGCTCAGATAGACATTTTAATCAATATGGTACTCTATGAATGTGTCTACTGGGGTTACTATTTTACTACACTCAGTACTTAATTATGAAAGTTACAGGTTTAACTTTTCCACTTTTCATGAACATTCTTGGCTACTGTTTACTGATATCTTTGGCGGTATGTTTGGCCATCTTTCCTTAATTCTTCCAGTTAATTCTGGAGAAGATTTAAAAACAAACTGAATTTTACTTCCAGTTATGAGAGTAACTTTTTTTTAATATGTTGAGGTAAGTCACTTCGTGGTCTGGATACCGTAAGGGGATAAATGACTGTCTACATTTCTACAACTTTCAGTAGTTCAGGAAACTCTGAATACTGAGCTTAGAAGAAGTTTGAAGATATCCTTTTAAGGTACATCTCTGGTGAGATACAAGCTAAGAGAGACACAAAATTATTGAAAGGTAATTATTGAGTTATGGGACAGGTGGAGAAACTAAAAATAACTATTCAGCTGTTTCAGGACAGCTGAAACAGCTGTCCTGAAACAGAATCAGGACTTTGCCCACCCTGATTATTTTTCTAAAGTATTACATCATATAAAACAAAGTGATGTGTCCAAATGGCTTTGATTCTTTGCAATCCACATGACCTTCTTTTTGAATGGGCTATGTGTGGCTTGCCTTCAGCTTTTGCAAACGTATTAAGGTATGGCTGAGGCATTCTAAGCGTCAAAGAAAGCTATGTTTTGCTGCAAAATCAAGACCAAAGCCTAGATCATTTGTGATACTGAGGTCCTTGAAGACAGTAGCCAAGCCTTATTGATTTCATATCCTACCACAGTGCCTGGAACAGGATAGGTACTCAAAAAATGCCTGTTGAATAGTTGCAGAAATCAAATATGGATTTTAATTGACAAAGCATAAAATAAGGGACATTATAACAGGTAACTTATCAGCTAGTAATCCTTTGTCAGTCATTTAAAGTAGGCTTTAAAGTTATATAGAGGGCTGGTTAAGACCAAATTTGGTATGGAATGCTTTTTAGTAGCGTCAGGTTATAATTTAATTCTTATCATCTGCATCTTATAGTTGGTAAAAGTGAACCTACAGCTACAGTTCTGCCACTGTTTTCTCTATTCTGTGGCTTTATTACTGTAATTCTGAAATAAACCATCACTTTTCTAACTTTGTGGCTATGTTTAGAAGGAGAAATATGTGATTTATTTAAAATACATAAACAACTCAATATTGGTCTTATCTCTCTGTGCATTGCTGTTTTCTTTTTCTTTTCTTTTTTTTTTTTTTTTGTGCTCTGGTACTGGAGTTTGAGCTCAGGACCTTGTACTTGCTAGGCAGAAACTCTATTACCTGAACATGACCAAGCCCTTGAAATTCTTGGAGCAATCCAAGAATTGTATAAACATTTTTTTCTTGAGGAAGGTCAAAGGAAATCTGCTTTTCAGCTTTTCATTGACCCATCCTCAGCATAGGTATGCATTTTAGAATGTCCCTTTTTGTTTATAGTCTACCACCACCCATTTATCTGGGGTCTGAGTTATTGTCCAGAAAGGTGAGAGAGGTCAAGGCTGAATCTGTTCTTGTTTCTCAGTTACTCTCTTTTTCTGAAAAAAAATTGGGCCTATACTGGTTGGGTTCCTTGAAACTAATGGCCAGTGCTCCAACCCTGCTGCATGCCCCTGCCATAGTAGGCCCTGCCTTTTCTGCTGTGGCTCCTCCCAGGGCTCAGGAATGCATGCAAGTGTTTTCTCACTTCTATCTGCGAATCAACAGTGTGAGGAAGAGATGTCTAATTAGGTCCCTGCTGAAACCATTTTCCTGGAAGCCATAGACATACTCCTTCTGAAAAAAACAACCTGCAGCTTTGCTTTCACACCCTAGCTTGCAGAAGGAAATCCAAGGCTAATAGGTTTAGATTTGTGTCAAAGGCATTATTTATGTTCATTAGACATAGTCTGAAAGGCATTTTGCTGTCTGCTTGCCACTTCATTGCTCTCTTGTTAAGTGTTAATCTGAAGTTTATATAGTAATTGATTATTAAAAATATATAATTATGCCTGTGTTGCAGTTCATGCAAAATATACAGATTTTGGTTTTGCCTATTTATAAGATTCTATGGGTGTTTTTCTGAAAAGGGGTTGGTAAATAATGAGCCTAGTAGAAACTAATTTATTGAGTACAACTTAAAGCTCACTACAATTCAGTGAGAAATGGCATCCATGTTTTTGGTACCTAAGAATAATAGTTTAAAAAGGCCATAAGAAAAATACACAAATGCACAAGAATACAGAGCCACGTTGTATTTTTTTAAATTCTACAGCAATTAGCAATCACTAAATTTAATTGCTTCTGTATTTAAAATATACTTTTTGAGGACCACCTACCTAGCAGGTACTGTGGACACTTTGTAAATAGTGGGAAACAAGCATTCAAAGTCCAGCTATCCTAGGTCTTTGATGAGTGAGTGCTGTGGGTTGGATGTGAGAAATGCTGAATATTTCTTCAGGTAGTGATCAAGAAAAATTTGAAGGAGAATAAGATAGTAGAGGAATAAATGAAAGGGAAAGTTGTCATTTCTTCTATGGGTGTGCCAATGCAAGGACAGTAGAGGTGCCACTCAAGGCTGAGAAATCAAATTTTCAGTCTTACTTGGGAAACAGCAAACTAAGAGGTGGCAGTGCAGTAGATTCTGTGTTGCTCCCACAAATGAGGTCTGCCTAACTTGGTGTGGAAGAACCAGAGGAGTCCTCTTGGAGGAGGTGACATAGCACCATGGCAGTGCTGGACCAACTCATTAATGGTCACAGTGCATTGATGACTTCCTTTCACTAGCTGTGGGAGGGAAAGAGGAGCACATGGACTCAAATGAGGGCAGAGCACTGAGGAAAGAATCAAAGTGTGTTCAAATATTGAAGTGAGATTTTTTTGAGCTCGTTGAACATTTCTTTAACTTTACAGGAGAAAAGGTAATTGTGTTAGAAAGGGCCATTTATCTAAGGTATAAGTCAAGGGAGAAATCCCTTACTCTGTAGTCACTGTTTTGTGCTTTAGGGTCCTCTCATTTTTATACTGTAGCTCAATCTATCTTTGTACATGCCATTCATTCCTCTTCATACTGATTCTCTCCTACCTTTACTCTGCTTCACACCTTTGGGAATGTTCTGAAAGCTCCTTTCCTAAAGTAATCCTTCCGGATTCTCCAAGACCTAGTTAACTTCTCCCTCAGTCAGATATTCTCTATGTAACCCTCTGTCATAATTTTGGCCACACTTACTATGTTTGTCCGTTACTTCTCTCTACCAGTAAACTGGATGGGATCTCTTCAGGAAATGTGTTTAACTTACTTCTGTTTTCCCAGAATTTATAGTAGTATCTAGGACCCATCAGATACATACCTAGTAAGTATTTAGTGAATTAAAGGATGAAAGAATCATCCATAATCTCATAGCATTCTGAGAAGACTTGCAATGTGTAATCTAACCACTGTCTCAAAGATTATAATAGTTTGAAGGTGGATTCTTTAATAGAATGGCACTAGGATTATTCCAACCCCAGTTAACCATAGATGTACTAATTACTTTGCAAAGCAGTGAGTGGAGCAGCTCTCACATGAAGGTTTGAGTGTGGCTGAAACATCTGTTTCCAAGGTGGCTCACCATGTGCTGGTGAACTGATTCTTTTCTACTCAGGCCTCTTCCTGATTCTTCTTCAATATCCTTACTGTGGCAACTGACTACCCATTGAGTAAGCAAGTCAGTGTTGTTCCAAGGAGCAAACTGCAGTGCCTTTATAACTTGGTATTGGAAGCCGCACACTTGCCATATTCTATTGGGTAAATAGGCCAATAGACTCACTGTGGGTGAGGACAACATGCCTGAGAGGATACTGGGAGGCAAAGATCAAAAGAACCATCTTGAAGGTCTGTTATCACACCAGGGCAAGTAAATTCTCCTCTTGTTCTTTGAGAGAGGAATTAGAGTCTCTTTCAGTTGGCCATATCTGAGAGGGGTGTTTGGTGAAGAGGAGGTTGAACCCTTGGGGAAGTATACATAAGCTACACACGAGTTGATGACAGGCAAAGAGTCTTTGACTTATCTTCAGCCTTTCTCCTATGGTCCCGTGTCCTTTGGCAGCATAAATAAATTTCCACAATGTCTGTCTTTAGTGGGTGTTATTTTCCTTATTATAAGTGACAAGTTAGGGTCAAAACACAGGGGAACTGCCCAAGGGTACCTATATATCACTGTCAGAATAGGGATTACAGCTCAAGGTATCTGAATTCTAAGCTTATGTTTAGACCGGACCATAATGAACTGTGGCATGTGCTAACTTCTCTGAATTTCCTTTTAACTCTATCTAACCTCTGCTGAGTTCATCCTCTTACCACAACTGCACACATCTGCCTGTGCCCACAATACACCCACACATCTCACCCTTTCCCCTTATCTTCTGAAATCCCAGGCAACCCCTTCACAACAGGCTCTCTCTTGTGCCAATAGGGGGCCTCCAGGGGATGGTTTTTAGAGTAAGAACTGAGGCTCCCACCTTCAAAATGGGAGAGCTATAATTTTCATATTGTATCTCCTTGCCAATTGTAAATCAGTCATTTTAAGGATGCTTCCCATTCTTGTTTCCCTTCAGGCGGTTCTTATTCCTCTCCAGAAAAAGAAAAGATTTGCTTTATAGCTAACTGCAGGACTGAAATGACATATAAAATAGCAACAGCAGGGAACAAATGTGTCCCTAAAGTGGCAATATGGTGCCTTTTTGTGTGTTTTAAGGCTTTGCAGTGAGAGGCAATTTTTCTTTTCTGGCTTCTATTTGAATAGTTGTTGAAAATTTAGAAAACAATATTAGGTGTGTTCAGTAACAGGCCCTGACCTGAGTTGCTCTGTACCTTTAGTGGCAGATATACACACACACACACACACACGCCCACATACATACACACATATTCTGGTATTATTCTGGCCAGCTGCTCTGACGATATTTGCAGGGCAAAGCTATCAAGCTAATAACAAAGACTATTCCATTATTAGGTGTGTATATTTTTGTTTATTACATGATACATTTCCCATTGGTGTTTTTCATTAATTGAAAAGTTACAGAATAAAAACCTATTGTATTCTGTCTTTTATCTTCCCTTTTCATTGCTCTTGATGTAAGAAATAACCATTCTGACTGTCGAGCCTGTTTTCTTTTATTTTTGTCAAATAGGACAATTCAAACATTTCTTTTGAAACAAAGAACCCAAAAGCCTTAGTAATGTCTATATTTCTCCAAACTCCCTACAGTATCAATAAATCCAAAGGGCTGACAGCAGAGGAAAAGTTCTACAGTGAGAGAAAAAGCAAATTGGATCAGCAGTGTTGTTCATTATCCTCCATATTAGAAAGCAATGCTGTGAGGAAAGGAGGCTATTTCCTGGAGGGCAGACCCCTGTGTGACCTGTTCCTTACCACTCTGCCTGTATGTGGTCTCCCTCAGGCCCACAGTGGTAAGCATCATTTCAGACAAGCAGAGGACTGCATGTCCTTTTTTGTTTCCTTCTGTTCTCCTTCTCCCCACCTTATTTTATGTTGCTAAACCGGGATCTTCTGTCCTGTTCAATACTCTACACCCGCTTTGTTATGGAAGGACTCATCTCTGAAGGTCACTCCTTTGGAGGAGCAGTTGGAAGAACAGGGATGGCCATGCAGTCAGATGTGCCCTCAGCCCATACATGATGTAGGAGAATTTCCCACAATGCAACATGGCTCATGAGTTCCATTCTTTTATGGTCACAGACAACATGGGAAAGGTTAGATTCCTTTGTCTTCTCATCTGGAAAGTCATCCATTAGCTCTCTTCCATTTCTAAGAGCCCAGTGTGGCATTTCCAGACAACTGTGGGCATGAGGAGTAGAGCTTCTTTGGAATGGTGATAGCTCCTATGCACATGAGAGTGGGGCTGGAGAAGAAGCAAAATGAAGCTTACAAACTAGCCTGGGTTGTGATTTAAGGGGACCATTAGTCATGTGTTTTCCTCTCACAGATTCAAAAACACGCAAGAAATAGATGCAGAAGCCAGTGATCAAAAGGGCAACCTAGTTATTGGCAACACTGGACAGAAAAACTTGGCTTGTGCCTGAGATTCCAATAGTATTCCTACTCCTTCCTTCCCTGATTGTAAACCCACCTCACCCCAGTCATAAGTATCTTATGCTTAGCACTTAAAATGTGTCAAAAGCTCTTGAAATAAAGACTCAGTTAATTCTTAACCCTAACTCTTGGTGGTGTGCAAACCTCATTTTACAGGAGAGGACACTGAGACAGTTGTTTAAGTCATGCAGCTCTCTTGTGACTGAATCAGCATTCACAGATGGATGGCTCCAACTGCACCAGACCCAAGCAGGAAAGCAGCTGGCAGAGGGAGCCTCCTTCCCTGCAGAGACAGCTATGGGCTGACCAGGAGACAGGATGTGAAGGTCTGGATGGAGGTGCTGCACAGGTGCTTTAATGGCACTTCTGAATCTCACCAAGGTGGTCAGCCTCTCCTTGGGAGCAATACATGAGCAGTGGCTGTATTCTTCCAAGAGGACAGATATTTTTATTGTATTGTCCAAAGAAGGAAAAAATATGGTTCACCCTCTGGGGCTCACTTCTTCAGAATGGTAAGAGAAGGAAGTGTCATAATCTATATTACAGGTCAAGAGATAAGACCTGACTGCCTTTTGGGGAGGTCCAGCCCCAGATGGGGTCCAGTACAAAATGTACAGGGTCCCTTGTACAAAATTAACAAGTTTAAGATGGTGACAATAGAGCATTACACCAAGTGTAGAGTCCTCCTAGCATGTTTGATCATACCCATGAAGCCAGCCCTTGTGGTAAGTCTAGAACTTGAAATCTCAGACATGCCAAAGGGAAGAATTCTTCTGGAGCCCCAAACAAGGTCATAGTAGCACTTCGACAGTGTGAAGCTGTAGTGGGACTCATGGCCACATCATGGGAGCTTTTAAATAATATTGATGACACCTCATATCAGTGCAATCAGTCTTTGGGGATGGGATCCAGGAACTGACACATTTTAAATGCTCTCCAGCTGTTCCAGTGTGTAGTAGGGTGAGATGGCTTAATTTCCATTCAGCTTCTGGGTCCTCAGGAAGATACTGGTTGTGGTTCTAGAATTTTTCTCTAGAGGAAATACCTCCTCCTGGGCTTGGCAGGTTACATGAGTGGATAGAGAGTGCTGAGAATAAGGCAACCATCCCCAGCAGTGGACTCCCAGGAGTCAGAAAGGAGAAAGAGATGACTGCAAACTGAAGAGCCCAGAGGACCTGCAAAAGTCCTGGGTCATTGACCCATTGTCCCAAGATCTGGGTGGCCGGATCTTGTTATTCATCAAGAGCAGCTAAACAGCTAGATTATTAAATACCTCAATTTTATATGTGATAACAAAGTCAAATAAAAATAGAACAAGAGCAACAAAAAATAGAGGGACCCTATTTTAGCCACATAGAATAGCAGGGGGGGTCCCAGACTGTCACTTAGCCACTGAATTAGAGTTACAGAATCTGACTCTTAACTGCATTAGAATTGGAAAACCTTTCCCTTGTATGATGAACAAGCTGAAACTGAGACAAGGGAGGGGACCCAATTGGCCCCACAGTGAACTTTTAGCAAGGCCTGGAATGCAATGCTTCTGATCTGACACATGAGTCACTTCCATTTCACTGCATATCACTTGCAGAAGAAATGCAGAGAGCTTCCTAATTGAAGGATTCCTCACCAATGATCTGAGACTCACAGAGTTAGCTAGATAGTTGTCTCGTATATGGTACATTCATTGAACTCTTGATTTTTTAAATGACTAGATAGGTTTGAATTAATGCAGATCATATCTTTTGGCTCTTTTCTGATGGTTATAGTCCTAGCACTTGGCTACGGCAGACACTCAATAAATATTTGCTGAATAAATGAATGAGTGAATAAATGAGTGGCCATCACAGTGATGCAGCCTTCCTACATATTAGTGTTTTCTTTTTTAACTGAAGAATTTCCTGATAATCATAAATACATTATTAGACCAGATTTTAAGCTACCATAGGGAACTTAAAAAACTAAATTCTCCCAAAACTAATGAACCAATAAAGAAATGGGCACGTGAACTAAACAGAACTTTCTCAAAAGAAGAAATTCAAATGCCCAAAAAACACATGAAAAAATCTCAACATCTCTAGCAATAAAGGAAATGCAAATTAAAACCACACTAAGATTCCACCTCACCCCTGTTAGAATAGCCATCATTAGCAACACCACCAACAACAGGTGTTGGAGAGGACGCGGGGAAAAAGGAACCCTCTTACACTGTTGGTGGGAATGTAAACTAGTATAACCACTCTGGAAAAAAATTTGGAGGCTACTTAAAACACTAAACATTGATGTACCATTTGATCCAGCAATACCACTCCTGGGGATATACCCAAAAGACTGTGACACAGGTTACTCCACAGGCACCTGCACACCCATGTTTATTGCGGCACTATTCACAATAGCCAAGTTATGGAAACAACCAAGATGCCCCACCACTGACGAATGGATCGAGAAAATGTGGTATCTATACACAATGGAATTTTATGCAGCCATGAAGAAGAACGAAATGTTATCATTTGCTGGTAAATGGATGGAATTGGAGAACATCATTCTGAGTGAGGTTAGCCTGGCCCAAAAGGCCAAAAATCTTATGTTCTCCCTCATATGTGGACATTAGATCAAGGGCAAACACAACAAGGGAATTGAACTTTGATCACAAGATGAAAGCGAGTGCACACAAGGGAGATATGAGGATAGGTAAGACACCCAAAATATTAGCTAGCATTTGTTGCCCTTAATGCAGAGAAACTAAAGCAGATACCTTAAAAGCAACTGAGGCCAATAGGAGAAGGGGACCAGGAACTAGAAAAAAGGTTAGATCAAAAAGAATTAACCTAGAAGGTAACAGACCCGCACAGGAAATCAATGTGAGTCAATGCCCTGTATAGCTATCCTTATCTCAACCAGCAAAAACCCATGTTCCTTCCTATTATTGCTTATACTCTCTCTTCAACAAAATTAGAGATGAGGGCAAGTTTCTGCCGGGTATCGAGGGGGTAGGGGAGAGGGAGGGGGCAGTGTGGGTGGTAAGGGAGGGGGTGGGGTAGGGGGTAGAAATGACCCAAGCATTGTATGCATAGATGAATAATAATAAAAAAATTTAAAAGAAAATATTTTAAACTACCTGATTGTATTCACTATGAAAATGAATCCATGCCCAAATCACTCATTATAGAAGTAGAAATAGTGCTGTAATTTCAAAGTAAAAATAGTCAATATACCTTGTTTGTTTTTCTTCAGTGTTTTCAATAATGCTAAGCAACATGGTGACAGAAAATACTACCTGGCCACTGGGTATCCTGAACCTTCTGCAGCACTTAGAATCCATTTAAAATGTGGTGCCTCTCTTGTTGTCCTGCCTCAGTGCTCACCTGCCTTACATATTGGGGGGCATTTCCTTCATTCCTCCCTCCCTCCCTCCCTCCTTTCTTTCTTCCTACTGAGGTTTGAATTCAGGTTTCATATTTGAAAAGCAGGAGCTCTACCACTTGAGCCACACCTTCAGTTTCATTTTGCTCTGGTTATTTTTTGGAGATGGGGTCTCATGAACTGTTTGCCTGGGCTGACCTTGAATCATGATCCTCTTCCCGATCTGAGCCTCCCAAGTAACTAGAATTACAGATGTGCGCCACCACACATCCCCAAAATAGATCAGGCCTCAAAGTTTACTTTGCTCAGGAGAGTGACAGTGTAGGTTTTCTAGTATCTACTTATATGCCTACTTTTGCAGAGCAATTGACAGCTTTTGAAAGCATTTGTCATGTAAGGTAGGGTTTGAACCTTGTCCCAGTTCAGTGAGGAAGAAGAATTCTGCATGTACAATTATTCCAGTTTCTTAGATGGAGAATTCTCCACTAATGGAGGGTCAGCTACAAGGGTGAAAATGGTGAAGTCAAGATATCTCAACTCTTGGTTGTAGCTTTGAGAATCTCTCTATACACTGGGTTGTATATGGAGAAAGAAAATCTGTGTGTGTTCAGATCTGTGTGGCTTGCCATTCCTAGAAGCCATTATCAAGGCAAGGTCAGACCAGATCACCTGGATTGTTTGAGACACAGTCAGTGGCTCATACTGGGGGAGGAGTTTGTCTACTGAGACTCTTCTCCCCCATTGGCTCTTTGAGTTTTTAAAATAACTGTGATAAGGAAGGGAAATGTGATAGCCAGGGAAGCTGGTACTGGGGGAGTCTCAAGAAATAAAGTGGTGAGAGGGATATCCAACTACAGTTACTGGCTAATATGAAAGAGGAACATTAAAACAAACAAATAATTAAAAACAACAAACTCTTACTAACGCACCCTGACTTACTCTGGTCCTGTTAGCCACCAAACTTCACTGTACTATTTAGCCAAGTAATAGTCAAATATTGACCAACAAAAAAAAGCAATTTCATAGTTTTCTCCTAATGTTCTTAGGAATTTCATTATAGAGGAATGATGGGTTTTTTCGGACCTCCGTAGGGATGCATAGTGAAGAGGAGTTATGTCTTCAAGGGCCAATAATTGAAACACAGTGGCCACTGGGGGCCTCTGCTTTCTGCTGTATTAAGCTGAAAGTCTCCACAGCATTCAGAATAACTGTGATCACAGCGTATGGGAGACACACAGCATACTGGGCACCTACATGAGCATGGTACATATGTGGTTTCATTTGTTCCTTAAAAGACCCCCAAAAGTGGTTATTATGCCTGTTTTATAGATGAAACAGGTTCAGAGGTGTTTAGAAATTTGCCCAAGGTTCCCAGCTTGCAAGTGGAAGGGTGGTGTCTTAATTTAGAAGTCTGTTCTTTACCACCATTACATTACAGAGACGTCCAAAGGCAGCATTCACTCAACAAAAACTAAATGATCCCCTCTATGGACTAAACACTGTCATGTGCTGGGAAGAAGAGACTCCAACCACTTGATGTTTGTTTCTGTGTGTGGCGATTTCTTGAGATAGTGCTCAGCCTGATAAGCTATTCTCAGTGGCATGACACAGCAGGCACAAAGGCTTTTCAACTCTAAAGCAGGAAGCAAAGCTTATAGAGAAATGGAGTATGAGAGCAGGTTAGAAGCTAGCATTCTCCCAGAGTCCCCTCAGGACTGTTGTGTCTCCTGGGAAGCTCTGAAGAAGCTCCTATACCCCCTCCAGGAGAGGACATTGGAAGGTTGAATGGATGGGTGTAAATGTGAATCATTAAGACCCTAGGCACAAGACTGGAGGCCTTTCCCAGGGTTGGATGTGGATTGGTAAATTAGCTGGGCTTCTTACTAATTGAGCTATTTAATCCTCCATGCAGTTCAATGTCAGTGTCATTTTGGACTTATGAGTGTCATAAGGCTGGTTGCCTTTTGATGATAATGATAATGAGTAAACATTAGATCCACATTCTATTACCGAATCTCTGGTAATCATAATAACAACCGGCATTTATTTGGTATCCACTCTACTCTAGGTCCATTGTTATGTGTCCTATGCTCCTGCCTGGAGAGAGACATCATTATCCCTTTTATTTTTTTTTTTTTAACTTTAAAAGAAAGGGTAAGAATCACAGAGGCTTAGGAAAATTAAGTGCTTTGCTCAAGACCACTTAAAGGCAAGGCCAACCTTTGAATCTATACCTGCTCAACTCTGAGGCCTGTGCTATTTGTCCTGTGAGGCCTTTGTGAAGAACCACAGGAGGTGGAAACAACAAAGTCTAACACACATCTTGCTCCCACGATGTTAGCAAAATTATCAAGGAAAGGGATGTGTAGCTGAGTGCTCAAGTACTGACTCAGGTACGCGACTTATTAAATGTGGATTTGGCCAGGATTCTTAGCTTCCCGAGTCTCAGCATCCTTATGTCTAACATGGACACAGCGGAATTACCTACCTTTTAGGGGTGCAGTGCGTACTGAAAACAAAATGTTTCAGGCCCCCTACTGCATAAGAATGAACCCCCCAAATTATCATGAGGGCATAAGACAGCTCCTTCTCACACCTTTATTGACCTCAACACTCTGCTTGTTCCAGAGCTCTCTTGGAAGGCTCAGTTTCATCTGCCTGTAGCATTTTCCTCTTTCTCTCAAAGTGGCTTTGTAAGGAAAGTCTTCTTTTCCTGATACCCACTTTAGAGAAATCCCTTTTCTAAGCTTTGTTATCTCTCTGTTCTTTTTAGTTCATGGCCCTTAAGATAATTTTCATATACTTATCAGGTGATTTCATTGATATCTTTTCCCCACTAGACTATAAACTGATAATGGCTGGGTCAGTTTTTCTTTTTCTCATGACTGTATAGTTGACATGTAAAGCAGTGCTTGGTACACAGTAGTGTTGGATATTTGTTGAATAAATGATGAATTAATAAAAAACACTCCCCATGGTTGGTATACAGAAAACATTCAATATTAAGATATTCTTACCTCTATTATTATATAATGTGCCAATAATCAATTCAAGAATTACATAAAAACACCAGTTGACCATATAAGTGATAGCATAAAGGCAATGTGTCAGTTATTTTCACAGAAATGATAACAACTACAAAACTCAGTGACTCAAAACCATATTCATTTATTAAAAATCGACAGGCCAGGCATGGTGACTCAAGTCTGTAATCCTTGCTACTTAGAAGGTGGAGAGGGGGGAGGATTGTGATTTGAGGCCAATCCCAGCAAAAAGTTCTTGAGATCCCAACTTACCCAATGGCTGGGGGCAGTGGCACATACCTGTCATTCCCAGCTATGTGGGAAAGCACAAATAGGAAGGAAGTCATGGTACAAACCACTCAGGCAAAAAGCAAGATCTTATCTCAAAAATAATCAATGTGAAAAGAGCTGGCAGAGTAGCTCAAGTGGAGACCTTGAGTTCAAACCCCAGGACTGCCAAAAAAAAAAAAAAATTCCTCAGGCCAGGCAAGTGTTCTTGTGATCCCACTGCACACAACATCTCCATCTCAAACACATTGCAGTGACTTTAGGGAAGTGCTAGCGATGGGAGGGAGAGAATCAGAGATAGTGACTTCTCTTATATTTGTGTCGCAGGCTTGTTTTCCCCTTGTTTCTAATTGCAAGCTTCTAAGGTCCTAATAAGTGAAGATTTGTTCTCTGGTTTTTCTGTTGGCATCTTCCCCTTAAGGAGCAACCCCTCACCTCCTTGAATTAATGGGAGGCCGCTGAGCTCAAGAGCTGGAAGAGCCCACTTTTGAGCTGCTGACATAGTCTGGAGATGTGATGGAAGTATAAGTTCTAATAAAATACTAAGAGTTATGTCATAGCCTGTGTCAATGGGCAGTGGCCTCTTGGAGCCACACCCCACTTCAGCATTGCCCTTGACAGACTGCAAATGCTTTGCTAGCTTGTGGGTGATTCACTTCGAGGCCTACTCTTTCTGTTCTCTTCTCTGCCTATCTCCTCTTCCTTTTCCTTCCTTCTTACCTTCTATAGTTTTCATTTTCTTTTTCCTCAATCAGATGCCCATTATTCAGACAATGATTAAGAATTTCTGTTTTATTTTATTGATCAGAATGTGGGTATCATTTGCCCCCTCTGTACAAATAGGTTTTTTTTTCCCTATAGCATTCTGTAAGGAATTATCATGGACTAGGAACATTTATAATTTATTTCACCAAGGCAAGGTGAAAAAATATTACTCCTTGTATGCCAATTAATTATCCAAAACTGGATAATGTTGTATCTCTATATCTAAATAATTTTAAATATTCTTAAATTTATAAAATATCAGCCACCAAAAACCCTAATTTTTACATCTGAGAAGATTTAAGTTAAAAACAAAAATTGGTGGTTAAAAATGATTTATGTAATTCCTGGGTATGCTTCCATTTCAGATGGGAGATCTAGCTCATTTAATACCTTCATAATTTTGATACTTCTGATGGTTCAGTCACTTTCAAGGACAAGAATGATAGGAAAGGAATCAAAGTCTTACTCCTAAGCCAATTTACATCATGGCTGGTGGTGGTTGGGGAAGGTGACATCTTATCTTAACCATTTAGAAAACTTTTTCTCCACATCAAACTCTGGCTAGTTCACTAAGTAATATATGAACATTGATGTTTTTAATGTGAAACAAGCAGAGAAGCTCTCATTACATCACAGAAAGATCAGAATTGACCAACTGCATTGGGAGAACATAGCCCTAGACTCAGCAGTGAAAAATTAGTTGCTAAATATGATGGTTAATTTTATGTATCAACTTGACTGAGTCGCTGGGTAGCCAGACCTTTGGTGAAACATTATTCTAGTTGTGTCTGTAAAGATGTTTTCTGGATGATATTAGCATTTGAATCAGTAGACCAAGTAAAACAAAGTGGTACTCCATTGTGTGAATGAGCCCTATCTAATTAGCTAGGGACTAGAACAGGACAAGTCTGACCCTCCCAGGAGTAGAAGGGAATTCCTTCTTCCTGACTACCTTTGAGCTGGAACATCTTTTATTTCTTGCCTTTGAACTTGAACTGAAATATTAGCTCTTTCTAGATCTCAAGCTTGCTTGCCTTTGGACTACAGCTATACCATTGGCTCTGCTGGGTCACCAACTTGCTAACTGAAGATGTGGGAACTTGTCAGACTCCTTAATCTACACACACATACACATACACACACACACATAGAGTTTTGGTTCTGTTTCTCTGGAGAACCCTAACTGTAAACAACACTGATTTAAGTGTATCTGTTTGTTTGCAACAAACCCCTTTTGAACTATTTATTGTAAACTGTGAACATAATTTCTAGATCAGAGTTTGCTAAACTCTTCAAAAAATGTACAGTGATATTACCTAGATTATACTTCTCATATTCTTTGTAAGTATGAATCCATTAACTATAGATTTACTTTTTAGCAACTATCCAGACTGGTGTTCTCTACAAATTAAATTTTGCATTCATTTCTTAACACAGAAATGCAGCTACCACAATAGTGTCAATCAACCAATAGATAACTCTTGGATTAACTCAGGCATTTCTGATTTATGAATAATGAAGAACACCATCTCCTAAAAGTTCAGAAAAAATTTTATAAGGTCTCAGTTTGTCTTCCCTCAAAGATCCCATAATGCCAAATATCATGATCAAGTTGCATCTTGATTGTATTGGTACTGTTTTCTATGTCATTATGAGTGAGAGAGTGGCTGGATGGGTGAGGTTTCATTAAAACATCAAGTAGTCAAGCATTTAGGCTAAGATTGTTAAAATCAGTAGTACAGTTCTTCACTTGTTCAAATGACCAATTCCACTGAGACAAATTGCCCACCAGGAATATCTTTATCAGACATTGAGGCAGAAGGTAACTTCCTTCTGCTAGACCTCTAATATTGACCTTTTGGACAAAGAATGGCCATGAGCTATTCCTTGAGCCTCATTCTATTTAATTCTTCCTCTCTTAAAGCCCAGCATAATTGTTTCTTCCACAGTCATCCATCTTTTCTACCTTGTGGCATAGAAATAATTTCCTTGGCTGTTTTCCACTGCCTTCTACTTCTTACCCCAGATTCCTCAGCCTGGTCCCTGGGAAGAATGTACATCATTGTCCAACCCAGTCCATATCACCATTGCCCATGTAGCTTATCTCTGCCTTGTGGTCTCTCCATCATTTCATCAGGGCCAATAGCCAATAGCCCTGGTGAAAGGTCTTAATACCTAGAACAGACTGTAGGTTTGGTACATCGGGGACCTGGAATTGCCACTATGTCCCTCTCTTAGTATAGCTAGCACTATCCATTGGTTGGAACAGACTATTACTTCTTTCTGACCTCTTTGAATACAGCCTCTCCAATTACCATCTAATGGTTAATGCAAAATTTTTTGCTCTTTATGACTGATGTGGCTGAATGTTTTCTCCTATCACTTTGTGCTGACCCTTCACTTAGTGTCTCTCCTGTTGTAGTTATAGGTTAAGTTACCTCTCAGTTTGCCTATTTGATGATACCTAATAGGATATTTTGTGGATTGTGATAGCAAAGGCCATGGATTAGAAAATTACCAGTATCATTTAAAGTGGTATGGTTAAATGGTCAACACATGGTTGTTGTCAATTAAACCAGACTCTTATTCCTTGAAAGGCAAAACCTAGTCCCTATGATATAGCTGTTAGATCAACAGAATTTCCAATATTAGCATTTATATGCTCATCTTTGCTGTTTAGAGACACAAATTTGATTGTCTATCCTAACAAAGATGCATTTTATAACATATATACAAAATAAGAGTAGAGGTCAACAGTACTAATGCTAAACCAGAAGCACAGGTGAATGCCAAGGTATAAGTGTACACTCATTATTTGCTGAAGTCATCACAGAATACTTCTGTGCATTATGGAGGCAAAATTTTCTGTCTCTTATCCTCCAGTCTACTCCTTTGGGATAAATCAATGC
The DNA here is from genome assembly GCF_047511655.1 of Castor canadensis. NCBI lineage: Eukaryota > Metazoa > Chordata > Mammalia > Rodentia > Castoridae > Castor > Castor canadensis. Next base: position 101,978,135 of record NC_133395.1, on the reverse strand, counting down.
ATATTTTAAAGGGGGCACTTAAACCATTGCTTTGATTTATTTTCAAAAGGTAAATTAATAACCCATATCCCCACCCAACAACATGCAAGGATTAAACATACATAGATCTCTAACACACCCGTTTACATAAAGAATAATCCTGACATTAAGGTACACCTGCCATCTGCCCATTAGTGAATCATCCCAGCATTAAGAGGCTTTCAATACACAATCTTTCTAATGTTGTTAGACAACCTTGACCTTCAGTTTCTTGCAATGTGAATAATATTGCATCATATCTATACAGAACAGTGTAATCATCTTTTCTATTTGCAACACTAAGACAGTCAACAGTATTTGATACAATCAGCATGTGTCTTGATACAGAAGGCACATGGTGACAAGCCTAACTGAATGTAGTTATTCGGCTGTCATGAAATGCACCTTATGGTGATAAACTTCCGCCATAAAATTGGAAGACTATCACATAAACATGCTTCACAAAGAAATACACTAGCAGAATTCACTGCTGGGTTATTGTTGGAAAACAGTGTTCTATTTATTGTGCTGCAATTTTTACAGTATGTGTCAGTATTTGCATGCCCATTACGTTTTACAGTGAAGTAATTACTGGGTGGTGATTTCTTTATTCTGGACAACAATTCTATCTAATTAGTGAACAATAAATTGGGGAGGTTAGATTAGAGAAATCTGAATGGACATAGCAGGACAGGCTGTTCAATTTGTATAGGCATTGAGTTATTTAAATTTAGGTTTCCAACTTTGTGGTAAATTACTTTTTCCTAACTACCAGCCCTTCTGTTACCTCAGTCTCTGCTTTTTCTGTCTCTATCCCTCTCACTTTTTCTAATATTATCTCATTATTAACTGATAAAATAATAAATGTAGTAATGGTAAGGTTGAGGTATTTGAAATACACAATTGTGGTTAGGGATATAATGATCAAATGCAGTGCTTACATAACACCTAAACTGAGAATATAAAATTTATCTGAAGAGATTTGCCCTTAAATTTTATTATCATCCGGGAAATGGTACTCATATTCCAATGCCTATTCTCCGCTATCAAGGGTAGAAGAAGGACCTGCTCCAGGGATTTGCATGAAGGCATCAGCCTCTTTGGTTTTACAGAGGAAGGACCTCAGGATGTCACTTTGCTTTCACAGACATGGGATCTGTCACAACTGCTGTCACATATGCTGGATGATATTATGTTTTGTAGTTGTGTTTCCGAAAAATAGCCACAGCCACTTGTAAATTCTATATATAATCAGGGCAGGTAATATTTTTTAAAGAGAAAAATTTGAAAAGAGAAGACCATAGCCAAATTCAAGTCAAGATGAATCTTGGGAGGAGCTATGGAGACACTGAACCAACTTTTTATCCTATCTGCTGGTGCTGCTGGTTGGCAGTGTGGCTGGTCAACAGTGTCCCCATTAATTACCTCTCGGAAGGTAACCTAGGATGCTGATATGAGATCTGGTTCTTAGGATCCAAGGCAAACAGGGAAAAACATTTCATAACTGCTAGACAGGAAGGACAAGAGCTAGAATGGGGCTGAGTGGTAGGGAAAAGAAGAGAATGAAAAGGATATAGCTGGAAAACACTAATCCAAAAAGCACCAGTGTAGCTATACTAACTGACAAAAACAGATTTTAAAGCAAAGCAATTGCTAGGCACAAAAAGGGGCACTAACTCATAATAAAAGACCAATCCATCAAGAATATATTACCAGCATGAACATACATGAACCTAACAACACAGTCTTAAAATATATGAAATAATCACTGCCCGTTCCAAGGAGGAAATGAAAAACTTACAACCATTGTAAGAGATTTAACACCTGACTGTTGGAAAACAGAACAGAAATAATTTTAAGGATACAGACAAATTGTAGAGCCTTAGAAAAATCTTATGAGTTCATTTAAAGTAGGCACTACTCAGCATTGGAGTTTGTTACCAGAAGGAAAGGCAGGCCTAATAATGCTGGAACATCAGATCTTTCAAAAGAAACTTGGATTCAGGAGTTTTTGGTAAGGTCTTCCCAATAGGCCACACAGACAGGTGCTCTGGCAGGCTCGGTATGGGGGCAGCTTGATGCTCACTTTCCCTTTGAAGCTGCACATGTCTTTAGAAGAAGCACGTCTGTTTCCCATGACTGTCTTCAGGGGCATTTGAGGATTAAATGAGGAAAAGTATTCCATGTAATACTGAATTCACAAATTAATGGCTGATTCTTGCAAATTACTTCATTGAGTGCTTTGTTCATAAGCACACGGTAGAAGTTTCTGGCAGTGCAGAGGGAATGATGATAATGTACATTTTCTCCTCTGCAAGCCCCTGACCTTTCTGGGACTTAGCATGGACTGTTTCTCACTCTTGTCTGCTCTGCCAGTATTTATCTCACTAGTACATGGATGATGAATAAATTAATAAAAGGATGACTGTCCATGTTTATAATTCTTCACAATAATCATAAATGTATTGACAAACATTCATTGAACACTTGTGTCAGGCAATGTGCTCGCTTTTCACATTTTACTTGTCAATTCCCACAGCAACTACAATTATGCCCATTTTACAGATGTGCAAATCTAGTCTTAGAATTTGAGAAAAACTAATAATTCATTGAGGCTTCTGAGATGCGTAAGTGGTGATGCTGGGATAAAATCCTTTTTTTACTAAAGCCTTATAACACATCATATATTTCATAATGATCTTACCAGTTAAAAAGAAGGCAAATGCTGATTGCAAGAAATATAATAAGACTCTCTTTGCATTCTCAGCTGCTTACCTGGGATTTTCTGTATGACTTGCTCATTTTCACAAACTTCAGTAAATGCTTAGTGAGCAGAAATTGTGAGGCTGGCACTCTGCTACGTCCTGGACACATAGCTGGAAGCAACACAGAGGAAGTTCCTGCCTTAATGGAGCTCATATTCTAGGTGGAAAAACAGTAATAAACAAATATGAAAGGAGTATGAGTATTGTAAATATGAAAATAAACATGCACTTGTACAATAAAAATTTAGCACTTGCTAGAACTATGAACAGCAATAAGCAAGGGTCAAAGGACAGAGAATGATTGAGATATTTTTCAGCTAGGGTAGTCAAGGAAGCTTTTCCTGGAAGTAAGTGATTGTTGGGACTATCAGAAGAAAGAGAGTTGAATAAAGGAAAGTCCAAAAGCAAAAAAGAGCATTCTTGTTGGTTCCAGAACCAGGAAGCTAGAAACGAGTCAGTCATGGAGAAAGTGGGAGGAGGGAGAGTCAGGGAGGCGAGCAGGGGACTGAATCTGTGAGACGTTATAGGCCAGAGAAAGGATTTAGAATTTTCTTTAGTGCGATGGGAGCTATTGCAGACTAAAGAGCAGGGAAGTGATATGATCTGATACACATTTTATAATGATCACCTGTAGCCAGGCACTGCTGGCTCACACCTGTACTCCTAGCTACTTGAGAGACTGAGATCGGGAGGACTGTAGTTTGAGGCCAGCCAAGACAAATAGTTATCCAGACCCCATCTCCAAAATAACCTGAACAAGATGGATTGAAAGGGTAGCTCAAGCTGTATAGTGCCTGCTTTGCAAGTATGAAGTGCTGAGTTCAGACCCCGGTGTCCCCCGCCACTGCCTCTGCCAAAAAAAAAAAAAAAATCACTCATATTACTATGTGGTTTCAATTGCTAAGTGGCATAGAGGAGCAGCCTGAATTCTTTTTTTCCAAAATTTGATGTCATAGGTTCAATGTTTGCATTCCCCCAAATTTATATGTTGAAATCCTATCCCCTGATGTAAGGATAGAAGGAGGTAGGGACCTTTAGGAAGTAATTAGCTCATGAGGGTGGGGGCCTCATGAGTAGAATTAGTGCCCTCATAATAGAGGCCTTAGAGAACTCTATATCTCTTCTTCCACCATGTGGGGACACACTATAAAGGCCATCTATTAAGCAATAAATGAGTCCTCATCAGAAAATGAATATGCTGGTACCTTGACTGTGGACTTCTTAGCCTCCAGTGAGAAATGAATGTTTATTGTTTAAGCCACCCAGTCTATTGTCTATTGTTATAGCAGCCACAACTTACTAAGATGGAGACTGGTATTAGAAGTAGGGTGCTACTGAACAAATGCCAAAAGTGTGGAAATTATGCAACTAGGTAATTAGTACAAGATGAAGAATTTTGAGGAGCAAGTCACAACAGAGCTTCTTCCTCTCTAGTTCAGGTGGGACTGCATGCCCCTCACCTTTGTACCTAAGGAATGGGGAGCACAGAAATACGCAGTATGGGCTGTTCTCAGGGAAGCTTCAGGGATGGGGGTGCCTACAGCTACAGTGCCCTGATCCCAGACCAGCGGAGCCACCAGCAATCAGTTACATACTCAGAAAAAAAAATCTGACATTAAAAAAGACTATTGTGGGGCTGCTGTGTACCCCATTTAGCTGAGTGGAATGAACAATGTGCATTAACAGTGGCAACTCCAGCTGCTGATGTTGGCAGTAGTAACACTGTCTTATGAGAGAGAACAGTACTTCTGCTATTACATTAACTTACAAATGAGCCACTTAGATTCTGTGAGCACAGTCTAAATTCATCCAAAGATAAAAAGGGAAAAAGCAAAACAACGGTGTACATGAAAGTATTCATCAGGTCATTGTAATTGCTTTTTTGCCAGTGACCAACTGCTGTTTTAACAGGCATCTTTTGTGAACTCATTTGCATCAGCAGGATAAGGAAAGGCTCAGTAGATGTGTCAGTGTCATGGCTGCTGTTTTCATGTCTGCCAGGCTTTGCTCCAAGAAACCATTTCCTGCCAGAAATGTGGAAGGTGGGTCTCACAACCCAAGGAGGCAGGTGGTGGCACAGAGTTGCCCAGAATTTAGTGCTGAACTGGATAAACTTGAGTTTATATCCAGTCAGTTTTACTACTTTTGTGACTTTGGATAAAATATTGAAACTCCTTGAGTTCTCAAATTTGCTTATGTAAAAGGGAAATAATAATAATAATGTCAGCTTGCCTGGTGGCCCAATGCTTAAATAAAATGGGTCTCTAGAGAACCTGGTATACAGTAGGCACACATTAAGTGACAATGATTGTTATTGTCTTTTGGAGACAAATCTATTCATGGAGCTAGGAAGGTGCTGGTTTTTAGAATTTGGTTCTAGGTATGTTCAAGAATCATAGAGCAAAAGATTGCAAACATGCTGCAAGTTGTCTCCCTCACCAGCCTGTTTCAATTCACTTTCCCATCCTTGAAATGTCCATCCTTAGAGCCTTTCAAATTTTTAACAACTAAGGCTAAAAAGGTTATTTGTAGAACACTGTTGAAGTGGGTACATTTTTGTGAGGGCAGACCTTGGTCATGAACTCGTAAATATGACTGTCTTTCGTAGTGGCATGTTGGGGCACAGAGTGTGGTCTTTTGAAGACACCATTCGGTGCCTCATGAAATCCTGAATGTTGCAGTCACAGTAACTCCAAGAGAGCATATTTTACCAATGGCTCTTTACCCTGTTGGAACGAAAAACACTTGAGACAAGTCTGTTGAGATCTATATATGTCTGTCTCTATAGGAAAGTGCCTCTTTGCACATGGAATTTCTCACAATTTTAAGTTGTCCAAGGTCATTCTCCTGTCCATGCTTGGGCTTCCTTTCTAGAACCTAAAGCTCCCTAACTCCTTTGGATTTTTTTCCTTCCTGATTAGAAGAGGAAACTGAGTCCTAGATTCATAGACTTAAGTTGGATGTATAATCACAGATTTGATTTCCCAGGAACAAGACATTGAGGTGGAGACTAGTGAGTGGGATGTTTATTAGAGAGTGCTCTTCCACCCATATGCAAGGGAGAGGGAGGAAGAAGAATTGAGCAAAGGGAGAAGTGAGCTGCAATGTACTCTTAACAAAGGCCTCAGTTGACTCAGTGGGGACCTCTGGAGGTAAAATGTCCTTTCAGAATTGTCTCAAATTAGGGCAAGAGGGCCAGGCTTCTTTATTGTCCAAGCATTTGGTATGGCCTTCCTGAGTGGAGTGCTGCCCTTCAGGTGAGACAGTTCCTAAAAGGATTGACAATTGAGGCTATCTTCTGGGATTGCTTCTAGTAATGCACAATTCAGTCCTGAATGAAGAATCTTCATGGCATGTCACAGAATCTTCCACATGAAGTGATAAACTATTTGGCAAAACAGCAGGAACTTTACCCAGACTCCAAATTCCTGGGTTAGGGCTCTTCCTGTTCCCATTTAGCCTATTGTCTGTTGTTTCTAGTATATTCCATCCCATAGTAAAAAAAAAATTTTAAAAACCTTTCACTGTCCTCCTTTAGAGCAACTCTTCCTCAGCACACTAGAAGAGAGAATTTCCTTGAATATTCTCTAGGCTCTTTGTGTTGATTGTTAACTCTCTAGCTACTCTTGTGCCTGACCAAATAGCACTTGCAATTGGAAAAAACAACCTAATATTAAATTCCATTACTCAGCTCAGGAGCACACAGACGTAGAAAAGGTTCAAGAAGGGGCAATGAAAAAGAACTGAGTCATAATAGAAGTATATAGAGTAATGAGTTTAATTTTCCAAATTTTTAATTTCCCCTCTTAGATCCAAGCATGTTTCTTTTAATGCAATTTAACTATAATTTCAGGGTAGCCTTACAGTATATTGAGGAAGAACTAATTAACATGTTCAAGCTTTTAATGTTTCTGATTTGCAAATTATAACTTTTGGAGTTTTTCCTTTCCTATGAAATTTGACCAAAGCAAAACCATCTTTTGAAAGCTACCCTTGAAAATAAAGTCCTTTGCTGCCAAGGGAGGTCCCACAGGTTTCTGATGGCAGCCAGGAAGCAAAATAAATATTTCTCCCTCTGCATTTCAGTTTCCAAGAATTATTTCTCAAGAAGAGCCATGCTGTCTAGCTGGGATGGTGATTGCATTGTACCATATTTATGTCCCTCGTATCAGCATTTGGTCTTCTTTTCCTACTCTGATTTTCTTCATTACCCCAAATAACTTATCTTCCACATCAAAATCAGGAATTTAAAAAATAATAGTAATGGCATTAGAGAAAGCTGTAATCCCACAAGCTGTCAGTCACTTTGTATTTGCTACTAAGTGCTAAAGAGGACATTACTCGGGTTCCCTGATATATGGATCTCCCCCATCTTTTCTTAGTATCCTTGTAGTTGATGCAGCTGCTCCTAGTGAATAAAATATTTGCAGAAATGATGTTTCTCCCTTCCATGCTGAGTCAGTAAAAATCTCATGGATCATTCTCATCTTGCTTTTTCCCTGTCCTGGTGATTGTGAAGGAGATCTTATGTAGGATAATGTAATACTTCTTACTCTCTCAAAAAAGAGGATGCTTCTTTGACCTTGAGCTGACATTTTGAGAACAATTTTCCTGGAGAGTCAACTAGGTTTACAGTGGATTTTGGATTAGTGAAAAATAAATTTTGGTCTTGGAAAGTCACTGAGATTTTTGTTGTTGTTATTGTGGCATAGCCAACTTATACTGATTAATATAAATTTTTTATCCCTGCACCAAACACAGTTCTAAGAAGTCTGTATATACTGAATCTCTTCCTTTTTGGTCTGTAAAAACCTGATAAAACTTACCATTGAGTACCCAGAGTACACAGTTGTATGAAAGTCTTTCTTGCACTGTTGGTTTATGAAATTGGGAATTACATTTTTCACCTTTCAACCCCTTGTATTTAGAACATGTCTAGGTTGCAGTCAGCATTTTGTAAAGAATGAATTGATGACAGAATGTCCCTCTTAAGGATAGCATGCAGGTGTTTTGCACTTGGGCATTTTTTAGTTCTTGTTAAAAAGTTCACTACTGTTTCTAGCTTATCATTTATTGAATCTCTTGTAGAAAGGGGAAGAGGATGTGAACATATCTCAGAACAAATAAGTTACAGACTTGAAATCCTCATTCTCATCATTTACTATCTCTGTATGGCCTTGGAACTCCATTCCTTGCTTGATCCACATCACGTGGGTGGTGATTTTATTTATGGCGGAGCAGGTCCTGATATCAACAGTCTCTGCCATAACTACCTAAGAAGTAGAAAGGCTATTGTTGTTGTTGTTATTTTTTTTAATTTTCTTTGAATATTTGGCATATATATTGATACTGTCTCTTCTGAGATAATTGTCAAGTTAAACATTATTATTGCTGTTTTATATATGTCATTTAAAAAATTAATTCACAGTATTTACATAATGTCATTGACGCAGATTCTTAAAACCTTAATAGAACCTGAGGAAAAAAGATAGGTCATTGGGGTCCTTAGAGTTAGTAAATCTTGCCTTATTTTACTATGCATATACTATATAAATTCAGCATCTCGTCCTTCAACAGAAGCAAAGGAAATTCCACTGTCTCATGCTTAGTTCAATTCTCCATGAAGCACCTAGGGTAGATGTCTTTTGTGTGTCCCAAAAGCCTCCTCCACACTGGCAGCCTAGAAGGCTGACCCAACTTGGCACCATCAGTGGCCCTCCTAGCTTTCTAACTTAAAGTTCAGTCATTATAGACAGGACTTTGAAGAATGGGGAAGAGAGTGAGGTTAAAGCATTTAAGGTGCACTGATTTTTCTAGCAAGCTCTGTGGTGAGTGGTAATAGAGTGGTTGTGTCCTTCCATGGAAGGCCATAGCTCCTGTTATGTTGTTCTTCCTGTTTATGACCTCTCTGGGTTTTTCTTCTTTTCATTTTCACATCCAGGGTGCTAGTGGCTCCCTCATTGCAGATAGCTTAGGGTGTTACACCATTTCTAGTTGGCTTCCCTAAATCCTGTCTATATCTTTGTAAGTTATTCCTTTCCTAAAGTTTTCTCAAATGTCTCATTGTTCCTGCCAAGATCCTAACATGTACCCACCAACCTGCTTTTTATTTGGCACCTGGTACTGCATTGTCCAGAGAAAACTCTCAGGTGAACATTATTCTTCTCTTCTGATGTCGTGGACAAATATCCACATAGAGTGATGCTTTTCCAATTCTATGACAGTGTGCTATCTATTTTTTTCTCTTCCTAAGAAAGTATTATCAGTAGAAGAGCTTTCAGCTTATCCCTGGTCTAGGGTTGGAGGCTGGTGTCCAGAAAGTATGACAAATGTACAAGCATATCAAGCTGTGATAGTCTCAATGGAGTAAGAGTTCAAAAACCTTATGAAAAGCAGACTTTGAAGTGCCTTATTTAAAGTCAGTGAAAGCTTTTTATCATAATAGGAAGAGACTCTAATGTGGCCTGATAATTAGTGTAAAGTGGAGGCCTTCATCCCCTCTGTGGAATGAGATGCCATGACTGGAATGTGCCCTAAACCCAGATGTGCTTCATAAAGAGCCTAGGTCTCATTCCTGAAATTTACAACCATATCAACCATAGTTTTATGAGCTACAGCATCATTTTTTAAAAAGGTTTGAACCCTTATAAAGCTACTCAAATAACCATTTGAACTGAAATAGGTGTTAGTTCAAAGTGTCAGTTCGTAAATTAAAGGTGTTGTTGTCTCAAGGAAAGGGCATAAATGCCAGGCAAGCAGACTGAAGCACTAGTTTACTAATAATTATAGTTATTCTCAGAACTGTAGTGGAGTGGAGGGCAAACCAGGCAGAATTTGACTTTTAATTTGACCATTAAGGGTAATTAGAGGTCACCAGACATATATAGAACATACTTCACGTACATATTTGTTTATTCACTTATTCACTGAACCCTTTTTGGAGCTCAAACTATAAGAAAGAAAGAAAATCAGTAAATAATGAGGCAGGCCTTTAAGGACGATCATGACATAGTGTTCTAAGTGCTTTGTGACACAACAACAGGGAACCATGGGCTACAGAGTAAAAGGTTCTGACTGTGGGACTAGGGAGTGTGGTTTGGGCACAGTCAGGGAAGACTTTGTCCAGAGGATGTGTGAGAGTGATTTATCATAGAACAAGTTATAGTGACTCAAGTGTGTGAGGTAAGGAGGGAGCTATTCAGCAGAGAGTACAGGGGCTTCACCACTTGAGGATGCAAGAACAACCCAGAGGACTTTAGTAGTTCTGCGGGGTTAGAAGTGACACTGGTGGGGTGGCTTGGCAGATAATGCCTGGATCTGGGATGTGTGGAATATTAAGAGGTGTGAACTTTAATCTGAAGGCCAATGATCTTACTCTTCAATAGATACTCATATTTCCCAGTGGACTGGTGAAAATGCTGATTACTGAGCCCTCCTTTTTGACATTCTGAATCAGTATGTCTGGGATCTGATTAAGAAGTAAGCATTAGAAATAAATCTGGTGCTCTCTTGTTGTGGTTTGGGTATTAGCTCATGAGGTTCACTTATTCAAGACTTGGTCTTCAGCTGATAGCTATATTGAGGTGATTAGATCATGAGGGCTGTAACTTCATCAATGCACTGATCCATTAATGAATTCATAGTTGAATGGACATTAGGAGATGGAGCTGGGTTGGAGAAAGTAGGTCACTAGGAGTGGGCCTTTGAAGAGTGTATCTTGTTCCTAAACCCTTCCTCTCTTTCTTTCTGGCTGCCATAAGGTGAACAACTTTCCTTCACTATGCCCTTTCACCATGATGTGTTTACCTTACCATGGACCTAAGAACAATGGAGTCGGCTGACCATGGTCTGAAACCTCTGAAACTGTGAGCCAAATAAATTATTCCCACTTTTAGGTTTTTTCCCTCAGATATTTTGTCATGGCAACAAAAAATTGACTACCACACATATTTTGAGAACATCAAAAGGAGATAGAAAGCTCTTAGAAGGGATTTAAATAGAGGTTATACCAAACAGAATATATATGTATAATCATTTCTCGTTTGTACTTTGCTGTTCTTCTTATTTGACCCTCATTTCACGAAGGTCCAGGAAACTTAAGTGTCCTGATAAAATGAGGCATTGCAATCAATAGAGGGCCTGCTCCAGTTGGTCACCTAAGAACAATGTCTCTGTTGCCATTATATTTTTGATATGAATCCCAAGCAATTCCAAAGTGTAACTAAATAGATTAGCAAAATCAAATACAGATGCAATGGGATAATAAAATTGTTTTCCTAAAGAATAAAAACTAACTGAAAGGGAGCAGCTGTCACCAGGACAACAGGATGTCAAGTTAGAAGAGAGGAGCTTTGAGCAATATTCAAGTTTACTGGTACCACACAGAAAAGTAGAAAATGTGTTGAATTATCCTTTTTGCATTATTTAACAAAAGGGGTGTCTGTTAGACACACTTTCTGGTCTCAGGTTCAAGGGGGAATTTTAATATAATGGTTAAAGTCAATCATAGTTTTGTAAAAACCAGAAAATATATCCAGACTCCTAAGATAATGACTTAATTTTTTAAACCTTATACCTTTGAATTGTACCTTAATCATTTTGGAGTATAGTACAAAAGTGTTGAATCTGGAGAAAATACAGTATTTTGGTTTCTACTTAGGATTACATGTACATAGGACTTTCTACTTGTTACAAGTGATGTCATATCTTTGTTGTTATTATAAATGAAGTTGCCTTATTCAAAACCTTGCTTCCAAGAAAATATCTGGGACAGTTGATAGTAACAAAGATCAATATCTTGCATATCTTTGGCCTAATAACATTTAATTTCTAGTACACAAAATAAGTAACCTATAAGAACAAGGCATGTGGGTGTATAATAAAAAGAACAGATTTTAGAATGGAAAAGGAACAAAAAAACAGAAAATATATGAAACTATGTTCATAGACAAAGAAAAAGTAGAGATTTTTGATATTGTTATGAGAAATACTCTTATAATGAGCAAACAGTAAGGACCTGCAGAGACACATCTGTGAACCCCTATATAGAGAATGAGGTGAATGGATAGAATATTGACCTGGGAATTTGGGGAACAGAATTAGTATTTGTGTTTCCTTGTTATATGTGACAATGATATGTATTCTGTATGTATCAGTTTCATCACTCTTTTAAGATAAAGGGATTAGTTACAGCAGGTCAAGGGTTGGGTAACTGTAGCCTAGGAAGCAACTACTGTCTGCCACTTGTCTTCATGAATAATATTTTATTGTGATATAGCCATGCTGCTTATTCATTTACATACTGTATAGGACTGCTTTAGTGGTAAAGTGTGAATAGTTGTGCCAGAGAATGTATAGCATGTGAAGCCTGAAATATTATTATCTGCCGATAGATTATATCTGCTAATCCCTTATATAGATGATTATGCTAATTAGTGGGAATATCAGTTTGACTCATGTAAATTGTGGAACCAAGTTTAACACTGGCTTTAACAAGATGGACATCCATTCCTTTCTCAAATGAAAGGCTGAGTTAGTAGAGCAGATCCCTTTTGCAAAAGAGCCCAGCTCCTTTTATCTAATTACTCTGATCTTCATGGTGACTTTCTGCTCTATATTCAAGATGGCTGCTCTAGGTCCTTACATCACTTTTGCATTCCAGCCATCAGGAAGAGGAAAGGGATCAAAGAGAGTTTGCTCTTCCCTTTTTCAACCTGACAATTGAACATCTACTTCCACTCACATTGTACAGTCTTAACTTTGTAACTTTCCCATGTCTGAAAGGGAGACAAGAATATTTTTTTAATCTGGGAAGCCATATACACCATAAGTAAAAAGTATCTTACCTTCTAATAGTATAATTATATTGCTGCATAATAAGAGAATAGATATGGGGAGAATAGTAATCTATAAATTTCTTTTAGCTTTTTATTTTATGTCCATATCATACTAGTCTTCTCTGCTGCCATAGCAAAATATACTCAGAAAGTTTGGGTGACTTAAACAATGGAAACTTGTTTTCTTATGGTTCTAGAGGCTGGAAAACCAAAGATAAAGATGTCAGCCAATTTAGTTTCTTTTCGGGTCTGTCTTTCTGACTTGCAGACAGCTGCCATCTCTCTGTGTCCTCACTTGATGGGGGAGACAGAAAGCTCTCTGATATCTCTTCTTATAATCCTGTGAGATTGGGGGTCTATACCCAATTTAACCTTAATTATTTCCTTACTCCCAATACAACCACACTGGGATTAAAGGCTCCAATTTTTCCTAGTGTGGTGGTGAGACCATAGCATAGAGTTTCCAACATGAAACTGATAGAAGCAGACAAGACATGAATGCACCAATAACCAAAAGTGGAGTTAAGACTCTGACCCACACATTTAAATTTGGGAAAATAAGGACATCTTGGAAAGGAGAACATAGTATTTAAACTTTCTTTGACAACCCTATAGAATACACACATTTAGATTGAAAGTAATTGTTTGGTAAATTAATTTCTATTTCATTGACACTATAAACTATTCTGAAATTATTGCTTTGTTTCAAAGTTTCCCTTAAAAAAGTCTTTTAACATCAAATCAGAAATTGTAGTGTCTGGATCTAGTTAAACCTCACCCACTTCTTCTTTCTATGCAGTGTTGAGCAGGTGCTTCATTGCATCACAGGTGCCTTGAAAAGAGAAGTCACATGCTTGAAGTTCTAGAAAGGATTATTCTTTTAAAAAATTCTGCCCATAGTCTTCCCCTTTAGATAAGGAGATAAAGGGTGGTCAAATTCTCATCTGTAGAAACTTTAGCTTCATGATTTTGCATAAATATAATTTCCCCAGTTTTATTTGTAGGGGCTCGTCATTCACTTGTCACTCCACTTAGTATTGGGGTGTGTCCCAAATTTTAATACTTTAAGACAACACCAAGCACTTATTTGCTCACAACTTTGGTGTGTGAGCAGGGCTTATCAAAAATAGCTTATCCCTATGGAACATGGTATGAGCCTGGGCAGATCAACTAGATCTGGAAGATCCACTTCCAAGATGGCCTCAGTCATAGTTGGCAAGTTGGCATGGCCCAACAGGGAGACCAGCAGGGTACCTTAATTGAGGTTCTCAGTTCTTCTGCACAAGGGCCTCTTGTGGCTTCTGGAGCTTCCTCACAGCTGGATTACAAGAGTAATGTAGTAGAAGCTGCCAGTCTTCTCAAAGTCTAGATGAAACTGGCAGACCTTCACTATATGCTTTTATCCAAAACACCACAGGCATGGGGGATAAAAGAAAAACGGTCTCTACCTCTTGGTTGGTGCAGAAACAAAAAGCTTATGGTTGTCTTTAATTTATCAACAGAACTGTGAGGGAATTTACATTATTCTAAACAGATGGGTTCTGATAATTCATGATTCAATCTTTGGAAATCAGATCACATTTCCCAAAAAAATCATTTTACAAATGACACTTAGAAATATAGTTGAGCTTATAGCAGATAATATAAAAAGTTTAGGACTACAGGCTTTGACATCAGATAGCCTGGGGTTCAATGTCACATTGCATTTTAGCAAGTTATTTAACCAATTCTGTGCCATTTTTATCATCTTTACAATATGGAAGGTAATAGTACTCTGAACAGAGTTTTGCGATAATGTACCTCATAGAACCTTACACATACTTAATGCAGCTCCTATTATTCATATCCACTGAAGATTTTATATTATAGTACTGATAAAAGCACTGAGGTCATTAAATCCATTCTCCATATCTTGAGGCTATTTGAATTGTGGCTTTCATTTTCTATGAGTCCTGTATACAGGATCTGGCAAAGTAAGGTCAAAAGGGAAGATGTTGGGCTGGCAGCAATGTCTAATGACAGCATGTCTCATGACTGAAAAGACAGTGTGTTGAGTACATTATATGAAATGGAGATACACAAATGGAATATTCTTAAAGCAGGAGTTGCCTAGACTAGTATTTCTCAAATTTTTTTCATTATTCTTTTTTTTTCTGATTTCCCCCCATTATATTTTAATATCTCAGATGTGATATATGTATATGGTTATGTGCTGTGCATATATCTGACATACACTGAAAGAGTAAGCTTTTTTCACCTCCACCAAAATCAATTTTCATCCTCATGGGGGCAACATTGTCGCTATAGGCAGCACATAGCCTTGACTATGAACCCTAAGAAAACTCCTAAAATTCAATTAACCAAATATCCAACAACTTTGTTCACTGGTTTCTACAGAGAAAAGCCTCAGTGTGAGTATGAGGAGCACATCCTTAAATGTCCATTGTTGTCTTTACCACAAAATTCATTTAAAAATTCATAATGTAATTCTCATTCAGTATCTTTCTTACTTGCATGGTCTTCAATGGCAAAAGCATCTCTTGGTCATTGTTCGATGGATTCTGATGCGAAGGAGGCACTCAGTGTATCTTATATATAAATGTGCTTTTTAACATCTGTAAGGGAAAAGAGGACAGAGCATGTAAAAATGAAGATACCACAGTTGTGTATGAGAACTAAGGAAATGCAGGAAGAACTTGAGATATCCAAGGTCATTTTTCTTTACTCAGAGGAATTTAATCCTTCCTTTTAGGAGTTTCTTAGACCAACACTTGTCTTCTTCATTGTTAAATGCCACAGAGGTCTTGACACAATGCCTTCTAAATGGTGGTTAAATATTGTTTGAATTATGAATTAATAGCTAGGATAGGCTGCAAGTCTTTAGGAAAGATGTCTGCTTCTTTTCTTCTTCATTTATTTAAAGATGTGTTTAGAAGGACCTATATTTAGATCTTTTAAAAGAAGCTATTCCAAAGGAAACATTTTACATTTGAAGAAAAAGTACTTTTGACATTAATGTATTCTTGAATTTAATGTTAGATTCATATCATTCTTTTCTCTCTTTATTTTATCTAAAACCTTACAGTTCTTTTCCCTCTTTTATTTTATAAAACAGATGCTACAAACCCAATTATAGCCCCCTTGGAAAGTAAAGGGACTGTGGGGACATAAAAAAAGCAAGCATGATTTGGATATATAAATTCTTTTTTTTTGTTACATTTTTGTGGCTGCCATGGGAAAGCTTCAAGTCTGATTTTGGTGAATAAATTCCCAACAAGCTTGCCCTTCAAGGAATGATCAGTATTATGGACAAAAGGGGGGCAGTTCTTCAATATGTCCATTTGATTTTATTTTGTGCAGAAACTACCTTTGTAAACCACACTAACATGTCAGAAATATAAAACTGTCTTCAGTCCACTGCCTTGTAAAAGATGTGTGGCAAAAATAAATAAATAAATAAATAAGACTAGGAATGCCTGAGTAAGTAATTTTATTTTTTATGATGCAAGCCTCAAAAGGTCTTGAACTGTCAGATTTATTGTCTCTCCAATTTTATGACTTTTGGTTGTATTTATTCTTTGATGTTTACCATCAACTGTGCCTATGTGGGCCGTGGTCTGTGGGCTTTTCCTATTGCTAAATCATTTTTTAAGCTTTAGTTGTAGCTTCTATTTAGCATCAATCCCCTGAGACATGCCGTTAACATGAATCATTTTTGAAAGTGTTTGGTGCAATATGAACTCGTTGTTGAGTCGATCACTCATTGCGATGGAAAGAAATGATGACCTTCTCAGAAATACCCATCACGGGGAAATAACCAAGGACGGGACTCACTGGTCAGGGACTTCTGATTGGGGTGCTCCCCAATGACTTAATCTGTTCCCAGAGAGGGAGACAGGAGGTCAGTCAGCTGCAGGAGGGGAAAAAGAAAAAGGGGAAAGGGGAAGGAGAAGTGCTGACCCAAACTGCGGCTATTTTATCAAAGGGCCCGCTTTTTCCTACCTACCTGGAGGCTAAGTTCACACCACAGACTCCTAAGGCTACATCAGTATGTGGATACATTCTTTATTAACACTCTATTTAAAATTACTACCCATGTTTTCTTTTTCAAGAAAAGTTACATGGTTACTTATGGTCTCCGATTTCTCTGCTAGATCCTCTCCTAAACTTTATGTTTTTTTCTCAGTTTAAATTCCATGTTTAGCTGCTCAGTAGAGACTCGAAGGTGCTCACAACTCATTTAAGAGTTTTTTAAAGAAAGAGTTTCTGAGTATAATTACCACCAGTAATAAGTTTTCCTTGACAAATAACTAATGTCTAGACATTTTCAAGCTTATAGGCCAGTGTAGCCAACTCTGCATAGACTGGGTTATTATTAACATATAGATTATTCTGGTATAATTTCTCTGCTTATGTCTTACTGCATTTGGGCTCCAAATCCTTCCCTCTTCCTGTACATACACCCAGATTTCTCTGCACCTTCCTGATATGAATAAATACAAATACGTGCTATGATTAACAGATATACACAATGATACCTCTTCTTAAATTTTTTTTATTATTGTTCTGGGGGTATTTTGTGGCATTTATAAAATTCTTGAAATATATCAAATATGTCATCCTTGAATTCATCCTGTCCTGCATTCTCCTTTACCCCCATTCCCCTATTCCTGGAATAGTTTCAACAGGTATCATTTTTCCATTTACATACATGTGTACATAGTATTTGCTCTATATTCACCCTCCAATGCCCTTTCCCCACCTCCTCCCCCTCTCACTAGAACCAGCCCCTCCAGTCTACCCCTGTTCTCTGATTTTGTGAAGGAAAAATATGACGTATTTGTTTAAGATACCCACACAGGGAGTTTCCTTGTGACATTTCCATGTATTTATGTATTACGACCTGAATTGCTTCATCATCTCTATTTTTCTTCTTTCTACCTTGGTCCCCTTCTTATGATGGTTTCAACAGGTTTAAAAATTCTGTATTCATTCTTAAAAAGAGAGTATATCATCTTAAAGCCAGGTTCAGAAAACTGCAGCTACCAGGCCAACAATGGCCTGCTGACAGTTTTTATAATAAATTTTATTGGAAGATGGCTGCACCCATACCAGCATGTGTTGTCTGTGGCTCTTTTCACTAAAACCACAGCAACAGTGGAGGAGGCACAGCAGGGACTTCATGAGTGTCAGAGACTAAGTCACTTGCTATCCACTCCTTGACAGAACAGGTGTGCTTATCTGTCTTCCAAACAGGAGGTTTCACACTTGATCACATTTACTAAATGAACAATGTTAGGGGCATCTTGACTGGGAATGTCTCAAACTGGAGGGTCAGATTGTTGAATAAAATACCAGTGACTTTTAGGGGAAATTGAAGGAGAGAACATCCAACCTCACTTCAATAATTTGGCTATATGCTTTCAGGAATCCATTCAGCTATTATTTTTCTTCTGTCTAAATAGACTTTGTCCAAATTGCAAAATAAGAAATTTTGTCATAAATATATACATATATTTTAAGTTTGGGGAAACAACCCCAGTTTTTGTTTGTGTCTTACTGTTCTTATATAAACCAATGACATCTAACATAATTTAATTAAAGTTGCCAGTTTCTCAGGGAAAATGTTATCTTTTTGTTTTATTCTACTTTTTTGATTAATTGTGTGATTGAACATTTTTCTTATATTCATTAACTGTACTTATTGTGAATTCTCTACCATTTACTGAAATTCTTGATAAATTGGTCAGTCCTTGTTTTGTGTTAATTTAGTATGAATATTGTGAGCAGAATTCATATTCTCAGCAGTTCAGACTCTCAGGAAGAGGATTTATGGAATGCCCCAAAAACATAGTATAGTTTCTGCTATTATATTTATAATTTTAAAATATAATGAAACACTGATGACATCAGAAATCACAAAACAAAGTAAGTTCACATTTTTAGAAAAGAAAATGCTTTTATTAAGGATTGAGTTTTTTAATTTCAAGACAAAGTCAACTGTTTCTAATTAACCAAAATTATAGCAGATTATTTTTTCTCTAAATCAAGGAATTTAAAGTTTACTATATTTCCAAAGTTTGTATCTTATTTTTCTTCTTGTTTCATCTTATTTTTCTTAACCTCAAACATCTTTAGGATTCATATGATTTGTGTTTGCCAAAATACAGTATAACTGAATGAGATACTTCTAGATGATCAATGTCTGTGATTAAGAAAAAAAAAGCACTTTCTTTAAATTGTAACTGCCTTATAAAAATGAATGGGCTGTTAATGTCAGAATCTTGCTATTTATCTAGTTTTTAAAAGAGACTGAGACCACCTGGATGTGGTGGCACGTCCCTATAATCCCATCACTTAAGAGGCTGAGGCAGGAGGATGACAAGTTCCAGGCCAGTCAGTACTGTATAACAAAACTTTGTCTCAAAAACAAAACAAAGGAAAACAAAACAAACAGAACAGACTAAAACATCTAGCAGTTCTAGAATATTTTCATGATGACTGTGTTTGGGACACAGTAGAAGGGGAGGAACCATATGTGTAAACACACACACAACACACACACGATAGAATGCACTGCTCCACGAAAAAATACTCTACTGATGTAATGAGTCTTTGATTTTTAGTAACCAAAAGTAAAGTTAATGGACAAAGGCAAAGCACTTTTCCTTTTTGCTCTGAAAAAATGATAGTAATTTGAATTTATTGAAGTTATAGAATTATTCTATCTTGACATCTATCAGAAAACAGGGATACAATTCACAAAGTAAAGCAAATGTGGAATTTAGATTCCAGTGATGGTTATTGCCAATTATTTCCTTTCCTGTATGTGTGCTGTGCTTTTCTCCTTGAATGTACACTGGCCTGAGCAATTTGTGTGATCAATTGAATGAAGTATACGTGACATTCTGTGACTTCCTAGGCATAATAAGCTTGTTATCCTCCTGAGTGCTCTGGAAAGTTGACCTGTGGAATACTTCCTTTCAGAGCCTAGTAACTTTTCTCTGAGAAACCCAAATAACAAAAAGAAATCGTGAATAGGCCTCTTAGTTAATATCCCTAGTTAAAAGACAATGTGAAATGCCAAGCACAGGAGAGGTCCTGTTCAACCTACATCTGATTGCAATTTTAAGAGAAAACCATAAGGACAGGATCCTAGCCGGGACAAGTCAAAGCTGACTAGCTTTCCAGTGTTGTGACAAAATACCTGAGAAAAACAACTTGAAGGAGAAAGGATATAATTTTGACTCATGGTTTTTGTCCACAGTCTCTTGACTGTTTTTTGTGGACCTGTGGTGAGACAGAGATCATGATGGAGAGGGCAAGGTGGAGTAGAGAGAGCTTACCTCATGGCACCCAGGAAAGATAAAGGGGGAGAGAGAGAGAAAAACAGACAGAGCAGGAATAATGTATCTGTCAAAGGCATTCCTTAGTGACCTAGTTCCTCCAACTAGACTCCACCTTTGAATAGCTTACTAAGCTATGTACTCATCAGTAGATTGATCCTTTAATGAGGTCAAAGCCTTCATAATCCAGTCTTCTCCGAAGGCCATACTTCTGAACACTGTTGTACTGGGAGCAGGCCTTAATGCATGAATGTACAAGGGAGATCAAAAGACCCCTCAAACTCAGGCAGTATCCTCTTAACTCCCTCAGGTAGGGAAGTGGGGAATAACTTTGGGGCTCTCTGCAGGTATTTATTACTAATCAAGTTACACTATTAAGTGGATATAAATGTCACAGGTATGATTAGGGAGATGTTTGAGGAACACAGACATTGTAAAAGAATAATAAGTTGACCAAACCAGCAGAAACAATGAAGTAAGGGACAGATAGAACAAGAATTTTAAACAAAAATAATGTTTAACCTGAAAAAAATAGGACAGTATATTGGAAACATGAAATAAGAATTAGCCTGTGGAGGAAAACCCATTGAAATAATTGAAGTAATGACCTCAGTAATGTGGTGAATAGCAAAAAGAAATACAGTCAAAGAAAGCATTAATGAACTGAGAGGTTAGGCCAAACACTTGCCCGCAGGAAATTAAGAAAGAGAACAATAAAATACTGAATCTACCAAGGATCCCAGAAACAGAGAAAATCAAATAGGGAACATATTTTTAAGAAAAATTTAAAATTCCCACAAAGAAAAGAAAGACGTTTTGTAGAAACCTACGTACTCACAGGAATAATAGAAGAAAAATGATTAGAGATTATAGTGCTATTAAGGAAAAGCAGATAAACAGTGAGCATGTGCACACAATGTCTGTAGGAACAAGTGTCAGATTGCTATCACTGGATGAAAGGAAAATAATGAAACTAAATTACCAGAACCACAAAGGAGGGAAATTTTATCTTAGAGTTTATGTTCATATGATTTATCATTGAAATGCAAGGTGAAAATAAAGGTATATTCATGTGCAAATGACTCTTCTACACAAGGACCTCCATTGATTCAGAAGGTAGAGTAAAGCATTCAGCATTCATATTCTATGAAATATGTGGGAAGTAAGAATAAGAAAATGTTTCATAAAGTTTACTGTCTTGTAAAAAGTAAGCAACCAATCAAAAACATTCTCAAAACAATGTAGAATAAAGTTCTAGATAAGCACTGTCCAACCAAAGTTGCTGAGACAATGGAAATGTTCTCTGTGCCATAGTCATCTCTTGACACCTAAAAGGTGGGTAGTGTGACTGGGAGATGGATTTACTCCTATAGTTTTAATGAATGT
Source organism: Castor canadensis (assembly GCF_047511655.1). NCBI lineage: Eukaryota > Metazoa > Chordata > Mammalia > Rodentia > Castoridae > Castor > Castor canadensis. The sequence continues at coordinate 101,956,784 of NC_133395.1, read as the reverse complement.
AAAGTTAAGATGGAACAGCTACCTGTGGCTGGTGGCTGCTACAATATGAGTATAGTGCTAGGTCATCTCAGCGTGGAAGGCAGAGGGAGCTGAGCATGCACAAATGTAATGTCTGGTCTAGAAGCAGAACTCAGTTCTGACTCATTTGAGAAATTGATAGGAAAAACGTATGCTTCTCAATAGTTAGGGATAACCAGGTGAAGACTAAAACTTGAATGTATAACTTTCAAACCACAGATGGAAATTCAAACAACTTATATAGAAGACTAAAAAGAAGGCAAAGAAAAATAGTAAGATAAATGGAAAATTGAAACAATATCAAAAATGTGTCCTAATTCAAATTATCATAAGTATAATGAATTATTATGAACATAAAATTTAAGCCCACCATTTAAGGAAAAACTTTCAGGACTGGGGACATGGCTCAAGTGGCAGAGCACTTTGCTAGTAAGCAAACCCAGGCTCTGGGTTCAAAGCCCAGGACTGCCAAAAAACAAAGAAAGAAAAAAAAATCAGAGTATTTGACATGTCCCAAACCAAACATTTACCTTTTCCCCCCAACCTGTAAATGGCCATATCATTCTTCCAGTTGCTCCAGGTGAAAAGCAAAATAAAACATGCAAACAAAAGCCTGTGCACACCATGTGTTATCTAACAACAACATTAGTGGTCCAACTTAAAATTTCCAACCATGTACTGTGCTTTGGGAACTACAGTGGGTTCTTAAACATCTTTTATCTATATGACAAAATTATTTTAGTTAAAATCATAGAGCAAAAAACATGACCAAAAAGCAATGCAGACCATTATTTTTTCTTTTAATGTTATGACAAAAGTAAATATTACAAATAAAAACAAAGGATAAAAGTATATTGTAGTAAAAAAAGGAAAAAGTAATGGATCAGCACCACTCAGTTATACTGTTTTTAATAGATAAAGAACTTGTACCTATATACTTATATGTTGCATTAATGAAGATTTCAAGCCTCAATTTTTGCAAACTTGTCAATAACAGACAGAATTGGTTTTCTTCATATATTCATGTTTAACAGAGTAGAGCCAGGGTTGTCAATCTTTCTTCATATGGATGGAAGAATACTTTTTATAAATTTAAATTAGATGGATTAATAAGTGCACAAATAGTCATAAAGTCTTACAGATGAAAGTTCCATTTCACAATAAAACCCAGAAATTTAAAATGCAAATAAAAACTCCAAGCAGTCATATCACGTAACAGAATTGAAGTGATTTAAGTTCTGGCTTTTCATCTTTAAACCTGCCATGCCGTTGTTTATTTTGAACTGCTCTTTAGCTGCAGAAGTAACTGGTACCACCTGCATTGTGCCCTGAAGTCAGCAGTTGGGAATCCTAACAGGAATCCTCAAAACCAGTACAAACCACTAAGTCCAAGTGTGTCAGAGCTCAACTGTGTAATGGGGTTCTTAGAAATAACTTCATATGGCATATAGTATTCATTAAGTGGTAAGAGATGAAAATGGTTAAATCATAGCTGCCATGTTTATTATTAAAACCATAGCAATTGTTTAGAATTTAGACTCACATAATATCTTCTCAGAGGAGAAGTATTTTATCACTGATATTGTTTCAAATTGCAGGTTCATGGTGGCGATAAAGAGCAGACCCATTTTTAGTTACTTTTAAAGACATTTTGAATGTCTTTAAACAGACAATTCTCCATCTACTAGCCTTGCCTGCAGTAGAGGCTTCCGTGGCACTACTCTTGGGATGCTAGTACAAATTTCATCCAAGTCCAGCTCTTCTCTGCCCTTACTGCTACTACTTGCTCCAGGAAACCACCATTTCTTCTCTGAATTATTGCAGTTACCTCATAACTTTATGACTGGACTCATTGGCTAGGCCTTTTCCTCTTCCCCTCCCCATTAACACAGCTGGAGTGATCTTTCAAATGGAAGTCAGGTGGATCAAATCTCTACTAAAAACCCTCAAATGGCATCTCATCTGTCTCTGAGAGTAAAAACCAAGCCACAAAGTAGACGAAAATATTTGAAAATCACAAAAAAGATGAAAGACTTGGATACAAAGTACATAAAGGATTCTTAGAGTACAATCACATGAAAAATGAACAATGCAATAAAAAAGAGGCTAACATATCAAGTAAGACACGGAAGGAAAATAGGCACATGAAAAGATGCTCTACATCATTAGCTTTAAAAAAGAAACATGAATTATAGCTACAATGTGATAATCACTTGATACCATTAGAATCTGGATGATCAATTTCAGCTGAACAATGCCAGGGTCAGGAAGGAGATGGAGCAACTGGAACTCTCATGCAGTGCTGGTGGAATATAAACTGAAACAGCCAATGTGGAAAATAGGATAGCAGTTTCCAAAATAGTTAAATATGTACCTGCCATATGACCCAGGCATTCCACTCCTAAGCACACACCTAAGAGAAAAGAAAACACACGAGTGGCTTTATTTATAATAGCTGCAAACTGGAAGTGACTCAGATGTCTACCTAGAAGTCAAAGAAAAAACAAATTGTAGTTTATCCATACAATGAGATACTACTCAACAATAAAAAGAATGAACTATTGCAATAGATAACGATATGGATGACTCTCAAAATAACTATGCTGACTGAAAAAAGCCAGGCAAAACAGAAAGCATAGTCTGTAATTCCATTTGTATAAAATTTTAGAAACTGAAAAGTAATCTGTAGAAACAGAAAGCTATTCACTTTTTTTCTGGTTTCCTGGGGATGAGGCAGGGCTCCCATGGAAATCTCATCTCATTTCCTGGGGCCACAGAAGCTACCACAAGCATGGCCACTTTTGCTGTTGCTGTCACTGCCACCAATATGGGCCCAGCTGGCCCTTTGAGCTCCAAAAGCACCCCAAACTGTCTCCAGAAAATTGCTGTGCATATGCTGTGGACATGGCCTGATCCATGCTTGGCCAGCTACTGCTAAAGAACAAGTGAATGGCTCAGCTCTGGTCAGGGGCATTTCCTCTACTCACATTCTCCATACTTACAAAACAAAAATCCCATGATATAATTCTTAGGAATTTCAAGACGGCGATAGGACAACACTAAACCAAGTGTCTCACTCTTCCCAACTGCAGTTGCACACTTGTGATTTGGGATATGAGGAAACAGACTAATCATGCATACTCATGGAAGAATCAATCCTGGGGAGGACCTGGCATTATATAATCAGTTGCATAGACTAACAACCCAACAATTCTGCTCTGTGCATATAACTCACAGTACCCTCTCTTCTAGGCCACAAATGACAGGTATGAGGCTGTTTAGAACAGCATTGCATGTAGTAGTAGGGAACAGGAAGAAAGCAAGGCCTTCACCATGAAGGAATGAATGAATGACGATGGTGTAGGCTTGCTATGGAGCAATTGGAAGGGATGAATGAATGAATGAATGATAGTGGAGGTCTGCTATGGAGCAGTTGGAAGCAAAAAATTGGATCAGTTATTCTTATCCTGGCTGCACACCTGAGGAAATACAAAAATTCTTACTGCCTAAACCCCAATTGTAAATTACGATCAACAACTATGTAGAACAGTTATTATGTAGGTCCTGGTCTCAGACTCTTTTTCCTTGCAGTAGCAGAACTCTGAATTAAAAGATCTAAAGTGGGAATTGTATTATTTAAAAGTTTTCCACGTAATTTCAGAGTGAAAAAACCATTAAACAAGATGGGCATAAAGCAATATGTATATATATTTAAACAATTAAGATATAGCTTACCTATTTTACATTCTTCAAAAGTGCCAGAAACAAGATAAATGTAACAAAATATATGTAAATGCATATATTTATACAGATAGATAGATATACAAAAAAAAGTGTTTTCCTAGGAAGCATATATCCAAAGCCATATGTTAAATAGGGTAATAGTTATCAGAGAGGAGTTGTGAGTCATAAGAAGGTACTTAGTATCAAAGGAGGGAGTTAGTGATTTATCCAAATTGATGACAATTGAGCTTAAGTCTTTGAAACTTAGTGTAAAGTAAGTAATGACAATTTCTAAGCACATGCTGCGTTCCAGTCATTCTTCTTTCTAAGCATTTTAATTTTATTCTTTCATATAGTTTTCACAATGGCTCTGTGAGGTATTATTATTATTATCTCAATTTTGCAGATTGAGGAAATGGAAGGCCAGAATATACCATTCATAGATCACATGTCAAAGTGACAGAGTTCTACTGCCCCTGACAGAGGGCGCTAGTGCTCTGTTCTTAACTGATCTCCTAAGGGAAGGCAGAGAAAGAGGGAAAGGGAGTAAACAGATAACAGGAAGTCAGAGACAGACATTGACACAGAGAAAACAGAAGAGAGAGACAAGGCTAATCTGAGGCTGAGGGTCTACGTAATAACTTATTTTAAGCAGTTATTGATCCTAACTGAATGAGGACTAGTTATAGATAATCATTTAAAACAGAGCATTTCTCAATGTTTACCATTTATTTACTATTAAAACCTTGGCAAACCAAGGTTAAGTACTTAGCTTAATAACTTTGGAATTTAGCAAACCAAAAGTGAAAGTTAAAAATATATATGTTCAAGACAAAAGAAAACTATGAGAAATGTTAATAATAGGAGCATAAAATTATGGATTAAAGAGAACAATAAGTCTAAGAATCTACAAAGGATAAAAAAAGCAGGAAGTAGATTCCTTCAACATGGATACCACAGAGATGGTGGGCCATTCTCAGAGTGTCATGGGAGGAAATGCATGGTATCAATATGTTTTGTTATTGTGATATAAACCCAGATCATTGTCATTAAAGTAGTGTCTGCTGGGTTTCTCCTGTTTTTCTCTTTGCTATTAATAACTATTAATGGGTAAGATACTTTGGGATTATGAAAATACCCTGTTTCTGCTTAAAGGTTCACCCACTAATTTTAGCATTTACTGGTGAATCTTATCTGTAACAATGATACAATGTTTTCTAATTTCCTTCTAAAATTAGTAATTAAAATTCTTATGCAAGGAGGGCTTTTCTTTATTATTAATATGGCTATGGCCTCATGGACAGTCACTTTAGTCTGTGAGTTATATCCAATACTGTTATTGTTTACTTTGTTGCTCAGATTGTTTGACTCTGGCCGTAAGAGATCTTCCTGGTTGCTTGTGTTCTTCCTAAATGGCATATCCTTCTGTGGGCACTTTCTTGCTTCTGGGCATCACATGGTGCAACAGGCTCAGCTATTGTCTTCTGAGGCCTGGCGGAAGAATCACTCACATTTCTAAGGGGTCAAAGGTCCTTTTCTTTAGAAACCAAAGTCTAAACTGGGTTTGTTTGATTCTGTTGGGTTTAGTTGCTTCTAGCCCTGTCAGTGGACAGAACTAGAAACTGTGTATACATATATACATATATATATATGAATAAGATTCCATAAAGACTTACACATCTAAATTAATTCCAGTACTTATCAGTGAAAGGGATAAGAAGGAATGAGATGTCTCAACGGACCCCACCCCCTTGTTGGAGAAACCGGTACCAGATGCCCCGTGTAGATAAGATAAGCAGGGCAGCAGGGCTCGGCTTGGGGATATAGAATGTGAGGAATGTGAGAAGGTTGCGAAAGGTGACGGGATATACGTGCAAGATGTGCTCTGCCTGCTTGCTCAATGTTGATAACGAAAATAACGCGCGCAACTGCTGACCTTTTACTCTGTGTTACAAAATCATTGGTGCAGGCTTTTGCTGTAAAGGCAGGTAGTGGTCTATATAAGATTTCCCCTAAAGAGGCTCCAGGTCGTGTTTTCCTAACCGGTCCTGCGTGTCCGTGTGGGAGCTCGACCCTGGCTAGCCAGCCCAATAAACTCTGCTTTGTTGATTGCATTCACGCCTGGCTCTCTGTCTCTCGGGGGAATAGGATTCCCGTTCCTAACATTTGGAAGTCCCACCGAGATTCCATTTTCTCGAGAGACAGAACTTGCCCGCGAGAAAGCAGGGACGATCCCAAGTCCTAGGCATTGGGAGGGGATCCAAGACCCTCATTTGGAGGAACTTGAGTGTTCCATTTGGGCCGCGGCGGGGATTTGGCCAATCCCCAGGGAGTTCTATTCTGAGAATTTCATTAGGAGGACCGCAGGGTCCTGCCGGGAGAGGTTCTCCTCTCATTTGGGCTCGAGCATTTTAGGAATCCTGGCGCCAGGTGAAGAGCTAATTGAGCTAGTCGACCAACCACCCGTCAAGTGGACGCCTTTCGGCCTGATATCCAAGTCGGACGGTGAGGAGGTTGAATGGGGTGCGCACCAGTGTGAGAGAAGGACCGGTCCGAGCGAGTGCTGGAGAGTGTTGTGTGTGTGTGGAATTATTGTTGCCTTCACCCTTTTTGTTCTATCTCTCTTGGTGTTTGATTCTCCTTCCACAATGGGACAGGGACAAACAACCCCAAAGTCTTTGATCCTTTCTCACTTTTCAGAAGTTAAAGAAAGGGCCTTAAATGCGGGTCTGGTCATCAAGAAAGGTAAGTTCAACACCTTTTGTTCTGCAGAGTGGCCCACCTTTGGAGTCAGGTGGCCCATTCAAGGTTCCCTCTCCCTAGACATGATCACTAAGGTTAAAGCAGTCATTTTTCGGCCAGGCAATCGAGGCCATCCAGACCAAGTCCCTTACATTATGGTTTGGGAGGATCTGGCGAGGAACCCCTCCCTTGGTTAACAGCTTTTCTGACTCACCCCTCCAGTTCAGCTCCCGGGGCTAAAACCCCAGTCACGCCTGCCTTGGTCATAAAGGAGGAGGAGAAACTTCCTCTTCCCACCCTGACCGGTCCTCAGAATAGGGCACCTCCCTTACCATCTCCGGTCTTACCAGAGAGTTCCCCCCTTTACCCATCCCTCGCAGGGGCAGAAGAAGATCGGCCGCCTCCATACATGACTCCCCCTGGCCAAGCCAGTGCCCCGGAGGAGGAAATCTCCTCATCCTCCTCAACAGGACTGGCAGCAGGAGGAGGAATGGGTCGAAGACTTCGCCCCGAGGGGTTTGGGAAAGGGAGGGGGAAGACGGGCCCTCCTCATCAACACAGGGGGAGGAAACTGTCCCTACACTTCCAGTCCGGATGGTAGGCCAAGGGGGACCAGGAGGGGGGCAACAGTTTCAGTACTGGCCATTCTCCTCCAGTGATCTATATAACTGGAGGACACAGAACCCGCCCTTTTCGGAAGACCCCAAGTGTCTCATAGATCTCTTGGAGTCCATCATGCATACACACCGTCCCACTTGGGATGACTGTCATCAGCTGCTCAATACTCTTTTTACGACGGAGGAACGAGAGCGCATCCTCAACGAAACAAGAAAAAACATCTTGGGGGATAATGGGAGACCCACAACTCTCCAACCGGTCATAGATGAGGCCTTCCCCCTACGCCACCCTGAATGGGATTTCGGGACCGCAGAAGGTAGGAAGCGTCTCCGAATCTACCGCCAGACTCTTATGGCCGGTCTCCGAGCGGCCGCTAGAAAGCCCACCAACTTTGCAAAAGTAAAAGCAGTCATCCAAGGGGAAAACAAAAGCCCGGCCGGTTTCTTAGAGTGCCTCTATGAGGCATACCATCAGTACACCCCTATTGACCCTGAGGAGGAGCTCCACCGGTCTGCTGTGGTGCTCTCATTCATTAATCAGGCAGCTCCAGACATTAGGAGAAAACTCAATAAACAGGAAAACTTAGGGAAAATGACCATTAGGAAAATGCTACAAATAGCAGAGAAGGTCTTTACCGCTAGGGAAACTCCAGAAGAAAGGGAGGAAAGGCGGAGAAAGGAAGACAGGGAGGCCCAGGAGAAATTGAGAAAGGAGGACAGGGAGTTCCAGGCTAAGGAAAACCGAAAGCAACAAAGAGAAATGGCCCATATCTTCCTAGCAGGTGTCCGGGACCAACCCAGGGGAGGGGGCCATGCCAGGACCCCGGATAAGGAACACTGTTTTTACTGTAAGGAAACTGGGCATTGGAAGAGAGAATGCCCTAAGTTAAAGGGAAGAAGAGGGTTTGGAAGGAGACCGGGGGATAAAAGGGAAAGGGAACGAGCAGTAGAGCAGGCCAGAGTCCTCCTAGCTGGAGAAGAGGACTGAAGGAGATGGGGCTCGGACCCCCTCCCTGAGTCTTGGGTAACAGTACATGTGGAGGGGAAGCTGATGGGGTTAATGGTGGATACCGGCGCCCAGTATTCGGTCTTAAACAAGGCACATGGACCTTTGAACAAGGAACAAACAAGTGTCATTCAGGGGGCCACCGGTACACAGTTATGTACATGGACTACCAAAAGAAGGGTAAACTTAGGAAAACACCAGGTCACACACTCCTTCCTGGTCGTTCCTGAGAGCCCCGCTCCCCTGCTCGGACGGGACCTACTCACCAAAATAGGGGCCCATATCCATTTTGAGCCAGATGGAATAATTGTGACTGATCGAGAGGGGAGCCCGATACATGTCCTGTCCCTATCATTGGTTGACGAACATCGTCTGTTTGAGAGTCAACAGGAGCCAGGAGGGGACATGGCCCAATGGGTAAAAAGATTTCCCACGGCCTGGGCAGAGACTGCGGGAATTGGGCTCGCCAAACACCTCCCTCCCGTAGTTTTACAATTGAAGGCTTCCGCCCGAGGAGGCTCCAAGAGGCATAGCCCCTCATATCCGCAGGCTATTAAAGGAAGGAGTACTGCGGCCTTGTCGGTCTGCCTGGAATACACCTCTGCTCCCCGTCCAAAAGCCAGGAAGCAAGGACTATAGGCCTGTGCAAGACCTGCGAAAGGTAAACGAGCGGACGGAGGACATTCATCCCACCGTTCCGAATCCCTATATCTTGCTCAGCCACCTACCCTCCTCGCAAGTGTGGTATACAACCCTTGATTTGAAAGATGCTTTCTTCAGCATTCCATTGTCAGAAATTAGCCAGCCGCTATTTGCTTTCGAGTGGCACGAGGATGGGGGCCAATCTGGACAGCTTACTTGGACCAGACTGCCGCAAGGATTTAAAAATTCTCCCACCCTGTTTAATGAGGCCCTGAGCCAGGAGCCACCTGCGAGTCACTCTATTACAGTATGTTGATGATTTACTGTTAGCGGCAGAAACCCGAGAGGAATGCAACGAGGCTACTGAACACCTGCTAACGGAATTAGGTGAGCTGGGATATCAGGCGAGTGCCAAGAAAACCCACATATCTGGGTTATCGGATCGCAGACGGGGCAAGATGGCTGACTGATGCCATGAAACATACTATTTTGGCTATCCCATCCCCCACATCCACTAGGGGAGTGAGAGAGTTCCTGGGCTCCGCAGGATTCTGTAGACTCTGGATTCTGGGATTTGCAGAGATAGCCAGACCCTTATATGAGGCCACCAAAGAGGCTCCAGATTGGAGATGGGGGGAAAGAGAACAACAGGCCTTTGACCAGCTAAAGGACGCTCTTTTACAGGCCCCTGCCTTAGCCTTGCCAGATCCTACAAGACCATTCACTCTATTTGTAGATGAAAAAAAGGGGGTAGCCAAAGGAGTCCTGACCCAACAACTAGGCCCCTGGAAGAGACCTGTGGCATACCTTTCCAAGAAATTAGATGCAGTAGCAGCGGGATGGGCCCCCTGCCTCCGCTTCATAGTGGCCATTGCCATGCTAGTGAGAGAAGCCGATAAATTAACTTTTGGACAGGCCCTTTGGGTAACGGCCCCTCACCCGGTGGAGGGAATCCTTAAACAACCCCCCGGAAAATGAATGACAAATGCCAGGCTCATCCACTACCAGGGGCTCTTGTTGGATTCCCCTCGAATCACATTCACAGATCCCGTAACCCTGAACCCTGCCACCCTGTTACCTAACCCGGAACTACAGACACCTGTCCATGACTGCAAGGAATTCCTCTCCGAAGTTACACAGGTACGGGCTGACCTAAAGGATACCCCCTTGTCCAGCTGCAAATTAAACTGGTACACAGATGGAAGCAGCTTTGTCCAAGATGGAGTCTGAAGGGCAGGGGCAGCTGTAGTCGACCAAGAAGGAAATACGGTATGGAGCAGCGCTCTCCCACCCGGAACCTCAGCCCAAAAAGCGGAATTAATTGCCTTGGCAGAGGCCCTGGAGAGGGCAAAAGGAAAGCGAGTCAATATCTACACCGATAGTCACTATGCTTTCGGTACCATCCATGTCCACGGGGCCATCTATCGCGAAAGGGGATTCCGCACAGCAAAAGGGAAAAATCTAAAAAACCTGGCCGAGGTCCAGCGTCTATTAATGGCAGTGGAAAAACCGAAGGCAGTGGCAGTGATGTATGTCCCAGGCCACCAGTCTGCCAAGACGCCGGAAGCTGTCAGTAACAACAGAGCAGATCAAGAAGCAAAGAGAGCAGCAATGGTGAGTCCTTCCATGGTCGCGGCTGTAGATGTGCCTGTCCCAGAGCTCCCTTCGCTACCCCCCCGACCAGAATACTCCACGGAGGATTTCACCTGGATGAGAGCCCACCCCCCCCCCCATTAGAGAAGGGGAAAATGGATGGAAAAGCGACTTGGAAGGCAAGTTAATTCTGCCCGAAAAACTCGGACGATTCCTGTTGATTAACTTACATAAGTCCCCCCATTTGGGGCGGAGAAAATTGCTAGACCTACTGACATCCGCGCAGCTCCGATTTCCGAACCAGACCGTGGCAGTCCGCCAAATTGTGGAAGATTGTGCCAGCTGCATAGTCATGAAACCAGGACGAAGGGAGGGGCACCATACAGGTACTCGGGAATGGGGGAGGGCTCCGGGAAGAAGTTGGGAAGTGGATTTTACTGAGGTAAAACCAGGAAAGTTTGGGTACAAATATTTGCTGGTATTCATAGATACCTTTTCGGGCTGGGTGGAGGCTTTTCCTACAAAGAAGGAGACGAGTCAGGTAGTGGCAAAGGCCTTGCTAGAGGAAATCATACCCAGATATGGGGTGCCCGAGGCAATTGGGTCAGATAATGGTCTGGCTTTCATTAGTAAAGTCCTGCAGGGACTAGCCCAGGCTATGGGGGACAATTGGAAGTTACATTGTAAATACAACCCCCAGAGCTCAGGGCAAGTAAAAAGGATAAATAGGACACTAAAGGAGACTTTAGCCAAATTGGCCCTGGAGACTGGCGGTGATTGGGTGACACTCCTTCCCTTGGCCATCTTCCGAGTCCGGAACTCCCCGTATGTCCATGGGCTAACTCCCTTTGAGATCCTGTATGGGGCTCCACCCCCCATCATTCAAAGGACCTTAGGCCCGAGACTAGATGATCTGGCCCCAAATTATCTGATTATGCTACAGGCTTTAGCTAAAGTACAACAAAAAATATGGCCCCTAATTCAAGCGTACCATACTGCTGAGAGGACCCCGAACACAGAACATGGCATAGTCCCGGGGGATATGGTATGGGTTAGAAGGCATCAGTCCAAAACCCTAGAGCCTAGATGGAAAGGACCTTATGTTGTACTGTTTACTACCCCTACCGCCCTCAAGGTTGACGGCATCGGACCTTGGATCCATTACTCCCACGTGCGTCGAGCCAATCATCAAAAACAAAAAGGGGCTAAAGAGTGGACCATACGGCGGCACCCAGACAACCCATTAAAGCTAAAGCTCTTGCGGCCCCAAAAACATGCAGAGTCTTCAGGAGCCATCACGAATGAGTTGGATAATCTTCCTGATCCTGCTCATTGCCCGAAGCAGGAGACTTGCTGAAACCAACCCTCACCAGCCTTATAAACAAACCTGGATACTCACTGATGGGGAGACACATACCACCCTCAACGAGACTACTCACACTGCCCCATTGGGGACTTGGTGGCCGGAACTACAATTCTGCTTCAGAGACATCAATCCTGCCTATGGGGCCACCGCCCCGGACTCAGCTCAATGCTATGGTTTTTATGCTTGCCCGGGCCACCAAAAGAGCAAAGACTGTGGGGGGATACAATACTCTTTCTGTAAGTCATGGGCATGCGTCACATCTAACGATGGTGAATGGAAATGGGGAGTATCAAAACCAGACCTGCTCAAATTTGCCTTTGTAAATGGGGTACCATGGGGAAGCAGATGGGGGGAGGGGGCCTGCGCCTTCTGCATATCACCCGCGAGTGCCGGCCCGCAGATCTAGATAGAATCAAGGTCACTTTCACTGAAGCTGGCAAAGAGGACACCCCAGCATGGATACAAGGAAGGGCATGGGGAATTGTATTTTATAAATATGGTGGACACTCTGGCTCGACCGTAGTAGTCAGATTGAAAACTGAGCCCACGGGGCCACCGTCCACAGCAGTAGGCCCTAATAAGGTACTTAGGCCACCCTATGTAAAGCCACCTCCCCGACCTTCCACAACTCACCACCTTCCCTCAACCATAGCCCGGGCTAATGTTACAACTCCAAGACCATCAGGAACCAGCCCTCCCCTGGTGAGGCCCAGTCTCATGACTGGATCTAAAGACCCCCTCTGGGACCTAGTGGGCGCTGCCTTCCTGACGTTAAACCACACCAACCCTAACATGACTAACTCCTGTTGGTTATGTTATGATGTGAGGCCCCCATTCTATGAGGCAATAGGGCTAAACACCACTCACAATACCTCATCTGAGGAAAACCCCACTCAGTGTTCCTGGGGAGACCATAAGAGAGGTCTGACCATACAACAGGTAAGCGGCCAAGGAACCTGCTTAGAAAAAGTGCCAAAGAATAGACGAGACTTATGTACTGTTATTAACACCAGTTCTACCTGGGAAAATGCTATTAAATGGGTAATTCCAAAGGACAATGGGTGGTGGCTATGCTCGCGGTCCAGACTCACCCCGTGCCTATCAACTAAGGTGTTTAACAGCTCTAAAGAATTCTGTGTTATAGTGGCTGTGCTGCCCCGCATCCTCTATCATTCGAAAGAGAGCCTATATTCATACTGAAATACAAAAATGGTTAAAAAAAGGAAAAAGAGAGAACCTATTTCCGCAGTAACTATCGCTACCCTACTCAGCCTAGGGTTAGCGGGAGCAGGAACCGGCATAGCTTCTTTGGCCACCCAGCAAAAAGGGATGTCTTCGCTGCACGCAGCCATAGACGAAGATATAGAGAGACTAAAAACCTCCATTAGCCACCTAAAAAAATCCCTCACTTCTCTGTCTGAGGTAGTACTTCAAAACCGACGAGGTCTGGACTTGTTGTTCCTCCAAAAGGGGGGACTATGTGTTGCTCTAGGGAAAGAATGTTGTTTTTACGCTGACCATACTGGAGTTGTTCATGACTCCATGTCTAAACTTCGAAAGAGCCTGGAACAAAGAAAACGAAAAAAAGAGGCCGGGGAAAGCTGGTTCGAGTCTTGGTTTAACCAGTCCCCATGGTTAGCTACCCTTTTATCTGCACTGGCAGGGCCAATAATAATCTTCCTATTACTTGTTACCATAGGACCCTGGATTCTAAACCAACTTATGACTTTTGTCAAAGGTCGAATTAATACTATCCAACTTCTGGTCCTCCGCCAACAATATCAGGCTCTTCATCCCCTTGAAAATGATTCTTCAATTTAGGCCATAAGAAAAGGGGGGAATGAAAGGGATAAGAAGGAATGAGATGTCTCAACGGACCCCACCCCCTTGTTGGAGAAACCGGTACCAGATGCCCCGTGTAGATAAGATAAGCAGGGCAGCAGGGCTCGGCTAGGGGATATAGAATGTGAGGAATGTGAGAAGGTTGCGAAAGGTGACGGGATGTACGTGCAAGATGTGCTCTGCCTGCTTGCTCAATGTTGATAACGAAAATAACGCGCGCAACTGCTGACCTTTTACTCTGTGTTACAAAATCATTGGTTAAGTGCTGCGCGGGCTTTTGCTGTAAAGGCAGGTAGTGGTCTATATAAGATTTCCCCTAAAGAGGCTCAGGGTCGTGTTTTCCTAACCGGTCCTGCGTGTCCGTGTGGGAGCTCGACCCTGGCTAGCCAGCCCAATAAACTCTGCTTTGTTGATTGCATTCACGCCTGGCTCTCTGTCTCTCGGGGGAATAGGATTCCCGTTCCTAACAATCAGCATATACACAAGAATTCATGTTGAATTCCTATTCCAGTCTCACACCACAGGGTTTAGTTTAGACTTTCCCTGTTCTCAATTTAACTTCTTTCTCCAACAGTGAGAAACCCACAGTATATTAAGTTATTTTTTCAACTCTGATAGAGTCATAAAACAGTTTTGGAATTCCTAACCCATACCCTTGTAATGAAAAAGGCTACTACCTAGAGTAACTGTATGCAGTACAGCCTTTTTTTAAAAAACTTAACTTCATGCCATACTAATAATCTGGCTTCTTTCGCTTAATAATAAAACATAGTGAAGTCTCATCCAGGTTGCATGTATTAATAATTCATTACATTTTATTGCTGAGAAGTATTTTATTGTATGGATTACCATTCTCCATGTCCATGGGATATTTGGGTTGTTTCTACTTTATAGCAATTATGAATAAAGCTGCTATACACACTCAGATATCAGTTTTTCTATGAATGCACATTTTCATTCCATTTGAGACAAAACCTAGAGTGGATTTGCTGGACCATGTGATAAGTATATCCCTTTTTTGGGGAGGGGGTAAGTCTGGGGTTTGAATTCAGGGTTTTACCGTTGCAAGTCAGGTGTGGTTGAACCACACTTCCAGTCCTTTTTGCTCTGGTTATTTTGGAGATGGGGGTGTCATGAACTATTTGCCTGAGCTGACCTCGAAGCACAATCCTCCTGTTGTCAGTCGCTCAAATAGCTAGGATTCCAGATCTAAGTTTAAAGAAGCTGCCAAACTATGTTCTAGAATGGCTTTCTAATTGGCAGTATGTCAGAGTTACAGTTGCTCTGCATCCTCAGAAGAAGTTGGTATTACCACTTTTTAAAATTCTAGCTACGATTTTCAAATGATTTGTATCTCATTGTGATTTTAATCTGCAGTTCATTAATGATTAGTGGTGTGGACCATTATGTCATGTCATTATATGTCACTCATGTATCCTCTTTACAAAAGTTTGTCCAAATCTTTCCATTGTTCTAAATGAGTTGTTTGCTCATTGAGTTTTGAGGCTCTTAAAAACTATATCCTAGTCGCAAGTTCAGTGTACGATTTAGTTTGTAATTATTTTCTTCTTGTCTATGAACTGTTTCTTCATTCTCATAACAGTATTTTTTGCTTACTAAAAGTTTTTTTAAATTTTAATAAGTATAATATATTTGTTTTTATAAAAAGTTTTGAGTCATGATTTTGATACTGTATCTAAAGAGCTTGGCCTAGCTTAAGATCACAACTGCTTTCTTCTGTGTTTTCTTTCTTTGAGACGTTTTAATATTTTCACATTCAAGTCTATGATCTTTCTTGAGTTAATGTTTGATAAGATGTGAGGTATTGGTAGAATTCCATTTATTATTTGCATGTATATGTATCTTAAAAGGATTGAGCTTGAATTATCTTTGCACCTTTGTAAGACATATAAGGCGTTTATATTTACAAAGACCTATTTCTGGTTTCTCTATTTTATTATCTTGATCTCATCCTTGTCAATCCCATGCTGTATTGCTTACTGTAGATTTATAGTAAGTCTTAAAATCAGATAGAGTCCTCCAAATTTGTTCTTCTCAGAATTGTCTTGTCTATTCAAGTTCCTTTGCCATGTGTTCTACACAAATTCTAGAATTGACTTTCTGTTATCCACAAAATACCTGCTGGTTTAGATTAGGATTATATTGAATCTATCGATTAGTTTGGGTACAATTGATATTTTATCAAAATCATATCTTCTAATACAAAAGACTTAAAATAGTTCTCCATATATTTTGGTTTTTTGAATTTATTCCATCAGCATTTTGTTGTCTTCAGCATATTTACCCTGAAATTGTAAGTAATTAGAATTAAAAATTCTAATTCAATTGTTTGTTTCTAGTATATAAAATACCATCTGTTTTTATTATTCATCATGCAACTATGCTATACTCAGTTATTTATTCTAGCTTTACAACTTTGTTGGGATTTTTGATGTGGACAGTCATATCATCTGTAAGTAGAGATAATTTTATAATTTATTTTCTTTTACCTTTTATTTTGTCTTTCAGTAAGACATTGAATAAAATAATGAAATGGGATGTTCTTGTCTTTTTGCTGGTCTTAGGGAGAAAACATTCATTTTTTCACTGACTGACACTAGCTGCAGACTTTGCGGAGATACTCTTCATCAGGTTAATGAAGAGTTCTGTTCTAATGAAGGTTCTAGTCTTAGTTTGCTGAAAGTTTTTTTAGCCCTGAATTAACGTTGAAATTTATCAAATGATGTTTCTCCACTGACTGACATAATCATTGCATTTTCTTCTTTAGTCTGTTAGTATGATAAATTACAATGATTTATTTAAAATTTTTATTAGCATATATTAATTGTACAAAGGTATTTCATTGTACTATATCCATACATGCATACAATGTACTTTGTTCAAATTCACCCCATCTGTTACTCTTTCTTATTCCCCCATGCCTTTTAAAAATTGAATGGATTTCATCACTCTATTTTGATGCACGCACATGAAGTGCTTTGATCATACTCACGCTTTCCTTCCCCCCCCCCCCCATTGGCTCCCTCACAAACAGTACTCCTTTTATGTTCATGTCATTTTTTAAAGGTCTAGATTCCACATGTAAGTCTTTTTGAGAATGTTACTTCAGTTAACATGGTGATCACTGACTCCATCATTTTACCTGCAAATGACATAATTTTGTTCTTTGTGCCTGAATAATAATCCATTATATGCATAGATCACATTTTCTTTATCTATTCATTGTTGATTCCATAGTTTGGCTATTGTGACTAGGACTTATATAAACATGGGTGTGCAGGTTTTTTTATTATATGTTGACTTACATTCCTTTGGATATATGCCAAAGAGTGACATAGCAGAATCATCTGTTAGTTCTATTTTTAGCTTTGTTGAGGAACCTCCATACTGATTTCCATAGTGGCTAGACTAACTTACATTTCTGCTAACTATAAGAGTTTCTTTTCCCTCCACATCTCTGTCAGCATTTGTTGTTTGTTCTCTTGATGATTGCCATTCTGAGTGGAGTGAGACAGAATCTTGGTCTTTCTGATTTGCATTTCCTTTATGCCTAAGGATGTTGAATATTTTATTTATTGGCCATTTGTGTTTCTTCATTTGAGATCTTTCTGTTCAATTCATTTGCCCATTTATTTTTTACTTTACTTCTTTATTATTATTGTACTGGGGGTACATTGTGTCTTTTACCAAAGTTCTTACAAAATGCCATATTTGAATCTACCCACTCAATCACTCAGTCATTCCTTGATTGGATTATTTTTTCATTTGGTATTTGTTTTAGTTCTTTATATAGCCTAGATATTAATCTGCTATCCAATAATAGCTAGCAAAGATTTTTTTTATAGGTTGACTCTTTATTCTGGTAATTGTTTTCTCTGATGTGCAGAAACATTTTAATTTGATGCAATACCATTTGTCAATTTTTGCTTTTATTTCCTGAGCAAGTAGAGTCCTATTCAGAAAATCATTGCCTATGCCTATATCTTGAAGTATTTCCCTATGTGTTCCTATAGTAGTTTCAAAGTTTTAGCTCTTATATTATGTTTTTTTATCCATTTTGAATTGAATTTTGTAGAGTGAAAGCAATCTAGTTTCAATCTTCTTCATGTGGATATCCAGTTTTACCAACATTTGTGGAAGAGACCATCTTTTTCCAACATATGTTTTTGGCTGTAGCTTTTTTGGCTTATTTCTGAGTATTCTATTTTATTCCATTGGTCTCTATGTCCATTTTTGTGCCAGTACCATGTGGTTTTGTTACTATGGTTCTGTAGTATCATTTGAAATCAGATATTGTGATACCGTCAATATTGCTCTTATTGCTCAGGATTGCTTGGGCTATTCATGATCTTTTATGCTTGCATATGAAAGTTAGGATGGAGTTTTCCATTTTTGTGAATAATGGCATTTGCATTTTTATGGAGATTGCATTGAAAATGTAGATTGCTTTTGGTAATGTAACCATTTTCACTATATCTATATCTAGCCCAGCTAGCTATCTGTCATCCATCTATCTATCTGTCTGTCTGTCTATTTATCTATCTCACTAAGTTCTGCTTGCTTTGAGTTTAATTTGATCTTCTTTCTCAAGTTTCTTAAACAGGAAGCTTAGATCATTCATTTGTCATTTTGCTTTTGTGGTGCTGGGGATCAAACCCAGGGCTGTGTACCTTCTAGGCAAGTGCTCAACCACTGAGATTCATTCCTAGCCTTTTTTCTTTTTAATTTAAATTTTTTATGTTACAAGTTTCTCTCTAAACAGTGCCTAGCTTTATGCAACACATTTTGCTATGTTTAATTTTTATTTTCATTGAGCTAAAAATATTTTCAGTTTTCCTTGAAATGTCCTATGGAATCAACCAATGAATAGGTAAAGAAAATGTTGTATGTATATACAATGGATTGTTACTCAATCGTAAAGAAGAATGACCTGTGCTTATTAAGAACTGTTTTAAGTACGTTTGCAAAAATATTCAGGGATTTTTCCAAGTTTCTTTCTATTGTTCATTCCTCGTTTAATTTCATCATTTTTTAAAAGCTTAGTTTTGTATGGCTTGTATTCTTTTCAATATTTTTTCTGCATACGTTGTTTGGGCCATTTCTCTCCCTTGGCCCCTGCCCCCTCCCCTTGACCTTCCCCATTCCCTTGATTCCAGGCAGGACCTGTTCTGCCCTCTTCTCCAATTTTGTTGAAAAAAAGACATAAGCAGTAATAAGAAAGACATAGCATTTTTGATAGTTTGAGATAAGGATAGCTATACAGAGAGATTCCTAGCATTGCTTCCATGCACATGTGTATTATAACCTGAATTAATTCATCTGTACCAGACCTCTTCACTACTTCCTGGTCACCTTCCCATAGTGACTTCTGTTGTTTTAAGGCTACTGTATTAGCTCTTCTACAGTGGGCACATCAAACACTTTCAAGTTTTGGGTTTTAAGGCTTATTTATGACAATATTGTCTTTCTTGATGAATGTTCCATGTACTTGAAATGAATATGCACTCTGCTGTCTTTGACTAGAGTCAAGTTGGGTTATAGTATTATTTATTTAGATCCTCTATATTTTTTATTGATTTTCTCTCTACTTGATATGTCAATTACTGAGAAGAATATTACAGTATTTATTATTGTGAGTTTGTGTATTTTTACTTTCAGATCTAGTATTTTGTGTTTCATGAACTTTGAAACTCTGTTGCTAGATACACATGTAAGATTGTTTTATTTCATGGAGAGTTGACCTATTTATATTCTCTAATGTTTATTTCTCATCATCATCTTTGGTCCAGAGTGCACTTTGTCTGGTAGAAATACACTACTCAGTATGTCTTGATTAGGTTTGCATGGCATGTCTTTTCCCATCTTTTAACCCATGTGTATCTTTCTATTTAAAATAGATTTCTGGCTGAGCATAGTGGCTCACACCTCTACTCTAGCTATTCTGAAAGCAGAGATTGAGAGGATCATAGTTTGAAGCCGGCCTGTTAGCAAGACCCCATCTCACTCAATAAGCTAGGCATGGTGGTATGCACTTATGATCCCTGCTAAATGGGAGGCTGTAGGCAGGAGGATTGTGGTCTGGGGCTGGCCCCAGACAAAAACATGGGACCCTGCCTGAAGAATCAATAAAAAGACAAAAGTTCTCAGGGCATGGCTCAAGTGTTAGAGCAACTGCCTAGAAAGTGCAAGGCTCCAAATTCAAACCCAATACCACTACCCTCCAAAAAATGGCTTCTTGTGGCAAGCGTATAGTTGGAAATTGCTTTTATACTCAATGTGAGTATCTCTTTTATTTAATTTGTATGTTTAGACATTCATATTTAATGTATTCATTAATATGATGCTTTAAAATCTTTCCTCCATTAGTTCCGTCTATTCTTTGTTTTTTTCTGCCTTTTTTAAGAACAATTGAATATTTACTACTACTCTATTTTATCTCACCCCTTGACTTGTTATGACTCTCTTGTTAAAGATTTTTTAGGGAATAGCTTTACAATACTTAGTTTTAATCAAAATCTGTCTTCAAATTCAGGTAGTGTAATGATACTGCTTAACATTTAGCTCAAAAAATTTATGACCACTACACAGTAGTCTCCCAATTTCTCTCTTCCAAACTTTGTGCTATCGATGCCACGCATTTTACATTGATCTTTCCTCTAAGTACATAATATACTGTTACTGTTTTTGCTCTAAATAGTTGTAATTTAGAACCATTAAAAACAAGAGTTTTATTAGCTTTCATTTATTTTAATTCTAGTGCTATTCATCTTTTTATGTAGATCTAAATTTCTGTCCCCATTTATCAACGTATTTCTTCTGCCTGAAGAATTTCCTTTATCATTTCTTTCATTGTAGATCTTTTGGCAGTGACTTATCTTCATTTTTCTTTGTCAAAGAAAGTATTTCTCCTTTGCATATCTCTACTTCATTTTTTAAAAATATTATAATTGGCTATCTACTCAGGGTAAATATTTTTAACAGTACTTTAAAGACATCCCGTTGTTAATTCTGGCTTGAGTGGTTTCCAGTATGAAGATGGCTCTACTTCTCATCTGTGTCCCTGTATCTGTAACCATAATTTTGCTTGGGCTGTTTTAATATCTTCTTTTTCTCTTCAGCAGTTTGACAGATATGCCTAAGTTTGGGTTTATATTATACACACATGTGTGCATTTATGTTGCTCAGTATTCTCTGATTTTATCTGTTGATTTAGTGTCAGTAATTAATTCTAGAAACTCTCAGCCATTTTTTTTCAAATATTTGTTTTGACTAATTTTTCTCTATCTTATCCTTTTTAGAGTATTGTACTATTTAATATCATCCCATAGACTGAGTGTTCTGTTTTTATTTTCACAAATCTTTCTTTCCAGTTTCAGTTTGGATAATCTCTAATGACTTTTTTTCTACTTCACTTATTATTTCCTGATCTGTATCAAGTCTACTCATGAGACTGCAGAGGATGTTTATCTCTGTTAACTGTTTTTCCCATTTCTAGCATTTCCAGTTAATTATTTCTTAGTCTCTATATCTGTTGAAACCTCTCATCTGATCATGCATGTTTTTTTTCTTTTTACATTCATCTTTAATATATTACTTACTTGATATTTTAACTTCCTTCTAGAGCACAGTCATATCTGAGTCTGGTTCTGTTGATTGCTTTATATCTTAGCAGTGTGTTGTATTGTCTTGTCTTTTTTGATGTCTACTGAGTTTTCTTTTCTTGAAAATAGATCATTTTTGTTAGATAATAAAGTATAAGGTAAATAGCTTTTATACCCATGTATGTCTATGCTTTTTCTTTTGCAAGACCATTTTTTTCTTTCCTACTACTTTAATGTGCATATTTAAGTTAATCTAGCCCAACATTGGGATTTACTTTAGATTTCTTATTACTAGTATTACCCTTAGTGTTTCAAGTTCTTTTGATGATACCTTGTGTTTTGAGGAGGACTGGTTTGCTGGTGAGTTTTACTTAATGCTTCCTATCCTCAGCTTTAGGACTTCCTGTTGTATTATGGTTTGGATGGTGCCTGTTCCATATTTGAGCAACTATTTCAGTAGCATTTTATTGTTATATTTCTTTCAGAATATATTTTCACTAGCCTGATCTTCTGGTTCATTCTAAGTCTCCAACAGGTGCTGTGTCTGTTGGCCTCAGGTATAGTCTTCTCAACTCTTATCTCCATTCCTCAATTATGGTTCTAATCTAGTACATGGTCTTGATTTTCCTCAAGGGTGTTATGTTTTGTTTGCTGTTTCCTTCCCAGGCTACAGTGGGTTTTCACTAATTCCCTCAGGGTGAGAATACTGGTTTCCCTTCACAAATTATTGCTTTCATGTCCATAAGGGAGATGGAAGGGAAGGTCCAGGCTGGATGTGTGCTCCTCCCATAGTGGCTGTTGCTTTCCTTGCCCAGATCTATACCTTAAGGCATGTCCTCTTGTCACTCTTATCAATCTTTTGCGGATCCCACAGGATGTGTTGAGAACATCTTGCAAGAGAACTCTCCTGTATATTCACTCCCTATCTCTCCACAATCTCTCACGATCCCCACTCAGCCACCTCCACCAGTTTGGGCTTTTTGTTATGTTTGTTTTGAGATAGAGTCTTACTATGGCAGCTCAGGCTAGCTTTGAACTCAGTTTTCCTACTGCAGCCTCCCATGTAGCTGGGATTGTAGGAAAGTACCACTGTGCCCAGTTCACCAAATTTGCAGCTGGATTCTTTTTGTCAGTGCCAGCTGTATCTACCCCAAATAACAAACTCTTAGATTTTGTCTGGCTGGTTTCAGCAACATCAGCTTTACATGTATCCAGGAATGTCATAAACTTGCAGGTTGTCTTTTTTCACTGTCATTGGGTGCTTGGGATCAGTTATTTTCAGATTTCTACACCTACATGGAAAATAGAGGTTTTTTTTTTTTTTAAATCTCTTTGGAGATACTTTCTAGAATTAGATTCATACTGGGATAAATAGTGCTATATATGCCTTCACCTCATTCATGAGGGAGGAATTCTCATGGCCTGATCAAGTTGCCCCTCCTTATAGGCTGCGCTTATTACTATCACATTGGCGAGACCTGAATTTTGGAGGAGTCACATTGAAACCAAATGTCTAGACTCTTCCTGATTAGATGGGAAAATTCTAATCTGCTCCAGTATGTGTGAGCTCCTCTGAGCACAATGCTCATCAAAATGTCACTTGGTTATAACATTCTCTCTTCCATTTCTCAGAAGACACTTATTGATCATATATCATTTCCAGTCTGCCCTGTGGGTCTTCTCTCAACCTTAGTGTTTCAATGAATCTTTTTCAAATATGCAAGGTGTTTTCCCTGTAAGGAATTTTGGGAAATCATTTCTCTCATATTATTATAAGTAAATGACAATTGGCAAGTTGTTTTTTTTTAAAGAAAGCATATTGGCATCTTTTAGTATCCCATGACATCTGAATTGCACAAATTAAGTGGAAGAAATCTTTCATGTGGTACATATATACTGACTGCTGAATCACTATCAAACTCACTTGTTTGGTATATAAGAATCTGATCTGTGTGTGGTTTGATGTTCACAGATTCTTCCATGAACTCTGGCCCTTGATAGACAGGACAGTTAGTATAAAATTTGTCCTAAATATCATCATCATAGAGGATGGTGTGCTTTCAAAACTTTCATATTGATGCATACCCCCCAACATTCCACTTTTCTTAGCAGTTTGGAGTATGGGTCCTGTGTACTCTTTTGTACAAGGTTCTTTGTGCTTTGTAGAAGAAAAATATTACAAAAGCAAGATAAAAATAGCTTAGGTAATGATTGACATTCAAGGCTTAACAGCTTTCATCTAACATCTTACAAAAGACATAACACTGCATCATTGGCCCAATGACATACCACAAAGTATTTGAATTTTTTAAAGAAGATCTTGGGATAAAAGAAAGTCATTCTGCATCATCACTTGGGAATGTGATATTTAAAGGTCATCAGAAAAGCATCTTCCTGACACATAACATCAATGGCAAGCACTCAGTATATAAGCTGAGCATAATACATTGTTAAATGCATTGTGTGACAAATGGAAATAAGAATGTTTATTATCAAATATTTTCTGCTGTTGTACAAATAGCAAAGATAAGGCTTGTGGAAATTATTATTCTGCCTTCTAGTACATGTGAATGTTTCTATCAGTGCTTCACCTTTCTAGAGGTATCTCCTATAGAGATATAACAAATACCTTTACATGTGGTTTTTAGGTACTATAAGGTAAATTTTAGTCTTTGCTGCTAAAATTAGTATAGAAATGAAATATACTTCTGGAAGTGAAACGAAGCAACAAAAAATTTTTGAATTAAAAAAATGAAGTAACTTCATGGAGTCACATGTAATTCTGTCCTTTCATGGGTCTCTAGATGACTTTTAAAAAATCACGTTCAATTAGTTTCATTTTTACGACATGATAAGTTGTAGAAAATTTTAGGTGATCTTTAAATATGCATATATAGGAATTCTTGAAATATCTCGGGGAAAAGATCAGTTGTTATAAAAGTTAAACTAAGTTAAAAGATGAAAATTTTCAGTGCATCTTCCCTGAGTAAGAATTAAAAATTTTTAAGTTTTGCTTTTTATGAGTATCATTTATTTCTACAGATAAAATTAGGTTGCTTACAAGAAGGTTGTGAGATTTGTTGTTTTGCAAAGGTCATCTGAGAAAATTAAAATAGTATTTTGTCTTTATGATGCAAAATTTCCTATTGAAACAAAATTATTTGTAATTTGAAGCATTTAAATTGAGTTTTGATTATTAAGGACAGTTCCAGTTCTGAAAACTCTGCAGTTCAATTAAAGTTCAAATTTTTGTTTAATATCTTACCATTTGATACTAGGAATCAAAATATTTGACATTTTTGTTAATAAATATTTTTCTTTTGTTCACTAGTCTATAAATATAGTTTATGATATTGACTGAGCTAGTATAGATCCTAGGAGATGATATATAGCATACTCAAGCAGTTTAATTGCAAAGTTAAATGAAAGAAATTATCTTAGTCCATATTCTGGCTATGACAAAGTATCTGAAGCTGGGTAAGTTGTAAACTGTAGATGTAATTTGGTTCATGGTTCTGGTGGCTGGCAAGTTCAAGAACGTACTTCATCCCATGGCAGAAGGAGGAAGAGCAAGATGGGGAGAGGATAGGGTTAAACTTATCCTTTTACCAGGAGCCCACTCCCTTAGTAATGGCATACTAGTTCAGGCTCTGCTCTTATGTATGACCTAATTACCTCTTAAAGATCCTACCTTTTAAGACCATCACAATGGCAGTTAGATTTTAGGATGGAAGGAGACATTCAAACCACACAAGAAATA
The DNA here is from genome assembly GCF_047511655.1 of Castor canadensis. NCBI lineage: Eukaryota > Metazoa > Chordata > Mammalia > Rodentia > Castoridae > Castor > Castor canadensis. The sequence goes on along the minus strand of NC_133395.1, from coordinate 101,931,853 downwards.
TTTTTAGGAATGTGATCTGGATTAAGGGTACACATGAGGAATGATCAAGAACCCTGTATGAAAGCATTGCACTACTAAGATGGAAGCACAATGAATCGTGAGGGTGAAGTGTGATAGGAATCTGGAGACAATTTGGAGCTGTCAAGAGGGATAACTGCCTTCATCAAGACCTGTGACCCTGGTACTCAGCCACTGCCAAAACCACAGTAAGAAAGGTTGAGGAAAGGAAGATAAATACTGTACTTGTGTCCAAACGCAACTAATAGCCATACAACTAGTGAGCATAAATGATGCAATTCATAGATACTGGCTGGTATCAGTTGGACCTCTCTGGGGTTTGACCTCTGTTTCCAAAGTCATTTGCTGTGTCTCACTCAGCCACCACTCCAGGCGTCACATATAAGGACTTGTTATCATTAGTAATGCTCCTAGTTCTTATTCTAATTGCAAGCATCCCAGTGTCTAAGCACCCTCTCTTATAATCCATTTATTCCAATATGCCTCTGCAAGAGTTCTCTGACCTCATTAAGATCTCCATATTCACTTTTCTCTTTATTTTTCTTAGATTCTATGATTCTCATTATAATCATTTTGGGGGCAAATATCCTCATTTCCTTTGTCATCTTCTCTATTACCCTTCCTGATAAGACTCCAGTCCCTGTTGAACACAAACTCTTCCTTTTTTATTTATTTATTTATTATTTTATTATTCATATGTGCATACAAGGCACTCTGCCTTACCACCCACTCCGCCCCCTCCCTCTCTCACCCACCCCCTCAATACCCAGCAGAAACTATTTTGTCCTTATTTCTAATTTTGTTGTAGAGAGTATAAGCAATAATAGGAAGGAACAAGTGTTTTTGCTGGTTGAGATAAGGATAGCTATACAGGGAGTTGACTCACATTAATTTCCTGTGCGTATGTGTTACCTTCTAGGTTAATTCTTTTTGATCTACCCTTTTCTGTAGTTCCTGGTCCCCTTTTCCTATTGGCCTCAGTTGCTTTTAAGGTATCTGCTTTAGTTTCTCTGCATTAAGAGCAACAAATGCTAGCTAATTTTTTAGGTGTCTTACCTATCCTCACCTCTCCCTGTGTGCTCTCGCTTTTATCATGTGCTCAAAGTCCAATCCCATTGAACACAAACTCTTCCATTCCTCACATCTATACTGTCTCATCTGAACACTGCTGGGATCATTATGGTACAATCAGATGACTGGTTTCAACTTGTGGTAATCACCATAAACTTCAAATAGTCAAATGACAAAATCAAAAAGTAAGAACAAAAAAAAATATCTAGCAATAAAGTTTGAAGAGAGTCCTTTGCTTGTCGCCTATAAAGAAATTCAGTGGTAGACACCTATAAGCTGACCTCAGAACTGAACAGCATCAGGGCACTTGGCTGATACCCCTTGGTCTTTCCAATATAGCTATAAAATGGCACCAGCATAGCTATAAAATGGCACCAGCATTTTGTAGCACTGGTTTCATGAACCCAGAACAGGGTTCATACTCATTTCTAGAATGGGAACTAGGTCCATCTTCCCTGAAATCAGATCTCAGCACAATTCCTGGCATAATGGTTTTCTGTTAGTGAGAATAAAAGAGACTGAAATGGCTTGTGAACAACTAGGTGATTAAGGGAGACAACTTCTGGAATGAATGTTACACTTCTCACCTTGTGGGAGTGCAATGACATTTATGTGTGCAATGACAATGTTTAGGCAGAGGGTAAGGGCTGTAGTCTGGAGTAAGAACTAGTAATTCTGACAAACCACAACAGAGTACTTAACTCGTACCCACTTTTGTCCTAGGGGCTAAAGGGGATATGGAGAAATTCAGTCATAGTTAGAATCTGACTCTACAGAACAATCTTTAGATGTAATCTTCTAACTTACAAATCTAAATACTGCCTGAGCTTTTTTTCTCCATTCAAAATGTGTGAAGGTCAGTTACTGATAAATATTATTATGAATTTAATGAATTTTGGGTAGTTCTTTAAAGTAGAATTAATATATATACCCAGAAATTCCAAATTGAATGTTTGTGATTATGTTTATTAATTGTTACTATTTGCTGTAGAGAGTAGCTAACATCTGACATTTTGCTATAATATAGTATATAGTATATTATTTATCCAGAGCAGTAGTAAGACTGTAAAATACTTTGTTAAAATTGATGATATCTGGAAAAGATAGTAGAATCTCCTTAAATTTTAGTGATAGAGAATTACTCATCCATTTCTAGTGGCATGTGGATTGTCACTGGCACGGTTCCTTCCTGAACATTTCCCAAACTACCATCTGTTATTGAATTAAAGATGAGTCAACAGGCACCTCAGGTAAGGGAAACAGAGCAGGTATCACAGTGCGTATCAAAGTGCATCACTTGTTTAGAATTCTTTCAATAAGTGAATATCAAATAAATGTTACTTCCTCTCTTGGCAAAGATTTATAACCCATAATTACAGTGATACATGTGCTATGTCAGTAGCAGCAGTGAAATTCATAGTATTTTTATGTGAAATGCACTGTTTTATTGCATTAATTCACATTTAATGTGTACACAGTAATAACCATGAAGTATGATAACTAAAGTTATATATTTTCTTCAGAACATTCATTTAGAGAGCTTTTGAAAGAGTCTGAGGAAATTAAAATACCAGTTTACCTGCAAGATATAGCACAAAAGAAGAAAGCAGTATAATATTTTTATAAGCCACCCGTTTCTCCACACATAATGTCCTTACTTCTGGCTGATAAAATATAATAGTTATAACTTTGTACATATTTTTTAACTATGATACACAAAACAAAGGTTTGTGAAGTGAAGAAAAATATACGTCCATCAGTAACATTGCATTACTCATATGATTACAAGCAGGAGGGCTGAAGGCAAGAAAAAGCAGTGAAGGTGGCAGTCCCAAAGCGCGTTTCCTGGTAATGGGCCACAGAAAGATGGTGCCCATAAAAGCTAGAAGTCTCATATAAGAGGCAGTGGAGACCCAGGGGATGGTGAGAAATAACAAATGAGCAAGTTCCCAGGAAACATAACAGGAATAAAAAATCTTGGTCATATTGAGGGCTGAGAAAATAAAACAAGAGTAGGATATGAGCTCTAACATCTATGAAAGAGGGAAATTAAGAAATTGCTAATTTAAACTTGAACACAAAATGGTTCTAGAAATACAAGGTGCTGCCATTGTTTTCAAAAATCTTTTTGGTGCCCATTAACCTGCTCTAGTATTCACTTAAAAGCTTGCTGTATCAAATTATAGTATACTTCAAGACCTAAGTTATACTGTATATCTTTCAAAAAAGCTACATGGCCACTGCAACATCTACTGATTCTTTCCTCACTACATTCCTTCTGCCTTCATATCATTTGTAGTTATTTCATTGATTCATGCTATCACTCATTGAACTTTTATGAGGCATTTTTCCATAGATATGACTTAAGTTTATCAATGACTCATGTTCTAATTGAAGAACCTATATAGTAGCAATTTATCTACAATTAGATGTTTTTGTTATTGCTTAAAATCATTTTTAAGAATACAAGTTATACACATGGAACATTTATACATTTAACCAAAAAGAAATGTGTGATACCAAGAGTAAATCCTCGTTTTCATTACAACCTTGGCCTTCATCAAAACAATCACCCATTCTTTTCATGAATGTTCATGTAGAAAAACAGAGTGCACATATTGGTGTATGTCTTAAAAATGGATTTAAAAACCTAAAGAGCTCTATATGGGTACACGCCTGTACACACAAGCACACACATATACATATATTTTTGCAAGAAGCACTAGTTAGGCTATTGCTTGTTGATAGGCATTTAAATTGCTGGCAGTTTTTGTTATTAATGATACCATGAATAATATTACACATATATCTGTTTCTGAGTTTTCCCATGGGATAAATTCCCAGAAGTAGAACTGTGGAACACACTTTCAAAAACTTTGATGCTTCGGCTGCTAAACTAACTCTTCAAGTTATTTTTTTGTTTGTTTCCTTGAGTGGTGTTTGCATGTCTCCTTTTTTGCACATCTTAATGATCACTTAGATAGTATAAAATTGTAAATTTTTCCCAGTCTAATTGGTGAAAATAGATTTTTTTGTTTGAATTCACACTTTTAGAATGTTGAGTGTGTATTTTTATGTGCTTTTGACCATTTATATTTCTTTTTCTGCAACCTGAATGTGTATGCCATTTGTAGATTTCTCTAAAGGACTATTTGTCTTCCTGTGTTGATTAATAACAGAACTACAATCTGCTTAAGAGAGATTATGTCAGATATTTTTTTGTTTAACTCCCAGCATGGGAACTAAATACATTTGACCAGTTTTGCAAAGTTAAAAAAATTTACAGTTTTACAACTCTTGATACAATACATTTTCCTTTGCATTTTGTGAAAGAGGAAATGGAAATGGAGGGAGTGAAATAGCTTGCCAAGGTCAAGTAACTACTTAGTGATAGAGAGCTGTCTGAAGGTCTCATAATCCCTAACATGAGTGTTCTTTTCTCTATGCTGCTCCTACATTGCTAGCTCAAAAGTGCCCAATATAATCATCCATTCATCCATCATCCATTAGTTATCTGTTTTTAATTGCTAGCAGATATCCACAAATGAATGGTTCTAGCAACCAATAAAAATAGCTTACAAAGAACATTCTTTACAGATGCTTATAGAAGATTTAAAAATGCATCTCTTCCTAAGAATTTGCCCAGCACCAAGGTCAAGGTGAATTTCCAACAGTCACTGGTTGATTGCAGGAGTACAGCTTGAAGGAATGGGGATTCCTACTTCATTCAGCCATAATCCATATGACAGTACACTTTAGAGAAGCTTTATGCTAGGTGCTTAGAATTGTCTAAAACAAATTTGAGGCAAAAATATAGCAAAAATATAGTCAGAACTACTTTGCTATAGTTGTCCACAAGAACCTTGAACACCTAAAAAAGTCAATAATTACAATTGGAGTTTCTGGGAGCAGGTTCACCCAAGAGATAACATTTGATCTGGGCAGATGACTATTTTTCTGCATAGGGGATTTTAGCTGTTTTGCTGAAAATTGAGGTGTTTTCCTCATTAATAATCACCTATCTCAGACAAAATATCCTGAAATACAAAAGGCTGAATATAATATGGCACCAGTATTGGATGTCACTTGTCATTATTAGTTCCTGGCATTTAGAATTTAGAAGGTGACAAAGTGTCCTATTTATCATTGTATTTCAGAGGTCTATAGGCTTACATTATACATTGGTTAGATAACCCCCACAATCTCCCCCCATGCACCTCCCTCTCTGCCCCACTTAAAGCAAATGGAAGAGGTTTCACTATACTATTTCATATATGTATATGAAGCCCATCTTCCATTCACACTCTCCACTCCCACAAGTACTCCCCCAACATACACTGTACCTATTTCACAGTCCTGTCTTTCATTATTAATTCCAAAGTGAATGTTCAAAAGGTTTCTTGACGTATACCCACTGTGAGTATATTTTACTTTGGTCCATTCAACCCCTTCTGCTATTCTCTCTTACTTCTTCCCTCCCACTCACCCATTATTCAATAACTTTCAATACATATCATAATATACTCTACCTGTACAGATGTATTGTATTTAAATATCACTGATCATCACTCTGTTTTCCTTTCCCTCCTCCCCGAACTTCCATAGAGTAGTTCTACTATTATAAACATGTTCTACATATAAGTTTGTATATGATTGTGTCTGTTTTTGTATATAGGTTTACATTTTGCAATCTTTTGTGGCCTTTGTTTTTCTGAACCTGGATTACTTCACTTAACGTGATGTCTTCCAGTTACATCCATTTATCTTCAAACTATGTGGCACCATTCTTCCTTATGGCTGAATAAAACTCCATTTTATATATATACACACACACACACACACACACACACACACACACACACACACACATACATTTTCTCAGTCCATTCATCAGTTGTAAGGCATCGGCGTTGTTTTCCATAGCTTGGCTGTTGTGAATTATGCTGTGATAAACATTGGTGTGTGTAGGTGCCTCTATTGTATCCTGACTTACATTCCTTTGGATAGATGCTCAGGATCAGTATTACTGAATCATACAGCAGTTATATTTTAGCTTTTTAAGGAATCTCCACACTGTGTTCCATAATGGTTGTAAATTGCATCCCCACCAACAGTGTGTAAGGGTTCCTGCTTCACCACACCCTTGCCAGCATTTATTATTTTTGCTCTTGAAGATGACCATTATAACTGGGGTGAGATGAAACTTGTGTAGTTTTGATTTGCATTTGTTTTATAGCCAGGGAATTTGAACACTTCTTCATGTATTTATTGGCTATTTGTACCTGTTCCTTTGAAAATTCCATATTTAATTCATTTGCCCATTTCTTCATTGGGATGTTGATTCTTTGGTAGTTGAGTTTTTTGAGCTACTTGTAGACTCCATATATTAGTCCCTTATTGGATTAATAACTGGCAAAGATTTTCTCCTATTCTGTGGAGAGTCTCATAAGTCTAGTGACTGTCTCTTTTTCTGTCAGAAGCTTTTTAGTTTGATGCAGTCCTGTTTGTTCATTCTTTCTCTTAGATGTTGAGCTATTGGCATTCCACTAAGGATATCATTGCTTTTGCCTATCTGGTTCAGTGTATTTCCTACTACTTCCTGTAGTTGTTTAAAAGTTTCAGGCCTTATGTTAAGGTCTTTGATCCCCTTTGAGTTGATATCGGTACAGGGTGAAAGAAATGGATCTAGTTTTAGTCTTCTAAATGTGGATATCCAGTTTTTCCAGCAACATTTGTTGAAGAGGCTGTCTTTTCTCCATGTGTTTTCAGCTCCTTTGTCAAAAATCAGTTGGCTATAGCTGTGTGGATTTATGTCTGCGTCTTCTATTTTGTTTCATTGGTCTTTGCATCTGTTTTTGTGCCAATATCATGCCATTTTTTATTGTTATGGCTCTGTAGTACAGTTTGAAGTCAAGTATTGTGATACCTCCAGCATTGGACTTTTTGCTCAGAATTGCTTTGGCTATTCAGGTCTTTTGTATTTCCATGTGAATTTTAGGAGTGATTTTTTTTTATCTCTGTGAAGAATGTTATTGGAATTTTGATAGGGATTTCATTGAACATGAAGATTGCTTTTGGTAATATAGCCATTTTCACAATGTTGATTCTGTCCATCAATGACCATGAGAGATCTTTCCATCTTCTGATGTCTTCTTTGATTTCTCTCTTTTGTAATTTGTGGTTTTCATTTAAAAAAAATCTTTGGTTTCCTAAATTTATTCCTAAGTATTTTTTGAGGCTATTGTAAATGGGATTGTTTCCCTGATTTCTTTCTCAGTCTGTCCATTGTTGGTATATAGGAAAGCTATTGATTTCTATATATTAATTCCAAAAGTTCTATGACTTCTAAGAATTTTTGGTGGAGTTTTTAGTGTCTTTTAGGTATAGGATCCTATCATCTGCAAATAGGAGAAGTTTGACTTACTCCTTCCCTATTTGAATCCTTTTGTTTCTTTTTCTTGTCTTGTTGCTCTGGCTAGGAATTCTGAAACTATATTGAGTAAGTGAACATCCTTGTCTCATTCCTGACTTTAGTGGGAATGGTTTCATTTGTTCTCCATTTAGTACAATGTTCGCTGTAGGTGTGTTATATATAGCCTTTGTTAAGTTAAGGAACATGCCTTCTATTCCCAGTTTCTTCAGTGCTTTTATCATGAAAGGATGCTGAATTTTGTGAAAGGCTTTTTCTGCATCTGTTGAGATAATTGTGTGATTTTTATCTTTGCTTCTGTTTATATGCTGTATTACACTTAGAGATTCGTATATGTTGAGCCATTCTTGATCCCTACAATGAGACTGCCTTAGCCACAGTGTGTGATTTTTGGTGCATTGTTGTATTCAGGTCACATTGTGTGATTTTTGTTGCATTGTTGTATTCAGTTACTTTCTTGTGGATATTTGTGTCCATATTCATTACATATGTTGGCCTTTTTATGTTGCATCTTTTTTGGGGTTTTAGAATGAGTGTAATACTGGCTTCATACATTGATTTTGGTAGTTTTCCTTCCCTTTGGTATTAGTTCTTCTTTAAAAGTCTGGTAGAATTCAGCTGTGAATCCATCAGTTCCTGGGCTGTTCTTTTGGGGAGACTCTTTATTACTGCATCAGTCTCATTTCTCATTTTATATCTATTTAGGTGGTTGATATCTTTTGGTTCAGTTTTTGTTGGTTAAATGTGTTTAGAAATTTATCCATTTCTTCTAGATTTTCCAGTTTACTTGAATATTACTTTTCAAAGTATTCCCTAATGATCATCTGGCTTTTGTTATTATTTGTGGTTATTTCCCCTTTTTCATCTTTGATTTTATTCATTTGGGTCTTTGCTGTCATCTAGTCTACTCAGGTTAGCTAGGGTATATTGATCTTTTTAAGAAACCAACTTTTGTTGATTCTTTGTAGAGATTTTTTGGCCTTGATCTCATTAATCTCAGCACAGATCTTTATTATTTGTCTCTGTCTACTAGTTTTGAGTTTGGTTTGTTCTTGTTTTTCCAGAAGCTTAAGGTACATCATTAGGTTGTTTATTTGAGATATCTCTTTTTTTTTTTAATGTGAACACTCATGGTTATAAACTTTCTCCTTAGCATTGCCTTTGCTCTGTCCCACAGTTTCTGGTAGGTTATATTTTCATTCTCATCAGGTTCTAGGAAACTTTTTGTTTCTTCCCTTATTTTGATGACCCACAGGTCATTCAGCAGTGTGTTGTTTAGTCTGTAACACACTGTTTGAATATTTTCTGTAGTTTCTTTTGTTGTCGAGTTCTGGTTTTATTCCTTTGTGATCTGATATGATAACAGGGGGTTATTTCTTAAATTTGTTAAGACTTACTTTTTATCTTAAAATATAATCCATTTTAGAAGAAAGTTCCATGAGCTGCTGAAAATAATATGTATTTCATGGTGGCTAGATGAATGTAGATGTCTATTATGCCCATTTGATCTAAATTATCTATTAATTCTGATGTTTCTTTGGTGCTTTTAAGTGCATTGATGTTTTGTTTTTTTAAATATAGTTGGGTGCACGGATGTTTGGTGTTAAGAATTTTTATTTCCTCTTGAAGAATTGTTCCTTCATTTTCTTTTCTGACTGATTTTAGTCTGAAGTCTACTTTGTCAAATATGCCTAGTTACTCTTGCCTGTTTTGGGGGTCCATTTGCTTTGAAAATCTTTTTCCACCCTTTCACTCTAAGTCTTTGCTTGTTTTTCTTAGTGAGATGTGTTTCTTGTAAGCAACAAATGGTTGGGTCTTGTTTGTTAAATCCAATTTGCTATTCTGTGTCTTTTGATTGGGACATTGAGGCCATTAACATTTAGTGTTTGTTATTGAGAGGCATATACAACAGTTTTGAGGCTAACTAGAACATGATAACAAGTGATGTGTCCTTAGTTAAATCTTCTCAAACAATCAATTTAGAAGGCAAAATCTGAGAGCAAGGATGAAAGATGATATCCCAAACCTTCCAATAGCACTTGTTCTTTTTTAGTGTCTTTCAGTAGGTTAAGGAAGAAATTAATTGTAGCAGAAAACAGTTGCTTACCAATGATTGACAACCTCCCTCCCTTGATTCCCCTCACTCATTGTATGATTTTTTTGGTGGGGGCTAGGGATGGCTTTCCTGCTAGGACTATATCTCCCAGTCTTCTTTGCACCCATGTGTGCCAAATGGCTAGTTCACACCACGGAATGTGGGTGATCTGCTGGCTCCTATTGTCCATATCTGTCCAACTCCCAGAATCTAGCACCTACATTTCTTTTCTTGAGGGCTTTCTTTGTCCTCCAGAACCTGCCTTGCCCACTCACACAAGCAGGTTGTCAGCCTGGGAATTAACACCTGGAAATAGCTCTAAACAAATGATTCACAGGATGGATGGATATAAACCTGTCTTCCTATGGAGGATAGGCTGGGGTGACTCTCAATCATGTAATCTACACTGCTTTCCAGAACATCCCTAGCAGGATCAGGTCTGGTTATCCATGGTGCTATCTTGCTGGGAAACTTGCCCATAGTAGTTGCAGCTTCTTCCCTGTCTCACTTTGTCCTTGTCTCCTTGTCTACTCCTCGACCATCCAAACTAAGAATGTACATTAGCCCCTGGCACATTTCTTTCTCTTGTTTTACACTTTTTAAAAAAATTATTATTATTATTGTAGTAAGGGTACATTGTGACATTTACAAAAGTTCTTACAATGTATCATAGTTGACTTCACCCCCCTCCATCATTCTCCTTTATATCCCCTCCCCCCATTCTTGTTTCAATAGGTCTCATTTTTCTATTTTCATACATGAGTGCATAGTATTTCTACAACATTCACCCTCCTACATCCTTTCTTTATATTATCTTCCATCCACTGATACCAACCCTCAAATATAACCTGTTTTACCTTCCTGCTCCCTCTTTTTTTTTTTTTAAAGACATTTTTGTTTGTTCAAGATAGCTCTCCCAGGATACTTCATTGTGACATTTTCATATATATATATATATATATATATACACATACATAAAATATATAACCTGAATTGGTTCATCCCCTCTATTTTTCCTCTTTTTACCTTAGTCTCCTTATGGTGATTTCAACTGGTTTAAAAATTCTATATTCATTCTTATACAGAAAGCATATCAACCATATGTTTTACTCTTGATTTATTTGGAGCACAGCTTTTAGTAACTTTCTCAAAAAGATGAATGGAAAGAAAACTTTCTCGAAATCCTTTGCATCATGAAACAACCATCATTGGACTGGTGGAATGGTTCAAGTGATAGAGCTCCTGCTTAGCAAGAATGGGGCTCTGAGTGCTGCCAGAAAACCCCCAAACTAAACCAAACAAAACATCACACTGGTCATATACTTTTTACCCTCACACTGGACTTATAATTTAGATATTTACAGACAATTATAAATATTTAGTAATTATAAAATTGTAATAATTTCCCAAATTATTCTCCCCTCAGCTCTCAAAGCATTATTCCATTGCTTTCCAGCTTCCAGGGTTATTTCTGAAAAGTTAAATGTTGCTATAACCTCATGCTTTTGAACTTGATATATTTTTTCTTTGGCAGATTTCAAAATGTTTTCCTTAACTTGATTTTTTGCTGCTTGATAATTATGTGCCTTGGTGTTGTTTATATGATTGTTTATTCATTTACTGATCTTGATACTCAAGGAACTCTCTTAATCTGGACATTAGTACCATTTGGGTCTCCACTTTTTTTTAATAATTTCCTATTGTTTTATTTCTTATTTTCTCTCCCCAAAACTCTCTTTATTTGGAAACTTGAACTCCTAACTGACTCTCAGATTTCCTTTATTTATCTTAAATTTTCATATTTTTTAATTAAATTTTATGGAACAGATATTTCTATTACTTCATTTTAAATTTGATATCCCACATTTGATTCTTTAAAATCTGCCCTAGAAGTCCTGAAATGACAACATCTAAATATGTGTGGTTTTTAGGGAAAGGTTAGTGAAGGTAAAGGAAGAAAGTCTGGCTTCAGAGTACAAACTTCTACGTGTCAAGGCTCTGGGGCAGTGCAATTTCCCTTGCCCATCTTGCCCGAGGCCAATAAAATTCTTTCTGTTAAGAATCATGGTACCTGCCAGTGTTTACTCAGGAAAATAGAAATCACTCTAGTTATTTCTAACAGAGGGGATTTAGTGTTGGGAGGACTGGAAAATCAAGAAGGGAAAGTATGAGATGGAGATTAGGACCTGAGAAGCCTCACACCCTTAGTGGTGGATGGAGAAGGGGAAAATGGTATCTCATGGCATAAGGACTGTGCTGCTGAAGGTGCTGGAGTGCCATTAGTATCACAGCTGTTATCAAAAACACTGCCACTGTCACTCTGGCAGGTGCCCTGGAGCTCAGTCTTGCTGATACTGCTGAACTACAGCCTAGGATGATTTGTCACTACAATGCAACTGCCATAACTGTGCCATTAATGCAGCACCTGGCAGTCACCTACAGTGTCTTGCCATTGTCCCTACCACTTCAGCTGCTTTGATCAGAGTCATTGAGACCACATTACTGAGGCTTTGGGGATTCTGCTGCTTCCAGAGCTAGAAAAAAAATAAAAGAAAAAATAGCTTATGTTTTCTCCTGCCTTTTACTCTCCCACCAGTATCTTCCAGTGGTTAACAGAAGCTCATCAGAAACTACCTGGAAAGAAAGTCTGGATGACTTTGTTTTCAGCTTCAGATCTGGGAATGGAGCAAGCAGCAAATTGTCAGCACCTACATTTCTTGTGCACTAAGTAGGTACAAGGACTACACCAATCTTCATTACACCCACTGGTATAGTTGTTAGCTACATTTGGTAAATGAGGAAACAAAATTCAGAGATGTTGAGCAGCTTGCCTAAGATTGCATGGCTAGGAAGATGGACTGACACTAACTAAGATCATTCTGATATTAAGTCTTGAGCTCTTAACCACTTTTCTCCCTAAAGATCTCTAGTGAGCTATGCTTTATACTCCTCGCCTACATCAGTGATCACTGTCATTCCTCTTCTGCTAGCCCAAGCAAAGTTCTTTCTGCTTTTATGACTAGACTTTTCATGGTAGAGGATTATACTGAGTAACCTAGCAATCTTCTTGACCCTTGATACTCAAAGTATGGTCTGTGTGCTAGCAGTATTTGCATTACTTGGGAAGCGATACAAATAATCTCAGCCTGTCTCTCCCTGCCCCTGCACTTCCAAACCAGAGTATGCATTTTAGGAAAAGTCTTGTTGATTCTTGTACTCCTTGAAGTTTGAGAATGGCTGCTGTATACCACATCTCTCTCCTGCACAGAGCATACCCACGCTATCTGGCAGAGGGAAGAGAAAGATAGTGGGTGGGAGTCAGGCTTACATTGTACTTGGAATTATTGTTACCTGATAAAGTCTGCCTTAACTGTTCATTTTGCTGATTTTCTTTCAGAGATCACATGGTCTTCAATCTGGCATAATTTGGTGAATCCTATCCCATAAGATGGGTCAACCCCAAAATGTAAACTCATCCACATTTTCTTTTCCAAGTCCGTGTATCTCATATAGACTTGACCAGGTTCATGGGATTATGATTCAATTGTTTCTGGACATCATGTATGTGAAGATAATGCCATCTTCCATCATTCTAAGAGAGCGGGAAGCTTATTGTATTCTGATTACATCAGGCACATAGTTATTCCCTTTACCCACCTGAATTCCTACTCTAATTACATTATTCATTCCCTATAGATAGGAAACAGATGGTTGTGTACCACCAAGCAAAGAGAAAAAAATAGAACATGTCTCCACTGCTCTTGTTTTCTTCTATTTCTTGTTCTTTTGCCTGTAATACCAGGCCACAAAGCCCTGTCTGCCTCTCTTCCATGAGGAATGAGATTAATACATTCTACTCATGTGATTCATTTCAAGTAGTTTCTGGGAACTGTTGCCAAAATCGAGACATCTGAAGAGCATTATATGAATAGACTTTTCAGGGAAATGATAGTCATATTTTCAAGCAATACATCAGCATCTATTCTGCTTCCTTAACATCTTCTTAATCCTCATTGGAGTTTATTAGTCACCCATGTTCTCACTTGATTAAATTTGTTTATAGTTGCCTCTAAGATTATATTGACATATGTTCAACCTTACAATTTAATAGCAACATTTTGTAGCTGACACGATAAGAAAGATGGAAAAAGTGAATGCATCACATGCTATAGATTTTATCCATCATTCCCCATCTCCTTACTTATTTTTTCCATAATTGAGAGGTTTGGTTTTCATAGGATAACTATTATTTGTGATTTATGCTTTCATACTTTTGAAAGCTAGTGTAATATGTAGAACCACTATATTTTATGAATTAATTTCTTTAGGATTTATTGTGACTGTCAGAAATTGGAACAATAGGGAAAGACAATAACCTGGACACTTCTGAGGAGTAGGAAGCATATCAGACATGCAGCATGAGCAAGACTGACTTGTTGAGTGATTCTGATTTAATTTACATAATATAGTAGATGTGCTTATTACTGAATCATCGATAATTTCCTTAAGGTTACCACAATGAGATTAAACCAAATAACTTTTAGTAGGATAAGAGAAAATTTGGGGCTGTTATTTGTGGTTTTTAGTTACTTTGAATTGCATTCCTGCACAATTAACTACCATTATTGAGTACTATTATTGCTAGTCAGCAATACTAAGTCAGTCATTGCTCTCTCTCTCTCTCTCTCTCTCATATGTGAACATTTGTAAAATGTATGGGTTGATTTGCTATTAACACAAGCATTCCTAAAAGATGCAGCTTATAGACATTGTCAACCTCCTTCAGCACTTTGCCTTTCTCTGGCGTACTGATCCAGTGCTCATATGAGGATCCAGTGCCTATGTGAGGAGTATTTGTGCCTCTACTTGACCCAAGTCACCAGCCATGGTGAGTTTTCTTGGAAGGCTCAACAATTTGTGATCATGTGTAGGAAACACAGCTTTGTGGATGCTTTTCTGTTTAAGGATTAGTGAATCATTTTTCCTCCAAAGTGGAAAATGAAATAATTTTACTTTAAAAAAAACCTGCAATTTTGGTACTTTATTTATACCTATGTTCAAATACAATGTAAGTTTCATAAACACAGAGACTCTTCTGTTTTATTCACTGTTGTATTCTCAATGCATCGAGCAGTAATAAGCTCATGATACATACCCAATAAACATCTCTGGAACAAATAAATAACAACCAAGCAGTGGTTATATTTAATGTTATTGGCTAAAAGATAGGATTAGGAAGCATGAGACAGTCTTGTTACATTGGAGGATGTGTGCTATGCCTGGTTTTAGTATCTAAAGGGAGTGCATTTATAATTCCCTGTCTTGTAGGTGGTGCTTTTAAGTGATGTAAATATAGAAAATACTTTGCTCAACTGGATTCTGCTTAATTAATTAGTGCTTATTGGGTTTGCTAAGTTCTTAGGGTTGTAAAGAAATACTAGAGCTTCTTGCTACCCTTGAGTAGGTGATAATCACATTATGACTTTGATGAGTATACCACTAGACTCACTCTTCCTCTACCAATTCACTGTTTCCTCAGTTCTCTCTCAGAGGGCCAGATTGAGATGTGTTAGAGTGCCATCTACCTGGTTAGCTTGTGTGTGGTAGGAAGCTGTGGGGAATTAAGTGTAGATGAGTTCTGGGTTGGATCAGACAGTATACTCTATTGTAGTAGTAGACCAAATAGAACCAAAGGACTGTGATGAATTTCTCTGTATGCTGGGAAGAAATAAAATAGGAAAATAAGCTGGACCCCAGTGGCTCATGCTTATAATCCTCCCTACTCATGAGGAGGAGATTAGGAGGATCATGATTCAAAGCCAGCCTAGGCAAATAGTTCCTGAGACCCTATCTCGAAAAACCCTTAACAAAAATAGGGCTGGTGGAGTGGCTCAAGGTGAAGGCCTGGAGTTCAAGCCCCAGTACCTCAAAAAAAAAAAAAAGGAAATAAGCTACAGCTCAATGTCTGGCAGAGGACATGGGCATGTTGGTGGTGGACACTTATAATACCAGGACTGTGGAGGGAGGCTAAGGCAGAAGGATCTTGAGTTTGAGACCAGCTGGGTTACATTGTGAGATTCTGTGTCAAAATGAAACAAAGCAAAACAGAATGGCAAAGGAAGCCAGGTGTCAGTGTCTCACTCCTGTTATTCTAGCATCTCAGGAGGCAGAGATCAGGAAGATTGTGGTTCAAAGCCAACCCCAGGCAAGTAGTTCACAAGATCTTATCTATCTCAAAATAAAAAAAGCAAACCCCAATACAAAAATATGTAGAGCCAATTGTCTTATATTTGTAATATATGAAGAACTCCTACTATGAAATCTATGACATACTAAGTAACTGAAAATAAGGTGGTTCATCAGTATGTATTAACATGAAAAGATTACCATTCTATTAAATAAAGCAAAAAACAAACAAGACAAAACAAAAACAGAGCCCATGAAATGTATAAAGTATGATATAAACTGAGTAAAGTAAAAAAGAGATATAAATGGTATGGATGTCTATGAATATATATTCAAATATATTGCACTGATAGGAAAATTTTCTAAAAACACACACAAACTGTTAATTGCAGTTACTTTGGCAGAGAGACACGAGAATAGGGTGGGGCATCTACGTTAAGAAATTCAAGTCTACCTCAAGTCACAAAGCTTTCCTCCTAAAATGTCTTCCAACAAATTGATATTCTTATTTTAACTTTATTTATATTTAATCTATATAATTTAGTATTACAAATGTAGCAGAAAGGGATCCAGTTTTAGATGGATAGTTATATTCAAGGATGTCTGTCATTTTATCATTTAAAGCTTCTAGTGAATTTTCTTTATCTTTTCACACAGGATCTCTGGGTGACCTTGAACCCAAGATCTTACTGCCTTGACCTCCTGAGTTCTGGGACTTCAGGTACATACCACCATGCCTGACCTGAATTTTCATTTTTTAAATCTTGAATCTGTTTTTTCAGTGTCTAGAAATTCTTTCTTGATTTTGCTTTTTTGTTTGATGTTGCTTTGATTTGGGGGGGGGTTGTTGGTTTTTTTGTTGTCTTTTAGACAAGAGTCTCTATATTAATAGCACAGGCTGGTCACAAATTCTTCAAGAAATCCTCCCTCTTCAGTCTCCTAAGTGCTGAGACTACAGACAGAGGGTGGGGGGGGGGGTCACTATGCTTTTTGCTTTTTAAAGACAACTTCTAGTCTTCTACATGTACTGCCTTTGGTCACTTATATTTTGATTTTGGATTATATCCTGAGCATTGTGAATGTAATGACTCTAAATATTCTTCTGAAGAGTGTTTGTATTTTTGTTTTAAAACTCACTTATAACAAGTTCAGAAACTAGGGAAAGAATATTGAAGGCTGTAAAGGAGAAAAAACAAGTAACATACAAAGGTAAACCCATCAAAATCACAGCAGACTTCTCAACAGAAACATTAAAAGCAAGTAGAGCATAGGGTGAGATCTTCCCGGCACTGAATGAAAATAACTTCAACCCCAGGATACTCTACCCAGCAAAACTATCATTCAAAATAGATGGAGCAATAAAAGTCTTCCATGATAAGCAGAAACTAAAACAATATGTGACCACAAAGCCACCACTACAAAAGATTCTTCAAGGGATTCTGCACACAGAAAGTGAATCCCAACTTAACCAAGAAAAGACAGGCAGCACCAAACCACAGGAAAAGAAAAAGCAAGAAAGTAGAGAGTAACCTCAACTTAGGTACACACAATCAAACCTTCAAACAACTAAGACAACTAAATGACAGGAATCACCACATACCTATCAGTACTAACACTTAATGTTAACAGACTTAATTCACCCATCAAAGGCACCGCTTGAGGAAATGGATTAAAAAGGAATATCCAACAATTTGTTGCTTACAGGAGACCCATCTCACCGACAGAAATAAGCATAGGCTTAGGATGAAAGCCTGGAAGAAGATTTACCAAGCCAATGGCCCCCGAAAACAGACAGGAGTAGCAATACTTATATCTGACAAAGTAGACTTCAAACCTACATTGATCAAACTAGATAAAGAAGGACATTCCATACTAATAAAAGGGGAAATAGACCAAAAGGAAATAACAATTATCAACCTATATACACCCAATGTCAACGCACCCAATTTCATCAAACATAACCTGAAAGACCTAAAAGCATATATTAATTCCAACACAGTGGTTGTAGGAGACTTTAACACCCCATTATCATCAATAGATAGGTCATCCAAACAAAAAATCAGTAAAGAAATCCAAGATATAAAATATACAATAGATCAAATGGACCTAGTTGATGTCCACAGAACATTTCATCCAACTTCTATATAATATACATTCTTCTCAGCAGCCCATGGAACTTTCTCCAAAATAGATCATATCCTAGGGCACAAAAAAGCCTCAGCAAGTATAAGAAAATAGAAATTATACCATGCATACTATCTGATCACAAGCAGTAAAAGTAGAACTCAACAACAAAAGTACATACAAAACACATGCAAACAGCTGGAAACTAAATAACTCATTACTTAATGAACAATGGATGATCAATGAAATAAAAGAGGAAATTAAAAAGTTCCTGGAAGTCAATGAAAATGAAAACACAACCTACCGGAACCTATGGGACACAGCTAAGGCAGTCCTGAAAGGAAAGTTTATAGCCATGAGTGCATATATTAAAAAGACTGAAAGATCCCAAATCAATGACCTAATGATACATCTCAAACTCCTAGAGAAACAAGAACAAGCAAATCCCAAAACAAATAGAAGGAGAGAAATAATAAAAATAAGAGCTGAAATCACCGGAATAGAAACCAAAAAAAACCATACAAAGAATTAATGAAACAAAAAGTTGGTTCTTTGAAAAAATAAACAAAATCGACAGACCCCTGGCAAACCTGACTAAAGTGAGGAAAGAAAAAACCCAAATTAGTAAAATCAGGAATGCAAAAGGAGAGATAACAACAAACACCATGGAAGTTCAGGAAATCATCAGAGACTACTTTGAGAACCTATATTCAAATAAATTTGAAAATCTTAAAGAAGTGGACAGATTTCTAGAGACATATGATTATCCAAAACTGAACCAAGAGGAAATTAATCACCTGAATAGATCTATAACACAAAATGAAATTGAAGCAGCAATCAAGAGTCTCCCCAAAAAGAAAAGTCCAGGACCTGATGGATTCTCTGCTGAATTCTATCAGACCTTTAAAGAAGAACTGATACCAACCCTCCTTAAACTGTTCCACGAAATAGAAAGGGAAGGAAAACTGCCAAACACATTTTATGAAGCCAGTATTACACTTATCCCAAAACCAGGCAAAGACACCTCCAAAAAGGAGAACTATAGGCCAATCTCCTTAATGAACACTGATGCAAAAATCCTCAACAAAATAATGGCAAACCAAATTCAACAACACATCAAAAAGATTATTCACCATGACCAAGTAGGCTTCATCCCAGAAATGCAGGGCTGGTTCAACATACGAAAATCCATAAACGTAATAAACCACATTAACAGAAGCAAAGACAAAAACCACTTGATCATCTCAATAGATACAGAAAAAGCCTTTGATAAGATCCAACACCATTTCGTGATACAAGCTCTAAGAAAACTAGGAATAGAAGGAAAGTTCCTCAACATTATAAAAGCTATATATGACAGACCTACAGCCAGCCTTATACTTAATGGAGAAAAACTGAAACCATTCCCTCTAAAATCAGGAACCAGACAAGGATGCCCACTATCTCCACTCCTATTCAACATAGCACTGGAATTCCTAGCCAGAACAATTAGGCAAGAAGAAGGAATAAAAGGAATACAAATAGGTAAAGAAACTGTCAAAATATCCCTGTTTGCAGACGATATGATCCTATGCCTTAAAGACCCAAAAAACTCTACTCAGAAGCTTCCAGACATCATCAATAGCTACTGCAAGGTAGCAGGATATAAAATCAACATAGAAAAATCATTAGCATTTCTATACACTAACAATGAGCAAACGGAAAAAGAATGTATGAAAACAATTCCATTTACAATAGCCTCAAAAAAAATCAAATACCTAGGTTTAAACCTAACTAAAGATGTGAATGACCTCTACAAGGAAAACTATAAACTTCTGAAGAAAGAGATTGAGGAAGACTATAGAAGTGGAGAGATCTCCCAGGCTCATGGGTTGGTAGAATCAACATAGTAAAAATGTCCATACTCCCAAAAATAATCTACATGTTTAATGCAATTCCCATCAAAATTCCAATGACATTCTTTAAAGAGAATGAAATTTATATGGAAACACAAGAGGCCACGAATAGTCAAGGCAATACTCAGTTAACAGAATAATGCTGGAGGTATCACGATACCTGACTTCAAACTATATTACAAAGCAATAACGATAAAAACAGTATGGTACTGGCACAAAAATAGATATGAAGACCAGTGGAACAGAATAGAGGACCCAGATAAGAAGCCACACAACTATAACCAACTTGTCTTTGACAAAGGAGCTAAAAATATACGATGGAGAAATAGCAGCCTCTTCAACAAAAACGGCTGGGAAAACTGGTTAGCAGTCTGCAAAAAACTGAAACTAGATCCATGTATATCACCCTATACCAATATTAACTCACAATGGATCAAAGATCTTAATATCAGACCACAAACTCTAAAGTTGATACAGGAAAGAGTAGGAAATACTCTGGAGTTAATAGGTATAGGTAAGAACTTTCTCAACGAAACCCCAGCAGCACAGCAACTAAGAGATAGCATAGATAAATGGGACTTCATAAAGCTAAAAAGCTTCTGTTCATCAAAAGAAATGGTCTCTAAACTGAAGAGAACACCCACAGAGTGGGATAAAGTATTTGCCAGCTACACATCAGATGAAGGACTGATAACCAGAATATATAGGGAACTTAAAAAACTAAATTCTCCCAAAACTAATGAACCAATAAAGAAATGGGCAAGTGAACTAAACAGAACTTTCTCAAAAGAAGAAATTCAAATGGCCAAAAAACACATGAAAAAATGCTCACCATCTCTAGCAATAAAGGAAATGTAAATCAAAACCACACTAAGGTTCCACCTCACCCCTGTTAGAATAGCCATCATTAGCAACATCACGAACAACAGGTGTTGTCGAGGATGGGGGGAAAAAGGAACCCTCTTACACTGTTGGTGGGAATTTAAACTAGTACAACCACTCTGGAAAAAAAATTTGGAGGCTACTTAAAAAGCTAAACATTGATCTACCATTTGATCCAGCAATACCACTCTTGGGGATATACCCAAAAGACTGTGACACAGGTTACTCCAGAGGCACCTGCACACC
The DNA here is from genome assembly GCF_047511655.1 of Castor canadensis. NCBI lineage: Eukaryota > Metazoa > Chordata > Mammalia > Rodentia > Castoridae > Castor > Castor canadensis. The sequence goes on along the minus strand of NC_133395.1, from coordinate 101,910,906 downwards.
CATGTTTATTGCAGCACTATTCACATTAGCCAAGTTATGGAAACAGCCAAGATGCCCCACCACTGACGAATGGATTAAGAAAATGTGGTCTCTGTACACAATGGAATTTTATGCAGCCATGAAGAAGAACGAAATGTTATCATTTGCTGGAATGGATGGAATTGGAGAACATCATTCTAAGTGAGGTTAGCTTGGCCCAAAAAACCAAAAATCATATATTCTCCTTTATATGTGGACATTAGATCAAGGGCAAACACAACAAGGAGATTGGACTTTGAGCACATGATAAAAGCAAGAGCACACAAGGGAGAGGTGAGGATAGGTAAGACACCTAAAAAATTAGCTAGCATTTGTTGCCTTCAATGCAGAGAAACTAAAGCAGATACCTTAAAAGCAACTGAGGCCAATAGGAATAGGGGACCAGGAACTAGAGAAAAGGTTAGATCAAAAAGAATTAACCTAGAAGGTAACACCCATGCACAGGAAATCAATGTGAGTCAACTCCCTGTATAGCTGTCCTTATCTCAACCAGCAAAAACCCTTGTTCCTTCCTATTATTGCTTATACTCTCTCTACAACAGAATTAGAGATAAGGGCAAAATAGTTTCTGCTGGGTATTGAGGGGGTGGGGGCAGAGGGAGGGGGCGGAGTGGGTTGTAAGTGAGGGGGTGGTGGCAGAGGGGAGAAATGACCCAAGCCTTTTATGCACATATGAATAATAAAACAAAGAAACAAACAAAAAAACCAACTCACTTATACCCAAATCCTTTAACAGATAATAGTCTTTCTTATGGTTTAGGGGTCAACCAGAGACATAAACAGGTTTTATGCTTAGAATTTGAAAGTTCTTTTCTCTGTGATTCCCTCCTCACTTTCCAGTGGCTGTTGTTGCAGACTGCACTCAATTCTTCTCGGCAGGAAGATGGCAGGTTTTCTACAAGGATCTTAGTTGCTCTGTGCCATATTTTTACTTTTCTCTGCTCTTACGGGAAATTTGTAAAAATGAGAAATTTATCCCACACCAGTTACTTCTTCCAAGTTTGATTTTCCCTTTTAAATCTTTTTTTTCTTCTTTCCTTTTTTTTTTTTGACTCTGCCGAGGCTGAAGGAAGTTGATTTTAATTTTTCTCAAGAGTTTTTAGTTTCTAAATGTAGAATCAGTCTCTTCAAAGTTGGTTAAGAGACCAACTCTCCTGATTAACTTGCTTGGCTGAATTCACACAAAGAGTAAAAGGCTGGTTATAACCTACGAGTGTGCAACTCTTAACACCCAGACACTCTCTCTGCTATATTAAAAAATGCAGCTCCACCAGGAAGCCAATCACCTAACAGTACCTTAGCAAAGGATTTCTGGGTTGTATAATCAGGATAATCTCATCTGACAAGTGCTGGTGCAGATAGGACTGTCTGCCACATGGTGCCGTCTTCTGGTAATTTTTTAATTGTTGGCTGCACAAGAGGACTAGTGAGTGAGTCTCTTCTCAAGGCCTCTGATTTACCTAAGCATACAGCAGCTTTGTTACTCAGAGACTTTAATAAAGTTTGAATATGTTCATTACATACTCATGGTTTCAAAATTAAGTACAAACAAATGTATAAAACTGAGAAACCTCTCAAAAATTGTTTTGCCCTTAATATCTCATTTAGCACAACACACTAAAGAGATTCTGTGATGATGTCACAGAAGATCCCATTTTTATTTAAATCAGTCACTTTTAGTAACTGTGATTTCATTTTCTCGGGTCTGTGTTCTCTCGGGGTTTTGGGAAGGTCTGTAATAATTGCATCATTCTTTTTATGTGTCTGTGGCTCAGGAAACACTGGAGACTAATGAACCTTTATTGCTATCTTTGTGCATTGTAGGGATTTTGAACTCAGGAAAAGTTTGGAGGGTTTTCTTCCTTGGAGTGGGACAAAAATTTCATTTCCTGTAACACATCAGGTCATTACATAGCTTACTTAAAAAGTATGCCAGTAGAAACTGGTTATGTCCATTCTACCCAGGCCATGAGGTATTATGAGCACCCACTATCTCCTAGGTACTTGTGTCTTAGCAGCATCTGTCTGCTTGAAGAAGGAACACTGCTGTTTCCTTACCTTAGTCACTTGCAGGGGTGGAGCTCCAAATACTCTTTTTACATTGGAGGCACCACACAAAGATGCTTGAGGATGTATTTATATACTTTAAATAAAATAGGGATTATGGATGTCACAAATTTTCTAGTGCCTAGATACCTACTTGAAATCATGGAATTTGTCCATTAGTGAGGTCTATCAGGTGATGGATGACTCTGTACCTTCCATTTGGAGTTTAATAACAAGGTGTCCACACACAGCATGCTTGCACCTTTGGAGACATGTTTAAATGTATTTGCATAACTTTATCTAAAAATATGTACAGTTGAGCTTATGCACCTGTCTTCCTCTGTGGGTGAAACTTACCACAGAACATGTCTGTTTGCTTGGTCCTGGCAAAGAAAAATTGCTGATAAAATTCAGGCTGTCACCCAGCAGTAGTGTCCTGAGATGGAAGTCTGGAAACCTAGAGAGGGGCTAGATGCTGGATGGAAGATGCTCCAAAGAGATATGCCTGCATTTTCTTGCTCTATAAAGTAGATGGAAGGTATTATGAAGAGAAGTACTTATCGATAACAGCAAAATTGTTCCCTGCTTTCGAAACCGAAGATAGACTACCCAGAAGTAAAGGAATTGATTGTTTTAGCCTCACCGTCTTGGTAGCTGGGGAAACTGTCTTTCCTACGTGTGATGGAAACAAGTATCCACCCTGTGCCCACAGCACCTCTTAGCCCCAGAGAATTCCCTGACCACTCATCTGCCCCAGTTCATGCTACGCCATCTTGCTCATAAAGGTAGGACTGTACTAGTGTAATGAAAGGTTTGATTCTCTGGCCTCTGCATTTTCCCTTTGCTGAGAGTGTTTCTTACATATGCTAAGAGAACTGGGAGGTCTGAAAACTGGGCTCAGCCTTGGCATTCTTGGAAACTGACCACTGAATTTCAGTCTGCCCTGGGGGTAGACTGAAACAATATGAAACAATGTCTCAGATGCTGCTACCAAGAGCCTTTAACTGGGATCTATTGACAAAATAATTATAGGAATTAGATTTTAATAAATAGGTTCAGGGACTTAGAGACAAATCTGAACTAACTTCTAATGAAGTACTAACCTTAACTTCTGTGTATAAAAATGTTACAAAAACATGGTCCAAATGGTCCCTGACTTTGATGGTTCAACTTGCAATTTTTCAACTTTGCAAAGAGATACACATTTAGCAGAGAGTATCCTTTGCGTTTTGAGTTTTGACCGTTTCCCAAGGTATCACATGACATACAATACCCTCAGCTGCTGGACAGCAATGTTGAACCACAGCCCCCAGTCAGCCATGCCATCTGGAGTGCAGACAAGTGATAACCTACAGTGGGCTGTGTTGCTAAATTATGATGTTTGGTAGATTAGGTGGATTAAATGCATTTTGATTTAGAATATTTTCAACTTAAATTGGGTTTGTTTTATGCAACCCCATTATAAGTTGAAGTACAGCTGTATCTTTGTGCATCTATCTATCCATATATCTAATATTCATCTTTATGATCACCAAAAGCATATTTCAAAATAAAGTTTAATAATCCTGATTTATAGACTTAATTTCTTAGTGCCTGTACAGTTTAAGATCTGGTAGCATGAAAAAGAAGAAAATGACGTTATTGTTGTCTGAAAGCCTGAATGTGAGTAAGAGGTGGACTTACATTGCAGCTTCTTGGAGAAGGGAATCACAGTAAGTACGAGTGTTTAGCAGTGGCAGAATTTTTACATGTGCACAACAAAAAAAAGAGGTGCAATGGGCTGGCTTACTAAGAATCATTAAACATGTGTTTTTCAGATGCATCTTTGTTTCCTGTGTCTTTCTATAACACTCTATTCATCATGATGTAATCCTACTCAAGAATTTCAGAGGCTCTGCAAAGTCTAGAGTCAAATACTTAAACTCTAAAACTTTGGCCCACCAAAAAGTGTTTGCCTTTCTCCATGTACATCCCATTAGCAGACCTACATTAACACTTTGCTTTGGTCAGACAGCCCAGGTAGGTCATCTGGTCATTAATGCCTATTTCTGTCCTTGACTCCCCATGTAGAAGATCTATGAGTTTTTAGACAATCCAGATCTTCTTAGCAGCCATGGCATCCAACAGACCAGATCTGATTCTCTGACTCCAAACCCAGCCATAGGATGGGACAAGTTATTTAGCTTGGCTGAACCTCAAATTTCTCGTCTATAGACAGAAATAATAATGATTAATAATTAGGATGAGATCATGCATATAAAGCAGCTTAGTAAAGGGGTCTGGCACATAGTGCTTAATAAATCCTAATTTGCCTTCTCTGTATAAATTCTACCTTTGCTGTGCAGAACACTCCCCCTGCCTCCCACTTTTACTTCAGCTACTGATAATTTCTCCACTTATGTTGTCTTAGTGCACTGCTTGTCAGGCACATTCATTTCCCTTAAGACAATTTTTAAAAAAATACCTTGGGATCTTAAATGACAAAAAGCATGCAAAGTGCTTCATATAAGACATGACAGCTAGTAAGTGCTCCATAAATATTTCTGTGGTTGATGCGTCTATTGCAAAGTCTACAGTCACTCATATCCATATGGTGACAGCACCTGCACTGATGGGTTATTAAGAGGATTATATTTGTTCCTAAAAAGAGGAAGCTGTGAGGAGTCACGGTTAAGGGCATACCCTTCAGACTCAGATTGCTGAGATAAAGTCCCAGCCCTACCAGTTTCTAGCTGTGTTACTTCTGGCAAGTCACTTCACCAGTCTTGACTTAGAAGGCCCACAATAGTGACCCCTTCCATGCAGTTTCTATGAGAATTAAAATGTAGGAAAACAAAAGTTCATTGTATGCATTGGTTGTTGTTGCTGTTTTCAACCTTTTCAGTACTGACACCTCAAGTATTTTGAAAGCTCCTGAAGGCAAAGTTGTATATTTGTACAGATCTTACCTTTTCATTAGGACAAAATAAAACAATGAGGACATAGAGTAAGTCTAGAACCATGCCTGAGGCACTGTAAAGACTCTGAAATGGCTTATTTCCTTCCCCTTACCTTACCCACCATAGAAAGGAAGTAGTCTAGGAACTGTTCTTGAACATTCTTAAAGGGAATAAATGAATATGTACTTTCCTGTACACCAAGGAGCATCATTAAACATAGAACATTATAATTGAACAGACTATCTGTTATTATTCCATGGAAATCTGACTTGGTGGAATTATGTCATCTTCACCTTATTACTAACAACATTTATTATACCTTCATTGGCCCAAAGTTGACATATTTTGTTCTGGAGCCCTGAGTTGCAACATACTATGTAAGTCAGACATTGTTTTAATTTCTTTTAGCATTACCTTAATTTCCTTCCCTGTTTTCCCTTTTCCTCTTCTCTCTACTGCTGACTTGCATTCACATTTAAATTGTTGAACTGTCACTAATTGGCAAAAAAAGCTTCCCTTTACAAAAAGGCTAGCTAGTATTGTTCTCAGTTGACTCCACATCAACATTTTCAACACTTCAACATTTCGCAGATAGAACTGTGAAGTCAGTATGGGGAAAGCAGCAGCATTCTTTATGTGTTTGATCTTGAAGTCATATCTAGTTTAACACATGTAATGTAAAGCAACCCCTAAATAAATCCAGAGCATGATAACACATAGGATGACTAAATCACAAATTCTTGAGTTGACTCCTTAATTTGTATCAGCAAGATTAAGGAAGGTGGTATGGTATGACCCACCTATTGGCATGAGGTTAAAACTCTGACTTTGCTACCTGCAAACTGTATAATTAAGAGGAAAATAAGCCTCTTAGTTTCCATGGATAATCTATGAAATGAAATAGTAATGTTCCTACTGTATAAAACCATTGGTGGCTATAAATTTAGATTATGTACATCTATAATATGTATAAATGAAAATTCCCATTGTTATGATTCAATGATGAGGGAAAATTAATTCATTCTAGTACAGTGTGTTTTCAAGGAGTTTCAACTTAGGCTAGATTACCTGAAACACAGGCTCTGAAGTGGAGGTTTGCAAGCAGAAAGCTTATTAGAGTTGATTTGGGAGAGTTGAGGAGGTGAGTCTAGGAACATCAGGCTCTGATACAGTCTCTGAACACTTCAGATCTCTCAGGGGGGCTGTGGAATCCATAGTGAGTTGCCCATTGAGGCAAGGGAACTGGGCTTTTCTACCTCTGCAAAGACCAGATTTGAACATGGGCTGTCTCTCAAGAAGGGCTTGCTTCTGGCAGTTCTCCGCTGCTGTGGATATGCCTGAGACTAACATAGCTGAGAGCTTTCAGGGACCAAAACCCCTAGTGATGAGGGAATAAGTACAGCAGTCCTGAAGGGGACCTACGTTGTGCCCCATAGTACCCACTATGGGTTCCTAACAAAAACTTTATAATAATTGTATATAATGCATTGCTGTAATTTCTTACTTTTTCTGTACTATAAATTCCTGAGTGGTAAGAGCTGTGTCTGTCCTATCTGGCACATAAGAGACTCAGTAAATATGTATTAAATATAATGGAATTGTTTATAAAACTATCATCTGATAAAAGGATAGCCTATTTAGCTAGTTAGAAAATATATCCCCAGACATGCAGAAATAAGTGATATTTTCATACTGTAGTACAAACTTTTGAAAATAATCTAATGAGAATACAAAATACAGTGCATGAGATAGAAACTGTAACACCACCTATTTGAATACATAATGGAGAAAGGTAAACTATGAACCTTCCCAAATAATTTATTATTAAGTTTGATAATTTCATCTCACATGTAATGTTGTTTACTAAGATTCTTATCTGCTGAGTCATCATTGGACATAGTAAAATATTAACTGTGGACTCTTGGAGGTGCCCTTACAGGTGATTGGCATACTATTCTTTTATCTTTGAAAGTTTTCACAATAGAGTTTTGGAGAAAAAAAATCCCTGTTTTCATTAAGTTGGCTATGTGTTTATGAAAATCTTGAACTGAGACAGTCTTTAGGTAAGAGACAGAGCATTTTGGCATGCAGAGGGCTACAAACAGTTAAGGAAAACTTTGGCTGAACAAGCAAATAATCTGAGCTTCTATGAGTTGTTCTTTTGGGGGGCAGTAAATGATGAGATGCTGTGTAACAGTGACAGTGTACTATAGAAGGAGACAGCAAAAGAAGATACTTCTTGTTGAGATTGGGAATCTGAAGACCATATTAAGATTTTTGAAGAGGCTTAAGGATCATAGACTCTAGCCTTCCCATTTTAAAGGTGAAGAAACTGAGATCAGGAAGTTAGAGCAACTTATCCCAAAGTTTTCAACTAAACTATTTGCCCAAGAAATACTTTTTACCCCATTTTCCCCTGAAACACACAATTCCTTAAATTATTTAAAATGTTCAAGGAATACCAAACCTGCTAACTAGTTTTTTAGTGAGTTAGCCAGTAAGAATGTAAATGATTGAATAATTCACTCATTAAATCATTATCACTCTGGACCAAATTAGTTACCATATTACATAATGAGTTATGTGGAAAAAAGGCAATGGGACCTAGACCAGGTATTTTTGATAAGAAAGAGAAAAAGAAAGTAGAGTCTGGTGAAAGCTTGGAGTGATGGCTGGGTGCAGACAGCTAGTGGAAGGCTTTGAGAAGTGTGGTTGGTCTTTGTGGAGCTATGACAAGGATGGGAGAAAGGCAGAAGAAGGTCTAATGGGGCAGAATAAGAAGATCGATAAGGTCTTCATTTGTTTATTCTCCACAAATCACACTGAGCCCCAGAATCCACTATCATGCTGGGAGTGCATAGGGAACTGGTGAGCCTTTTGGGGGGCTGTGATGAGGAATACCTGGCTTTCTCCAAAGGAGCACTTGGGACAGAGCCCAGCTCTAGAATAGATTGCTTTCCTTCAATTATTCTATTCTTAACCATCAACTGGTTTGTTTTGTTTCTGTTTGTGCTTTCCATTGTCTTAGACTAGTGGACTTCAAACTTCTATTCGAGTCTTTTGTTCACATGACATCTGCATGTAAAACATACAAGTGAAGTGGTTCCTCTTGGAGTAGAAGAAACTGGGGTTGGGGTGCCCGACACCAACACTGCTCATTCATGAGCTCCACAGGGCATGGTTGGAAAACACTTTCAGTTGAGTGTCGTGGGGCATAGCTATAATACCAGTCACCTGGGAAGTAAAAGTGGGAGGATCTTGAGTTTGAGGGAAGCCCAGGCAATGTTAGTGAGACCCTATCTCAAAACCAAATAAAAACAAAAGGGCTGGGCTGGGGCTCAAGTGGTAAATCATTTTTCTATGCAAGTACAAGTCCTGGATTCAACCCCTAGCACCAAAATTTTTTTTAAAGAATTATTTTAGAAAATTAGGAACTACAACATGGTCATATGAGGCCTGAAAGAAAGCAATGTTATTGCTTAAGAACTGTGTTCTCTCCAAGTATGAAAATGTTACCTGTGGAACTCTGCTCTATGCTTTCAGAACAAGAAAGCTTAAATAGTTTTGTTTCCCCTCCAAACAATGTAAGAGTGAAAAGATATATTCAAAAGGACCCAAAGTCTGCTCTGGCATTGGAATATATATTCCTATATCACAGAGATAAAAAGAGCGTCTCAAATTATTGACCTCAGAGTCTTATTTCTGTCTTTTCAGAGGTAGCTGTAATTTGTTATGATCTTGGTCAGAAGTTTAAACCATGTGCTGTTAAACTGGTACTCTCCTGAACCTTGTCTCTTCACATTTAACATCCTATTCTCCTTTGAAAAGATGTCCCACTCCTTCCTACATGTATTTCAAAAAAATACATGTGGATGTGCAAGGTTAAATGTTATGTAGAATATACTTCCTTAATATCATCCTTCAAAAATCACTTACTACAAAGAAATAGAAAGTTTGTTCTTACACTTCTATAGTTTTTATAATTAATAGATTCTTGATGGGATAGATCAGTTGTCAATTATACTTTTTATTGTTGAATTATTGATGAGACATGTTGCATGCTTGGTATTGCCAAATTGCTGTTGGAGAAGAGGAGGGAGTGGAGGGAGAGAGAGAGAGAGAGAGAGAGAGAGAGAGAGAGAAGAGAGAGAGAGAGAACTGGTTTTGGTTGCATGCACACCAAAGAAAGCAATGTTATAAAATTTTCTCATCCTGAGAGTTTAACAGTTCAGTTCAGAAAGTATTTCGAAAAGATTTTATTTCTCTCTAAAGTAAGAAGTGTTTCACTGGTAGTATAATTCATTTCAAGAGACTAACAGAAAAATGCTACCACTAATTGAAATACAGTTGGAAGAGGAAATGATTTAATGAGCAGTTACATGGTGTGCTCAGTATTGAAGAATGAAAATCCATAGTTGTGTAAAATGGAAAACTCTAACTGTGCTTGAGATATTGGATTGAAAAGCAATCTAGGAGGTCTTAAATCTTGTAAACACTATTAGTGCTGTGCTAGTTGAAGAATATACAACAGGACATGGTGCCATACTTGACATGTCTGTATTTGATACATTTAATTTTTGCTTTACATGAATGACTTGCAAATTTGCTATTGCCATGTGTTGTGGACTTGTATTGATTTGGGGATACCCAATTTTTAACAAAACACTGGCATTCCATAGTCAAAATAATAAAATCCTTAGTTCCTTTTAGAAAATTGTCCATAGTTTCCATTATGTGCAGTGTTAGTAGAGATATAGCCAAGATGATTGGCCAGTCTCTCACCAAAGGGTACACCCATGAGCAAAATATGATGATTTGACTTTTCTTTGTTTTAACTTTCACCAAAGTGAGTGAGAGAAAACTTGAGTGAAATGTTTGGATCTGATTCATTCCAAGGGCAGCCTGGGCCATGTCTACAAGTCCTTCAACCTCTCTCTTCCTTCAAAAGAAAGAATCTCATTCCTTTGGGCCAGATTTAGTGACTCATTTCTAAAGAACAGAACATGTAATTTCTATGTAACTCCCAATATAACTTCTATCTGGTTTGTTATTGCACTTTCTCCAATTTTCCCCTCTTTCTCTTCCTGTTTATGTTTCCCTTTCTTATTTTTCATTCTAATGGGATTTAGCCATGTGATGTGAAGACACTCAAGCAGACCTGGAAGGGGCCAGTGTGAAGATAAACTGAGGCTCTTACTAAGTGCCAGTACCAGCTGGACAGCTATGTAGCAAACCACCTGGAATTAGTTTCTGTAACCTGGGTTAAATTTTCAGATGACCACAGGTGTGTCCAATAATGTGACAGTAACCTTGTGAGAGACCCTAAGCAGAAACACCCAAATTTTAAGGCATAGTATTTATTATTGTTGTAGGCTACTAAGTTTGTAGAGTAATCTATCAAATAGCAAAAGGTAATAAAGTTGTAGAATAACCCATACTACCAAGACTTTCTGATGCTCTTGGATTCTCTTTGTTTCTTCAGTCTCCTGTGGCACTCTCTTTCATTCTATATGCCAATGCTTTCTCCATCCCACCTGCCAATTCCAGTGGAAACTGACTTCTCCTGAAGTTTCCACTGCTTGTTATTAGGGTTGAAATCTTAATACAATAAAAATCACTATTAACTTAAACCAATATGAGCAAAATAATATAGATTGTTTTGTTTGGTTAGCCTGTGAAATTTTAATTCAGAATGATGGTATACTATACTGTTGGCTTTATTTTTTTAAATTGGAGTTTTATGTGCTTACAGGTTTCTCGTGTGTTCATCTAAAAGATTACATTTCATCTGCTGCTATTGTACAAGTCAAATGTGATATAATAATGATGGATATGTCTTGATGGACATTCTAAGGTTGTGTAGCAATTCATTATCACATCTCATTTACAAAGAGTTGTGATTATACACTACAAAGAATACAGTTATAAATTTTTAAAAATAAAACTAAATGCTCAGTAATTAATAAATCTATTCATTATAGATTTAAATGTTAAATAGTTCTGTTGATTTTCCCCCCACAAATAAATGTTACAGACTTATAACTTTATGTATACTAAATTTTAGCATGTTACCCTCATGTGTATGTGATGCTGCCTTTTCCTTCATCTTATTTGTTCAAATTCAAGAATGAAAGAAACCCAACCTACAATAAAAGCTCATTTCCATTATTTTATTTTATTCTAACTTTTTTATGAGTGTATATTAATTATACAAAGGGTTTCATAGTGATGTTTGCATAAATGCATATAATGTACTTTGATCAAATTTACCCCCTTTATTACTTTTTGCTATCTCCCTTCCTCTTTTTAAACAATTTTAATGAATTTCATTATTTAATTTTCATGTGTGTTTGTAAAGTGCTTCAATCATAGTCATTCTCCCTGCTCACCCTCTCTTCTCACACTCATATTCATTCACCTTCTCTACTCCCCCACACCTTCCACCGGCTCCCACACCTAATAAGTACCCCCATTTTACACTCCTGTCACTCATTTTTCTTTTTTATGTCTAGATTCCATATATGAGAGAGCACATGCAATATTTGTCTTCCTTGGTCTAGCTTATTTCACTTAATGTGATTTCCAGTTTCATCCATTTTCCTGAAAATGACATAATTTCATTCTTCCTTACATCATACGTACACACATATATATATGTTATGCATACATGTACATGCATAACATTTGCTTTATCCAGTCGTCAGTTGATGGACACCTAGTTTCCATAGTATGGAAATTGTGATTAGTGCAGGTGCCTGTATTGTATGCTGACTTATATTCTTTGGGATATATACCCAGGAGTTGTAGAGCAGGATCAAATAATAATTCTATCTTTAGTTTTTTGAGGAGCTCCATACTGATTTCCATAATGACTGTACTAGTTTATGTTCCCACCAGCAGCGCATGAGGGTTCCTTTCCCCATGGCGTCATTTGTTTTCCTGATGATTGCCATTCTATCTAGGATGACATGGAATCTCAGTTGTTGAACATTTCTTCATGTATTTATTGTCCTTTTGTTTTTCTCCTTTTGAGAACTTTCTGTTCAATTAATTTGTCCATTTATTAATTGGACTGTTTGTTCTTTTGGGATTTAACTTTTTGGGTGCTTTATATATTCTGGATATTAATCCTTGATCTGATGAATAGCTAGCAGAAAATTTTTTTTCCCATTCTGTAGGCTGTCTTTTGATTCTGGTAATTGTTTCCTTTGATGTGCAAAAGTTTTTAATTTGATACAATCTTATTTGTCAATTGTTGCTCTTATTTCCTGAGCAATTGGATTCCTGTTCAGAAACATGTTACCCATGCCTGTATCTTAAAAGGTTTTCCTTATATTTGACTCTACTAGTTCAGAGTTCCAGGTCTGACTTTGAGATCACTTTGAATTATTTTTTGTGCAGATTGAGAGATAGGAGTCTAGCTTTACACTTCCACACATGGGGATCTAGTTTTTCCAACACCATTTGTTGAAGAGGCTGTCTTTTTCCAACCTATGTTTTTGGACCCTGTGTCAAAAATCAGATGGCCGTGGCTGTGTGGGTTTATTTATGATCATCTGCTCTGTTCGATTGTTTTATGTACCTGTTTTGTGCCAGTACCATGTTGTTTTTGTTACTGTGGTTCTGGAGTGTAATTTGAAAGCAGGTATTATGAATCTCCAGCATTTTTTCCCCTTAGGATTTTTGGCTATTTTGGGGGTCTTTTTTGCTTCTATATGAAATTTAGAATTGATTTTTCTATTTCTGTAAAAAAAAAGCCATTGGAATTTTTATGGAAATTTCACTGAATCTGTAGATTGCTTTGAGTACTATATCCATTTTCATAATATAAATTCTGTTGATCCACACATGACAAGGGGAGAGCACATATGGGAGATATGGGAATAGGTAGAAAACCCAAAACATGAAATCGTTGATGTCCCCATTCCAGAGGAACTAATACAGAAACCTTAAAGCAACAGAAGTTAACATGAGAAGGGGATCAGGAACCAGTGTAAAGATCAGTTAGAGATGAATCAACTTGGGTCATAACACATGGGTACACAAAATCAATGTTAGGAATCTCTCTGTATAGCTATTCAGTTCTCTCTGTATAGCTATTCTTAACTGAACTAGCAAAAACGCTTCGTCTTTCTTATTATGCTTATGTCATTTCTTCAATAAAATTAGAGATAAGGGCAGAACAGGTTCTGCCTGGAAGCGAGGGGGGTGGAGGGGAGAGGGAGGGGGTAGAGGGCAGGGAGGAGAAGGAAATGACCCAAAAATGTATGCCTTGCTTCCAGGCAGAACCTGTTCAAAAATATCAAAAATTTTGGTAATGTTGGTGTCTTAGAATGAGTTTGGTAGTGTTGCTTCCATTTCTATTTTATGGAATAATTTGAGAAGCATTGGTTTTAGTTATTCTTTAAAGGTCTGGTAGAATTTGGCAGTGAATCCATCTGGTCCTGGGCTCTTTGTTGGAAGAATCTTTATTACTGCCTCAATTTTATTGCTTGAGGCAGTTGGTTCATATTCTCTAGGTTCAATTTTGGTAGGTTATATGCATCTAGGAATTTATACATTTCTTCTACATTTCAAGTTTATTAGAATCTATTTTTTCAAAGAATAAATGTGAAAGTCATGTGGAAGTGCAAAAAACCCTGAACAGGCATCCTGAAAAAAGAGTAATGATGCAAGTATTATAATATCTGACTTTAAACTATAACACAAAGCCATAGCAATAACAATAAAAAAGTGTGATATTGGCTTGAAAATGGAAACATAGTCCAATGGAACAGAATAGAACATCCAGTCATAATCCCAATCATGGATTGCCATCTGTGTCTTGAGAAAGGTGCCAAAAGCATAAAGTTGTGGGTGGGTGGGAAAGAAAGATGAACCAAAACAAATGGCACAGGTGTAGAAGACTGACACTAGATTCCTGTCATCCCAGGAATATTTCACCCCAAGAAATAGGCTAAATTATATTAATATATATCTTAACATTGGACCAATTCAGTCCTAGCATAAACTTGCTAGATTAAGTTATCCTTTCAAGTGTCCCTAATTTATATAAATGCTCAATTGAGGATTATTGCATCAAAATTCATTATTTATTATTCACATATTAGTCATTTTAAGTTTTTTAAAATTAAAAACAATAGTCTAATAAATTTTATGTTGAAAGCATGAGAATTTTTTTAAATAATATATATTTTCAAAGTATTCCCTAATGACCCTCCTAGTTTCATTGGTGTTTGTTGTAATGAATGATAGCCCCTTTGTATCTCTGATTTTATTTATTTATGTCTTCTCTCTTTTGATTAGTTTGACTACATGTTTGTCAGTCTTGTTTATCTTCTCAAAGAACCATTTTTTAGTTTCAGTGATTCCTTATATTCTTTTATTCTTCATTTCATCAATTTCAGTCCTGATCTTTATTATTTTATTTATTTTATTATTTCTATTGACTGCTTTTGGGTTTGGCTTGTTTATTTTCCTCTAAGAGATTGAAGAATGTTTATTTGAGATTTTTCTGTTTTTGTAATGAGCTACAAACTTTCCTCTGAGCACTGTCTTTGCTGTGTCCCAAAGATTCAAGTAAATTGTGTTTCCACTTTTGTGTGATTGTAGGAGTTTTTTAAAATGTCCCCCTATACCTTATTTCTTTGATGACCCATTAATGATTCATGAGTGAAATTTTCAGTCTCTGTGTGTGTTTTCTGTAGTTTCTCCTGTTTTTTGTTTCATTATGGTTTGATAAAATACATGAAGTTATTTAATTTTTCTTCTATTTGTTAAGACTTGCTGTCTTTCCTGAAATACCTATTTTGGAGACAGTTCCATGGACTGCTGAGAAGAATGTGTATTCTGTGGCTGATGGATAGAATATCCTGTAGCTATCTGTTAAGTCCATTTGATCTGTAGCATTTTTTTTAATTCTCAAGTTTCCTTACTGACATATTGTCTGAATGATCTGTCTATTGGTGAGAAAGGGATATTAAAGCCACTAGCTATTCTTGTTCTTATTCATTCATTCATTCATTCTTCTTCTTCTTCTCATTATTATTCTTACTTTTATTCTGTGTTGGATTCTATCTGTTTTTTCTGTCCAGTAGTGCTGAAACTGGGTATGCTGACATTTGGTATATATATGTTTATAATTATTGTCTCCTCTTGCTGAATTTTATCAGTATGAAGTGATGTTCTTTGTATCTTCTGACTAATTTTGGTTTGAAGTCAGCTTCATCAAATCTGAGTATATCTGCTACTACTTAACTTCAGGCTCCATTTGTTTGGAAAATCTTATTCCATCCTTTTTCTGTAAGCCTATGTTTGCCTTTGCCAGTGATGTGTTTCTAGTAGGCAACAAGTGGTTGGGTTTTGTTTTTTTAATCCAATCCAGAAGTCTGTGTCTTCTAATTAGAGAATTGAGATCATTTAGACTCAGAGTTATTATTGAAAGTTTTATGATAATCCCATAATTTTATTGATTCTGTTGGACTTGCTTCTTCCTTACTCCTTATCTAATGAGATTTATTCTTTTCCTTATTTTCATGGTTGCATTTATCTTCCTCCTCTTTGTGCAGGATTCCTTTAAGAATCTTCTGCAGCACTGGTTTAGCAGTTGTGAATTGCTTTAGTTTTTGATTATCATGAAGGGCCTGTATTTCTCTTTCAATTATGAAGTACAGTTTTGCTGGGCCCAGTAATCTAGTTTATCAGTTATTTTCTTTAAGGACTTAAAATATGCCCTTCCTTGCTTTTAATGTTTCTATTGAGAAATCCATTGTTATTGGATGGGTTGTCCATTATGGGTGACTTGGCATTTTGCTCTTGCAGTTTTCACCATTCTTTCATTGTTCCATATGCCTACTGTTAAAAGAATAATATGTTGTGAGGAGATTCTTTTCTGATCTTGTCTGTTTGAAGTCCTAAAATTCTCTTTCACCTGGATGATAATCTCTTTCTCAAGATTTGGGGAGTTTTCTGCTATTATTTTATTGGTTATCTTTTTGATATCTTTAGCTTGTGTGTCTTCTGTGCCAATCATTTGTAGGTTTAGTCTTTTAATGCTGTTTGTACTTCTTTCATTTCTTTCTTTTCAATATCTTTATTCACATGTTTTAACACATCTACATTGTCTTCAAGTCCTGATACTCTGTCTTCAATTTCCTCCAATACTGGAGATATTTTCAATTGTGTTTTTATATGACTCATTGAGCTTTTCATTTTTCAGATTTCATTTTGATTTTTTTTCAGAATTTCTATATGTTCATTGATTTCCTCTTTCTTGTCCTGCATTGTCTTCTTTAGTTGAATTTTATTAGAATACATTAAGATGTTTATTCATGTCTTAGCTTGTATCCACTTCACTGCCATTAATGTTTTTGTCTGTGGAGTTTTTAAGTTTTGCAGGAGTCACGTTGTCTTATTTTTTCATATTATGTTTCTGAGTTTGGATTTGGACCTCTGAGGTCAAATCATTTGTTGGAAGTTTTAATCATCTGTAGCCTTTCAGTGGAAATATTCTCAGTGAATATTCCTTTGTATATGTCCATGTTATTAAAAGTAAAATGAGAAACAGATACCTTATACTTCTTGGTAATATTGTTCAAGGATTTCTCTAGATATTATGCTATGTATTTTCTTAGGAGTCTACATAGTTAATATTGTACTACTTCATGTAAAATATGAAAATCTTATAACATCATGGTTCCATTACTCCTATCCTTTGTGATATTGTGTGTTTGTGAATATGTGTGAATATATTACAAAGACCAAGATTCATTGTATAATTGGTGTGGCTGTCTCTGATGGTGTCACCAAGATGTTCAGTGACGTGAAGATGCCAAGTCCTCCATGCCAGAGGAAGTGGAGAAATGCAAGAAGGCAATGCTGTTTTGCCTGAGTGAGGACAAGAAAAATATCATCCTGGAAGAGGGCAAGAAGATCCTAGTAGGTGATTTGGGCCAGACTGTGGATGACCCCTATGCCACCCTTGTCAAGATGCTGCCAGACAAGGACTATTGATATGCTCTCTATTATGCAACCTACATGACCAAGGGCAGCAAGAAGGAGGACCTAGTGTTCATCTTCTGGACCCCTGAGTGTGCACCCCTCAAGAGCAAAATGATCTACACCATCTCCAAAGATGCCATTAAGTAAAAGCTGGCAAGAATCAATCATGAATTACAAGCAAACTGTGATGAAGACCACTGTACCTTAGCAGAGAAGCGGCAGCGGGGTGCTGTCATTCCCCTAGACAGCAAGCCTTTGTGAGCCCCCTCCAGCCCTCTGCCTAGAGCATCTGGCAGCCCCAGACCTGCCCTTGAGGATTACAGGCTGCCCCTTTGCAGCAGGCCAGAGGGGCATGGGGGATCCCAGCAGGGAGAGAGCAATTCCTTTACCCCAGTGGCCAAACTATCCTTCCTCCCCAACTCCCTGGACCTTTCTCCACCCATGATGGTTGTGGCTTTCCCAAACTGCTTCTGACCTTCTGATCCTCTTCGGTTGAAGCTGACCAAGTCCTCCCCAGGCACCCAGTTTGGGGGTCCTGTATTTTTTTAACAACACCCCTAGTCTCCACCTATTCCCCAGCCCATGCTGTCAACTTCTAACCACAACAGTGACAACTGTGCTTGTCTGTTTAGGTCTGTGTATAAGTGGAATGTTGTGGAGATGACCCCTCCCTGTGCTCCTTTTTCCCCTGTTTTCTTTGGCTATTCATGGAAGCAGGACCAGTAAGGGAACTTCAGTTAAAAAAAAAGACATAACAATAAAAAGGTTCATTAACAGGGGCAAAAACAGTATCTTTTTTGTGTTTCAGTACTGTGGTTTGAACTTGGGACTTTAGCTTGTGAGGCAAGAGCTCTGCCACTTGAGCCATGTCTCCCACCACTTTTGGGTTTTATGTTACTTTTTAGATAGGATCTCATGTTTTGGCCTGGACTGGCCTGGACTATGATGCACATATCTGGGACCACAGTCATGTACTACTACACCTGGCTTGTTTGTCAAGATGAGGTCTTGCTAACTTTTTGCCTGGGCTTACTGGCCTTGAACTACAGTCCTTCTAATATAAGCCTCCCAGAGAGCTGAGATTACAGATGTGAGCCACCATGGCTGGCCAAGAACAATATCATTTTTAAAAAAATAAAAGAAAAAATATGCAGTCATTTTATTTACTCACATATTTAACATTTGTGCTCTTTTTTTTCTTCCTAGCAATGTGGGTTTTCTTTCATTGTAATTTTCCTTCGGTATAAAAAACTCTTCTAGAATCTGCTAACTCTTTTAAGTCTGCTGTTGCTAAATTCTTTCAGTTTTAACCTATCTGAAAATACTGTTTTGTCTTAATTTTTGATGAATATCTTAGCTATAGAATTGAAATTGACAAGTTCTTTTTCTTTTCAAAACTTGAATATGCCATTCCTTTTTATTTCATTATTTCTGATGATAAGTAAGATGTTATACATTTGTTGTGTCTGTGTACACAGTGTGTCATTATTTTTTGGTTGGTTTCAGGAGTTCTCTCTTATCTGTGTTTTTTTTCCTGATCATTTTGGTTATAACAAGTCAAGGGCTGGTTTTCTTTGTACTTATCCCATTTGTTATTCTCTTGGCTTTTTGGCTCTATAAATTGATGTTTTCACAAAATTTATGAAAAATTTTGTCATTGTTGTCAAGATATTCTTACAGTCTTTCTCTTCTTCCCCCATCTTCCTCTTCTTTCTTTTTTCTCGTGTCCTTCTTAGACTGCAGTAAGATTTTCTTTGAAACTTTGAATATTGTCCCACAGGTCTTGCATTGCTTATTCTACTTTATTTTTTCTCTTTTCTTCAAATTATATAATTTCATAGTGATTTGCTATTGAACTCAGTGATCATTTATATGCTGTCAATCTATAATTAAAGCTAATAAGTGAGTTTTTCAAATATACAATTTCCATTTACCACATATTTGTAATTCAGTTTCTATTCTGAGATTCCTCATTTGTTTTTTATTGTGCTCATATTTCCCTTTAAAACATTTTAAAATGCTGCCTTAAATTTTGTCTGATCATTCCATTAACTGTTTATTTGGCATTAATTTTCATAGATTGCCTTTTCTGTTAACTGTAGGTCTTTTTTTCTGTGTGCATTTTCTTATGTCTGGTAACTTTGGGTTATATGCTGAATATTATGAAAGATAAATTGTAGGGAATTTAGATTATGTTGACTTTTTATGGCTGGTAGATACTTTTGTTCTGTTCAAGTGTGCATTTATTGCTTGTTAGAGCTCGATTCATATTTAATTTCTAGTTTTTAACCTCATCCTAGGTTACACCTTTCTCTAGTGCATGGACCTTACTCTGAAGATATTTCACTGGATCTTAACTGAATAACCAAATGTGAGGTCTCTTCACTTTTGGGCTGATCCTTAATGAATTTCAGCACTGTGTCTCCTGTGGTATTACTGTTTAGCTCTCATCCATAAAAAAATTACATGCTAGACTTTGTGAAGACTCATCCTGTAGTTATGCATCCCAGTTTTTGGTCATGAACCCATATTCAGCATAGCTGTTTCTTCTCAGGCAATGTACACTCCAAATTTCAAATGCCTCAGCAGCCTGGCTCACCAATCTCTTCCTCTTCAGATCAGTAAGACCATCAATCCTGTTAGCTCTACTTTCCTACTTTTGGGGAAACTGAGTTACCATTGGAGTGATCATGGGGCTCACTTCTTATATTGCACTTCTTTCCAGGACCATGTTTCTTCCCAATCTATTATTCAGTTTCCAAACATAATGGTTCCATATATTTTCTTCTATTTTATGGTTCTTTTGAAGGAGAGGGGCATATCTTGTACAAGTTACTCTGTTATATTTCAATGTTGAAGTCACTTTCAAATGGATATTTTGAACAAGGTTTCTATAATTTTTCTATACTTTTTAATAGTAAAATTAGAGCATATTAAGATGCTTTAAATAATCCTCTAAAGAAATAAACAAAAAGCTAGTAATTTCCAATATACATGCCATATGCATTATCAAATCAGAGAACTCGCTCAGTCTTTGTATAATATGGATTAAGTGCATTTTAATCATACCAGGTTAATATACTGTTTTAAATTTTGATTAGTTCCAAATATCTTGTATTAATAATATATATTACATATATACTACATATAGCATCATATAGACAATATATGTGTATATTATATATGAAATATATACTTATATATATTACAGAGTATATTATATATATGTTATATAGAGAGAACTGAGTTATATTTATGTGCTATATGAAACAGTATATTTTAAAATATCATCTCTTTCTTTACGGAATAGGAGAACTCAGTTTTTTTTTTCAGCAAACCATCTCTGTTTAGCATTTAGCAATTATTATCTAATTCAGATAGAGTCCTTTACTTCTTAATGACAACCAAGGCAACTTCTACCTGGACATTCACTTTTCATTGGAAACTCAGTAGATGATTTTGCCACAAATACCTGTGTATTTATATACTAATAATCTAACGAAAACTTAAACCTACACAAAAAGAAAGAATGTAATAGCTTACATATTTTAATACAAATTTAATTTATAATATCACCTGGAGGGGTCTTAAAAGTGTTTACAATGTATTTTACTGGTTGTAGCTAAGAGCTTTGCTCAATTCATCTTGTTGATGTAGACACATTAATGAATTTAAGTGTATTAATTTTCAGGTAGCATTTAAAATTTACTATTGGTTTGGTTTGACAGTGGGAAGTTAAAAGGAGTTCATGGTCTAAGTGAAATGTTTTTTTAAGTGCATTGGGAATGTGAGTTATATTCATTTTAAAATCACCAAGTTCTTTTAAAGCCTCCATATTATCATTGCTTAAGCTTTTAAATCAGAATTTCCTTTGATAAATGCTCCACTGAGACACAGAAAATACAAGGAAGTATGTTAAGTCAGTAAACTTATGAAAAGTGAAATACTTTAAACATCCCATCAATAATTAAGAAAATGCAAAATGAAACCACAGTATATTATCATTACTTGCCCAACAGTACCAAATGTTGACAAAGATATAAAACAATAGGAGACATTTTATACTTCTTTTGTGAGTACAAATTGGTATAGTCACTTTGGAGAACAATTGGGCAGGTTTTAGTAGTTAATTGTATACATACTCGACAACCTTGCAAATCCACTCAAAGTATACACTCTCAGGAAAGGAGTGGGCGTTAACATCACAATATGTAAATGAGAAGGGTCACTCCAGCGTGGTTTGCAATAAGCAAATATAGGAACAATTCAGTATTCATCCTCTGCATAATGAATAAGGAAACTGTGTCATATTCATACTATGAAATGCTATATTAAAAAGCAACAAAAGTAGCTACTAACAACTCAAAATAACATGGATGAATCAGACATAATATTGAGTGAGAGACAGCAATATTAAAATGACACACATTGTGTTAACTCATAAAATTTCACAAAGTCAAAGTAAACTGCATTGCTTGGGCATTTATGCCTAAGTAGAGACCTGAAGAGAAAAGCAAAAACAGTGAGTATTGCAGAAGTCAGTAGAGTGGCTCCCAGGAGAGAACAGGGAATTAGAGAGCACTGTGCTCAGTCTTCTGGGTGGTTAGCTAAGTTTTATTTCTTTTCTTCAGGGTGTGTGAAGTAGTCTTTGCTTTATAATAATTCATTATATTCTACATTCATATTTTACATTATGTGTTGTAAATCTGTTGTCTTTAAAAACATTTTAATTCAGCCAGAAGATTCAATATCAATGATTAGGAACAGACAAAAAAAGAGAGGATGAATGAATGTTAAAAATGTATCTTGATGCTTTTGTGTATAAGAAGAGTATAACAATAACTACAATTATTTTATAAAGCAAGAAATTTGGAAATGGGCTGAATCCAGGTTTAACTAATAGAGGGACCTAACAATGTCATCAAAGATTATAGCTTCTTTTCTCTTTCCACTTTGCAGTTTTCATCATTGTATATGTTATAGTTCGAATCTTGATTGTTCCCTTAACTCCCATGTGTTAAAGGTAGCCTCCAGGGTGGGCTACTGAGAAGAGCGGACACATTGGGAGGAAGGCCTAATAGGAGGTCTTGAGGGCATTGTATAAGGGTATGCCTTTGAAGAGTGTTGTGTGACACTGGCCTACTTCTTCCTCTTTTTGCTTTTACCACAGTTCCTGCCATAATGCATTACCTCATTGTGAGTCCAAAACATCAAGGTCAGTTCCTCATGGACTGGAACCTCCAAAACCATGAAGCAAAATAATCCTCCTCTCTTTAGAAGTTGGTTGTCCTCAGGTATTTTGTTCTGAAAGCTGAATAAAACATATCATCTCATTGTTCTATGATGGTTATCACAAATGCAGCAATGTATCCCTCTTTTATTCATGAACAGAGCCATTTCCATGTCTGTATACACAAGCACACACACACAAAATTTTCCTCTTGGCTAATCAGTTGAATTTTCAGCCCATGTCCATGCCCCCAATGCAGGAAAGGAGTCACCGTGATTGATGTAGACAATTATGTTTTATCCTATTTGAGATTTGGCCTCCCACTTTCCCTGAAAGGAAGATAACTGAATAATGTTGAGGTTCAGTTAGGAAGCACAAAGAAGTGTGAATGTTGTCTGTTACAGATTTAAAAACATAGACAATTTCTCTGAAAACTTAAGCTTTTGGATGAACAGATTCCTAGAGAATTAATCAACATTGTCAAAAATGGCCCATACATAAGCATTTCCTAATGTACCATATTAGTCACTTTGTGTCAGTATGACCAAAATACCTGAGAGAACCACTTAAGGGAGGTTAGGATTTATTTTGCTCTCGATTTCAGAAGCTTCAGGCCATCATGGCTGGGGGGACATAAAGGAGCACAGCAGAGCAGTTCACATCATGAAAGACAGGAAGCAGAGAAAATGGGATATAGGAAGAGGCCAGGAGCAAAACCTATATTCAAGGTCACACCCCCAGTGACCTACTTCATCCAACTAGGCCCCACCTCCTACCTTTCATAACTTCCCAATAATACCGTTATATTTTGAATCCACGAAGGGATCAATCCATTGATTAGGCCAGAGTCCTCATGTTCTAATTATCTCTGGAAACAACCCATAGACACACTCAGAGGTGTGCTTTACTAATCTTCTAGGCATTTCTTAATCTAATCAGGTTGACTAGATTAACCATTATATGTACTTTATTAATTAAAATATTAATTTGCCATCACGTAAATACCAAATTGCCCAGAAGAAGCATAATCAGGTTATATCCTAATCTAAAACCTAGAGAATAAGGAGGAAACTTTGTAGAATTTTGAGGAGAAATACTCTTTATGTCTCATTGCATGCATTCCCAGTTTCGTCATTATTTGTGGTCAGAGGTCACAAAAAATACTGTCAGATATACATGGACTTACAAATGTGACCACTCCAGGAATCTTGAAAGCAAAATTATTTTAAAAGGGAGTTCCTATCCAGGGATTGTGGTTCATGCCTCTAATCCCAGCATTTAGATGGCTTAAACAGGAGGAAATTGAGTTAAAGGCTACCCTGGAAAATATAGTGAGACTCTGTCTCCCCCTCCCCCTATATAAAAGATAAAGAAAAAATGGTGCTTGGCTTCCTATAGGTATAAAAGAATAAATCAAACCAACAGCTAAAGAAGTGGAGAGGAGTTGCATTTAAAATGGCATTGAAGAGTGAAAATTAAAATTTAGGTTTAGCACTTTCATTGTAAGGTTATTTTATTGTGTTGGATGGGAAATTACATACAAAATACTTATCAAACTTACAGGAACAGAGAAGTGACTCTATATTACTTATTTTACTAATTATTAATATTTCCTGCCCCAAGTATAGCAGCAGTCATTTCTTCAAGAAATCCTTCTCCTATTTATTGGAGCATGGTATTAGAACCAAAATCTGGAAATTCGGAGTGTTCCCCACTACTGGGGTGTGTTTGCCACTGGACTCACTCAGTTGATAGAGCAAGAGGATCTACACAGGCTTACTAAATAAGATTAACATTTCAACAAATATTTCCTCTTTTTGTGGTGCTGGAGATCAAATCCAGGGTCTCATGGATGCAAGGTAATGTTCTGCCACTGAGCTACACCTCCAGCCCTCTATAAATATTTCTATATGTAACCATCTGTATCTGTATTAAGCTAAATGTGAGTTTATGCGGATATCTCCAACTGTATCCCATTACCCCATGGATCATTCTACGCTCTTCTCTGCTTATCTATAATCCCCCTTTCCAACAGTGAGAAGACTATCTCTGAAAGTCTGCCAATCTAGCATGTTTAATACCAGCATGCATGCATAGCAGCATCAGAATTGTCAACCTGTACCCAATTAATGTGACTTCTTTAACTTGACAAATGTTAAATTTTATTTTTGGTACAATATGTCCAGAATTCAAAAAGCAATAATAATATATGTGGGTCTCACATTTCTCTAAGTTTTAAAAATTTAGGATTCTTTGGAGGGAACAAAGCTGTTAAGGTGTACAAAATTATTATCTTCATGGTAGTTTAGAAGAAATGTTTAATTCCTAATAAAGATAATGAAATATGGGTTAAGATGTCACTTAATGACATAAAATACAAATGGATCCTTATAACCTTCAAATCGCCAGAGAATTATACCATATTAACATATAACATTTCAATTAAAAATTCTCAAAGGATTAATTTGGAGTAATTTTTATCTACAATTTTAAAGCTTATCTAAGAGACAAACTCTCTTTGTGGTATTTTGGAATATGACAAATGTGAAGAATTACCATGCTCAACTCTGAAGAGCTGTGAACTCTGGGATTATGGTCCTAGCTCCACAGCAAGCAAGGGCAGCCATGTCTTTTTCACTTCCAGGGTAAAGCTGCTGGTTCACTCCTGACTTAATCAGAACTTCATGTAAAATCAAGAAAACTGCGTATTTAGAATCACTGGAGACTTATGATGGAATCTTATTCTATTTTAACATCCAAATAAAACATTAAAAAAGAGCTTATCCCGGGGGTTCTTTAAACTAGTGAATACCACAAGTGTGTCTATATGCTGGTTTTAGGGAGCATTAAGTCCTTCACAGAGAGACTCAGTTTGATTAAAGGCAAATGACTGAGAAGCTTTGGGAGGAGAAGGAGAAGAAAAACGACGTTGGAGCACCAAGATTTGAAAATGTTCTTTTAAACTGAAGCTAAGTCACCAATATATAATAGTGGAAATACATTACAGAAATGGTGCACAATTTGTAGAAACTTGAATTTTTTCAAACGTGTCTTTTTGTGTGAAGTTAAATTTCGTTGTTTTCTTAAAAGCTAAAAAGAATAGAAATAAGATCTCTATGCACATGCTGAAATGTTGCACAGATATTTCACATGCTCATTAATATGTATAATTAATACATGTTGATAAAAATATAAGAAATAAGATCTTTTGTGGGATAACTAAGTCTTTGGTTAGTTTACACACATATGCATACATTTTAGACTTCTATAACTTGAAACTTAGGATATTAGGTACATTTTTCAAAATTTAATTTAAGAATTTATACATAAATTATGAATTAATGTTTGAAAATAGCTTTTCTAAAACAACTATTCCTTTCAGCTAAATTAAGCAATAAAATAATATTCATGGGTACAAAATTCTATGAATCAGATATATTCGACAGTATATTAGTATCTTTCCATAAATACTAGTTTTTTCAATAGATTCACAGTTTCCCCTATCACTGTTGTTAATATCCTGAAAAGTAGCTTTCAAGTAATAATTTAAAATTGTGAGGAATTTTTTTCAAGGAGGCCATTTGAGCTTTGTCTTATCACCTTTTTAAAAGAAATCCTCATCTTTATGGGATCAGTAGCTCAACTTCTTTCCTGAGATGATGAAGGCTAAGGCTATGGCCAGTTAATAAACTTTGGTTAATAACTTTGGTTATTCTTGGAAAGCTTCCTTTGGATAATATTATGACACTAATTGATGACCTAAAAATGATCTTAATAAGGAGAAGAGGATAATTGTGAGGTACAGATAGAGAATTGATTTTGCCATCATTAAAGGAAGCAGATATGGGTGGAGAGGGCATGAGGAGGGCTGTGGAAAAGAGCCCATCTTTATGGGATTCTAGTAAACCACAAGCCAGTCCTTTTACTTTTGTGATAGATGATGCCCCGAAAGCTCTCCATGGGACAACTATACTGTCTTGAATCTCAAATTGTAAACTATTTATTATGCCATGTATTTTCTGCCCTGACCTGATATTGATGTACACTGTGTTTAATGAATCATATGTAATCACACTCTGTTTCAGAACAGGATGTACTGTGAATCTTATCTGAGACTCATGGTCCAAGTGGGAAATGGAGCAGGCAAGGATTGGGAATAGAATCTGATTAGAAGGCAGGTTAAGAAATTCTGGAGGGAGAGATAGAAATCTTGAGTTGGAATCTCTAGCTGGGACTACAAGAGCACTCCACATACTGGTGAAAAGGAACAGTGGGCCCCTGGTATCTGTGTGGTGGAAAAGTAACCATGTCTGTACAACTAGATCCTTTAAGCTTCTAATTATCATCCAAAGCAGGTTCCAACTAATAGTCGTGATGGTTTCCCAAAGAGTTGAACCCATGTACATATACCAGTGTCAAAAATTCCAACCAAAATAACAACAAGCTATTTAAATACACATTTTAAAGGAAATTGCAAATGAAAAGTGAGGACAGCAAAATAGATTTATAAAAGGTGTTTGACCACATACGATTACATTACAGGCTTTCCTTTGTGCTCTGCTAGTATTACCAATATTTCAGCATACATAGTGGCCAGGCAGGATGAGCCATCCAGAGCACAACCATCCCTGTAAACAGTGGTGAGTGTGGAGGCTCACCTAAGGTATGGAAAGTGACTTGAAGACACATCACAGGAGGCAGCCAGGAGTAAACAATTCCAAATATAGCCAATTTATTGATCAAACTGCAGTATAAATATGGAGCTGTTATATTGTCCTCAAATCACAGGTGTCAGATGCATTATGTCAAGTCTCCTTTCCCTATCAGGTAGAAGACCTCTAACAAGATTCTTGGGCAGATTCTCCAACTCCTCGGTCACTGTCAGTTACTCACATTAGGCTATAGAATCTATGGAGCAAAATTTCCAGTTTCATCCCCAATTCAGAGTTTTGTCTTCCATGCTGGGTTTGGCCCTAAGGGGCATTAAATGTTGTATGCCTCTTCTCAAAATGGAACCAAGGATTAAGTAGATCCAAGATCTCTCTTCACCTTACATTATTAAAGGCAAAATTCCCCTCTCCTCTTATCTTAGGGTCTGGGAAGGGAAGAGGAGCAAGGGCATATTCTCACCTTTAACTGCCCTCATGTGGGTTTTCATGGCTTCTGGGGACAAAATGGGCTCATTGTACATTTTTCTCTAGCTTATTGAAAGTTTTTTCCTGTGTCCTTTTATTTTTATTTTTTTTTTCTGTGCTAGGAATTAGACCCAGGACCTCACACATGCTTGGCAAATGCCTGTATCACTTAAGTTATACTCCCAGCCATTTAATTGATATATTATAAATACACACGCAATACAATGTGGTATTTGAGTATAATGTGTATAAAAGGTGCAATGACCAATTCAGGGTAATTAGCATATCCATTATGTCAAGTCTTGATGCTGTCAAGTCTGTTTATCCTGTCTTTGTGGTGATAGATTTAAAATCCTCTCTACCAGCTATTTTTAAATATACAAATTAACTGTTGTTAATCTACTGTGGTATTGGAATATTAGAAATTATTTCACCTATCCAACTGTACCCCTGTACTTATTAACCATCCACTTACTATCCTCTCTTCTTCACCACACTCCCCAGTTTCAAGTAACCACTAGTCTACTCCCTTCTTTTATCAGATCAGCTTATTTTAAACTTCCATATATAAGTGAGAACATGAAGTATTTATTTTTCTTGACTGATTTCACTTAACATAATCTTCCAATTCCATTCATGTTGCCACAAATGAGAGAATTTAATTTTTTATGGCTGAACAGTTTTCCATTGTGTGTGTATATATACATACATACATACATATATATACATATGTATACATACATACTACATTTTCTTTATCTAGTCCCCTGTCATTATGCCAGGAGTACAAATGCTGGCCATCTAGGGTGGCAGGGTTGGGAGGATGCTGTCAAGTCTGTCTGCACCTCAATTCTCTGACTTGACATCCCATAACAGCTTATTCCTGAGGTTCCCTTTCCCAGTGCTGAGCCTCTCAGCTCATGCTTGATACCCAGAGTAGCAAACTCCTGTATTGAAGCAGACAAAGCCAGAAATCAGCTTAAATAGTCCAAAATCCTTTGAAATATTTATTTTGTGTGTGAGATCCCACTTCCTTCTAACTTCTGAGTTCCATTTCTTTCAATAGCCAAAAACCTTGCTTAACTTTGACTGCCCTCAAGCCAGTGGCACCTCAGAAGGGCATAAGGAGTTCATTTCCCCTGGGAGGCTGTTCACCAGTAAACTATCAGCAAAGGAAAGTGATGCCCATTGCCTTCACTTAGTTTGAAGCAGTTTAGGGGCTTAACTTATACTCCAGAACTTCCCTGCAGAATCAGGCCAAACCCTACTCTGCTTTAGGAATTTTGGTCACTTTTTCAGCCTTTCCCCTTTTTTCTTTCCATCTTATGTCAGGCACAGAGATGCTGGCTCTCTGTGATGATGGAGTTGGGATAACACTGATGAATCTGTCTGCACCTCGACTCTGACTTCATGTTGTCCCAGATCCATGAATACCTCCACTATTGTACCCTCTGACCCTGCCCCATCCCCAATTTCTGTACTGGATTCTTTCTCCTGGGAGCACTTTCTCCATAAATCACTGGCATCCTCACTTAGGGTTTGCACCTTTGCAATCTGGCCTAAGAACCTACCTGCAGTTGGGTAGGCATGGAGCTCTGCCACCATTACCCTCTCCCATCTCTTTCCAATTTTCCAGTTTCAAAGGGCTTGGTAGCTATGAATGTTCCTTTATTCCTTCCTCCTCCCTCCCACCCTCCCTCCTCTTTCCTTCTTTTCTTTTTTTTCCTTCCCTCTTTTTTCCTTTGTCTTCTATCTCCCTTGTATAATAAGCCGTACTCCATTTCTAGCTCTCATGGAATTTTGGAGGGGTAGGTAAACAGTGTTGACTCTTCAATGGAGTGATTGTCTTGACAGTAATGCTTCCTTTCATTACTTCAAATGATCATGCTATTGCTTGACATTGTGTGAAGATGCAACATGAAACACTAGAGGAGAGATTTCTTAAAGGCTGATTTGTTCTAGATATCACTGACAAAACTCTCTTGAGGACCAAACTTCAGGCTTCCAAATCTACCCAAACTTAGAGTTCAAAGCTAGAATCTATTCCTTGAGTTAGGAGCACAGGCCAGGTCATCACCATCATGTGATGTCCCAGAATGATCATTAGTTCCTCCAATAATATCTAGAGCTCTGGGAAGGACAGTAGAAGAAAAGAGAAAGTGGTGCTTACTTCAAATAAATTGTAAGGTGAGTGGACAGCTCACTTTATTTTTTATAGTTTGAGCCAAGTGATGCCTCAGGAAGTTGAAACAAGATACCTGGACAACGGTTGGATAATTAGAATGCCTACATTGGCAGGAGATGTTCTGCCTTGTCTCTGGTACATAGCATTTATGAATGAAAGTGTTCAGCATCCCACTGGCTCTCCTTTTGAACTGGCTCATCTATTACTGGGGTAATGATTTTCCGTCTGGGCAACAGCAAAGCCAAAGGCCTATTACACAGGCACCATAAAGTTAAAAAGACATTATGAATAAAATGTTGGCTCACGCCGGCTTTTGCCAACACTTCTCCAGAGAAGATTGCCTGATGCCGACACGTGTTTATTACACTTAATAATGTTTACATAATTCTTCCTTGAGTTCATTAGAGCTGTCAGATCAAAAGTAAATGTGTTCCCCTCTCTGTTTATCTCTAAAGACTTCTCAGTCAACAAAGCAAGATGAATGACATCCATGGTACAGACAAAAGTACTCTGTGCTTCGCAAACGCTGCCAAGTTAAACCCTGTGCCCGGGTGGGCTCCGGAGTCTCACGACTAAGGAAGCTTGCATCTCATCAAGCCACTTAGCTCTCTTAGCAAAAGAGCAGCGCTTCGCCAACATTAATGTGCTTGGAATCATGCCGCTTTCCTTAAAATACACAGTGCTAGACCCATTCCAGGAGATTCTAATTCAGCAGGTCTGGGGTAGGGCCCAGAAATTTGTGTTTCTAGTAAGCTCCCAGGTGATGCTGCAGGTGCAAAGACCATACTCCGAGGGGCCATGTTGCAGAAGTCGTTTCCAGCCCTTTCCTTTGTTGAAGAGTGTCCCTTGGCAATTTGGGACACCCTAGTCTATGGCATGCAATCAAGCAACGGTGGTGGCTAAGGCAGCCAGCAGCACACACAACTAGGAGAGGCAGCTCACGCGGAAACCCCACTGGGCCCGCGTGCCTCAGCACTGTTGCAAGCCAGCGTGGAGAGGCGGGGCCTGGAGCCCAGGGGGCGGGGCCTGGCACCCGGGGGCGGAACACTGTGAGCCTGGCTTCTGCTGTCTGCTCTCGGCAGCGAAGGCAGGGACTGAGGGCACAGCCAGCGGGCGGCGCGCGGTGGACTCCCAGGCAGCCCGCGAAAGGTAAAGCCAGGAGAGCGTACTGGCGGGTCTTCCTGCTGGGTAGCTGCTGTCCAAGCCTGAGCGTCCTCGGCGCCCTAAAGCTGTATGTGGGTGCTCTGGGCATTTGCATTGCATCCACTGACTGGTTCCGAGCGGGGGTTTTGCGTGTGCCGCGGTGGGGCTGGGGGCTGGGGGTTTTAGTATCTGCTGCAGAAGTCCGCGGCCATTCCAGGACATCCGGACTCAGAGACAACTTTGCGCGGCGGTCCTCTTCCAAGTTCCCTTTATTGCCATTGTCTTAGCGCCTCCCTGTCAGTCTCCCCGGACTCCAGCTTTGTTCTCATCAGGCCAAACCCGCAGTCCCCAAGGGTGTGAACCTGGGAGTCCCTGGCAGGTGCAACTTGTAGGATCCACCCCGGCTCCCTCCGCATTCCTGACGGGTCTAGAGCTGTCCTGCGCACAGTAGGGCTGGGCACTGAGAGAGCCAGTGCCCATGGGGCAGGGGTTACCGCCTCTCCCTCCCCACCCCCCCCACCCCCAATAGGGTCTGGGCTTGGTGCTTGACTTCAGACCTCTGGTTTGCGCTGATTTGGTGACAGAGAAAGGGCAAGAAAAGTTTGGAACGTTGACTGAGCCTAGAGAGTAGGCAGCGTCAGGCTGCACATGGCAGGAGTTGGAGAGTGTTGGGTGCTAGGCGATGACAGAGAGACCCAGTCTGGGAAGCAACCCTTAGTGGCTAAGGTTCCACCTTGGACCTTCTCAGGGGATAGGTGCTTGTAGTGCGTGCATTGGCAGAAGAGGCTGCCTGTGATTGCAGAGAAAATGGGTGAGAAAGAAAGAGGAGAGAGGTACTTGGAGTATATGTGATTATATTGTACACAGTGTGCACTTTCCTCGCTTTCCGGATATTTTGGAAAAGCTGTGCTGCGCAGGGTGGATGCCCTCTCATACCCGAACTCCCAGAGCTGGGGTTAGGGTCGAGGATGGGAGGAGGGATAAGTTTAACCCAGCACTAGAGCTGGTTTTGAAAGCGAACAGGTGACAGTCCTGTGTGTGTGCGCGTGTGTGTGTGTGTGTGTGTGTGTGTGTGTGTGTGTGTGTGCGCGCGCGCGCGCGGTGTGTGCATGCCTGTGTGAGTGTGCGCGCGCAGCAACTGAGGATGCTTGGTGCTGGACCGCCTGCCGTGCCGCCTCCCCGCCCCCTTCCAGCTTTTGACAGCTGTGAGTTCCCTGCCACAACCTTCCTGACACTAACCCCACATAGTCACAGAGATGTTCTAAGAGTAATGCACTTAGAAGACCTTCTTAGGGCGATGTGGCTAAGCGTGTGTCTGGAGGGAGTACCTTTCCTGCCAGCGAGGGAGAGAACACTGGGAGAAGAGAGATGAGTTAGAAGCAGGAGAAAGACAGGTGAGGCAGAGAGGAGGAGAAGAAACGAGAAGAGAGCTGAGATTTAAAGCATCTTGCTAGATAGGCTGAAGAATTGTACATTGATTTAAAGAAAAAGTATTAGAAAAAAGAAAATAAAAACCTGAAGCTAAAATTTTAGAGGATGGGGGCGCAATAAATTTGATTATTTAATAAAGATATTTTATCAAGTGATGTTAAAGTCTGAAACCCTCTCTGAAATTTATTGCAGGCTTTAGCTAATCTCTTTGACACATCATTCCAGCACCTACTCCAGAAGTATCTTTTGACTGTCAGAAAGAAGTAAAAGGTATATATATACAAATAAAATGCAGCTAAATGAAGTTTAAATGAAGCTTTGAGCAGGATTAAATGGCTTGTGTAACTGCTGAATGTTGCTAAAGTACTATCAGGGCTATAAAATAGCCAGACAAAAATAAAGGGAAAAAATAATTGTAACAAGAAAATGAAGGCTTTACAAGAACTTCAGTAATGAACACATAACAATTGATGGTATGATGCAGTAATTATTTTCGTATTTACGCCATTAACGATTGTAATTTAACGTTAATGTCCTGGTATTTTATTCCTTCTCATTTGCAGACAAAAGCACATCTGAGACACCATCAGGGAGTAATTTGGTAATATAAAGTCATGAATAGAAAACACTAAACCATGCTCAGAACTCTGACAACATAAAGCGTGAAACAAAATAACCTCATTTGCTGTTTATTATCTGTCTTTATAATTCTGTTTACCATCATTTGCATAAATGAATAGCTAAATTGTATACTATATCCAGTTTTGGAAAAAATGCTTGATGCTTATAGATATACCGAGGAAAAAACTAGTGGATAGTCCTTGCCTTAAGTATGTAGAAATCAAAACTTTGTGAGATTAGAAACCTTCTGCAAATAAAGAGAATGCTTACTTTAGGCATCTTTATTTAACTTGGTTCAAGTAGTTTTTGACAATATATATGTAACTAGTAGGTTCTAACTAATCTTAAACCAAACCAAGCTGAGGTGCTCTCTCTATATTATAGCACAAAGTGATTTTGTTAACCTGAAAAGTGCTTTTGAGGTGTTCGGTGTTTTAAAAGATAATTTTTCTGAGTGTGAGAAGGAAAGAGTTTATTGGAAGAAGCTCAAAAACATCAGAAAATTAAGTTATTAACATTTTAAGACAAACATAAGCATATATGCATTTTAAAACTATTGTGCGTAATTTTAACCTTAGACTATTTGCCAAAACTGTCTTACTCATATGATGAAGGGAACTGTTAATAATTATTAAAAGGGCTCTGAAGTAACAAGCCAGCCAAACAGCTGAGCAAAACATGTGGTGGTTGGAAGAGATCAACAATAAATGTTTTAAAAATACATTTGTTATTACCAGTCACACACAATATCACAGTGACTTAATGCACCTTTCCCCTTCCATGCTGATATGCTGAGCTCATTAGAACACAATGAAATGAGTCCTACTTGGGAATGGATTCCATGTGAGAATAAGGAGAACCTAAGTGTTTTTAAGTACAGAGAAAAAATAAAACATTAGTGACAAGCAAGCTGTTCATTATAGTGGAGGCTGGTGATTACGAATAAGATGGGCAAATTCCTTACAGTTTGCTGGTTGTAAACTTGGGAAGTGCAATGGAGTGAACAAAGACCATTTTGAATACATCTAATTACTGTGTTTAGCCTTATAGAAAAATCACTATTTCTCAATGTTTTTATTTTTATATTCTAAATATTTTAAAGACTGCATTTCCATTGTTCTTTAGAACACTGCACTATAGAGAAGTTCTTCCCCCCTCTCTTTCCTTCCCCTTCTCTCCCTCTTCCCTTCCATTGCCTCTTCCTTCCTTCCTTCCTTCATTCCTTCCTTCGACAGGGTCTCGCTTTGTAGCCCAGGCTGACCTCAAGCTGGCAATCTTCCTACCTAAGACTCCAGAATGAGGGGAGTACAGGTGTATACCAAAATGCCTGATGTTTTCTTTGTTTTAAAGACCATATTCTAACTTGTTAATTCATCCATTTATTAATTTCTGCTACTTGCATTTATTAAGTACTCATTATTAAAAAAAAATAGGTGTACTAGGTAATGGAGATTCAAGGATGAGATAAGACTCAATCCCTGTATTTAAAAAGTGAGTGAGTCCCATAATTTCTGTACAATTATTAAATGCCATTAAAAGTAAAATATCTTTTTTAAAGTCACAGAGATAGTTACGCGAATAAATAAATACAATAAAATGTAATGAGTTAGAGTTTATCCTAGAACTTTGGAATGAGATAATCTGAGTTCAACTTCCAGCTCTGCTTCTTACTAGCTATGAGAATCTAATAATTATTTAATATCAGTTAACAATACCAGTTATTTAAGCCTCTTTTTTCTTGTTTGGTAAATGGGAAAAAAACACTTCCCTAAATAATATTGCTATGAAGATTCATGTCTTCCATCTTGAAAATGAACTCTGGATTACGTACTTCAAACATCGTTCTTCTTGCTGTGCTCCATGTCATGTCAAATTTCTGGTGAGTCTGGTCTGCATACATTGTCTGTACCTCCCTTCTCCCTTACAGTCTGTCTGTCACACACAATGTGTCTTCTGCCTCTCCCACCTACAGAGACAGCTTCTATTAAGGTCTGCAGTGACCACTATGTATTCAGGTCTAGTAAGCTGCATTCTCACTCAACTTCTTTGAACATTTCTGGTCCCTTTTGCATCATAAGATATTTTTTGTTGGCATCAGTGAGTTTGTGAGACTCACTTTGTGAGACTAAACATTTCTAGGTTTCTCCTTTAGTCTTTTATTATTTCTCAACTGGCTCTTCCTCCTTTGCTGCATCTCTAAATAAAGGTTTGTATTTTTCCAGTCTTAGGACTTTATCCAGGGCCCCGTTCTTATATCTCCCTCTTCTTCTCTACCTTTATTTCATACTCATGGTTTTAAATCTTATCCATAGGCTGATTCAGATTATGTCTCTAGTCCAAACCTGGCTTCTGAGATCCAGAAACATCTACTCAACTGCTCATATAACTTCACTGTTTGGTATTTCATAAGCATATCTAACTATTTATTGCCAAAATTTAAGTCTACATTCCCAACTCCACCAACTGTCTAGCATTAGTCACCCTTTATTCTTTCTCATTTGAGGAAATGACAATCCCATATACCCAGTTGCTCTGCCCAGAAACTGGGCAGAGCATGTAGTACTGAATTCTTCATCATGTACTTTGTGTTCAGGGTAAATGTTTCCCTGATACACACAGGTAAGCCTGCCAGTGTTGGTGGCTTATAACCTACATTTGTTCTAATTGACCAGTGCTCTGACTGTACCAATTATTACAATTTTTTGACTGTTCCCCTGCTTGTATCTGTCTCATCTTACCATCTCCATTGCAACCCTCACTATCTAGGCCAATCAATGTCACCTCTCACCTATTTTTTTTCCTGATGTAATAGATTTGCATGTAAATTGTTTGTGTCACTATTTAAACTGATTTTGATACATTTTACATATTATATAAAATAAGTTTCACACATTGTAATTCTAGAAAGTTGGACGAAAATAAAGAAAGGACTCACACCTTGCATGGTAACTCATCAATTTAATGCTAAGAGGTTGGGCTCCTTGATAGGTAAAAGCCTTATAGGCTGAGAAATTTGCCTTATGGACCCCACACTAAAACAACATATTATGAAAATTTACTTACACTAAGTTGGGAAAAACTAGCAACTAACTTGCTTGGTTTATTTTTCTTTATTTTTACAGAAATGAAGTGAGATTAAAATGCTTCTGCTAAAAAAAAAGTGAATTTAAGTAATCATAATCTTCAATCATCTACTTTTTCTCTAGCCAATCAAGTACATTTAGTAAGAAACCTAATCTAGAAGTATAATTAAGAGACTGAATATAAAGATGTTATCTGTCGGTGCAGAGATTTTTTTGACAAACAGTAGAAAATGAAAGTGAAATAATTTGATTAGAAAATATCATCAGTGTCAACTTTAGAACTGTTGTCATACCTGCCTTCTCCACTTTCACCAGCAGGCCACTATTCTTAGAAAATGGGCACTTTTTAATTTTAAAAAGTGTATTAAATGTTTCACTGTTATAATGGTAATTAAAGTATCCTTTCATAAAGAACTTGAAGAAATCAAACTAAGGGTAGATTTCTTGTCTCACATATCAGTACATTAAGTATTATAGCCAAAAGAAAGAGTGCTAAATTTTTTTAGTTAAAGAAGTTCACATTCCATGTGATTTGTTCATTACTCAGTTTATTTTCTCAGATTCAGTTTTTTTTTCCTTTGGGCAACTCCATTTGCTTCTTTTTTTCCTTTATTCATTTATTCATATGTGCATTGTCCTTAAGTTCATTCAAGTTGTTCACAGAATTCGATTTCATGTGGTTGTAGGACTGAAGTCCTGATTTCAACTATTAAGGGCATTTCCTTGGTTTATGGTTCCATCCATCTTCAAAGCCAGCAGCAGTAGGTCAAGTCCTTCTTGTACTTCAGATCTCTCTGACCTCCTCTTTTCCCACTTTTCTTCTCTCTGCAGCTTTTTAAGAGCTGTGTGTTGCTGGAGGCGTGGCTCAAGTGGTATATATAGTGCCTACTTGGCAAGCGTGAGGTACTGAGTTCAAATCCCAGCACTGCCAATAGGTTTCATTAAATTAGATTGGACCCACAAAACAATCCAGGATAATCTTCTTTATTAAGATCAGATAGTAACCTTAGTAACCTTAATTACAGCTGCAAGTTACCCTTTTCACTGGAGTGACAGCAGAGTGAAAGATAATATATGGGGATCAAATTTTTGCTAACCACAGGGCCCATTTCTTCTAGAAGTATGAGCTGTCAACTG
The DNA here is from genome assembly GCF_047511655.1 of Castor canadensis. Classification (NCBI taxonomy): domain Eukaryota; kingdom Metazoa; phylum Chordata; class Mammalia; order Rodentia; family Castoridae; genus Castor; species Castor canadensis. The sequence continues at coordinate 101,873,917 of NC_133395.1, read as the reverse complement.
AGACAGACCTAAAACCCTAACCTAACTCTTAACTTTTGGTGAAAGAGAAAGTTGTGGGTTTTTAGTACATCCTGAAGATTGAAGATATCCATAATAATAAACAAAACAAAAGCAAATTATTTAATTTGATTAGACATGACCTCCAAAAAAGTAAACTGGCATGTAACATCCAAAGACCTTCAGGAGTAAAGAGTCAGGGGGAAGCAGCCAGGACATACAGCAACCACAGCACGGATTAAGAACATGGAAGTGGAAAACCTGAGGTCAGCTCCAGGATGGAGTATAATGAATTACCAACTGAATTTGAATGAATGTAAAAAACAGTTTGGAAAATTGAAACACAAATTCAGATAGTCAAAAGTATACATTTGTCAGTAGAGCTAGGGGAAATTACTATTAAAATCCATATTGATTTAAAAGAAAAATTTCTTTTACAAAGTATCACAGAGACCCAGAAAAGGTTCATATGTTTGTTTGCTTGTTCTGAGACAAGGTCTTGCTGTAATAGGTCTTGAACTATTCATCCTGTGCCTTAGACTTCTAAGTTTTGGGATTATAAGTGTACCCCACCATGGCCAGCTCATAAGGTTTTAAAAAACTTTTTCTACCCAGGTAGGAGCAGAGTCAGATGGAGTGATAATACCTGAGACCACAGCTCTGAGTCAAATGAACTGGACTTTGAATGAGGGCTCTACCATGCAGCAAATGAGTGACGTTGGGAATGTTATTTCACTTTTCTGAGACTTTATTTCCTTCTCTGAAAAATGGGATGATTAGTACCAAACTCAGAGGTGGCACTGAAGATTAAATGGAAAGATGCCTTAAAAACTATGAGGTATTTCTATATTGTTCTTGTTACATGCGTCAGATCTGGGAGCTTATCATCTCCTCAACCACCGTCAATTCTCATGCTGTGGAATTAAAAATTCCAGACTCTGTCACCGCAAGATAGGACCAATACATCTCCATGGCTTAGCAAACAAAGCAGTGAGGTTGTAAAAAAGCCAGAAAGTTGCAATTCAAAGCCTGGTTTGATCTTTCATCTTCTTTTCAGCATAGAATGTTGTTTTTATAGCTACAGTTTTGAACTTGGTGTCCAAGGACCCAGATTCAAGTATTGCCTTTATAATATTCCAGCCAAGACAAATGAATATGGGAAGTACACCCAAATCCTTTGAGCTTTTGATCCCTTTGTATGGAATAGAAAACTAAGTTTTCTAAACCACTATGGGCTTGAAAGGATTGCTTGAGGCAATGTATATAAATGCTTTTTAGAGCCTTGGAATCTAAATGGTTAGTATTTGCTACTGTCCCTACTGGGCCATTTCCTTTGTCCAGCATGAGTAAGAGGAAAGAAAAATGTAGTGCTAACCCAGCACAGCCATGTCTGAATCATTTAATAAATACTTATTGAGCATCTATCCTTTTCTAGCTATAGTAGGCATAAGGGATAAAAACAAAACACACACACACACACACACACACACACACACATACATCCCCAACTACATGATGCCTTACCTCTTGAAAGTCATGTTCAGTGAAACACATTGCGATACACACACTGATTTAGGTGTTTCCTAATATTTTGGAGAGTGATGGAGCAGTGGTGTAAGGGGAGAGTCAAGAAAGCCATCCTAATTGAAATATCTCAATCTAAAAGAGCATCTCTCAAGTTGATGCTCTAAAAGACAAGAACCACACAAGACTCTGAATTCAAAAAAGGTAAGAACCATTCACCAAGTTAAGCCACATATTTGTTTGCTTTCTTAAATTTTAGTTGTTGTACATTCAATTCAGAAAGTCTATGGAAAGTTTTCCCCTTTTTCCATCTCGTGATATTTTTAAGAATAGTACATAAAATTTAAAAAAACCCAACAGTTAGAAAAAAGGAATGTACCTGACATAGCCCCAGTGACCATAACCACGTAGCTAATATGCCCCAGTTCACGCACAGGCCCCGGCTTCAGTCAGTGCGTGGCCACATGCTCATAATTCATCAGAACTCTGACAGAGGAAGGTTACTGCAACTGTTACTCAGATGGCTGCAGTGATCAGAAATTCTTTGTTTGAGTTAGGATATTCCAGAAGGTCTGTGGCAATTTTGATGTCTGTAAAATACCACATCTAGTAAGGTTATTCTGAGAACTAGATTTTAAGGAAAAATATTAAGATAAGTTTATAGCAAGCATATAAAAATCTAACACTTTTCTTCACATCTGATTTTTTTATATCAAAATCAGAATGCAAATTTATTACATGGTTCTAATCCTAATAATCCTAATCTAAAAATGTCTCTAAGGTAATATCTTATAAAATGTTTTACTATTAAAATAATTAACAATCATTTCATAATTATAAACAAGAATTGTATATTTGTGAATGGCAATGACTGTGCAAATAAGTGTAGAAAGCATAAAACATACAGATTTTAGAATTTTTATTGCATATTTATTCATGCATATTTTGTGAATTTTACAGCCTTCATCTTTTATATACAATTAAGTGTGAAAGAACCTATTGAGAAATGGCCCATTTTTAGTTTTAATAATCAAAAGACAGAAAAATATAGTCCTGAACCCTTTTTTAAATTGATTCAGCCTGTTTTTGTGCTCCAAAGGCCTAATGATGCATTAAAAATGCTTCGTTTTTGTTAGTTTGATTTTCTATTGATCAACATTCTTGAGAGTAATAGAAGGAAGTAGGTAGGGAAAAGCCCACGACTGGCTGCAGTTATGGAAATAAACCAATGATGGGAAATAATTCAAGTTATTTTCATTTTTAGTTCTTATTGGAGATTCATTGTATGTAGATATAAAACATGGAAACCATACTATTATAAATTCAAAGCTATAGTTAGATCAGCACATTAAAAAACTACTTCAAAATGGAATTAGTTTATCATTTTGATTTCTTTATTTCCTTTATATAAAAATAAATGCCAATTGTGCTACAAATTAGAGAGGATTATCTTCTTTCTTTATAAAAAATAGTAATATGAATATTATTTGGTGAGGAATTTGATTTGGGGGCTAAGGGAGTGATCTTATTAGTGCAAGACTCCCTTGGCCAATAATCTGAGAACTGAGGGATATATATTAAATCCTTTTCTATTTATATTCTTTGGCAGGCCATTATTCATTGTTATTGTGGAGATTTTGTTAAGTAATAGTTCTCTTGAGAAATCATGGATGCTTTTTCGAGGTCACAATTTCCTGTAAGCTTAGAGTGGGCCATACATCCTGTCCTCAGTTAAGAACCTACTCTATACCCATTTTCTTTAACATGTACTTTATTTGTAAGGTTTCTGACACTCCTTTCTTCCGAGAAGTTAAGAATGATATATCACTCTTTATTTTGTGAAGTAAAATTGATTAGAAGAAACAATAAACATAATTCTTTAACCATGAAGCCCAATATATTTTGAATACTTGGCTGGGCTGCATAACGACAGTCATATGTTCGTTTTCTAGAGATGGCTGTGCTGAGCCAAAAGCCTCCTGGTAAACAGTCTTCACAGTATTTCTTCTTATAATGGAAACTATTTCACCCTTGGCCTTTATCATTATTGTTTCTTTTGCTCTGACATGATAGAAATCCATCACCTTTGAGATATTAATACTTATTCATTGCTGTCAGCTCATTGCCAGGAGGGGAAAACTAGCTAATTTGGTATTTGTTTGTTTGTTTGTTTGTAAAAACATCCACCTTGAGGTTTTAGCAATCAGCCATGTTTTTTAAAAATTGTATTAATTGAGTGATGCTTCTGAACAAAGAATCATATATTAGGTTTTACTGAGGTCAAGGACCACATGAGGACACCTCCCACTTCTAAATCTGTGCCATGTCTGACAGTCTTTTCTAGACTGGAGGCAGTCTGCGTGGATGAAGAGACTCCTTAGGGAGTAGGTAGAGCGTGCATTTTACAAGACAGAGAGTCTTAATGTCAAATCTTGCCTTTAAAACTTATTAGCTGTGGGACCTCAGACAATTTAAGCTTCTTACCTGTGAAAGAGACGCAATAGCATCTGCTCATGAGAATTAGGTGAGTTTTCATGGGCAAAGTACCTGTCACATAGTTGGCCCATTACAAAGTAAGTCTCATGGGCACATGTAGATTTAAGTCAAATATATATCTCCTCCCTGACCACACCTATGATGTCAGCATGAAAAATAGATAAGCTTTTTACTACTTTATGGTCCTTGGATGAGCCATATCAGCATTACCTGGGAGTTTATTAGAAATGCAGAATCTAGGGCCCAACCCCAGTCCTGCTGAATCAGAATCCACAATGTACGCATGGCCATATTTGAGAAGCACTAAGATAGACTATGACATTTCTCTCTTGACACAGTCAACCAGTTGTATTATGGGTTGTCCATTCCTTTTCACCGTTCACCTGTGGTTTTGATGGTTTGATAGTGACAGACACACACTACACTTGGGGCAGGTTGGCGTGTGCTCATTTGCACACACATCAATGGAACATCCTTAGAATAGGGCCTGGCACAGGTTGAACCTCCATAAATGTTTATTGAGTGAGATAAAACAGCCAGCAGTCAGACAAGCAGACTCTCCCATCTGTTCTGCAGACACACAGCATCCCTAGAAGGGCCTGGAGAGAGATGGATGTGTTGAGGGTCTTTGCCAGGAGGCATTACCCAGGCCCAATGGGAGGAGGGTTTTGCTTTCTTCTGTTCTGCCAGGAGATGGCAGAGGTTCTGAAAGCTTGTCGGATGTGTGCAGCCAGAACAAAGGACAAGAAGCTTCCTCATTCTTTTCTCTTCCTAGCCCGTGAAGGGTGGTAGCACAATGATTTGAACAGTTTACTTTGGGTAATAGTCTTTCTTGCTTATAAGGGGCCAAGGAGTAGGTCAATGGCACTGCTCCAGAGTCATATTTTCCTATGTCTGGGACTAATTGGCTTATGTCTCAAAATTTCTCTGTTAGTTTCAAATTTCCAAGTTGCTGGTTCTAAGGCTGGCAGAAGATGGTGCTTGCAGTAGGGGAAAATGAGGAACAGATATTACCCAGAGAAAGATAGAATGGCTGGAGATAACTTGCTGCTTGGGGAATGCGAGAAATAGGAAACTATAGGCCACTGAAGTTTTAGGAAAATTAACTGTCCTGAATGACTCTTAGCAAATCAAATGTGGCACTTCCTAAATTGGTAAAATTGTAGTGAATATACCTAAGTTGGGTTTTACCAGCTTCACCCAGAGTGTATGTCAGTGACGTAATCCTTGGTCCCTTCCAAGCTGGTGTCTTCTTTTTCCCTTTTCCTAAGGCCTGTTTTAGCAAACCTTTCAAGCCTGGAGACTTCATTTTGAAACAATCGCACCTCACTTTCTGGATTTGCTTTGATATTGTAAATCGAATGCCTCAGAATGCCCATTAGCTTCCTCTTTGCAAGCTCCTTGGTCCTTGTTGCAAAAGCTTTTTCCTGTCTACCTGTCTATAATCAAACCTCATTTAGTCAATGGGACCAGCTTCAAATAGGAATTAGGAGGAGAACAATCAGATTAACATGTATAAGAGAATAAAATCACTCCCAAATCTTTTAAGGGTATTTTTTCCTAACTTACATGGAATCTTTGTTCATGGCAATTTGCTACCATATGGTTGACATATTTAAAGTAGCATAAAGGAGATGTTTGGGTAAATGGGACATTGATTGGTATAATAGTTTGGATAATATTATGTGGATTGTCAGATAAATCCCCATATTTCAGTGGCTTAATAAAAATGAAATCTTATGTAGTATATAGAAGCATTGCAATGACGCCATACCTAGATTGGAGATGGGCAGTACTGAGGTCCATTCAAGGACCCAGGCTGCCAAAGGCCATGCCATCTTCCCTGTATGGTTTCCTAGTTTTTCTGAATATTGACATCAGTTGGCTCTGATGGGACAAGAGAGAGGTTTCCACAGGGTATGACTTCTGCTTACATACCATTGTCTCTACCTGAATCACATGGCCATGCTAACTGCAAAGAGACTGAGAAATCCAGTGCAGCTGTGTGCCAGATTTGACGATCATCCATCCATCACCACTGCTCTCCAGCACACGCAGGAATAGCCCTGTTTCTTTTGTCTTTCTCTCCTGTAAATCCTGAGGGGTTTGACATTCCTTTCCCCTACTTGAGAGTCAGCTCTCTGCAGCAGAAAGCCCCTCTCCACCTACCTGAAGAACAAGAATAGAATCTTGGCATGCTACTTTTCTACAGTTGCTAACAATTCAGACTCAAGTTCTTACATTTTACAAGGATATTATGAGAAATTATGAGTTATTTTGATAATCCATTTGATTATCATCTTTATCACATGCTTTTACAGTTTACACAGTGAGGGTGCAGACTCACCTCTGCCCAAGGCACAGCCCTCTTCACCCCAGGAAGAAACCAAGAAACATACTGGTTAAAAGATGTGTTCTACTCAGTGCAATAGGGTAATGCCTGCATGTAACACTCATTGTATTATGATAATTTTTTTTAAGTAGAATTTTCAGGAAAGAAAAAGAAAGCCAAAGAAAATGGTTATAGTATCTTTATAGTCCGCTGCCTGGAATCCACATGCTATTTGACTTTGGCAATTTAATTAGCCTCTCCATGCCTCAAATTCCCTAATCTGTAAAATGGGTCTTACAGTAGCTACCTCTTGGGTTGTCATGTGGATTAAATAACATAGTGAATGTTAAGTGCCTAGGACAATATGTGGGATATAATGTGTGCTTTATAAATATTAGCTACTACCATTTTTTTAATTCCAGGAGAATTGGCATAAGGTCAGAGACACCAGAGAAGAAATAACAGGATATGTGCCCTTGCGTTACTGGAAAAATAAAGCTAAGGTAGAAAATGTGACAAGAGATCATTTACTTGCAGAAGGGAATGTGCTGTTTCTTAGTACAGCAAACTGGTAGAAACCAAACCTTCCTACAGGAGCCACAGAAATAAACTGCAGAGACTTTTGCAAAACTCATCGATGCTGAGGTTGGTCTGCCCAGCACACAGGCTGTTGGCATGGCTGTGTGCAGATGTCCTTAGTCTGAGTGTGGTGGCTTCCCCTGAGTGGCTTCTTCCTGGAGAGATCAGAGACCTTATGTTCTCATCCAGTGCTCCTTCATTGTCAGCAAGAGTGCTTTCTGACTGTGGTGTTGAAAGTGAGTCATTTTGTCCATTGAGTCTGTAGTTGAGAGATTATGAGCTTCATCTGATTCTAAGGCTTAAAAAAAAAACACAAAAATTCATAAAAGAAAAGAAGGGTTATAGAGTACAAATGGCTCAAAGGAAAGAGTAAGCAGTTGTATTGATGCCATTTAGCAAGGTCTTGGGAAATCTCCCAAGATCTCCCATATCAGTGTTCTCAAACTTTACTGTGAGGACCTTGATAAAAATACAGAGCTAACTTTAGCACATCTGGAGTGGGTCTTAGTTTCTGAACTTCTAAACATACCCATGTGATCTGGATGTTTGAGAGTGGGGCCCAGTCATCTGTTTTACAGGCCCTGCAAGTGGTTTTAACATAGATAATGTTTGTGAACCATTGCACTAGTGCAGGTGACCCTCCCTGGCACTGAAAGGTTTTGTGATAATGGAGCCAATCATATACATTGGTTCTAGGCCCCTGAAGAATATCCCATTCTTTTTTTTTTTTTTTTTTTGGCTCAACTTGAAAATGAATTCCTTGAGCCATTATGTCCAGAAGTGGAAGATTAGGTGTGGAGGAAGATTGTTTTTAAAGTCCTGGTTTTCCATGGCATCCTTACACTCTCATTCTACTTTCCTTGTGTGGAGACCACTACACAGAAGCAAATGTGACTACAAACCAAAGCCTCTCTCAGTGGCTCCCTAGTCTCACATCTACTACTCGAGAATATCCCTTGATTGGTGTGTGAACCTGAGATGTTTCCCACGGGGCAGGGGACTTTGGGTGCTCATATAGGGTCCTGGTTGCCTGGGTAGTCTAAAACAGGCCATCGCTGCCCCAGTTTTTTTGTGTGAATCACATGGCAATCTTATTAAAACACAAGTTCTGATTCCATACTTCCTGGATGGAGCTTATGCATCAGTAACAGCCTACAATTCCCCAGGTGATGTCATGCCCCTGTCTGAAGACTGCACTTAAAGGGGCGAGGCAGGGCATTGTTCTTGGGTAACAGAGGTGGCCTATGTGTAGATGGGCCAGGGATTCCCCACAGCCACTTAAATTGAAGATGGGATGCTCTGCCAAAACAAACAGAATTCCAGAGCCACTCTTAATGCTTTTGGATTACAGACTATCAATAAATCTTTGCTCCTCTGGGCTGTAGGTCTTTAACCTATCAGATTTGGACACTGCCTCCTTGTTTTTTTTTTTTTTCCTTACATGCATTTATTTTAAAAGAAAATTGGTCATAAAAATAAAAGGCATTATGGTCTAAATAGAGGGGACCATAGTCTCAGACAGAAAAGGCTGTCCCTAGAATTAGAGGCAAAATCCAGGTACACTAGAGCAGGACAGAGAGACATGTCCTTGGTGCCAAGGAAATGACAAAAAAACCCCAAACCAAACAAAACAAAAAAACAAAAACCAGCAAGTAGGGATATAGAATGAAGACGAGAAGACAAAAATGGGTTCCCACAATGCTGCAAGAAATGAGAGCGCTTGAATTGATTAGAGGAAATTCTCTCCTTTTTAATTGTCCTTTAATACAAGGACTGGTGACTGCTGTTGAATCACGCATAGAGCATTCTCAAGTCTATGGACCTCTCAATTCATGTGGAAGTACTTGCTTTGTGCTTTATTTTGTTTGGGCTGAGCATCAGCAAACAACCTTGATGTATTATCCATAATTTTTTCGCCTCGACTTCTCCTTGCGAATGGTACATCTGTCCTTCAGTTTACAGCTGTGGTTGACCACAAGGTCTTTTGCTGTTTTCAATGCTTCTGCTTTTCAGCATAATGAGTTTTGCTTTATCCATACTCTGTTTTACTAATTGCAACACAGCAGCACATTCTATATCCCATCTGTTTCCATGATTGATTGTCTTTTCACTCAGGATGTCCTAGAGGATTATTTAACAAAGAAAATAAGGCTTCAGTGTGACCTTTCAGATCATCATAAACTGTGTTGGTATCTAAGTATGACTTTCTACATCTTATGGCCACTCAAAGGACAAAGTGAGAATGGTTATGACTAGGGACAGCTTAGTAATGACTGTTGGTCACAGGTGTTGCCGATAATGTATAAAGCTGTTTTGCTGTATGATTAACATTATTCATGTTAGCTATATTCTGGAAGGTCACCAAGAAAGCTGAATTAGCAAATATTGGATCATTGTCCCTACAAGAAACATAAGGATAGGTTTCTATGAACCTCCAGTCATGTTTTCATACACTGATCAAATCATAATCTTATTTTATTTGTGTTTTTGATAAAGACACCTTATTTAATGTACATTGATTCATTAACATTGCCAGTAGCACCATAACTCATGTCCTAAGGGAGTTTATCTAACATATAAATATTCTCGATAAGGCACATCACAGCCTTTTTGTAATTAAGAATACTGAACAGACTTACTTTTGGTATATTTCCTCTCTCAATTTTTTATTATGAAAAATTTCAAATATACAGAAAGATTAAAAGAATTTTATAGGGAATATCTCTATCTGTCTATATCATGTATATTTATAAGCAATATTTTACTTTCCTTGCTTTTTAAATACATTTCTATCCATCCCTCTTCCCAGTCATTAATCCATTTTATTCTTGGGTACAATTGCAGAGTAAATTAAAGACATTCCTACACTTCTTCCTCAATATTTCAGCATGCATAACATTAACTAGAGTTCTGTTTTTAGACATGACTTTTTATTAGTTTGGGCAATAATTTCTTTATAAAATTATGGGGTAGAGCCAAATGATGTCAAATACCCCTTCAGATGAGATTTCTGTGGTTTTTGAGTATTTGATGCACAGCTTAATTTAGAGGGGTTGGTACATGAGATGAGGTATCTGAATTCTGAACCTTGGGCAGGTAAACTTATATTGTAGTACAGTTGTCTTAGTTTGGTTTGTGTTGCTATAACAGAATATTAGAAACTAGGTAATTTATAAGGAACAGAGACTTACTTCTCCCAGTTCTGGAGACTGGGAAGTCTAGGATCAAGGAAGCAGCATCTGGTAAGGGTCTCTTTGCTATGTCCTCACACATAGAAGGTGAAAGGGCAAGAGGGAGTGAATCCAATCCAACAGTGTCTTAGTATAGTGTCATTGTGCTGTGGAGAGCCCTCATGTCCTAAGCATCTCCCAGAAGGCCCCACCCACTGCTCAGCACTATTGCAACTGTGACTGGGTTTCCAACACTTGAATTTTAGTGGACACATTCATATCATAGCAGTTGTCATACCCATTACTCATGTTGGGTCTGAGGCTGATTTCATATACCACCAAAAAGTGAAGTAGCTGTTAGTGTTTGCATGGTCTGAAAAGCCCAGAATGCTTACTGTCCATACCTTTACAGACAGCATTTGCTGATCCTTGCTGTAAAATGTAATTATAATGCAGACTGGAAATTAGAAGATGATAATAATCCTAAAAACATTTGCAGAGTTGCAGGGGAGGAGATAGCAACATCAATTCTTACCAGCTCAGATGTGCATGGACCTCCAAGTAAGATGCCTCTCTTCAGGTGTGCTTATTCCTGTCTTTTTGTTTAATTGGAAAAGAGGGGGGAAAGCAGTAGTGAGGTATGTGAGGTATATCAGTAAGCTTATGATAAAATTTGTTGTAACGTAAAGGACCCCAAATCTCCATGGCCTTCAACAACAAACCTCCTTGCCCTCTATAAGTCACCTTTGGTTCTATTCATGACCCCAGTTAACAGAACCTCCTCTATCTGGAGCCCTTGCCAGACTTGGGGAGGGAAGAGAGACTGGGGTGAAGAAACAGAGCGAGAGAAGGAGAGAGGGAGAGAGGCAGACAGAAGTATATCAGCTGACTTGAAGCTTCACTTGGAGTCACTTTACTTACATTTCATTGGCCAAAGTAAGTCACTTAGGTAAACCTGGGTTCAGCAGGATGGGGCTGCTTTATGCTCTGATAGCCAGAGGAAGCAGTGAGTGTGGACAATAGCACTCTCTTCCTCACAGGGTTAACAGATGCAGAAGAGTTAGTCCTTGGCTAAAAATGAGTGGCTTTCGAGGCATAAGGAAGAATTCTTTGCAGAGATAAGGAAGTGATTTCTGAGGGATAAATGTCCCTACTGCTACTCCTGGTAGGGGCAGACTCTCCCCTGGGTAAAATGGGCTTCCAGGTCTAGGGTTAGATCTGGAAGTCTGTGCTAACGCCAGTGGCCCAGTGCATGGGAATTACCTAGGGAGATGGTTAAAATGCAGGTTCTGCTCAGGAGGTCCAGACTGAGGCTTGGAATCTGCTTTCCTAATAGGTTCCCAGAGGATGCTGGTGCTGCTGCTCTGTGGATCCAACTCTGAGTAGCAGCAATGAACAGCACCAGATATTCTGAAACAAAAAGGAAAAAAAATATTCATTAACAAACCATCTGTATCAGATAGGCCATATAATGAATTTAAAGGGAGTGAAGGTGCCCATCTGGAAATGAGGAACGTATCAAGACAGTGTTGTGAGTGTCTCCAGGTCAAAGAAGAATTAGGCCTCAGAGAGCAGTGTGTCCTTTTGAGTGACCCAGGACAGATCACATGGAGTTGTGATTGGCTGTAAGAGAGTGATAAGGTAATTTACAGGCTGTGGTCAGAGAAGGCAGCGAGTTAGAGATTTTCAGCTGGGGCAATTGTGTCTATGACTTGGACTACCATTCTGCCAACAGTCTCTTTGTGATGGACTATCTTCCAGTGAAATACCTGCATTCTTCAACACAGGTGGTGGGCCTCCAGAAACTGGCAGTGAATGTTTTTTGAGCGCTCAAACATGAATAGCAGTTGTCAGAATTTGCATCTTTAGATGTTAGCAAATGATTCAGTCCAGTTAATAAAAAAGCTATTTAGCGTTTTCATTGATGCGAAAATGTTTCATTTGAGTTTTGATTGTCATAAATATCTTGCTTGTTAAATCCTGAATCAAAACTACAACTGTGGGATTTGATATTTGAAGATAGCATTTCAAGGTAAAATTATACTGTAGAATTTTAGTATAGTTTCTTGGAAGGAAAATCTGTAGTTACTAGAAACAGTTGAATTTATTGTTTGCCTAATCATTTTTTTAATGCCCTCAGTGGAAGTGCCTTGGCCATGAAAATGCAGCCCGTGCATGTATTCACATGTGTCTTGACTTCAGCATCAGTAATTCTTAAATTTAAGCTTTGTGTGACACATCTGGCATTGAATTCCAGCTTCATCTCCTCCTCACCATGATTTTATGGGTTTTTTTTTAACCTTTCTGAGCCTTATTTTGCCATTTGTAAGCTATTGATGAAATCTTATATTAATGATAGGTTAGGAGTTTCTTTCATTCCTTCCCATTTTCTGTTTCTTTCCTTCTTTTTCCTCAGGGTTTCATGCATGCCAAGCACACATTCTACTACTGCGCTACACCCCAAGCTCAGATTCACTATAATATATTTAAAGGACATTATACAATGCAGACCCTCAGTAAATGTTGAGTATATTCTTGTGGTACAGATTTGAAAGTACTCCTTCATGCTTTCAACATTAAGAGTGAGCCATGTTTGAAAATAAAAAGGTAAACAATGACAAATACTGGAGAGGATGTGGAGGAATTGGAACCCTCCTACAATGCTGCTGGGATTGTAGCAGGCTACAGTGAACTTGGAAAACAGGTTGGCATGTCCTTAAAAAGGTAAACACAGATTTACCATACGATCCAGAATTTCTATTTTGAGGACTCTGTGGCCAAGGGAAATGAAAACATGTTCACATAAAGGCTTTGCATTATGCACAGTAGATGAATAAAACAGAAGTCCATTATCTGAATGGACAAGCAAATTATAATATATCCATCCAATGAGTGCTATGTGGTAACAAGAAGGAACACAGCACATATGCTGCCACATGGATGAACAAACATTTTGGCAAGCAAAGAAGATACAAAGGACAATGTATTGTATGACATCATATAGAATCTCAGAAAAGGCAAACCAAGAGTCAGGAAGTAGCCTAGTGTTTGGGCTAGTGGTAGATAATGGCAAATAGGCTTGAAGTTTCTTTTTGAGATGATAAAATTGCACTAAAGTTAGCAGTGATACAGGTTACTCCAGAGGCACCTGCACACCCATGTTTATTGCCGCACTATTCACAATAGCCAAGTTATGGAAACAGCCAAGATGCCCCAGCACTGACGAATGGATTAAGAAAATGTGGTATCTATACACAATGGAATTTTATGCAGCCATGAAGAAGAACGAAATGTTATCATTCGCTGGTAAATGGATGGAATTGGAGAACATCATTCTGAGTGAGGTTAGCCTGGCCCAAAAGACCAAAAATCATATGTTCTCCCTCATATGTGGACATTAGATCAAGGGCAAACACAACAATGGGATTAGACTATGAGCACATGATAAAAGCTTTAGCACACAAGGGAAGGGTGAGGATAGGTAAGACACCTAAAAAACTAGCTAGCATTTGTTGCCCTTAACGCAGAGAAACTAAAGCAGATACCTTAAAAGCAACTGAGGCCAATAGGAAAAGGGGAACAGGTACTAGAGAAAAGGTGAGATCAAAAAGAATTAACCTAGAAGGTAACACCCACGCACAGGAAATCAATGTGAGTCAATGCCCTGTATAGCTATCCTTATCTCAACCAGCAAAAACCCTTGTTCCTTCCTATTATTGCTTATACTCTCTCTACAACAAAATTAGAAATAAGGGCAAAATAGTTTCTGCTGGGTATTGAGGGGGTGGGGGGAGAGGGAGGGGGTGGAGTGGGTGGTAAGGGAGGGGGTGGGGGCAGGGGGGAGAAATGAACCAAGCCTTGTATGCACATATGAATAATAAAAGAAAAACAAATATATATATATATATATATATATATATATACCCCAATAAAAGACTAAGAAAATTTCAAAAAAAAAAAATAATAAGATGAAGAATAGTGAAGTACCTTTTCTGGTATTTTGAAATGTGTTGGGTTCTCCAAACTGTCAAGGATGCTTCAGCTTTTTAATTGACTAAAGAAGTCTGTGGTTTTTCAGGACAGCTAACCCTGCAACTAATAGCCTGTAGGCACGGGCAGAGGATACTAACATCTGAAAACAATAGAAAGTCCAGTCAGTAAATGCAAATCAATAACACTGGCTGATGATTGCACTTGAGTAAAAAGAGATTTGTAAGATGGAGTGTCTTCACTTTAGCCATTAAACTTCTCATTCTCCAGTTCTTCATTAAATGCCTGTCTTTAACAGGACAATTGAATCTAAGATATCAGACATGTTTGAAATATGGAGATCAAGTGTTGCATTAATGGCCTTGGGCACAGGATAAAAGGAACTGACTTTAATATGGCCCCAGAAAATGATGTAAGGAGAGGTAATTGATAACACCTGGAGGACACCATCTTAAAAAAAAGAACAAGAGCCAGAGCTGTGGTTGTGGAAGCATTCCTACATTCAGGGCACACCAAGTCCCAATTGTGTGAAGTGCAAGGGACCTTCACTTGAGCATCCAACTGAAAACTGATGCAGGGGGAGAGAAAATCCTCTGCCTTTACTTTTGGAAAATGGGAATTATGTGACAGGTGGCTGTAGCATTAATAGTTTTATATAAACACATAGGAAATGTAGGGACTTGCATAGTTTCTTTCACATGGATCTCACTGTAGGGATCTAATCTGAGCATCCCCAAGGGAAAAAATGGAACACTCTCACCAGACTTCTTTCACTGATAATAATTAGCTGAGGGGCCAACAGGAAGAGAAAGCACCTCAAATTTTCTGTGAAAACAACAGACAACCACCCCATAACTCTCATGCCAAATGTGTAATATAGGGATCTTTGGTGTCAGAACCAGGGTGATCTGAGTGACTCTGTTATGCCATGGAAGTATTAAAGAGTATTAAAGAGGCCATGATCACTGCTTCATGGAGCTTTTGTCCGAATGTATGGGACTCTGATCAATAGCATCTCCTTTTCTTAGTAGAAACAAAGATTTTCAGGCCCCACACTGGACCTGCCTAACAAATCAAAACTTCTGGGGACTTGTCCTGGCAAGAGAATTTTGTTAAGTCCTCCAGTTCTTGATGCATTATAGTTTTTGAGAAGCATTCTTTGGGGGTGGACTGCCTTAGCCTCAGCACTGCTGACACTTGGGCTGGATAATTGTTTGTTGTGGAGTCTATTCTGAGTATTGTCGGAAGGTTAGCAGCATTCCTGGCCACTCTACTCAAGATGTCAGGTAGCTTCCTGACTCCAAGTGTGACAATGAAAACATCTTCAGATATCATGAGATGTTCACTGGAGGGGTGAGGAGGTAAAATCATCTCTGGGTGAAGAGTAGTGTCTTTTGCCAAGGCTGTTCAAAATGAGTTTTTGACCACTACCATCAGCATCATGTCAACAAAATGGGGCAGAAATGAGGAATCTGTGCTTTAAAAATTACTTCTGGTGATTCTGATGTTGCTAAGGTTTGAGACTGACCTCATTAGCAGAAGAGATAGGCAACAAGTGATTGTGTACATGTAAGTCAATCACTCCAAGTGATGAGTGTGCTCCACACAAGACTAGTGTTCTTATTAGGATCTAAGTTTAGCAATTCCTTTTGTAATCACCCATGTCTGGTTTTGGGAATTTTTACTTCAGTTAATCAGTTTGGTCCATGACTGCAGTTTCTTGCCAGGAGCTCAGAGTCAAGAACTGAGCTGATATTCTTCCATCTTAAAAGTCTCTCTTAAGATAAGCTGCTTCTGGAGCTTGACAGTTTTGCTTCTGTTTAAACTGAGAAGAGGGCTTGGGGTATATTCAGTGTAGTTCCCCAGCACTCAAGGGGAAAAAACCCAAAACCACTTCTTCTCTGACACATAGCTGATCCTTCACATGAGTTTTGTGCTGGGATTGTAGCTCAGCAGTGGAGCACTTCCCAAGCATGCAAAAGGCCATAGATGGCCCCAGGACCATAGGAAAAACTAAACAACAGGAAATAAATGGAGAAAGTTGGACTGACAAAGTGAGGATGGACTTGGGGAGTAGACTATTGTCCTAGAGCCTAGTGATAAAATCTCCTATAGTTGTAATAAATAGTAAAATATTAGAGTGACTTCAGGTACCATGATAGTTTATGATCCTGGAAGTTAGGGAGAGTTTTAAAAATTTTTTTTATTAGGATGTATTCATTGTGCAGGAGGGGATTCATTGTGACAATTCCAAATAAGTTTACGTTGTACATTGGTTAGATCACCCTTACTATCTCTCCCCCTTGACCTCCTTCCCACCCCACTTAAAGCAATTGCAAGAAGTTTCATTGTACTATTTCATATAAGTATATGAAGTCCATCAACTATATTCCCTTCGCCTTAATCTTTGGGAGACTTCTCTAAAGAAGTCAGTTTAGAAATTTTGGTCACAAGCCACTGTGTTCTGGCACCTCTGGAAATGGTAATCCTTTTGGTATGGGAAGTTCTGCAAAATCTCAACTCAACCAACATAATTATTATACTTTTGTTATCCATTAAGTTTTCCCAGGGTGAAATATGTATACAAAGATTAAATTCTGAAACCCTGCTTTGTTTACTTTGGTTGCTGTTTAAAAACTTAGATCAAGTATCTGCAAACTTTTTTTTTTTGAGGGGAGGAGGGATTGGGCTTTGAACTCAAGACCTCATGCTTGGCAGTCAGGCACTCTACCACTTGAGCCACACCTCCAGTCCTACAAACTTCTTTTGTAAAGGACCAGATGCAGCTATCATATAGTTATGCAATTCTAACATATAGCAGTTAAAGCAGCCATAGGTAATGTGTGAAGTGTGTCATCTTCCACGAAACTTTATTCATAAATACTGAAATTTGAATTCAATATTATTTTCACATGTTGTGCAAAATTTTCACCCAGTTCAGAGGATGGATTTGGCCTGTGGGTTGTAGTTTGCCAATTCTTGCTTTTAATCAATAAAGCAAGTTAGTTTCCACCACCCTCTACTTAGTTTGCTCTGGTTGAGGTTGCAGAGCAATGTTTGTATTATGCTCATGGTATGCTAATGATATGCAAATGAGAACTGAGCAAATCAGAGGAGTTAGTGCCTCCAAGGTCACATCATATCTTCAGTTTTACACTGTGGGGGAGAAAGGAACATCTTCTGATGACAGCTGGGACATTCTGGGTATGAATTCTGTTTGATCTGGTAACTAACCTTTTGTAGCTGATCCATTCTACTTTCCCAGCCAGTTGCTTCTAATCCCTTTTTTCCTCTTTTCAGCCTTGTCTCAGTTCCTTAGCCAGGTAGCAGTTAGTAGGACCATGAGGGAGTTGTCAGACTGCTACTTTTCAACAGGTCACTTTACAGAAGGTTTCTTTATGTTCTGATTTCTTCTGCTTTTCTGTGAGTGAAGGGGGTCACATCAAGCACTTGGAAAGTATGTCAGAAATGATCTGGAGGGGATCCTTTTTGCTCATTTGGGTGGAAATCACAAGTAGCTGAGGAAGAGCTAGTGTTGGCAGTCCTGGGCCCTTGAGTGCCAAAGGGTTATGGGCTGGGCTGACAGACTAAGAGACTTACAACTCTAAGGATTACAGACATAAGCTTCAGGTTTAGAAACCAGACTCTTGTAGCTCCAGGCACTCAGGATAGAGGCTTATTGCTCTGGGTGTCCACTGCCAATGGCGGGAGGCTTAACAGCTGATGAACTCTTCAGCTTTAAGTAGCAGTTAGTGGCACAGTGGTTCCATCACTAGTGTTATAGCTCCAAATCCTTGGGGTGTCGGCTGCCCCTTGACCTACATGGTTTGCGGCACCCAGAGCTGCAGTCATTCATCTTTGGTTCAACTAAATAAAACAGTATTTATTTTTAAAATAATTTTATGTCATGTTAACAAGAGCTTTTCTATGAAAAGTAATTTTCCCAAAGCAAATATTCTAATGAGAAGCCTAGCATTTTTCTACACTTTAAGTCAGTTTAGTGTTTAACTTAATAGAAGCTAGCTTGGTTTTGCATATCTACCTCTATGAATGTTGCAGCGACACAGGCACTGAGCCCCTGGAATACTCACTGCATGCTCTTGAGAGTGAGAAAGGCAAGGGACATGTCAGTATTATCCTCATGGTAGCTTTGACTTCCTGGGTGCCTGATGGGGCCTGTTCTCAAACGCTGACCACAGTTTGAGAACATCTGACATACAAGTAAGCTATGAGCAAGGGGGCGAGGTCAATGGTTCCTTCAGTCTAACTTGGTCACCTGTCCTGTGGACAGGCACGGATGTTTGTTATGACTGCTCATCTGAAGCTGTGGCACAAGGACCTTTGTCAGACGACCATGCTTTAGAGATGCCAGGAGCACTTTCCGAAGGTGGCCCCATAACCTGGGTATGATGAGCTGTGCTGTTCCTCACACCTTAGCTGTAGATGAGAGAACTAAAAAAATGAAACACCTGTTCCTGCTGAACCATGTTTCCCAGATGGCTTGGGGCTTAGTTCTTTCCTCTGGTTACAGATTTATGTTCACAGAACAGATTTGAGTCATCAGTCCTTAAGTGTTCGAGTGTTACTAAAGGTTCCAGTAATAAAAAGTGTAAGATAAGGAATTAAGTTCTATGACTTTTCATCTTTCACATAAGGAAATGGATGTTCAAAGAGGGTAGGTGATTTGCCCAAGATTACTCAGTGAGACAGTACTGAACATGAAGTAGAAATAAGATCTCCTAGGGCTAAGCATGGTGGAGCATGCCTATAATATCAGTTCTGTAGGAGGCAAAGATAGGGAGGATTGAGGTTTGAGGTCACTGTGGGCAAAAAAGATAGTGAGACCCCATCTCAACAAACAAGTCTGGCATGGTGGCATGATCTGTAATCCCAGCTACGTGAGAGGTATACATAGAAGGATCATGGTCTAAGGCCATCCCATAGGGACTCACCCTATCCAAAAAGTAACCAAACCATAAAAGGACTGAGGGCATGGCTCAAATGGTAGAGCATCTGCCCAGCAAGCAGGAGGATCTGAGTTCAAACTCCAATACTACCAAAAAAAGCTCTTTTAACTTGTTATGTTGTTACACGTGCGGTAGCTACACTCCTGCAGCTTAGAGTCTCAAACTGAATGTCATCATGAAGTAAGTCGTAAAGATTCTTCAGAGTCTTGTGAAGGCTACACTCTCCCTAGGACAAACTGGGGGACTTTAAGAGGGAATTGAGGCAAACCTTGGAGTGCAGGAGGGACTGGATGGGAACAGGAATAATTCCAGTGGGAGGAACAACATGGCGGCAGAGGCAAAGAAGGCCAGGAGAACAGCCTCGTTCATGTGGAAAGTAGATGGTAAGTTGACTGCTGGGGTGATGGCAGCATCTCCTCTCCAGTCAGGAGCATCCACGTGTGAGCGCATCTCATCTAACTGGACTTTGGAGAAATGGCTTATGAGCAGAGCCAAACCGCCAGAGCTTTACAAGGATTCCACCTAAGAGTCTGGCTGTTTAACTTCATGGATGAACTAACTGAGCTAACCAGCCACAGATGTTTTGTTTATAACGAGAGGAATTCACGTGAGCTTCGTGATGACATTTCCCTGTCTGTAAAATGCTGGGAGTTAAACAGTGATACTGTGTCTTAAGAGGCAGTTCTTAAGTGTAATGGTTTAATGGTCATTTAGCGTGATGGGCCTTCTGAGTGTAATATCATTTGCCTGCCAGTTAACATGAGCGCTTCTCGGTGGGAAGTCAGAGATCATGTCAGCAGAACCTGGGGTAGGTGAAGGAGAGCATGGAGAAGTGAATGCCAAGCCCAGGGCAGGGAGTATAAGCAGCCACACGTGTAACTTGCTCATAACTCCATGCCGTTAGAAAATACCAGTCACTTTCACTAATTGGGCAAAATACACTCTGAAATAGTGACAAGCTTGACTTTTTTAAAAAATGAAATTCTGCATTATTTCCGCTTTTCTCCTGTCCCCAATCTAACAAGTTCTTGTGTTATTTGATAATGTTATCACCTACTTTGTTGATAAAATTAGTTACAAAAAAATGAAGAGCTGAACTTTGCCTATCCTGAAACTTCTCTGTGTGTCTCCATTCTGCCTCAGGTATGTAAGGCAGTGGGTGGGCTTCTTTGTTTAAGCCTGGTCCCTTCCCTAAGACCTTCAGTGCTACCCTATCCTAATTCCTTAGTGATCTCAGACCCTCAAGCTACCTCCTCTCCTCTGTTATCATCAGTCTGTGTCTACTTATGAATTTCTTTTTCACCTAAGCTTAGAAACATAGATTCACTGACATCTCTATTCTTTTACAGCCCTTACTTTGAACTTAATCTCACCCATGCACCTGACTATGAGTGTGCTCACGGTCCTGGTGACATCCTGATGACAAGCATAATGGCCACTGTTCAATTCTTATGATCCTGCCAGGCTAGAACTGATCATATCTTCACCTGATGTCAGGCACCCCCTCCATCCTTCTTGGTGTTTGTCTCATCAACTTGACTCTTCATTCTTGATGTCTTCTCTTCCTGTGCTGTGCAGACTTGGTGGTTCTCTTGATTCCTGACCTGGCTGTCTTCATGTGTTTCACAGGCAATGTTGTTTCTGTGCATTTTTAAAATAAGCATCTTAGCCTGTCTTTTAAGACTGCATCTTCAACTTAGCTGTTTTCTTCAGGCTCCAGAATTAGATATTTAACTGAAAATTACCCATTTCTACCTCAAATTTGCCATCTCAAAGCCAAGCTTAGTTTACCCTTCAGCCTTCTTCATTTCCCATCTCAGGTCCTTACATCAGCACGGCACCACAGACTATGGCCTGTGGGCCTAATCCCACCTGACAATGTATTTGTAAGTGAAGATATGTTGGAATCCAACCACTCCCATTCTTATTTGTTCTACAAGAAGAGACCATGTGGCTTGCAAGGCTTAGAATATTTGCCATCACCACCTTCCAGCTCATCCTTTGAATGGCTTGTAAAAACACAGGTTCTGGGTGTTACTCCCAGAGTTTTTATTCAGGAACCTGAGAATGCATTTCTAATGTTTCCAGATAGTGGCCACACCTCAAAATAACAGTGTTCACCATCATGTTGTCATCTTCCTGAATCTCCCAAATAGGTATAAAGTCTCTTGCTCCACCACAGCTGTTCTCTCCAATGCTGCCAAAAGTTGGTTTTGTAGGGATTTTTTTATTAGAAATACTATCTCTTTCTATATTATGACAAGTTCTCAGAGTCTGTTCATTACCTGCAAATATATTTCATCAACTTGAATAATTATGGATCCCAATAAAAGGGAAAGGATGGGGACCACAACAACAGAAGCACAAGCTATTGTATTTGGTATCAACCATTTACTCCTTGAATCCTCATAATGACCTAGCACGATAGGAACTTTTAGTGTCCCCATTTTCCAGATGAGCACACTGAGTTTCAATGACGATGTCATACAGCAGGAAGGCGGTGGGATCAGGATTTGAACTAAGCAGTCTGGCTTCTGAGACAATGATGTACTTCTACAGCCTCTCCTACCCCTCTGACCCATGACGATCATGATATTGTAATACTACTTTTGTTTTTTTTTATTTTTATTTTTTGTCTTTTCTTTTTTGGTGCTGGGATCGAACCCAGGGCCTCATGCATGCTAGGCAAGCGCTGTACCACCGAGCTACATCCCAGTCCTGTAATACTACTTTTAATACGTATAAGCATAAACCTAGATGTGTTTTCCTTGGCTTAAAGTTCCTGTACAATTAAAACCAAAGCAAAGTGAATACAAGCAAAAACACAACAAAATGTAAGTTAACTTTAAATTGACACGATGTATTGCTGCTGCTTTACTGAATGTTAAATTATCTTTTGCTGCATGAATTGGTGTTGGTTTGCTACAGTGAGGTTCTTGTGAGTTCAACCTAATTGTAGCCTGAGGCATGGCATATCTATTATCACATTTCATTTTCAAGCTCTTGTGAAACTTTTGTTTTTATACCACGATATGCTGACATTTGACCTGAATGTGCCATACAAATATTAAGTTGACCTTCTTCCCCTCATTAAACTGTTTCTAGGTAATAGAACTTGTTATTCACACAATAAAAAAAAAATGAGTCCTGAGTCCCCCAGAAAAGCTGGATTTTAAGGTGCTTAGGTACAGACAGGATAGACTTCAATCTGAAGAATGCTTGCCCTAAGAGCAAGCCTAACTCCTAGACTGATGTTCAAATTCCTTCATTCTGATCCTGATCAGTCTCTCATTTTTTCTCTTTCCCCTTTCTGTCTTTACATTTCACTGGTACTAGACTGCTGGTGTGTCCAAATCTCTGAACTGCCTCAGTCCTCTGGGCCTTTGCACATACTCTTCCTTTGAATGACTAGTTCTCCTGTCCTCAAGTTTACCCCTCATATCTACTCTAAGCTCAACAATTACTCATCCTTCAAAATCCTCCTTAAGTTTATGAGGTGTCTACCTCGTAAACTGCTAAACTGACATGTTCATAGGGAAGCCAGTTAATGACTCACTGAAACACAAGGCAAGGCTTTCTGTTTGCCAGGGCTCAAGATAAATTCCATTGTGTTACATGGCATGGCTTAAGAAATAGGCTTTGTGGAGAAAGGGAAAGTTGAGGAAGCCAGGATCAGCTAGAGAAGGGAAGATGTGGGTCTCACAACAGTCCTGCATTCATGTAGATACTTGTGGGTCACAGTCATCTATATGCAGGCCTCACGGTATGTGGGTTTGTCTTCCAAATGCAGGCAATTCTTCTGTTATTGCTCTTCCTTTTCCAGGGGAAGTAACATTCTCATTGGAGGATGGTAAGATCAGCTTGGCACCAGGACAGCTGGATTTTGGAGTAGTAGCTACCCCCCTATGGTTGTCTTCAAAATCCAGCTGCACAGCACCTGGATACCTTAAAGGCCAGGAGAAGATACTGCTATGGCCAGGGGGCCATTGGTCTCATGGTAAGTGGACGTTGGGTTGCAGGCTCAATGTCCAAGCAACTTAGAATAGACCTCAGGGTCATTTTCAGATGTACTTGCTCACACCCCTACCCTCTTCCTGTTCAGGTCCTGCCAGATTTTCAGTAGTCCATTACATTGAAAAATCAATTTTGAAAATTCTCTTAAGAAAAGCATACAGAAATAACAAAAGAGACTGGGCAGAGGTTTAGGATAGTTCCTGTCTGCCATTGAGATCAAGTCAATGACTGCAGATTTCCAAGTGGTGTCAAATGATTCCCACTGAGATAATGTGCTCACTATAAGATAACGGATGCCCACTGAAGTGATCAGTGTTGGAGACAATTCATCCTTACTGAGCAAATGCAATTCCACATCTTTGGATGGGTTTCAGAGAAAACAGTGCTTGATATCTGAGTTGTAAAAACTATCTATGAAATTACAGTGATTTTGCTGGCCCCATGTTTGCACTCACAATTCAGTCTTTTCAATGTTGGTTCAGTAAAACTGTACAAAAGGCACATGGTACATGTGTGTTAACTTCTTTTAACATACAGCCAGATGCCGTTGTCTACATATGAAAAATCTAGGCTTTTGAGAAAATTATTCATTTTATACACAAGAAGACATTTCAGAAACACACCTATAATAAATGATGCCAAACTTACTTAGTGTATAACCCATATATAAGCCTTATCAAAGGCTTTTAAAAAGTGAATCATTGTCAAAATACTTACTGTGCAAATTCCCTTTGTGGCTACTTGCCATTTCTGTTTCTATGAAGCAAGAAATCGACACTCTTCATATTCTATTTCCATTTTGCCCAAGAAACTGGGCTTTTTTTCCTTTATTGTGCTGTGGAGGGGTACGTCGTGGCATTTACAAGAAAGTGAATAATTAATGCAGTGTAATCATTTATTCTCTTATCTAGGATGCTGTTTTAAATATCATGAACCAAATGTACAATTAGAAATTGCTCATTATAAGAAAAGTTTGCATTTCAAGGATTTTTTACAATATTGTATACCAAGTTTGTTTATAAAGCTGGTCAAATTTGGCATCTGTGCACGAGATTTCAATCTGTTGATAAAAAGATCTTAAAGGAAAACACAATCAACACAATTTTAAAATTTTGCATTTGTAGTTCTCATACAAATATAAAATTTGCTTGCATCAAATTAAATTATACTTCATGATCCTTAGAAAATTGAAGGTAATGCTTTTGATTAAAGAATTATAACAAGCGTGATGTTGAAATATGGAAAAGAAAGGAAATCTAAAGGACAAAATATATCCCTCAAATCTTTTCTGGCTTTTTAAAATGTACATACATATTAACTCATTCCTTCTTTTAAATCAAATTCATTCAAATAGTTCTGTAAGCAATAATGTTTCCTGTTATTAAATATTTGAAGTGGTAATTTTTAAATGTTTGTATAATATTTCATCATATGAAAGTATTATGGCATATATTTAATCATACCTTTTTCATGGAAATTACAACAATTCTAATTCTTGCATTCCATAAATGATGAATATAATTGTATTTTCCCCCTAACAAAGCTGAGCACTCTTCTGAATTTTGTGTTACTCATTTTCTTGCTTGTTTCTGTTGAGTGGCAGCTAAAATAATATACTCTGTGTATTGCAGTTTTATATGTTCAGTCCTTTGTATTTCTGGAATTCTTTATTTCTCCATACTGGTTGTTGTGAAAATGAGCTCATTTTGGATTTAGTTTGTATTTACTTAATATACCAATGAAGTTCTACATAATTTCATGTTCAGTGAGAATTTGTGCCTCATCTCTTATGAAGCACCTGTGATATTTTTCTATTGATTTCTGGAAGTTCTTTGTGTATTTCAGAAACTAGTTTCTTGTTAATTATACGTCATACACGTCTTCTTCCAGTTTAAAGCAAATCTTCTTGCCAACTTTATGGTGTCTTTTGATGAATACAACTCATTAATTTTAATGAATTTTAATTTATTTTATGACTTATCTCTGAAATTATTCTCTTTTACTATCTTCTAAGCATTTTCAGATTTTGCCTTTCACATCATTCATTTACAATTGATTTCGGTAACCAATGTGAGACAAGAATTTGTTTTTGATCCCTAATATGAAACCACTTGTTCTGATACAATTTTATAGTCCATCCTAGCTCACTGATAATGTGTCTGTCATAAGTCATATGTCTTGCCTTTCTGGCCTCTTGATTCAATCTCATTGCTTGCAAGCTTATTAATACTGTATTTAATTACCGGCCCTTGAGTCTCTCTTGATTTCTGATAGAGAGAGTATCCCTCCTATAATTCATCAAGAGTATTATGGATTCTCTTCTTTCTTTTTCTGGTAATTTTCTAAATCAACTTGGTCCATGGAAAATTTTGTGGAGATTTTGATTAGATTGGTTTTACTGGCAAACACCATACCTTTATAATACTGAGTCTATCAGTTTATAAATACAGTTTTACTCACATTTGACTTCTTAATGTATTTCAAAATTTTTTTCTATGCAAAAATTATATAACTTTGGTTTATGCCAGAGATACTGTTTATTGACATAAATGACAGTTTGGAAAAAAATGTATTTTCTGTTTGGTCATAGCACATTAATAGAATTGAATATTATATCCAGAAATATTAGACTTCATATTAATGTTAATAATTTGTTTGTAGCTTTTTGGGCGATCCTATTATCTATAATATGTCTTCTCCTTTGTTAGCCATTTAGTCCTGCGTATACAGGGGGACGGGTGGATGAATGCATCTCACTGTGTTTTTATGCTCATTTACCCTAACCTACTTTTTTCCACAGCAGTTTCCTAATATTCTGTATCAGGAGTCAACAGACTTTTCCTATGGGCTGGAATTTGGTAGAATCTTCAGCCTTGTGGAGCATACAGTCTGTCATATTTACTCAATTCTGCAATTCTAGTTGTCATAGCTTAGACATGCACGTTTTAAAAAGGGGGATGTAGTTGTGTTTCTTTCAAACTTTGATTACAAAAATAGGTAACAAGTCATATTTGACCAATAGGCTTCCATTTATAAAATCTCATTTTATTATGCTTGCCTTTTTTAAATATTGTAATAGTTTCTTATATGAATGATTAGCTTATAAAACTAGGACCTGGAATTTTCTCTGTGGAAGTATTTTTTATTCAGTTTCTTTAATGGTTTTAGAGCCATGCAGGTGTTTCACTTCTTGAGTCAGTTTTATTAGTTCATATTTAAATTGTTCATAGTTATCACTTTTTAATCTCTCTATCTCTTGTCATGTCATCTTTCTTTCTAAACATTATTAGATTTCTCTTCTTGTTTTCTAGATTATTTTCAGAGATTTTGTGGCCTTTTTAGTCTTTTAAGAGGACCAAATTGTTTTTATAAGTGCTTGCTACAGGTTATTTTTCTAATACATCAATTTCTGTTCTTATTTTTGTGTGTTCTTTGAATTTATCCTCTTCTGGATAATTAGATCACAATTCATCAGTATTTCTTTTTTTTCCCCTGACATGTTTAGTTATCCATTTTCCTCAAACAAGTGACTTTGTTTCATTCCATGCATTTTGGTATATGATGTTATCATTTTTATTTAGCCTTCAATATAACACATATTATCATATCTTCTTTGACAATTGGGTAGATTTTCTAAGTGTGCTTTAAATTTTTGTTAGTATTTAAATTATATTTTCATCAAAGAATAGAGTGCTATGGTACTACTGATGCTTTGAAAGTGACAGAGACTTGCATTATGGTCCATCAAGTAGTTTAATTTTTTTTCTTTTTCTTTTATCAGCATATATTAATTGTGTGAAACAATTAGTTGTATGATTTAATTCCCTACATGTGCATATGTACTTTGATCAAATTCCCCCTCTATTACTTTCTTATCCTCCCCTGTTTTAAACAAGTAGTTTAATTTTATAACTTTCTGTGTTTGTATAAAATGTATGATGTGTTTTGTGTTATGAATATTCACTAAATAAAGCCTACCAGTAGTTTTCCTCGTGGATTTTTTTTTACTTACTACTGTATTAATTACTAAGACATGTTTGTTAGAACCTTCCAGAATTGTGGTAAATTTTTATTTTTTAATACACTTCTATTATTATAATAATATAATATTAAAATGTTAATATTTAAATTTTCAGAGTCTTAAAAAATAAATACAGGTAAGTTTACAGTTAATCTTAGTGGGTTAACTTTTAAGTTTTTGCGGTGATTCCTTTTATAGCTAGCAGAGCTTATTATCAGTAAGTCTATTAATATAGCCTTATAGATCATTTTGACTAGACGTGACTCACTTATTTCTCCTACCTTTGTACTTTCAATCTTATTTTGTCCTTTTTTACTAGGCATTTTTGATGGATAAATGTCACATAAGTGGATTTTTAAAAATTAATCTTTATTTTAAAACTTAGTTCATTTGTATTGATGGTAATTACTTTGTAAAACTTATTTCTAGCATATTTTGTATTTTATATTTCTCTGTATATATTCCATTTTAATTTCTCATTGTAGTTTTTTACTCTCCCATCATACTAAATACTCTCATTTCCTTCCTTCTAATACTGTAGAGGAGCTCGGGTGGTGAGGGTCCTTGCTCTGCTTCTTAGATGGAAATCAAAGGCAGACTTGAGCAGCAAAGATCAGAAAAGTTTTATTTGTAGAGAAGAGAAAGGAAAGGCTGCATGGAGTCATGCAGTGAGACCCAGAAGCCGGTGGAAGCTGGTAGAAGCTGGTGGTCCATTGAGTCAGGTTGGAAATCGAGTTTTATAGCTTTTTTCTGCCTGAGGGCCGAGGTTTCTCTGATGTTTCTTGGGAAGGAGAAGTGTCTCCCTGGCTAATTGTCACCTTTTGGGAATATGAGGACCTCCCGCAGTCCACCCTTCAAGTCCCCCCTCTCAGTGATCACCCTAAATGCTGTTAGGAATAGGGACAATGAAATCTATTTAGTGACAGCTTCCTCCTGACAGGAGACAACAAGGGGCCTGCAATGTCAGGGCTGATCACGAGAGGGGTTATCCGAGGGGACTGCAATAGTAGGTCATTATTTTTCCATCAGCGACATCTGTAGTTTGACAGATTCTAGGTGAAAGGAAACAAATTTAAGTAAGTTTAAAATGTAAGGCCCAAACTCATGAGAATAATGCTACTATAGGCCCCAGAAAGGGTGGAAACCATGTCCTTTCAGATGATTGGGGACAACAGGCACACTGGAGATGGTATTTTATGCCTAGTTATCATTTTTGGGGATACCCAAACAAGGGATTATTTCTGTGATTAGAACTTGGACCATCTCCCTAGCATGTTCTGTACTGCAGGGAAAGGCCTCTACCCGTTCAGTGAACGTGTCCACCAATACTAACAGTAGTTTTGATTTTGGTCCCCCTGGCATATGGGTAAAGTCTAATTGCCAGTCTCCCCCAGGATAGGACTCTTGCCTCTGTGCCTCTGACACCTGGAGTCTTTTATTATTGGGATTATTTTTTTGTCACGTTTCACATTCCTGTACAGCTTGTTGGGCAGTGTCCCGCCTTAATTTAGTCCCCCTAAACATTTTGTTGACCAAAACCAAAGTATTGTCTAAGCCCACATGATAAAGTTGGTGGAGGGTCTTAAGAATTTTCCAGTGGAGTATCTCAAGGAGCAATAGCTTCCCTTCAGGAGACAACCACCAGCCTGGGTGACCCAATTGGTTCTCTTGGTCTGAGTCTTGTTTACTTTCCTTTGATCCATATTGTGGTCTCTTGGGGGGAAGGAGAGTCCCCTCCCAGAGGAGAGGGCCAGCTGTATATTCCTCCATGACTGCCTGTTTAGCCATCTCGTCATCCACGTTGTTTCCCTTTGCTATCTTATCTTCCCCTTTTTGGTGACCTCTACACATGGACCTCCTGCAGTCCACCCTTTACTTACTTTTACTGGTTACCTTAGAAGTGAACAATTACGCCTAAAAAATCAAAATCTGCAAACCAAAATTTTTACTTCCTCCAAAACAACATATAAATTTTATAATGCATTGGCATTAACAGGCATAAATATCTTTCCAATTTATATGCTTTTGTTATACAGGCTTACTTTAGTTTTATGTTTTTGTAACTTCATTAACTTAACAATAATCCATAAGTTTTAAAAAGATTTACATACATGTGCCCTTTCCTTCTTTCATTCTACACTCTTTTTCCTCCTCCTTGAAGCACATTCTCTTGTAAATTTTCATCAAGGCCTCTGTTGACTGCCTAGATTGGTTCTGTGTCTTGGAGTCCTCTGGTATATTTAAGGTCAAAACTTCCAGAGATTGCCAAACCACAGCTTATCTTCCAGGCTGTCCTGGAAGGGATCCAACATGATGTGCACATTGATTCAGCAGGCCAGCTCTGGCCCCAAATTTCTTAGCATTTTGCATGACATGTGTGGTATTAGGCAAGTTTCTTATATACTTCAAACTGCAGTTTCTTTGTATAATGAGATAATTAAAGTACCCATTCACAAGTTTATTGTGAGAATCGAATAATGCATTTAAATGCTAAAGATACTGCCTTGGTTAATATGAACTCTCCAATAAAAGCTATTACGTTATTAGTTTGTGTTTATATTATGACTTTTAGATTTTTTTTTTAGTGTGAAGTAATTGTCTTTTTTGCAGGAAAGTTGCAAAGACATTTCAGGGAGTTCTTATACATATTTACCCAGCTTCTCTTCGTGTTAATGTCTTTTATAAACGTAGCATAATTATCAAAACCAAGAAAGTAACATTAGTACAACACTATTACCTAATTACAGATCTTATTCAAATTTCAGCATTTTTTCCATTAATGTTCTTTCCCTTTTCCAGGATAGTCCAGGAACCCTCATTATCTTCACAGTTTAGTAAAATCTCAGTTTTTCAGCTTTCCCTGTCTTGACAATTTAGAGTCCTCATCAGTTATCTTTTAGAACGTCTCAACATTTGGATCTGATGACTTTTTATGATTGGATTGAAGTTATTGACTAGGAGACCGCAGATGTGATATGCCCTTCTCAGTACATCCTTCCAGGGATATAAGATGTCAAAGTATCTTATTATTGATAACTTTTATCACCTGATTAGGTATATCTGTTGAGATTCTCCACTGTGAATTTACATTCTTCCTGCTATGATATCTTGGAGGAGATACTGAGGGACTATTTCAATAGCTCATTTCTTTTCAAACTTAGAACCACTAACTTTAGCATCCATTGATAGATCTAGTCTGCCACAATTGACTGCTTAATAGTAATTTTCTACTTTGCTCACTTCCATATCAACTCAAAAACTTTTCTGTAAGTAAAAGATCTTCTTCCTCATTTAATGAATTTTATTATGGGTTATAAACCAGTGAAAATGTTATAATTATGTGAAAGAGAAGGAAAGAATCATAAATAGATAGCTTAGTCTTAAGAAACATATTCGTCTTTAACCAAACCTGAAATGTTTGAGTATGTGAACCTATTACTTAGCAAGCATTTGCTGTTTTTGATTTTTAGCTCATAACACACTGGAAATAGGTCTTGGGATTATGAACTACATGTCTTATTTCTCAGGATCTCATGTAATATAACCAAAGTCTTAACTTCTATTGAAATTTTATGAATGCATTGATTGCTAGAAATCTTTAGTTTGAGGAAATAAACAACTTTCCATGTCATACCAAAGCACAATATTTTCTCATATATAGAAACACGATACCAATTAGAAGAATGGCATTTAAACAGTGGCATTTCATTTATGAATACTTACTATTGTGGGTGGGTTTAAAAATTACAATATATAATCTCATTACCAGGCATGAGCATACTCAAAAACAAAATATATTTATCAGTTTTATGCAGGAGAAAAATCCTTTTATTGACCCCAGTGCTATTTTGAAATATCATTAAGAATATTTAGGACTAAGAGCTAATAGAACAAAGTGAAATGTTTAAATGTATATGGCCTATAATGCACATTTCTTCTAATTTTTATTTTGGTGCCTTAAATTAGAAGAATGTTTAAGTTAGGGGTTAGATGTACTATGTAAAAGTAATACTTGTATAATGTTTGAAAACTTTCGTTTGTTTTGATTTAAATAGGATCTTTCTTTTACCGCATGCTTCAATTTAGACTATTTAAATGTGGTGCTCAAAAAGTAGGATGAATACATTAAATTCTGAAAATTGATTCATTTAATTTGAGATTAGTCATAATACATTGTAATACTGATTTTAAAGTTATTTTGCTTTTTTAAATGAATGAACTTTAATTTTCTTAAAACTCTTAAAAAACTTAGGAATAGAAAGTACCACAAACATTAAAAGGAGAGTCCAAGTGTGGCCTAAAATGGGAGAATTAGTTGAAAGTCTATAGAAAAGACAGTTTTGATGATTTCAGCCTCCTCCAAGAAATCCTAAAGATTAATTTATAAAGCTGTTGTCCAACAAGAACACAGGTAAAATACCGGATACTTCTGAGGCAGGGTATGTAGGTGAAAATCAACTTGAGTCTTCTGTTGACCTCTGAGGACAATGAGTGACAGGCTGGCATGACTCTTAGAAGAGAAATGAGAGATTGTTCTTTTCATTATATGTTTATCTCTATCTCTATCCATCTATATCTGTCTGTGTATCTGTCTATCTATCTATCTCTATCTCTATCTGTCTATCTATCTATCCATCCATTTATAATTTGCCAGATGCACCCATGCATTTAGAGAAAGAAAAAACATGTTCATTTCACCATTTAGGTCACTTCCTTCTGACATAAATGATCAGTAAAAGTAATATGTACAAGATTCCAAAATGACAACTGTGAAGAAAGGCACAAAATAAATGCTTTGGAGAGGCTATGTTGTTCGTTGCACACATGCTTATAATTGCTATTTGGTCTTAATGAATGAAGTCTGTTATTACCTAACAACTCTTTTAGTCACACTTTTGTTCTAAAGTATTTTGTACCTACGTCAATATAACTAGACCAATTTTCTTTTTGTTGGTAGTTTCCTGGTAAGTCTTTCCCCATTTTTAAAAATCTTTCAGTAGCTTAGTTGGTTTTCTTATAAAACACATAATTTGGATTTTGGTTTTGAAGGTTTTTTTCCTGGTTGGCATGTTTCCAAATTGTTTTTCCCCCTACCCCCATGAGTTTCTTTCCCTTCTGTTTTCCATTTTACATACTTTCCTTAGATATCTGGTGAAAGCCTTGGTTGACTGCTTATGATTTAGAATGGGAAATAAAAAAGCTGACTAGAGGCTCTGAAAGGCTAGATGGGGCATGTCCATGATGAGAATTACTCATGGCAGGATTCTCAAATGTCAGCACTATTACCATGGGCACTTGGACTAGAGAATTCTTTCTTGTCAGGAACTGCTGTGTGTTATAGGATGCTTAGCAACACCAATTGCCTCTACCTACTAGATGCCATTAGCATCCCTGCCATAACCACGATCACCAAAAATATCTCCACATGGCAAATGTTTCCTGCTATGTTATGAAAGTAACCTGGTGTTAGATCAAAAAGAATTAACCTAGAAGGTAACACACACGCACAGGAAATTAATGTGAGTCAACTCCCTGTTTGGCTATCCATATCTCAATCAGCAAAAACACTTGTTCCTTCCTATTATTGCTTATACTCTCTGCAACAAAATTAGAGATAAGGGCAAAATAGTTTCTGCTGGGTTTTGAGGGGGTGGGAGAGAGAGGGAGGGGGTGGAGTGGGTGGTAAAGGAGGTGGTGGGGGCAGGGGGGAGAAATGACCCAAGCCTTGTATGCACATATGAATAATAAAACAATGAAAAAAAAAGAAAGTAACCTGGTTGTACATGATCTGCAAGCACCATTTCTTGGGGAGCCTCTGGTATCAGAAGCCTTGTGGTTCCTTAGACTGATAAAATTGCCCAGAAAAAAAACTTACAGATTCATTCTTAGAGAAGAAAGACCTGGTTGTAGACACTTTGTGTTTCATTTATTTTTCAAATCTATTTGTTCATTTGCTTACTGACTTTCATTTACCTCATTAATAAAAAATACTTGTATTGAATCTGACAATTTTGAAATCTGAACTTTTTTGAAATCCACAGGCTTTCATATCTTGTTTTCTTTTTTTGTTTCATAATTTTTTTTCCTCATGGTAGACTTGTTTCTTGGAATTCTATCTGCATAAATCTGTAATGTCTGAGTTAAAATTGAGTTCTGTCGGGTGGGGCACTACTGTTTTTTGTTTGTTTTAACCCAGAGGACTATCAATCAAGAATTACTTTAAAATTCTTGATTTGGATTTAGAGTCACCTTGGTAGGGGATATTGTATGTTATAAACCAGTGTGAGATCGTACTAGGAGGTACCAGTTCTCAGTAGAGAGGTTTTTCTCTTTCACAATTCACCATTATTCAAAATAGGTGGATTTCCCTTGCAGATCCCTGGGTATGTTCTGTTTTTAGTTTTCAACTACACTAAGATACTTGAATTTCATCTTGCAAAGTTCTTGGACTTTGTCTTCTGCCTTCTGTAACCTATAAAGTTGTCAAAACTGAATCTAATTCAGTAAATGCTCAGAGGATATAAACTAGGTAAGGTACTTCACTTAGCATTGTGTTCCTGTTTTTTTCATTTTTTTTCTCCAGTATTCCTTGCTTTCTTGTTGGTTCACCAATACTTACTTTCCAAAAGCACTTTAGAATTTTTACTTGTTTTCAATGAGAGAGTTGGTCATAGATTCTGGTGTGTCATGCCACCCAAAATGGCAGCTCCATTTTTTTTCTGTAACAACTGAGCAGATATGCCAACACCATTCAGCTATAAATAGTATTTATATAATTAGAATAATAAAATGATTCATAAATGAACCCTGTTCAAATAATGAATTATACTTAGAGAATGAGAGAAGATTGTATATGGGGGAATGATAAAATGGCAGGCAAGAGGCAGGAAATTAGTAAATAACACTTAGAATTGGAGATTCCAATTTCAATTAGAATTAGAACAAAAAAACGTGAGAATTGGTTATATTAAACATAACTAGTCAGTTAATTTAACTGTAACTATATATAGGAGCATAATCACATCGGTTTTAACTTCAATATTTTCTTTTCTTGATACAACCTTAAACCAAACTTAATATTATGTGGAGAAGAGCAGAGTTGCTTATAAAATATTTTCCATTGTTCTACTACCCCAACTTCTTCAAGACTGTAGAAGGCTGAATTTGTTGTCCAAGCAACAGATGTTCTCCATACTCGGTTTGCAGAATGCCTGTTTTGTTCAGAATGTTTTTCTTCTCATAGGCAAGTGCTTAACCAACACTGGAAATGGCTTTCTCCAGACCACTGACAATTGATGACCAATTGGGCCTACAGGAGGCCTTTCACTGGTGGTGATGATGGAGAGTCTGTGGAACACTTACTTATCTATTATAAAAACATACAAGCATACACATTTTTCCCTTCATGGTAATGTTGGAGGCTGGATGTGATGCCCAGAACTGAATAGAGCATGGAGGGTTGCTGAAAATGTAGAGCGAAAAGAGGAAAAATACAAGTCCTTATGACATTGAGAAGCCACTCAGTCTATCAACCCTGTAACCTAACTCTAGTTTTAAAGAAACAAACAAAAAATCCCCTGAGTTTTAAAAGTTCCCTTTATTTAAGTCATTCAACAAAATCTGGGTTTTTTGGTTAATTCCAACTGAATTAATTTTAATTGCAATTTTTCAAAAGCAAGTCACATTTTAGAGTCTTGACTTCCAAATAAATCCCCTTATATGCATACACTTATTTGATATTCAGTGGAGGAAAGTTCACACGTATTTGGACATGTTTGCAGTTCCACTTTAAACAGTAATAATAGGGTATTTTTTAAAACTCAAAGGAGTAGTGGTCTGTGAAGTAAACAAACTTTTAAATACTGTGAAGTGAAGGACTTGAGAGAGGGCAAAGCAGGAGCACTACTGTTTTGACATTCTAATTATAAATACATTAGACTTGGTGCAAAAAATCATCAAACCATCAGTCTTGGCGATGGTTAAGTTAATTCACTTTTTGAAGTTCAATAATTCATCTGTGAAGTGTCAGCAGCTGGGTCTTGTTAATGGTAAGCCTTTCATTCTTGTTAAATCAATTGTAAATAATAGAACCCCTCAGAGAAAAATGATGAAATAAGCATTGATTTCCAAATTGGGTGTCAGATATCAAGCATTAATAAAACACATTGCAAGCAAACAAGTACCTAATATACTCTGATCACTGAAATAGTAATCAGAGGAAAAAAATCAATGATTTTTTGTGTAAGTTGCTAGTATTTTAACATTTCATTTGTATCTATGTATCATCATATCAAATTTCTCATTTTAGGTCCTCTGTGGTTATTTAATTTTCATTATCCTCACCAGCAGAACCGGGTGGTTTTGTGTATTGATAGATATTTTTCTCCCGTATCCTAAGTAGGTAACAGGCATCTGGTCACACACTGTCTTGGCTGCCTGACACTGATGATTTTGTTGTGTTTAATGTAATACAATAATCATTTATAGCAAGTCACATAAAACACTACAAAAAATGTAACAGCTCTAATAAAACTTTTAAGGAAAATAAAGCTCTCTAGCAGGTGTCCATAAAAGTGCTTTATGCCCACAGACTCTATTAAATGTTAATGCCAGTGTCCTGTGAATGCCACATATGGTGTCGGCTGAAAGGAAAATGTGTCTGTGAAAGTCTGTCTTGATTCTCCAGCAAAGGAGGTTGTAAGGACAATGTCATAGTACATGTTAGATGTGAATACGAAAGCCAGTGGGGGCTCTGCTCCTTATTTTATGAAGGACTAGTTTGATGGAAAGCACATGATGTTTTGGTTTTTTTTTTTAAGTCACAGATGGGGCAGGGGTGGAAATACCAAGGGCATATGGCATATATTTCAAGAGTATCTGCAAACTTTTTGGTTATGTTGTCGATTTTTCCACCGTGGATGGTCTCCAAGTACAAAATAGCAGTAGCATAGTGATGGTAGGTTTTGGCTTGATTTTCTCATTTCAGTGCTATGTCCTCACGTTCCATTACCAATCCAAGTACATTATAGTTTTTTAGCCCATTTTGCTTTCCTTAATCTTATTTTTTTTCATTTCTTATATCAATATTTATTTATGCATATCCAACTGAGAAGTTTTATTTTTACCTAGATACCATATTATTACTCACATTTTCATGATAGTCTTAAAATATCATAACTAAAATCCAAATAAGATTCCTACATTATCCTTAATCTTATTTTTAGGTTTCTTTTCCTTCCTTCCTTCCTTCCTTCCTTCCTTTTCTCCTTCCCTCCCTCCTTTCCTTCCTTTCTTCCTTCCCTCTTCTCCCTCCCTCCCTCAGGGCTTCAACCAAGGCCTTGAGTTTGCTCAGCAAGTGATTTACTACTTGAGCTAGGGTCTTGCTAACTTTCTCTTAGCTGACCTCAAACTCGCCATCTATCTGCCTCCAATTTCTAAGTTTCTTTATGAAACCTCTTTGTGAAGTCTTTAAATGGTTATAACATCTTAATCATTATCAAATGGTTAAGTACA
The DNA here is from genome assembly GCF_047511655.1 of Castor canadensis. Classification (NCBI taxonomy): domain Eukaryota; kingdom Metazoa; phylum Chordata; class Mammalia; order Rodentia; family Castoridae; genus Castor; species Castor canadensis. Next base: position 101,837,314 of record NC_133395.1, on the reverse strand, counting down.
TTGACTGGTGTCTAATGTTGTCTTTGGCCTCAATAAAAGGCTAATGAACTCTTTGTAGGAGTTTTGAATAGTAGATGAGGTACAAATGGTTGCTGCTAAAATAGTCAGAAATAACAGTTATTACAAGAAAGCAAATGTATCTTGAAATAAGCAATGAAGTGACTGTCATGTAAAATGATATACTTACAGAGAACGGGGATATGAGTCTAACATCTTTTTCCCAAACCCACACAAAGACCAACTACTTTGTACATTAAAGAGGAAAAGCAAGATGGCAACAGACTTAAATTATGCCAAGTGAAAGGTATTTGAAGAACCTAGAAGGTTTTAACTAGGAGTAGAAAACACTCAGGCTCAGGAAGTCTCCTAGCTACCCAAGATTATTAGGCTGACTATATAATTTATTTCACAAGTGAGGGCACCTTTGGGAATCAGAGGGAATTATATTGAAGATTAGTGTATAAGGACTGCAGAGGGTAACCCAATTATGTGGTTGTCCTATTTTCAAAAATAAGAGTTTGACTGCTGGCCTCAAAGGGTTCAAGTAGAATCAAAGAGAAGAGGATTGTAATATCAGGAAGGAATTTCTTAGGAACTGTTCAGTGGCTAAAATGAAATGCCTCTAGGAATTTGGTAATTTCCAGTTAGTCAAAAGAGTTGGCTCAAATGGAGATTGTGAGGTCATTTGACAAAGATTTTTGTGGGAATTTAGTGTCAGAATTATGGTTAGACGGAATGAGCATTAATGTTCCTGCAAACCTTGAGAATCTGTGAGTCTAAATTTTAAATAGAGAATTCCCATGGCAGCTGTAAATTCAAGTTGTTTTAAGATGTGTTCATAGAATTTTATTCAAGAATGAATGTAATCTAGTATGGCTGTAGTGTACTTCTGAATGACTTAATAAGATGTTTAGATAAAATGAACTTCAACTTTAAGAATGAGATGGGAAGAAACCTCAAGATCCAAATTTTGGGTATCAGGGCTCTCACTTAGGACTCCTAAGTTAGATGTGAATTAGTTAAGACTAAGGTATAGATTGGAGACCTTGGAGCTTGAAGAAAAATATTTTTGTGGCAGGTTCTGAAATCCCATAGGATGCTCTTCTACTGGACTTCAGGAAGCCAGGGTGATGTTTCAGACAGTCCATCAAATGTTCTTTACAGTGCAGTTATATGATATGTGCATGTAGCTGGGCAAGTTGATTTAATAAACATGTATTATGTAGTGCTGTGAAAGTACACTCTATATTTGTATGCATTATGTACTTACTATTTTATATATTACGCTATAGTTTATAGGGCTATTGATAGTAGTTTATAGATTTTCAAGGGTATAGATTGATGTAGTTTATAGATTTTCAAGGGTAATCATGACTTTCTGATTTTGGCCTTATTTGCTGGTGTAAATCCAAACCTGCATAGCATAGTGCTTCAGACTTCTATCTGTCCAGCAACTCCTTTTTCTCCATGTTGGTTTAAGCATTGTGTTCTCTGTAAAAGGTTCCCTGCCAGCTGTGGCTAAGGCTGGCAAAGCCTGTCTTAGTCTCTGGCACTTATTGTCTATAAGGCACATGGTGGCATTGAAATAGACCTGGCTTTATTGTCTTCTATTATAGCTTGAACATGTCTGGCCCCTCTAGGAAGGCAGCACAGTCCCAAGTGGATTCCCTCATCTTTTCAGAGCCCCATCACCCCTCAGAGTGCTATGCACTCTGGATGTCTGTACAGTTGGAGCTGGGTTCATCTCACCCTCAACTGGGAAGAGGGCCTTGTTGAGTGGAGGCCTCAGCCTGCTCTGACCCCATCCCACAGCCCGACGTATCTATGGATAAAAGTTGCTACTCTTGAGTGCAGCCTGATCTACATAAAAAGTCTAAAGATGCCTGTAAATTTCAAAGGGGAAATTCTGTTCATTAGATTAGTTTCTGACTGCTTTCTTATATTAAGCCTGTTATGCTCATGGTACATAGACCGTGTGCCCACAAAAGGTTTGGGATTGATTTTTGAATGTTCTCTCTCCCTCTGGGAGTTTTGCATACAAACTGGCTGATTTCATAGTTAAGCATTCATGTTTGAGATTCATATTTTATGTAAAATGTGGTGTTAATAGTTTGAAAAGTATTTCTCAGCTAAGAACCATAGAATTCTACTTCTCTACCCATTTCTGCTTTTATGAATTAATGTCACAGAGGCATGAAAATTGGTGTATTCCTAACACCTGCAGATTTCATAAATAAGGCCCATCAATTACAAAATAGTCTGTGCATGATGGGATTGGAAAGAATTTAAAGTTGCATTTCTTCTGTTAACTAGTATGCATGAGAAAAGATGACATATGGAGAAAACTTTGGAGGGGGAGAGAGACAAAGATATTTTGAATACAATAGAAAAAGAATTCTTATAAGCTATCATCTCAGTGAAGATTTATATCTGTAAAGGATTGGAAGGTAAATTTTGGCTAAGGCTGATTTATTATAGCAAATCAAGTAGTCTGTGAACTCTGAGCAGTGGTTGTACATTTTGAGGCTTGCTTCTCTAAGTTCTGTTGCCCCTTAAAAGGTGCAGTAGTGATTGTACCTTCTTTGAAACCAATTAGCACTTTTCAATGAGAGAATATCAAGGTTAAACTTATATAGATATAATATACACTAAACGGCTGGCACATATTAACTGGGTGACACAGCAGCAAAAGAACAATAGTTTTCACTTGTATTTAAAGAATATTCTGTAGGCCAACCTAAAATAATATAACTACTTGCATAGCTACTACTGCCAGACATGATAAGTTGTTCCACATAGGACTTCAAATTCTTATATAAAGTATAGTAACCTTAATAAAGATAATGATGATAGTAAATAGTTGTGCAGTTCTTAGTGTGTGCTAAGCAAATATTTCATGTATATTGATTTGTTAAACATAACAACTCTATGAGAACTGAGACCAGAAAAGCTAAGTTATTTCCGCAAGTTTTAGTGATAGAGCTGGGATTTGAACCCAGCCAGTTATAGCTTTGATTCTTAATTGTGCATAGTTGCTAAAAGCTAAGGACCTGTAACCAGCCAAAGTTGGGCCTAAATGCTATGTGTTACTTGACACTCAAGCTTTTTTTTTTTAATTTTAAATTAATCTGCAAGATGAGAACAATGATAGAATTTAACTCCATAATGTTTGTTTGGAATTGTGATATGGCATAATGTTAGTGTACCCTGATCGATAATGGAAATATAAGGGCTGTCCACCAATAGGTATGACCTGGTCTAGTGTGTATTTCAGATTCTGTGTGCATACATGTGACTGGAAGGTGTGTGAGGTGCTGGTATACTTGTATTTGCCTACAGTTTAATCCTCTATGTAGGGTGACTATAGCAGGTGCATGTGGGGAGCCTGTGCCTAAGGCCATGCTTCAACTTCCTGCATTTCTAGCAAGTTAACCTTACATTAGAGCTGACAGTCCTGGATCCTACTGAACTGGAAAACAGCAACTGTCAAAGTAATTTCCTCTTGATAATATTGTGCATTTCCTTCTCTTAATTGGCTAACAGAATTATTGGGAACTTTGCAAATGGATCAGTAGACAATCTGCTGAGGGCAGGAAACAGTGGCAATGTGGTGTCCATGGAGGGCTCACTGTGCAAGTCCCACCCATCACACAGGTGGGTGGTCAGAGTACACACAGATGCCCTCCTTTCCCTTGGTTGTGATGGCCTCTCACTGCTGAGGTGAGTGCTATCATCACAAACCATAATCATCACCTTGTAAAGTAGCTTTGCAGTCACTAGATTACCTAAAGTATGGTAAGAATATCATATGTTGACAAACACAGCCTGGGGAAATGGAGTTTACCATAGCTGCAAAACTGAACTGCTATGTGCTCATTTTGGGAATCACATCCAAATTTACATCTTCTGGGTGAGTTCCTTGTTGTGAAAATAATGTCTTTCTTTTCTTCCAGAGCAAGAAGGGAAAGCAGATGTCCCAAAAGAGTAATGGGCAGCAGAAAAAGATGGACGTCAACTTCCAATGCTTATTAGTTAACCCACTGGGACAAGTGTCGGGTCTGTCACCCATGTGTCATTTTTAGAGTTTGGGAACCAGTTACTCTACATTTAATTTCCCCACTTCTATAATTCATGTTGCCATATAACATTTTATGAGTTTATACCTATGTCTGTGGTTATAGAATATACTTTTTTGTTTTATGTTTTAAAAAAGAAGTAGTTTTGCTTTCCTTGACCTATTCATCATCCTGGTACAGCTGAGTTTTTACTAATATATGAATCAACCTCATGGCTTTAACTCTGGGTTATTCATTAACAAACCAAAGCATGAGAGAAAATCTTGACTTTTGGAAAAACCATATTTTACAACCTCCAGTTACTGCAGTGTTTGCATGTTTTATTACCTTATGTTTGTTAAAGGGAAGAAAACTCAGCTCAGGAAATAGCAGGAGTAAATCATAATTGTACTATTTCCAAAGAAATTTTTATGTTGATGAAATTACATGGTATGAGCCTTTGCCAATTTTAATACTCCTGAAATCTTCAAAGCATACATTTACTTAGTAATATTTTTGTCTTCAATTCTACTACTACTATTTGAATTTTCCCTCCCTTTTCCCTTCCTCCCTCACCAAATGTAGTTGCCTCTTTAGATGTTCATGCGTGTGTGTGGACGTGTGAGTGCACGCATTTGCTCACACCTACACATGCACAAACATGTTTTAAAGGTATGTTCAGTAAGGGCACAAATTCTAATTTTTAAAGAGTGTGTGTGTGTTTTTATTTCTAATGCTGCCCAAGGTAATAAAGTAGAAACAAGAAAAGGTTCATATTAAAAGAGCTGGTGAGAATTTTGGCAGACCATTCGAAGAAGTTACCTTCAGGCTAAGAGTAGGCATGTTTCAAAAACAAAACAAAACTGAAGCATGAAAAGAGTTTCTTGGATTGCCATGAAAGAAGGCCTTAATAATGAGCATCTGTGTGGCGCATTCATTATTGTAATGTGGTCAGTAGGACATGGAGAAATTACATTTGTGACAACTCTCCCTTACCAGATGAAATGGTGAGGAATTGGGGTAGCCTAGGTGTGATTGGGGTTTATTGCTATTTGTCTTAATGTGGACATGCTCTTTTCATTCCTAGAGGTACTTTATCATGTTCCTGTTCTCTGAAACCTCTAGTCTTTAACTGTTGCCTCTCTGATGCTGGTTCGGTGAGATCTGAGGTGACTTCTCTTCCCAGGTGCTGCCAAGCCTCATCTTGAATGGATTTGAGTCTTCAAAGTCCCTGCCCACGGTTGTTGCAAAGTTCCTCATGCATCTTCCTCTCAGTTACTGATGGCTTTTACAGGAAACTCAAGACCCACTTTTATGTGGATCATATGACCATAGGTTTTCTGAGAATTTAGACTTGTGTATGTTGGACAGCACCACAGAAAAACGTGACTGTCATGTTGCTAATTCAGTATGACCTTGAAGTGTGGGCCCCTAGAGGATGTAGGAAAAGCTGGGTGAATAGAAAACTGGAAAGACCTAAGGACTGTCTGGCCTTAAACCACTTCTTTTTTAAAAATCTTTGTGATTATATTATTGCTGCACTGGGGTACACTGTGACATTTACAAAAGGGTTTACAATATATCAATTAAATTTGCCCCCTCCATCATTCTCCCTTATTCTCCCCCCACTACTACCAAGTTTTAGAATAGTTTCAACGGGTCTCATTTTTCCATTTGCATACATGCATACTTAGTATTTCCACCATATTCACCCTTCTTCACCCTTTCCTAATATCATTCTTCCTCCCACTGGTACCAACCACCAGGCAGGACCTGTTTTACCTTAAACCAGTTCTTAAGTGGAGAGGCCTCTGTTTTGTCTCTTTCTGGGCATGAGTTGCTAGGATGGGTGCTTTCTAAATGACTTAGTATTGCATGATGTATGAGTTGGGGCTCTGGAGTCAGAAAGATGTGGTTGAGCTTGCATTCACTTACTGACAGTGTGATCTTAGGAAAATCACCCTATTAAGCCTCTATTTCTTCATCTTCAAAATGGGGATAACTGAGCAGACACCTATCAGCAGCCAAGCAAACCGTGACACAACATTTGTGACTAAAGCAGCACCAGGGTTTTCTACACAGTGCAGAAAAGCCCAGTGCATTTACAGAACCTGTATAAAAAGTTGTGACCAATACAGCCCATAAAATTTGGCTTTAAACAAGTGAAGTTATGAACCTAAGAGGCAATTCTACTAAGAACTGTACCTTTTAATTATTGATGACACCTCATGATGTTTTGCCTTTGAAGTCCTATCTACATGTATTTGTCTTTCGTTTAGATTGTCCTCCCTGCAAGTGAACTAAACAGAACTTTCTCAAAAGAAGAAATTCAAATGGCCAAAAAACACATGAAAAAATGCTCACCATCTCTAGCAATAAAGGAAATGCAAATTAAAGCCACACTAAGATTCCACCTCACCCCTGTTAGAATAGCCATCATTAGCAACACCACCAACAACAGGTGTTGGTGAGGATGTGAGGAAAAAGGAACCCTCTTACACTGTTGGTGGTAATGTAAACTAGTACAACCACTCTGGAAAAAAATTTGGAGGCTACTTAAAAAGCTAGACATCGATCTACCATTTGATCCAGCAATACCACTCTTGGGGATATACCCAAAAGACTGTGACACAGGTTACTCCAGAGGCACCTGCACACCCATGTTTATTGCGGCACTATTCACAATAACCAAGTTATGGAAACAGCCAAGATGCCCCACCACCGACGAATGGATTAAGAAAATGTGGTATCTATACACAATGGAATTTTATGCAGCCATGAAGAAGAACGAAATGTTATCATTTGCTGGTAAATGGATGGAATTGGAGAACATCATTCTGAGTAAGGTTAGCCTGGCCCAAAAGGCCAAAAATCTTATGTTCTCCCTCATATGTAGATATTAGATCAAGGGCATACACAACAAGGGGATTGGACTTTGAGCACATGATAAAAGCGAGAGCACACAAGGGAGGGGTGAGGATAGATAAGACACCTAAAAAATTAGCTACCATTTGTTGCCCTCAATGCAGAGAAACTAAGGCAGATACCTTAAAAGCAACTGAGGCCAATAGGAAAAGGGGACCAGGAACTAGAGAAAAGGTTAGATCAAAAAGAATTAACCTAGAAGGTAACACCCACGCACAGGAAATTAATGTGAGTCAACTCCCTGTATAGCTATCTTTATCTCAACCAGCAAAAACCCTTGTTCCTTCCTATTATGGCTTATACTCTCTCTACAACAAAATTAGAAATAAGGGCAAAATAGTTTCTGCTGGGTATTGAGAGGGTGGGGGAGAGAGGGAGGGGGCGGAGTGGGTGGTAAGAGATGGGGTGGGGGCAGGGGGGAGAAATGATCCAAGTCTTGTATGTATGTATGAATAAAAAAAAAAAAAAGATTGTCCTCCCTGCTAGGCTCTGGGTGGTTGCTGTTTGATGTGGCATGGGGTATGTGCAGTTAATGGCATGAGTTGTGGAGTCCCAGTTGTTCACTGGAATCTTGTGGAGCTTACTTGACTAATGGCCTTGGGCAAGTTACTTAGCTTTGTTGTGCTTCAGTCTCCTGTCTACCAAGTGGGAAGAATAACAGCTTGTTTTAGATTATATCGTGAGATACTCTTTTAAGTTCTTTTTCATTGTGCAGCATATCGTAACATCCAGTAAAGGTGATCTGCTCTCACCCTTAGTATATAGTTAATGCTAAATGTACATTTCCTTCTTGTCAGCATTTCTTTCTATGGCTAAATAAAGTATTAGTACTAACAATGAGGGAAAATCCAGGTAAACATGAGCAGATACAGGGGATTCTAAAAGAACACTATTTTCTGGCTTATGAGAACTGGAGAGACCTAGGGAGAATGAGGTAGTTGAACATTCTAGAACAGGTAAGCTGAGGAAGAATTGAAGGTGAGGCTTCTACCTTGTTCATCTATACAAGACTCTGAAGAGAGACATCTCTCAGGTTGCCAAGGACACAGCTCTGTGTCTGCTTTCTTTCTTTTTTTCTTTTTTAAGGGGCTAGTAAATATTTATTTAGTACAGCAGAATAAAGTATGGGAAAATAGAAGGGGGGAAAGAGAGTACCCTTGGACATGCATAATGTGGGAGCAAGGGCTCAATGGGTGGTACTCATCCCAAGAATGGTTTTTTTAATCATTTTATTAGCATATGTTAGTTGTATAGGGAGGTTTCATTGTCATGTTTCCACATATGTTTAACAATGTACCTTGGTTAGATTCATCCCCTCCATCATTCCCCTTTACCCTCCTCTCCTGTACTTAAAATAATCTCAACAAATTTCATTGTCCTATTTTCATACAAATATATAAAGTGTTTTGACCTTATTCTTTCTCTTCATTACTCTCTCCTTCTCACTAGTATCTAATCCCCAACAGGACTTGTTTTCAATTCCAGTCTTTTATTTTTCAATCTTTTTATTTTTATGCTTGTTCAGTGGGGTTCCACCTTGGTATTTCACACATGAATCTATTGTACTTTAATCACATTAACCTCCTCTTATTACTCTCCTTTTCCTCTTCCCCTTTTACACTCTATTAACCTACAACTTTCGTTGTGCAATGTTCCTTCACAGATGAAATGTATCTATTTTTAGGGGTTTTTTGAGGAACCCCCATACTACTTTTCATAGTGTGTGTACTAAAGTACTTTCCCATCAACAGTGTATAAAGGTTGTGATTCCTCTACATTCTCACCAGAATTTGTTATTGTTTGCATTTTTAATGATAGCTCTTCTGGCTAGAGTGAAGAGAAATCTTAATGTCATTTTGATTTGCATTTCCTTTAGAACCAAGAATATTGAGCATTTCTTCATTTATTGACCATTTATAATTCTTTCTTTGAAAATTGTTCAGTTCATTTGCCCATTTATTCATTGGCTTGCTGATTCTTTGGGAGTTTGGTTTTTTGGGTTCCCTATGAATTCCAGTTATTAATCCCTTGTCAGATGTATAGCTGACAGAGATTTTCTCTCATTCTATAGGCTGTCTTTTTAGTCTAGTGACTGTTTCCTTTGGTGTATAAGAGCTTTTTAGTATGATGCAGCACCATTTATTGGAGAGGCTGTCTTTTCTCCAACATATATTTTGGGCTCCTTTGTCAAAGATTGAATGGTTGCAACTGCAAGAATTTGTCTCTGGTCCTCTATTCTGTTTCATTGATCTTCCTATCTATTTTGTGCCAGTACCATGCTGTTTTTATTGCTATGGCTTTGTAGTATAGTTTGAAGTAGATATTGTGGTACCTCCAGTGTTGCTCTTTTTGCTCAGACTTGCTTTGGCTATTTGAGGTCTTTTGTGGTTCCATATGAACTTCAGGATTGACTTCTCTATCTCTGTGAAAAATGTTATTAGAATTGTGGTGGAGATTGCATTGAATATATAGATTGCTTTTGGTAGCATAGCCATTTTTGCAGTATTGATTCTGCCAAACCACAACCATGAGAGATCTTTCCATCTTCTGATATCTTCTTCAGTTTCTTTCTTCAGTGATTTATAGTTTTCATTGTAGAGGTTTTTCACTTCCTTTGTTAAATTTATTCTTAAATATTTTTGAGACTATTGTGGATGGTATTGTTTTCCTGATTTCTTTCTTAATCTGCTCATTGTTGGTGTTTTAAAAATGTATTGATTTTTTTGTGTATTGATTTTTGTATCCTGCTACTTTACTGAAATGTGTATGACATATAAGAATTTTTTGGTGGAATTTTGTGTTCTCTTAGGTGTAAGATCATATCATCTGCAAATAGGAACAATTTGACTCCTACCTTTCCTATCTGAATTCCTTTTTTTTCTTCCACCTGTCTTATTACCCTGGCTAGGAATTCTGAAATTATATTGAATAAGAGTGGGGAGAATGGACATCCATGTCTCATTCTTTACTTTAGAGGAAATGGTTTTAGTGTTTCCCCACACATTAGGATGGTGACTATAGGGTTATCATATATCGTCCTTATTATGTTGAGGTATCTTTATTCTATACCTAGTTTCTTCAGAGCTATTATCCTGAAAGGATGTTCAATTTTGTCAAAGGTTTTTTTTTTTTTTTTTTTTTTTTAGCTTCTATTGGGACAATCATGTGATTTTTGTTCTTGCTTCTGTTTATATGCAGTATTACATTTATTGATGTGCATCCCTGGAATGAGACCAAATTGATCAGGGTATATGATCTTTTTCATGTGTTGTTGAATTCAGTTTGCAAGCATTTTATTGAGAAATTTTACACCTATGTTCATTAAAGAGATGGGCCTATAATTCTTGTTGTGTTTTTCTCCAGTTTTGGAATGAGTGTAATACTGATGTCCTAGAATGAGTTTGGTAGTATTCCTTCTGTTTCTATTTCCTAAAAAAGTTTGAAAAGTATTGGAATTTTTTCTTTAAGGATCTGGTAGAATTCAGCAACAAATCTATTGAGTCATGGGCTTTTCTTTGTCAAGATATTCTTACTGCTTTCATCTTACTGATTGTTATAGATTTGTTGAGGTGCTTTATGACTTCTTAGTCCCATTTTTGTTTTTCAAATGCATCTAGAAATTTATCTATTTCTTCTAGATTTTCTAGTATATTTGAATATAGGTTTTCAAAGTATTCCCTAATGATCATCTGGATTTCATTGGTATTAGTTGTGATATCCCCTTTCTCATGTTTAACTTTATTAATTTTGGTCTTCTGTTTCCTCTTCCTAGTCAGATTGGCTATTTATTTATTTGCCTTATTTATTATTTTTTTGAAGAACTAACTTTTTGTTTCATTGACTCTTTGTATAGTTTTTCGGTCTCAATTTCATTGATTTCAACCCTGATTTTTATTATTTCTTCCCATCTGCTACTTTGGGGTTTAGCTTTTTCTTGTTTTTCTAAAAGCTTGAGGTACATCATTAGATTATTTGTTTGTGATCTGTTTTTTTAAATATAGGCACTCAAAGCAATAATCATTTCTCTCATCACTTTATTTGCTATATCCCAAAGGTTTTGACAGGATATGTTTTTATTCTTCTTAGATTCTAGGAACTTTCTTATTTCCCCTTTTACTTCATTGATGATCCACTAATCACTGGTAATTCAACAGTTGTTCAGTCCCCATGTGTTAGAAATTTTTGTGCACTTTCTTTTGCTGCTAATATCTAGTTTTATCCCATTATAGTCTGATGGAATACAATGAGTTATTCCAACTTTCTTATATTTGCTAAGGCTCTTTGTGTCCTAAAATATGATCTGTTTTGGAGAAGGTTCCATGTACTGCTGAGAATAATGTGTATTGTGCAATAACTTGATGAAATACTCTGTAGATGTTAATTCTAAGGTTTCTTTGTTGATTTTTTTCATCTGGATGACCTATCTGTTGGTGACAGTAGAGTATTGAAGTCTCCCACTATTATTGTGTTGGAGTCTATCTATGCTTTTAAATCCAGTAGTTTTTTTTCTTCTTTTTTAATATTGCTAGGTGCACCAATCTTTGGCCTATATATTTTAAAATTTGTTATTTTCTCTTGATGAGTTGTTCCCTTAATTAATATGTAGTGAATTTCTTCTGACTAATCTTGATCTGAAATCTGCTTTATCAGATATAAGTATTGATACTCCTGCCTGCTTTGGTGGTTCATTTGCTTGATCTTATTCCACTGTTTCACTCTAAGTCAATATCTGTCTGTGTCAGTATTGTTGGGTCTTTTCTAAAAATCCAGTTTACAATTCTATGACTTTTGATTGGGGAATTAAAGCCATTCATATTCAGTGCTAATATGGAAAGGTATGGACTATTTCCAGTTATTTTGTTATTTTTCTGATTTTTTTTACTATTCCATATTTGCTGATATACTTGGTTAGTGAGGTTTATTATTTCTTGCATTTTCCTAGTTGTGTCTATCTTCTTCTGTTTGTAGGAGTCTATTAAGAATTTTCTTTAGTGCAGGTTGGGTAGTCATGAATTGTTTAGTGTTTGCTTATTATGAATTTTTTTTTATTTTTCCTTTAGTTGTGAGGAATAGTTTTGCTGGACAGACTAGTCTAGGTTGATAGTTATATTTTCTTTTAGGGCTTGAAATACATCATTCCATACCTTCCTTGCTCTTAGAGTTTGTGTTGAGAAATCTGCTGTTATTCTGATGAGTTTGCCTTTATGTGTGCCTGTCACTACTCTTTTGCAGTTTTTAAAATTCTTTTTTTGTTCTGTATATTTAGTGTTTTAGTTAGATTATGTCTGGGGATGTTTCTTTTCTGATCCTTCCTGTTTGGTGTTCTGAAAGCCTCCTATACCTAGATGTCCTTCCCTTTCTGAAGATTGGGGAATTTTCTGCTATTATGTTATTGAATAAGAACAGTTTGTAACTGTTCTTCTATACCCATGATTCATAGGTTTGGTCTTTTGATGGTGTCTCAGAAGTACTGCAAATTCCATTCATATTTGTTAGTAATTTTTCATTGTCTTTGACTGATTCATCTAATTCCTGTACTTTGTCTTCCAACCCTGATACTCTATTTTCAAATTGTTCCACTCTGTTAGCCATACTTTCAATTGAAATTTTTATTTGGGATATTGAGCTTTTCATTTACAAGATATAAATTTGATTTGTTTCAGGATTTCTATATCTTTATTGAATTTCTCTTTACTATCCTGCAGTCTTCTTTATTTCATTCATCTGTTTGCTTAAATTCTTTTTGAGTCCAGTTAGCTGTTTATTTATATCCTGTTTGAATTCATTAATTTGCTTATACATCTCCTGCTTGAATTCATTCATCATTATTATCATTGCTTTTTAAAAATTCATTAGTTGATATTTCTTCCCTTTCTCTATTGTTTGAGTCTTTTATTGTGGAGTTGTTGGGTTTTGTGGGAAAGCTGTTGCCTTGTTGCTTCATGTTGGAATTTATGCACCTGGGGTCATTTTTGGTTAGAGGCTGCAATCTCCTGGATACCTTTAATTGGGGTTTCTCAAACATTATTTAGGACTTGATAGTGGCTGGGTCATGGTGTATTTTCTTGTCTCTAGACTTTGAGTGTGAGGATAAATAGTCAAGCATTCAGCTTCTGTTCTCAGTAAGCTAGGTGCCAATCCCTACTACCCATATGGAGAGGAAGATTGGTTGCTAAAGCTATTACAGTTGATAAACCACAGCCTCGAAATTTCAGCAATCTCTAAAGAAGATCAATCATTGTTGCTGCTCCAGTATCTTTAGAGGTATTTTGAAGCAAAGATGAATCTTCATGATCCATGTAAGGTCTACCTGCACTTCCATAGTCATAGGAATCTGATCCAGGTCCCTCAGCAGGTTGGCTTCCATTGGAGTTGGCAGGCTTGGCAGGGACCTGGGAATGGCCATCAATGCTGCTGCTGCCCTCTGTCAAAACAGCTAGTTGATAGTGGATGATCTTTTCTCCTTCCCCCCTGCTTCACAGAGGCCTGCCTGCTCTTCTCCAGGTTCCACTTTCTTGAGCCAGCCATGATTCTGGGGTTGCACTCATAGAAGCAAGTGAGAGAGAATGAGAGTTTGCAAGAGGGGTTTTCTGACACATGATAATGGAAGTGCTGAGACCCATCCCAGACTTATAGTAGCTCAGTTAGACCTGAGTGGGAGCCAGAGTGATGGAGTAAGAACTGATGCAGAGACAGTTGTGAGATAATCCATCCTCATATCAACAAGGAATGATAGAAACCAGATAGAAGGTTATCTCGAAAGATGCCAACTCATCCATCCTGAGACAGGTAAATAGTCCTTTCTCCAATTCATTTGAGTGCCATGTTAGGAAAAAAGGAAAAGTTGGTGTCCTTCTGGACCCTGGACTTGATACTCACTTATGGAGAGAAAAGATTGGCGGTAGGAGGGAGGCTGAGGACTATCTGGAAGATGGTCCAAGATATCCAAGGGGACGGAATACTGTTCCTAGGGACAGATTGAAGTTTAGTCCAATTGATAGTGTAATTTCTGGTCAATTTCCTTCCTACACCAACCAGATGGAGAAAACTTATGGAAGAGACCAATTAATTAAAATAAAATAAGTATGTTATTTGCATTTTTCAACTTAGTTTGTAACCTAAATTTGTAGGGGGATGGGTTGTGAATTTATGAGCATTTTACAGGAAGAACAACAAAAGTGCATCCATTCTTTCTCACAGGAGACAGTGATCCTTACTTTGGAACTCAAGAAGTCTGGAATCATGATTTTGCTAAAGATTCATGAAGAACTTTCCTGAGTATTTTCTTCACATGTGATTGTTTGTAATGGGCCAGTGTATAATTCTTGGTATAATGGCCAGTTGTTAACTTGTATTTTTTCCATATATATCCACATATAAATTGTGCTGTTAAAGAAATATAAAGCACACACAGACAAAACATGGTAAGCTCAGTTGATGATCTAACTTAGTATGGGAATAGATGTTTGCAATGAAGCAGTGAGAAGGTAGCCTGCCTGCTATATTATCACTGGTGTAGTGGTGCAGATCATCTCTTGGCAATTGCTGTTGTTCAGGATAGTATTCTCTGAGTCTTCAGAGTGGCCACACATTTGGAGTATCTGATTAAAAAGAATATAATGCTTCTTTTGTGTTAGCCATGTATAACATCATGGTGACACTGAGTTATCAAGGGATAGAGTTCCTGCTGTATCTGTTCAAAGATCCCTTTACTAAGCTCCAATAACTGGGGGACATCTGTAGAGTGACAACTTCACAACAGTTTCTTGCTAGTAGCATGGAATTTGCACCTGCCCTATGTTGAGCAATTTGGTTACCAATCTGGTATTCTTGACCTTGACAAACATGAAGGTGGTCCCTGAGAGACATTTTGTTTTAAGAAAGATCACATTTGTATTTAGCTACACAGATCTGTTAAACACAATCTTAAAATAGATGAATAAACATATTTGGAGTACATTGTCCCACACTCATTTACATGTTGAAGTATAACTAAGAGCTTTAATTTTTTGACCACCCACTCTATGGTATAATATATGGGATTAAGGATAGTCAGGTGAGCTTTCACAAAATAAGTGGTAATCAAATTGGGTTGTTGGAGAGACTCTGCTTTAATCAGGAGAGGTACTTAATTTTTATTTTAACAAATTTCATATAAGTGAATAATGAAGGATTTGGTTTCCTTTATGAAATTTAGGAAAGTAAAGCCTACTATTGATTACCAGGTGATCTGGTAAGTTTTTATTTTAATAAGAATTACTTGATTTAATCAAACACTTAAATGGTGTCTATTATTTTTATTTATTCACATGAAGAACCTGAAGCTAGCAGCTAATTTATGAATAACATTGAGTAAAGGTAGATTTGTTCAATCTATTTAGGTTATAGGAACTCCCAGTTAAACTTGGAATTCCTTCTTATCAGTCCCAAGGTCTGGAAATTTGGTTCTCAAACATTTTGCATACTGAATCACCTGAAGGGTATGTTAAAACATAGATTGCTGCACCAACTCCCAGAATTTCTACTGGGTCTAGGATGCCACCATAGAATTTGTGTTCACAGACCATACTTTAAGAACTCTTGCTCTGTATTAAAGGAGGTTTATTTATCAAATAAATCCAAATTAACAAATGCTAGTGAGCATGCAGAGAAATTGGAATCCTTATGCCTTGCTGATAGGACTGTAAAATGGTATGTCTGCCACAGAAAACAGTAGAGCAGTTAGTGAAAAATTTGAAATAAACTACCATATGATTAAGCAGTTTACTATGTTGTATATCACACAAAATAATTGAAAACAGGCACTAAAATAGATATTCGCACCCCCATGTTCACAGCAGCATTGTTTACAATGGCCAAAAGGTAAAAACAGATCAAATGTCCATTAATGGATGAATGGCTCGACAAAATGTGGCATGTGTGTCCAGCGAAGCATTATTCAGCCTTAAACGGGTGAAGGTATTATACACTCTGCAACATGGATGAGCTTCAATTATGTTATGCTAAATGAAATATGTCAGACACAAAAAGAACAATAATGCATGATTCTTACTGTAGCTAGATTTTTCACATTCACAGTGAAAGGAAGTTGGATGGAAGTTACTGTAGGGTAAGGGAAGGGAAGAATGGGTAGTTATTATTAGTAGGCATATAGTTTCATTTTGGGATGGCAAAGTTTGGAAGGTGAATACTAGTGATGGTTGCACAAGGCTACATGTGCTCAATGCCACCATGTATTTTAAAAAGGTTAACATAGTAAATTTTGTTTTTCTGTTTTGCTACAATATTTTATTGCATTCTGGACTATCCAGAATATTGTACATACTATCTTTCTTCCTCTTCCCAGTAGTTCTCCAAAGCTTAGTAGAATAGATAATCTTGTGTGAGTGATGGATGAATTTGGAATAGGTCAGTAGAATATATCCCTAGAGTGGAAAAATAAATCTCTATTTTAGATGTCTTGTTCCACACATGAGCTGTTATGGAAACTGAACTAGAAAAATAATGCACACGTTGAACTTGCCCAGAAATTAACCCTTCACATCCAACCACTGGCCAGGCTTTCAGGAAAATAACACATCTTGATTTGTCTGAGTAGGAAGCCATTGTCTGTACGTTTAGCTCCTAGAAAACAGCTGGAAGTCAGGGGCTGTCTGATTTGGCATCCCTGAAGTCTGTCTCTGACACTTATGTCTAAATTAGACTGCTGATAATTAGATAAACGTGTAAAGCCAGCATCATGCCCTGTCTCTCCTCCTTCATAAACCAGGGCATTGCCATTTGGGGAAGTTGTCTGTATCCATCATTTCATAATTTCTAACCTTAGGCATAGCTGTTTAACTCAATTAAATGTGACCAAAAATGAACTTTGCAGAAAAACCTAATGGTAAAATAAATACCTGGAGAGAAACACTCAGGGGTGATTTCTACAACTCAACTTAGGGCTATTAATTGTGGGCAGCATGCCCAGTTCTTGATTATGATGTTTTAGGAAAGAAATTTCTTGTCTGGATTATGTTTTTGTAAAGAGGGATATTGGCTCTGTATTGTAACACCACAATTCTATTTTCAACAAAACTTTCAACACTTGGAAGTGACCAAGTTTCTTACTCTTTGCAAATGCAACTGATATATTGTATGAACTTTCATAAATGTCACAATGTACCCTCAGTACAACAGTAATAAAAAAGTATTTGAAATATAAAAGAAATAGAAGATAGGAAACTACAAAAGACCAGTAACCTGTAGAGTTATTTAGTTTAAGTATCATTGGGTGCACTACGAATACTTGATACAATGGTAACTTTATGTGGTTCTCATTCTTTTTCTGAGACTTCTACTACTTTTTTACTCAATAAAGTCTTAGAAGCAGGGTGACTTTTGTACAGAAAGTGCTACATACGTTCCATAGAGCACAATGTCCTGAGAGATACTACTGAATTTTTTTCTGGAATAAAATACTGTGCTGTCAAATAAGTTTGGCACATTTTACTTTGATTAAAACTTAAAAAAAGATAACCTAAGAACCTTTATTTTGCTAATTTGCATTATGAATTGTCAAGAAGAAATTCATCCATTGAAAACTTGTTCATTGTGGAGCCTGTCTTATTTTCCCAAAGGTATCTCTTAGAAGAAAGGTAAAATAAAATGTAGCAACTACTACAGAGCATTATTATATTGGTCATTATAAGTGCAATTAGACAATAGCTTTGGTATTTATTATTAGCATGAGTTCATTAAGATGAACAATTTTCTTTGTTTTTGGCCATACTAGTGTTTTGAACTCAGGGCCTCCTGCTTGCTAACTAGGTGCTCTACCACGTGAGTCATATGCTTAGCCCTAAGATGCACAGTTTTCTGTGTAGTGATTATATGAAATGCTTATGACACGGATGAAAAAGTAACCTTATGTCTAGAACAAATGCTGGCAGGCATAATGTCCAAATGTCAGTAATATTTTGTTTTGATAAGAATAAGTGAGCACTTTTTAATTTTATATAAATATTTCAAATTTTGTCTATGGATTTCTTGTTCTGGTTGGCTAGGTTTTAGGAATTCCTCCTTTCTTTGTAGTAACTATATTAGTTCCCTACTATGGTGGCTACGTTTAGCTTTTTATTTTAATAGTTTTAGCAATGCTTGGCTTTTGTCCTTATTTTTTCAATATGGCTGCTGCATTGCTAGGACCCATATTGCCTTCCAGGCAGGAAGCCCGGAGAATCTATTTCTTAGAGGAGTTGTGTTTTAACTCATGAATGGAGACCTTTATCTGTAAACTTCTACTTGTAATTCATCGGACAAAATTGTTTCATGACCACCTTGCTTGAAGGTAGCTTGGAAAATCACATATTCAGCATTTCAGCATTTAGCACACAGTTTTCAGAATGGTTCCCACACCACCAGCAGCAGCATGACCTGAGATCATATTAGGAGTGCAAATTTTCAGGCCTTGCCTCTGACCTTCTATGAGGACCAACTACTTGTAGGGAACAATGCAAGCTGAAAATGTGGAGCCCATTGTTCAAAAATTATTAAAAATTGCAAGACAATAAAAGAGTATTAAACCAATCAAGGGGCTCTCTGAAGTATTGGGCCCTTGTGACTGTACAGGTCATAGACATGAAGCTGGCCTCTCTTCTGTAGAAGAAATGAGAGTCAGGCCTCCAGGTGGCTTCTCTTGTGAGGTCTGCTGAAGGAGCAGACTTGGTGGCTACAACAGGTGCTCTGTCATTTCCCAGGCTGTCCCACCTTCAGAGAAAGGTTAGGCACCAGTCAGTCACATGAGAGGCCAAATGTTATATGAATTTCTTTGCCATTAGTGAAAAACATCTCTTGAGATCTCTCTCTTCCCCCTCACTGGGGACAAAAGCCTAGTGAGAATTGAGTAGGCACAGAGGAGCTTCTGTCGGCCAACAGCTGTGGCCAAGGATAAATTCCAGACTAATAAGCTGGCGAGCATGCCTCCCTGATGAATGGTCATTTCGTGGCAAAAAAAATTGCAGATGAGCTTTCAATGAAAGTGAAATTAAAGTCATTTATCCAAGATCATTTGAAAATATCAACTCCCTTCTTAGAGAAGGAAAATATAATAATGCTCTCTCATAAAGATATAAAATATTTAACATGTGACTTCTGTTCCCTACCAACATCACCTTGTAATAGTCCCATTATTTTGTTATATTTAACTTCAATGAAAAATTTAGGAGGAAGGATGGGTAAATGTTTAACCCAAATCAGGATTTTTTTTTTTTGCCTGAAATCTGTGATTACATCATTGGCACATTTATATTTCAAGACATTTTTACGATATAAGCATTTTTTCATTTGGACAGCAATCATAATAAATTGAAATAAAATTCAGTCTTGATTGATGCTGTAAGTGTCAGGTACAGGGCAAGTCCCATCTATTAAGCGTGGTTTGCCAGGGCAGCAATAATAGTAGCATTTGAATGTTTTTCTTATTAAGGAGAAAAATGGCCAGTAATGTTGATTTGGTAGACTCCGAGGACTCTGGCAAATGGAAAATGCCTGCAGCATGTGGACTGCTTCCCTGGTGTTAGGACGAAGGTGGTCAGAAGGCTGCAGGAATTGTTTTTCCTTTTTAAAAAATTAGGATAAACTATTACAGTTTGTGGGATGAAAGAGAGTGGCTGATTACAACATAATGGAGTGTACCATATTCATCTCTTTGAAATATGACCTCACCCGGCCTTTTCCATTTTACAATCGATTCTCTCATTCCCTTAATGAACCTTTGCATTCATGAGTCTTCCGTGGAAGTATGCACATGAAGTATTGCTGGAGCAAAGAATAATTGTCTGCCAAGTAAGTAAGAACAAAGTGCCTCTCTTGTCGTTCAGTTCAATAACATTAGAAACTGTTAATGCATCATGTTGGGCATAGTATTGTTTTGCTTAATAATTATCTAATTTTCCAAGGCGTGCTTTAAAAATATTTTTTGGATACTGGCACAATAGAGTTGTTGGCCTCTTTTTTTCAGTATGAGAGGGATGATGTAAATGGGTTTAAACCCAATTTTAGTTTTTTAAAATGTTTAATTTGATCAAAGTAGAACACTCAGTTTGAGCAGTGATAACATGAAAATGATGGTAGAAAAAAATATTAGGGAAAAGTAAGGTGATTCTAACTGAAAGAATATGAGAGAATAAGTAATATAACTCTTGGGTTTAAAACCAGTGATAATTCTTTTATATAATTCGGAATGGAATACATACACACAAAGTTCATTGATCCAGTATTAGAAGACAATATGGTAGGTTTCACATAATCCAATCAATACTTAAATGTTCAAGTCCCATCTTACGGGTTTTTTTTCCCCTCCTCTGATAGGAATTTAAGCATGCTGTTATATACACTAGTTAGGTGTACAACTCTTGGTATAATTTCAGTAAAATTCTTGCCGTGAATTGATAGTAGATGGCATGAGAAAGAGAAGACTGGGTCTAAACATTTTATCACTGCTCAGCAACATAGCAATTCAAAAAGCTGTGTCCTTTCTTTGGAAGATGGGATGGTGGTTATCAATGCATGATTGGGTATTTAAAGGGGTGTTTGAATATTGCTGGTGGACACAATTCAGTTATGATTTTTTTCAAAAAAAACAAAATGAGCATTATCATAGGGCTTCTAGTTAAGAGAAAGAGGATGGGAGAACTACCCCACACCTGTAAGGATTTAAAAAAAATAAAAATGTAAACACTGCCAGCAAAGCCCATAATAACCACTTCTTAAAAACATGTATAAAATACAGAGGGTCTGCTGAGATTCAGCAGGAGGGAAGAAGGTTCCAAGGCTGGGCCAACATGTCTGTTACCCCTCTCTCTTCATCTAAAGGTCCCCCTTGTGATGCTCAGGTTCCCTTTCTCCAGGAATCCTTTCCTGACTGAGGGAGAGGAACAATTTCTCTTGGGGCTTTCACTTTTTGAATAGCAATTTTAAACTGTACAGTCAGTAGCCTATGTATAGCTGGTAGTTTATTAAGTACTTACTACACCAGATGCTAAGTGTTTATCCATATATCTTCAGGTAACACCCTAACAACTGTATGAGATTAGTATTATTGCTATCATCTTGTTTAAGAGAT
Source organism: Castor canadensis (assembly GCF_047511655.1). Lineage (NCBI taxonomy): Eukaryota > Metazoa > Chordata > Mammalia > Rodentia > Castoridae > Castor > Castor canadensis. The sequence continues at coordinate 101,816,230 of NC_133395.1, read as the reverse complement.
TCAGCAAGATTAAGTGCCTTGTTCATACTCATCTATCTCAGAAGCAGTAGATCTAGCATTTGACCAGACTTGATCATTCCCTGGAGACCTGATGATTGTAAACATTAGCTGCTTTCAGGATACAGCTCCCAGTTTACATTAGGTTTTAAAGAATATGGCATGCCTCCCTACCTAGCCTACAAACTCATCAGGAGAGGAAAGACGTCCAGAGTGACTTCCCATCTAGGTGTCTCAGAGGCTAGAAGTCTACAGCTAAGGCCAGTTCTTTCCTACTTGTCTTCCACTTTACAAAAGAAATGATCATTTCTCACAGCTTTTTATTCTAATAGTTTTAGCAATGCTTGGCTTTTGTCCTTATTTTTTCAATATGGCTGCTGCATTACTAGAGCTTTAGGATTTAAATACAGTCTATTGAAGGCAGCATGAGATGAATAGAAATGGGTAGTTTGGTTCGTGTTTTCTCCTCCAAAGAATGGGATAAGTCATATTAGACATGTTTATTGATGTGCTTATTTCCAATGAAAAAGTAACTCCTACCTTTTTGGTAACGTAAGTCTAGTTTGGCTGATTGTCTTAAAAATGAGAACTGGCTTTGCCAATCTGATTATAGGGTAGATTATTTACATTAGTTACCTATACTAAATCTGTGGTTTAAAGGTTTTACTAAAAATGTAGCATACCTGATAAGATCAAAGTATTTGATCATCTTTATATTGGTGAAGGTGTTTCTAAATCAAGATTTGATTTTTCAAAACTTTCAAAATATATTGAGATAAACAAAGTGCTTATAAGCAGAAAGATATAGGCATAATTAATAATCATTTGAAAAGTCCTAGAAAAACTATTAATATTCTGAAGTTTAAGACTAAAAAAAATTCCACCCATCTAAGTAAATTGTTTCTAATATGGTTTCTTTCTATGCTTAATAATTGTCAGAATTTTAAATAGGATAACATGATAATAAAATTTTAACTTTACAATAGGATAGGATCCAGGAAATATAAAAAAAGTGATATATTGTGGCAAAGAAGTAGATGGGATTGTACATATAAAATATATTAAGATGAATTTCTACGTAAAGTGCAGGAAAATTAGCAAAAATAATTACAAAAGTTAACAATTTAAAATTTTTACTTGTTAGGTAAGTAAATGTCATGTATCTGAAAATGACAAAAACACATATGAAATCCCCAGAGCAGTTAGAATCTTTTAAACATATTTAGAAAGTTTTCCTTTATTATATTTATATTACTAATAAAAATAGTTGTATTTTGTCAATATTTATAATCAGAAATATATATTCTCATTTAAATTTATGGTAAAAGCTTTTAGATGCCAGTTTTATATGAAGGGGACTGTCCTTCAAATATGTTTAGGTGTTATATAAACACCACATTCAGAAGTTCACCTCTCTCACTGCTCTGTGACCTTATCCAACATCTGAGCACAGATGTCTGTAGAGCTGTGAGATCTTTCTGTTCAAGTAGAATGTAGCATCTCTCTGATAAATTTTGAGGTTATTATTTTTGCTTAGATGGAGGAGAATCAAATGCTAATTTCTTACCTTTCCCCTACTCATTAGACTCTATCCTGTAAATGGGTATATGGTTAAGGAAGCTCTTTAATTCCCAAACTGTCTTTCCTCATCTCTAAAATAGAAGAGGTAGTCTTAATCTCCTAGGACTGCTTCAGTGATCAAATGATGTAATGTGTGTTATGCTAATCCTGTGAGAAGCAGCCACCAAGATGGGATATTTAAATGTGCCAGGATATTAAATATGAGACAAAATGCCTGTGAAAGAAAAAAGGGAGACTACAAGGGAGCACGAAGAAACCCATCAGACTGCAAGGATTTGAGTCTGATCACAAGTGCAGGAGAGAAGGAAGAAGGTTGGAGGAAGCAGTTGGAGTCTTGTGCAAAGGCAAGTTCAGCAAAGTAGCCTGTGCCCTTATCACAGTAGCTGGCAATCTGTGATTCTAATGACTACCACAAGATAAGGAAGTTTCTGGCTTATAGCAGGTACTTTGCTCCCCTGTGTGTGTTTTTTATACTTTTAGAATCATGGCTCATTCTTACAAATCTTTAGTGTAGTCTATTTTCTTGAATTTTATTTTTCTTCATTCCATTAAAAAAATGAACAAAAGCCTCTACCCTGGACAGGGATAGAGAATGGCAGTTCTAGTCCATTAATATCCTAGACAGTAGAGTAAGTGGCCATCTATTCCTTTCACTGGGCTCTGGGGAAGGGTTCCTGATGTGGAAGTTTCAGATGTAATGACAATGATAGCAGAAGTGAGTTTTTTAAAACACAAATCTATCTGTAGCTCTTCCTGGTTTTCTGACCCTCTTAAGGCCAACTGTATCCTTTTAACACAACATGAAAATACCTCTCTTTACTTGATGCATCTGGTCACGTCTCTTTCTACTCTTTTTGGTCAAAGGACATAGGTGGTGGTTCTCAGGATTGATGGCTGACTCCTTTCACAGATGGCCAAGTGACATGATTCTGGCCAGTGGGACATGAGGGGGAAATCACTGAATGGAGCTTTTGGATTTTGAGTGTGGCAATAAGAAGGAGGAACAATAACCCACAACAAGGATGGTTAATTATAGACATAGCTACAGACTGTGTCCTTGAAAGCATCACTGAGTACGAGCAGGAGCCAGGGATGCTCTTTGTCAGGCTTCATATTGAGCTTGATTAACATTGATTTCTACTGTTCAGGTAGGTTTTCTGTTACTTCAGCCAGATATAATTCTGCTTATTTCACCACGATTATGTTTTACCTATCAAAGCACTTAAGGCTTGGTACATAAATTGTTGGTTTCCCAGTTTAAACTAGGCAAGTCAGTGAACTCTTTGTTGACATTTTTCTTTCATTTCCTATACTTAATGCATTGAGTTAAGCCCGGGGACATAGAAAGAGCCTCAGATCTTCTCACAAAATATATAGTACTAAACAGCAACCAAAAATTAGTCAAAGGGGATGAATGTTGAAACAGACTATGGAATGAAGATCTAACCTGGGCAGGGAGGGTTTCAGGAACAAGGTTACTCCTCACCTGAGTACAAACATAGCCAGGTATGGAGAGATGGTAGTAAAAGTGTGAACATTTCTGCAAGCCATAGGGAGCATGTTGTGTCCAGAGAACTGAAAAGTTTTAGAGTGAAGTTCAAAGACAGTGGTGACTGATGAGGAAGACCAGGAGAAAGAGTTTGGACTTTGTTTTATAGACAGAGGTAAGAATTGATGAGTTTTGTGCAGGAGTAAGAAGAAAGAGAAGATACTGTGACCATATTTGGGTTTTAGAAAGTTTTCTATGACTAGTAGCTGAGCAACATATGGATACAGGACTTCTATAAGGGAGACCATTGTTAGATTTTGGGGGGAGACACTGGAACTTTAGATGGAATAATGCAAGTGGATTTGGAGCAGAGGAGAATGGGTGGATCTTAGTGTTTGGATTGGCTGGATATAGAAGGTATGGGCAGACTGAAAATCCAGAAAATTTAACTGGTTTCAAGCTTATGCAAAATTGGCACAACCAATGCCTGTGTCAGGGAGCAAATACATGACTTAGATTGTGAATTGGAATTTTACCCTTTACTCAGTTCATGCTCTTGGGAAGATTTCCTCTTATCTTCCATGATTCTAATCTTTGAAGCTACACTAATCACATGAGACAATTCACGCAAAGCCTGGAGCACACTAACAAAATTCAGTGTTAATTATAATTGTTGGATCCAGTTAAGAGTAGGAACGGAATGAGGTCAATGCAAATAGGGTGAATTTGAGAAGTCAAAAGACAATCAGTTGTAAATATCCAGTAGTAATATTTAATCCGCCAGTGTTTCTGGAGCAGGCCATGCAACAGACATTCTGCTGAGCACTGGGATGTGGACAGTAGTTGAAACCAGGAGAAAAGGGCCTGGGCAAGTTGCTAAAGATCCAGAGAATTTAAGGGCTTAAAGTGGTAGTTCTTAAAGTTTAGCACCAGAATCACTAGGGAGGGAGGCTTGTTAAAAACATTCCCTAGGTCTTGCCCCAGAGATCTTATATAGTAGATCTGAAGGGAGAGCTGAAATCCTTTATTCCGACAGTCCTCAAGGATTGTCTGTGTTCTGGTCTAGGGCCACACCTAGTGTAGTACTGGAGTACAAAAGAGAACTGATTATAAGACAACTAAGAGGGAAGGGGTAGGAATACAGGGAAAAGCCAAGAAAATGACAGTTTTTATAGGAAGCAGTAAGTCTGTCTTTAAATGCTGCTGAAAAGTCAAATTAAAGAACTCAAAATCATCCCCTGGATTTAGTGATATGGACAAGAAAAAGCAAGCAGAGGGGTAGTTGGTATGAGTGGAGGAGTATGAGTAGAAAGGATGTAGGATGATGGGATGATGGATGTTCCCAACTTCAGATATTTGTTTTTTCCTGAATAAATGAAAACTCTGAACACTTTTACCCAAAGTATTTTGGGTGATAAATAAATTGTATTTGAAAGGGAAGGTTTGGTGAATAAATACATGGTAAACCCTGCCTAAGCAAAGCTAAGAAGTTTAGCAGCACTTCTCCATACATTTCATATGCAGGTAAGCTTTGTGTATTGCCAGTAAAGGAACCCAGGGATGTCTCCCACAATTAGTTGACAAGGAACTACTTCTCTATTGAGTTGTCTTAGGTCACGTGATCCAAAGAGCACTCCTTGGATATGTGCTCCCTGCAATTCTCTGGAGTCAGGGGTATCTCATACTCTTACCAATATCCCAGAGAAGCCTGGGATTTGAGTGGCATTCCTTTTTCCAGTCCTAGGACTCTGCATACATCATATGCACCAAGCATTCTATCTGTGCAGTATTGCAACATATTCCAAGCTTTCTTGCCTAGATATTTGGTCTTCTGGAGTTATAGTTGATTGATTAAAGGTATTTGCTTTCCTTTATTCTCCCCCCAAAGCTGCTTTAAGTTAAAGATAACCTCTGTGTAAAATACAATATTACATATTTTAGTGTTACTATTTTTTGTAAACACCTATTTTCTTAAATATATGAAACAGTAGGATCTATACTCAAGGAAGAGATTGTGGTCAGCATTTGCCCTGCTCATTGAATGCCAATACACCCACAACTTTGTTGAAAGAAAATAAGTGAAGCAAAAACCTTCACAAAGTGGATCATCTCATTGATAAGATTCATGCTCTCATGCAGCTCAGCTCAAATGTAATGACAGAATCCTGCTGCTTTGTTTGGAAATGCTCTCTTGAAGAGCAGAAATGCAGTCAAGTTGAGGATGGAGGATAATTGATTAGATAAGCATAAAGCCTTTCTAACTGTAAAATTCCATAACTACTCATGTAACCAGTTTTGTGGGTTTTAATTAGCATAAAGGTAATTCATGTTACACAGAAAATCCAGGGATGGAAAAGGAAATTCACTGTCCAATCCACGTTACCTTTCTTAATTCTATAGACCATTGCCTTTAATGTATATAGTCAACTCACTATTTCAGTAAAACTTGAATTTATTTCTTCACATCTTGGTGCGTTGACTGATACTCTCTGTCTGTCCACATCCTTCAAGTCTCCATAGCCCATCCCTGATCATGATCTAAATGAATCTTGTTTTTCCTTGTCGTGGTAATTTGCCAAGGAAAGAATCTGGCAGGAAAGAATGTCATTAATAATATTGTTAATTCTCATTTTTATAATGCATTAGAAATGTCAGAGAATTTTTTTTAAAGTATCTTTACTCATGATAAACCTGGAAGGCAAGTTATTACCATAATCGCTTCTTTTTGGAGAAGTAAATCAGATCTCTGAGAAGTTAAAAACCAGTAAGTCATAGGCTGGGACTCAAGTTAAGACTTATGCTACAAATCTTATTCTCCACCCTCTATTACCTATGAAGGCATTATCCATTTATTCTTTCATTCAATAAATATTTGAGCACTCACTATATTCTGATATGTGTATTTCTGAATGTCAATTAGCACATAGATGACTGGTAAATGAGGGATGTATGTAAAATATGAGGGTCATCCTTGTTTTTTAAGCACATGTTTAATGTCTTAAAGTTCACTATACATTGAAAGTGGTAAGTGATGAGGGAACAGAGTTGTGTGGGTGATGTCCCTTTCCCCCATTCTTGTTCATGAAGAGGTATGGGGTTTGGCTAGGTGCTCTATCTTGGGAGCATTTGTTAGGCTACTTGTCATTGTTTTGCATTTTCACCTTGCCTCTGAGATTCAGCTTTAAACTTTTTAAAAACTGACTTCCATCAAGCTACTCCAACCCTTTTTGTTTGTAAAGTTAAAGTCCTTTTATATATCATAATTTTATTTTTTTGGGTTTCTCTCTGTGTACTGCACCTAGTATTTTTATTAGGATTTTTATTTTTGTTAGTTCTCTGAATGCAAAGTGCCTGCATTTTAAATGATCAGCCTGGCCTCTTTTTGTTTTGTGCCATCTTATTTTTAATGTGTGGTTTTGCAGAAATAAGATTTTAATAATATATATTATATATTAGAATAAATGCACATGTGTCTATATGCATATGTGTTCTTTAGTAAGTGTTGAATTTCTCTGTCTTTCTGAAACACTGGTATCATAAAAGTAAAAAAGAATGTCTGCCTTTCATTGCTCTAGTCTGAGATTTTTGAATAGTTGTTACATGCTAAGAACTTTATCATTTATTGAATTCTTGTAGCAATCATATGATTTTAGGTCTTTCTATCTCATTTTTGTCAGTGGATTTGAACTTTGGATGGTCTGACTCTTCCTTTGTTCACATTACCTGTTGTTTCCATGATAAATACTAAATTAAATTGAGAATTTTGTTCTCTAAGCCTAGAAACTAGAGGGTTGCTGGAAAAATGTTAATCTGCATTTGCCTTTCTGTCAGCCTTTTGAAGACTTTCAAGTAAGTTTTATACTTTTCCCCCTCAGCTCCAGTTCCTTAAATTAATGTCTTACTTTTTATCCCAGCTTCTCTAATAATGAAACTTTTTAGTTGAAACTCATTTAAAATCAACACCAGAATAACTGAATGACATATCATGATAAATATAAAGTGTAGAATAATTATAATCACTTTTGCAAATTTTTAGGATCTGTGGATATCTGTGATGGCAAAGAGGAGCTATGTTAGTTAAAATAATGCTAGCTGTTAAACAGATTACCCCCCCACCCCAAATTTCACAGACCTAACGTAAGAAAAGTCTGTCCCTCACCTAACAGTCCAACTTGGGTGTCTATGTTCTGGCAGCTCTTCTGTAATCTTGAGTTCAGAACCTACATTTCCTCTCATTTTGTAACCCTACATTTTTTAACTCATGAGTCTCAGCTGCCCTCAAGGTGTTTTCCATTATAGCCCACCAGCTGCAGAAAACAAAACAAAACAAAACATGGAGAACTGCAAGGAAGATTTTCTGGGAGACCCCAAAGCAGCATACATTATGCTGCTCCTTTGCACTAGCTAGAACTTGGTCCAGTGGCTCCAATTCACCATAAGAGAGATTGCTGGTAGTCTGATGATGCACCCAGAAGAAAAAGAAACTGGAGAAACTGGGTTTTGTGTGTAGCCAGCCAGTTTTTACCAAAGGGCTGACATAAGTTCTTTAACAGCTCAAGTCTTACATCTGAAATCATTGCTTCCAGCAGAATAAATTTCTCCATGGCAAGCTGTGATAAATGTTATGACTCTATATTTTATTTTATTTTATAGCACCTCTGCTCCATTCCTTCTAAATTGCCTTATTGTGTTTCATTATGGGCACTAATGATGAATTAAGTTGGACTGCTTAATAATTAAAAGAATCTCTAGGATAAAACCATCTTTTCTCTTGGAGAAAATCTATTTGGTTTTGTTCACCAGCTGCAAGGCTCAGTATAAAAGAATTACACTTCCTAAGAAATGAATGAATGGCTCTCACATTAAGTGACATTGACCTGAGTGTTCTGTTTAGGTGATTATAAAAGAAAAGGATTTGTCTGAATTAGAGAGCTTTTTACCACAAATACATAAAAAATGAATGGTACAAACTTTAAAAAATAACTCTGAGAATGCTAAACCCAAAATGAGATGTAAGAGAATCCTAGAAACAGTCAATTTCTAATGCATATTTGAAGAAGTATGGAAGAAGAGTAGTTTTATAGTTTAGGATCAAACATAAATGTTACCTAACATCAGAGTTATCTAGGTTCCAGTTTTTAGCTGCCTTTGTTGTTAAGTACTATCATCTTAACACTGGAAAAATTTGAATAAACTTGGTTGTTATGATTCCTCCATAGATTGGATCAGAGGGTCTACAAAGGTACCAAATTGTGAGTTAAAATATTTGTCTCTGGGGTGTGTTTTCCTAGGAAGAGAGTCTATTGTTTTAAAAGTATTCTTTACACTCTCTGTAAAAGGCTTGGGACTCTGACATTGTAAGAAGACAGGAATTTTAAGGTTGCTTAAAACAGTACTTATGGCTGCTTTAAAGGAGATCCAGGCTTAGAAGATGGCATTCCAGAATGCTAAAAGGCATGAAGACGAGGCCTCAGAGCTATTTGTAATAACGTTTACTTATGCACATGTTGATTAAACAACTATTGCTTGAATGTGTTTTCCATACCTCATGCTGTCCTTTCATATTCTAAAAAATAAAGGGAGAATGGCTGTAAATCAGAGGATGGGAGAGCTCGGACGGAGTGACCATGGCTTTGTGAAGGTGTCCAAGAGCTCAAGGGCTAGCACCAGGCATAAAGAGGTGTAAATCCTACTTCTGTTTATTATCTGTGTGAACTCGAGGGACGTAAGGAACCTCTCTCTATTTTTTTCTATAAAGGAGGATTCATGTGCCTCTTTCTTTATATTGTTGAAAAGAATACATGAAATAATATATTATAGAAGTGTCTGGGATATAGTAAAATCTCGGTAAGTGATAGTTGTTATTTGGTGTCCTGAAATATTTGAGTCTGTCAGATGTAAGATGAATTGCATTTGCTATAGGTGGCCCTTTGGGAAGAATAGAAAGCAGTGGATCTGAGTTATAGAAAGGAACAATTCAACTTAACTTAGAGAATAATTACAGAAATGAATAAAAATGGAACCAGGCACGGGGCAGTGATCTCCCATTGCTGGGAGAATTTAAATAAAAGAAGCCACTACTACTCATTCTTAGGGCAAGAGAGAAAAATCTTCCTACATAATTAAATTAACTTGCATCTGACATTGCTTCTGAAGTTAGCATTCTGTGAATGTTCCCAGTAACCACCTTGTAGATGAGGTAGAGAGAGCTAGAATACGAAGAGTGATCCCCTCTCTCTCCCTCATTCTTTTCCTTCCTCCACTCTCTTTCTTTCTCTCTCTCTCTCTGTTTCTGCATCTAAGAAAAACATGTTCTAAAAGAGGAACCATTAAATTTCTCAACTGTAGCAAGAAATGTAAAAGATAGGAAAGTTATCTATATAAATCTTTAGAAACAAAAACTCATCCATGATTATCTTAAGGAATAATTCACATACACGAGTGTGGTGATTCTTTATGTAACAGAGGACTTTCTAACTGGGTAAGACACCTATAGGGCTATATACCAGATATATATGATGTATATATATCATTATGCATATTTAGTGATATACTACTTTTTTCTCTCATTTTTTTTTAGTCACAGGTCACTTTGTATTAATGAATATAAAAATATAGCTAACACATCTTTCAACTCAAGGGCAGGGTGAAAGCTACAATTTCAGAAAGAATTTGTGTATAAATTTTTTCTTGAATAGTAGAGTTGGAATTATAGAAAGTATTATAAAATGTGGTTTCCTATTTGTGTCTGTCACAATTAGTGGACAGCAATGTGCCAGGGATTTCTTCCATCAAAATGCAATCACATGTGTTTGTTGTTTGAGAAAGCATCTCACTATGTAACCTAGGCTGGCCTTGAACTCTTAGTCTTCCTGCTTCAGCTTCGTGAGTGCTAGGATTATGGGTGTATGCTATTGTGCCAGGCTAAGATTCAATGACATTCTTAAATTATAATGCACATATCTGAGTTTTTCAGTGGTCAACATAAAATTAAGCTGGTCATAGGCATTGGTTTTGACAGTCTCAGTATTTTCAACTTGTTGGGAAAGAGATGTATGAATGCTAATTTTAGTGATCAGGTCAGTAATTAGGAATTTATAAATAAACATACAAGCAACATACGAGAATAATAGATGTCTATTCTAAATCAGTACTCCAAATCACTAATATCCTAGGTTTACTCCCCTTTGTCTTAGAAATGAAACAATTTATTTTAAAAATTCAGGTCTTTCTAAAGCCAACTTTTTCTGTTGTGTCAGTGCAATGGAAACACCAAAATCAGGCATGGAAGGTGGCTATAGCCATAGGGAGACGGGCTTGTCCAAGACAGTTCCAAACAAACATGAAATCATGTAGCCTATGATATTAGCTACTGGGTGTTGGAAAAAGAAGGGATCTGAGATATCATCAGCCCAAATCCTGTACCACTGCACACACTCTATGCTGAAGGATGCAATAGCTTTGAAATCAGAGGCACAGAGAACTGAGATGGTTATTTCCAGTGCCACCTAGTAGCACAGCAAGGTTTAACACATACTCAGGTCTCTTGACCAGCATCACTTCCCAGGCCTTTTCTGTGGCAGCTTAGTGGTGGTGGATCTCTGAGATATTGCCCCACACTAGAGTTTCATTGCTTTTGAAGGTGATAGATACTAAAGGATTACTACAGACAGGGAAGGATAGGTATGCCTTGTCAGATGGTCCTGCCCCTGCTCATGAAGGAGTCAAGCAAACCTTTTGGTATTGTCACATCTGACACCTTCAGTCAATTATGTGTGGAATACAATGGCCAGAATGGTGTGATTTTAGTCCTAACAAACACCACTGGCTTGTGTTAACCACATGCATGCTGAACACTTCACTCTGATCCATTTCTATGACACTTCAGATTCACCATCCTTCTAAAGTGGATCAATACTTTGGATGCAGAGTGGACCCAGGTACCATGCAGAGCATGTTGGACATCCCTATGACTTCTCTTTAGGGCCTACACCAAGCCACTCCACCAGCCTTTTTTTGTGATTTTTTTTTTTTCCAGATAGGGTCTCGTGAACTCTTTGCCCAGTCTGGCTTTGAATCTCAATCCTCCTGATTGCTGCTTTCTGAGTAGCTAGGATTACAGACATGAGCCACCAATGCCCAACTAGGGGACACTAATTTTAATCATTTCATTTAACTTAGCAAACCCAAAATATTTCACCATGCAATCAATATTAAAAAATCAACTGAAATTTGCCATTCTTTTACTACACCATTAAAATCCTGTGAAATATTTCACACTTATAATGTATCTCAATTCTGAGCAGTCACATTTTCGTGACCCAATAGCCATAGGTGGCTAGTGGCTTTTATATTAGGCAGTGCAGACCAAAAACCATGTTCCTAAATTGCTAGGAAATTATTCCTAATCCATTGGAGCAATTTCCAACAAGGGATAATGTCCACATTTTGTTTCACGAGGAAGCCTTTTAAGTCTCTCAGAAATGGAAATGACACAATCAGACTTGATGTATGTCCTTCCATACAGCATTGTTGGTGTTGCATGTGATTTTGGATTGGTTCCAACAGATAAGTGAGCTAAGGAGACTTTTTAAACCACGGTGATCTCACTAGTTTCTGGAAATGCTAATATGTTGATCATGGCTCTATACAACATAGGTGAGGAGGTAAAACATTAAATTGAATGATCATTCTATAGAGATACCATCACAATAGAAGGAGTGGAATGTCTGGGGCCTAGAAATGAAGCAGGAAAGGTAATCGTGGTGCATCAGGGGCTAACCAGGTTCAGAGAAGGGAATGGTGAAAGGCAGCTCCACTTTCCCTGAGCAAAGTGATATAGTACTTCAGAGTATCAAGCTTGTGAAAGCTTTAGGGAGGTGTGTTGACTTTGGTGGACAAAGAGAATTAATACAAGCCAGGCCTGTCAATAGTGTTTACTTCTGTATAATGAAAGCACAAGCAGAGATGTCTGTGTTTATGTCTGAGCTTAAAAAATTAAGACTTTCTCAGAAAGCAGTAGGACATAATGAAAAGAGAGAGCCTCTTTACAAGGGGGTCACTGTAGTGTTTCTACTCCAGTCACAGGGACGGGGGAGAAAGGAGGAAGTTGGAAATATCCATGGGAACAGTTAACTTTCTCTTCCACCCAGAAAGCCAGAAAGGGAACAGACTAGCCTGGTCTCTTGTCTCTTAGTCAGTGATATTTGATTCCAGGGTTTTTCTGCACCATCACAGTGTTCCTAGGAGCACACAAGGAGAAGGCCCTGGTCTACTCTGTAGAATGGCAGCCTGGCTTGGTTATTATCTACTCCTTCTGAGCATATAGCAGAGCTATTCTTCTACCCTCTGTGACACTCATCATGTCTGATGGTCTAGTGAGTAAAATACATTTGTGGAGAGTAGTGTTTCCCAGAAACTATACTAATGTTATATGGGGCAACTAAAAATCTATGTTGCTGATAGGAGTATAAAATGGAAAAAAAAAAGTCTCGTACTTTCTTATAAAATTGAATGTATATCTCTTGTCTATGTCTCATTCCTGAGTTTCCTGTCCAAAAGACCAATTACAGGAATATACATTATAGGATTTTCATAATACCCAAATAGGTGTCTAGCAGAGGAATGTGTACATACAGTAGTGCATTGGTTTAATGAAATTTACCCATTCAACACAAACACAATTGGATCTCAGTAATATTTTCCTTAGTGAAAGAAGCATAACACAAAAATATGATATTCCATTTTTATGAAGTTGAAGAGGCAGAACTAAAAAATTGGGAAAAATTACTGCAATGGTTGTTGGAGTTAGAATTGTTTTGGGGGTGACAAGTATGTTTTATGCCTTTATATGATCTGGGCTAACACAATGAGTGAATTTTTTTCAAAATTTATTCAGTGTTATAACTCAGATTTGTACATTTCACTATATGCAAAATTTACCCTAAAAATAAAATAATCAAAACACTATTGAACTCTAATATTAAACATATCAGTTTATTTTGAAACGCATCACAAAATGAGATGAGCTAATAAAATCAACTTAGAGATGAATGGGTGTGTGATAAAGTGAACGTGGCAGATGCTAGCAATTACAATATGAGAGCTCACTGGACAATTTTTTCAAGTTTTATGCATTTTGAAATGTTCATAATGAAGTCTTTGGAGCACATGAAACCATTTGTAAAGTCAACTACTTCAGTGAGAACAAATTACTCTAGATTCTTATCCAATACCATACATAAAAATTCAAAATGATAGCAAACCTAAGAACTGAAATTAAAAAATTTATAGGGAGAAAAAGGAAAAAATATTCATGACCTTGACTTAAGCAAAAGCATAGAGGAAAAAAATGAATATGTAAATTCTTTTTGGGGGGGAGCGATACTGGGGTTTGAATTCTGGGCCTCATGCTTGCTAGGCAGGCACTCTACCACTTGAGCCGTGCCACCAGCCCAATAACTTAAATACAAGTTAAAAATTTTACCCTAAAAAAAACCCAAAACCTTAAAAAAGTGAAAAGACAAATCACAGACTAGGAGAAATTATTTCCAGATCACATATTTGATAAAGGAGGACTTGCATCCAGAATAAAGTACCTTAAAGCCCACTAATAAGACAACACAATTACACAAGGGCAGAGGATTTGAACAGTCACTTCTCTGAATAATGGGAGTACAAGAAAAGATGCTCCACCTTGAGGGAAACCACAGTCTACTTTGTACCCACTAAAGTGATTACAGCTGGGTGTCCCAGCCCTTGGAACACTGAGACAGAAGGACTGAGTTGGAGGCCAGCCTAGGCTTCATACTAGTGAGACCCTCACAAAAAGCAAGGGTATGGAAAAATCTAGAACACATGCATTACTCATAGGAATGTAAATTGGTAGAGATACTTCAGAAAATAGTTTTTTGGTTTTCTAGAAAGTTAAATATAAAACTACCATTCAACCTACCAGGTTCATACCTCTGATGCTATGCAAAAGAAATAAAAATATTTACCTATATATAGGTTTGAAAGTACATCTTCAGAAGGGCCTTTATTTTAGTAGCAAAAATGGAAAAATCCAAATTTCCATCAATTGATGAATCGTTAAGTAAAATGTGTTAAATTCATGCAATGGAATGTTATTCAACAATAACAAAGAACAAACTACTACTCATATTCCAACCTGGTTGAAACCCCACCCCTAAATTTTGCTAGGTAAAGGCTAGATACCAAAAGACTTCACATTGTTACCTTTTACTTTTATGAAAAAATGTAGAAAATGAAAATCTATTCTGACTGGATGTAGGTATATAGTTATTGGGAGGAAACAGACTGACTGCAGATGAGCAAGGAGAGGATATTCCATCAGGTGATGGCAATGCTAAAACTGATTTGTGGTGAAGGCTGCATAATTTATAAATTTGATAAAAATTATTGAATTGTATACTGAAAGGAGGTGAATGTTATGGCATGTTAGTATCTAACACAAAACCGATAGAACTCAAAATTGAATTCATAGTGAAGTAATACAGTACATTTTTATGGCTAAGAGATTGGAATTTAGTATATGACTTCCTTCATCCTTGCTCTGTGACTAGTCGAGGTGACCTAACCTCTCCATATAACCTCTGTTCTATAAAAATAGCACTTCCTATTAGTGCTAAGAAAACTGAGTGAGATAAACAGCACTTAGCACAGCATTTAGCACGCTGAACGCTTAATGAGTGTCAGTCCTTATTAACATGATAATGATGACGGAGGAGGTTGGCCATAATTGAGCTGTTTTTTTGTTTTTTTTTTTTGATTCAAAGTTCTTAACTTTGAATGAATGTGTTCAGTCCCCAGATTCGGTATTGGGTTCTTAGTTATATTGATGAAGGGAATCAAAATGGGATGCTTTTCAAGTTCCTTAACTAAATTCTAATTTTAATCCAGCTCCCCCTTTGCCATTGTGCCTTCAATTTTTTCCTATCAGACTTTTGAAAAGCTGGCTCTAGCAGCTTCGAATTCCCCTGCTCTTGTGTCCCTTCCTGTGTACTGTTGAACTCTAGGAACAGCCTTCATACAATTGTGAATAAAAGAGAAGATAGAGTTAAGCCAAGGTCTGGGAGTCTTCACTTACAAAGTAAAACACGTGGGTTTTCTTAACACACTTCTTTGTTAGATACTGATATGCTTATGTTTCTGGGTTGTCTTCTGTAATTTTGGGTTGATATAATCAGAGAGGTAATCTCTAGCTAAGAAAAATAGAATATTGTTAAACATTTGTGGAGGTTGATAGGTGAGGGGAGAAGGTTAAGACTTAAATTTCTGTTTACAGAGATTGTGAGAATCCTAGTTATACAAACTGCAGAGACTGAATTTAAGATTATTTGAAAACGAAAAGCAATTGTTTTACTTTTCAGTAACACTAACAATGTGAACTAGCTGTTAAATGAGTGTTTTCCTGAAGAGGTCCTGCTGGGATTTCTTTTAATTTGGCAATTAGCAGTTCAATTTGCATACAAGAATCAAGAATGTGTGGAGGTTCTTAAAAACAGTCCACTGCTACCCCAATTAGGGTTAATGTCCTATTTAATTCTTAGTAATCCTGTTAATTGGTAGAGCAAATATTTTCTTAATACACAATGAAAAAGATAGTATCACAAGTAGCTGAAAAAGGATAATCACAGACTTAAAATTGGAAATCTTTAAATACTGTATCAAAAATGGTAGTCTTCCTCACACCCATTGTTACACAGTTTTCTGGGTCTCATTTAAACAGCCTCAGCTGTTAACTTCATAAGGTTTAAAATTAGGTTAAAATTGGAAGTTATAAAGCATTCTTGAGTGATAAAGCACTCAGGAAAAGGGGACATGACCTAGCCTGAGGTCAGATGTTTGTTGGCACTGGACTAGAACTCAGCTTTCTGTCCACAACATTGTGTTGAGGTCCATTTCTACTTACTCTACAACTCTTTCCATTCTGTCTTCATCTCCAAGAGTCATAAAGTCTTCTGAAGAGCCAACCAGCTGCCATACCTTAGCATTCATCAGCCACCATTTGTTTTGCTCACCTTTGTCAGTCATCTTTCTTATTGGCTTTGTGTTCATAGAGCATTCTCAAGAGGAAGCTGAGTGAGACAGTCCTGCTTAGGTGATACGATTCAAGTAGCAAACCATAGTCCCTTTTGATACTAATTAACTGTCCATAGCATCACCCCTCAACCTCGTGTATGTGCACGCACGCGCCGTGTATGTGCAAACACACACACACACACACAAACCCAAGCAGGTGAAACAGGTCAAGGTGCCCCCTGCCTGTTTTATAGGGAGTAATTCCCACTCAGCTGGAGCTAGTGGATTACTAGCTAGGAATTACTCCCACTAGCTAGTGCTACCAGATCAGTTTATTTTTTGAAAAAAAATGGTAAGTCCAGGTTTTATGTGAAATCTTGCAATTAGTGTATATGTGGGAGATAATTCTGAATTTTGTGTACTCTTAAGTAGTACATGCAATTTGTGAATGGAGCCCATGAGCCTATCACTTTGACTTCTGCCTTAAGTTCATTCAAAATGAATGAATTCCAAATGTGTGTGTATTGAGAACTGAGACCCCATTATATGTCCAGCACCACGCAGCAGACTTTATTCTGAAGCCAACGAAAAGACAATGGGAAAATGTTTTTTTAACCCCAAATGTAGTCTACTGTATCACTCTGCACCCTAAAGTGGAGTTCCTAGAAGAATATGCCACTCTTCCCTGTTTCCTTCCAGCCTCACATAGGATCAGCCCTGCCCAGAACGCTGGAATACATTTGTGGGTTTAGTTAAAAACAAAGCATCCCTGAATGCTTGCATCACCATTGGTCCTGTTGACTACATACCCTGTGTTTACCCAGGAGTTTCTTGCCTTGCTTTGCAAGAAACCTTTGCTTCTCCTCTTCCTTATTCTGGTGCCCAGTCTGTGAAGAGCTCTCTGCTGCTGACTTCCCAATTTCTGGAGCCCCTCATCTCCTGTGAGATGGTCCAATCCAGCCCTCACCTCTCTCCACAGAAAGTATACTGGTCCTCTCATCTTCATGCTGCCCCTGTCTTGGTTCATGCTCACATTGCTTCGCCCTGAGCCCCCTGAGGTGTGGTACCTCAGACATCTTGGGAAGGAATGAGGAATGGTTCCTTTACGGTTCACGAGCTTTGTGTCCGTCCACTTTGCCTTTACCTATGTTGGGATTTACTTTCAGAACAAGAAATAAAAATAGAATGCTATGAATTTGTGTGGAACAACCTCTACAACTATTGGTCAAAGCATTAATTTTTAGATGATGCAGCAATTCTAAGAAACGATACATTAAGATGCTCTAATAGTGGGATTGGAGCGTTTACTGACTTGGAGATTGCGCAATGGTTTCAGACTACCCCAACACAAATTCTTCCTAAGAAAACATTTCTAGTCTCAAAGTTTAAGAACATGGACTCGAGTTCACCAGTGTGGCTCAGTCATTGCCATCTGTGTATACTTATGACATAGAGATAGGAATGGTTAAATGAGATGTTTGCCAAGTGCGTAGCCCTGTACCTGGCACATAAAACTCTGCATTAGGGGAGATGCAGCTGCAGATGTTGGGATGTGCCTCTGATTGTGGCCTTTATCTATCTGTGGGGCAGAAATGATAGTGAAAGCAAATGTGCACCAAGTAGCACTGAGTGCACATTAATTCATTTGATCCTGACAACAATCTATGATATAGATATTTATAGCAAGTATTTATTATCGCCATTCCACAGATGAAGAAACTGGGTTTGATAGATGTTAAATATCTTGTCAAAAGTCACACATAGCTTGAGAGAGCTGAGATATCCAAGCAAGTATGCCTCCACATCTCTTTTAATCACTCAGTTATGCTGTTTCATGGATGTGGAAAGAAGAGATGGGTCAGCTTGGGTTGAGCAAGGCAAAGGAGGTGCTATGGATGGAAATTTAGAAATTTGAGCCTATAATACAGAGCCTTGCATTGCAGAATAGAAAGAACTGAGTGACCATTGCTACTTCGCTCTGCTCAGCATCTCCCTTTGAGGGGAGGGGGAGAATCTCAAGGTTATTGACCTTTAGGGTCTTCATGGTCAACTTGAACCAGGGATAATTAAATCCTGGAACAACTGGAGAAGAGGAAATTTATCAGAAAAACAATTTAGTAATCCTGTATCTAAAAATTTAACTGACAAAGAGATTGTATTTTTTCTTTGTTCTTGGATCCTTTATTTATATCTCACTGACTTCCAAAATGATGACTTGCTGCAGGTTATAACAAAAGACACACAAACAATAGAAATGTTCAGACAAGGGTAAAAGGTCAAGAGACTGGATATTTGAGCTATTCATTTAGCACATTATTTTCCCTGCTGGGAAATGTACTGCAAAACTGAACTCAGATCAGAAGGGTGCTTCATAAATATATAGGTTAATTCTAGATATATTTGAAGTGCTTAGATAGCAAACCTCTCTGTATTTCACTGTAATGGCCCAGCTTAATTTGTCATCTTTTTTTCTCTCCTTTTAAAGCATTGCTGAGACTTTAAGATACTCATTGTGAATTAATTTTGGATTTGGCATAATAACATTAATCATGCTAAAAGAACTCATTTGACAGTAATGCAGTATAATTAGTGATGTACTAAATCCATTGAGATCTACCAATAATTATAGAATCGTTATTTTAAAACCTTATATAGGCACTCCTTTTTCCTTTTTTCTTTTGAGTCTACAGCATGTAGAGGCAAAGTTTCAGCTCTGACATTTTGCTTTTTGAGGCATTGGGCGAAGGTATCAAGACTAAGCCCCAGTAGACTTAGCACTAACCTTAGAGACCCTTTATTAGGGCAAAGTATAAGAATTGCATTGAAAAGAACTACTTAATCCTGAAAACAGCTGGCCAAATCATGTGGAATTATTGGGAAGTCTTGAGAAAATAAACAGGACCAAGCAAAGATAGAGCTTAGTAGCTTATGAAGCATAAAGACTGGTAGATCGTAAGGGAATACTAAGAAATTATTTCTAGATTGTGGTGCATGTAAAATTGCTCATAAAACTACTATCAGTGAATTTGGAGTGAGAAGAGGTGAGGAAACTGGTTTCTGTGGTTGTTAATTTTTGTATATTTCAACCGAATGATGATTTAGAAAATAACAACTGGATCATATCATTTTACACTATAAAAATTGAGGCCCTTATTTGTGGCCACATGGATAAACTTGAGGACATCATGCTGTAAAATAAAGCAGACATAAAAAAGCAAATACCACATGATCTCACTTGTATGTGGAATCTAAAAAAGTCAATCACAAAGAAATTAAGGCGGGTAGAGGGAAGGGGGGAATGTGAGAAGATGGATAACCAGGACAAAATTACTGTTAGATAGGAAGGATAAGTTCTGTTCAGTTACACAGTAGTGTGACTATAGTTAACAATTACATATATTTCAAAATCACTAGAAGAAAGGATTTTGAACATTCATATCACAAAGAAATGATAAATGTTTGTGGTAATTACCCTGATTTGATCACTACACAGTATATACATGTATTTGAAATATCACCTTTGCCTCCTGACCCAGAAATATATATAATTAATATATGCCAATCATGAATAAATACAGAAGTAGAAATTTAAACCTGACCTATTAAGGTTGCCTGCTTTATTCAAGCAGTCTAGTGACTCAACAACATCTACTCACCAAGTGTCCCAGCCAGCTCTAGATGACAAGTCTCTGCCCTCCAAAAATGAGTCTTCCAGTCTTAAGCTCTCCATTTCTATCAGTTTAGAATAAGCTTTTCTTAAATAGAGAAGTAAGTGTCAGTGTCCTAACATAGCCTTTGAATCTAGAATGGCAGGAACCAGGCTGGATGATGGAGTGGCTCAAGTGGTAGAGCGCCTGCCTAGCAAGTGTGAGGACCTGAATTGAAACCCTAGTACTGCAAAAGAAATAAAATAAAATAAATAAAAAGGATGGCAGTAACTCTGTACAGTCTTTGAAAAGTCATGCAGCTCAACAGAGGAACTACAGTTGAAAAGTCTTACTTAGGTTGTAAAATTAAGATCTAAGAACTTTTTGCAGTAATGGCAATGTTCTTTGTGGCATCCAGTATGGTAGCCACTGGTCAGATATTGCTAGTGGTTACTGGAAACATGACTGAGGAAATGAATTTTTAACTTTTTCTATTTTTAATTAATTTTAATTTAAAGAGATACATGTGGCTAGCTGATACCACATTGGGTATCAGTCCATATATTTTTACCCAGTCAATATACAGTGCAATATAACAATTGGATGGCATCAACCATATTATATTATTGCATTTGGATGTGGCTGAATGTTTTAGTTCTGATCCTATGTTTTGGGAGGAGTATAACATCACACTTTATTGAGCACGTTCTGCAGGCCTGAGTTCAAAACCCAGCTCTGCTAACTATGTGCAAATTCAGGCAAATGTTTAGCTTCCTGCAGATAATGATCACTTCACTGTATGGTTGTGGTGAAGAACAGAGTATAGAAGTGTAAGTTAATAGGTGTGAACTGCTCAGGACGGATGCCAAGTACAAGGTGGTAACTGCTTATAGCTAATGTAACCCTTTGCCACCTGTTCCTGGGCTGAACACTACCACCGCTCCCTCACCCAATATCCTTTTGGCTCAGATGAGTACCTAGTAACAGAGGATTAAGATATCATTTTCTTTTCTTTTCCCAGTTCTCCCATATGCATTAACTCAGTAAAGCAAACAAAAAATTACATTCCAGCCTTAAACTATGCCTGCCATGCCCAAGACACTAAAATATTTATTAAATGAAAGAAAATGTCATCCTTTTATTTTTTAATTCTAAAATATTAGTAGCTACATAAAAATACAGAAAAGATGAAAGAACTCAGTTACTGTTTTTACTATTTTTCAATATTTATTTAAGATACCTCCTTTAAAGGAAATTTTGTGATAGTATATAGATTTGAAAACCTCCTCCACTCTGGAATGAGCAGGCTTTTGGTAGATTTGGGCTGGAATTTTCATGTCCAAAACTTTCAGTGTTCACGCTCATCAATAAAATTAATTTCTCACTAAAAAATATCATTTAGGCCAGGTGTGGTGGTGCGTACCTGTGATCCTAGCACTTGGGAGGCTGAGGTAGGAGGATGACCATTTGGAGACCAGCCTGGACTATGTAGTGAAATTCTATCTCTAAATAAATGAATAAATGAGATTATTTTCTAATCTCACAATTTTCCTTTCTCAGTGCTTCCATCTGTGATCTTGTCTGTCAAGTAGCTTGTATTTACCAATGTGTAAGTTATTTTGGTCTTATAGTGGTTTCATCTTCAAACTTGATATCCACTAGGAAGGCACACAGTGTTAACTGTAGCAAGCAGCACAGAGTAGGAGACCTGAGAAGGCTTCCTTACACAGTGAACTTACTATTAGACAATTCATAAGACTTTGACCTTTACAAAAAATAGGGTCTTTGGCACATTTTAAAGTCCCATTTTCTTGTTTTCTTTGATTTATATGATCTTTGTTTAAACAAAGATAATGAGGCATAAAAATAAGATATTTGTGTATTAAAAATTAGAAGAGAAGGATTGTATCAAGGATGTGAAAGAGTTCAATAGAGAATATGTGAAATTACAGGCTACTTTTGGAATATAAGGTACTCTATATGGTGAGAATCAAAATACTCCTGTATTATTTCACAGGAGCTGAATTATTATCCACAAGTTGATAAATTCTGTGATGTATTACATATAAATGGTAAAGCCTCTGCCCTCTACAGATTCACAGATGTATCTGAGTTGAGAAGTGGGACCACTCTTCATGGGTGGTACTAAAATATACTTGAGAATGTAGGTAAAGTCATCTGAACTTGATGACTGACAATATAGCTGTTGATCAAAATAGATGAGTTAGTGGTGGGGTGGCTCTGAGGTATTGAGAAAATAGGAGTGACAAGGACAGAGATGAAAATTAAGTTTTATTTTTGTAGCAAGCATGAGGAGTTTGAATTTGAGTATGCCAGGGTGAAGATAACAGGCATATGTGAAGTACAGCATGCTCTTGAAAAAACAATGCCGCTTGGTGCAATATTCTAGGCTAGCATGAGAACAAAGAGTTTTATTGTTATATCAAGGTAAAGTAGTCAAATGAGGTTTAATATGATACTCCTAGCCTTACCTCATTCTCCAGCCAAATGTGCTCGGCTTAAGAAATTAAGTACAGAAGCCAGCCTGAGTGTTTTCTTTCCATAACTTGGCTGAACTTCCAAAAAGACCATTGATTTTATTAATTTACAGAGTGTGCACAAGACTCTTTTTAAGAGTCCCCTAATTACTACCCAGCATTGTCTAGTAAGGTTCTTTTCCTTACTGCCCTCATACATTTTTCTTCTTTTCTTTTCTTTGTCTTGTCCTGTTCTCTGTCTTTCCTTTCCCCTTCTTCCCTCCCTTCCTTTTTTCTTTCTTTCCTTCCTTCCATCCTTCTCTTTCTTTTCTTTGGCACAATATCTATAGGTAGCTTAGGCTGACCACAGACTCACCATCCTCCTTCCTTAGCTTCCTGAGTGCTGAGGACAGGCATTCACCACCACACCCCAACTATCAGATCACACTTTTCCTGCAGAATCATTTCTCCTGTTACAGGGTCAAGTCAAATACTCATCCAGGATCTACATTTAACTAAATTCTTGGACTCATGAAAAATAATAAAATATAGAAATGTCCATGAAGAAGTTTAATTATCATGAAATTTATGTACATCATACAGGAATGACTTGAGTTGTTCTGGGTGCCTCAGTTTTCAGTCCCTGAGTAAGCTTATCATCTATTATCCGTAGAAGGATGACTGTTAAAAAAGAAAACAAAAAAACAGTTGCTTATAGTGGTCATGCTTTGTAAGACAATCCTGCAGTAATGGAATGAAATTGCCCTGATCCTTGTCTTTGCTTAGGGAGGTGTTAGAGTTAAAAGCTCTATGTGACATGTACTTATTTATCAGGTTGTAAGCATTTGAGTGTCTGCAGTAGTTTTTCTAAGAGTCTTATGGCCAGAACCCAGAAACATGCAAAGGAACTTGTGACTTTCAAAGTTTGGGTAGCCACGATCTCTTCACGCTCTAAACATGTACTGAGAAATGTGATTACCCACAATTTATCTGTATACAGTGATATAGATTCACCATCTAGTCTTCACTTCAGCCTACTAATCTTGTTAAAGTATGTCTTTAAAAAGTGTATTGTGATAAGCACAGTGGCTCAAGCCTTTAATTCTAGCTACTCAGGAGGCGGAGATTGGGAGAAGAATGATTCCAGGTCAACTAGGACAAAAAGTTCACAAGACCCCAATCTGAACTGATGGCTGGGCATGGTGGCACACACTTGTCATCCCATCCATGTGAGGAAGCACATAGTCCAGGCCAGCCAAGAGATAAAAAAAAAAAAAAAAAAAAAACCCAACTCAACAAGAGACTGTCAAAGTGGCTCAAGCAGTAAAGCGCCTGCCTAGCAAGTGCTAGGCCCTGGGTTCAACCCCCATCACCAAAGCACCAACAAAGAAAGAGTGTGTTGCTTAAACTTATATTGGTATACATTTGAATGAGTTAGTGTGAGTAAGTACTGGAAATGTGTCATGTTTTCAATACACACTAATTCCAGCTGGCAAAGAATAAGAAAATTTACTGTGGCCTGTAGCAAAAGTGACACATACCAAATGGTACTTTTGTTTCCTGTAATGTCAGTGTAGCCCCAAACCAAATGCTCACCCTCTTTGTGCAAAGTGATGGCTTTATGCTGAATCTATAAGGGAAAAGAGAGACCCAAGGGGTTATAAACATTTTTGTGCAGAACATTGTAAGTCAAAGGTAATTTTTATTGAGAGTAAAAAAGCAATTTAAAAAAGCAGAAATTTGGGGGTCTAACTGGTTTTAGACCATGGGAAGTCAGCAAGTAGTCAGTGTCAGTTGTCAACATTTCCATTTCTTACAGAGTCACAAGTAAAAATGTTAACTACTTATAAAAGTATCCTTGGTCTCAGTGGTCTGAATTTGAAAGACAAAATATATTTTGTACCAAAAGTGTGACCCATCTATTATGTACCCAAAGCACAATCCACACAAGTGGCAAAGTATAACCTATTTATGAAGTAATTACACCTTAAATAGAAAAATGGAAAGACTCAAGTACAACAGATGATTCTAACGCCTAAAATGTTTTGTAATTAAATGAATCTCTTTTCAATTTTAAAGGATTTTCCTTTCAGCTAAGTGCTTGTTTATTCTGTTTCTGTAGCCTTAATCATTTTAAATTTAGACTCGCTCTCTGAAAGTTCTTATTTTGTGGTTATGGTTTTTTAGTTCTAAGATTCTTTCTCAGCAGAAAGCATCATCTCACTATTTATGATTCTTAAGATCTTTTGGACAGTCAAGTAAGGTTTGTAATATTCCTTCACAGACAGATACATGTGGTTAACTCATATTCTCAGCCTCCAAATCATCACTTAAACCTCCTCCAATTATAGGATTATCTTCCTTCCATTTAGACATTCACTCTTCTTGTTTTTTGGACCATAACTGGGGATTCTAGATAATACTTTTTCACAAGTCATTCTTAGTTTTCATTAGTAATTCCTAGAAGTTAGATTGTTTTAAGAAGCCAATTATGTATTCAGATGAAGCAAACCTTGAAATGGAAAAGAAAGCATTTTATCACCTAGACATGATCACTACTAGTGTTCTTGGCATGTTTTCTCCTAGTCTCTGCTGTATACATTGAAATGTCTATTTTTGTTTTGAAAAAGGAGCTTTGGAAAAGACGTGATATAAAAACAGTGATATGAATAGTTTTCCGACTCTCATCCTGCCAAGTTTATAATACCATTTGGGGTGGAAAAAGATACTTAATTTAGCTAAAAAAACACACTTGGAAAATGAAAGTATTTTCAAATATTTCAAGATCAAGCAGAAAGAGAACAATGGGTTACTAGTGGTATCTCCTAGGAGATGAACCGGGACTGGCCTTACTTAATATTTTAATAAATGATTTGGAAGTTAGAGTGCATGGTGAAGTCTCTGCGTTTGCACATTACACTAGCTATTCTTGTGGATAAATTATAGGAAGATCTCACCATGCTCTGAGAGTAAGCAGAAAAGTGACTGATGAGCTTCAATAAAAATGTATTTTAGGGGGAAAAATGTTCTGAGCTGTAGTTTATAATGTGATGGTTGAGGAACTATCACTTATGAAAGAGCAAAGAGTGGTTGTATTCTGCTACTAGAAAATAAGATTTTAGGCAAAAAAGCCAACAAACACTGGCACTATTCATTTGTTCCACAAAAAACTGTCGAATGCCTTACATAATTACAAATGCCGTGCTAGATTCTGAAGATGTAAGGTTAAAAAAAAAAAATCACAGCTAAACTCTTACTCCTCTTTCCTTTTCATTCCCTGAGATCTGCTCCCTGGCGTGTTTTAGAGGGAGCAGCTTCCAGACAGTCCCTGCTGTCAAAGGCAGCATTGTCAGGGTGTCCTGTTTACAATGCCTGGCCGTGCTGCTGTGTGGGCCAGTACTGTGACTGATTTGGGTGGATCCCTTGCATTTGGGAAGAAGTTCCTAATTATGAGTAGTGATTCTTATAATGGTGAAGAACAATATGTGTATCTCGTTCCATTTTAATATTCTGTTCTTAAGCCTTTTCCCGTTTCTGATTGTTAAGTAATAATTTCATTATAAGTTAATTTATAAATTCAGTAAGTTATAAGTCTAGATTTTTTTTAAAGGGCTAATTGTTAGTGTTTTGGAATTTGGTATGGAATGTTTTAACTTGAATGGAAAAATAAGAGTAAATTTTGTTTTTGATCATCCTGTCAGAGCATTCTGGCACACTGAAAATGGAAACAAGTCAGTTAAAACATTTAATGACAAGAGCAAGTAAAAAAGTAAAATTAATGTAACAGCTGTCTGAATTTAGGTGGAGTGCAGAGAACTATCCTTTGGGGGCTATGTTTGAGGAGTCTTATCCTTTTATGATTCTGAATGCATGAGAAAGGGAGAAGAGGTAGGGGTGTATCAGGGCCATTCAGTTTATTACCTTTGTATTTTGTGAGTGCTGCTGGAATTGAAAAATAGAGTATCATGAAATCCTCTGCACTATTCCCCAAACCAAGGTAATTTTAATTTGCAATCATTAAAGAAAACCGATGAAATCCATTCAGCAGACTCTTGCATGTTGCTTTGCTGGGAATTCTGTCATTCATCGCAGATAGCTCCCTGTCTATTTTTGTCCGTCTTGTATACCCAATCCCTGACCTATGATAGAAGTTCAGTTAATACCTGCTTCTACCAAACAAATACATAGTGCCTACTATGTGTCAGACACTGTTCAAAGTACTTCTTAAATATTAGCCACATAATCCTTATAGCAACCCTATGAGTCTGCATTCCAATAAAGATGTGCAAACTTAAATACTGAGAAGTTAAGTAATTTGCTCAAGATCAGCTTGTAAGTAGAGGAGCTGGGAATAAAATCTGGACAGTCTGCTCCATAGTCTATACTTTTAACCACTCTGCTGTGCCTCACTGAATTGACTTGAGCCCAGAGAGGGACATATTCATACAGTTAATGTCTCCAGTTCATGCATATATTCTAATGCACATACCTGGTGACTTCTCTCTGCAGTCTGAAAATTCCTCCATCCTCTCACCGTAAAAGACAAAACATACACTTCTTGACATGTCACTTAAGACTTTTTTCTTATTTGTCCCCATTTATTTTTTACCTTATTTCTCTGCACTTTACCCACAGCTAGGGTACAATAAGTGTGCAATACTCCCCAATGCCCTGAATAGGCTGTTTAGTACCTCAGTGATCTTGACTTTCATTTGTTCAGCTCTACTTTTATCTTGTCCAAGTACTGTGGCTCCATCAAGACTGGGTTGTGTCGCCTGTCCTATACAGTCTGCAGGGCATTGTGTACAGGAGCACCTCTTATTTGAGGGGACATGTTCCAAGACCCTTAGTGGATGCCATAAGCCATGGCTAGTACAAATCCCTTAATTTAATGCCCTTTCTATCTTAGCTAAGTACCTATCACACACACAATGTGATCACAACATTTGCAATTTGAAGACAGAAAAATTAGCATGCATTTTTTTTCCTCATAATTTCATAAATAGAAGATTCAAAGATGATTTTTTTTTCTTTCCTTATTATGTTGGGAACTTTGACCTTTTCACTTAAAAGGAAACACTTTATGGCTGTTCTTAGACATGTTGAAGTTGTCCAGCATCATTACTCTTGCACTTTGGGGGTGTTATTAAGTAAAATAAAGATCATCTGAACACAGCACTATGAAGCCATGAGTTGATCTGCCAACCAAGAGGCTACTTCATGACTAAAGATGGGGAGCACGCAGTGTGGACACGGGAGTGAGAGGATGACTGGTACTCATGTCCTGGGGAGGATGGAGGGGTGCAGTGCTAGATTTCATCATGCTACTCAAAATGGCACTTGTGAACTGTCCTTTATGGAGTTATTCCTCTAATAATTTCAGACTGTTGTTGACCTTGGGTAACTAAAGCTTGGGAAAGCAAAACAGTGGATGAGAGGAGGACTCCTATAATTTGTGATTACGATCCAGAGTCTAAAGGAGCTTCTGCACAAAAGACCAATGAATACAGTCACAAAGGTTGGCCCTTAGCAAGCCCTGTCTGTGTTACACATACCTGTAGCAAGTATCTGTGCACACCACTTCACACCCATCTCTCTGTCAATGACATTCCTGTGGTCTACACAGTGAGGCACCCTTGGATTTAAGCAGTGCAAACCTGCACAACAGTCCAGAACATTCCTGCAGAAAACAGGAGCTCAGTAAGGTGTTGTGGATGAGTGTTATCCACTAACTTGGTTTCATGAGGACAAAGAGTGTTAAACCTGGCTTTCCTGTTAGTTGTTTGGAGGGTTTCAACTACATAATCACATTGGATTTCTTTTTCTAAACTTGTATACCTTTCTAGAAAACTTTATTTGGTAGAAAGATCTTAATCCCTTTTTTTTTTTTTTTTTGGTAGTACTGGGGATTGAATTTATGTCCTTGTGCTTGCTGAGCAGTTGCTCTACCACCTGAGCCATGTCTGCAGCCTGGCTTTGATCTTTTTAATTTTTCCAAGTACCATGTACTCTGATGTGAATTACATAATTCACATCAGACTTTGATTCTAGTCACTTCCTTGACCTATAGGGCAAGCAGAGAAGAAGGGGAGGAAGGCAGCACCAGCCTGAAATGGTACTGGGGGAATCTCCCCCCCATTTCCATATTCCCAGCCCCAGAATAAGAAGTAGGGAATATCTGGCATTGATGATTTCTGTAATTTGCATTTGTGCAGTGACTTCTACCTATGAAAATAAATCAAGTTACTAATGTACATTATCTTTCATCATTTCGGCCAATATTAAATGCAGATTTAACAGAAACTCTAAAGAACCCATTAAATGTGTATTTCCGGTATGTTCTAAGTATACACATTCATAGATTTATACAGATGCACATAGCTATATATTGAATACCTCTATTGTAATTTTTCAGTAACCTGTAAGTTTTCTATAGGTTTATAATAGTCTAAGTGGTTCACATTTATTTAATTTGATACTTTTGTAATTTTTTTTTAATTATGAGGACCAAGAACATTGTATTCAAGTTTTTCAGAGATTATTTTCTAGACAGCCACTCTACCACTGAACCACACCTCCAGTTCAGATTATTTTCTTTTTTTTTTTTTTTTTTTTTTTTTTCAGAGCTACACACTGTATTAATAAATCCCTTGATTAAAAGCATGCAGGCACTTTTTCTTTAAGTCTTGCACTCCTTCAGTAAGCTACAACATTTAGTAAAAAGGAAAACTCTCTCCTTTTTTTTTTTTTTTTCATTTTTCTTTTATTATTCATATGTGCATACAAGGCTTGGTTTATTTCTCCCCCCTGCCCCCACCCCCTCCCTTACCACCCACTCCACCCCCTCCCGCTCCCCCCCTCAATACCCAGCAGAAACTATTTTGCCCTTATCTCTAATTTTGTTGTAGAGAGAGTATAAGCAATAATAGGAAGGAACAAGGGGTTTTGCTGGTTGAGATAAGGATAGCTATACAGGGCATTGACTCACATTGATTTCCTGTGCATGGGTGTTACCTTCTAGGTTAATTCTTTTTAATCTAACCTTTTCTCTAGTTCCTGGTCCCCTTTTCCTATTGGCCTCAGTTGCTTTAAGGTATCTGCTTTAGTTTCTCTGCATTAAGGGCAACAAATGCTAGCTAGTTTTTTAGGTGTCTTACCTATCCTCACCCCTCCCTTGTGTGCTCTCACTTTTATCATGTGCTCATAGTTCAATCCCCTTGTTGTGTTTGCCCTTGATCTAATGTCCACATATGAGGGAGAACATACGATTTTTGGTCTTTTGAGCCAGGCTAACCTCACTCAGAATGATGTTCTCCAATTCCATCCATTTACCAGCGAATGATAACATTTCGTTCTTCTTCATGGCTGCATAAAATTCCATTGTGTATAGATACCACATTTTCTTAATCCATTCGTCAGTGCTGGGGCATCTTGGCTGTTTCCATAACTTGGCTATTGTGAATAGTGCCGCAATAAACATGGATGTGCAGGTGCCTCTGGAGTAACAGTCTTTTGGGTATATCCCCAAGAGTGGTATTGCTGGATCAAATGGTAGATCGATGTCCAGCTTTTTAAGTAGCCTCCAAATTTTTTTCCAGAGTGGTTGTACTAGTCTACATTCCCACCAACAGTGTAAGAGGGTTCCTTTTTCCCCGCATCCTCGCCAACACCTGTTGTTGGTGGTGTTGCTGATGATGGCTATTCTAACAGGGGTGAGGTGGAATCTTAGTGTGGTTTTAATTTGCATTTCCTTTATTGCTAGAGATGGTGAGCATTTTTTCATGTGTTTTCTGGCCATTTGAATTTCTTCTTTTGAGAAAGTTCTGTTTAGTTCACATGCCCATTTCTTTATTGGTTCATTAGTTTTGGGAGAATTTAGTTTTTTAAGTTCCCTGTATATTCTGGTTATCAGTCCTTTGTCTGATGTATAATTGGCAAATATTTTCTCCCACTCTGTGGGTGTTCTCTTCAGTTTAGAGACCATTTCTTTTGATGAACAGAAGCTTTTTAGTTTGATGAGGTCCCATTTATCTATGCTATCTCTTAGTTGCTGTGCTGCTGGGGTTTCATTGAGAAAGTTCTTACCTATACCTACTAACTCCAGAGTATTTCCTACTCTTTCTTGTATCAACTTAAGAGTTTGGGGTCTGATATTAAGATCCTTGATCCATTTTGAGTTAATCTTGGTATAGGGTGATATACATGGATCTAGTTTCAGTTTTTTGCAGACTGCTAACCAGTTTTCCCAGCAGTTTTTGTTGAAGAGGCTGCTATTTCTCCATCGTATATTTTTAGCTCCTTTGTCAAAGATAAGTTGCTTATAGTTGTGTGGCTTCATATCTGGATCCTCTATTCTGTTCCACTGGTCTTCATGTCTGTTTTTGTGCCAGTACCATGCTGTTTTTATTATTAGTGCTTTGTAATATAGTTTGAAGTCAGGTATTGTGATACCTCCTGCATTGTTCTTTTGACTGAGTATTGCCTTGGCTATTCGTGGCCTCTTGTGTTTCCATATAAATTTCACAGTAGATTTTTCAATCTCTTTGATGAATGTCATTGGAATTTTGATGGGAATTGCATTAAACATGTAGATTACTTTTGGGAGTATAGACATTTTTACTATGTTGATTCTACCAATCCATGAGCATGGGAGATCTCTCCACTTTCTATAGTCTTCCTCAATCTCTTTCTTCAGAAGTGTATAGTTTTCCTTGTAGAGGTCTTTCACATCTTTTGTTAGGTTTACACCTAGGTATTTGATTTTGTTTGAGGCTATTCTAAATGGAATTGTTTTCATACATTCTTTTTCCGTTTGCTCATTGTTAGTGTATAGAAATGCTAATGATTTTTCTATGTTGATTTTATATCCTGCTACCTTGCTATAGCTATTGATGATGTCTAGAAGCTTCTGAGTAGAGTTTTTTGGGTCTTTAAGGTATAGGATCATGTCATCTGCAAATAGGGATATTTTGACAGTTTCTTTACCTATTTGTATTCCTTTTATTCCTTCTTCTTGCCTAATTGGTCTGGCTAGGAATTCCAGTACTATGTTGAATAGGAGTGGAGATAGTGGGCATCCTTGTCTGGTTCCTGATTTTAGAGGGAATGGTTTTAATTTTTCTCCGTTAAGTATAATGCTGGCTGTAGGTTTGTCATATATAGCTTTTATAATGTTGAGGAACTTTCCTTCTATTCCTAGTTTTCTTAGAGCTTTTATCATGAAATGATGTTGGATCTTATCAAAGGCTTTTTCTGCATCTATTGAGATGATCAAGTGGTTTTTGTCTTTGCTTCTGTTAATGTGGTTTATTACGTTTATTGATTTTCGTATGTTGAACCACCCCTGCATCCCTGGGATGAAGCCTACCTGGTCGTGGTGAGTAATCTTTTTGATGTGTTGCTGAATTCGATTTGCCATTATTTTGTTGAGGATTTTTGCATCAATGTTCATTAAGGAGATTGGCCTATAGTTCTCCTTTTTGGAGGTGTCTTTGCCTGGTTTTGGGATAAGTGTAATACTGGCTTCATAAAATGTGTTTGGCAGTTTTCCTTCCCTTTCTATTTCATGAAACAGTTTAAGGAGGGTTGGTATCAGTTCTTCTTTAAAGGTCTGATAGAATTCAGCAGAGAATCCATCAGGTCCTGGACTTTTCTTTTTGGGGAGACTCTTGATTGCTGCTTCAATTTCATTTTGTGTTATAGGTCTATTCAGGTGATTAATTTCCTCTTGGTTCAGTTTTGGATGATCATATGTATCTAGAAATCTGTCCATTTCTTTTAGATTTTCAAATTTATTTGAATATAGGTTCTCAAAGTAGTCTCTGATGATTTCCTGGACTTCCATGGTGTTTGTTGTTATCTCCCCTTTTGCATTCCTGATTCTACTAATTTGGGTTTTTTCTCTCCTCATTTTAGTCAGGTTTGCCAGGGGTCTATCGATCTTGTTTATTTTTTCAAAGAACCAACTTTTTGTTTCATTAATTCTTTGTATGGTTTTTTTGGTTTCTATTTCGTTGATTTCAGCTCTTATTTTTATTATTTCTCTCCTTCTATTTGTTTTGGGATTTGCTTGTTCTTGTTTTTCTAGGAGTTTGAGATGTATCATTAGGTCATTGATTTGGGATCTTTCAATCTTTTTAATATATGCACTCATGGCTATAAACTTTCCTCTCAAGACTGCCTTAGCTGTGTCCCATAGGTTCCGGTAGGTTGTGTTTTCATTTTCATTGACTTCTAGGAACTTTTTAATTTCCTCTTTTATTGCATCGATGATCCATTCTTCATTAAGTAATGAGTTATTTAGTTTCCAGCTGTTTGCATGTTTTTTGTCTTTACTTTTGTTGTTGAGTTCTACTTTTACTGCATTGTGGTCAGATAGTATGCATGGTATTATTTCTATTTTCTTATATTTGCTGAGGCTTGCTTTGTGCCCTAGGATATGATCTATTTTGGAGAAGGTTCCATGGGCTGCTGAGAAGAATGTATATTGTGTAGAGGTTGGATGAAATGTTCTGTAGACATCTACTAGGTCCACTTGATCTATTGCATATTTTAGATCTTGGATTTCTTTATTGAGTTTTTGTTTGGATGACCTATCTATTGATGATAATGGAGTGTTAAAGTCTCCCACAACCACTGTGTTGGCGTTTATATATGCTTTTAGGTCTTTCAGGGTATGTTTGATGAAATTGGGTGCGTTGACGTTGGGTGCGTACAGATTGATGATTATTATTTCCTTTTGGTCTATTTCCCCTTTTATTAGTATGGAATGTCCTTCTTTATCTCGTTTGATCAATGTAGGTTTGAAGTCTACTTTGTCAGAGATAAGTATTGCTACTCCTGCCTGTTTTCGGGGGCCATTGGCTTGGTAAATCTTCTTCCAGCCTTTCATCCTAAGCATATGCTTATTTCTGTCGGTGAGATGAGTCTCCTGTAAGCAACAAATTGTTGGATCTTCTTTTTTAATCCATTTTGTCAAACGGTGTCTTTTGATGGGTGAATTAAGTCCATTAACATTAAGTGTTAGTACTGATAGGTATGTGGTGATTCCTGCCATTTAGTTGTCTTAGTTGTTTGAAGGTTTGATTGTGTGTACCTAACTTGATGTTACTCTCTACTGTCTTGCTTTTTCTTATCCTGTGGTTTGGTGCTGCCTGCCTTTTCATGGTTAAGTTGGGTGTCACTTTCTGTGTGCAGGATCCCTTGAAGAATCTTTTGTAATGGTGGCTTTGTGGTCACATATTGTTTTAGTTTCTGCTTATCATGGAAGACTTTTATTGCTCCATCTATTTTGAATGATAGCTTTGCTGGGTAGAGTATCCTGGGGTTGAAGTTATTTTCATTCAGTGCCCGGAAGATCTCACCCCACGCTCTTCTTGCTTTTAATGTTTCTGTTGAGAAGTCTGCTGTGATTTTGATGGGTTTACCTTTGTATGTTACTTGTTTTTTCTCTCTTGCAGCCTTCAATATTCTTTCCTTAGTTTCTGAACTTGTTGTTTTAATGATGATATGTCGTGGAGTAGTTCTATTTTGATCTGGTCTGTTTGGTGTCCTGGAGGCTTCTTGCGTTTGTATGGGAATATCTTTCTCTAGATTTGGGAAATTTTCCATTATTATTTTGTTGAATATATTACGCATTCCCTTCGCTTGCACCTCTTCTCCTTCTTCGATGCCCATGATTCTCAAGTTTGGTCTTTTGATGGAGTCAGTGAGTTCTTGCATTTTCTTTTCACAGGTCTTGAGTTGTTTAATTAGTAGTTCTTCAGTTTTTCCTTTAATTACCATTTCATCTTCAAGTTCTGAGATTCTGTCTTCTGTTTGTTCTATTCTGCTGGATTGGCCTTCCGTTTTATTTTGCAGTTCTGTTTCGTTCTTTTTTCTGAGGTTTTCCATATCCTGGCTGTTTTCTTCTTTATTGTTGTCTATTTTTGTCCTGAGTTCATTTATCCATTTATTCATTGTGTTCTCTCTTTCACTTTGGTGTTTATACAGTGCTTCTATGGTTTCCTTTATTTCTTCTTTTGCTTTTTCAAATTCTCTATTTTTATTGTCTTGGAATTTCTTGAGTGTCTCCTGTACATTTTGGTTGACCCTATCCAGTATCATTTCTATAAAATTCTCATTGAGTACTTGTAGTATGTCTTCTTTTAAATTATTCTTGTAGGCTTCATTGGGTCCTTTGGCATAGTTTATCTTCATTTTGTTGGAGTCTGGCTCTGAGTTTCTGTTCTCTTCATTCCCCTCTGGTTCCTGTACTAATTTTTTGCTGTGGGGAAACTGGTTTCCTTGTTTTTTCTGTCTTCCTGTCATTGTCCTTGGTGTTGTTACTGTCCCTGTACTGTGTGTAATTAAGTATTTTCTAGCTTGTAATAATAACAATGGTAATATTGAGAATGGAAGAGTGAGCTGAGATGGAAAGCAAGAAGTTAAAGAAAAGGGGAAAACAAATATACAGACAAGAGGGAGAAAGCAGAACAAGGTATCGGACAAGAGAGTTTCAAAGGTATAAACAGGGAGTGTTAATGTACTAATCGACAGTAAGCTGAACAGACAATAGAGTGATAGAGAGAGGATTGAAAATCAAAGATAAAAAAAATAAAAAATAAGTATATGAAAGTAATATCTATTTATAAAAATGAATTAAAATAAAATGGAAAATAGAAAATTAAAAAAAACCAAAAAACCAAAAAACTTCCAAGTTTATATGCAATGCAATTTCAGTCTTAATAATTTGGATGTCCGTCTCAATCTCCAGTCCTGGAGTTGGTGCCTCAGATGTTGTTCTGTAGTTGTCTCATCAAAGGGGATGCATAAAGTAGAACAAAACTACACTCACACACACACAGAAGAAAAAAAAAAAAGCCCCACCAAGTGTCCCCAGTTCAAATGCAATACAGTTTCAGTAAGTTTTTCGGCTTGCAGGTGTAATTCGGTTGTTCTCTCATCAAAGGTAGGGAGAAAAAGAAAAAAAAGCGTCTGGAGGCAGTTCTGAGAGTGGTATCTGCAACTGTGGTTTGCCTGCCTGCTGCTCTCAGCCTGTAGCTGGAGGCGTTATTTATGCAGATCTCTGGGGTGAGCTTAGCACTCACCTGGTCCCACAGGCTTTGTTTGCTCAGAGTTCTCCTGTGCGGGGGAGGGGGGCCTCTGCTACAGGCTTTTCCCTTTCCAAGCACTGGGAAAGGCGACACTGCCCCGCGTTGTCAGGCCTGCGTGTTTATTTACAGTTCACGTGGGAAGTGGGTCTTCCCTCCTCTCACAAGCGTCCCCGCTCCTGGTTGCTGGGCGCGCCCCGCTCCCGCCAGAGCCTCTCCAGCCCGCCCGGCTCGTTTATTTCCAGTCCCGGGAAGGATTCCCTTCCCCCAATCTTCAGCGCTCAGGGCGCCCCACCCTCTTTCCAGCGTGTCTTGACTGTTCTTATTGCTTAGTACTCAGTTTCTCTTTTTTTCCCGGGTGGAGGTCGGTCTGTCCAGGGGGCTATGCTGCTCTGGCCCAGGCTTGTCTGTGGGGGAACCGCGGTACCGCGAAGCTCACCTGGTCCGCGGCTTCCCAAGCCGTATGGGCGCCGGCCGCTGGCGGCCCGGGGACCTCCTCGGTTCTCCGTTTAACGTGAAGTGGAGATTCTCTGCGCCGGCTGGAGATGTGGAGGAGTCAAAGTTATGCCTTTTCTCGGTGATTATGCCTGTAAAGTGTGTCTCCAGCGTCTCTCCAAGATTTCACTATAGGAGGCTCGCTTTCTGCTTCCTGCCTCTAGCCGCCATCTTGGAATTCCCCCAGATTATTTTCTAATTGAGAGGATTTGCTATGTAACCATGAAAAAACTATTTATTAATTAAGCAAGAAACATCCAGTAGGATTAGACCATTATTAATTGTAACTTTACTGAGAAAACTACTACTGACAACATAATTCTTACAGGTGCTAATCTCACTTCCATTTTTTCTCACCTTTATTAAATAAAATAATTAGTGGTTCTAGAAGAGAAGATGTCCATATAATTTGTTTACCAATGAAATGTCCTAAATTGAGGGAAGAAGTGGATTCATTTAAAGAGGCAGAAGAAATCTTCATTCAGAAAATTTAAATAAAATATAATTCCAATTTGCAATATTTCAGTGCATTGCTATAATGTCATTAGGGGAAAATCATTTTCTAGGAAGAAGAAAGGAGCATAATTGAACAGAAAAAACAACTGAAGGTTATTTCTCTGCATATGATTTTTTTTAAAGAAAGCAATGGAAAATATGCAAATCTTGCAAACTACTCTTTCAAATAACCCACTACATTGTTTCAGTCTCTTAAACAAGAATCATTGGCTTTTGATTTGAGGAAAAAGATGGATAATGACAGTATTCCCCTATAAATTTTCTTTACAGGTTTTCATGGAAATAAGGTTTGAA
Organism: Castor canadensis; assembly: GCF_047511655.1. NCBI lineage: Eukaryota > Metazoa > Chordata > Mammalia > Rodentia > Castoridae > Castor > Castor canadensis. The sequence continues at coordinate 101,779,599 of NC_133395.1, read as the reverse complement.
AAATGAATCTATTAGGAAAATATTTTATATCTCTTCTGCTGTTTCTCTAAACCTATTTTAAAATTTTCCCTAAAGGTAGTTTTTGAAAACTGTTAAGGAATTTTTCAAGAAATCAATTCAAATAAATTTGAGTGTTCAAACTCATGGGCTTTCATAAGTGGTTTTTAGTGACCTCACCTGCCACAGTCTTGTCTTTGAGCAGAGTTTTACTGAGCAGACAGGGACCCCCATGCTAACATCTGCACACACTCCCCAAGAGCAAAAATGATTAGAGCACTCAGAGAGAAAAGCAAGTGCCCCAGAGGCTCAGAGGTATTACTCTTTCTGGCCACTTGGACAATTTTAAAACAACTTACCTAAAAAGTAAAACAAAATACCAGTAGATCGTTATGATCACTTTTTCATCATCCCTTTCTTTCATTGTGGGTGATTAAATATAATGGGATAAATACAACAATGTCAGACAGAATATTAAACCAGAAAATGGTGCCATAAACTCAAGTACACATGAAAATATGCTTGAATTTGTATTTCTTAGTACACTCCAGGAAGGTAATAAATTGTGTGTATTTTCATAGCAGAATTAAAACCATTCTCAATATCCTTGGAACCTTTATTGAATGTTTTTGTCTTGTTAAGCAGACTTCCCACAGCTTCTGGGTGAAGTTCCCTTTGAAGAACACAATGATAAATAATGGAGCTTTTCCAATTGTTATTTGCCAAAAGGTATTGTCAGAGTTTTTGTGTTCATCATGACTGTGACGTTCAGCTGTGTCCTTGGTCCTAGAGAGCCAGAGGACAGAAAGGCTATGCAACTTTGTCGTGGTTGTTTCTAAAGTGAGAAGCCAATTGCCAGCATTTGTTAGTTGTACACTAGTTGCTAGTCTAACTGCTTGCTACTTTTCTGGCCGATGGGTGGAAAAATGACCGACACATCTCAGGCTGAATCAGTGTAGCCCAGAGATATTTTAGAAGACCTTTCTGGTAAGAATGCCTCTTGTATAAGGTATTGTTTGAGTGACTTTGAAGAATTAAGTTGCTTGTATCATTCTTGGTTTCTTGTTTGCTGAGGATCATACCATGCACCATGAACTTCTGACTTTTCTCAGGTTGAATTTTTGTCCATAAATTGTGTATGAATAGCTTTCCTGATAAAAACTTCTGTCCATTTGTAGTTTTATAGATGAAAACTGGTAATTTCACATGGCTATATTTAGTTTTAATAAGTATTTTAGTTGCTTAAATCATCAAACTATGAATAATTTTTCCTTCTATAAATAATTATATCCATTTTAATGTCAGAGAAGAAAGTGCCTGAACATATTCTTACAGTGATTTGACCAAATACCATTTCATTTCCAAGTTTTTTATCAAGGAATTTGCTGCATTGGAAAAAGTTTTTGAGTGAGTTATCATAAAGCATAAAATAAATTTAGAGCCTGTGAATGACAACTAAGATTTATCAAGCAGCAAAAAGCAAATTGGTACATTTAAAAGTTAATGGTATTTTGGAGTATCAAATTACAGCGGAGATATGACAGAAATATTTTGCAATTCCAAAAAGCACCCTAAAGACTTGGAGTGGTTAACGAACCATGTCATATGGTATTATAATGTTGGTTTACATTCCTTTTGAACTACAATTGCATTAACTTATGTTTTCCAGAGGTAGACATTTTTGAAGGGTATCCGTTTATTAATGTTTTGTCATTTCTCCATGAAGTTCAGTAATGGGCTGTGCTGGCTGACTTAATCCATAAGGCACTTTTATACTCTGTTGCAGCTTTTATACAGAAGTCAAATTGCTTTGTTACATTTAGGTATAGAACAAAGGCTTTATGTCATCTTTTATGTATGCATCCCACTAAGCTCCATGAGGTAAAAAAAAGAAAGTAATACTCCATTCCTTTCCATCCCTGGTAAGAGATAGGTATATGATTTCAAAAGCAAACAAACAAAAATCTTAAAAAACAGAAAAAATTATGACAGTATATGAAAACCAGCCTTCTTTTGTATCTTTAACTCTCACACAGCAAGTAGTCTGTTAGGATTTCCCAGCAAAAGTGAATTTAATCTTAAAAATTTGTTAGCGTTTTGAAGTGTCCACACCCCCAATTCTATAGGCAAATAGTGGAAAAGTGGGTTTTTCTGATTTTTCACAATCCCTAAGTGTAGAATGCACGGACATATGTTAGAGTAAGACAACCTAGGACTCGAAATCAATATAGTGTTTTCCAGGAGGTCTAGTGGTATGAGGGAATCTTTTGAAGATTCAGAAATAGAATTGTTTGTTTTCACTTTCCTATATGATTGCACTAATATGGCAGAATCATAACTGGATTGCAACAACATGGCAGGGTGTTGGCTTGTTTTCATTGCCAGCCAGTTGGCAGCTTTGTCCAATTGTTCATTGCTTCTACTCATTTTTAATCTTTTTTGTTGCAACCACTGATGAACTGGCACAAAGTAGATGAATTTTGTTTCATGATATATTAGGAGAATTTGTAGATTGAAAAATTAATTTGATGGGCCCTGAATGTCTTCTGGAACTTCACTGTCTAGAAGCTCTGTTGCTGAAGAACCAATACAGACCTTTCTAAGAAAGTCTCCTAGGTTCTCAGCATTATTTTCCGGAGACATTCCCTGAAACTTGTGTTTAATATTGTAAATTATATCACACTGTTCGTGCTTGAGTAGAATATGGGATGGGCGCAAATTCTTCATAATTTCAAGATGTGTGATGTTGAGAGGCACAGAATTATTCCTGAGATTCTATTTGTTTTGCACATTAATATATTGAGTATAAATGAGTGTTTTGATTTTTATTTGTTGGGGCTTCGGGTCACACTATGAAATAAATGTATCCTAAGACTATAATTTGTAACCTTTGTAACCTTATGTTATAGTCAAGTTCAGATAATTTTAGTTTAAAAGTCAAAGTAGAATAGAGGATTGAAATTCAGAAAGGCATTTTTCATGTTAACTTAACAATGAATCTTAACCAAGGCAGCTAACAATCAGCCCAAATGACTAATTTGATTTTCTACTTCTCTTCCTTTCCTTAATCAGAATTCTGATAGAGGGATTAATTAACAATAAAGCAACATGAGAAAGAGGGAAAGAAAATGAGGGCATAGATAATCCATGAACTGTATATAATCATCTCTGGGTAATCAAAAGTTAACTGTCATTAACATGACATTTGCTTTTAAAGCCAAGCAGAAAATTATGATTTTTGGCACTAACCTAGTCTTTAATTACAGAACAGTACCATTCTTTCCTTGTGTTAGTTCAGATAGCTATAAATTATATTAGTCTAGGGCTTTTTTGTCATTTCCTTTCCTTTTCCATGATTTATATAGTAAGAGTACTGACCTATAATTAAGTGTACTTGAGAATGGTCTCCAGTTAATTAAATGCTGTGGAGTGTGTAGGGTGTGCTGTGCCAAAATTCCAAAGGAAAAGGCCAATCTTGGGTTAAATATCTACGAGGAGCCTGGGTAAGTCTTCAGTGCTAGTCATATATGGCTGTTAGAGCTCTTATGAGAAATAAAAATAACTCTCTCTTGGCTATTGTCTGTAAAAGAATGTAAAGTTCATCTTTTTTACAATTTAAGGATATCATTTCAAAAAGTGATTGTCTCACTTGAGGCATGCCCTGGTTTTTAACTACTGCTAAAACACATTTATCACATGGAAACAGAAATTAGTCTTGTCTTTCTTCTTCTCTTTTGTTTTTTCATCTCTCCCTAAAACAAGTATCCATTTTCTGCCAGAAACAACTAGTTACCACCCAGTATGAGTCAATGCCTTCTCCAGAACTCCCTCCTAGGAACAGTGAGTTAGAGAAGGGCTATGAACACCGTCAACCCTGTTACCCAAAGAGCTACCCAGGTGCCAGAGCCCACCTAATTTCAAGGATGAGTTGAGACTGTGTTCTCCTTCATCCCACTTTTCATCCTCACTACCTTCTCTCAGCAATGCCTTCTCACCCATATACCAGATGACACAAAACTTGTTTCCATTCCAAGATCCCAAAGCAAATCCTAGGACCTGGACCACATAAAGAAGATGGGAGCAGGGAGGCTGGGTAGGAGAAGAGTGAAAGAGAAGAAGGGTTCTCATTCTTTTGTGGTTTTACTTCACAAAAGGAATTCTAGTCCTGTCCAAGGGTTGCATCTAAACATTTATTTAGGAAATGGCTCATTGCAGTTGGGTCATCTGTATACAATGGAGGACACTCGTAGGCAGATGGAGGAAGGGAGCTGGGCCCACAGATGTTTTATTTGACATGCAAAGTGCTCAAAAAGTTGTGCCAATGTTTTAAAAATTGAGCAATTTCTATTTTAATCAAGATTTCTGGATTCTTTGGAAAACATCAGAAGATTGGCAACACAGCAACTGTATCTTCCACTCTAAACTTAAGTAGACAGGATGACAGGGATAGCTGTGTTTGCTAGTGATTTGATGATATCATAGATCGTTGCCTACCCTGTGTGGACTGCAGTATATAGCCCCTCCCCTTCAGTGCACACACATTAATGACCTGCATCATGGTGATGTTTAAGGGAGAGATGAGTAACAGGAGAGGTGGTCAGAATTAACCTTGACTGGGCCAATATTATGATGAAAGTAGGGTGAGTGGCAAAGGAGCGGGAGCCTTCCAGATGTTAAGCCATATTCATAGGTATTGGCAATTTCATATCTACAATCCACTTTCTCTTCTTTAAAAAAATGTCCATTATAGCCCTAGAGTTTTCATTGCCCAATGGAATTTGTTAGAGAACTATAAAATTTCCTCTTAGAAACCTAGGACTTCCATGTCCATGTTCCTGTTTTATTCTGTCATACATTGATTTTCACCCCAGCAGATATTGTCTCTCCAACTGAAAAAGAAAAGTAATAGCTTAACAGACAGACTCAGTTCTTTGTGGTGCTTAGCTTCTAATTCCAGAAAGATGACTATATATAGATGGTCCCAGGCTAATGATTTTCTGACTTCATGATGGTATGAAGCGATACATATGCAGTAGAAAGTGTACCTTGAATTTTGGTCTTATTCTGGGGTAGTGACATGTGGTGTGGTGCTCTTTTGTGAAGCTGGCAGTGGCAGTGAGCCACAGCTCCCTGTCAACCATGCAATCACCAGAGTAAACAATGGATATACCAAATGATAATAAGGGAGGTGTATTAAATGCACTTTGGCTTACGGTTGTTTTTATTTTATGATGGGTTTATCATGATTTAACCATTGCATGCATTGAAGAGTATCTGTCTATTTACTGTGAAAAAATATAGCTAACATAAAATTTATCATTTCAGCCATTTTTAGGTAATTCAGTTGTACATCCCATAGTGTTGGGCAATGATCACTGTATCTTTCCAGAACTCTGCTACCATTTCAAACAGAAGCTATGAATAATTCTCATTCTCCCTTCCCCAGCCCCTGGTAATTTCCATTCTATTTTTTGTTTTAAAACATCTTTATTATTACATGATAGCTATATAGGGGGCCTTGTTGTGACAATTCCATATATACATCCCTTCCATTATTCTCCCTCCTACCTCCATCCCCTTTTTAAAATAACTTCAACAGGCCTCAGTATTCCATATTCACACATATATTGAAAGTACATCAACATATTCACCCTCCTTTATTCCATTCTATTTTTTTATCTTTGTCAGTTTGCCTATTCTAGGAACCTCATATAAAGAATCGCACAGTGTTTGTCCTTTTGTGGCTTTGAATGCAAAGTTTTCAAGACTCATCCAAATGGTTGCACATATCAGAATTTCGTTTATATTTTCTTTGTTTGGCTTTTTGAGACACGATATATCTATGTAGCCCAGGTTGACCTTGGAGTCATGATCCTCTTGCATCAGTCTTCCAAGTGTTGGGATTATAGGTGTGTGCCACCATACCCCACCAGGATTTCATTTCTTTTTAAGGCTGAATAATGTTCCGTTTTTTCATTATGTGTATATGTCCTATTTCATTTATTCATTCATCCACTGATGAACATTTATTTGTTTCAACCTTTTTTACCAAATTTTTATCACTGTAAATAATACTTCAATGAAATTTGTGTATCTCTTTGGGGTTCTGCTTTGTGGTTCTTTGAGGTACATGCCTAAGAATGAAATAATGCATCATGTGGTAACTGTTGAACTTTCTGAGATACTGTCAAACTGTCACATGTCTTATAAAGGTGACAAATATAAACTGCATTACACGATCCCTTTAAATCAAAGGGAAAAGGGCTAATTTTTTATACATCTTCTAATGACAGAGTTTCTGTGGGGGTTAAACTTTGCTCAGTGCTATTATTTCCATTTTTGAAGCCTGTATACAGCACGTTTTGGTTTTAGATTAATTGTTCATGTGATGATTTTTTAAAAGCTTCAGTTCCTTTATGAAAACCATCTTAGTAAATGAACATGTTCTTAGCAAAGCTAAGAACACTTCTAACACTGGAAGTTAATTTGTTAGCACACCGTATACACATTTCACATAAATAGGCCTTTGTATAATCATACATGAAGGCATGTGTTTTGACCACAAATAATACATACGGAGAAATAAGTTCACAATAGAGTCTATACACACAAATAACATTTTGTACAATGCTTTTCCTTATAAGCAAATACCACTAATTTTAGATAAGTTTTATGATACCCATCAAAACAATGTTCTGATTCATTTAAGCACATTTTAATGTTTTTATGTAAATGAGCTGCAGGATGACTGTAGAGTAACAGTAAGTTTTGCATTGTTTATTTCTGTTAACAAGAGTGCCATTGTTGGCAGTGAGCTACCCTTTCTCCTTGAATAGTGGCATGTTTTGTGTCTTCAGGCAAAGGTGTGGCACATCGGCTTCATCTTTTCATAGCACAAGAGGAGTTTCACTTGATAATTTTATATCAAATAGTCCTTTCTATTCAGCCATGAAAATAATGGAACCAACACAGTGGGTGGGAATTTCTTCACTGGCTCAGAAAAGACTGAGGACTAAGATATACTCTGTAATGGTGATGACACAGAGATGAGATTTAACATGGGAGAGAAGAGCTATGCCTTTTGCTTAAAAATCAAATTAATTCCCTTTCTTCTTGCTTTTTACAACCAGAGTAGGGGGTAGACAAAATTTCATACAATTTTAGTTTTAAAAAAATAGTCATTCAGATCAACTGCTTGGCTAAGCAACAACTCGATTTCCTCTCCATCCTGTTCCTTTCTAATGTTTTTTTCCTTGACTTGCATCACTGTGGCAATACTCCACAGGGCACCTTCCTTTAGCTATATGAAATTGAGTTCCTGTCCATGTGTGTTCTTAAAACCACCAGCCAGTCTAACTTACCACATGCTGGGGATGCTTGGAGCATATACTTCATTCTGCTTCATGACAGGGACAGGAAGAGGGAAAAGGTTGGGCTCTGGAGTTACTAGGCTCTGGGTTGTTTCTGCTTCTGTCCCTGACTGACTTTGTCAGCTTGGGAAATTCAGTAAATTTCATACAACATTGAGATTTCTCACTTGATATTTTCTTTGTGAGACTTGTAGGAATTTAAGGAGAAAAATGAGAGCTGGAGCTAGATAGAGAAGAAGGTTACTGAGGAATTATCCAGAATGGAGTATCTGAGGGACAGCCAACATTAAATTTTAAATTATCTATCATTCCATGCTATAAAGAACTCCTCTTCCATTACTACAACTGAGAGAGTAAATACTATTTTTATTACTGATACTTTATAATAAGATTAAGTTAAAGAAAAGGAATTATGTTTTTGAATTAGTAAAGGCTACAGAGGGAAAAGAACAGTTATAGGAGAAGAATATAGGGGAGATAGGAAAAGTCATCAGAAACAGAAAAGTATAGTAAGTGGTTATTAGGGGAAAAGGAGCCTTCTGAGCTTTCTTGGGGCTATTGGACTAACTTTAGATTGCCAACTTTTAAACTAAAGCTTAAAGGATATTAAAATATTCTTTCTTAAAGCTGTGAAAATATAAGCAGCAATTAGAATAAAAGACAGTCTTTTAAATTGAACAAATACAGTGTTCCCTGGTATTTGTAGGAGATTGGTTCCAGAACTCCCCACAAATATCAAAATTTGCAGGTGCTCAAGTCTTTATGAAAAATGACATACCCTCCCGTGTACTTTAAGTCATCTCAAGATAATTTATAGTACCAAAAATAATGCAAATACTATGTAAATAGTTGTGTTGTTTAGGGAAAAATGACAAGATACAATTCTTTTTCTTTGCGTATTTTCCATCTTCAATTGGTTGAATCCATGAATGTAGAACCAATAGATATATTGTAGAACCAACTGTATAACATAAAATTCACTATATTATCATTATTTTTGCCTCATTTTTTTCTGTGGGCTCTAAAACATTTCACACACAGGTCAGCATTAGAGAATCTTGTATTCAGATTCCTCCTTTTAAAGCTAAGGAGACTGATACCTATGTGAAGCAGTTTTCCCAACTTTCAAGATTGGGAAATCAAAGACTTAATAGGTACAATCCAATTTTTGATTTTGCACTTCTCATTGTATTGCAGCCAACTTTCTTTCTTTTTCTTTATTCATTTATTCATATGTGCATACAGTGTTTGGACCATTTCTACCCCCCCCCACTCTCCTTACTTCCAGGCAGAACCTGTTCTGCCCTTTTCTCCAATTCTGTTGAAGAGAAGACATAAGCAATAATAAGACAGACAAAATGTTTTTGCTAGTTGAGATAAGGATAGCTATACAGAGAGATTCCTAGCATTGCTTCCATGCACAAGTGTATTACAACCAGAATTGATTCATCTCTGTCTGACCTCTTCACTACTTCCCAGTCACCTTCCCATATTGACTTCTGTTGTTTTAAGGTTATTGTATTAGTTCCTCTGCAGTGGGGACATCAAACACTTTCAAGTTTTGGGTTTCCTTCTTATCCCCATTCCTCCCATGTGTGCTGTCCCCTGGGCATGTGACCCAAGTCCAACAACACTATTGCATTTGCCCTAGATCTAAAGTCCGCATATGAGGGAGAACATACAGTATTTGGTCTTCTGAGCCTGGCTAACCTCCCTCAAGATAATATTCTCCAGTTCCATCCATTATTTACTTGAGAATGATAAAATTTCATTCTTCTTCAGGGCTGAGTAAAATTCCATTGTGTATAAGTACCACATTTTCTTAATCCATTTGTCAGTAGTAGAGCATCTTGGTTGTTTCCATAACTTGGCTATTGTGATAGTACTGCAATAAACATGGATGCGCAGGTGCCTCTGGAGAAACCTGAGTCACATTCCGTTGGGTATATCCCTAGGAGTGGGATTGCTGGATCATACGGCAGATCTATCTTTAGTTTTTTAAGAAGCCTCTATATTGTTTTCCAGAGTGGTTGCACTAGCTTGCATTCCCACCAGCAGTGTACAAGGGTTCCTTTTCCCCACATCCTCTCCAACACCTGTTGTTAGTGGTGTTTTTGATGATCGCTTATTCTACCAGGGGGTGAGGTGGAATCTTGGTGTGGTTTTGATTTGCATTTCCTTTATGGCAAGAGATGATGAGCATTTTTTCATGTGCTTTTTTGGCCATTTGAATTTCTTCTTTTGAAAAAGTTCAGCTTAGTTCACTTGCCTATTTCTTTATTGCTTCACTGATTTGGGGGGAGTTTAGTTTTTTGAGCTCCCTGTACATTCTGATTATCAGTCCTTTGTCAGATGTATAGCTGGCAAATATTTTCTCCCACTCTGTGGGTGGTCTTTTCAGGTTAGAGACCATTTCTTTTGTTGTGCAGAAGCTTTTTAATTTTATGTAGTCCCATTTGTTCATCCTTTCTCTTAGTTGCTGAGCTGCTGGGGTTCTATTGAGGAAGTCCTTGCCTATACCAATTGCTTCCAGAGTATCCCCTGCTCTTTCCTGTACGAACTTCAGAGTTTTAGGTCTGATATTAAGGTCCTTAATGCATTTTGAGTTGATACTAGTACAGGGTGACAGGCATGGATCTATTTTCAGTTTCTTGCAGGCAGATAACCACTTTTCCCATCAACATTTGCTGAAGAGGCTGTATTTTCTCCATCGTATGTCTCTGGCACCTTTGTCAAAAATAAGGTGGACATAGCTGTGTGGATTCATATCTGGGTCCTCTATTCTGTTCCACTGGTCTTCATATCTGTTTTTGTGTCCGTACCATGCTGTTTTTATTGCTATTGCTTTGTAATATATTTTGAAGTCAGATATTGTGATACTGCCAGCATTGCTCTTTTTGCTGAGTATTGCCATGGCTATTCGTGGTTTCTTGTGTTTCCAAATGAACTTTAGGGTAGATTTTTCTATCTCCGTGATAAATGTCATTGGGATTTTGATGGGGATTACATTAAACATATAGATTGCTTTCAGTAGTATAGCCATTTTTACTATGTTGATTCTACCAATCCATGAGCATGGGAGATCTTTCTACCTTCTGTAGTCTTCCTCAGTCTCTTTCTTTTTTTTTTTTTTCATTTTTCTTTTATTATTCATATGTGCATACAAGGCTTGGTGCATTTCTCCCCCCTGCCCCCACCCCCTCCCTTACCACCCACTCCGCCCCCCTCCCTGTCCCCCCCCAATACCCAGCAGAAACTATTTTGCCCTTATTTCTAATTTTGTTGTAGAGAGAGTATAAGCAATAATAGGAAGGAACAAGGGTTTTTTGCTGGTTGAGATAAGGATAGCTATACAGGGCATTGACTCACATTGATTTCCTGTGCGTGGGTGTTATCTTCTAGGTTAATTCTTTTTGATCTAACCTTTTCTCTAGTACCTGTTCCCCTTTTCCTATTGGCCTCAGTTGCTTTAAGGTATCTGCTTTAGTTTCTCTGCGTTAAGGGCAACAAATGCTAGCTAATTTTTTAGGTGTCTTACCTATCCTCACCCCTCCCTTGTGTGCTCTCGCTTTTATCATGTGCTCATAGTCCAATCCCCTTGTTGTGTTTGCCCTTGATCTAATGTCCACATATGAGGGAGAACATACGATTTTTGGTCTTTTGAGCCAGGCTAACCTCACTCAGAATGATGTTCTCCAATTCCATCCATTTCCTCAGTCTCTTTCTTGAGGGGTTTGTAATTCTCCTTGTAGAGGTCATTCACATCCTTTGTTAAGTTTACTCCTATGTATTTGATTTTTTTTTAGGCTATTGTGAATGGAATTGTTTTCATATATTCCTTCTCAGTTTGTTTGTTGTTGGTGTATAGAAAAGCTAATCATTTTTGTAAGTTGATTTTGTATCCTGCCACCTTGCTGTAGCTGTTTATGGTGTCTAGGAGTTTTTGAGTCTTTAAGATATAGAATCATGTCATCTGCAAATAGGGATATTTTGAGAGTTTCTTTACCTATTTCTATTCCTTTTATTTCTCTTCTTACCTGATTGCTCTGTCTAGGAATTCCAGGACTATGTTGAATAGGAGTGGGGATAGTGGGCACCCTGGCCTCGTTCCTGATTTTAGGGGAAATGGTTTCAATTTTTCACCATTATGTATGATGCTGGCTATAGGTTTGTACATATAGTCTTTACAATGTTGAGGTACTTTCCTTCTATTCCTAGTTTTCTTAGAGCTTTTATCATGAAGTGGTGTTGGATCTTATTAAAGGCTTTTTCTGCATCTATTGAAATGATCAAGCAGTTTTTGTCTTGCTTTTATTAATGTGGATGTATTACATTTATAGATTTCCATATGTTAAACCACCCCTGCATCCCTGGGATGAAGCCACCTTGGTCATGGTGAATGATCTTTCTCATATGTTGGATTTGGTTTGCCATTATTTTGTTGAGGATTTTTGCATCAATGTTCATTAAGGAGATTGGCCTATAGTTCTCCTTTTTGGAGGTGTCTTTGTCTAGTTTTGGGATGAGAGTAATACTGGCTTCATAAAATGAGGTAGGCAGTGTTCCTTCCCTTTCTGTTTCATGGAAAAGCTTAAGGAGAGTTGGTAGTAGTTCTTCTTTAAAGGTCTGATAGAATTCAGCTGAGAATCCATCAGGTCCTGGATTTTTTTTTTGAGAGACTCTTTATTGCTGCTTCAATTTCATTTTGTGTTATAGATCTATTGGTTCAATTTTGGATGGTCATAAGTATCTAGAAATTTGTCCTTTTCTTCAAGATTTTCAAATTTATTGGAATATAGTTCTCGTAGTAGTCTCTGATGATTTCCTGGACTTCCATGGTGTTTATTGCTATCTCCCCTTTTGCATTTCTGATTTTACTGAGTTGGGTTTTTTCTCTCCTCATTTTAGTCAGAGTTGCCAGAGGTCTGTCAATCTTATCTATTTTTTCAAAGAACCAGCTTTTTGTTTCACTGATTCTTTGTATGTTTTTGTTGTTTCTAGTTCAATAATTTTGGCCTGTATTTTTATTATTTCTCTCCTTCTGTTTGTTTTGGGTTCTGCTTGTTCTTGTTTTTCTAGTTTGAGATGTAGCATTAGGTCATTGATTGAGATCTTTCTGTTCTATTAATATATGCACTCATGGCTATAAATTTTCCTCTTAGGACTGCCTTTGCTGTGTCCCATAGGTTTAAGTAGGTTCTGTTTTCATTTTCACTAACTTCCAGGAACCTCTTAATGTCCTCTTTTATTTCAGCAATGATACACTGATCGTTGAGCAATGTGTTGTTCAGCTTCCAATTATTTGCATATTTTCTGCTGTTGTTTTTGTTGTTGAATTCTAGTTTTAATGCATTGTGATCAGATAGAATGTATGGGATTATTTCTATTTTATTATATTTGCTGAGGCTTGCTTTGTGCCCTAAGATATGATCAATTTTGGAGAAAGTTCCATCAGTTGCTGAGAAGAATTTATATTGTGTGGATGTTAGATGAAATATTCTGTAGCCATCAGCTAGGTCCATTTGATCTATGGTAAGATTTAGTTCTAGAATTTATTTATGGATTTTTTGTTTGGGTGACCTATCTATTGGTGACAGGGGGTTATTAAAATCTCCCACTACCACTGTGTTGGAGTCTATATATGTTTTTACATCCTTCAGAGTATGTTTGATGAAATTGGGTGTACTGGCATTGAGTGCATATACCTTGATAATTATTATTTCCTTTTGGTTTATTTCTCCTTTTATTAGTATGGAGTGTTGTTCTTTATCTCGTTTGATCAATGTAAGTTTGAAGTTTACTTTGTCCAAAATAAGTATTGCTACGCCTGTCTGTTTTGGGTGGCCATTTCTTGGTAAATCTTCTTCTAGCCCTTCACCCTAAGCCAGTGCTTGTTTCTGTTGATGAGCTGGGTCTCCTGTAAACAGCAGATTGTTGGATCTTCCTTTTTAATCCAGTTTGCCAGATGGTGTCATTTGATGGGGGAGTTAAGTCCATTAACATTCAGCATTAATATTAATAGGTATGTGGTGATTCCTGTCATTTAGTTGTTTTTGATGTTTGAGGGTTTGGAAGTGTGTAGCTGAACCAGTGTTATTCTCTACTTCCTTGTCTTTTCTTCTCCTGTGGTTTGGTACTGCCTGTCCTTTCATGGTTTTGTTTGCTTTCATTTTCTGTATGCAGAATTACTTGGAGAATCTTTTGCAGTGGTGGCTTTGTGGTCACATATTGTTTTAGTTTCTGCTTATCATGCAAGACTTTCATTGCTCCAGCTAATTTGAATGATGGTTTTGTTGAGTATCCTAGGGCTATCCTAGAGTATCCTAGGGCTGAAGTTATTTTCATTCAGTGTCCAGAATATCTCTTTCCATGCCCTTCTTGCTTTTAAGGTTTCTGTGGAGAAATCTGCTGTGATTTTGATGGGTTTACCTTTGTATGCTATTTGTTTTTTCTCTCTTACAACCTTCAATACTCTTTCTCTATTCTCTGTGCTTGTTGTTTTAATGATAATATGTGGTGGGATAGTTGTATTTTGTTCAAGACTGTTTGGTGTCCTGGAGGCTTCCTGTACCTCAATGGGCATAACTTTCTGTAGATTTGGGAAATCTTCTGTTATTATTTTATTGAATATATTATGAATCCCTTTTGCTTGCACTTCTTCTCCCTCTTCAATGCCCATGATTCTCAGGTTTGGTCTTTTGATGGAGTCAGCGAGTTCTTACATATTCCTTTTGCAGGTCTTGAGTCATTTGACTAATAGCTCTTAAGTTTTTCCTTTAATTTCCATTTTCTCTTCAAGTTGTGATTCTGTCTTCCACTTGTTCTAGCCTGCTGGAGTGGCCTCCCATTGTGTTCTGTGTTTCTGTTTCATTCTTTTTTCTGAGATTTTCCATATCATGGGTCACTTCTTCTTTAATATTACCTATTTTTGTCTTTAATTCATTTATCTCTCTATTATAGTGTTCTCTGTTTTTCTTTGGTGTTTACTTAGGGCTCCTATGAGTTCATTCATTTGTTCTTCTGTCTTTTTGTATTCTTTATTTTCAGTGTCTTGAAATTTCTTCAGTTCTTCATGTACATTTTGGCAAACTATGACTTATCTCCATGAAATTCTCAGTGATTACTTGCAGGATTTCTTCTTTGAGGCTGTTCTTGTGGGCATCGTTGGGTTCCTTGGCGTCATTTATCTTTGTTTTGTTGGAGTCCAAAACTGGGTATCCGTTTTCTTCATTTGCCTCTGCATCTTGTATTAAGTTATTTTTTGGGGGAGAATGGTTTCCATCCCTTTTTCTTCTTCCCATCACTCCACTTGGTACTGTGCAACTGTGTTCTTTATAGGCTAGTTGGTGGTTTCAGTCACCTGTTTTCTTTCTTTTGGTGTAATTTTGTTTTGTGGCAGTGTTGGGTTTTTAGCTAAGTGTGTGTTTGTTATTTCTATCTCTGGTCTGGGTGTAAATTAGTATTAACTAATGCACAATAATAAAATCAACAAAACAAAATGAAACAAAAAAAAAAAAAACCCAAATAAATCAATGTGGAGAGATGAACAAACAAACAAGAAACAAAACAAACTCTAGGTTCAGGAACAATAGAATTTCAGTCTTAGTTTAAGTTCTGTTGCTACTGCTCCAGCATTCAGTCCTGGTGTTGTTATTTAAGCAGAAGCTCTGTCGTAGTCTCTCCAGGTCACTGGGTAGTGTTTGTTTTCTTCTGTCTTTCAGCAACACCTGCTTGGTCAGCTCCTCCCTCAATGGGGTGTGGCAGTTTAAGTTTGTATGTTATCCTCAGGTTACAGAGATCAGAGATCAGCTCTGTAGCCCACCAGCCATCCTGCTTTGCTTTGAAGTTGGCTTTCGCTGTGCTTGTTTACTATGGGCTCATTTCTTTGCCTTGCCCCCTTTCTCTGTGGCAAGGCCAGTGATCCATCAGCGGGCCCCTTGCTTTCAGTGAGTTGTGATGGTTTGCTGTTTGGTTTTCAGTTTTGAGAGCTGTTTGACTTTGGGTGTTGCTCAGTGGCTCAGGAGATGAGCTTTGTGGTCCATTATCTGCCCTACTTCATACATGGGCTTATCACCCACCCGCTGTTGGCCTTCCTGCCTTTCCAGCCATTTGTTTACTGATAATTTGTGTGAAGATTACTTTCTTGCCTCTCCCCCCTTCTCTGGTGTGCTTTCAGAGTTCCTGTCCCCTCTGCTGTGTGCTAGTTTTCAGTTTGTTGTTTATTGTTCAGATTTGATTTTTTTTTTTGCAGGGGGGGAGTGCCTGGTCAGTCTGCCCAGGGGCCTATGCTGGTTTTTCCCAGGTGTGACTGGTGCTCACCTGTTTTGGCTGCCTAATGTCTCCCTAGCACATTTGGAGCTGGTATCTGGAAGCGGCGGGAGCTCTCCTGTTTTCTCAGTGTAATATGGCATGGAGAAGCTACAGGTTAGGGGGTTCAGGGTGCCAAAGTTTGATTCTCCTTGGTGCTTTATTTCTGCCAAATGTGGCTCCAATATCTCAGCAAGGTTTTTGACTCACTGAACTCACACTGTATGCTTCTGCACCGTAGTCGCCATCTTGGATCCCGCATCCAACTTTCTTGTGAGGCCAAAGTATGACTAATCAGAATCCTAGGCTGAATAATATAAAATTTTTTTAAAGGAAAAAGCAATGTCCATAGAAAAGGAATGATTTCCCTAGACTGATATGAAAACTTTCTTTTATATATTTTTAGTACCATCTCTTCATTTTACAGATAGTTTCATTGGAGTATCTAAGAGTTAAATGCTTTAAGATCACAATGCTCTTTGGTGATATAACTGAATCTGTAACTAGGTTTCAGAATCGCCATTTCAGGTAGACATTCACTCATTTTAACATGTCCTCTGTGCTGACCTTGCACTAGCTGGGGGGAGATTATAATAATTGAGATTTCAAATATACCATGCAGAAAGCAATAATTATAGAAGTACCTTAGATTTTAAAAGGACCTCAGCATTTATTTGTTCTAATTTGTATTTGAGATAATGAGGCCCCAATCTCAAGACATGATTGGCATGCACACAGATTTGAGTAATTCTGGTGTTAAGAGTCAGACTTGATGACTAGCTAACCATGAAGGCTTAGAGAAGCTGAAGATACATAGAGAATTAAGAACTTGAATAGTGACTAAAAGCCTGGGCTCAAGAGTTCTCTGCCATCACTACCTGATTGGCCTTAGACAAATCATATGATCCCATTTGACTCATCTGTGAAATCAAGGTAACTTCAATTTGGAGGATTTTATGAGGATCAAGTGGTGTTACATTTATGAAACTTGTATTACATTGTCTGGCACATTTAAGAATTCAGTAACTGATGGTAAGAAGCATTAGTAACATTGATTGATGAGAAAAAATGAGATGTTTTGGTGGATTGAAAACACATGCTAAGTACACATTCCACCACTAGGCAATATCCCTAGTCCCAGGTTCAGTATTTATTCATGATATCTCTAGAGCCTGGATCCACCAGTTAGCCATTCTTTTACTTTAACTTTCTTGTTATCTCAAAGTTTTTAATCATTAAAAAATGTAAGGGAACAAGAAGAGATTTTTATATCAAAACTTTTGGAAAGGCCAACATTTGGAACGTGGATTCAATCAAAGATCAGTAGGATGACCATATAGGGCAACCCAGAGGAAGAGCAAGTTTGGGAGGAGAAATACTAACTAAAATATCACATAAAATAAACTTCTGTTTTCTTTTATTGCACTTGGTAAGGGTTATTAAGAATGTAATTCTTTCTGCTTGCTATGTGATTAGCAGCCAAACCTTTTGGCGTAACTTTCCATTGCTGTGTTCTTGTTATCGTAAATGAAATTTGCATGCCTAATTTTCTTCCCTCCATATTGACTCTATACCCCTTTAGGTCTAACGGCATGCTAAAAATGATTCCAAATCTCCAGTGTTGATTGTGGGCCATATGTTAGCACTAATTATATAAATGAGACTTGGTGGAAATGTGACATGCTAAGCATTCCAAGCTTAAGGAATTATCTAAATGAATTCTGGCTTGAGTTAGTGCTAGCAGAGGCAAAGAAATGCGGGTGCAGGTTCTGAGCAGATGTTAACAGGTCTGCATGGCTCTTCATTGTCTTTATTTGTCTAACTATAAGGACTGCTGATGGAACATTGTGTCAGAATATTTTAAGGTGCCATTTTCATGAAAATTGCGTTTTGCACCTACAGATTGATCCATTTTCTGAATAAGCAGATTGGAATGACAGAATAACAAAGGTTAGAATCAGTAGACGTGTGCATTAGAAAATTCAGCATTTGTGAGGTCAGTTATCATGGTCATGTCCTGGAAACTGGGGACTTGAAAAAGGACATTTCATTTCAACATCAAAAATTCCTAAATTTTAGTTTTCCAAGTGAAGATGAAAGGGGAAAAGAATAGTTCTAATTCAAAGCAAAAGGGAATACTGGCATTATAAATATCCAATATTTTTTGGAAAACAGTGCCTTGGAATACAGTGATTGAGGTGACCAGTGAAGATTTAGGACCTCAAATCATAACCTCACTGCCTTTATGGAACTTGTGATGTCCTAGCAGAACTAACTTACATTCTTGTTTCCCTCACAGACAGCTCGAGGTTTATTTAACTGTCCTGTCTTATCATATGTTCTCCACAGACTGTGATCCTCTTGAGGATGTAAACTGCCTAGTCTTTCTAGGTTCTCAGCAGGGAGTCAAATGCCTAATACAATGAATGGGTTGAATGAATGCTGCTGAAATCATGGACATAACTAACATTTATAGAGGACTTAACTAATTATTGACTAGCATTATTTAATGTATATTTGTGCAGTTTTGGGTGGGTGTTGTTCTTGTTTTAGATATGTGAACTGATACTAAGGGAGATTAAACAACTTGCTTCATGTCACACAATAGAAGAGATAGAGCTGGAATCAGAACCAAGGAAGTCCAACTGTGGGCCTGCCATTCAGCCATGTGGGGTATGGATTCTGTGTCTTCCACACTTTTGTGCTAAGATCGTCTTCAAATCTGGATCTTGATATCTTCTTGAGGGCTGGTGAGTTTCTTTGGGCAGGTTATCCAGCACCTGTTTTTTATTATCATGGTAATCTGAGTGGAATGGATGGAGGGGATCCTTGATAATCTGGACGGCCATATTGTGATGGTGTTTATGATGACACTAGTGTCACATAGCATTACTTTAACTGAAGAACATTATTCAGGGAGGAACAGAGACTGATTAAATATAGAGAAAATAATGTGTCTGTGCCAATGAAAGCTCAGTGACATTAAGTGTTTGGAGGGGTTTAAATAGAAACTGGGAATGACAAAAATCAGTTTCCACAGGGCACCAGGCAGTGACAAAGTGACAATATTATCAAAACTGTGCCATTCCAGTTGGGCTCCATGCACAGGGGAGCAGTGACATAGCTTCAGTTAGTTAATATTATCTGTTTTGTTTAAGTTATGCAGTTAATTTTTATAGTCTTATGCATGAGTTTGTTTTTCTTTGTAAATGTGTTCTGGTTTTATTCCTATAAATAATTTGCAGTTTTATGTTTGTGCACATTTATGTAATAATAAGCAGTATCTGTCAAGACTGGAAAAAGAGCTGTAATTTAATTTTCCCCCTTTAAAAATGATCTGTATACTTTTTTTTGGCTTTGTTTTTTTCTTTGTGGGGTATGTATGTGCCAAATCCAGGGAATGAACATACATGCTTTGAGGTGAGAGTGCCTGATAACTTTTAGGCATCATATTATCTACAGAGCTTGAAGTGAACTACATGAGGATGACAATGGTGTGTGTGTCGGGGGGGACATAAGCACATGTGTGCTGCTAAGATAACTAGCCTTTCCTGGCATCCATCTGTTTAGATGTTAGTTGAAGTAAAGTTGATGAAACCTCTTTCCTCTCCTATACAAGTTTTTCTTTGGGTGTCTTGCTTATCCAGTTCCTACATTATCAAAGAAAGATGACTTCTTTGCACTAGTATCTCTAGAATCTTATTCTTGGTGATACTCTTCTGCCAAGAATTAAAGGGAATTCCCTTGGAACACTTGATCACTACAACATCTTTATATGCTGGCCTCCAGCCACCAGACAGAAAACCTGAACAGAGATGTATTTCTTGTTCTCCTTGACAAATTATACAACTCCCTGCAGCATTACTTCTCTCTGAAGTCAGTGAGGCATCTGTGGGGTCTAGGGCTGGTGAAATACAAGGCCAGTTTGTAGTAGTTATTTTTCTGCTTTCAAACTGATGATAATTCATCCTCAAAAGTTTGTTTACCACTTATTCTCTTTTAGTGTTCACTGACTAATTTCTCAAGTCTGTGATGTATTATATAAGCATTGTTGAAATTCAAGTGGTTGCATAGTTAGTGGACAATAGAATATTTTTTCCAGAGTTGAGTATTAATTTCATGAAAATTCAGCCACTTCAGAGTGATAGTTACATAACCAAATCTATTGGCTTTTGAGACTAAGTGTCTGGGGGAAGCTGGGGACATGCCACAGATCCTAAAGAGTGCTATTCTTTCTGTGCAGAATGTGTCTGAACATCTTTACCAAGTTATTTCTAATGCAGATGTTCTGCTCTAACACCACGTATGCATTCCTGGAAAAACCCTGGAGTTTTGAAAAATGATATATTATTTGGACTGGGAAAAAAAACAGACCAGTCCAAAGATATGCCATTTTGTATTTTCAGAACAGAGAAGCTTAATTTAAAAATACAATTGCCACTGAAATACATGCTAAATTCATCATAAAGAGATGCTTTATATGTATATGAAACTTTACCTTTAAATGAAAACAAAAGTAACTTGATGGAGGAGTGGAGGCTGCTGAGTTATGGACATGACACTGAAAGGTAAGAAACATAAGATAAGCCTTCCCAAGACTAGACCTGTGGTCACACAGAGGCAAGTGCAGGAACGTGTGAACCATGCAGAGTACAGTATTCTTACCAAGCTTTCTGTACTAGAATATTGCATGCTCACTTTTATGATTTACTGTATGCTATTAATGCACTGGGGAAAGTCCTACTGACCCTACATAATGCCTTCTTTAAGATGACATCTTTCCTCTGATTACCAATCCCATAACATTAGTTTGTGTTACAGATGCTCATTTTGTAGCAAAAGAGACTGAGTTTATCAGGATATCAGAATGACATTTCACTGATTGAATCTTGGACATTTTATGTGTGAAGAGGAGTATTACATCATTTTGAGAAACAGAACATATGTAAATCATTAAGTCAGGCTAAAGAAGCCTCAGGCTATGAGCCAACATCTCCTCTACTCCATGGAAACATGTACATCTTTATTTATGTTCTCTAAGGGATCCATTTTTATAGCTGCAAGGAAGGCTCACCTGGACAGACAGCCTTCAGAGGCAGTGGTCCAGCAGATTCTCTATCCAGTCTGGTAGAGCTACAGTAACATGGTTTCGCTACCCTAACAAAGAATAGTCCTTAGCCATAGAGGTAAAGAGGGAGGAAATCAGTTAAAGCAGGAGAAACCAGGTTGCCAGGTCAAACAGACTATAACCAAGTCTGAAAACTGCCATTTAGTGCTTCTTTGTATTATTTAGAATCCTGTCTTTTTCATCTGAATAGAAAAACACCTGAGTAAGGCAGTTGTTACAAATAAGGCAAGGTTTGCAATGCGTGTTCAATAACTTTAGCTATTATTTTTCAGAAGGTGACTATTAAATAACATACATGTGATTCTGCTTAGAGCCCTTGTTTATTCCATCTACACATGTACCCACTTAGTGATGTTTTTGCCATGGTTCATATTAATCCCATGAGCCTTCACTGGTCATGACTGAAGCCTCTTCTCTGACGATTCTGCTCAGATTACTAAAGACAGTTGAAACACTGACCCTTTGGGACCGAGAGTCTAGCTGTGTCCCTGGAGTAAGCCCAGTATGAAGCAGACTCCTCTGCTTGCACTGTTGGAAAGTTCTAGCAGAGGGGAGGCCTAGGGATATTGAGAGAAAGTAAAACAGACATGACCAAACATCTGAGTGCAAATCCTAGATCCTCCATTTCCTAGCTGAGTGACATTGACTTCTTCATTTATAAGACATGGAATGTTGACTACACAAAGTGTTGATGAATAGAAGCTGAAAATATATTTATTTATGAACTTCCTGTTCATAAGGTCCCTTTATCTTAGGCTAGGAAAGCTCTAGCTCATCTTTTCTATTAATCCAGACTGGAAAAACAAATTAAAAGGAAAGGATATTCTTATGCTGTGACTCAGTGTTATTTAATGGTCCATTCATATAACCCCTGTGATTATCTCCCCTAACTGCTTCCAGTATGGAATGATTCTGTTAGCAGTCTTCTCTTCTGCAGATGGGATGTGCCCTGATCCCACTGAAGGATTAGGCCTTCCTGGCCTTAGTTACCATTTTGTCCCAGTCATCAGCTGCCTCTGACTCAGGAAACCTCACTGCGTTTCCTCCTCTTTGTCTTATAGAACTATACCTTTCCAGTGCATAGGCAATGGCCATGACTGCCACTGTAGAAGGGGAATGGAGCTGTTTATTCCCTGTGGTTGCTCCTGGCAGTGGGGGATTAGCTTTCTGACAGGAGCAGCCCTGGTTTTCTTATAAGTGTGTTGAGATGACACCCCTGAGAACTGTCATAGAAACACACATTTTTTTTCTGCTCACAGCTGATATGGGCATTCTAAAACATCCTGTGGAATATGACAAAAGTAGAATTCTCTTTCTTCCCTTGAGTAGATTGTACAAATAGATGGACCTCCAAATAACCTATTGGAAGAGAGTGCATGGTAAAATTGAAGACCAAATTGGAAAAAGGTAAATGTTAGAGTAACGGTAAAACAATTTATAGCAATATAAAGCAATTTCATGTCTACATTTTAATGCTGTCCATAAGGACATATATTACATTAGAAAATTAAAAAGTAACGTGTATCTGTGAAATTTTGAAGTGAGAATGTATACTTCTGGAATTCTTTGACTAAATCTAACGTTGATTTAGACTGCATTCCTGGGGTTTCCCTTCTAAACTAGATGTTCTCTGAATAGTCACAAGATGAAATTGATTTGATCTTTTGATTTTTGCTCCAGGTCTAGCAACTGGATAAAATATCCAAGCCTGGGTGGGCACAGGTGTACGAAATCCACTCAGGACTCACCAGCTAGCCCTGTGTTTTATACCTTTGGATGGTACCCAAGATGGGAGGGAATTGGAAAGGGGCAGATTGGAGCGATTGCAACTGCGTGTAACAAAAATATTGTGCCATTGAAATGCTAATGTGTGAGCATCACCTTGTAGAATCCACTTTGTTAGAAGGAGAGCTGAACCACTTGAATCACAAAGACTGATTTTTATGGGAGACCCCTTATTTTATTCTTTAGGTATTTCATTTTCATTCTGTGTTTTCTTTGGAATTAATAGAGCCTCTTAAAAATGACTGTCTATAAATTTTCTCTCCTACATATGTCTCGAAACATTTCATTTCTTCATTTAAAACATTACAGCCATTTCCAAATGCCCTATTTTGTATTTAATTTCACCATCTCATATAAAATACATGTTCTTCACATAATTATGTAAAAATGGGTTTGCAAATGCCCTAGAGATCCATACGATGGGCACATTATAGGATTCTAAGTAATAATAATCTCCTGTTTACATGAGACCTGATTTTCATGCCAGTTTTTTATACTTTAATATATCCAGAACACAGCTTCACTCAAATATGCTAGTTTATTCTGGTCCATGAAATGCATTTGAAATATCACAGATTAGTTTGCCTGGCAGAATGCACAGCTACATCTGATATTTTAGAGGTGAGCATAATGGAGCAGAGAATTGGAGGATTGTTGTCCTGTTGGTTCTTAGCACCACTACACAAAGCCCAGCAGGGTTACTGGAAGACCCAAGGCATGAGCAGGAGAGAAGGAGGCAGAAAAAGAAAAAGAAAAAGAAAAAAAAACCAAAGTAAGGTTATTAGAAAGAAGTGGAGAAAAGAGAAGGAATGTTATTATAGGAATAGTATATAAATGAGAACTTGAGTGCTACATGAAATTAATAAAAAGAAAGCATGCTGTACAGCAGTGATTTTCAGAGCATGTCCCCCACACCAGTGTGGCATCAGCAGTATCTGGAAACTTGGTAAAAATGCAAGTATGCTCCACCTGCTGTGCCAGAAATAATGCATGGGGTGGAACCCAGGAATCCATCTTAACAAACTCTCCTGCGGGAATCTGCTGTGCACTTCAGTGTGACAATTATGAGCTACTAGAGGGTTTCAAAAGCTGTTGATGAGTGCTTTGGCGATGCTGTGTGTGTCTACAGGAGGGACCCCAGGCCGAGTTGAGGAGCGAAGAGTCAGAGACTGGAAGGAAGAGAAAGTGAAGAGCAGAGCACAGCCAGGAGAGGCTCTTCCCTCTAGAGCAAATGCTATGAAGGTTCCTTTTCAGTGACTTTTAAGAGAACATGACAAGACAGGGTTATGATAATAACTGAAGGAACCGTGTGAACAGAATGGACAGCAGCCTGTCAACAATGGGTTGTATGTGATACTCATCACTCAGTGATAGCTGGTCCTACTTCCCACTGCAGCTGCCCAGGTTCAAGGTCACAGTGTTACAACTAGGCAAGACCTGTAGAAGGGGAGACAGAGAGGAGGCTCCAAGCAGTCATACAACCCATGCCGGGGAGAGGCGTCTGGAGATTAGGGGTGAGTCACACCTCCAGAACTGAGCAGTATATAGGAGTCATGGCCAGAGCCCAAGCACAGACACAATGCTGAAGAGACAGGCTTTGTCCCAGGGCAAGGGGCATTCAGGGAAGAGTGCTCAGCTCTGAGAGAGACCAGGGACAAGGTTTGGGCCTGCGAGAATTAAACGAGTGTACTAAAATGCTTACTGAGATTTCATGAGATTAGTGTTTTCATGACAAAGTTTTGGGTCCCAGAGTACATGGTATCAATAATCTCTGAAGAGGCCCCATAGGCACTAGCTATGGGGCCTATTTCTGTAACACTCACTTGGGACTCTCTGAATTTGATGTAGTCCAAAAGAACTTGGCCATGATATTTTCAGAGAATGGAAGCCCTTCAGTCACTAGGAAGCCATCACCAGCCAATCCCAAAGTAGCAGAACGTGCACAAGAGAGAAGTGCTACTCCTTAGATCATTTACTTCTCTTTCAAATTTGTCCTTATATTTAGGATGAACAATTTTTCAATTAACCTTACAGTGAAAACAAGGAGAGTTTTGACTCACCTTTGTTTTCTTATGGAGAATAGCTTCTGTAGGCCCAGGTGTGGTGGCACATGTCTGTAATCCAAGTGTGCACAACAGGAAGATCACAGTTTAAGGCTAGCCTGGGCAAAAAGTTAGTGAGACCCTATCTCAAAAACAAGTCAGGTGTGGTGGTACATAACTGTGATCCTAGCTATGTGGGAGGCAGAGGTAGAAGGTAGAGGCTTGCTCAAGCCAAAAACACAGGATCTGACCTGAAAATAAACTAAAGCAAAAAAAGACTGGGAATATGGCTCACCTGGTAGATCATCTACCTAATAAACACAAGACCCTGAGTGCAAACTCCAGTACCAAAGAAGAAAAGAACAGCATTTGCAAATTTAGATTACAGGAAACACAGCAGTACTTCCTTGCTATATGCAGTGCATTGAAAATAAGTTCTATATTTAGGGTGATTATCACAAAATACTCCTTCAGTGTTCAGTTAAACACAAACAACTAGGTCAACAATGTCCATAATTTTCTTTATTTAAAAGTAGCATTTGCTTCAGTGGTTTAAATTTAAGCAGTGTCTAGTGAACAGATGTAGTCTAAAAGACATGTTCATTTTATATGAATTGAGATTGCCCCCTCACCTTTACAGAATCAAATCTACACACATTCCTTGGGGTTTTAAACATGTCTTTGACTCTGTCAAGAATTCTTCTCTAGGTTTTCTTTTTCTAACATTCATTCTTTCTGCTACTGCTCAGTGCAAACCACTCACCACCATTGAGCCCTTTGTCTAGTTCAAATGGTGTCTTCTTTCTAATAGGGCATGGATGTGTGTGTGGTCTTGCCTCACCCCAGGCTCCTCACCCCAGCACAGTGTCTGACACAGTAAGTTCTCAATAAACATTCATTAAAACTTCTAAATTGTTCCTGGAGACAGATATGTATGCCTGCTTTTTGAAGTTATTCTCTCTCCTATTATCTCCTCTTTCCCTCTTTTTTCTACCACTCCCTGATGGATTCTTTACAAAGACATTAAACCCAGCCCTCCATTTCCCTAAATTGTCTATGCAGTTCACTGAATTATGTTAAAAGGTAACAAAGGCTCTCAGTAAAAAATTTTTTTGCATCAGAAGCTATTTAATATAGGGACATAAAATAAATCAAAATGCAGATTAATTATGAAAGGATATTTATATAGTATATCCTATTGAAACTACTCATTATGGCAAAAAGTGAAATCTTTTTGATTGTTTAGAATCCAGTGGACTCCATTTAGCTATAACACCTTCCAAGGAGAACAAATAGAAAGCACAGAGCTGGGGTTTGGGAGCATGTAGAAGAGTTCATGGGCAGGGTTTCATGAAATTTGAATGCAAAGTGGTATTATGCATCTCTTTCATTTAAATAACCTAAAATGAGTAATTCACTCGCCAGAACATTTGATAAAAATCCTTGGAAGTTTGCCAGCAGGCATGGTGGGAGGAAGAAATGCATATTCAAAAGGAGATGAAAAAGGGAAAAAAAAAAGAAAATTAAGAGGCAAAAACATGAATAAAACGATCTGCACTTGATTTATTTTCTAAAATAAACTGAAACATCTTGATTAGAGTTGCTTGAAAGGGCCAGGGCCTCACTGTGAACCCCTGAGCCATATGAGTTTTCTGGAAACACCACATTAGGACCCAAGAACACTTTCTTTGCATTGTCTTCACCTCAGGTGACAGATCCCATGAACTTGAAGCTTGGTTCTGGAGTGTCAAAACACCTACTTGCAATGGTGATCGTTGCCATAGAGATAACTGGATGATAGATAGCTAGATGATAGATAGACGCTGAATAGATAGTAGATAAATGATCTCATATGTCAGAAGAGGTCTTTGTGCCTAGGAAATTACAGATTTTTTTTCAAAAATAATTCTACTGTCAAAATCAAAAATAGAACTCTCTTTGCTTTACTGCTACCCCGTATGCATTCCCCTACTCTTCTAAAGCTTTTTTATCACGTTTATGATGTGTTCCACCCATTCAATTCCTACTTGACTTCTTGTCTAGGAGGTTAACTTTCTTCAAAGGGCTGAATGTACTCCTAGTGCAGAGGCAGGAGGCTGACTGGTGGCCACTAAGGTTTTCTTTATTTTATGATGAATGAGGGCTTAATTTGTTCTTATTTTTGTAGTACTAGGTTTTTTTAAAATCATTTTTCTTTCTTCTTATTCATTTTTCCCTTTTTCTTTACCCTTGCTTTCCTGTCCCCCTTATGCATATACTCTTGTTCTCTTCTGCGTGATCTTGACTTTCCTGCCTCTTTATTTCCTGTCCCTGCCCTTTTTATGGGTCTCTCTGTGAATTCCAGAAATTGTAATACTCATGCCAGACTGTGAGTCCACTACTACCTTCATATGAAGAGCAGTTAACACTCCTGGATTAGTCACCTGGAGTTATTGAGGCTGGTTTTAAACATGTTAATGCATCTCGTTCGACCTGACTCAGAAATGACAATGTAAAACCTGGCCTCAAAACATTTGGTTCTTGTCTTTGTCATTCCAGCCACAACTGATGGCTTGAAATCCTACTGTGAGAAGGTAACACAGACACAACAAGCACCTGCCAAAAATGAGTAACTGCTGCCATGTATGTGAAAATGCCTATAACAAGGTCTTGACTCTGATAAAGAGTGATGTGTTGACTGGATCTTCTTAACACAGTAGTGACTGATCATGGTCATGGTTCATACAAAGACTTAGGAGGTCCTTTTCCCCAGGAAACAGACTGTAGA
Organism: Castor canadensis; assembly: GCF_047511655.1. Classification (NCBI taxonomy): domain Eukaryota; kingdom Metazoa; phylum Chordata; class Mammalia; order Rodentia; family Castoridae; genus Castor; species Castor canadensis. Next base: position 101,752,203 of record NC_133395.1, on the reverse strand, counting down.
TTATATCTGTGCACAGCAAGGTTATTGGAAATTTCCTTTGGCTTTTTTATCTGTATGGAAATAAGGAAAGCTGGATCACACAGGAAGAGGAACTGAATGCGGTTGTAATGACCAGTACCATTCTCAACCAATCCCTCTACGATTTACAGAGTTGGGATTTTTTTTTTTTAATTATCCAGGATTGAGGCAAAGATGTGGACCTCTGTACTCCATGCCAATCAGGTACTGGAGGCTGGCTGCCAGCTGCCCTTGAAGAGCAGGATTAATGTCCTTCTGCTGAGGGAAATTGCCAGAGAGAGCTTTGGCCAAGAGCCATTAGCAGCCAACATCCCAGGAAGTGAAGCAGTGAGTGCCTCCCTCTAGGGTAGGACCTGATAGCAGCACAGACCCAACAAACGAGCACTGGCCAACTTCTAAATCTGTCAGGGCAGCTTAGAAAGTGATAGCTGTATGTTCTCAAGGAACAGTGAGTCCTAGGTGAAGCACTAAGGGCTCTTAGAATCCAAATAAAGTAGTATTTGTCCTTTCCCAATAAATTTAAAACCATATGTCAAGTTTTAACAAATCATTATTTTGCAGGTCTCCTTGGGAGGCCAGTTAGGAAATTTTGGCTTTCAGTAGGCCCATCAGAGTTGCCAGTGTATGGAAGTGGAGAGATTTCAAATGCTGTATTGGAAGTGTGACCAAATGGCAAAGAAAAAGATCCAGTGTATATAGCCAGAATTAAGAAGAAGAGGAGAAAGGCAGAGGGCGGGGGGAAAAGAGGTCTCAGTAAATGGTTAATTATGGAATTTGAAAAAAACAAAATGTTATCCCAATACCCTGAGCCTTAACATTAATCTGTTGTCTTACTCATCTCGAGGTTCCAGGCAAAATTGTTTATGGAGTATTCAGATGGTCCAGGAAATTTGGTCTTATTTTGTGCACATAGATTCAAGACTATTGTGCTTGTATTCTTTCTCTAGAGCAAGCCATAGTCTTCTCACATATTCACCAAGAGTTTATATCCTTCTAACAGTTCCTTTTGTTCAGTCTTGTTTCCATTCCTCTTTGTCTTAATTTTCAGTGGAGGTAGTCCAACTCATTCATCCACCGCATGAGAAAAGGGAAATTAAAGCAAAGCATTTGGTATGGATGAGTTAAAGTATGTATAAACCAATGTGTTGAACACCAAACACAGTTTGCATAATTCAACTTTAAGCCTGTTCTTGAGACCAGATATGTTTACTAGGAATGCTATTATAATCAACATTGCCTTCCATGGGTGATTGCTTTGCGGAAAAGACAGTCTTAAAGAAGACCAGACTGAAGATGGCTGAAACAGAACTAAGCCCCGCCTACTTCTCCTCCATCTCTGTTCATCTCCTGTGACTGCTGTACCTATTTTACTGCTAAAATACTTGCTGAAACAATTAATACATTACACTTTTCATGAAGATAATACATTTCACTTCTCAGAAAGTAGAACCATGTTTCATTTATTTGCTAAAGAAGTGTGGGAGTCATCTCAAATGTATTCCTGTCTTGAACTGTGTATGTTTAATGTATCACCACACTCTGCCCATTGTGTCTTCTGCATAGATCATCTTCATAATTGCCACCCCCACAGTCTTACTTTGGACCCTATTGTCTCTCACCAAAATAGTTACAATGGTAGGATTATTTCTGTGCCTGGCTTAGCCCCCTTCTAGACGTCTTCCATCCATACAACCAGCAGAAGAATAATTTCAAATCCTTCGTTGTTTCCCTTTCAACCCCCCAGATAAGTGTCAGATCCCTGTGAACATCAAATACAACCCTTCATGATCTGACCCCTACTTGCTTTGTTAAATTTTTTTTTTTTGTGGTACTGGGATTTCAGCTCAGGGTTTCTCAGGCTCCCAACTAGCCAAGATTGCAAGTGTGAACCATTGAACCTGGCTGCTTTGTTAGATTTCCACCCCCCCCCACCCCCCCCACCCCCCCCACCCCCCCCCCACCCCCCGCCACTTTTCCTGGGCTTCTGATTCATTCATCCCAAGCAATTTCCTCTACAGTCAGTGATTGTTTTCCACAGTAATAATTGCCTTTCATCTCCAGGCTGACACTATTCATCACCAGACTCAACTTTAGCACCACATCTTCCATGAAGTTCTCTAATGTCCCTGTGTCCACATCCCTTGCTTGCCAGGTCGCTTGCTCTCTCTGTTAAGTTGTATGGAAATACAATGATCTATACACCTGTCTCTACTCCCAGTTATAGGGGAGTAGCCTAAAGGGCAGAATCATCCATTCCTCTGTATTTATAGCTGCTTCAATTTGTGTCCATCCAGAAACATGAAAAGGAAAGGTGGGCAAGGTATCGTAAATAAAAGGAGGTTTACTGCAGGAGTGTGGGGAGAGGGATGAGAGAGAAGACTCCAGCATGCATTGCAGGCTCTCAGAGTATGAAGCTGAGGACATTCTGGACACCAGGCATCTCTGGATGCCTGTTCTTGGGACAGGTACCCTTTGTGGGAGGGTCCAGTCACAGACAACCAAATATGGCTGCCTATGAGAAGGAAAGAGAAGATTCAGTAGGCAGACGGGACAATCACAACAGTCCTACTCCCAAAACACAGCATTTCTGTCATGCAGCTGGAACAGGTGTAAGCAACCCCAAGAGAGTACACAAAGTAACCAAAAAATTAGCAAATGATGAGTTTTGAGAATTTATTATGGTCTCTAAAATTAATTTGATTGTAACTTTAGAGCATTTAATCATCTTCACTGGTACCTGTGTTTAACATCCTGCTCTCCAAAGTCCCTGAGATTTTGATATCCGATTCTCACGACCCAGAACATGTCAGCTTCACTATAGCCCCAACACTGCTCCTGCAACCCTAGCTGAGCAGCTTTCGATAGGCAGATGTTTGAGATCTAGTGTTCACAGGAAAGAGTATTCATTCAAAACATTACAGAATCTGAGGCAGACCTAAGTCTTCCTCAGCTGCTCAGACAGTTTAGAATTAACAGTATGCTCAGAACTCATTCTCCTTATATGCCCTTAAACAAAAACAAAGAGAAAATGGCTCTTTTTTGTCCGTAATTAGTCATTTGGTTCTCAGATGTCTGCCAAAACAAGCAATTTAGTTAAACAAAGCAAAACAAAAGCCACCAGTGTCATTAAAATGTTCTTCCATCCTGATTTTAGAAATGCATGCTGCTCTTTTTACGTTTTCATTGGTTGAGAGTTCCCCATGTGGTTTCTTTCACACTGACCTGAGGTAGTGCTAGTTTGCATCATGCAATGAGGAGTAAGCCTCATAGAGCTCACTACTCTATGAAGAGCAGAGACCACAAGAGTATGTTTAATTGAATAGAATTTACAGAGTCCTGGTATTCCTAAAGTTTGAGATTTACTAATAAGATGTTTCTTCATGCCTGGTGGGAGAAGGTCTTTAGCCTTGAACACCATATTGCTACTGATTGCTCTTGTGCTAGGATTTGTACTTGAGATTTTTCATGTCTTTTGTGGGAGTATTTTAAGTCAATCAGGTAGAGGTATTAAATGCAAAAAACCCAGAAAATAATTTGATTATAATGCTCACTTACACAAAAAAAAGGGAGATTAGAAGCAAAGAACAAGGGGAATGTGGCAGGGAAGAGAATGGGCCTACTGTGTTCCAAGCTTGTTACATGTACTCATTTAGTCTCCATAAGAGAGTAAAATTAGCATCACTATCTTTATTTTTACATTTGAATAAAAAATGGATGTTCAGCCAAGTTTGGAAACTTATTCAAGATCTGGCAGTTGATAATTGGATTTAGGATTTGGATCTAAGTCTATCTGTTCCCAAGACAGTGGCTAATCTTCAAAATAAATGATATCAATACCACATGCCAGACTATCAGTGAATCACAGCCAGAAAAAGGGTGGAAGTGAGTTTATGGGGATGTTTGTTGTTCCTAATTTGTTGGATGATAGTCTTTCTCTTTCTGGTTCTATTTGTCTGAGGGTATAATGGGATTATGGCCACCTATTTGAGGAAAATGTCCATCTCATACTTAAATTGGAGTTTTTAGTTCATGCATCTTTGAATGTATCTTACCAGACTGATATAGTCTGCAATTATATCCTTACAATACATGTGCTACTAATCTATCAGTGTAGTACTATCTGCTAAAGTAAGGAATGCAAACAATGACTTTTGAAAATGTTGAAATGTGTTCTCCCAACCTGTGACCAGCTTCATTTCTGTTCAATTGCCAGACACCTGGTCATTTGTGTTAGTGTGTACTCACATGCTTTTTGAGTATATAACTCAGGAGGAGGACAGAGAAAGGCAGAGGAGGTGGTAGCAAGAGAAATGTGTGGGAAACTGGAAATTGTTGATGCTGCTCAGGTATGCTGAGCTAAAATATGCAACCTGTTGCTCCTAACAAAAAAAAGCAATATAATGTACTGTGATGGAATGATTTAATGCTAACAACATAGTTGCAACCACAAATTTAGTGAAAGAAAAGAAAATTGCAATTTCTAGTTGAGAAGTAGACCTTTGTGTTTCTTTTTAGTATTTTTGGTGTATCAGATAACACTTTCCATTTCTACATATTTGGAAGTTAATAGTATAAATTCTTATCAATTGAACTGTTTTCCCTTTTTAAGATAAAACTTTAAAGTATTTTAAGATAAAAAACTTGAGGTAAAATATGCTTTCTAGGCAGGATGTCGCTTAAATAAATACAGAATGCTGGATAGGGTTGAGACTATGTCTAGAAATGGCAGAATGGAAGGGAGAAGGTAATTCAAGAAGTGGTGGGGCTTGGGAAAGGAGTGAACAGGGAGTAGGATTTAACCTGTCACATGTATTTCTTTATTCATCATATTTAGCTGAAAGTATTTAGTTAAATCTGTTAAACAAGAAGAAACACGAGAAAGCATTTTTTGAAAGCTATAAGGCACTCCACTATCATTGTAAGCTATTTTGCTCTTTTAATCATTATTGAAGAATAGGAACCAAGAATTTGATTGCAAATTTCAGTTGACATCAAAGAGTTTCTGTTGTTTAATTTCATAAATAAATGTTTATTGAGCATTTCTTGGGTCTGGCACCCTGCTAGGGTAGTTATGCAATTGCTCTAATTTTCCTCCTTTTCCAGACCAAGAACAAGTGCTATGTAAATATTGTGCAATGAATAACTGGAAATAACACATTCACATTCTCACTGAAATCTTCCTAGGAGAGGATGGCTTTATCTCTCAGCTTTCTGGGTATTAAAAAATGCTGGAATTGATAAATCACATTACAATTAGCTATTTTCTGTATCTAACAGAGTTTATGAAAGTGGAATTAATTTTTTTTTAGCTCAAGCAGTCCTCTAGTGATAATGGCAATAATTTTCGTTTTCTGTAGGATGAAACACTTGAGACTTTTCAGGTCATCCAGAGAGATGAGTTCCGGAAGAGAGGCTGGGGTATGGCATTCTGAAGATGATTGAGATGTTTCCGAGTATTAGATATGACAAAGCAGCTCCCAACTCGGGATTATTGGGTTAATTCAGATTATTTACTTTTAATCTAGGCTTGGAAATACTATGTACCTAATGTCTGTAAAAAGAAAGCATTTTGTTTTTCTTAAGTGGGAGATAGATAACTATGACACGCTTTGTTTTAGGGTATCTTTTAAAGTGCATTCTTAGAATAGGGTTTCATGACCTTGGCACTGTTGATATTTTGGGCCAAATAATTATTGAGAGGAGAGACTCCTGTAGGATATTTAGTAGCTTTCCTAGCCTCTACTCACTGAATGCCAGTTGCAGCTCCCAGCCGTGACATTCAAAAATGTGTCTAGGTAGTGCTGAATTATCTCCTGGAGTCAAAAATCACCCCAGGTTAAAGACCAGTGTTTCAGATGGTACACTAAGTGATATGAATGATTCCTTCTGTGTCTCTCAATCCCTTCTTGTCTCTTAGCTCATTTACTCCTCATTGCGGCTTTCTATAAGGTGGATTCTTTTATTATCATCCCTATTTTACAGAAGAAGAACCCATCTTGCCGAGAGAGGTTAAATAACTAGCAAAGTTCCCCCAACTATAATTTAATCCCTCCTGTCTTGCTCTAAAGCCCTACTCTCTTCACCGTTTATTCTTTTTTGTTCTATACAAGTGCTTTGTGCCTACTAATGAAACATGCTCTTTAATTCCCTGCAATTTCTTTTCTTAGATGCGTTAGAATTTGTTTTTTGATGTTCCTGTTTTATTAACCCATTTTGTTTTTAATGTTCATAGTTTTTAAACCAAGTTGCGTTGTGTTCCCCAGAGTATGGTGGAGCTCTCCTTGGCCCCTTGAGTGTTTGAAATGGGGTAAGCTCTGGCAAGTTCCTTTGCAATATCAAGTAAAGGAACACATTAATTCAAATGCCAGTGAATTAATTAAGGCAGCTCTTGCAGAGGCAGAACTCTGGGAATGCATCTGGTTTTGTAGTGGGTCAGCTGTACTGTATCCAAAGCATTAGGACCTAATGGCTTCCCCTCCTTCTTGTCACGCGCATGGTTTCTTGATCAAGTTTGCTTGCTGGTGCTGGCTTTGGTCTTACTTTAGTCTCCCCTGGGAATGCGATTATTTCCATTACATTATGACTATTATTTGCTTAATGAACCAAATTGAGGAAGCAGAATAACTTTTCGGATTAAACCATCCAAATCCTGAAAAATATAGTGGCCTTGGAGAATTCAAGAAACCTGGCTGAAGCTCACCAGTCACACAGACCAGAATCATTTCCTAAGTGAAGTGGAAAGGAACTTAGGTGGTGTGGGCAGACTCTCTGCCAGACTGTCGTTCATGCTTGCAGTCACAGAAATGCACCCATGAGAACATGTCTAACATAAGTAGGAAACTAGAATAAGTGAGTCGCTACTCTTCAGAAAACAAGTGATTTAGATTCAATCAATATTTAATCTTTAAGAGAAATTTCAGAGACAAGCCCAACTGCAGTTTGGGGGAGAAGTCTTTTATCTTTCCTTCAAAAAGCCTTTTTCAAAGTTCTAGGGAATCCCTTTGTATAGTCTTGACCAGTAGAGGGCTTCCACACCTGACAAATGATGCCCGAACAGAACAAAAGGGACAGAGATTTTTCTTAGTATTTTGTATTTGGAGGTTTTTATTTCTCTTGTTTTTCTTTCCTGTTCCTTCAAGTTGAGATTTTGTTGAACTACAAAGTGGTGTGGGGTTTTTCTCCTTGTGCTATACTTTGTAAGGTGTAAACCTGCTTTCATTTTTAGAAAGCTAATGATAGAATTGTGAGGATATCATATGCTTATTTAGTTAGGTAAAGACTATGCCCGAGAATATATTCATTTGGTTAGATACAGTCTATGCCTAGAGTAATTGATATTTTCCCAAAATTTACAAATAAAATAGTTTTGTGGGAATCTGTTGGTTGCTAGCTCTCATTTAAAGAGAAATATCTTCTTTTTATCGGCATGTATCACATGAATCATCAGCATCATAATGCTGTTAGTATTTGCCCCTAACAACTGTTCTTGAGTTTTCTTTTCAGTACCTAGTTCCTAAGAGGACATCTTTTATTAGGCCATCACTGTCCACTTTATATTTTAACATTTTTTTTGTGTGTGTGCTACTGGGGCTTGAACTCAGGGCCTTCACCTTGAGTCATTCTGCCAGCCCCTTTTTGTGTTGGTTTTTCTCGAGATAGGGTCTTGTGAACTGTTTGCCCAGGATGGCTGTGAGCTGTGATCCTCATGATCTCTGCCTCCTGAGTAGCTAGGATTATAGGCATGAGCCACCAGCACCCGGCATATTTTAAATCTTTTTTAACACTCAGAAAACCTTAGATTCTGAAAGTACATTCAAGACTTGGAAGGACTGGTGGATGATTATTGTGACCATATAAGGGGAACAGATTGGGATGGCTTTGGGGTAGGTTGACACTCACTCATGGTGCCCATGAGCCCATGAAGTTGTGAGCAATCGTCAGCTATTCTGATTAACTGCTACATATGACAGTGAGTTGGAGCTGGGTGGAGCAGCTAATGTCTTCTTCCTGTTAGGCATCCTGCACATTTACTGAACTGTTCTAAAGGCATTGCCCACACCTCCTGTTCTCCTGAAGGGAACTGGCTAACAGCAGATGCTCTGTGCACCCTGAACCAGGCAGAGGAGATGCACGTGGGGGTTCCCTAGTTAACACCACCCAGGTGGTGCTTAAAAGATTTATTTGTACTAATATTTCTTATGAGCTATTTATAGTGATTGGAAATATTAGCAACCGAAGATAAGGTGAGGATGAGTTGCTTTGATTCTAAAGACAAAACTGGAGCTAGATCCTGGATTTATAAAAAATGTCTCAGTGGACTTTCCTTTCTTTGATGGCTACTTAATATTTTAATGTCGTTGTTTGCCAAGCTCATTTCCAGGAAGGTGGAGCAGGGTCCTGAGATATTAACATGTATGCAGTCTTCATTTTTGTCAATACTTTCCTATATTGTACTGAATGTATTTTTGTCAAGCATTTTGTATACTTTTTGAGAGTCACTGAGGTATAAAAATAAATATATTGAATCCTCAAATCCTGGAGTAGACTTGTCATGCCACAGCATTGCAGGAAGAATGCCAGTGTATTTGAAACCACAAATATGTTTATTGAAACATTTTGAAGAAGGCTAATGACTTAACCTCTTGAAATCTATGGAAAAAATAGGTAGGCTTTGTTTCCCAGAGTTGAGGGGGAGAGAGTTAAAAAACAATAAATTTGGAATCAGTTTGCATCAAGGAGAGGTAATATGTTGTGGCCATGAGGAGGATGGGCCATGGACCAGGGTGTTCATTTGAATCCCAGCACCAGCACCATCCCAAAGGTTGCTGCACGGCCTTTTATCAAGTTACTTTACCTCAGTTTGTTACATATAAAATACAGGAAAATTTAGTTCCTACCTAACACAGCTGTAAGGATTAAATGTAATACAGGTAAAATGTTTACAAGGAGCCTGCTAAATAGAAAATCTTAGCAAATCCTTTTGTAACTATGACAGGTATCTGGTCCTGTCCCTTTTATTAGAGCTGTCACTTTAGCTGAATTCCAGTTTCACCCCAATTCTCCATGAAAGAATAATACAAACTTATAATCTTCTCATGAAGATTAAGTATGAAAGAATTTATAATTGCAAAGCACTGCAAAAAAGCAATGCGGCATTAGTACTACAGGTTTTGTGCATGTCTTAGTTTTTACTCTAAAAACCACACAGCTTGACACTGAAAGACACATCAACCTAGTTAGTATATGAGCTAGAAAAACGTATCAGAAAGTTTAGAAATACAGAGAGGATGGCACTTCTATCTTCCAATTCACTTTTGTTATTTTAGGTTGTTAAATTATTTTTCTTTGGCACTGACCTGTGGCATTTTTAGTACTTGATTGTAGAACCATTCCAAAGCAGAGTAGACACATATATCTAGTACTGGAATTTGCAGAAGCCACACGTGGAGGGTTGGGGGAGAGCCTGTGTTAGGTCAGCCAGCAGTAAGATTGAAGAGGAGTGGGCTGGGGAGCTGAGGGAGAGTAGTACCTAATCACTTAAGAGAAACATTTTTTTTTTAAATCGGAGAAGGATTTGATGTTGTTTTAACACTCAAAGATTTCTACTCATATTTGTCTCTTACTATCACTTGTACAATACCAGCAGGTGGTTTGCATTTCTAACCAATCTCTCTCTCATTTCCCTGGTGATATTTTATAGTTTCCACACCTTAGTGTATGTTTTTGTTAACACACTTCTTGGTCTGATTCAGTACAAGAATGTCAAAGGCCACTTCTGCTGTCATCTGTGACTAACCTTGGTTTACATTTTCTCTCTCTCTCTCTCTCTTTCTCTCTCTCTCTAAGTCCCTAATAAGAAACAGAGTAATTAAGATATTTGACAGATGTTTAACAGACCAAGGATATCTATAGTAATGGCTAACCTACTTTCATGAACAACAAAACGCTTAAGTTTTCCTTTTGGATTATCATAATAAGAAAATTCATAAAATATTCTCTGGATACCTATATGTTAGTATAGTTCAAATAGTCACTATACACTTGAATATACCCTGCATCCTTCAACTGTACTAAAACACACACTTTGACCATAATTCACTATATGTTTTCATTCTTTTGTACTATCTTGATCCTGGAAGGTTTTCTGTCATGAAAGTCACAAACTTTGAATGCCTGTGTTCAAAACTAAATGCTTTGATGTGTTGCATTTGCTTTGCGTAGCTTTTTTTTTTTTAAGTTTGAATTACAAATATAGACTTCAAATATAAACAATTTCATATAGAGTTGTGGGTTTCCATATAATTCTGAAAAATTAGAACAGCTGATTTCTCAAGTCTGTGAGTTTCCAAAGCAAGGGCCTTAGTGGTGGTCACTTTTGGCACGACATAAACTTTCTGATTGCCAGCATTCTTGTTTGCTTTTTTTCCACTTGGCTAGATTCATTGCTTGAAAGTGAATATCTGTCTCCCGTAAAGTTTTAGCTTATGTCCTTGGAGCAAAAGAACCCAGATCGTCCTTAAAATTTTCTGAGGTTCTTTTCAGCCTCTGTCTTTCCCATAGCAAGTTGTTCCAGTAGCATTGTATTTTATTTATTTTTCCCCCTGAATTTTAAGTGGTTACTCTGTAAATTTGTCTCCTTAACTCAAATGGCCATCTTTTATGGGCAGAGTCCATTCAGCGCCCACTTTCTCTCCACTACCACTAAGTAGAGTGTTTCTTCCTCATCTGTGTGTCTTTTGGTATAATTGCCAGCATAGAAAATGAGCCGGTTGAATGACAGTAAGAGTGCAGGAATGAGTTATTGCCCTATCACTGGCTTTATGAGCTCCTCTGCAGCCATGTAATTAAGAAGGCATTCACAGTTTGCTTTATAGCACTATCAAAGTTTCCAAAATGAATAAAATAGCTTCATCATTAATAATTTGGATTCGTCATCTTTGACCCAAAGGCATCCCACACTGGAGACTGCAAATATTATTTTAAGCAGTTTAATGGATTATTGGACAAGTAACTAATGGATTAACAGGTCAAATAAATTAATGGATAAATTGATGTGAACATGTGGTTGAATGACTTTCCAATTGCAATTGTAACTGTAAAAGGCAGACACCCTAAGGGGGAATTAAGCAGTAGCAACAAACACTATTATCATTAGAGTTTCCGGAAGCAAGCATAACAGACAGGATGTTTTCTAATGAAACTGTAAAACAATTATAATAGCTCTTTGGAGCTTTGGTGGCTTTTTTTGTTTGGTTTGGTTTTTTTCTTAGTGTGTCCAGAGGAGGAAATCATGTTTGAAGCATCAGCCAGTTAAAGTATCACAATTATTAGAAATAACCATCTACTCCAGGGACAAAAGATGGACAGGAAAGTTGACAATTAAACATGTGCTACATAAATATGTATAAATCTAAAACCATCTGCCACATTTTCCAGCTTGACTAGTTGTCTGTGCATGCCTGCCACATAAATCAGTTTTTAAAGGCCTCCCTGAAGCAATGTTCCCTGGGATGGCTGGTAAAAGATCTTCATTCTTTTGCTAAGACTATAGTTCTCTTGTTTCCTATGACAAAAATAGTATAGTTTTTCTTTTGGGGGTAGAGAATCAGGTAACTGCCATGTAACAAGCCACCTTTTAACTTAGTGGCTTAAAATAACAGCCATTTATTTACCCCTTAGTTCTGTGGGACAGTTCTGGGCTGGGTTGAGTTGGACTATTTTAGCTGGGCTGTGTCCTTCCTCTGTGATCAATAAGCAGGTCAGCTGGGAGTTGGCTAGTCCCTGATGTCTTCACTAACATAGCTGATGCTTGTCTACTATGGGTAGGGGCATGATGGGTAAGTGGTTCATATATTTATCTTCCTGCAGGTTAGTTTGGGCTTGTTCACATGGAGTTTATGGGGTACTAAGAGCAGTAAGTCAAGGCACGTCCCAGTCTGTGATTATATTTCAAGTCTCTGCCTTACAATTGTGGTTAATCATTGGTCAGTATAAGTCACATAATTAATCATAGAATCAGTAGCTGGGGACTTGGATGCAAGGAAGCAAGTATAAATAAGAGGATATTACCCTGAGAATCCACCAAATATAATCCTTTAGATTTGTACCAATTCATACTTACTGAATACTTCCTATGTCTTAACCACTTTTCTTGGTAATTTTAAATATATTTGGTCATGCTTTTTTTTTTAAAAAATTTTCTACAGTTTATGAACTCATCAACCGGATTAGTCAGGCATGAAGAGGAAAAAATGTGGTTTACAATTCTGATACAATACTCATTTTGATGACTAATGAAACAATGAATAAGTGATAAATCTTTTGAAGTTATATAAATACTTGTATATGAATATTATATAAATAAAGCACAATTATCCCTTCATATCCTTGAGGGTTGTGTTCCAGGATCCCTACAGATACTGAAATCTATGCATGTTCAATTCCCTTTTATAAAATAAAGAAGTATTTACATATAAACTATACATATCCTCCTCTCTACCTAGTTTACCTGCAATGTTTAATACAATATAAATACTACATAAATAGTTATTATATGCTATTGTTTAGGGATTTTTCAGACAAAAAAGTCTGCACGTGTTCAGACAATTTTTTAATAATTTTGATCAGCAGTTGGTTGAATTCACATCAGAAGCTATGGATATGGAGGGGCAACTATATTTGCATTTTTCAATTTTTATGTGTTTATTTTCCTCTTAATCGGTTTTCTTATCTACAAAAAATACAGCAAAATATCTTCCCTTTAGAGAAGCTATGAAGACCAATGAAAAGCTTAGCATTGTGTCTAACACATAGCAAGTACTCTCTAAATGCTCTCCATGAAAGGCAAAATGGTCCATAGCATCTCATGTCGTCGTTGTTACTGTAAGTAGTCATAATGATGTCAGTAACAGTTTCTAAGAAGTAGGATTTTTATCATAAGCTCTCTCTCTCTCTCTCTCTCTCTCTCTCTCTCTCTCTCTCTCTCAGCCAGCCATTGTTTTTGGCGAGCCATTCTTTTTCTATAACTTGTCCACCATTCAGGGGTTAAGCTCACCATTTGTATAATTTTATTTGGAGTTACCCTGACTCCCTTTTATTTATGTGCCATTTCATTCAGTGTACCGGAGCTTAGATACTTATTATGTCACTCTCAATACATCAAATTGCCAACTAATTTTGTTTTAAGAAGGAGAAGAGAGATAGAAAGTGGGTTGAATTTCAATTACCATTTCCTTATTAAGCCTTCTCTGTAATTCCCAATACTGTGATGAGGCTAGAAGTTCTGCTTCAGAGCTTTGGATAATAGGAGCTGTGGAGAAGATGTTTCCTTGGAGAGTGGTATGTCCATTTAGATCATTATAGTTTCATCATTTCCTTCCCAGCCTAACTTTATTTGTAGCTGAAGAGCTTTGTCTACTATACAATGGTCAAAGCTGTCTGTTAAATCTTATATTGAACAGGTTATTATATACATGATCTAATTGCAAAGGAAAACAAAACTATCTAAACAGGAGTCCACAAGTTTTTTTTGTAAAGAATCAGGTAGTATATGTTTGGGGTTACAAGGCTTCTGTTGTAATTCCTCAGCTTTGTTTGTTTAGCCATAGCTGCCCCAGACAACAGGTAAGTGGACAAGTGTAGTGGCATTCCCATGAAATCTTATTTACCAAAGCAACAATGAGCTAGCTTTGCTTTGTGACTGAGGTTGACCCGCTCTTGACTGAGAAGGAATTTGAAATCAGCAGAGGGAAAACAGCATCCATTTTCTTTTTTCAAGTTTATTTATTTATTTATTTACTTTTATTATTCATTTATTCACATGTGTGTACATTGTTTGGGTCATTTCTCCCCCTGTCCCCCACCCCCACCTTCCTCCTCCCTCCCCCCTTGCTACCAGACAGAACCTGTTCTGTGCTTTTCTCCAGTTCCATTGAAGAGTAGAAATAAGCAATAATAAGAAAGACATAGCGTTTTTTGCTAGTTAAGATAAGGACAGTTATATAGAGAGATTCCTAGCATTTCTTTCATGTACAAATGTGTTACAACCCAGGTTGATTCATCTCTAACTGATCTTCACACTGGTTCCTGATCCTCTTCACACTGGTTCCTGATCCCCTTCTCATGTTGACTTCTGTCGCTTTAAGGTTTCTGTATTAACTCCTCTGGGGTGGGGACATCAAATGCTTTCATGTTTTGGGTTTTCTGCCTATCCCCATACCTCCCCTATCTGTTCTCCCCTTGTCATGTGACCCAAGTCCAACCACATTGCTATATTTGAACTCGATCTAAGGACCACATATGAGGGAGAACATATGATTTTTGGTCTTCTGAGTCTGGCTAACCTTGCTCAGAATGATGTTCTCTAGTTCCATCCATTTACTTGCAAATGATAAGATTTCATTTTTCTTCATGGCTGAGTAAAATTCCATTGTGTATAAATACCACATTTTCTTGATCCATCGTCAATAGTGGGGCATCTTGGTTGTTTCCATAACTTGGCTATTGTGAATAGTGCTGCAATAAACATGGGTGTGCAGATGCCTTTGGAGTAACCTGTGTTGCATTCCTTTGGGTATATCCCCCGGAGTGGGATTGCTGGATCTATGTTTAGATTTTTAAGAAGCCTCCAAATTTTTTCCAGAGTGGTTGCACCAGCTTGCATTTCCACCAGCAGTGTACCAGGGTTCCTTTTTCCCCACATTCTTGCACACATTTGTTGTTGGTGGTGTTTTTGACCATTTCTTAATTGGTTCATTGATTTGGGGAGAGTTTAGTTTCTTAAGTTCTGTGTATATTCTGGTTATCAGTCCTTTGTCTGATGTATAGCTGGCAAATATTTTTGCCCACTCTGTGGGTGGTCTTTTCAGTTTAGAGACCATTTCTTTTGTTGTGCAGAAGCTTTTTAATTTTATGAAGTCCCATTTGTCCATTCTTTCTCTTAGTTGCTAGGCTGCTGGGGTTCTATTGAGGAAGTCCTTGCCAATACCTATTAGTTCCAGAGTGTTTCCTGCTCCTTCCTGTACTAACTTCAGAGTTTCAGGTCTGATATTAAGGTCCTTGATCCATTTTGAGTTGATACTAGTACTGGGTGATAAACATGGATCTAGTTCCAGTTTCTTGCAGATGGATAACCACTTTTCCCAGCAACATTTACTGAAGAGGCTGTCTTTTCTCCATCATATGTCTTTGTCACCTTTGTCAAAAATAAGGTGTGCGTAGCTGTGTGGATTTATATCTGGGTCCTCTAATCTGCTCCTCTGGTCTTCATGTCTGCTTTTGTGCCAGTACCATGCTGTTTTTATGCTATTGCTTGGTAATATAGTCTGAAATTGGGTATTGTGATACTGCCAACATTGCTCTTTTTGCTGAGTATTGCCATGGCTATTTGTGGTCTCTTGTGTTTCCAATGAACTTTAGGGTAGATTTTTCAGTCTCTTTGATGAAAGTCATTGGGATTTTGATGGGAATTGCATTAAACATGTAGATTTATTTTGGTAGTGTAGCCATTTTTACTATGTTGAGTCTACTAATCCATGAGCATGGGAGAACTTTCCATCTTCTGTAGTCTTCCTCAATCTCTTTCTCCAGGGGTTTGTAGTTCTCCTTGAAGAGATCATTCACATCTTTTGTTAAGTTTACTCCTAGGTATTTGATTTTTTTTTTGAGGCTATTGTAAGTGGAATTGTTTCCATATATTCCTTCTCAGTTTGTTCATTGTTGGTGTGTAGAAAAGCTAATGATTTTTGTAAGTTGATTTTGTATCCTGCCACCTTGCTGTAGCTGTTTATGGTGTCTAGGAGTTTTTGGGTAGATTTTTTCAGTCTTTAAGTTATAAGATTATACTATCTGCAAATAGGGATATTTTGAAAGTTTCTTTACCTATTTGTATTCATTTTATTTCTTCTTGTTGCCTAATTGCTCTGGCTAGAAATTCCAGTACTATGTTGTGTAGTAGTGAGAATAGTGGGCACCCTTGTGTCATTCCAGATTCTATACTAATAAAAGGGGAAATACACCAAAAGGAAATAACAATTATCAACCTATATGCACCCAACATCAATGCACCCAATTTCATCAAACATACTCTGAAGGACATAAAAACATATAAATTCCAACACAGTGATAGTGGCAGACCTTAATATTCCCATCACCAATAGATAGGTCATCCAAACAAAAAAAATCAATAAAGAAATCCTAGAACTAAATCACAACATAGACCAAATGGACCTTGCTGATGGCTACAGAATATTTCATCCAACTTCTGCACAATATACATTCTTCTCAGCAGCTCATGGAACCTTCTCCAAAATTGATCATATCATAGGGCACAAAGCAAGCCTCAGCAAATATAAGAAAACAGAAATAATCCCATGCATTCTGTTTGATCCCAATGCATTAAAACTAGAAATCAAGAACAAAAACAGTAGTAAAAAGCATACATACAATTGGAAGCTGAAAAACACATTGCTCTATGATCAAGGGGTCTTTGATGAAATAAAAGAGGAAATTAAAATGTTCGTGGAAGTTAATGAAAATGAAAATATGACCTACCGGAACCTATGGGACACAGAAAAGGCAGTCCTAAGAGGAAAGTTTATAGCCATGAGTATATATATTAAGAAGTCAGAAAGATCTCAAATCAATGATCTAATACTACATCTCAAACTCTTATAAAAACAAGAACAAACAACCCCCAAAACAAGCAGAAGGAGAGAAATAATTAAAATAAGGGCTGAAATCAATGAAATAGAAACAAAACAAATACAAAGAATTAAGGAAACAAAAAGATGGTTCTTTGAAAAAATAAACAAGATGGACAGACCTCTGTCAACTTTGACTAAAATGAGGAGAGAAAAAGCCCAAATCAGTAAAATCAGAAATGCAAAAGGGTAGATAACAGCAAACACCATGGAAATCCAGGAAATCATCAGAGACTACTTTGAGAGCCTGTACTCTAATGAATTTGAAAATCTTAAAGAAATGGACAGATTTCTAGATATTTATGACCATTCAAAACTGAACCAAGAGGATATTAATCACCTGAATAGATCTATAACACAGAACAAAATTGAAGCAGCAATGAAAAGTCTCCCCAAAAAGAAAAGTCCTGTACCTGATGGATTGTCTGCTGAATTCTATCAGACCTTTAAAGAAGAACTAATACTAACCCTCCTTAAACTGTTCCACAAAATAGAAAGGGAAGGAACACTGCCTAACTCATTTTATGAAGCTAATATTACTCTCATCCCAAAACCAGACAAAGATACCTCCAAAAAAGGAGAACTATAGGCCAATTTCTTTAATGAATGTCAATGCAAAAATCCTCAATAAAATAATGGCAAACTGATTCCAACAACACTTCAGAAGGATCATACACCATGACCAAGTCAGTTTCATCCCAGAGATGCAGGGGTGGTTCAACATACGGAAATCTATAAATGTAATACACCCACATTAATAGAAGCAAGACAAAAACCGCTTGATCATTTGAATAGACGCAGAAAAAGCCTTTGATAAGATCCAACACCACTTCATGATAAAAGCTCTAAGAAAACTAGGAATAGAAGGAATGTACCTTAACATTGTAAAGGACAAACCTATAGCCAACATAATACTTAATGGTGAAAAACTAAAACCAGAATCCATTTTCTAAGGAAGTTTTGGATGTAGATATAGTTGTTTATGGTGATAAGATCTGAAACTATTGGCCAGTGTCCCAGCTTCCTTCTCAAGTGTGGTATCATCCATGAACAGTTAAGGTAACCATACAAGAAGATAATTCTGTTTTCTTTATAATGATTCCATATTTAAGGGTCTTTTCTATATATCTTTACATTTGGAGATTGGCTATTGATAATGATGCATTTAACTAAAATTTTGAATTTCAAAGGCTAGTAAATGACACATAAAAGGTCCTGGGTTGGATCCCCAGAGCCACAGAAACAACACAAAACATGACAAAACCACAAAGACAGTAAATGAAAAGAAAATGTGTTGGTCCAACATTGTTCTCAATTAGAATAAATTATAATGATGTTGTTGATACACTCACCCTGTCTGCTGCCACCTACTGTAGCATCTATAAGAAAGGCATTTTGTTTTAGTGCTCAGAGAAGACACAAAGAACAATCTTTTTGACTTGACAAAATAGAACATGTTTCCACAGGAAATTAATGTGAGTCAACTCCCTGTATAGCTATCCTTATCTCAACTAGCAAAAACCCTTGGTCCTTCCTATTATTGCTTATACTCTCTCTTCAACAAAATTAGAAATAAGGGCAAAATAGTTTCTGCTGGGTATCGAGGGGGTGAGGGTGGAGTGGGTGGTAAGGGAAGGAGTGGGGGTGGAGGGAGAAATGACCCAAGCATTGTATGCACATATGAATAATAAAACAATAAAAAAATAGAGCATGTTTCAAATATCTGTGTTTTCCTTGTTCTTCATGGGCACTTGGCCACAGAGTAATTCTAGTTCATGAACTAATATTTCAGATTCTTTAAATGGGAAGACTGTTGTTTTAGCTCCTCTATTTTTAGGCCATGAAAATAGAAATTCTTCTTGGGTTTGGGAGCTTTCTTCTGGATACCCAAACTATTTTCTCTAATGAGTCAGTTCATTGCTTATATTTGTCCTCTCTTAAACTAACTGCCAGTTACTTTCTTGAGGATTCTGATCAAATCTTCATAAAAATCTTGTGAGCTGAGCATCCATTAAGACATATTGATAGATGAGGAAACTAATGCTTCAAGCATCCCATTGCCCAATTCCATGTAATTAGTCACAGTCTGAGCTGGGGTTGGAAATCACCCCCTTTTGCCAAGCCTGTGCTTTGCTAATGTCACTCCTGTTCCTCACAGCCTGTAGCTATAAGGAGATCCCTCAATACAGATGAATATTTATATGTAAGATTTCAGCTAGGTGCTGTGTGGTTTCTGTGGCTGACCTGATTCCAGTTATTCACCCTGATATTCTCATTGTCATGCCCGTTGCAAGAGACCTGGCTATCTTATCAAAGATGGCACTGATAATCAGAGCCTAACAGATGACCTTATATAAATGATATAACCATTGACCTCTTTTAAAGGGTTTTAATGTGCTAGGTACCATAACAATTGCCTTTAGGTATCACATTCTGTATTTTCACAGCAAATACATGAACTGGATACAATTATTATTCTTTAAAAGACAAGGAAACTGATGTTAGGAGTTTAGTCTTTTAATTGCTTAATCCTTACCTATTTCTTTTATGTTTGGGCTTAATATTTAGATCCTGTCTTAATGTTCTTTGAACAAAAAAAATGAGAAAAGCAAAACATCACACATAAATATAACTCTAGAAATAACTCTAGTTATATATGTGTATATGTATATATATAATTATATGAACCTAGATATAACTCTAGTAATAAATTTAGGGAAAATAATAGTGTCTTGTATCAGAAATATATCCAAACCAATAATTACTTATGCATCTGATATTGGGGAGTATTTCTTATAAGTAATGTTTCTGGATAATTAAAGCTTACTCTTTAAGTGCCAGGCTTAAATTGTAAAAAGAAAAAGTGCTGTTTTAGAAGGCTGTCTTTTTAAGATCAGTAGCACATAGCTACCTAAGGATGTATTGATGGAGGATGTATTCATCAGATCAGGGCAGTGGCTTCACATTCCTGGGGCAGTAAGGATATTCATTTTCTAACTTTTAATAAACCTTTTATTAGCATACCTTAGGCTTGGGGTACAAAATACATAATCTTGTTCTATAATCTTTCCATATGCTGAATCAAACAAAATTTGATGATTCTGAGTTAGATATTAAAGTACTCTCAATATCATGAATATATAGTAATTTTTGGAAGTCCTGTCTTTGAAAAGAAGTCCACCTGGAAAGTAAGAGTTTTGCACAGTAGCTGGTTCATTGATATATGGGCTGTTTTTTTTTTTTTTTTTTTTGTCTCCTCCTGGGTCCCAGTTTTATGGATGTGAAAATATGTGATGGAATACGTAAGTCACTGGTGAAGAGAGTCTCCTTGTTTTCTCCACTGTTACTCTGTTATCTCTGCTCATGGCATTCTCTCCCTATACAACTATCTATGAAGTCATTAGGCTCCAGACACAGGTAAACTAACCAACATAGGCATAAATAGAGGTACAGTATTCCTAAGTTACACCACAGAAAGAAATACATAAAAATGACCAATGGAAATCAGCAAATGTAAAACTTTTAGCTTTTCTCAGCTGCTGAAAGGTACAGGGGTTACGTTCTCTCAACCATTAACTCTTCAAAGAGGAGGAAGGCTTTAGAGTGGTCTTTAGAAGTGACCAGAAGCTTTGTTTTTACTCTAGCCAGTGCTTACCAGTAGAGATTTAGCAATGATGGAAATGTCTTCCAAGGTTTGTTTAGCTTCTAGTGTCATGCTACTCATTCAATATGGTAGCCACATGTCACATGTAACTATTGAAGGGTGACTTAAAATGGGGTACTGTGACGAAGTAAATTTCAAACATTATTTAATTTTAATTAATCAATTGAATTGTATTCCTAAAGTGGATGGAAACAAGAGTATACTTTTACCCCATTCACAGGGAGTAGCACAGGGATGTTTTTAGACTATATGGTCACCATCAGTTGGACTATTGAAACAAAATCTTGGCTCTCATGATAAGAGTAAGCATAAGTTGATAGTTCCAGTTCCATAAACTCAATGTTAGTTGCTCAATAACTGATAGTTGCTTTTATTATTACAAGTATTGTTATTACTAAAATTAATATTATTAGTTTACTCAGGGAAAATTTTTGAGCATCTACTGTATGCTAGCCTATGCTCTTAGTGTTGAGTGTCTAACAGAGGCAAAAGCAGATAATACCCTGGTCTGCATGGAGTTTATATTCTAGCAAATTATGATTAAATTTAATTCCACTGAGAAGGCTAAATGAGATCCAGATTTTCTCATGCTACACTGAGATGTGCAAAAATAATGCATGTATTTAATTTCTCTATTTGTTGCTCTTATATCTCCTCTCCCATCCTATAAATGGAGGAAGGGAAAGACTGAAATACTTAATCTGGTTCTAGCCAGCAATTTTACCTTAGTCCAGTGCAATAATTTAAGCAGTGTCTTTTACAGTGTAACTGAAACTCAGCCTCTGGGTAAAAGTTTCTTGAGTTTTCATCCTCTTCCTGCAGCATCCTCTTAGATGAAAATGGAGAGGAGTCATGGCTGCTGTGACCTTCACACAGCAGGTAGGAGAGGAAATCACTGCTCTGCCCTCAGCATCGCACTGCTCTCTGGATCCTGGCAGGCTTTGCTGCAGCAGTGTCACATGTCTGCCTTGTCACCGTATGTTCTGCTGACCAGTGCCAGCTGCAGCTGGTGGGACTCATGGCCTGTGTGCTCTCTCCACTTGATCAGGGCCCAGACTCTCTTTCTGGCTGACATGGCTGTCCGACTGCTTTCCCTTGTTGTACAGCCTCCTTGACATCTGGCTGAGACTGTGACCCAGATAGGCCACCTTGTAGCTCTCTGAACAGGGCCTTTTTTTTCTCCTCAGGGTCATTCCTTCCAGCCTAATCCTTGTCCAGAATCTTGACTAATTTCTCCATCCCCACTTGGAGCATGTGGGAGTTTCAGGCTTCCTTCCAAACCACAGAGCAACCAAGGCTTCTTTAGGAAAACTAAATTCGGGCTGTCATTCTTCATGACCACCCTGTGCTGCTCAGCTAGCTTTGATGTGGTCCTTCTCATGTGGGGTTGGGATGGAGTGTTCTCAGAGGCCATCTCTTTTTCAAGTCTTGTGTGGGAAGTGGTGCCCATCTATCCTTGGCTTTCCTATCTACTTGTATAATGCTTTCTCTTCTGTACTGAAAAAAAAAAAGGTCTCGACTCCCTCCTCTTTGTCCTCTTTGCATAACATCCTGTGGTTGGTTGGTTTGATTGCTTTATTCCACCCCCCTTCCTACCCCCAACTTCTCTGTCAGTGGCTTTTAATAATAATAAAGTTATGTCATTCCTGGGGGCATTTTGGAAATGTGTTGGGATATTTTAGGGTTGGACCATCATAATGATTAGAAGACTATGTAAGCATTTACTGCAGGATTGCTGAACATCTTATGAACCATGAGAGTCCCATCCATCAGTGCATTTGTTCTACATCTGCATGACCTTCAATTGTCCTTCTGGAAGTTAGCACAAATAATAATGCTATTTACAGTTATCTGGGTCTGCATCATTACTCCTCTTTACACATAAACCCGCACATATGAAATACATATTGAATTTTCATATAATCTGACAACAAAATTCAGAGAGAATTTTACTTAATTTTGTTTGCAAATTTACACACATCACTGACAGCAGCACCACTCCTAATATTTGGTCTGCCAATAAAACACACATGTGCTAGTCAACATTTGTAGCTGTCACATTCCCGATGATATTCACATAGGCACATACATCTGCCAACCTCATCATGTCTTCTAGTGGAATCATACCTGAGCACATATGTATTAAAATAGCATTCCATATTTGTTATTTACTTTACTTTTGTTTAACCTTTTTCTTACTGTTAGAGAACTTTATTTTTTTTAGAATACATACGTGTTTTAGATAGGCCATATTCTCTATGAATTTCATTTCAGGATATTTTGTAAATATTTTCTACAAAAAGTAGACTTCTTATCTGTTCTTTTCCTCCTCCTCCACTTCCTCCTCCTCATGACTAAATCATCACACATGGAAGAGAGTGATGTGGGGGAAGGGGGAGGTCATAGTCAAGCCTCAAAATAAGATACTAAAGAACATGAAACATAATTCAGAACTGAATAAATACAATTACAAAAAGACATGTAGAATAGACAATGCAATAAAATAAGCCAAATGAAAAGAGCCAGCAATTCCCGATTAATTTTCCATTTAGTTTTCATTTTTCATGATTCTCACTAATTCTAATTTAGATTGTGATGGAACTATTGTGCCACTTCTCCACTGGTATCATTATAGATTAATAAAATTATTTGGGAAAGCAATTTAGCTTGTATAATCCAAACTCATTACAATGCACATTCCTATTGATCTGGTAATTCTTTCCTGAAAATTTAAGCTAAACTAAGCAAAAGAGAAGATATAAACCAAATAAATGAAGGTGGTCATTGCAGGGTAAGAGGAACTTAAATGACAAAGAACAGGTAAAAATGTTAATAAATATAATAAGAGTAACATAGAAACAAGCATGAAACTGTATTATTTACCACAAAAATATGTTTGTGGCTATTCATGTACTCATTCCTTACACTAATATTTCTTTAGTACATCCTACTGTGTGTGGTAGGAGCTGGGACTATTTGAAGGGAAGAATAGGAAAAGAGAAAACAGTATGTGTGGATGGTTAGGATTGTAAAAGTTCCACAGAATCTTTTGAAGTTAAATTTGGTGAGTTTTTATTCTTGAAATCATTTTTTCTGCATGACCACACCAATAAGTAGAATCTAAACAAGTCAAGTACATGGAAGTCCTATAAAGCAATGGCTATCAGAGGTTGGGAGGTTGGGAGGTGAAGGGAAAGGGGAGATGTTGGGGAGTATGCAGTTGCTACTGTGTAGGATGGATAAGTATAGAGTGAATGGACAACATGTCAACAGTTAATGATACTGTGTCATATGATGGAAATCTGCCAAAAGGTGTTTCAGGTGCTCCACCAAAAAAATAACTGTGAGGAAGTGGGTAAATTTTTTCCTGCAGTAATCATCTCACTGTGTACTTGCATGTCAAAACATTATGCATGCATGACATTATTAGCTCAGCGAGTTTGTAAGTTCAAAAGCAATACACTGTACCTCCTATTTTGAATTCTGCTGCTCATCACCTGAGTTTCTCTGGGTGAATCACTTCTCCTTTGTGAAGCTTAGTTTTCTCCTTTGCAAAGTGAGGGCTTTGCCTTTCTGAATTCAAAGATATCCTCTCCTTCATTTTATTCTGTGATGGCCTTCAACACACATTTGACTCTTCTGGATCATGTCATAAGCTGTCATATCCAGTTACTTAACAATGCTGCCAGTGTAGAAATGATGAAGGGTTGTTTTCTTAAATATTAGCATTAATTTAAGTTAGAAATGAATAAGATAATTTTCTCTTGCTTGTTAACATTCTGACTTACTGGTTACTGCTTAAGAATTTCTCTTTCTCACCATAAAATTTAACAGGGCAGTGAGATAGCATATAAACATCTTGAATCCTCAAGATGAACAACTGGACTGTGCCATTTCTGTTGCTGCCATGCTATTTTGCTTCTGGTTATCTTTGATGAGAATGCTTCCCAACTGAACAATGTTCTATTTGGGTTAAGCTAAGGAGACAATTTCTGTGACTTTCCTGATAAACTTGGAGAAGCAAAACAGATAAGCTGCCTTTGGCACACTATTCATTAATGGATAATTTTGCACATAGCAATTTTACCTTACAAGTTTTCCTGATGAGAAAATTGAAGCAAGATCATGATTTAAGAGACTCAAAGTACATGTCAAGGAGCCCTTTGATTCGAACCTTTAGATTGGCAAAATATAAAGAATAGATGTTTGTCTTTTTTGAAAAGGGAGAGAAGTGGTTCTTTTGTTTCCAGAAATTTTGTTCATATTTTCCCTCTTATGAGCCATGCCTTCTCCAGAACAGTTCACTCTTTTGTACTTCACACCGTAGCTACAACAGCTGTGTTAATTAAATAGATATGTCACTGCACTGAGGCCAGAGACTGCTGCCATGTTGGCAGCCACAAGCCTCCTTGCATGGCAGTATCTCGCTGCGTCAGTCCCAGCCTGACGGAGAAAGGACAGGGCAGAACTGTGAAGAGAAAAATAATAACCTTTGAGCAGAGACTTTGTGCTCATCTGTGTCCATATTAAATATACCATCAAATATTTATGGAATAAAATATGAGCATGCTTTTCTCCCCCGCCTTGGAATATTTGAGTATAATTCTAAGAACAGTGGGTAAGATCACCTGGAGTGGTGACAAGCTGGTTTTAAGTGCTAAACAATAAATTGTTTGATTCGGAACACGGTATAGTACAGTTCATTGACTCAGGAAATATTTATTGAATGTCTGTGTGCTCCCATCCTGTGCTGAGGCTGAAAATACAGAGGTGAATAAAATAGAACTTTGAAATGATACAGAACACATTCCATTCCAACAAATACTTGCAGTACAATAAAAATGAGAAATATGTGTGTGCACATGAGTAATTATTTAGCATTACTAACCAAATTCATACATCCATCTCATCTGTTTACTTCAAGAGAAATTCTGTGTCAGGAATATACAGATCAAAATTATTTAAAACTATAAGAAAAGGCCCTGTTCTGGAGTGAATTCTTTCCAGAGTTTGACTTTTACCAAAATTAGTCTTAGCTGTTTGTTGATTACTTTGGGATTAATGTCCAAATGAGTTTGTGGTTTTAGTTAAAGAAATATTAATAGTAGTTAATGTTGTATCACCGAAATTTAATTTGTCTTCTCTGGATTCTGCTTGCATAATGCTATTTTTTGTTCTAATTGATTCATAAAGATCATTAAACAAGAGAATAAAAACCATTTGTAGTTAATTTCTGGGAGAGTGCAGCGTGTATGTTTTATGGTTCAAATAACAGATGTTATTTGGGAGAGGCTGAGAGTTCTGTAACTTCTCTAGTAAACCAGGAAGGCATTTACATTGCAGCTTCCCTGAATTCCTGGTGGCTGCACAATGATCTCCCACCCTTTGCCGAAAGAGCAGAAAAGCAACCTCAACAGTTTTTCTCTGTCTGTGGGGCCCAGGCTCCACTGGGCCAAAGAGGAAATTAAAATCTCATGACCCAAAAACATGCAGAATTCAGCTGGTCACCTTTCCATTTTCAAAAAATCTGATGCTCATTCAGAGAAATACACATTTAAAAATTGTCTCTCTTCAAAGAAAATTCAAACTCAATTACCCAGTTTTTAGTGCTATAATTCTCATTAGATTTCAGGAAATTACTTTGGCCAGGAAGTCAAATATGTATTCTTTGCACAAATTCAGAGCTTGCTTATTATAATCTTGCATCTTGGGGCCAGCATCTGTTCCCTTGATCCATCTGCCTCATGTTGTAGTAACACATTTCAAGGTAAAGACTCATACCAACTAAAGCATAAGGAAGGGTCACCAGGATGCATGTGTGACAGGGAAGTAGTTTAGTGGCCAGCAAAGGAGAAAGCTGTTAAGAAGAAGAAATGAAGCAGTGTGAAAAATGACGACCCCAGAGGGACAGATGGAATCTTTATCTTATATCCACACTATGAGGATGCAGGAAAGAGGTGGTTCCTGTGATATGAACCTGTTACACTACTCACTTGCCTTGAGGCAACATAGAAATATATTCCATTTTTAAGAAAACAGGCTTATATCCCTCCTGAGGGAGCATAATGTACAACTAATGGTCAAGTTGTGAGAGAAAAATGGATGGAGAGATTGTTTTAGGTCTAAATCCCATTGGGAAATGGAAAAGACTTTCCAAATTTGACTCTGTGTATTTTTTAAAAAGACACTTGAAAATACAGTAATGGGTTTCAGTTTGGACCCCCTCAGCTCTCTTTCAGTCCCTTATCTGAACTTCCCTGCTCTCTGGACAGATGTAGATACAAAGGTCTCATACAAACACAGGTGCATGTAAATAAACACAGAAAAAGACAAAATGCAAATAATACCAACAAGAAAATCCACAGCTCTCACCTGCTCTCATTTAATATTAATTTTAAGAGGTTTTGCTCCATTTTTCCTAATTATTGCCCTTCATTGTAATTGAAACATTCTACTACAGTAAATAATACACTACTTTAGAAATTGTGTTAGCTTAGAAATGAGTATGTTTAAGATGCTAGATGTGCTGTAATTGTCCTCTAACTAAGACGTTTGCACTGTGATTCTATCTCTGGACCAGTCATGTCCCAATGTCTTCCATGGTTACCATGTATCATCTTGTATGTTGCTGTATTTTAGAAGTAAAATTAACACAAATCTTGTTTTCCATCTGGGATGGTTGAACTTAAAGCCAAAGTCATGCTGTAAGCTAAGGAGGTGTGAATAGGTATGGTTGTAGATGTCCCTAATATGAATCCCTGTCTTTCAAGCAAGGTCAAAATGTATGCAAGGTGGCTGAGTCATATTCTGCTATTTTTAAAAATAAAATTAAGTGCCATGTTTTAAAAATTATAAAATATTTCGAATATACTGCAAAATATTCAGAAAAATTTAATGCAGTGTTCATTTCTACTGGACTTAAAAATATTAACTTGAAAACATTAAAATTAAATAATCTATGTTGAGTTGAGAATTTGTGCAATCCCAGTTCCTTTCCTCTGTAATTTCAGGGAAATAATCACAACTCTATAGTTTGCGAGTATTCTTCTGGTTCATCCGTTTATCCTATAATATATGCTGTTATCTTGTAATTTTGGTTCTTCCTTTTAAAAAATTTACCTTAATGCTATCACACTCTACTTACCTTTTATAGTTTTAATTTTGAAATTTGATCTTATACACCCAGTTATATTAAACTATTGTTAGACGAAGATGTAATCCATTGATTTGCCTGCTACAGAAAAGTAAACTATTATGTGACTACACAATTTATCCATTATCCTACATATATATTCTCCTATTTTTATATTTTACATTATATATATTACATTTTATTTTTATATGGCACGGTAGTACTTTTTCTTGTACTTACCTCTTACACTTGTGTTACTACAGTGATAAGGGAAAATATTTAACAATCTTTACAGCATAAGTGTCTGCCCATTTGAAAGGAATACTGAAGAAAAAAAGTAGATGCCAGCCACAGGGAACTGTCACAGTTGTACCAGGTGGACCTTGTGTTCTGGAGTTCCCAAGTGAATATTTGGCAGTAGGTTTGTTGTTCCATAAGGAAATGCTCCTCAGTTAACTCAGAACTTTTCCCCAACATTGTAGTATCAATTTTCATGGCCATCACCAGTGTACTAGAGTTCCTACTTCCCATGTCCTTACAAACACTTGATATACTGCAAGATATTTTAATGTTTACCTGGATGGCGGGTTTGCAAGATAATCTCTCCTTCGTGTTTAAGTTGTATGTTTCTATCAGTGAAACTGAATGTCACTTCATATTGTCTCATCTGTGAATTACTAATATCTACTATGTGCTCTTTTTGCTAGTTAAACATTATCTTGTTACTGCATTAAATTCTTTTATCCTGAATTTTCTAAAGAGACCTTTATTAATTATATGTAAAACAAATATATATGTGCAGTACACAACTTGATTTTCAATTTTTTTTTTTTTGCAGTACTGGTGTTTGAACTCAGCGCCTTGCTCTTACTAGGCAGGTGCTCTGTCACTTGAATCACAACTCCAACCCTTTTTGCCTTGCTTATTTTTAAGATGGGGTCTTGCTTTATGACTGGGCTAGCCTAAACCACAATCCTCTTATTTATGCTTCTCACTTAGGGGGGAATGACAGGTGTGTACCACCACGTCCAGCTTTTGTTGATTGACATAGGGTCTCATAAACTTTTTGCTGGGGTTGGCCTCAAACCACAATTCTGATCTCTGCCTCCTGAGTAGCTGGGATTAAAAGTGTGAACGGCCATGCCCAGCTTGATTTTTAGTTTTTATCTTATCTGTTATCATTTATGTTTTTCATTTTAATATAGTTAATTTTTATATATTGTTATAAAAATCATACTTGATTCAATATCATAAATGTACTGACTTACATGTTCTTGTAAAAAACATGTAAGTTTTTTACGTTAAAAAAAAGTTAACCACTTTTTGTTTTTATATTTTTAATACATCTAGGGTTTTTAAATATCAGGTGAGAGATTTATTTTTCTCTGTTTCTTGCATTTCTCTCATAAGCCAAGCTTAAATACATACATTGTTCTATCCTGCCACCCACCTGTGTTTCACTCTGTTTTGTCTGTTTGTTTAGCTAGGTACCATTATAGTAATGACTCCATTTCTTCTTTCATATGACATCTTGTTCTTTAAAGTCCTTCCTCATTACTCTTCCTCAACATTTTCTTTTGATTCTTTAGCATGCTTTTCTTGATTCTTTTCCATATAAGTTACAAATGAGTTTTCCAGGCATCTAAGAAGTTCCTGATGAGGTTTTTAGGTTTGGAACTGAATTAAATTATAAGATAATTTAAGATGAAATTGACATCTTTAAACATTGAGTCAAAGTTTAAAATATGTTTTATAAAGGTCTTGAACATTTTTTGTTACATCAGTTCCTAAACACTTCATGACCTTTGTTGCTATTGTGAATAAGGTAGTTTAAAATATATATATATGTATATATATATATATATACACATATATGGAAATGTCATAACGAAATTCCCTGTATAGATATCTTAAACAAAAATGTCTTTTTTCAAAAACAGAGGACAAGAAAGTAATACAGGTCCTGTCTGATGGTTGGCACCAGTGGGATGGGGAGAGATATAAGGAAATGGTATAGGGGGGTGAATATGATGGAAATACTATGTACTCATGTATGAAAATGGAAAATGAGACCTGTTGAAACTATTCTAAGAATGGGGAGAGTGGAGATAAAGGAGAATGATGGAGGGGGTGAATTTAAGTAAGATATATTGCAAACACTTTGTAAATGTCACAGTGTATCCCCAATACAACAATAATATGATAATAAAAAGTAAAGTAAAATATTCCAAAAAGAAATTACGTTTTTGAGAGTGGGGGTGCGGCTCAAGTGGAGTGCTTAGCCAAACAGAAGGCCTTGAACTCAAACCTAGCACCATCAAAAAAAATTACATTTCCCAATGCCAGTGTCTACTATATAGGAAGGTTATTAGTTATTATTTGTTATATTGGTCTTATAACCAGCAATCTTACTGAATTATCTTATTTATTCTAATAGTCTGCCAGTTTTTTAAAAATTTTCTAAGTAGACAACTATACCATCTTTTTAAAATGTTGCTTTATGAAGTTAGCCAGGCTCAGAAGACCAAAAATCGTATGTTCTCCCTCATATGCAGACTTTAGACCTGAAACAAATGCAGTCATATTATTGGACAAGGGTCACACACTATGGGGAAAACGCATACGGGAGAGAAAGGGAAGGAAACCAAAAACTTGAAAATGGTTGATGTACCCACTGCAACAGAGTGAATAAAGTAATCTTAAACTGAGAGAGGTCACTATGGGAAGGTGACCAGGAAGTAGTGAAGAGGTCAGGTAGAGATGAATCAATTCAGGTTGTAATACAATGTGCATGGAAGCAATGCTAGGAATCTCTGTAGAGCTATCTTTATCTCAAGCTAGCAAAAGCGCTATGTCTTTCTTATTATCTTACGTTTTCTCTTCAACAAAATTGGAGAAGAGGGCAGAACAGGTTCTGCCTGGAAGTGAGGGGGGTAGAGGGAGGTGGTGCGGGGGTAAGCGGGGAGAGATTGGCCAAAAAATGTATACACATAGGAATACATGAATAAACAATAAAAAATAAAAATGTTTCTTTAGTCCTTCCATTTCAATTTTGTTCTTTTGTTTGTTTACTGATATTAATGTTTCACAGTAAAATACAGTATCCAGTAGAATGTGATTCTTTGAGCATCCTCCTAGTTTTCCTGATTTTCTGGGAATTTTTATGTTTCAATAGGGTTTATGAAATATCCTAATATTAGCTTGATAAAAATTTTAAATTCAGATAGGTTATACATTTTATTATCAAATGCTTTTTCTGCATCTGCTGAGTTGAATGAAGTAAATCCTCCCACCCCCATTTTAATCTTCTTTACTGATTTCTGATACTGTGCCGTCTGGTGTTCCCTCCACACCCTGACTTGGGA
This sequence comes from Castor canadensis, assembly GCF_047511655.1. NCBI lineage: Eukaryota > Metazoa > Chordata > Mammalia > Rodentia > Castoridae > Castor > Castor canadensis. Next base: position 101,721,324 of record NC_133395.1, on the reverse strand, counting down.
TCGGACATTCTGCTCCCAACTGACCCCTGACCCAGCATGGACCCACCTCCCCCATCATGATGAGCTCCAGTACACCATGCCCCACTGCAAACATCTTCCCAGCTCAGCCTCCTTCACGCTGCACCATGCCACCTCCAGCTGGGTGACCCACGTGGCTTTCCTTACACCAGGGCATCCCTCTGGGAGGGTGCCAAGTACTCCTTGTTGGTATCTTTTTTTATTCATCATTGTATCAGAGATCCATTTCATTGCAGCTCTAATGCTTGCTTTCTGTTTTGGTCCTTACTTTTTATTTTTGTGGTTTATTTTTCCACTGCATTAATTTCAACTTATGTTTTATTTTCTTTATTTACTCTCTTTGAGTTTATTGCTTTTTCCCTAAATTTCTGAGCTGAAAAATAATCTCATTAAATTTTCAGTATTTCTTATTTCTATTACATGCTCCTAAAGCTTTAAATTTGCCTTTAAATAGCCCAGGAATTATGACATGTAATATTTTCATTCATATTCAGTTGTAAATATTTTGATATTTCTAGTAGGATGTATTGTTCATAAAATGTAAGTGTATCTTAAGATGCTTAAATAGGATGTTTTGTTCTACTTTGTCATTTATTTCCAATGATATTACTCATTTTACTGAATTAATAAATTTATTGAACTATACACTATTGATTTGTGAGTATATGTGGGAACTTTTATCTTACTCTGCATAAGTTTTTTTAAAAACTATAGATTTTCAAAATATGTATATACATTATACCCAATTTTTGTTTATTTTTTCCCAGTGTACTTTTATTATTAGCATATAAGAGTTGTACAGGGGGGTGCATTGTATATTAACATATGTGCTTATAATATATCTTAGGTTCACCCACTCTATCATTTTTCCCCATCCTTTTCCCCTTCTTGGAACAATTTCAGCATGTTTCAGTACTCTATTTTCACCATTTCCTTATGCCTTCCCACTTCCCCCAGTATCCATCTCCAGAAAAGACCTGTTTTGCCCTCCTGTCCTTCATTTTGTCAAAAGTGTATGTTGATAGTCCAAGAGAGTTTTGCCTTGGCATTTCAGACATGCATATGTCATGCTTTTATCAGATTACCGCCCCCATTACTTACTCTTTCTCTATCACCACGTTCCCTAATATTCAACAGCTTACATTGCATTGCATTACATTACATTGCATTGCATTGCATTACATTACATTACATTGCATTGCATTACATTACATTGCATTACATTACATTGCATTGCATTGCATTACATTACATTGCATTGCATTGCATTACATTACATTGCATTGCATTACATTACATTACATTGCATTGCATTACATTGCATTGCATTACATTACATTACATTGCATTGCATTGCATTGCATTGCATTACATTACATTGCATTGCATTACATTGCATTGCATTGCATTACATTACATTGCATTGCATTGCATTGCATTGCATTACATTACATTGCATTGCATTACACTGCATTACATTGCATTGCATTACATTGCATTGCATTGCATTACATTGCATTACATTACACTGCATTGCATTACATTGCATTGCATTACATTACATTGCATTGCATTACATTGCATTGCATTGTATTCAGACATAGATGGGCTGGTCCAATGTTTTTCATTCAATAACATTCTCCTTCCCTCTCCCATCTCCCACAGTCCCCTCAGTCAGAACCACTAATACAATCTTGTTCTCTCTCACTATATGATCATATATGTGTGTATGTGCACACTTAACCTATAGAACTAGCTTCCACATATGAGGAAAAACATGTGACCTTTGACATTTTGAACCTGGCTCACTTTGCTTAACATGATATTCTCCAATTCCATCTATTTCCCTGCAAACAACATAATTTAATTCTTCTTTTTGGCTGAAAACACTCCATTATGTGTGTATATGCCACATTTTCTTGATCCATGCATCAGTTGTGGGGCATCTTGGCTGTTTCCATAGCTTGGCCATTGTGAGTCGTGCTACAATAAACATGGGCGTGCAGGTGTCTCTATTGTATCTTGGAGCACATCCTTTGGGTATATGCCCAAGAGTGTAAACCCAACGTTTTGAGTTTTTAAATGCCTTCTTATTATCACTTTGAATTTACATTAATAAATGAGTAGAAGTTATAATTTTAATCTTTTTTGGAAGTACTGGTGTTTGAATTCAGGACCTCACACTTGTGAGGCAAGCACACTCCCACTTGAAACACACACACACACACACACACACACACACACACACTCCTCTGCCCTTTTTGCTTTCATTTGTTTTTCAGATAGAATATCATGCTTTTGCCCAGGCTAGCCTTGGACTGGCCTTGGGCCATGATCCTCCTGTCTCTACCTTTTGAGTAGTTGGGATTACAGGTATGTGACACCAAGTCCAGCCTAAATTATTCTGATCCTAACAGAAAATTATTCCTTTCATCACAATACAAGACTCATCTGTATCATTGATAATACTTTTAACCTTACAGTGCATTTTGTCCAGCATAATATTGTTAGCTAAATATTATTTTGATTTTCATAGGCCTTTTCATTCTTTATGAAATCTGTATATCCATTTTTCATAGTTATTTGTTCTTTTACAATTGAATTCGATCTTTATTTTGGCCTTTCAAGAATTATAAAAATCCTTATAGAATCACAAGTTGTTTTTGCCTGTTATCCTAATAGAGCTGATTAGTCCTTTGAGTGTGAATCTTTCTCAGTGTTTCATTTCTTTTTGATTTGTAACTTTTCTGCACCTTCACGCTCTAGGAATTTGAGCTAGGAATTTAAAAGAGCTCTTAAATTCATTTTATTGACATTGGGTTTTATGCCACTAGGTTATAACCTCATATACTATAGCCCAGATACAGTGCTTGTGATTTTCATGGAAAGTTTTCATTGTCACCACTGTGTAACTTGAATGACAGTAATTCCTTGCTGCATTTAAGCAATGGAGTTTTGTAGCATAACTGGCAAAGAAGAAATAGCGTAAGTTTCAGATTTTGAAGTTTTTCAGATTTTGGAATGTTTGCATAGATTTAATTGGTTAAGCAGTCCTAGTCCAGACTCAGAAATCTGAAATGCTACATGCTCAGAAAGTTTCAGATTTTGGAGTATTCTTGGCTTTTCTTATTAGGTGTGCAACCCATATTCCTTTATGTGTTTGGGACAGCTGAGTTAAGGTCAAGTCTTTTAATGGTTCCATTCTTTGACTTTTATTGTAAAGAATTGTGTCTATTTGGATAGCCCCTACATTCTTACAGACTTCTGGAGATTCCTTCTTTACTTCTGTCTGCTGGGCTTTTCCTTTTTATCTCTCTTAGAAACTCAACTAGTTTGCACATGTCTGTTTAAAGTTTTTTAAAATCCTAACACTTTCAAAACAAAATTTGGATTCCTACAGATATTGTCATAGTGTTTCTAAAAAATTGATTTGCTTCAATTTCATGCCATATTCTTGAAAAATAATATTTATGTATACCTCCTACATGCTGGGTATCTTGCTAAGAATGTACACATATCTGACTCTATTGTATTGCAGAAATCATCTGTGAAGCATTATCCTTGAGTGAAAGACCTTGGATTCAAAGAGATTAAACAACTTGCCTATGACCTCAGAGCCCTAATGGCCCATCTGGAATGCCATCAAGTCTGGGATGTACTTTTCTGCATGCATCAAGCCTTTCAACACCTTCCCTTTCTGTTATCTTGGTTAATAGATTGCAGTTTCATTTAGAATTACACATTAGATATACAAATACTTAGATATTTTTTGAATCTTCAGCTCATCATAGGAAGTAAAGCTATGCATTGCTGTGTTACATTTAGCATACTATGTGTGTAAAAACTAGATTAGGTAGCATGCACAGATGTCTCCAACAATCTTCCCTGTTTCGTATGTTTGTATAAAGGCAACTTACTCCTGTGGGTCATCATATTCAGTTCATATGACTGCCGACTTTGGGGTAGATGCTTCAAGGGACCTTTACCATAACAATAAGGCAGCTTCTCATTGTTTATAGCCCATAGTCAATGGACATTGCACTATGATGTAAATTCAATTAACAAATCAAAACTTACCAAAACCTACCAATATGAACTGTGTACATCTTTACCTACACTTGTTTAAAGTCAGTATTTGATGATATCAAATGGTCAGACAGAGAAAAAAACAAGTATGGCTATTTCTTAGAGTGTAGAATTAAGGGTGGACAATGGCAAGATGAGGAACTCATTTACTTGTATGTATTAGCAGTACAACTTAAACTTGTTTAAGTGTGACTTCTTAGCTAAGATCTCTTAAGATTTCGTTTATGACAGTATTCTACTCCTCACTCAATCTTTTGTCTCTGTTGTGTGAATTTTTCTTTCAGAGACATTTTCTCCAGAGGTAACAAATATGGCCTTAGACAGCCCCAGAGTTACTATTTCTTTATAACCTTTGATGCAAGGTAAGAGAGGCCTCTTCTCCAACAGCCAGGTTGATACAAGAAAATACTTTGACTAGCTATACCTGTATCATGAACTCCCTCCTCAAATCTGTGTGAGGACAGAAGGGAACATTGGATGGTCGGTGTCATATGCCAAGTTCATTGGCAATGGAGCTCAGACTTCAATGGCTAGAATGATAGAAGGGCAATTTCTAAAGGAAAAAAGGAGCTATGTTTCCCAACAAGATAGCACTCAAAACAATAGTCTTCCATTACAGAATTTCTGCTTTCATATGGGTGCATTGATTTAGAAATTATGGTAGTTTCATAAAGTTAAGGTACTAGAGCTTTACTTTTAGAATGCAAATTTTAGGATGATCTCATCTGTCTGAACACAAAGTAATGTAAATGTTTGTTAGATCTTGCAAATTCAGGGCTGGGAAAAGGCAGGTCTAGCCATATCACGGCAGCACCCAGATACTTTATGTGATGAATTGCTTATGAGCAGCATTGTTTTGACTTGTATTTCTTACTTATGAAGAATAATCACACACACACACACACACACACACACACACCTTTTTTGGGGGGCCAGTTTTGGGGTCTAACTTCAGGGTCCTGTGTTTGCTAAGCAGGCGCTCTAACACTTGAACTATACTGCCTTAGTTACTGTATCAGATAGGGTCTCATGAATTTTGCCTGGGTCAGCCTTAGACCTCAATCCTCCTACCTTTACTTCTCATGTAGCTGGGATTACCTGCTTATTCTTAGCATCATAACTAACTGTTTGCCCAGGCTGACTTTGAGCTGCAATCCTCTAATCTGCACCTGCAAAGTAGCTAAGATTACAGGCTCTAGCCCCCTCCCACTTTGTGTTCTTTAATTTTCTTGTCTACTTTTTATCCCCCATGGACGTTTTACATACTGCTTTGACCTGTGAAGCTGATTAAAGTCACATTACTCTTGGTTTTTAAAAAGTCTTGTTTTTAATGGTGGCTGTAATTAATTTTAAATCCTATGTAAGAAAAATCTCTCAAGTGTATACATGTAAATATCCAAAAGTGCATATAAAAAGTCACATAAGTGTGTAAATGTTTTTCTTCCCATTCCTATCAGAGGCCTGATTCTGAGAACATGCCCTCCGAGAAAAGTAGAGAATATAAGTTTACTTCAAAAATCTGTCAGTGGGCTGGTGGAGTAGCTCAAATGGTAGAGCACCTGCCTAGCAAAGTACGAGGCCCTGAATTCAAACCCAAGTACCCCCCAAAAAGGAGAAAGAGAGAGAGGGAGAGAGGGAGGGAGAGAGAGAGAGAGGAAAGCTATACGTTTTGCATATTCAGGTTGCTGGTGGCTCATGCCTGTAATCCTAGGTTCTTGGGAGGCTGAGATCAGGACTATGGTTTCAGGCCAGTCCAGGTGAATAGCACACAAGATAACCAGACCAAAATGGACTTAAGGAATAGAGGGAGCCTGGTTTGCATGTTGAAAAACCCTGAGTTCAAATCCCAGACCCACCAAAAGAAAAAGCAACAATCTGTCTGCTTTTAGCAATGCTACAGAGTTTCCAAAGTATGAGTTTTATCTACTTCATATGTATGTATTTGTTCGTTGAAAGCATTTCTAACAATTAAATTGCTACCTTTTTTCTGGTAAATAGTTGTGCTAGTCGTGTGTAGCTTTCACATAACAGTTGATACATGAACAGAACTACACTTGATTTTGAAATGAGCAGAAACTTGGAAGAGAGGCTGCTTAAATCATGGACTTGAGCCATTAAAAATGGATATTTGCAAATAATTCCTAAGATCTCAGTGGCAATACTGTTTAATACTGTTGTCTACTGTTGAGAAATGTGTGTAGTTGGAGAGGCAAGGAGGTGAATAAGGGGCAAATTAATCATCTTAAGTAGATGAGACAGTTTTTCTACTAACACAGCTAAAAATAAATAAAGGCAAGTCTTAAGATGTTTCTAACCAAAATGCATAATACAAAACCAGCTGTGGGTTTTATTTCTAAAGGAAAACACTTGCCAAGTATGAGAACATTTCAGCAGTGGCTGTGCTCCAAGAATGTGAAGACATTCCATCCAAGAGTTCTAATTTGTTCCAAGGAACAAATGACTTTCATGAGAAGTTTTGATGTCTCCCCAAACCACTAGCAGAGTACTAATGTGGATACTTTTGCCTTTATTCTTCTCAATTGTCACCTCTTGCTCCATGGGAGGAAATGAAGGTAGGGTGGAAGAGATCAAATTCACAAGTTGATGTTGGCATGCATGCACCTCAAGATGGGCTTTCTGCTAGGCAGAAAGATCAGCTATTGGCCATGTGGCACCACTTACATCCTAACATGCTTGTTGTCCTACTGCTGTTTTGATGACAAGAAATCAGGTGAAAATGGTGTCTGACTTGAGAAACTTAGTCCATGTTGCTTTATCTCATCTCTGCTAGATGCAACTCATTGGCACAATTTCTTCCTACCTCAGATTCCTTTCTTGCTTGTAGCTTTGTTTGCAGACCTGTGATCACTGGATCCTATCTCAACTGTTATTACCTGGGAGGCACAGGACAGTCATCTTAGGGAGGGATTTGGATTTAATCTGAGCTCCTCAGGCTGAAATGCAAAATCAACCTCAAGCATGACAGCATGCACTCCTTGTTTATTGGGCACCCTTTTTGGGACAGGCATTGTGGCAGAGTGTGAAGACACTAAGTGACAGAACTGCTCCCATCTTCTGTAGGACATAGACACAAACATTTGTATCTCACTGTGAAGCACAGGAACCTGGAGGCACTTACTATTATTTTGGAAACACTCACATGCCATATCTCAATGTTAGAGTAGTACCTGACACAAAAGGTTTAAGTAGATGGAAATGTTAACTATCTTGGTTAAATCATTGTACACAATATACATGCATCAAACCATCATGTAGCACCCCATAAACTTGTACAATTAAAATAATTAAACAGAGAGGAATGAGTCAGCTATACACTGGCCATCATTAACTAAGATTCTCTGCAAGATTTAATTCACTAGGTTTAGAATACATCTATCTTATGTTTTTAGGTTAAACAATGTTTTAGATCATAAAGTTTATCATTCAAAAGTATCTTTATAAATGAAGATACAAAAACCACTTAATATTCTGGCATACTTTCTGTTAGCTTTTTCAATAGTACATGTGTACATCAATATGAGGTAAACATGTGTATGAGTGCCTCCATAAAATCTATACATGTATCACAAATACACATAGAATTATACTCTTTGTGTTTGTGTGTGCATATGTGCACATGTAATGAGTAAATTAACCCCTAATGCCATCTGTTACATGGGGGAAATAAGAATATTTAACAGTTTAGGGGTGGATCAATTGAATTTGTACATAAAATGCTCACAAAAGCTAGTACCTGACTAATGTTACATGAGTGTTCGATGTGATTATACTTATGATGACATTACAGAAGTAGAAGTACTTACACATAAATTTAGTGATTTGCAATATTCTTTGACTACATGCAAGCATATTTATTCCTTACCTGTGGTACACTCAATCATTCCTGACTTTTTGGTATTGGCTGTAATGTGATGGCCATCCTTGATCTCATTTCTTACAGCTTTTGCTTTGTCAAGCTCCTCTTTGTTTTATATCTCTAGTCAATTATTGTTCTAAAAGTGTAAAAAGAAATGATATTGAAATGAAGTTTAATTAGAAATGTTTCCAGGGTGTTTCATTTAGGAAAGAAAGTAGAACAGGCATTACAGAAGTCATCAGACCAGCTTGGCAGAGAAAGCCGAGCATGTCAGTGGACCTGTTTCAAGTACAAGCTTTTAATGTTGAACTGAAATTACAAAATGCCTTATGTTGTTGAAGAAAAAATAACACAGGTATCACTAATATGGTTTTTACTTTGTCTCTACTTTTATCACGTAGGTGTCAGCACTGGTTTGCAATTTTGTCAGATCTTTTGATATTTAATATTATGACAGAAGTTATACACCTCAATGTTTCAGTGACTACAACTATAAGCATCATCAATATATCTGATGTTATTTTATACCTTCTGTATGTTTGGTACTCAAACAGAGGAAATGAAGATGAAGACAAAGATCCTGCCTTGTAAGAATTCACAGTTAGTTAGGATAAAATATTGTCTTTGCCAGAATAATGGTATTTATTAAACAAAGATCATTGGATAAGGGAGTAAGGAAGTATTTCTTGCTTGGAGGAGAAATAGTGAGATATATAGATGAAAATCCACAAAAAAAGTCTCATGGAATTTTTCTTTCATTTTCACTGATGGGATCCATACTCTTGACAGCAGCATCAGGTGCCCCCTGGCCATGAAGATAGGTTGACCTCATCCCAGCATGCAGTCCTTGCATAGCAGTGTGGGATAGTCTCTGCTGTGATAACAAATAAGCCCGAAATCTCAGTAGCTGAAACTAGAAGAGGTTTCTCACATCAAATCTAACACAAGATCCTCTCCATGGAGCTTTGTATATCCGAGATTTCTCCATCTTATGTTACTATCATTTCAACATGTCATACCACTTAGGAAAGACAGAACGTGAAGGTTGCATGGGATACATTTAAGGGTCAAGTCAGAGATGACCACATTATTCACAGCCATGTTTTAGCCAGAGTGAAGTCACTTGACAGCATTCTAATATCATCAGATATTAGAATCAGCTTAAAAATACAGTCTTTCTCTGTGACCAAGAAAAGAAAAATAAGATGGGATTTAGTGAAAATATTGTTCTGTTGTTTCTGTAGTATGACCTTTAGATCTCCATGAAACTTTCCAGTCTCTACTCATTCTCAAGCATTAGCCTTTCCAAAATTTTGAGATGTTAAATAAGACATCATTTAAAAACTGATTTTAAATTGAAAAGTTTAAGTAACACTTTCATAATATTTACTAGCTGTGAAAATTAATGATTAGGTTTTTTTTAGCATTTTATAAAATATAAGCCTACCAACTGTGACTCTTCATCTACACAAACAGATGCTCCTCAACTTATAATGGGCTTACTTTCCTATAAATCTTCTGACAATCAAAGTGGGAAAGGCACTTACAACCTTGAAAAAACAACTTTATGGTGAAAATCAGGGAACCATGCTGAAGTCTAGCACTTGGGTATTGTGAGTTACAATTCCCCTCCTCTTCCTTCCAGCAACTTTCCTTCAGCCAGTGGAAATTCCATTCTCCTCCATAAGAGTATGAATAGTTGAGATGACAATCATCACAGACCATCTTGGAGCCTGGCCACTACACTCCCTGTAGTCTCTTCTCTACCCAGCACTTAGAAAAGCCCTTTTAATAATACACATAATTAGTTTCTGTCTATGGAAAAACTTAACAAATGGTTTTGTATTTCAGTTAGTATAAAAGTCAAAGTTCTAGAAGGATCTGTATTACATGGCCTGTAACTACTTCGCGACTTTCTACTCTTCCCCAAACGTTCTCACATACTCTAGCCACACTGGCTTCTTTCATATCTGAGAAGAGGTCAATGACCATCCCTCCTCTGGGCTTTTGTCCAGAGCCTCAGAGCTATTTCCTTTTCCCAAAATGTTCCTCTTCCAGACACCCAAAAGCTTCAATCCTTCACTTCCTTTTGGTTTCTACTCATACCTTCTTTTTACAGAAAAGCTTTTCCTGACCAACTCATGGCTTTAGCTTGTCTCCCTAAACTTAAACTTTATAAAAACAGACATTTTATCTGTTTTCTTTCTATTCTATCTTAGTGCTTATAGTATTCCTAGTATATCTCAGTTTGTAGAATAAGAAGTTGTCATGTGATTCATCTTATGTTTGGATATAAATAAATACTGTGTAATCAAGAGATAGATAAGCCTCAAGTTTCTACTGCACAATAAATATCCTCAAAAGTTACATTTTCTCTTTGGTTTAGGGCTCAATTTTGCTTTATCTTCTTATCTGATTCTAATACTTTAAGCTCTTGGGTGCTGGACAATCTGTGTTGTGTTTTGGTGGTAGAGAAAGATCTGGACTTAGAATCAGATGACCATAGTTTGAGTACATGCCCTAGTATATATCCACATGGGGACGTTAGACAAATTAGGGAACCTGAGCATTGGTACTGCCTTAGCCATGCTAACCCAACTCACAAGGTATTTGCAGGTATGTTAATAAATAAATGTCTGTGTCAAACCTTAGCATAGCAATTTTGTCAGAGTCAATTGAATCTTAATCTGTTACATAGTATAGATATTTGTAGCACATGTAATAGATTATCAGTACACAGATACCTTGTTCTACAGGCTGAAATATGACTCATAAAAGTGTTTTGTTTGAGCAATTGCAGAGTTTTTAGGAAGTGTGAATTTGAGCAATGCTTTGCACATTTTAGTCATTTGCAACAAACTATTGCTCCCTATAATTTTGTGACTTCAGCAGAAGCTCCCTCCCCCATGCCTCCCTATGTTCTGCTACCCACAATCACCACTATTCATTTTACATATCACCATGTAGAAGGGTGGCCTATGAAGTTCTGGCGGTCACCGTAGCTCTGAACTCTAGTTTCAATTTGTGAGAATGGGTAAAGTCTTGCTTAGGTCCTGCCTCTGAGCAGCCACTTTTCCATTTCAAGAGCCTTTGAAAACTTTTCCAGGAAATTAGGAAGGCTGAGGCTTTACCTCAGTGAGGTTGCTTCTTGGTCTCCCACTCCTGGCTACCTTGGTACTTCTTTAGTACCTTGAAATGGAAGGTGGGAATCATCATTATAACTGTTATTTTATCCAGTTTTTCTAGACCTTATCAGCAAAGAAAGAAACCAAAACAAACAAAAAATCATTCCTTCTAAGGCAGGAACCTTTTGCAGAAGAAGTTTTTCCCTATCCCTTTAGCTTGGTCTCATTCACTCATTTATTACCCCAGCCTGACCCTCAAGGTATTCAGAATGTGTACACCCAATTTAATGCAGCCGATGATAAATATATTGGTCATGTGAAATATGGCCTACCTCCTTTGTATGTTCCCAAATTCATATTTATCATTTCTAGGTCTTGATGATGTGGAAATTTATACTAGTAAATTATATTCCAGTAGAATTCTTATTGTAGCAATGAATGACCTCTTCATTGACTTTAATTTTTCAAAATCTTATATTTCTAATAATACTGAATTTACTTCAGAGTTAAAATCAATGAAATGAAGTCTGTTTGCCAAAGAAGTAATGTAACTTGTTAAGAAGTCCCTGATCCAGAGATGAGGAAACCAATTTTAGGCTGTGGCACAATTGTTGGCATCCTTGAGCAAATCACTTAACTCTGGACATACTTGGCTAATGGCAAAATATGTTGAAAGCTGTATGACTCTAAGAAGAGAGACAAGGCGTTATAGGGTGAGAGATAGAAAGGCTGACGGAAGATACAGACCAACTTGGCTCCATAATTTTGTGACTTAGTTAATGGAGCAGTTTTCCCTTTAAAAGTAATCATATATGTCATTATCTCACATTGAAAATATTCCTACAATTACCTACATCCATAATTCCACTTAAACCAATCATGGGCTAAGTCTCTTTTGGCCCTCCAGTCCTCCTCACAAATAAAATGGATAATTTTCACCAGCATAAACACTGAAATCATAGCAGCTCTAGCTTTGGAAAGTTTTTTCAATATCTCTGGTTTCAGGTCATTCCCTTAAGAATAGGAATCTCCTTGGCTGTCAGACAAGCATCACTCTTCACACTTTGTCCTGAGTTCATTGCTGATAGCACCCTGGCACTGTGTAAGGTATTCGACAGCTTAAGTCCCCAGGGATCCCAACCCCAACACAGCTGACCTTTCCTCACGAGGTCTTTTACCAGCTCTTGAGATTGTGATTTGGGTTAGACCTTGTTCCAGGAGACTTACGGGGGCGGGGAGGGGGGCAAGAAATGTGCTCATTTGCCTTCGTCTGTCTGGAAGAGGTCAGAGTGGAATGACTGCGGTGTCAGGGTTAGGGGAAGTAGTGGAAGGGAGACAAGCAGGAAGGAAGGGATAATTTAACTGAACCCAATTTGAACCTTCAAGCAGTTCAGTTCAGGGACAGAACTGACGTCAAAGCTGTTTCTTATTTTATAAAAGCCAGGCCATCTCATAAGTAGCCCCTCTTACCTTCTGCCAGTCCAAATGCTGGGTCATGACCCTTTGGCTGATCGCTTATTTCAACCTTAGTTCAGGTAAAGGTTTTCTTAGCATAACTTAGCCTTGTTCTCCCTTGTAAAATGGAGTCTCAGTATTTCTTATACTGTGGCCCAAAGGTCAACAGAGTCAAAGAAGAACTTGAAGTAACATATCTGATAATTTTATATCCTTACTCCATTGGATTTGGTATCTTAAGTAGCTTCTTCTACAGTGATTCCATGCCTTTACCAAACTTAAAAATTCCTTTTGCTGCACTGCTTAAACTGGCACAAGTAAAAAGAATTTTACAAACAAATTAGACTTAAAAGAATTGCTATGGCAGTCAATTTCATGACTATGTGTGCACAAGATTAAAAGACTGAATCTGTATCATCATAATGTACAATGAGCCTAATATGTGAGTATGAAAAGTGTTATCTTTTACTTTGCATTTAGACTTTAGTTATGTAACATAATAATACCACTAATTTAAATATTTTTCCTCCACTATATTTGACACATTTTTATTGGAAGAAAAAGATTATTGTAGGGAATCACATTCAACTAACATTGGAAAATCTTCTATCTGGTTCCACCAAGGTGGCCACTTTAATATGTTACCTTGTTTAACCCTCACAGCATCACTTTGAGAGAGGGGTTTATTATACTCTATTCTTCTAGAAAATCATAATAATGCTCAGGTAGGTGTTGTGATTTGCCCAGTTTTTCTAGGACAAATTCCTATGGTACTCCTCCATAAACCCTTGTTGGTCCTCCTCTGGTCAAGTCAATCACTCCTTCTTTTAAATTCACGTGACGTTTGCTCACAGTCCTCCTTGATGTGTATACAATTCTGACTTGTATTGTTGCCTTTCTAACCCTATCTGTTTCTGCAGATTTATTCTTTTCTGAATATGACCACCAGGTGCAGAACTGTGTGTTTTTTACTCTTCCCCGGTGTCCAGCATGCATCCTCCTATTCATAAATATTGACTCTGCTCATGGTCCTTGAATTGAATCAAGTTAGCATATGTCTGTTTCATTATTACTTGTTGATTCTTTCATTCAACAGGTATCTATTTTTTTTCTTTTATTATTCATATGTGCATACAAGGCTTGGGTCATTTCTACCCCCTGCCCCCACCCCCTCCCTTACCACCCACTCCACCCCTTCCCTCTCCCCCCACCCCCTCAATACCCAGCAGAAACTATTTTGCCCTTATCTCTAATTTTGTTGTAGAGAGAGTATAGCAATAATAGGAAGGAACAAGGGTTTTTGCTGGTTGAGATAAGAATAACTGTACAGGGCATTGACTCACATTGATTTCCTGTGCGTGTGTGTTACCTTCTAGGTTAATTCTTTTTGATCTCACCTTTCTTCTAGTTCCTGGTCCCCTTTTCCTATTGGCCTCAGTTGCTTTTAAGGTATCTGCTTTAGTTTCTCTGCGTTCAGGGCAACAAATGCTAGCTATTTTTTTAGGTGTCTTACCTATCCTCACCCCTCCCTTGTGTGCTCTCGCTTTTATCATGTGCTCAAAGTCCAATCCCCTTGTTGTGTTTGCCCTTGATCTAATGTCCACATATCAACAGGTGTCTATTGAATGCTAATAATGTGACTAGAAAGATGCTAGGGATATAGAAATGACTAAAGCAGCAGAAATTCCTGCCTTCCTATAATTTATATCCTAGTGAAAGGAAACAAGTAACAAACAGAATAAATAAGTAAACCATATAGCACCAGGTAGTGGTAATGCTCTGAAGAAAAAGACATCAGGTAAAAGGGAAAGTTAGGGAGAAGTTGAAGTTTTAAATAGACTGGTCAGGGAAGAGCTCAGTGAGAAAGTGAGCAAAAACCTCTGAGGAAAGTGTGGGGGGGTGACATTTATATTTATATCTGTTTGTGTATATATATATATATATACACACAAAATACATATATATATATATATATTTATATGTGTTTGTATATTTGACATTTTTATTAATGCAATTTAAAAAATCTGAATAGTAAAACCAAAGGTTGAATATTCCTCCATTTAATTAACATTAGATTAGAAGTGATCTGAAGAATTATCTTGTTCTGCCTCTTCTTTCTCAGTTTTACAAGTGAGGGAACCAAGACTCAAAGAAGTCAAGTGTACAACTTTATTTATTTAGCCTTAGAATGACAAATCTCAGCAGCCAGTTAAAAGTCCAATTAAACATTAAAATCCATGCCATTCATCCATCCATCCATCCATCCCTCTGCTTCCTCAGCAAGCTGTCATACCTGTTTCTGGCAATTAGTGCTCCAGATCTGAAAACAATGTCATCAAATGGGCATATTGGACTTTATAACCCAAATAGAAGATTGACCCCATGTAGAGGAATCCAATGTGTCCAAGGCAAAATATGAATTCAAATTAAGAGCACAGCTACTAAGGCATGAACTTGGCTGGAGGTCTAAGTCTTGATCCAATCCCAAGAGAAAAGAGGCAGCATTTTGTTTTGGGAGAGCCTGTTCATTCTAAGGGTATAAGGAGACTTCTGTGTTAATCATGCAGGCAAGGCTGACATCACCCAAGCTGGACTGAAAAATCTTAAAGTGAGAAATAGAGACAATTACTTCCAATTTGACATAAAAATGTAATGTCAGTGGGGGGAAGTAGCAGTTAAGTTTCATTTCATTTCAGATGTGGACAGAGTCTGTGTCTCAAGTCTCCATGTCTCTAGATTACATTGGCCTTGCTAAACACTGAACAGGAACTCAAAGGCACTTCAAAAGTGTCTTGACACATATGTTAAATATTCCAGACTGATATTAACATCCTGAAATATTACTAATATGTAGGAAATCTTTGATTTTTAAAGTGGTTTGTTTCTTATTTAAAAGAAAGTGGTTCACAAATCTAGGTGACAAGCAGGATCACCTGGGAAGTGTTTAAAAAGCGATCCTTTGGTCCTACACCCAGATGTTTCAATTCAGAAGGTCTTGAGTAGGGCAGAAACATGTGTATTTCTAATAATCTCCACATGAACTCAGATAATCAGCCAGATTCAGAAACTCTGCTACAGGGCTTGCCATGCCATAGGACCATTAGCTACTCACTTCTAGATGTTAGAAACCTGAATGATACACTGATTTCAATTTTATCCATCTTATTATACACATGAAAGACCTAAACAGGGAAATACCTTTATCACTGTTTCTGCAGGTTGGCATTTTGACTTTCTAATGAATGAGCTTCTAAATGGTAAGTTGTTTAAGGCAATTTACATTTCTTTTCCTTTAGGTAGCAGGAAAAATGAGACACTTCATTTTTTCTATGGAGAATCAACACAAATAAAGTGATTGATATCCAAAGTCTGTGCTCATGAAATGGAATGAATTGATTATTACTTGGCTTTGAAATGCATAAAAATTTTGGTGAGCACATCTGAAAAATAACCATAGTGATGAGGCCAACTTCACAGGCCAAAATAAGAGACTGATTGTGAGGTGTTTGGTGTGGATTCTGGCATCCTGTTAAATAATAGCTGATGGTATTTAAGAATCTCCTTGATTCCTTCCTTGGATTAAAACCTGGTTTGTCTAGACACATAGAACAATTGGAGAAAGAGTATACAGGCATGCAAGGGACCCCATGAATCGTTTCACCTGGCACAGCCCCACTGTAGTATTGAAAACCTCATTAGTTCTTCTCAAGTCCTAGCCCCTTTGAATTAACATAGACCTAGGCTGTGTCTTGCAACAGATTTGCCTTGAAGAAGTGACCAGGTGGTCACATTAAGTCTGGAATCAGGTTGGGGTTTAAGAAAAACATTGGTGTGAAGACCAGAATTTAGTTTTCCTGAAGAATCTCAGAACTATCTCAAATTCTTAGGTCAACATGGGAACCACTTTTGGCTCCATGAAATGGGCCAGATGAAATATTTACGTGGGTTTTCCTTAGCCTAGATGGCATAGGCCCAAGCCATGTATTCTGCCATCACATAGGCATCCAGCCATGCAGTCAGCCTCACTGAACCTATACTGTTCAGTGAGAGTTATCCTGATCTGTCCTTTCCTGACTATCTCATCTTGCAACATTGTGGTTAATTTTCCTATTTCTATCATTACCTTACCAGGAAAACCCTCATGGTTGGTACTGCTTCCTGGACTCTGACCTCTGACTCAGGCCCTTAAACAACTATTTGCCCTCATGGTCAGAGCAGAATTGGCCATTCTAAGTAAAGAAGTATTCATCTGAATCCAAATGTGGTTGTATATGAATGTCCCAACTATGCATGAGGAGAAGATAGGAGGATTGAAGTTTGAGGCCACCCACGCAAAAACGTTAACAAGACCGTATCTCAAAAACAAGTTGGGTGAGACAGTGCATGTCCAACTAAGCAGGAGGTGGTCTGTGGCCAGACCAAGCCTGACCCCAGGCAAAAATTCAGAACTCTATCTGAAAAATAAACTCAAGCAAAAAAGGATGGGGACATGGCTCAAGTTATAGAGTGCCTGCTTAAGAAGTACAAGGTCCTGAATTCAAGTCCCAGTACCAAGCCCTCCCCTAACACTACCCCCACCAAAAGTACTTAAAAAAAAGTAGTTGCAGGCTAAGCTGGGCTAGTCCAGGACTCTACAACCTGCAGCCTGCAAGTGGCCCTACTGTGAGTGTTGATAGAGAAGCCAGAGTTGGAATAGACAGGGACCAAGTGCTGGGTTCACAGCTTTGGTTCTCTCCCAGGCTTCAAGATTCTGGTGGGGGCACTGGACTAGTTCTTCTCTCTATGCTTATGGGAATTCAACTAAACTAAAACTTTGACAGAGACACAATCTAAGCTGACTTAGACACAAAGGGAAGTGTTTAACCCACAAAACTCCAAGTTCAGGATGGAATCAGCTTCAGGTGCAGTTGGTTTCAGGTACTTCCACAATATTGTAGGCTTTATTACCTTTCTCACTCTCAACTTTGGATTGGCTTCATGCTCAGGTTCTCAAGTAACAAGACAGCAACCAGAAACTCCAGAGATACCCTGTCCTTTCATCAACTTGAGCAGAAACAACATTTTTTCTCTTGTTTTGTAAGCTTAGATCATTTTGTGGTGTATTTTTACCTCAAAGTGACTTTCAATTCCACATGTCCTTTTCTAAATAATTTTGTCTCTTCTTCCGTCTTGAGAGTCTTTTTCCCCTGTCCTTGAAACAATGCTGGTTTTTTCAACTTGCTTGGATCGACAGAAAGCGCCAGGGTCACACTGTGCCTGTTCTAGACCCAGCACTCAAGAGTCTTGAAAGCTGCTGGTTTCATTCTTTTTTCTTTCTACTTTTTTTTTTTTATTTGCAGTACTTGGGCTTGAATTCAGGGCCTTCATTTTGAGCCATTCTACCAGCCCTTTTTTTGTGAAGGGTTTTTTTAGATAAGGTCTTGTGAACTATTTGCCCTGGCTGGCTTCGAATCGCAATCCTTGTGATCTCTGCCTCCTGAGTAGCTAGGATTATAGGTGTAAGCCACCAGCGCCTGGCTTATTCTTTTTCTACCTTGAACCTCCATGTAAGGAAATGCAAGCTATCCCTGTGAAAAGAGGCCATCTTTAAAGAGAAGCCCTGGAGTGTAAGATACAAGATGAAGATAAGTCTTATGGAGGAGAGGTGAGTTTTCCCAATGGACAGCCATTAGAAAGGCCCCAGTCAGGAGAGGGAATGAATCTATATTCCACCTTGGTTGAATCCGGATGCTGGCCTGCAACTGGATGAGTAAGTCCAGGAAGTGCTACACTGAGTGAAGAAGGTTCAACATCACTAAGTCCTGCTCAAATGCCTGGTAAATGCCAGCAATAAAATACTCACTATTTTAAGCCTCTAAGCTATGGCATAGTTTGTTTTCTGCTGGTAGAGGACTTGGAATAGTCTTATATCCTCCCTTTCCAGAAGTTGAAAAGTGAGATCAAACCTTGCTAGAGACATAAGGATTTGATAATAGGAGCACTGAGGCTCCAGGGGAAAATGGGGATATTACCATAGGAGTAAGCAGGCAGTGAAAACCTTCAGATGTTTACCTTCCCATCTGCTTTGGTTATAGTTCCCCAAATTTCTCCATACTTCTGTTTCTATTTGAATTTATGGCTTCCACAAAGAATAAGTCCATGACTACTTCCTTTTTGTATTTCCCTGAGTGAGACAGTCAAAGAAGAACATTGCTTATTCTATAAACTTGTAGTCAGGACCTTTCCACATTTGCTGTTCTGTTGTCCTGAAAAACATGGCTTTGAGAGTACCTAATAAACACGGCATCCAAAGAACTAAAATTCTGTAATTAAAAGATCTATATATAATACTGTGACTCAACCTCAAAATTATTCATAGATACTACTTTCAGTAATAACTTACATGAACTCAAAAAGCACATGAAGAAATTTAAAAATGCTTATAGGTTAGGATCTATTAAACACAAAGAATTTAACATTCATTGTTTTGTTACTTCATTCTAAATGTCTTATCATGGAGAAGTGTGAGAAATACTTTGGACTTTCCAGAAACAGAATCTTCCATAGGCAGAGATTATCTTCATAGTTAAAACAACTGTGAATAAACTGAATATTTTCATCTTCAGAGTGAAAGAAAAAACTGTGAATAAACTGAATATTTTCATCTTCAGAGAGGAAGAGCTGGTTGACATTATTACTCATTTTTTGTGTGAGATTTTTTTTCCCCTTGAACCAGACATAATAGGAAACTAATAGGATCTGCCAGTAACTCCAAATTGATATGATGAATTTATCTATTGTAATGCTTAGACATTACCAGCAAAATTAGGTCAGATCCCACAGCCTCCCTCTTGATGAAGTCTGAAAGTTTTAAAAGCCATTTTTTCATTTTCGTACTGTTAGATATTCCAAGGAAGGAGGCTATTTTCTCTGTTTCTGGTCATGGAGGAAGTAGATTTAGTATTTTTAGACTTTCTGCACATGAATATGAACTGCCTGGCATTTCAAGAATTCATTGGCCCAGCACATAGGGTGAGAACAAAGAGCTGATTGTAAATATTGACCAACCCAAAAAGCTTTGACTCTGTGTAAGTAAATCAAGCCATACCTTGTTAACTCTTCCCACCTCAATTCAACTGACGCCAATGGTCAGCCTTTCCTCTGTTACAGATAAAACAATCTGCAAAAACTCGGAATGTTTTAACAACGCTATTGACTTCTTCCATGATTTCCTCACAAGGTCTTCAGGATGAAAATAGGTACATGATATTTGAATAACAGAGGTATTTGGAATTGGACAAGGGAAAATTGCATCAGATGAGACAGGCATTACCTGCCTGCAAGTGGCAACCATTTTTGAAAGTACTAGTATTATAGGATAACATGAAGAATACACTCTACTTTTAAATTTGAATAAATGAAGCAAGAATCTGTGATTAAGATAATTCACAGATATTTTTATTCATGCACATAAATCTCTTTTTATGGGTTGGGCATCACTAATCTAAAAACTGAGAATCCAAAATGCCTCAAAATCTTCAGGACTGGTGGAGTAGCTCAAGTGGTATAGTGCCTGGCTAGCAAGCATGAGGCCCAGAGTTCAGTCCCCAGTACTATCAAAAACAAAAATCTTATTGAGCACTAACATGATATTTAAGTGGAAAATTTTATGCATTGAAACTTTGTCTCATGCACAAAATTATTTAAAATATTATATAAAAGTACCTTTGGGCTATGTGGCTAAGGCATATATGAAACATAAATGAATTTCATACTTAGATTTGGATCTCATCAAGATGTCTCATTATTTATATGCAAATATTACAAAATCTAAAAAATCCAAAATCTGAATCACTTTTGGATCTCTGCATTATGATCAGTGCTAACTCATGTACAAGGAGAGCTATAGGGTTCAAAAGATGGTTCTCAACCTTGGTACCCTTGACATTTTTGGCTTTAGAATTCTCGTTGAAGGGTCTGCCCTGTGGGTTTTGGGATATTTGACACCCTCTCTGGCCTCTGAACACTCACTGGATGACAGTAGTACCCTCTGGCAACCAACAGTGTCTTAAGCAGTATCTGCTAGGGTAGGGAAGGAAGGAGGATCATGCCAGGCTGAGAGTGGAACATTCACAGATACAACACTTGAGACTCCCAGTCACATGTCATGTAGCATATTCTATTGAAATATCCGTTAAAGTCATTATCATTTTTCCTACAGGTAGAGGCTCAGAAGAAAGGGCAGTGGCCATAGTCATCTGACTATAGACTTAGGTGTACCAGAAATACAGCTTTACTTTGGAGAGTTTAACTTAATTTCTATTGTGACCCTTCTAGCTTCATTCCCTAGAGTGGCAAGAAGTGTATTATGATCAGTATGGTTGGATGGTTTGTTTGTTTGTTTGTTTTGTGGCAGGCACCCTAAGATTCAGGGATGTGATGCCCAGCAATTACTGGTAGGAATCGTATCTGAGAAACCCTGTTCTGTGCCATTCCCACTTTTCTAGATGACAAAGGTCTTAAGTATTGGTTATAGCTAGTCAAGCATTAGTGTTCTATTTACACTGGCTCCCTACATCTTCTTACATCTAGTGGGTTTCAAGAAAGAGTCCACTCCAAAAGACTAAGATGGAAGTTACAAGGATTCTTTTGATCTTGCCTTTGAAGGCACACAGCATCACTTTTCTTTTGCATTCTAATAAACATTTATTCATGAGCACAGAAACTTAGAGTTATGCGATTTTTACTGGTTACAGTAAAAATTCACATTTTAAAATGTGAAATCAGTTCTTTTTTTTATTCCTTTATTCATATGTACATACATTGTTTGGGTCATTTCCCCCCCATCTCCCCACCTCTTCCTTCTCCCCCCCACCCCCCTGGCTTCCAGGCAGAATCTGTTCTGCCCTTATCTCTAATTTTGTTGAAGAGAAAGTGTAAGCAATAATAAGAAAGACGAAGCGTTTTTGCTAGTTGAGATAAGAATAACTATACAGAGAGATTCCTAGCATTGCTTCCATGTACAAATGTGTTACATCCCAAGTTGATTCATTTCTAACTGACCTTTTCTGTAGTTCCTGATCCCTTTCTTATATTGACCTTTGTCACTTTAAGGTTTCTGTATTAGTTCTTCTGCAGTGGGGACATCAAATACTATCATGTTTTGGGTTTCTTAGCTATCCCCATACCTGCCGTATGTGTTCTCCCTTTATCATGTGACCCAAGTCCAACCACATTGCTGTATTTGCCCTAGATCTAAAGACCGCATATGAGGGAGAACATATGATTTTTGGTCTTCTGAGCTTGGCTAACCTCACTCAGAATGATGTTCTCCAGTTCCATCCATTTACTTGCGAACGGTAAAATTTCATTTTTCTTCATGGCTGAGTAAAATTCCATTGTGTATAAATACCACATTTTCTTAATCCATTCGTCAGTGGTGGGGCATCTTGGCTGTTTCCATAACTTGGCTATTGTGAATAGTGCTGCAATAAACATGGGTGTGCAGTTGCCTTTGGAGTAACCTGTCACATTCTTTTGGGTATATCCCCAGGAGTGGGATTGCTGGATCATATGGCAAATCTATGTTTGGATTTTTAAGAAGCCTCCAAATTTTTTTCCAGAGTGGTTGCACTAGTTTGCATTCCCACCAGCAGTGTATGAGGGTTCCTTTTCCCCCACATCCTTGCCAACATTTGTTGTTAGTGGTGATTTTAGTGATGGCTATTCTAACAGAGGTGAGGTGGAATCTTAGTGTGGTTTTGATTTGCATTTCCTTTATGGCCAGGGATGGTGAGCATTTTTTCATGTGTTTTTTGCCCATTTGAATTTCTTCTTTTGAGAAAGTTCTGTTTGGTTCAATTGCCCATTTCTTAATTGGTTCATTAATTTTGGGAGAGTTTAGTTTTTTGAGTTCCTTGTATATTCTGGTTATTAGTCCCTTGTCTGATG
This sequence comes from Castor canadensis, assembly GCF_047511655.1. Classification (NCBI taxonomy): domain Eukaryota; kingdom Metazoa; phylum Chordata; class Mammalia; order Rodentia; family Castoridae; genus Castor; species Castor canadensis. Next base: position 101,698,833 of record NC_133395.1, on the reverse strand, counting down.
TGTAGCTGCCAAATATTTTCTCCCACTCTGTGGGTGGTCTCTTCAGTTTAGAGACAATTTCTTTTGTTGTGTGGAAGCTTTTTAGTTTTATGAAGTCCCATTTGTCTATATTTTCTCTTAGTTACAGCATCACTTTTATTTGTCAGAAGTAGATCACTAAAGGTAACCTGTGTTCAAGGAGAGGAGAAGTAGACTTCTTCATCTTTTTGGGGGAGGGGCGGTACTAGGGATTGAACTCAGGCACTCTCCCACTTGATCCATGTCGCAAGTCCTTTTGCTTTTAGTTTGTTTTTCAGATTCTCATACTTTTGCCTGGTCTAGCCTTGTACCACAAGCCTCTTACCTCCACCACTGGCAGCTGGGATCACAAACCTGTGCACCATTTCTGGCTTAGACTTGGTCTGTTGATGTGGAGTGGCAGGGTCACATTGCAGAGAGCACGTGGGATGGGATACATTGCTGCTTCTGTTGGATGCTGGCCCTGTCATTTATAAGTTAGCTAGTTTATTTCCCCCTTTCATAACCTAAACCCCCAAATGTCTAAGAGTTAAACTAACTTATGACTTTCTCTTCTGACTAAATAAAATGTTCCTCATGTTTCCACATAGACACCACATAACCCAGGCTATGTCTTTCCAAAGTTTAAATAAGTCATTCATCACATGTAACAAGAGGATTGAAAGAAAGAAAAATTCTACCATTTTGATGAATCTACCTCCAATATTAATCCAAATTTAAAAGTGTTCTAAAGGTCACAGTTTCCCTGGAGCCTTGGCTTATCGGGAGCTTTTTATATATGTGTATACATAATGTTCTAAGAAAGCAGTACACTTAATAACTATCTTGACTTAAGCTATTTGATTGATCAAATACTTTTGTGTTTAAAGATGAAAGTCTCTATGACAGGAGATAAGGTAGAAACAGGATGACAGCTTGTTAATACTGTGTCAACTGTAATTCTTTTAAGGTAGAATAAAAAGCCCTTTTCGTAAGTATTACTGAACTTAGTGCTTTTAAATCAGGGCCAGTCATTTAATTTATAAATGGAAGATCACACACAGAATAGTCTCATCCCTTAATATTATGGTCTGAATGTTTGTGTTCCCCCAACATTCATACATTGAAGTTCAAACTAGCAGCATTAATAAATGGGTGTTTGGGGAGTGACTGGGTCATTAGGTTCATATGAGATTAGTGTCCTTGTAAAAGAGGCCCGAGAGCCTGCTTCTCCATTACACCATGTGAGTAGGCAACAAAAAGGTGTCATCTATGAGCAAGTAGGTCCTGACCACATATCAAATCCTACATTTTGATCTTGGAATTTCCAGCCTCCAGAACTGTGAATAAATTTCTGTTTCTCTTAAGCCAGTCCATTTATGCTATTTTGTTACAGCAGCTCCAATCAACTAAGACATTTAAAATGTAGGTAGACTGGAAGTTTGAGGATGCCGGTTTTTCCTTGGATGGATGGATGACATAGTGACTTGGAACACACATGTATTTAAAAAGAACAAACATATTGGACAAAGCACAGCAAATATAGTCAAATCAAGTTTCGTGGAACTGTGGGCCATCGTAAGTATTTAAGTGCATTTTTACCAAAAACCAAAAAGCAGTTGAATAAGTCTGTCCCTTCTGGTCTCTCTCAGACTGGAATTCCAGTTGTTGACTACTTGTTATAGGCTTGGATGAAATATGGCAGGAGCTGGGAAAGAAGACAAGTCAGTTTAGAAGGATTATTTTTTAAAGTTGTCAAGAATTTTATTATCTTGACAATAAGCTCAAGGTCTTAATGATTAGAGAGTATCTCCTTTATTGAAACTTTTCTGTCTTTGAAGGCTGTCACTAGTAATAGGCAATTGTTAAAAGACATCGACTTCTATATCTTGAAACACAGGACATGTGAGCAAATCATGTTCATTGGAAATCTTAAGGTGATTATATTCTATGTCGTTAGAAAAGCCACCACATATGAAGTCAGAACATTTGAAACCCTAGCTGTAAATCTATGACCAAGTCACCTGGGCAACCAGCTTCCTCTGGCTGGAGTTTGCTAATATTTAAAATTATATGATTCCTTCCAGCTCTTGGGTTCTATCCCCATCATGCTGTCTTAAAATACTGCATATCTGGGTGAAAATGTCAGGAGATTTTTGTGAGTACTAACAGTGGAAACACATATTTCAAAACTCCCATTTCAATTATTTCTCCTTGTATCATCTAGTTCAAGAGTTTATGCTACATACTCATTTAACAATCTAAAGACTCCAAATGAAGCGTGGTCACATTTATGAGTGGCTTAAAATACTGCCTGTTTAAACCCTGAATAGAAGGAAAAACAGAACTTTTTCAAATATTGAGCTAGTTTTAAATTTAAATGGCTTTCAACTGAGACGTAGCTCTTGGGAAATCACTTTTTCATTATAGCCATTGAGTTCCCTTGTCGGACCTCGTTGGAACAGTTCAGTGGAACATCCACTGAACTGTGCTAGGCAGGGAGAATTTTATGCCTAGTATTGTTAAATATGATTGTTATTTTTTAAATGCCCTAAACATGTTGAATCAAATTTAGAACTTTATTTGAGTATAATAGAAATTCAAGAAATAAAAATAAGAAGAAAAAAGCCAGCATGGTTGTAGAGCAGCCCATAAGAAATAAAGATGGAGTGTGATGTGATACAGGAAGGGTTGCTGAAAGAAATGGAATGGCCCTACCTTTGTGGATGGTGCTAGGTGGGGACTGGCATAGGAAATCCAGTTCATGTACATGGAGTTTCTAAAGACGCCAGATTCCTGTGGGCTTTTTTCCTCATAGGTTTATAACTTTCTAAAAATAATTCTTTGTAGCTTAAGGTTCAGAAAGCTTAATTTGCATTAATACATGATGTGCTGTGAATGTGAATATCAAGACTTTTTATCTGTGCCTTTGAGAAAGAAGCTCAGACAATAACCAAACCCTGTAACTCTCAAAAGACAGACAAGTGGGGCGTTCATTTTCATTCCCTTTACTGTGTGTGTTGGGGGTGGGGGGAGTGGAGGAGGCAGAGGCAGAAGACAATTATTCCTTTACTGCTTAGGAAGATACCCAGCTATGTATCCAAGGGCAGGATGGTTTGGAGAGCAGTGTTATCCAACTCAGGTTGAACCCATGCTGGGTGAGTGGAGCTTCAACTGGTTCTGGGTTTTATGAGATCCTTCCAAGAGGCCAGTTGCTTCATAGGCAGCAATAGAACTCAGAATCAGGACTGGAAGATTGAAGAGATTCCCAGCTCTCAAACTCTGAACCCTAGGGAATCAGGTCATGTAGTTCTTGTGTGTCTCTCACTCATGACTCCATCCAGCTCCATAGAGGATATAACCTTTATAAGTTAAGGATTTTATCCAAAAGTAGCTCTCAGAAAAAAGGTATGAATTTATATTCAAGTCGTTCTAAAGTATATTATATATGGTACAGTTTCATAGTTGCTTTATTTTGAAGCACAAAGAATCCTGTTTGGAGAAAACAGATCAGTGTAATATATCCTCTGTTGATGCTAGATTTGAATGCCTATAGTAGAATTCACATAAAAAGAGCAAATGTTTTTAAAAAAGGCAAAAGAATTAACATGGTATTGGATTTCATTGAATGGAGGCATTTGAAGATCACTTTCAAAAGCAACAGAGCAAATGCTATGTATATACCATGCATAAACACCTACAGAAGGGATAAGCATATTTCATATCTTAATATTTTGCAAATGAGTGCTTGAGGCTTGCCTTAAAGTTTTCCAATGCCACTTTGTAAGTGGATTCCAAAAGTATGGCATCATAAAGGAAGTAAAATGATATGTTCTGGAAAATTCCTAACTGGAATTGATGGTAATGACTGATGTAAAAGAGGTATATGTTGGGTTTTCCTACTGTTCTTTGAAATGAGAAGTGATAATTTTGGTAGTACATTACTATCACAAAATGGTTTTACATCCTAAAACAAAAAATTAAATATCCTAAATATGTACTGAATCAGTCTTCATACCTAAAGGTTTCTATATTTGAGTCAGTCAAGAGTTTTTTTTCAGGTATTACCTGATTGGGAAAATATAAGATTTATTTATGGTCTTGTCATCAGAAGTTGGTTCATTGCCTAGTCCTAAATTAAATCAGAAGTGTCCTAAGATCTCTGTTGTAAATGAACTCAGAACTATATCAAGAGCTCAACTAGATGCTAATGGGGGCTAGGACCAAGAGGTGAAGAGTGAAGAGAAACAGAAAGAAAAGCAGGCAGCATGGAACCTTCTCCAAAATAGATCATATCCTAGGGCACAAAGCAAGCCTCAGCAAATATAAGAAAATAGAAATAATACCGTGCATACTATCTGATCACAATGCAGTAAAAGAACAACAAAAGAAAAGACAAAAAACATGCAAGCAGCTGGAAACTAAATAACTCATTACTTAATGAAGAATGGATCATCGATGCAATAAAAGAGGAAATTAAAAAGTTCCTGGAAGTCAATGAAAATGAAAACACAACCTACCGGAACCTATGGGACACAGCTAAGGCAGTCCTGAGAGGAAAGTTTATAGCCATGAGTGCATATATTAAAAAGATTGAAAGATCCCAAATCAATGACCTAATGATACATCTCAAACTCTAGAAAAACAAGAACAAGCAAATCCCAAAACAAATAGAAGGAGAGAAATAATAAAAATAAGAGCTGAAATCAACGAAATAGAAACCAAAAAAACCATACAAAGAATTAATGAAACAAAAAGTTGGTTCTTTGAAAAAATAAACAAGATCGATAGACCTCTGGCAAACCTGACTAAAATGAGGAGAGAAAAAACCCAAATTAGTAGAATCAGGAATGCAAAAGGGGAGATAACAACAAACACCATGGAAGTCCAGGAAATCATCAGAGACTACTTTGAGAACCTATATTCAAATAAATTTGAAAATCTAAAAGAAATGGACAGATTTCTAGATACATACGATCATCCAAAACTGAACCAAGAGGAAATTAATCACCTGAATAGACCTATAACACAAAATGAAATTGAAGCAGCAATCAAGACTCTCCCCAAAAAGAAAAGTCCAGGACCTGATGGAATCTCTGCTGAATTCTATCAGACCTTTAAAGAAGAACTGATACCAACCCTCCTTAAACTGTTCCACGAAATAGAAAGGGAAGGAAAACTGCCAAACACATTTTATGAAGCCAGTATTACACTTATCCCAAAACCAGGCAAAGACACCTCCAAAAAGGAGAACTATAGGCCAATCTCCTTAATGAACATTGATGCAAAAATCCTCAACAAAATAATGGCAGACCGAATTCAGCAACACATCAAAAAGATTATTCACCACAACCAAGCAGGCTTCATCCCAGGGATGCAGGGGTGGTTCAACATATGAAAATCAATAAACCCAATAAACCAAATTAACAGAAGCAAAGACAAAAACCACTTGATCATCTCAATAGATGCAGAAAAAGCCTTTGATAAGATCCAACATCATTTCATGATAAAAGCTCTAAGAAAACTAGGAATAGAAGGAAAGTTCCTCAACATTATAAAAGCTATATATGACAAACCTACAGCCAGCATTATACTTAATGGAGAAAAACTGAAACCATTCCCTCTAAAATCAGGAACCAGACAAGGATGCCCACTATCTCCACTCCTATTCAACATAGTACTGGAATTCCTAGCCAGACCAATTAGGCAAGAAGAAGGAATAAAAGGAATACAAATAGGTAAAGAAACTGTCAAAATATCCCTATTTGCAGACGACATGTTCCTATACCTTAAAGACCCAAAAAACTCTACTCAGAAGCTTCTAGACATCATCAATAGCTATAGCAAGGTAGCAGAATATAAAATTAACATAGAAAAATCATTAGCATTTCTATACACTAACAATGAGCAAACGGAAAAAGAATGTATGAAAACAATTCCATTTACAATAGCCTCAAAAAAAATCAAATACCTAGGTGTAAACCTAACAAAAGATGTGAAAGACCTCTACAAGGAAAACTATACACTTCTGAAGAAAGAGATTGAGGAAGACTATAGAAAGTGGAGAGATCGCCCATGCTCATGGATTGGTAGAATCAACATAGTAAAAATGTCGATACTCCCAAAAGTAATCTACATGTTTAATGCAATTCCCATCAAAATTCCAATGACATTCATTAAAGAGATTGAAAAATCTACTGTTAAATTTATATGGAAACACAAGAGGCCACGAATAGCCAAGGCAATACTCAGTCAAAAGAACAATGCAGGAAGTATCACAATACCTGACTTCAAACTATATTACAAAGCAATAACAATAAAAACAGCATGGTACTGGCACAAAAACAGACATGAAGACCAGTGGAACAGAATAGAGGACCCAGATATGAAGCCACACAACTATAACCAACTTGTCTTTGACAAAGGAGCTAAAAATATATGATGGAGAAATAGCAGCCTCTTCAACAAAAACTGCTGGGAAAACTGGTTAGCAGTCTGCAAAAAACTGAAACTAGATCCATGTATATCACCCTATACCAAGATTAACTCAAAATGGATCAAGGATCTTAATATCAGACCCCAAACTCTAAAGTTGATACAGGAAAGAGTAGGAAATACTCTGGAGTTAGCAGGTATAGGTAAGAACTTTCTCAATGAAACCCCAGCAGCACAGCAACTAAGAGACAGCATAGATAAATGGGACCTCATAAAGCTAAAAAGCTTCTGTTCATCAAAAGAAATGGTCTCTAAACTGAAGAGAACACCCACAGAGTGGGAGAAAATATTTGCCAACTATATATCAGACAAAGGACTGATAACCAGAATATATAGGGAACTTAAAAAACTAAATTCTCCCAAAACTAATGAACCAATAAAGAAATGGGCAAATGAACTAAACAGAACTTTCTCAAAAGAAGAAATTTAAATGGCCAAAAAACACATGAAAAAATGCTCACCATCTCTAGCAATAAAGGAAATGCAAATTAAAACCACACTAAGATTCTACCTCACCCCTGTTAGAATAGCCATCATCAGCAACACCACCAACAACAGGTGTTGGCGAGGATGCGGGGAAAAAGGAACCCTCTTACACTGTTGGTGGGGATGTAGACTAGTACAACCACTCTGGAAAAAAATTTGGAGGCTACTTAAAAAGCTAGACATCGATTTACCATTTGATCCAGCAATACCACTCTTGGGGATATACCCAAAAGACTGTGACACAGGTTACTCCAGAGGCACCTGCACACCCATGTTTATTGCCGCACTATTCACAATAGCCAAGTTATGGAAACAGCCAAGATGCCCCACCACTGACGAATGGATTAAGAAAATGTGGTATCTATACACAATGGAATTCTATGCAGCCATGAAAAAGAATGAAATGTTATCATTCGCTGGTAAATGGATGGAATTGGAGATCATCATTCTGAGTGAGGTTAGCCTGGCCAAAAAGACCAAAAATCATATGTTCTCCCTCATATGTGGACATTAGATCAAGGGCAAACACAACAAGGGGATTGGACTATGAGCACATGATAAAAGTGAGAGCACACAGGGAGGGGTGAGGATAGGTAAGACACCTAAAAAATTAGCTAGCATTTGTTGCCCTCAATGCAGAGAAACTAAAGCAGATACCTTAAAGCAACTGAGGCCAATAGGAAAAGGGGACCAGGAACTAGAGAAAAGGTTAGATCAAAAAGAATTAACCTAGAAGGTAACACCCACGCACAGGAAATCAATGTGACTCAATGTCCTGTATAGCTATCCTTATCTCAACCAGCAAAAACCCTTGTTCCTTCCTATTATTGCTTATACTCTCTCTACAACAAAATTAGAAATAAGGGCAAAATATTTTCTGCTGGGTATTGAGGGGGTGGGGGGGAGAGGGAGAGGGCGGAGTGGGTGGTAAGGGAGGGGGTGGGGGAAGGGGGGAGAAATGAACCTAGCCTTGTATGCACATATGAATAATAAAAGAAAAAAAAAAGAAAAGCAGGCAGAGTTATGGTCTGAAGATTTTAGGAATGAGCATATGCACTCCAGTTAGTCCAACCAAGATAGGAGAAAATAATCAGTGGCTTACCATGGTGCCTTAATTCACTTGAGAGTATTGTACACTGGAAAGTTACTTAATCCAATTTAATGTATAGTAAACCTTCTATTTGTTCAACAAAAATAACCACAAAAATTGAGGACCTGAAATGTTCCAAATACTTTACTGAGTGCCAAAGAAATAGTGGTAAGCCAGATAGCCACAAGTCACTCTCTCCTGCATCCTGATATGAGCTGGTCTTACTGAGTGGGTTCTAGCACAGAGGCACTTGGCTTTTCAGGCTTATGCTTTGTGTTACTGAGGCAGAGTTTATATGATGAGATGTAAAAATGTGTACTCTTTGGTAAATACTGAGTTAGGTGTTAGAAGTAGTAATTATTTAAAAACTGCATTTCTTGACCTCACAGAGCTTTCCATTCACTCCAGAGGGCAACAGAGATATTGATAAAGCAATGATACAAATTGGTGGTGAAATCCCAAGAGAGACAGCACAAGAAGGAATAAGCATTTGTTACTGCAAGAACCTAAATACGGTTTTTGAAGGTTTTAGTATCATAAAACATACATGTAGAAATGCAAACAAATCATAAATGTGTTTTCACAAACACAATATGAACAGCATCTTAGAAGCCCATCTGGCCAACTTCTTCATTTCTCATGGCAAGGGTAAGTAACATCTGAACTTGTAAAGCTAAGGATTATAGTTTTCCATTGAAGAACATTAATAGGAATCACATAGTGTATATTATCTTGTGTCCGCTTCCTTTTTTCTGCATGTGTTCAGATACACATCTCTATATTTAATTTTTTCAGACATCATTAATTTCAAAGTGCTCCCAATTTCAACGTTCCTTCCATGGTGTTTACATACAATTCTAAAACTATGCAAGGATGTGGTATAGAGATTCAGCACTACTTTTTTGTGTAAGGACATTTTTATATATGTGTTAATACTGTACTCTGTATATACATGTCAATTTGTATCTTCTTCTATTAGTGGGCAATGGGAGTAGTTTCTAATTTTTGTCTATTATAAAAATGCTCATATATATATAGTATGTTCATCCTTGCCGTACTACTTTCCAAAGTAACTGACTAACATTTTGCCTTTCTACCAGTAATGCAAAACAGTTCCAGTTCTTCCACATGCTTGCTGGGCCTTGGTATTTTCAGTCTTTTTTTAGCTAACCATCCTATTGGGTAGACAGAGGTATCATATTGTAGTTTTCATTGTATTTCTGAAAAGGCAGAGCAGAGAAGGCTCCTGAAGAACTGACGGACACTTGGGCTGAAACCTAAAAAATGAGATGCACTAAACTTGGGGAGGAGGTGACCCAGACCATGCAAGGATCTAGTGGAAAGAGGGACAGGTGTGGCTGGATCCGGAGGAATGTACAGTTGCTGGTGATGAAGATGGTTGCATCAGGAGGGCCCAAAAGGGAGGGATCTTGGAGACATTTGGAGCTTTGTCTTTATACTTAGGGCAACTAGACTCTAAGAAGAGGAAAAGAAGTAGTTAGGGTCGCCCAGGTCAGTCAAGGTATTGGATGGGACAAGTTGGAGAATGCATAGAGGGTATGGACAGGAGGCCTTATTCTGTGGCTGGTTGTTTGCTTTGGCCTGGAAGTCCATAGTAGGCCTAATCTAATAACTTGATGTCACCACCATCTCAAAACTCTTTGGAGTATTAAAACTTGTCCTCAAACTGTACTCCATAGCAATGTGAGAACAGTATGGCCCCACTCTCACCATTGCTTTGCTTTATCAGTAAACCTTTTTCGTAACTTCAAGCTGAATGGAGACTGATCAATTAACTAACAGTTAAAATGATGGCTTACTTGTCCTGTTTTCTGAGGTTGTGGTTTTTGATTACATGAAGGCCTGAGACTAGCATCTCAGTGTGTGATCACAGACTTTCAGGATGCACTGATACAGCTGAGCTCACGCCAACACAAGGCTATGAGGCTGTGTAGGTGATAGAATTTTATCACTCAGGGAGCCTTCTTGTCCCACATGACAGTCTAAAGCAGATTTGTGGGTCAGTATTATTTGGGACTCTGTGAGCTTTGCTACTGTAATTAGTTATGAACTTGGAGAACAAAAATATGGTATAGTGGTTTGTACATAAGGGAGATGTGAAAGCACAGACTGATAGCTCTTTATGTGAAGTCATCTGCAGAAGCCGCAATAGATTAGAACAGCTCTCTAAAGACATTACAATGACAACATAATGACTTAGAGAAATTAATTAGAATAAATTAAACAGTAATATATGCGGAAATCTCTCTAGATGTGGGTGCTTTGTGAGGTGGGCAGAGATTATGTAGGTGGACACTCTGAGCTTTACTCTCAACTTTGTTATTGGACAAAGAGCTGACAGTCTCTAGAACCTGGTCTCCACCTTCACAAAATGAAGGAATTTTGATAATTCCTGAGATAGTAAGGACTATCAAGCCCTAATGTCTGAATCTTCCATCCTTAATTCACCATAATAACATGCTCTCCAATGAGCCCTCCCTAACAGCTTAATCCCTGACTCTCACATTGAAAAGTTCAAATGATTACAGCACAGAAATGTACAAAATGTTTATGGATTTTCCTTTTCAGCCCCAAGAAGCACTGCATAATTTTGTCTTTTTTGGTTAATTTTTGACAGTTATTTGATTTAGTATATACAGCCAAAATGCAACGATTTGTTCAGTATTATTGTTAGTCAATAAAGCTATCAGAAAATACTTTGGAAATATTTCCAAGTGTGAATTGTCCTAACATTGGGGCTGTGGTGATACAATTGCATTGTGCTTTTTAATCCATATAAACTGACATGATTAAAAGTAATAACATTTGAGAGTAATTATAGAGACTACCATGAACATTAATTAGGCAACAAATGGTGCCTTTGAGATCAATTTCTATTTATCTTCTTCGCATATAAGAGGCCTAGGATAAGTTTCTTATCAATAAAGCAACCTAAAATAGTCCCTAAATAGTTGGAGCAGTAACCTAACTAACAGACTAGAAAGTCATTAAGCAGCAATTTCAGCTGGAGCAAGATAAGAAATTAAATGAAATCTTGAAATTAAAAAAAGAATTGCTTAAAGAAAATGTCCACCAAGTAAAGATCTAAGCATTCATACAAATAAAGATTTCATATTCCTCCTTTGATGTTGTCCGTCTAAAACATTGTAATTATGACATTTTAGCTACATAGTACTCCAAGATTACCTTTAAGTGCACTATAATTTTATTTAAATGATGGCAAATGTAGATGGGAGATATCATCAAATTATTTCATTAGTAACTGATAGCAACGGATTTGGTGTCTTGGAACCTTTCTCCTTTTGACTCATCTGCAAATATTAAATAGTATCTATGCCATGTTGCACTCAGTCCTATGGGGTTTTGCTGAGACCCAGCGAATGGGCCTTCCTGGTCTTACTTTCTTGAACCTAGATGGTTCATTATTTCTCTTTTTATATATCCAGCTGTTGGTAAGATATGAAGCTGACCAGGGAAATAGAAACTGTAAGTTACCCACACAGATAAACCCAAGGCCAGGCGAGTGTTATAGATGAGCAAGGTATCCTATGTAGGAGATGTAGACAATCTGCAGTGTGTGTGGCACACACTGTGAGGAATATGGGCCCAGTGTTGCCTGGTTTCTCAGTTTCCAAGAAACCCAAAATCTCAAAGTAATTAGGGCATTTGATTATTTTTTAAATGTGTTAACTAATTCTAATGCATATAAACATTTTGTGAAATCAACAGCCTCTTTGCCTATGGCCCATGTGAATCACATAAGCCCCAGTTTGCAAAACCCATTACAAAAATAACAAATCTGACAGAGGATACCAAGCTTTGTATCAAATTCTTTTAAATTGGACCATATGAAATTGCCAGTTTTATAGTTCAAAAATGGTCAAATATTAGTAATTTCCTATACTTCAGCCTAATAGTTAATGTCAAAATGTTGCGAATAATGGTCTACATTGTCAGAATCCATAGCACACAGAGTTTTAAATAGTATCGGAGCCTGACCCTTTCCCTGAGAAATTGTGTAAAAGTCAGGAACTTTCTTAGATGCCAGAACTTTTGCTTGAAGCTATGATTTATGAGGAAAGGAGGTTAGGAATCTGAGAAAGGAAGGGTTTTAAGTTCAGGACCTGTGTGTGAGGATGTCCAAATATAGTGCTGTGCTAATTTCCTAGGGCTACCACCATCAAATACTACAGACTGTGTGGCTTCAACAAAAGAAACTGATTTTCTCATGATTTTGGAGGCTACAAGTCCAAGATAGAAGTGTTGACAGGTTTGGTGTCCTCTGAAGCCTCTCTCCATAACTTGCAGATGCCTCCTTCTTGTGTTCTTCAATGGTCTTTTTTTTTTTTTCTGTGCACTCACACTGGTGTCCTTTTGTCTGTCCCAGTGTTTTATGTAAAGATGTCAGATGGATTGAATTAGGGCCCCATTCATAGGACCTCATTGAAATGTAATTATTTGTCTAAAGGTCTTGTCTCCAAAGGCATCAAATTACCAAATACTAGGAATTAGGACTTTGACATGAATTTTGAGTAGGATACAATTCAGTACATAAATTGCATAATAACTAGTAATTTTTAAAAGCATCTTTCCAGAGAGAAAACGCTTTAGGTGTAGCATTTACTCAATATCTGTGGTAGAATTACTTCCAGCATGGCTGATTGCAGATCACCACCATGATATCATGAAACAGGAATGTGGGAAGACTGGTGCACTCACACACTTTCCACGGCACTTCCACATTTCAGATACGGTAGGCATAAACAACCTCAAGGACACAGGCAATAGTAAAGTGGAGGAAAATAGGAAGAAAATGAGCTTTCAGTTGATATTTTCCTTACTAATATCATTTGTTCTGTAAGTTTTTAGAATTCAATTTTTAATAATGACTGTGTTTAACAACGAGCTAGCAAAATTCCTGAGCATTTAACAATGGGCTCTCAAGAGCTGGTACAAGCCAAATCCAGGACCCCACAAAGTCAGGTAACTATTAAAAGGTCTGTCTTTAGGAAAAGGCGAGTAGAATAAGTAATCCAGAAATTGTAAAAAGGACAACCTGTTGGTCTGATACTGGCATAATGTTGAAGAAAATAAACTGGAAGAATAAAAAATGCCTGAATGGGAGAAGAAAGGGAGAATTTAGAAGGGAGGTAGTTTTGAGAAGAAGGCCTTGAATTTGTTGAGCTTGATGGGAAAAGACAGCCCTGGGGTCAAGTGACCGGAATTCCTAATCTAGCTATAGTCAAATAAGCTAGATGATTTGAGGCAAGGTAGCATCCCCTACACCCATTCCTTCTCTCTAAAATACACCCCTCTCCATGTGACTCTGTGGAAGACTGCACTGTGAAATTCACATATTGTCAAGCACACTACTCTATGTCTACAGGCCGAGGAAAAAGCCCACAGAGATGACTTCCATCCTCCATGTATAATGCATCAGTGCAGAAAATACACTTTGAGAAAAGGAAAAACAAAATTCGGTTATGTCTAATAATAAGACTGTAAGAGATTTCAGTCAGAACACTTTTTTTTTCCCCAGTGACCCCCATAGGTAATTAATTATATTAACCCATCTCAATGTGCAATCCCAGAGGGCCTCTGCTTTCAGTTCAGTGATGAAGCCTCGATCTATGCTATAATTTGGCTACGTCATGGCAGTATGTCTTGTTCCTTTATTTTGAACAGATCATTTAAAAAGAAAAAATGGAGGTTTGGTGTACTTCACACCCTCTGTGAAAAAGGTCTTCATTGGCTTATGCATTTTTCTAACTCTTCCATAAATAGGCCTTCATAACCATTTCAAAATTATCTTGAAACAGTTGTAGCCAACATATAGTTGTCTAGATGCCAAAATAATCAGCTGATGACATGTTAGTCACTGCACCTGCTTCAGTTAGTGATAAGATTTGGACTTTAGTGTGACTTTCAGTGATTATTCAGGACATGTTCCCTGGTCCAGCCTGGAAACAGTTGGGAACTGCAGGGCTGAGGACCTGCCTCATTCCTACTGAGTGAGAGTCTTGCAGTGTGATCTAGCAGTGTTTTAACAAGTACCCCCATATGCACAGGTGACTGACACAGGATAGCTAGTGGGAAGCTCAACTATGGAAAACTGGAGTGGTCTGGGCTTTCTCCAGTTTTCCTACCTCTTTAAGCCAATGGTTCTTGGCATGAATCCCAGCAGGATTTCCATCACTTCGGCACTTAGTAGGGGTGCACATTTCTCGGTCTCACCCTGACCTATTCCATTGAGAACTCAGGAGGTAGGGCCTCAGCGAGGGCAAAATTATTGACAAAATGTTATTCGAAACAATGAACTTGGGTAGCTCCATTTGGAGTTGGGGAAAAGAAAACATTAGTCTGATTTAAAAAAAAAAAAACAGCATCAATGTTGGGGGACAGTGGAACTGTGAGATAGGACAATTCTGTGGTTTCGAGTATGCTCAGGTAGCATTTGGGAGAGAGGACAGCTGGATCAAGAAGAGAAGCACTTAGGGCTCGAAAGGAACTGACAGTTATCCCACCTCCTCCTGTGCCTCAGGAGCATTCAGTGTTTTGTTGGATGCCTCTGAGGAACTTTTGCAACCCTTCTGGGAAAACCTGCTGAAGAGCCTTTTACTCACTCTGTTCCAGGGTTCTTTTGAAGTTACTCAACGTACCTGATCTTGTTGAACCACACTCTACCCTGCCCCTCTCTTGCTTTCTTGCTTCTCTAGCCCATAAGAGAGAGTTGGCTATGACAGGCCCAGACACATTTTCATCACAGCCTGGGAATGGAATATTTCTCATCCTCCTTGGTAAAGCATCAGAAAGGCATATCTTTTCTAGGCATCCTGAAAAATTCCTGGTTTCCATGCAGAGTAATCTAACTTCAGCCTCACTATGGGAGTAATCAGACAGAGCTGGATTGGGTGCTGGCTGGATACTTATGAAGATGGCATCTTCTAGAGAAGGAACCTGTCTTGTGAAAGACCCACTCCTAACCTTCAACTAAAAGTAAAATGCAGCCCTCTGTATCCCAGGACTATCCCCATGAATATCCTTTGAACTCTCAGAAAACTATAGGTTTTCTGACCCTATAGTTTTGAAAAACTAAGAGTCAAAGGACTAATAATTTTCTTTGTAGAAAGCAGAACTCCTAGCCAAAAAAAAGACAAACTCCAAGGATAAATAAATTTGATGAGTTGGTCTTGAGCTGGACCCAACTATGATTTGCATAACTGCTTCAAAACTAGTGATCTGGGAATAAATTCCATGTGGAAAATATTTCCAAGTTTCATTTACAGACAAATGGCCCATGGGAGCCCTTTCCTGGGCCTTTGCAGATGAGCCTTCTTAGCTTTTTCAAATGTGTGGCCAGTGGGAGTTTCCTTTTCTCCATATGATTCTGACCCATTTCTCAACCACTTCACCGACACCATGAAGCACCATTTAGCACTCCAGGATACCTTGTGTATTAAAGATAATCCTTGGAGAGATCTGGGCCCATAAACCAAAGAATAAGTCACATGGAGCACAGCAGTGCTGCTTTTCATCTTAGAAATGGGCAGTGAGGAGTTTGTCAAGCTACTATTTCATACAAATGGGAGAAGGAAATTAACGTGGGACAGAGTAGAAGTCAGAAATTCTCTCATTGCATTTGGCTTCCAGAGAACACAGGAGCCAAGAAACCATGCCAGAGTGAAAATATCTGCTTGATGGTGTGTGAGGCAGGGCCACTAAAATTGGGACACAAGGAATATGGTGTCAAGTAAGACAAATCACATCCTTCAGTTATAGTGGAGTTGGAAAGGCCTTCATTCCTCTGAGAGACCGATATACCAATGCCATCAAATGGGGCTTTCAGAGCTGAGAATGAAGTTATGCAGGGTGACTGAGCAGACTGCATTACTGGTCAATACCTTCTCTATTAATGTTACTGGAAAATAATTATTGTCTTTTGCATGAGCCTGTGCAAGATGGAAAAAGACTAGGAAGAGGAAAAACACTGTATTGTTCAACTTGTATTTTAGATACTGCCTTTACACATGGGGAAGCCAGCAATGCTAGCTTAAAAACTACTTAAAAATTTTTTTTTCTCCTACCTTTTTATAAACAGTCATTGAGCTGGTTTGAGAATGTAATTCTGTAATTTATAATCAAAGCAAGAATTCTGGACACAGCAGTCTTTAATGCTATATTCTTCTGTAAATTTAGTTTTGGTTAAGAACTGTATTTACGATCTTTTATTAATGATGTCAAAGCTGTTTAACAAATTTTTGAATGAGAAAAACAGTTCCAAGGGTTAATTTAGTAGAAGTTTATAATTTGTATTATATTATCTCTTCCTAGGAACCATTAAAATTAATAAATTAGGGTATAGAGAAGTTGACATTTCTCAAAGTGGGTATTTTGCTGCATACCTTTGAGGCAATCCTGCAGCTCCTGGGAAAAGCTGTGGGTTTTCCATTAGGCCCTGTTGAAGAGTTGGCTTTTCCTCGTGTCAGAAAAATTCAGGAGCTATCCTGAATTTTCCAAATGTGCCTGGCTTGCTTCTTTAATGCTACATACAAGAATTCCTCAAGAACAAAGACCCCGGGAAATTTTTTTTTTTCTAATTTGTCCTTGGTATATATTAGATTCTCAAATATATGTTGGTTAATTAAAAAAAAAGTTCCTTACCCTTTCACAATTGATAAGAAACAGAAGTGAATGTGAATACTCTCATCCTGATGCATTCATTGTGGAGGCTTTGTCCCAGGCGCCTTCTGTGGTGGGAATGTAACCTTGGCTTTGGTGGGCTAAGTAGGGCTTCTTAATGCAGCACCATTGACACTGGGGGTTAGGGAGCTTCGTGCCTCGCATGGCCCCTGGCCTCAACTCATTAGTGTTATGGCCTTCCCTTTCCCCAGTTGTGACTACCAAGCTGTGCCAGATATTGCCAAATGTCCCATGGGGGCAAAATCCCTTCCTAGAACACCCTTTGCACCCATATGAGAACTGCAAAGACTAGTGGCTCAAATGGTAAGAGCTCTTGCCTAGCAAGCATGAGGCTCTGAGTTAAAACCCCAGTGCTGCCAAAAAGAAAAAAAAAAGTCATGGGACTAGTTCAATCTCATTTTGTGCACACAACTTACCTCTCACACAAGAAAACCCTTAGGAGGCACAAACACATGAGAACATTGTGCAGTCCCTGAGCCAGGTTAGTTGCTCTCTTCCTGCCCCATGTGCTTTTCCTACAAATTCTCAGGAGAAGAGAATGGGTTGTTTTATTGCAAATACTTGTCATAAGCCTCCCCTCTTAGAATATGGATAGTTTGCTGATTTTTTATTTTTTGGCAGTTCTAGGATTTGAATTTAGGGCCGTGCACCTGCTAGGCAAGTACTTGACCACTTGAGCCAGGTTTCTAACCCTTTTTGCATTAGGCTATTTTTCAAAAGGGATCTCATGTTTTTGCCAAGGGCCAGCCTCAGACCAGGATCTTCCTACCCATGCCTTATACCTAGCTGGGATTAGAGATATGTACTACCATGCCTGCCTGTTGGTTGAGATGAGGGTCTTGCTAACTTCTTGCCTGGGTTGGCCTTGAACCATGATCCTCCTGATCTCTACCTCCCAAGTTGCTGGGAATATGGGCATAAACCACTGTGTCCCCCAGATTGCTGATATCTAAAGTAAGGGTTGGAAGGGGGTAAGAAGACAAAGAGAATGCAGTGACTACTCTGTAGGCTCACTTGTGTCCATATGTGCCATTGACCTCTGATTTTCTCTTACCTGTTTTAGCATTCCTTACTATGTGGCAAACTGTGGGGCTAGTGACCCAGGGCAGGGAGTCATCCAAACAAGCTTGTCCCATCTGCCACACTTGAGGATCTCAGGTTTTCTGTCTTACCACCATATGAAGGGAGAATAAATGCAAAGGACGGCTGTCTTCATGTACTGCCCCAAGCTGTAGCTCATTGTCATTACAAAAAACTAAATACAATAAAAACACAAGCCTCTAAGCCTGATTCAAGTAGAATCTGCAACATGAAAACACAATGAGAAAATTAATAAAGTTGACTTTTCTTGATTCACTCTTGTTAATTTATTATGCCTGGGAGATTTTTGTCTTGATAGAAGCCACTGGAAGAGGCACACCCAACCTACTAAGCCTGTCATCAAGACATAGATTATCGTGTAAAATAAAATTATTTTCCTTCCCCCTAAAAGAACTATTAATAGGACCATTATTCACAAATGTACTAATTGTTTCCCTCTGCCACTAACACTAGTCAGTGTTGGCGACAATAGCCACCATTAAAATTGGATTTTGTAAAAGACTTCCACAATCAGTGAGCTGTTTTATTTATCTTAATTAACCCACAGTCTGCATAATGGAGCCTGTCTTTCCCCACCTTGCACAGACTGAAGGCAAGAATGGTAAAACAAAGACAGTAAAAGCTAATGTCCCCATGGGCTGTGGAAGTAGCAGCAGCTCACTTCAACCAGTTCCAGTCATTTGCTGAAGAGCTACATAAATGCTAACTGTCCCTTGCTGGTTTATGGAGGAACCCCCTCCCAGAGCGAGGCAACTCACTCATTGATTATTTGGACCTGAAGTGAAGCAGAGACAGGACTTCAGGACTTGCTACAGATGCACAAACTGTGTGTGCGTTAGACAACACTGCCAGGACATGGGTCTCCTAATAAGTTTGACGGAGGTGAAAAAGTTGCCAAATATACAGCGTTGCTCAGGATATATGGGAAATAGGCACTTTATTTTTTTGGAGTTTTTTTTTTTTTTTATTATATTGTCGCATTGGGAGTACATTGTGACATTTACAAAAGTTCTTACAATATATCTTAGTTGAACTCACCCCTTCCATCATTCTCTTTTATGCCTTCCCCCCATTCCTGGAATACTTTCAATAGGTCTCACTTTTCCCCTTCCAAACCTGAGTACATATATTTCCACACATTCAGCCTCCTACACCCTTTCCTTATACCCTCCCTTCTCCTCCTGGAATCAACCCCAAACAGGATCTGCCTTACCTTCCTGTTCTCTGTTTTTGAGGGGAAAAAAACCCATTTTTTTTTGTGTGTAAGATATCTATATAGAGAGTTTTATTATGATATTTCCATTTATATACATGATGTACTTGAATTGGTTCACCCATCAGTTTTTTTTCCTTTCTACCTTTGCCCTCTAAGTCCAGGATCTGACAGATTCACTGCTGAATTCTTCCAAACCTTTAAAGAAGAACTAGTAATACTTCTCAAACTTTTCCAGAAATAGAAAAGGAACACTATCAAACACATTCTATAAATCCAGTATTACACTCATCCCAAAACCAGATAAGGACACAACAAAAAGAACTGTAGGCCAGTCTTTTTAATGAACTTAGATGCAAACATTCTCAATAAAATACTGGCACTTTCAAACACTGTTGGTGGAAGAATAAGTTGATAGAGCCTTGGTAGGCACGTGTTTCAGCAGTAGGCAGGGCGATAGCCTGCTGCGGCAGGACTCTAACTGAAGTCACCCTTTGTTCCATAACTGAATTCTGAGGATTTATCGTACAAATACATTCACAAAAGTTAGCATATGAAAGGGCAAGGATGTGTTGTGGTAACAATGTTTATAAAAAAAGAAAACAGTTTAGTCTGGGTGGTAGCTCATACCTGTAATCATAGCTAACAGGAAGGCAGGTATCAGGAGGATTGCAGTTCAAAGTCAGCCCAGACAAAAGGTTTGAGAGACCCTATATCAACCTGTTGCTGGGTGCAGACCTGTGTCTTTCATCCCTAGCTACTCAGAAAATTGCAAATAGGAGAATCTGGGAAAAATGTGAGACCCTATCTCAAAATAACCAACATAAAAAGGGCTGGTGGGAGTGGCTCAAGTGGTGGAATGCCTACCTAGCAAGTGCCAGGCCCTGACTTCAACCCTCAGCACTGCCAAAAAAAACAAAGAACAATTTGTGAGTTCTTGAAATAATTCATTACTTCATGCAATGAACGTGATATTTTGTAACCCATAGATACTCAGTGAAATCTGTTAAAGTTGAAATGAAAAATCACACATATCAGCTAAAGTTATTCCTGTTCCCAGTTACTGAAATAATTATTAAATATCTTCTGGTTGCCAGGCATTTGTGTGGGGTTCTGTTCTGATAAAAGGTGTAGTTTTGCTCTTAAAGTAGAAAGATGGTGCAAGGGTCCAGAGGATGTGAATAATTCCATTTCCTTTATTTGGTCACTGTTGACTGAGTAGATGTTAGTATGGGGTACAGAGTCTTAAAAAGGAGCAAGGAGTCCTGGACGCCAGGACCTTCTGGGCAAGTGGAGTAGAAATAATTAAGTTGAGGTAAAGGATAGTCGAAGCAATCAGGCTTCAGTCAGGGAGGCAGAGTCCACCGTGAGTCTTGGGATGAGTGAGTTATCATAGGAATTTGACCGTTCTCTTTTTGTCTTTAAGAGAGGTACTCATTGTAGAGAAGCGAATATAGTAATCTTAAACTGCCTGAGGCCACTATGGAAGGGAACTAGGAAGTAGTGAAGAGCTCTGGTAGAGATGAACCAGTGTGGGTTGCAATACACGTGTGCATGGAAGCAATGCTAGGAATCTCTCTGTATGGCTGTCTTTACCTCAAACTAGCAAAAACGCTATGTCTTTCTTATTAGCTTATGTTTTCTCTTCAACAAAATCGGAGAACAAGAGGGCAGAACAGGTTCTGCCCAGAAGTGGGGCCGAGGAGGGTGTTATATGTGATTCCCATATATACATGATCATGTTTATACCATCTATTGAACTTGCATACCTCCCTGCACCCAACCCCCACTTTTTACCTTTCTTACAATTTTTAAATGGTTTCATTCAATTTCATTTAAATGGTCCTTTTACAATGTATTTTGAGTTTGAAGCTGGTGGCTCACAGCTGTAAGCCTAGTTTCTCAGGAGATTAGGAGGATTGCAGTTTGAAGCCAGCCCAGGCAAACAGTTCATGAGACCCTATCTCAAAAATACCCAACACAAAAAAGTAGAGGGGTGACTCAAGTGGTAAAGCACCTGCCTAACACATGTGAGGCCCTGAGTTCAAACCCCAGTTCTTCAAAAAACTGTATTTGACCACATTCTCCTCCCTACCTTCTTTTTTCCCACTCCCTCTTCCCACTAGATCTCCCACCAATAGTTCCCCCGCTATGTTTGTGTCCTTTTCTTTTCATATTTAGATTCCACATTTAAGAGAATATATGAAGCATTTTGTCCTCCTGAGTCCGGCTTCTTCACTTACCATGACATCTCCAGTTCCAACCATTTTCCTACGAATGACATAATTTCATTCTTCTTGATGGCTGAACAATACTCCATTGTACTACATTTTCTTTATGTGTTCATCTCTCAAGGGCACCTAGGTTGGTTCCATAATTGGGATATTGTGGAATTCGACCTTTCTAAGTGGTAGGAGAAGCTGGGAAGTAAAAGTCCTAAATGGGGAGATAATGAGCCAGAAAGTAACCAGCCAGTATCCCTGAGAAACAAGCACTTCCAGCCCCAAAAATGAGTTGGGGAAAGATGTAGAAGGGCTGAGGAAGCTGAGTCTCTGTGTAGCTACTGTCTTGTGGGTTCACTACCAGGCACCTGCCAGGAGATCTAAGGACACCATTTCTGCCATCAAGGAGACCTCAGCATGGACCAGATTGAAGACAAACCCTGTGAACCTGAGGATTGCAAAGCAATGGCTGCTGCTTAATTTCTGTCTTCCAGATCTCGGTCAAATTGCTCTTTTCACTAATTATAACTTGAAACCATGCTGGGGAGGAGATTCTAGAAAACAAATGTCAGCCCAGCCAAGTTGGCACAGTACAGAATAGCACAATAAGTCTGTCCTGGCTTGAGTCTCCTATCTTGGGTTATTTCCAAAGTACATTCAAGGGAGTGCATGGGTGTTCTCCCAGACCTTACCTCATTATAAAGTAAAAAGTAGATACTTTGTGTTGGTAAAATGAAGGCCTCTGGTTGACTTGGGTTGTAAATTCTCAAGTTTTTCTGAAGCTGTGGGATCTGGTCACTCTTGACAGAGCTTGAGTTGCTCTGAGGGAATATTTGAGCCTCTGCCACTCTTCTCACTATGAGGTCCAAGACTGGATGAGTGAATAAATCTCACATCTCTCAGATGGATGTCAAGAACACTGACTGTGCATGGTGGCACATGCCTGTAATCCCAACATGCTGAGGCAGGAGGATCACAGGTTTGAGGCTAGCCTGGGCTACATAGCAGACCCTGTCTCAGAGGAGAGGGAGAGAGAGCAGAGATGGAGAGGGGGAGGAGGAAAGGAAGGGAGGGGGGAGAGAGAGAGAGACAGACAGAGAGATCTGTGTTTTTCAGTGTGTTTTCAACTTTATTTAAAAATTCAGTGTTCTTATGCGGACATTAGATCAAGGGCAAACACAACAAGGGGATGGGACTTTGATCACATGATAAAGCGAGAGCACACAAGGGAGATATGAGGATAGGTAAGACACCTAAAAAACTAGCTAGCATTTGTTGCCCTTAATGCAGAGAAACTAAAGCAGATACTTTAAAGTAACTGAGGCCAATAGGAGAAGGGGACCAGAAACTAGAGAAAAGGTTAGTTCAAGAAGAAGTAACCTAGAAGGTAACACACATGTACAGGAAATCAATGCGAGTCAACTCCGTGTATAGCTATCTTTATCTCAACTAGCAAAAACTCTGGTCCTTCCTATTATTGCTTATACTCTCTCTTCAACAAAATTAGAGATAAGGGCAAAATAGTTTCTGCCGGGTAGTGAGGGGGTGGGGAGGAGAAGGAGGAGGCGGGGGAGTCAGGGAGGGGGTGGGGGAAGGGGGGAGAAATGACCCAAGTGTTGTATGCACATATGAATAAAATAAAAATTAAAAAATAAATAAATAAAATAAAAATTCAGTGTCTTGGACTAGGGGTGTAGCTCAGTGGTAAGGTGCTTGCCTAGCATGTACAAGGCCCTGAGTTCCAAAAAAAAAAAAAAAATCCAGTGGTTTCTCTAGGCAGCAGAAGACAGACACATGTTCGGTACATCAGTATCACAAAAGTAGATGTGCAGAGAGAAAACCTTTGATACTTTTTTTATGGCACAGCAAAGCAATTTTAGGCCAATTGTAGCACAAATATCTGCCATCTTCTATGCCAGATGCAAAAGGTCCTTCCACTTTCCTCCTTCATCTCTCTCCCTCATTTAGCCAAATACCAATAATAAAAACAAAACCAAAAACAAGCCTGTAGATACTGTTTTTGGTTCAGAAAATGATTTGAAACATTTTTAATCAGCTACCCAATATTTAGAAATCAGGGATTTTGTGTAAGTACCTAAATCTCCATTGTCTCTTCAAAATGAAGACAGTGGTCCAATATTCCCATGTGGCCACTGCACCGAAGCCTCCTCTGTCACAGGGAGCTGTCTTGTCAACACTGTCCCCACCAGTTTGGTTTTGTTTGTTTGGTGGGATTGGCACTCTACAGCTTGATCCAGTCCTCCAGTCCATTTTGCTCTGGTTATTTTGGAGATGGGGTCTTGAGAACTTTTTGCCTGAGCTGGCCTTGAACTGAGAGCCTCCCGATCTCAGCCTCCCAAGTAGCCAGGATTGCAGGTGTGAGCCACCAGCATCTGGCTGTGCCCACCACTTTGAATTGTCCTACACACAATCCCTTGCCATTTATCATCTCAGATGTGATACAGTACTTGTTACAAGTAAAGAAAACTTGACAGACAAAGCAATAAAGTTGCTGCCATTTATCATGTGCAAGGTACTGCTCTAAGTGCTTCACACCTATCTTAAAATTTAATTCTCTCACCTTACAAGGTAATTTTCCATCATACGGATAAAAACTGAAATTAAGGAGTTCAGGAACTTCTCTGAGTTACAGCAAAGTCAGTGAAGCCCCTAGCATTTGAGGACAGGAAAATACAATCTAACTTGAGAGGCCACACTCACAAATACAGATGCACCTTGACTAACAGGGTTATGATTCAGTAAATACTGTGATTAAAATTCATTTACTCAACTTAACCTAACCTACCAAACATCTTAGTTTAGCAGTTAAACTAAGAGTGTTGTTGGATCCACCTGATCACATGACTGTCTGGGAGCCACAGTCACCTAGCATCTCCAGAGTATTGTACAGCATATGACAAGTTTGAAAGATCAAAATCCAAAATTCAAAGTAGGATTTCTAGTGAATGCATACTGTTTTTGCACCATCAAAATTCCAATCATTGTAAATTAGGGACTATTCTGTACCTGCTGCACATAAGCCGTGCGTCTACACAGGAGTTCTTAGAAGAATAAATAAAGTAATGAGTGTGGTGTGCTCCAGTGAAACTTTATTTGTGAAAACAGGCAGTGACTGGATTTGGCCAATAGACTGTAGTTTGTGAACTTCTGATCTGCACCCAGAGCCAGTTAACCCCAGTGACTGCAACACCCAAGAGTGGTCAAACATTCAGTAAGTCAGCGACAAGGAGCTACAGAGGGCAGAGAATGCTGCAACGTGGCCTCTCAGATGATCCTTCATGGCACATTGAACTGTAAATTTCATGTGCTTTAATTACTGTGCCATTCTGCATGAAAATTGACTAGTATTTAATTTTGAATTCTTTCTCATTTCTGATCTCAGATTTAGTAACTCTTGATTCCTTGTGGTTTTTAAACACTTGAAATCTCAGTGGTGGGGGAAAGAATAAAGGAGTTGATACCAAAGGCTTCCAGGGGTGTGAGATAAGCAGCACTGACTCCATGAACTGTGCAGAGAACTGACGCCACATATGCCAGCTCTCACTGAGGACACTTCTCATACATTCTGTGGCCCAGAAAGTAGAAGCCCAAAGAGTCAGGCCAGAACCCCATGCACCACCTTGAACACAAACAAGTATGCTTGGGAGTTACTTTGAGCTGAATTTGTTTCACCACATACATATACCTCTTTTACATATATGCCTGAAAAGAAGAAACTAGACTAATAGGTCATCTTTTCCTTTCAGCATTCATTTTTTTTCAACATGATTTATTGATGGTCTTCTGTGTGCCAGGCCCTGGGGACGTGGTGTTGAATGAAATAGAAATACAAGTCTGGAGATTACTGCAGTGGAAAAAGAGACAAACATCTCTTAAGTGACGAAACCCCAGAACCACCTGGACCCCAGACTCTTCATGCTGATTCCTGAGTATGGTACCAACAGTGTGAATTGTCTTTGTATGAAAAGCTGTTTTGGGAAGCAATGGGATGATCAGGGTGTGAAAGTGCTGTCACCCCAAGCCACAGAGCCAACTGACTCCTAAGCATGCTTATTTGTGTTCAGGGTGGGGAGTGAGGTTCTGGCCAGACTCTTTGGGCTTTTCTTGGTGTCTTGTCTCAGAGCTACATTCTTCTGTCTTATGAAACTGAGTTTTGTCTTCTAAGCTGTGGTACTTTCAAGGTCATGTATGAAAGGTGGGCTCAGTGAGGATAGGGATTTACCAAAGTTTGTGTGTGTAATGGTTTTATCCCCCCTTTCAAAATTACTGCTGCCTCTAAAAGAGTCAAGAACTCAAACTTGCATGAACTCTTCAACACCTTTCCAAATTCAACAAAACTGACATTTATAGCTTTGTCGAAGCAGAGACATGGCATTTGGCTTCAGATTGTTTGGACTGTAGAGTGTCAGTATAAATAGCTTTGATTGACTTTTGTATCGTGCACATCTGGAAGCAATTTATGGCATTCCAACTAGATTAAAGCGCGTTTTAAAGGAATTTCACTAGCTTTTTTTTTTTTTTTCCTGTTGGCTATGGTGAATAAAATTTCAAAGAAGTTTTAGCTGCTGTTCTTCTTAATGTAGACTGTGGGGAAGTCAAATTCAGGGCAAATGCAGGGTGGGGGGGGAGAAAAAAGAGGGGAGGTTTGTTTTGCCAAAAAAGCTAAACACAGAAGTGACTTTTCTTCAGCTGTTTTGTTCACACTGAAATGAGAGAGAAAACCTCAGATACCAGGAAGCTACTGTCCCTACACAGAAAGGAACTTTTTTTTTTTTTTTTTTGTGGCAGTACTGGGGTTTGAGCTCAGGGCTTTATGCTAGCTAGGCAGGCGCTCTATCACTTGAGCCACACCTCCAGCCCAACTCAGTCATTTTTTAAAGAGATGATTGACCTAGAAGAGATAAAAAGATATGTGTATGCCTTGACTCAACAACAAGGGCTGGAAAAAAGCACAAACACTGATTTTCATTTAATGTGCACCGTGGTGTACATTTAGTAAGTGTTTGTGGAATGCCTATTATGGGCTGGTGGGGAGAAGGAGAAGAGATGAGAGACAGTGTGACTGAGAGCAAGCATGCAATCCAAGACAGAGCAGCTCTGTCTTGGACTTCCATGTAGTGGAAAGATACTACACAGAAAACTCCCTACACATCATTCATTTGCCATCGTGATTAACTTACAATGGAGAAGTACAAGAGGTCTTGCCTGGCAGTAAACCTGACTCAGTTGGGAGGACTGAGCAAAGTTCCCTAGAAATGTAAAATTTGACACAGGATGTAAAAGGGTTATTCTTAGCAGGGGAAGCAAGTCAGAAGAGAGAAAAAGAAAAACATTCCAGGTGAGGGTTGGAGAGTATATACTTTTAACTCCCCAGAGATAGCAAGGAACAGCCCAGCAAGGTAGGCACTTTTCCCAGCTAGACATGGGAAAAATGAGGTTCAAATTGGACATAAGCCTGTCTAATTTCACCCAGCTATTACCTGTCATCCCCACTGTGAGTATAATCTACCTTGACAGCCAGGATTATATAACACTGATGGTCTGCATAGGTCAAGGAAAGTCACATGACCTCCCTGGGCCTTGGTTTCCCCACTTTTGTGATGAGGGAATTTGATAGCTGCTTGATGAGTTGACCCTCTTAGGAAGTCAAAGAATCTATGTAAAAATGCAGCTGCGTATAACGTATGAATCAATGTGTGTAATGAGTACAGTTGAAGCACTACTGCTCACGACAGTTAAAGATGAAAATTTTTCTGGACAAACTGGGAGGAATAGTAAAGTCTTTGGGGTAGTGAGAGTGTACCCTGAAGTTTCTCTGTCCTCAATAAGAAAATGAAATATCCACGATTAAATTGGACTCTTATACTTGGAGAAAGCAACCCCACATGTTGTTAGAGCTGTAATATATGAGTCATTGTGGTCCTTCTTTTTCTCTTTGTTGCTGAAGGAAAGTGATGAAGTGGTGCCAAGAAAGTGGCAAATTGCCCTAAAAATCACATAAAAGTGCAATTTAGCACACACAGTTCTGCTGAAGAAAACCACCTTTGTTTCATTATTAGCTTCCCAGGGATTTCTTTCCTTGGTTGGCATTTAAGTGTGGAAACTTGTCCTTTTTTTCTTAACATAATGAGACAGTTGTTATGTTTTAAGAACAACAGAAAAAAGCATGAAGAGTGATCGATACATTACTCGAGATTTATTAACTACCAACTGGAGCCTTATTGCCAACCTCTGGGTATGATTTGGAAAGACTTGAAGGCATAAACCTCTGTTGTTTTTAGTAAAAATAGAAAGAAATCTAATCTCTGAGACCGTAGGATGAAAACTGTTTTATTAGGGATTTGCTTTGCCTCTTCCCCCTCACTCAGGTTCAGGCTTTGACCTATAGACAAAGAAGCAGCTACTTTGCTTAAAGGGTTTAGACCTAATGGGAAGGAGAACTCTGAAGTTATTTGTTGACATAGCTTCTGACAGTATTTTCCCTGCTTCTGTTTCACATCTCCTTCCACTTGTCTGTACAGGCTTGACAAAAATACATCAAAATAAAGCTGTGCTAATGTGATCACATATCATCTTTCATGCACTCTGCATTTGATTAGAGGGGTGCATTTGAAACAAAGAGGGGTGAGGCAGGGGGGAAAGTAAGAAGCTAAGAATGTCAGATCCTGCTGTAATAGCAGGAAATGGTTGGAGTTGAAGTTGAACCTTGGTGGAAGATGGGCTCCGAATTAAATAAGAGTGTTGGAGCAGATCGGTAAGGCCTTTTTATTCTGATGATGAAAAATTTAGTGTTCTGGGTAAGCCTGGTCAGAGGGAATTTATGGCTCAAATGATGTGTTCCCTAACTTCTTTTAATTGGACAATTACTTAAGTGTCTCCGGCGTGCTAAGAATTATACCAAACAATAGGGGCACAGAAGTGAAGAGACAGATAATATCTTGGAGTTCACATTCTAGGGGGATGTGGACATTAGATAACTAATGACACTGTGGATTACATTGTTAAAGTTGAGCATTATAAAAATTGTGGAACCATTTGGGGATAAAAGGTGAGACCCAAAGGATAAGAGGCTATTTTCTTTGCCTCTTTCATTATGGTTAATTTGGCAGTAGAACTTTGGGCACCAAGAACATTTTGTCTTCCCAAGTCCTGTCCATGTTAGAAGTTCCCCAGCCTGAAGAAATATCAAGTGTGGCCAATGAACTCTTCAGATACAGGTGAGGAAAGTAGGAGATCTTTGTACACTTTTTGCAGAAAATCAGATTTGGCTGATGGGCAAACTAATTATGTATCTTCCTTAGCTGGGTAGAAGATCAGTGGTCCTATAGATTAAGACAGAAAATGAAGGAGAGGCAGCTGTACTCAGAGGAGAGTTGTACTTGGCTAAAATAAGCAGAAAGAGATGTTAGCTGGGGAAAGTCAACTTAATGGTGACATTCTCCTGATATCCTGATGGTAAGCCCTACTGGCGAGGCCAGGGGCCCTTATGGTAATGTGGGTTGTGTGTACATTTTTATTTTCTGTTCTGAAATGTTGTAGAAGTAGTGAAAAAAATTCTGTCAACAGACAAAGGGAAGTGGAAAGTGGAGCTCTTTAGAGAGCGAATTATTCAGTGTAGTTGTTTCTATGGTGATGGAATTGAGACCTAATACTCTTTTCTCCACTTGACCTTTTTTCCTTTCTTTTCTTTTGTTTTCTTCTTTTTGACCATTCTCTCAACAGACTTGCATCGGGGCTGGGTTAAGGTGAAGCCAATAGAAATATATTTTGTGATTCATGGGAGGATGGCACCCATTGCTACCGGCTGTCCAATGAGTTGAATCAGTCATTGAAATATTAATGTTTGCAACCAAACTTACAAAGTTTTATAAGAACTTTTTGATGTTAAAAAGAATTCTCTGGCCAGTTTTTTATGAGACAGTCACAGCAGTTCTAGGATGTAGATAAGCTGCCTGGTGTGAGGTCTGCCTGTAGGGCTGTAACTTCAAGTTGTTCAATGACAGCCCCTTTTAAGAACATGAGCTCTTTGAGGACATGCATTTTGCTTGTTTCCTTCCTACTGTATCACTAGCACCGTTCAGGGAGTGTCTGTTGAATTTAGTGAATGATTAATATTTTTTATGGGTTTTGATTTCATCTTAAAAGTTAAAAGGAATAGACTAGTAAGCAATGGGATTATCAGATGGTTTGCATGGCAAAACCATCTTTTTTAAAAGCAAAAAGTATCGGGTTGTTTAAACCTGAGATTGAGTTCTGACCACAACTGTCTCTAAGACGGTTGGGCTGTCACCATCAAAATTTGTCCCCTGCAAAATAAAGTATCTTTTCCAGCCTTAACATTCTATGCTGGAATAACTTTTCTACTGATAACACACTCTTTACACATTTTTTCAATTGCTATTCAGAATTTGAACATTTGAAGCCATGATTAGGAATGGACCAGTGATTCCTATCACTCTTTCAACTCCCCATCTCTCTCATGATTGGCTCCTGACCCACTGGCTCTATGGATTTTACTCTTTCTGACAGTTTCAGGCAAGTCACCATCTTCTCAACTTAAGTGGTGGGATGCAGATTTCATCTATATTCTTAATCAGTCATGTAGGGTCTTGATTTAACTGGCCCTGGACCCACTTTCCATAAAGCTAGTTAAATAAAAGCCTTCAGAGGAAAGTTTGTAAATTAAAATCTCTTCCAGCTCTCAAATATATATTCTGTCTTTGCCCCCCGCACCAAATAACTTGTCTCATATCCTGAAGGTGGAAGAAGGTGAGAGAACATGTTAGAGAACAGTCAAGAGGGAAGACATTTGAAAACAAAAGGTCTTAGTCTTATACTCCTATTATTCATAGAAATTCAGAATTTATAGGACAATGCTTGACTCTGCAACTAAGGACTTTAAAAATCCTCAACTCCATGTTCCTCTTTGGGGTTGTAGAGTATTTGAGGACAGACATTATGCTTTATATATCGTTTCCCCTGTCCTCACCCTCCCAGTTAATGTTAGATAATGAGCTAATAATGAAATACTAAAACTGATGGGATGAATGCACACATAAATAATGAGAGTGGGGTTCAAACTGCTGCAGAAGCCTAGGAGTTAAGGAATACAGGTGTAAAGTGGGGGTGGTAACATTGGCTAGACAAGTACGAAATGCAGAAGGGGGTAGACTATCTGAACTGATGATGCAGTCAAAGCTTGACATTTACAATTCAGTTGCTTTCAGGGCACAGAGTTAACCACAGAGCTTCCCTCCCTGAGTGTCATAGCATCAGGACTGGAAGGGACAGTGATAAAGTGGGCAGCACACCTCCTTGTTGGAAGTCAATGCCGTTGCACTCCTGCTGATGGATGCTGATATGGAAACATTGCCAGACTTCCCCTTCTTCAAAATAAATTGCATATCTTGTTGTTTATATAAAATCTGATTTTAAGCATTAGCAATGAATTCTAATATTTTTTAAAATATTACATGGACAAATGAACCTTCCCAGGCTCTAGTCATTTACCAACAGATCTACTACAGAGATATGGAAACTTCAGTATCACAGAAAAAATGAAAATTACAGTATCTAGTGATTTTACTGAAGTTAGTGACAGCTTTGGGAATGTAGGTTAAAGCCAGGACTCATTGTTATCTCACTCAAATGTTGTAGAATGTGACCAGTGTTTTAACAGTACCTTTTGG
Organism: Castor canadensis; assembly: GCF_047511655.1. Classification (NCBI taxonomy): domain Eukaryota; kingdom Metazoa; phylum Chordata; class Mammalia; order Rodentia; family Castoridae; genus Castor; species Castor canadensis. Next base: position 101,667,798 of record NC_133395.1, on the reverse strand, counting down.
CCCCATAGTCATTATTCAGCAGAATGCCTTAGTGCCTGCCTGTGACTCTCACTTTGGCTAATTCATCTGGGCCTTACCATATTATCAGAAGCTTTCTTTCCATGCCCACACTAGAGAAATAATGTTAAGCTAACACCCAGGCTCCTGATCAAATGGAACAGCTTGATATAGAAATGACACTTAGTAGAACTCTGCATTGTGCCACTTGACAGAAACCAAACAAAATACCACAATTATAAGAATATTATCTACTGTGTGATTAGTTATTGGATGTCCACATCGATGTGAATGTGAGCTCTGAGATCGTCCCTATCTCCTTGCTACCGTGTCCCCATTATCTGAGATTATTTTCTCAGTTCTTTTTCTATGGTGAACTTTGATTTTTTTATATGATTCACTACCCTTACCACTTCACTAAACCATTGTAATTAAAAGCAAAAATGAACAGGAATAGTACTTCAGCATTCTGTAACTCTTGCTCCTGAAATTGTGCCTAGTTAATTTATTCTAAGCATTTTTACCTTTTAGAATTATCTTACCAAATAACCTATTTCTTAATCATTTCTACATTTTTGTAAGGAAATGCATCTATTTTGAACACCATTTTGAATGCACCCTTCTTATTCTAAAACTGGCATTATAGCTCACTAGCACACTGCAGGGGGAAAACAGCATCTCATTTTGTTTGTGATGCTATGGTGAAAATACTTGTTTATGTATGTATGTTTCTTTTTCTTTTTCCAGCCTCATTGAGGTATAATTAACAAACAAAAATTATATAAATTTGAGGTGTGCATATTGTTTTGCTATGTGTATACATTGTCAAATGATTGCCATAATTCAGTTACTAGCTTACCCATGAATTTCCAGTTTCCTTTGTGTGTATGGTGTGTGTGCACTACAGATATACTCATGTAGCAGATTTTGAGCATACCACACAGTCTTATCAACTGTGGTCACAATGTTGCACATGTGGTCTCTAGAATTTACTCATCCTGCCTAACAGAAACTGTCTACCCTCTGTACAGTGTAAACCAGCTCCTCCTTTTCATCGCACCATTCTTCTCCCTGCTTTTCTGCTTTCCCTGACTCTGGTGTCAAGATTTGACTGCTCTGTATAGATAGAGCTTCAGCTATCCCTCACTCAGGATTTGTCTTTTACAGGTGACATGTTGAAAATGTTGGATGTGCTTCATGATACAATGGTGTGGAATGGGGGAGTAGCTGTCGTTGGAAGAGGCTTTCTGGGAAGTTTCGGCTTCCATGTTGCTCTTCTTATAACTTCATCATTTTTTGTCCTTTTTATACCCTTAACTCACTACAACCATGTTTTAACAAATGATTATTCCAACATTATTAGAATCCATTTCTTTTTTTAATGTCGAATTCACAAACTGTACTTCTATGACATAGTTGTTTAGCATTCACATAAAATGTGTATCTGGTCATTCTTAACAGGCCCATTTATACATGGACCACATAAAATTTGCATTCTTACACCAGCGACTCATTTATTAATAGTAATAAACATCCTGGGCATCAGGCCAAGTGCACTTCAGAGGCTTGTAACCTGAGAGTGATCAGAGGGAATGTAAAGTGTGTGTGTGTGAGTGTGTGTGTGTGTCTGTGTGTGTGTGTCTGTGTGTGTGTATGGGAGAGTATGTTTTAAATAGCATTTAAAAAAACTCCTTCAAAAGGATTTGGAAGTGAATTAAAAAGATAAGAGAAGAGGAAATTTTGGAGTTATGTATTAATAGATTCAAAAAAATTTCTTTTTCTAGAAAGATAATTCTTACCAAGGAAGTTGGAGAGAGAGAAGAAAAAGTAGACATTACAGATCTTTCCTTTAAAAAAAAAAAGCCTGTAATTACATCAAGATGGTATCTATTCCCATGACATATTAGACTTTAGAATCACAGGAGCCTTAAGTTTTTTATGACTGTGTTCCCTGAGAGCAACAGAGGTTCACCCAGGATCAGAAAGGGATGATAATCATTTCATGAATATTGGTGAGAATTAATAGCGTTTTATTTTGTGGCTCATTGAGGAGACGTGTGGTTGACACTGTTCAGAAGAACTTCTCAGTGGATTTAATACAAACCATGTGTGCCTAAGGACTAGAGAAATGACTCTCCACAGACCTCTCAGCCTTTTCCACTTCTTTCTTTAAATTCGAGTTCAGTCCAATGAAACCCTTAAAAGTGAGTAGAAATGAATGACCAGGAGGTAAACCAGTTAAGGGAAGAATTTTTTAAAGCAAAACTCCTTCAATCAATTCTTTTTTTTATTTGCACTGGGGTTTGAATTCAGGATCTCACACTTGCTAGGCAGGCACTCTACCACTTTAGCCATTCTGCCAGCCCTGTTTTACATTGGGTACTTTTGAGATAGGGTCTCATCAACTGTTTCCTGGGGCTGGCTTGGAAACGCTATCCTCCTGATCTCTGCCTCCTGAGTAGCTAGGATTACAGGTGTCAGCCACCGGTACCAGGCTTTAGTCAGTTCTTAATGAACTCCTCTCTTCTTGGACCAAACTTGTTTTAAATACCTCACACACCCTCGTCCTTACCTTCAAGGACTAATGACATTAGATGCATGTGTGATTCTTGTGTTACCATCTTATTCCCTAATAAGAAGCATGTGAGATCATTAGCAACACCACGAACAACAGGTGTTGGCGAGGATTCGGGGAAAAAGGAACCCTCTTACACTGTTGGTGGGAACGTAAACTAGTACAACCACTCTGGAAAAAAATTTGGAGGCTACTTAAAAAGCTAGACATTGATCAACCATTTGATCCAGCAATACCACTCTTGGGAATATACCCAAAAGACTGTGACACAGGTTACTCCAGAGGCACCTGCACACCCATGTTTATTGCAGCACTATTCACAATAGCCAAGTTATGGAAACAGCCAAGATGCCCCACCAGTGACGAGTGGATTAAGAAAATGTGGTATCTATACACAATGGAATTTTATGCAGCCATGAAGAAGAACGAAATGTTATCATTTGCTGGTAAATGGATGGAATTGGAGAACATCATTCTGAGTGAGGTTAGCCTGGTCCAAAAGGCCAAAAATCGTATGTTCTCCCTCATATGTGGACATTAGATCAAGAGCAAACACAGCAAGGGGATTGGACTTTGAGCAAATGATAAAAGCTTTAGCACACAAGGGAGGGGTGAGGATAGGTAAGACACCTAAAAAATTAGCTAGCATTTGTTGCCCTTAACGCAGAGAAACTAAAGCAGATACCTTAAAAGCAACTGAGGCCAATAGGAAAAGGGGACCAGGACCTAGAGAAAAGGTTAGATCAAAAAGAATTAACCTAGAAGGTAACACCCACGCACAGGAAATTAATGTGAGTCAACTCCCTGTATAGCTATCCTTATCTCAACCAGCAAAACCCCTTGTTCCTTCCTATTATTGCTTATACTCTCTCTACAACAAAATTAGAGATAAGGGCAAAATAGTTTCTGCCGGGTATTGAGGGGGTGCAGGGGAGAAGGAGGGGGAAGAGTGGGTGGTAAGGGTGGGGATGGGGGTATGGGGGAGAAATGACCCAAGCCTTGTATGCACATATGAGTAATAAAACAATTAAAAAAAAAGAAGCATGTGAGAACTTGGCCTTGTGTTGACACCTTTGTAAATGTCAGGCAGGAATCATACCCAGATCAGCCTGCTGTCGTGTCCTCAGCATCCAGCTCTCTACCACATGTATTTAAACTTCTTTATACATGGTAAAATGATAGACAGAAAGAAGGAAGCCTTTCTTGCATATCTAGGACTCAAAAAAGAGGTCTGTGAGTTCTCCCTTGCCAGGTCCTGATATAGTAATCAGAGCCTGCAATTGGGACACTGGGGTTTTGTTCACTAGGAACCATGGTGTGGTGGCCACCTGCCTGACTTATAATAAGTACTTGAAATATATTTACAGAGATAAATGTATATGTCTCTCCTGTTCCTTATAAATAGTGTTTGGAAAATAGTAGGTACAAAACTGGCAGAAAGAATGAATAGTTAAGTAAAACAAGTCTCCTTTTTTTACTGAAGAGTTTACAACTATAGAAAAACCTTTTCCCCACGGCACTGGTAACAATAGGATACAACAGCCAAAGGACGCCCAAAGGCAGCCCTGAAATCTTTGAATCACCTTTTCTCCTAGATGTCAGTCCTCTCTCTCTTTATTCATCTCCACTCTTCTCTGCAAATGTCCTGTTTATCTCTGAAGGTTTGTAGTTCAAAGGAGAATCATCAACCCTATAGTCTCCAGGCATTTTTTTGGTTTTGTTTTAGAGGAATGGACTGTGACCAATGACTTCTCAAAGACAACGTTTAAAAAAAATCTTTGAAAGTCTAGTTTGGTAGTACAGGAAACCTGACAAGAGGCTAATGGTCAGGTCTATGTCTAGGAGATGCAGAGTCTGAAAACTAGGATAGCAAGGGGAGAAGGCCTCCCTGCCAAAGCAGCTTTCCTTGCTGTTTGAAGCAGAGTTTTAAACTTGTAAGCCATGAAGACAGAGTGAGATGTGCATTTAGAGATATGTCTGGAAGTTTCCTGGCTCCCTGTCTCCCTTCTTCTGTCCCTTAACTGAGTTGAGGAAGACTTGGGGAGTGGGGAAGAGGAAAATGAGGCAGAAAGGGCTTCCTGGAGAGCAGGGAGATAACTGTTGGTGTCTGAGAGGGTTAAGTTCATGGGCAGCCTGTTGGAGTTCCTCCTTCCAGGGGAGTGTCCTATTTCTCTGTGTTCATTGTGTGAGGCCCCTGTTTGTGTTCAACTGTCAAAACCACTGCAGTTGCTACTTATGATACCTTTTGAGTATTGGTTTATGTACCAGAACAATCAAACTCCACTGAGTAGTTTTTCAGGTTTATATTTTCTAATGCCTTATGAACCTTTTAAAAAATGTGAGCTGTGAATTTGAGCAATACAAAATTCCTTGTCACGGACTTGAATCAATTACTTCAGTAAATTACAAGCATATTAAGTTCAGCTGTCCTGGCGAGACTTCACAAGTTCTTCAGGCTCGATATTTTCATTAGTTCTAAAATAAAATTTAATGTAGCCTTTTCCTTAAAACATCTTAATAGATGTAAATGATAGAGGACAGTTCTAAATACAGTTAAATTATGAATGTGTCTTAATGGTTTATTATACATTGGAAAATGGTTTGATCAGATTTAATATCGATTAGACCCAGCTGTTCAATAGCTAGGATAAATATGCATTCCTTTTTATTAGAAATCTATCACACCCAGGGCACAGGCCAACATGTTGGCTTTGTAAATCATGCAGTCTGCCCAACCCTTCCCACTCTAGATCAGAAAGAGCTTCTCACAAAGTCACTGCTTCTGGAGCTGGGTAGGAAATTCAGGGGAAGAATGTCAGGAAAAACATAGAGAGGGGCCTGCAGTGCCTGTTGGTTTCCGGGTAACCCCTAGGAAATTCCTAGGGTAGACTAATGTGTTCAAAACTGTGCATCCCTTTGAAAAATGCAGAAAAGAATCAAAATAGACAGTCTCCTGAAGTTTCCCTAAGTGAAGACACAGAACAACTACAGGTCAATCACAGACCAATTTTTAGAAAATATTGAAGACTTTGGTATTCTGGAAGACAATGCTGTCTAAAACAAAATACACTAGGCTTACATTGTGGCATGGAGAAATATTGAGTCTTACTGTATTTATGTTTATCAAAGAGTTAATTAAGCTTTGATAATAGTTCATCTATCGGTCAGTCAGGGCATATGCATATCATTCATAAATAAGTATATATACACATATACATACATATATATGTATGGCTTGCTAATTTTTTTAACTGATGAGAAGTTCACTCAACTGCTGTTCTTTTGGTTCAGGAACAGAATTTCCTAGGACCCAGTGGGAGAGAATCTGCCTCATTAACTTATCCTATGCCTACAATCTTATCATTTTTCTCCAAATTTATTTGTGTTATATCATTGGTCCACCCTTGTCACTAAGAACCCCAGTGTCTTATGAAGCAAATGACTGTATTACTCTAAATTCTCCTCCATTTGCTGAGACTTCTGGAGGAATTTCAACCTTGAGCTTTACAGATTACTTACTGAAAAGAGCCCGGGAGTTATTGCTATCCATTGGGTAATTAGGTGGTTCCAAGGAAAATAATAAAACTATTTTGTGCCTGGGAGATTAGAATGGCACACGGTGACTCATATTAGTCAGCTGAGTAATTATGTAATTACAAAAGAAGAGGAAGAAAACCCTTTAGATTGTTTTTCCTAAGAGGCCCTTTTGGAAGTGTTCCAGCCCATCAGGTACTTATGTAATTAGGCCGGGGGCGCAATCCATAAGGAAAGGCTGGGGGGATTCATTAAAACAATGTTTATGTAAAAGAACCCAGTGGAAAAAGAAAGAGTTTTTTTGAAAATTCACGGGGACTCCATTGACATTATCTTGGAAGCCACTGCAAAGATCAAGGAGCATGGTGTTTCATAGTAACTCGAGGCCGTGTGCACATGGGAAGATGAGGGACACTGGCACATATTGGCATAATCACCACTGCTCAGCCCATACTAGTGCTCTGAACACTCGCTCTACATAGTTGTCTTGTACTTTTGCTACTAAGTGAGCTGAGAGGCTCAAAGAATTTGAAGTTTCAACAGCATCTCTTCCCACTGAGCTACCCGGCCTATCAGCATGTCTGGACTGGATTGTGAATGTCATTCTAACTGTATAGACTAGGAAAGTAATTGCTCATTTCATTTCTTCACTTTGTGAATATTAGCTACACAGAGAAAAACACAAGTGAGACATGTTCCATGGGTGGTTTGGGCCATCTGAGCACTGTTCCTTGAGGAATGCTTTTCACAAAGCAGCCTCCACCCAGCATAGAGCACCTCCCTTAAGTGCATCCAGCTCTCCCATACACAACAAACCCTTCAAAGCAGATTGCTGATGCTTTGAGGGATTGTATTATGATGTCCGTGGTTCACTCCATTAATACTGTAGTTGTATAAAAATGATTCTAATTGTGTCTACCTTTCTGGGACATTCTGTATGTGTGTGTAATTCTTGTGATAGTATACAACTAGTGGTTTCTCTGGCCAAAGGCACTCTCACATTTCTTTACTGTTTATTTAATTGTCATATTCATCCAGCCATGCTGTTAGAAGTTGAAGGATTTACAAAGAGAGAGAAAGAAGTTAAGGCCACTTTCTAGCTTTAGTTCAGTAGTTACATTGTTGGGCATGGTGCTGCACACTGTAATTCCAGTTACTCTGGAGACAGAGACAGGAGGATCATAGGTGTGAGGCTAGCCAGGCAAGTTTAGCAAAACCCCATCTCAGAAACAAAATACAAAGGAAAGAATTGGGGGCATGGCTCAAGAGTTAGCGCACTTGCCTAGAGTGCTCAAGGCCCTGTGTTCAATCCCCAGCACCATGATGCAGGAGGGTGGAGGATGTGTGGACGATAGAAATGTCCCAGATACAGAAATATGAGCCATAGTTTCAGCTGATTTGGAGAAGTTTCATGGATCAAAATAAGCATAGAACCCTTTAGAGGTTGACAGTAGAACTGAGGTTCAGGGAACTGGGAGACAGGAGGGAGGTGTGGGAGCCAGGCTGGGCTGATCAAGACACCAGTTCTTTGCCAGTTCTGGGCAAATTTGTCTTTTACTCCAGACTCTAGCATTCACAGGATTTGACTCAGAATTGTCAAAGGTTTGCCAAATTTTGATTTAGCGTTCCAAGGATTTCAGTGTTGAATCCAGCAGAATATGTACAGTTTGGATTAGGAAATTGTACCACTTTTCCCCTTCTGTTTTCCAGTTGAGATACTTGTTCCTCAGGACAAGCTTTTTCAAAACCTGTAAGAGTTTCTGGGACAAGTCCTGAGATATATTAAAGCAGGAGTGTGCAGTTAAGTGATTTGGCTCCATAGATGTATTTGTGCTTCATGCTTCTCATATAGTGTTAAAAATTCAAGCATATTATTTTAACTGAGCATCTTCACATGGGATTTTTAGATACAAGCCGATGGGAGGCTATGGTTGATTTCCTGTAAATTTAATGAACATTCCAGGCATTTGAGAGTAGGTGACAAATATTCCAAGTATACTTATTCATTTGATAAATGTTTCTGGCAATATGAATAAAAAATATATATCCCTGTGGAGGAACTCAAAGACAAGTAAAGGGGAAGATGGGTGGAATTGGTGGTGAGTGGCATGGTGAAAATTATAATTAAACACATGAGAAGAGGATGCTATTAACTATTTGGGGAGGGAAAGATTCACAGAAGAAGGAACACTTGCCAGCCACAGTGGCTCAGCTACTCAGGAGGTGGAGACTGGGAAGATCACAGGTCTAGGTCAGCCCAGCAAAAGTTAACAAGACCCTATCTCAATACAGAAGCCAAATGTGTTAGATCACAGTTGTAATCCCAGCTATATGGGAGGCTTAGAAAGATGGTGTTCTGAGGCTAGACCTAGGTAAAAATGTGAGACTCTTATCTGAAAAAGTAGCTGAAGGCAAAAAAGGATGGGGATGTGACTCAAGTGGTAGAGACCTGCCTAGCAAGTGTGAGGGTGAGGCCCTGAGTACAAACCCCAGTACCACCAAAAAAGGGGATTTTAAAAACGAAGTATTTTGTAGACAAGTGAGGATGGGTATTTTGAAGAGATAGAAAGTATAAGTGAGGCAAATTTAGACTCAGAGTTTCATGTGACATCAGGTCAGATGCCACATGGGAATGACATGGAGCCATCAAATCTAGAAATCTCTGTCCCCATCCTCTCTCTTTCACTGTGGCTGGGGAACCTGAGCTAGAAGGTAGTATGCTCACAATGCCAGTGTTTGTTGCCCCTGATTACAGGAGACACACAGTATGGCCAGGCGTCATGAACTGCTTGGTATTTACACAAGGATTAATTCCAAAGATGAGACCCTTAAGCTAGTACTTCTAAATAAAACCTTACTTCTCAAAAGAATTATGACTTCAAAAATACAAAGTTGTATGCTGTTCCACTTCAGAGGTTTGGTTTAAGGGCAAAGACAATGCAGGTATTCTTTGGGGAAGTCATGGTCCTTAGAGACACAATGCATATCCATGCACCACCATTTCCCAGGGCTGAGTCTGCCCCCTGGGAGAGTCATTTTCAACTTCACAGCAATATTCTTGCACTCCATTGTAGTATTTGTATATTACTTGCTCACACATTTTAAAATTTAGTTTCAGACACCATTTTCTGGAATCTAATTATAGAAGGAAAGATTCAACTCTTCACATCACATTTATGTGCTCATTTCCCCACCTCCATTTTCCAAAATATTTAAGTCACAATAGTCAACATTTACATACATGATCGATTATGCAAATATGACTCACACGTGAGGTTGTTGTATGCCATGGATACATTTCTTTCTGACATATAAATTAGCTTGGTTGTTATTAACCATCCACCCTTCTTCAATTCTACATACAATTCTACATACAACACTTTAATTCTCTTTGCTCTGCAATTTGCAATATGCTTTTCAGCCATCAAAATTTTGTTGACACCTTTGTTTGTGCTTGTTTCCTCTCCTGTTACCTTGACTCTTATGGATGTATGTCTTTTGTGGATGAGGTAGAGATTAAGGTATATCTTTGATGTGTCATGTTTTACAAAATAGATTAGGGCTTTCTGTGTGAGGCCACAGAAAAGAAAGGAATAGCATTCAAGTGAGAATGACTGCCACCACAAAGGAGGAGCAGGTATGGAAATAAAGCACAGTGTAACATGCTTGTCAGGGATATTAAACAGATACAGACATGTAGGAGGAGAAATGGAAAGGTGTAGCTGTCACTGTGGATGCTCTATTTGTAAATGTCAGAGAAAGGGAATGTTTCTGGAAGTATAAGTCTTTACCTTAGAGCAAGAAGGGCAGAAAAAAGGAAGCATGCAAACACTTTCAAAGAACTGTCTAAAGATGCATCATGTCTAACAACCAAGAGTTCAACCTCTTTGAATCCTAAGTGCATACAAATATGAGAATGAGAAGAGGGCAAGAGTATTTGTGTAATCAAACTCTTTGAACTGGCAAAGGAACAGCTTTATATTAATAGAGCTTTGTTTTGTCACTTAACTATATAGAAGACTATGTATACTGAAATGTCACACCATGCCCATTATTTTTTTTTCTTTTTCTTTTATTATTCATATGTGCATACAAAGCTTGGTTCATTTCTCCCCCCTGCCCCCACCCCTTCCCTTACCACCCACTCCGCCCTCTCCCTCTCCCCCCCACCCCCTCAATACCCAGCAGAAAATATTTTGCCCTTATTTCTAATTTTGTTGTAGAGAGAGTATAAGCAATAATAGGAAGGAACAAGGGTTTTTGCTGGTTGAGATAAGGATAGCTATACAGGGCATTGACTCACATTGATTTCCTGTGCATGAGTGTTGCCTTCTAGGTTAATTCTTTTTGATCTAACCTTTTCTCTAGTACCTGTTCCCCTTTTCCTATTGGCCTCAGTTGCTTTTAAGGTATCTGCTTTAGTTTCTCTGCGTTAAGGGCAACAAATGCTAGCTAATTTTTTAGGTGTCTTACCTATCCTCACCCCTCCCTTGTGTGCTAAAGCTTTTATCATGTGCTCATAGTCTAATCCCATTGTTGTGTTTGCCCTTGATCTAATGTCCACATATGAGGGAGAACATACGATTTTTGGTCTTTTGGGCCAGACTAACCTCACTCAGAAGGATGTTCTCCAATTCCATCCATTTACCAGCGAATAATAACATTTTGTTCTTCTTCATGGCTGCATAAAATTCCATTGTGTATAAATACCACATTTTCTTAATCCATTCATCAGTGGTGGGGCATCTTGGCTGTTTCCATAACTTGGCTATTGTGAATAGTGCTGCAATAAACATGGGTGTGCAGGTGCCTCTGGAGTAACCTGTGTCACAGTCTTTTAGATATTATCCCCAAGAGTGGTATTGCTGGATCAAATGGTAGATCGATATCTAGCTTTTTAAGTAGCCTCCAAATTTTTTTCCAGAGTGGTTGTACTAGTCTACATTCCCACCAACAGTGTAAGAGGGTTCCTTTTTCCCCGCATCCTTGCCAATACCTGTTGTTGGTGGTGTTGCTGATGATGGCTATTCTAACAGGGGTGAGGTGGAATCTTAGCATACACCATGCCCATTAAATATGTGCACTTATTGTGTTAAATTTAAGAAATTAAAGAAGTTGGAGGAGATGGAAATGTTAACTACGATGATTTGGTCATTATGTACTATACACATATATTGAATCATCACACTGTATACCATAAATCTGTGCAATTAAAATTTAAAAGAGAAAAAAGACTGCACATTCAATGCTGTCAATATTGGTAAAGATATTATTATTAATTCATTAGTAAAAGTGAGCTCCTAGACAACAGATACTTCAAGAAAGTTACAGTTCAGAAAAGACAATAAGACAAGTGTACGAATAAAATAATACAAGACAACTCTTCTGTGTACAAAGACAAAGAGGTATAGAGCATAGAAGGAAGCTAGGAATTTATGCAAGAAAGCAATTTCCTTTATGCTTCAAAGCTATGACATGTTCGGTGGGCTCTGAAAGAACTAGTGATTTCCAAGCACAAAAATAGTGAGAAATATACTCTGTGGGAAGAGACAGAATGCACAATGACATACATTTATAGAGTGGCTTGATGCACTTGGAAGACAGATGATAGTGAACTTAGATAAACTTCAGGTTGATACACTGAAAGAATTGCTTAAATATCTTATGAGATATTTAAGTGAAGTGAGAACCCTTCACTTACGGATTCTGAAAAACTTGACAGTTAGACATAGGAATCAAACGAAGATTAGATTACCAGAAGAATTGCCAAAAAGGCCAGTCTGGGAGAATATCATTTGGAACAGGAGGGTAAGTCAGCTGTCTGAAACTTTTGCCTACCTGTTCCTAACCAAGCCTGTGAACAGCCACAGTCTGTGGATGGAAAAAGAATAGGAGCATCTCATAGCAGACCCCTTCCCAAATCAAATCAAAACTCAACTACACATATGTGGCCCATGATTTTTATCCCATTCTTATAGGTTTGGCAGAAATTAACACTCTTGCCAATTCTGCTCTCTTCTGAAAGATAGGAGAGAGTCCTTGGAAGGAAAAATGACATGGAGAATTAGCCTCCTTCCCAACCACCAACAACATTGTAGGTTGAACAATTTTTGTGGCGTTCAGCCATGCATGGAGAGTCACTACAAACTTGAGAGTAGGGTACTGGGGCCAAACTGCCATGCAGAAAGAAAAACCAGGAAGCTGTAGATACAATAGTTTAGAACAAAGTGGGAATAGAGAGTGAGAAGGTAGGATGCTGTGGTAATAGTAATAAAAGGAGGAAGGAAAACCTCACGCACCATATTGATATTGAACATGGAAAGGTGGGAGGTGTGAGGAAAGGGACAGAAAAACAAACTCCAAGGCAAGTGGAAGGGTGGACCGGGAGAACTGTGCAGTGTCCATCAAATTTGGCATGAAAAAGTACTTAGGAAATGCTCACCAAAGAGAATCTTGGGTTGAAAGAAACTTGCCAGCACTACCTTTCTACAGGTGCTTGACTCGGTGTGATCAATTTGCCAAGCATCACAAGACTAACATGAGAGAAGTTATTAAGATCTAGCAGTAGCTTTTGTGATTTGAAAATGGATGCATTTCCCATGAGCCAGGCATCCTGCAGATCTCACTGACTAAGCTTTCTCTCTTCCCACTCCAAACATGTCTGTCACTCATGCTACACACGCAGTATAGGAGACCCTGGTCATTGTAGATACTTGGGGACCTGGGCCAATGAAGGCTCCACCACCGGAGAAAAGTAGGCCCGGGGCCCATACTCGTATCATTGGCAAAAGCGAACTGGCCACACCTAGCTTAAAGTGGACAAAGGAAGTGGAATTGTACCTTATTTCATTAAAAAGGGAGTCCAAAAATATTTGTGTAAAAAATAAAAACTCTGGACCATCACACTAAACTGCCTCCCATATTCTATTATAAGCTCATTGAGTTGTTTGCTTTTTGAGATAAAAACACAGGCTATCAAGGTAAATTAGAACTTCAGATAAATACAAATACTTTGAGTATACCCCATAGAACAGATGTGCACACTATACTAAAAATTATTTATCTAAACTTCAAATTTAACTGGGTGTTCTTTCCCATTGTGTGACAACCCTACAGAAAGGCCTTGTGGGTCTGAAGTAAGGTGGTAAATGTGTTAACTCTTTTACATGGACAAGTGTTCAGAAGTGGAGAGAAGCTACCCAACATGAAGATGGAAATTTGATGAAAATATTGTGAAGAACACAGTAACCAATCAGAGAAGCTACAAAGCATATATATATACACATATATATATATGTATATATATATATACACATATATATATGTGTCATATATATATACGTGTATATATATATATATACATACGCTTTTTTAGGCATGACAGAAGAAGCCAGGAGTAGTAACAGTGGGGGTGACAAGTAAGAAATGAACAAGTAATATTTTTTCATCAAGTTTTTTTACTTTATTTTACTTTTTTAATTATCATACATTGGTTGTATGAGGGAGATTAATTGTGATGATTCCATAAATGCATATAGTGTACTTTGAACAAGTTCACCTCCTCTCATATATTCCCATTCCCCTTTCCCTCCTTCCTCTTTTTTAAACAGTGTTTGGTGAGTTTCCTTGTGCTATCTTCAAATTTATCTGTCTATCATCTATTTATCTGTCCAATCTATCTATATAATATGTGCATATATACATATATGTCTAACATATTTTTTAAGATGCTAAGAAAGAAGTCAGTCTGGTCATAAGCAATGAGATCCTTCCTCTAGTATGTCTGCACTCAATTTTCATTGGCATGTTTATTGTTTACTGTTTATAGTTTGGGAGCATTCCTATTAAATTAGATTGTGAGTTCAGAGAAGAACATTTAAAGTACTTGAAACTGGATGTATTCCTAATAAAGAAAGGCCAAAAGAACTGGAGTAGATTGAGGGAAGATATTACAGGTTTTAGGCAATTGAAGACACATAGAAACCAAGGAAGGAGCAGCAACCCTGAGTCATGTGGGAGTGTGGCTTATGAGAGCTTGATGGTGCTATAATTTGGTCTTAAATGGCCCCCAAAGGCTACATGTTAATGGCTTGGTCCCAGCTTGGTGTCCTTGGAAGGTATTAGAAACTTTAAGAATTTGTCCTAGTAGGAGGCCTGTGGTCACTGAAGATGTACCTTCGAAGGGGACATTGGACCCTAGACCCTTCCTCTCTTTCCATTCCTAGCCAGGAGGCAAACAGCTTTTTCCACCACATATTCTTATCATCATGTGACACCACAGGTCCAAAACAGCAGGATCAATTAATCATGAACTGTGACTAGTACAGCCCAAAACTGTAAGCCAAAATAAACCTTTTCTCATTATGTATTATCTTTTGTTACATGTACATGTTGTTACACATTCATGTTACAGTAGCAGAAAGCCAACAAAGATGGTGACAAAACTTATTCATTCACCTCTTCTTTCTCTCTCTCTCTCTCTCTCTCTCTCTCTCTCATAGGAACTTAAGGATCAAGTCAAATAGCACCCTCTTGGTCCTGGATAACTGACTGGTTAGGGAAAGAAACTAGGCACATATCAAAATTATTGCCATATTTTCATTTTTGAATATACAATAAATTATATTAAACTCAATCCCTTCATCCATACTGAGTATCTTGTCCTTAAGAAAAATGGATACAGCTTCCTGCCCCAGCTTTGTATCAAACATAGTTACTTACCCTTCATTCTCTTACACAAGATGGGAAGCTTTCTGGGGGTAAGGATCAGGTTTTATTTATATTTGCCTCATCCTTAATCCAAAAGCAGTTTGTTTTCTTTAACAGGCTCACAGTAGATATTTATTGAGCCAAATCAAATTGAATCCTTGGCAATAATCCTTAAAATCTAAATGCAAAGCACTGCATTGGGGTTCCAAGTGGGAGCTCAGTAAGAAAAATCAAATGTCCTTTCCTGTAGGGATGTGTAATCTATGGAGGGAAATAGTTACAACACTCTTAAAAAAGATAAAAGGGAACCCCATCCCAGTAAATATAGCCCAGGTGCTCCATATGTTGATGGGGTGCTGATAGCTTAGTGGTGTTGGAAGTCATTGTGCTTTGACTGTCGATAAAATATTTAAAGCTTCTGTAAAGAGCTCCCATCAAATAAGGGGATGGGGCAAGGTTAGGGTTTGTGAGTAAGGCTGTTTACTGTATCTCTCCCTCACTGACTTTAGAATGTGGCCTCCAGCACCAGTGGCCCACAAAGCACCCTGCCTATAAGCATCTTGAAATACTTCCTCTGGAAGGGAAAACAGATGAAATCATGGGACACCACCATCCTGTTCACCCTACAGAAATGGCTTGAGCTCCCACACTGGGACTCATACTGATCATTTCCTTTGCCCACTTTAGTGGGAACTAGATGGGAATCCACCCTGACATGTTCTAGTACCACTTGATCAGGGTTGCAATCTGTATATGAACCATGGCTCTGAGGTGAGGGAGACTTGTATTGTAAGAACTATCTTAGTTTTATTTGACTAAAACATAGACAAGTCTCTCTTACACCAAATGCTCATTCATTAATTCATCCTTTGGCATATTTCTTCATTGAGATGCCTTTGTCCAGGGACATAGTAAGCACTGTGGGAAATATTAATGAGTGGCTTGTGGTTTATAACCTTAAGAGGCTCATTGTCTGCTAGGGGAGAGAGGCATGTGAATTCCTCTAACTCAGTTTGAAGAGGGTAAGTATAGGAGAGGTAAGCTGCTTCAGACAAAGGACGCAGGGGCAAACAAGGGCAGGGCAATTGGAAATCCCAGTAGCAGGGATATACTTTGCCTGTTACTTGCCCCTGAAAGGGAGCAGGCAGGAGGACAAAGAGCTGGGGGTGGGAATATGCCAGGAAAACTGTGCCTACTCACCTATTTAGCCCAAGGCCAGCCTGCCCTGCTTAGGAATCTGAAAAGAAAACCTAGATTATTTATGTGCTTCCACCAGCAATATATCGAAGGCCAAGAGGAACTGAGAGTTATTGAGCTAGTTCAAAGCAATCTCGATTATTGAAAATGAATGAAATTGAATTCCACTTCCTACAGGGTCATTTATTGAGAGACAAAAGCAATTAATATTGAAAATAAAATAATTGTGAACTTCTGAACTAAATTACCATGCAGATATAATGTACTGTCTCATCAGTCTTTAAATACTTCATGTATTAGAAAATTGTAACACCAGACTCTGAAACAGAGTCTTCTACATCATTAGCATTTATTCCCTCTGCTTTTGCCAGAAAGCAATTCTCAAGAGCATCAAATTAAAAGGAAAGTTTCAGAAATATTATGCAAAATTTAGAATACACATCCATGTTCAGATTTGGAATTTTGGCTTTTAAATAAATTCTGTCATTGGTAAATTTAAAAAAGACTAGGGAGGAAACTGACCTTGTGAGGTCTTCCAGAGTTCCTCAACAACAATAAAATTTTTGCATGTTATTATAAATTTGACATTGTCATGGAATACCTGATGCCACATGCATTTAGTGAAAGATTCTGTTATTGACAAGAGTTGTTGTGCAACTGATTTAGTATTGAGAGCACTTAAGAGCTGAAGTTACAGTCCACAGATAGTCCCAAACTTAGGATGGTTCAAACCTCAGACTTTTCACCTGACAATGGTACAAAAGCAATATGCATTCAGTAGATACCGTACTTCTGAATTATGAGTTATGGGTTTTCATCTTCAGGGGCAGTGAGTCACAGCCCTCAGTCAACCATGGGAACACAGAGTAAACAATTAGGTAGCACTGTGCTGCCAACATCTTTTTCTTTAAATATGAGTATTCAGTGAATATGATATATTCAATACTTTGTTGTGAAATACTTTGCTTTAGATGGTTTGCCTAACTTCATACTGATGTGTTGATGTGTGTGTTGTGAGCATGTTTAAGGTAGGCTAGATTGAGGTATGGAATTTGGTATAAGTGTTATCTTTGTTTCCTGCTGCTATAACATAATACCACACACTGGGTAATTTATAAAGAAAAGAGATTTATTTCTCACAGTTCTGGAGGCTAGGACAGCCAGGAGAATGGCACCAGCATCTGTCAAGAGCATCACAACATGGTGGAAGAGTAAGGGAGCATACATTAACAGATAGAGGGTAGGATCAACAGAACCGTGCGTCAGAGAGCGCTCACTTCTATAACAAAGTCATTACCATGATGACTCACTTCCTCAATAATGACATTATCCATCCAAGAGAACCCTTATGACCCAGTCCCCTCTCTAAAATCCCACTCCCAATACCTCACAGTGGCAATAAAATTTCAATATGAATTTTTGAGGAAACATGGATCCCATAGCACATGTCTTAAGTGCATTTTCAACTCACAATATTTTCAATGTATGATGGATTTATCAGGACTTAATCCCATTTTATGTTGAGAAGCATCTGTACATACAGAGATGGTTCATATGCTGTAAACTACACCAATCCCAACTGAGACACTTTGTTTTATGGAAACTCTGCAGGGCATCTGGAAGAGTTAGTCACCCATTATCCTACTTTTTCTTGCTTTGGGAAACAAATTATCTTGAGTAGGTTTCCCTAGAAGTAGAGCTTGTGATGTGATTTGGGAATAAGGCAACTAGGAAAAGTTGGGTAGGATTGGGATTGGAAAGGAACAGCATCCAACAAAGTGACCTGGAGAGTGATTTTGGTTCCATCTTGCCCAGGAGCTCAGGAATTTGTGCCTGAGCTCCCTAGCATCCTTGCACCAGGGGTCAAGAAACAGCCTGTCTGTACCTCCTCTATGTAACGTTCTGCCAGCAGGGCCACAGGTGCTGAAAGAGTGAGGTGGTAAAGAATTTGGGGACGTATGGGCAGTGTTCTGATGGCATCTTCTATACCAGCCATGTCAGATCCTCCTTGGTTTTCCTTAAATGTTATCGGAAGAGAGTTTAATCTTTCTAGTCTGTGGCAACAGCAAAGAACTCACCATTACCAAGGGGCGAATCATACCTACTCTTTGCAGTCTTTGATTCAGAGCCCAATGTTTAGCCAGAGGTTTCCAGTTTCCCACTGGTTACAGGCTAGTCAGAGAGGATCTACACATGGTAAGCAGCCTAAGAAAAACAAAGCAGAAGGGTTTCCATCCCAAATACCTTCAGAGGCCCAGCAGATAACATCAAGGAGAGACAGTTGTCCAATGGCTGGGTCTGTGGTAGCAGGGACCAGAAGAGCGTCTGAAAAGCCAAAAAGGTATTCCCTACTAAAAGCCACGAATTTAGTCTTGAAGATTGCAGGCTCAAAAGTGCATCTGTGAGCACAATTTGCCCAAGATCCTGCCAGACTAAGTGACTAAATGTGTAAATGACCTTAGTATTTACAGAAATGTAGTTTGGACATTGATAGAAAACTTTGCCAAATACAGAAAACAGGTACAGTAATCCATATTAATCTGTGATTTCACTTTCTGCAGTTTCAGTTACCTGCAGTCACCTGTGGTTAAAAATATTCATTCAAATTCCAGAAGTAAATAATTCATAGGTTCTAAATCGTGTGCCATTTAGTAGCGTGATGAAATCCTGTGCCATCCAGCCATGTCCCACCTAGGACCTGAATCATCCAGGTACATGCAGTACTTGTCTATTAGTCACTTTGTAGCCATGTGGGTTATCAGATCGACTGCCAAAGAGACATTAAAAAGTGTTTAAGTGAA
Source organism: Castor canadensis (assembly GCF_047511655.1). Taxonomy (NCBI): domain Eukaryota; kingdom Metazoa; phylum Chordata; class Mammalia; order Rodentia; family Castoridae; genus Castor; species Castor canadensis. The sequence continues at coordinate 101,648,985 of NC_133395.1, read as the reverse complement.
AAGGAAAAAAGTTCTCAGCTTAAGAAAAATCATTCTATGCTGAAGTTGCTAAAGTCTACAGTAAGCTATTATTGGTAATCTCTTATTGTGTTTAATTTACAAGTTAAACTTTATCATAGGTATGTATATAATATATAGGAAAAATAGGGCTCGGTGCTACCTGGAGTTTTAGGCGCCCATACTGGGAGCCATGCAATGTATTCCCTACAGACAAGGGAGGTTGCTGTGTAAAGAGAGAAAAGTACTTGAATCCACTGAGTGCTGGGGTGTAGCTCCATCATGTAGGGTGCTTAGCTAGGGTATGTGAGGCCTTGAGTTCAATCCCCAGCATGGAAAAAATTAAAATAAATAAAAGTTAGAACTCTGTTTCTTTGTAATGAAATATATCCAATATATGTATATATATATTCTTGTATATATTTTAGTGTATCATATAATATATATGTACATATATGCATACATAATATGTATTACATATATATTATGAATGCAATTCACTTTTTTTGGGAGTTGTCATAAGCATTTGGGGAAGATATAATTCTTTAATTATTCAACAATTAATGTTATTCTTCTCTTAAAGGTAAAATACTGTCTTGGAGCAGTACCTCTATTGCCTTTCCTTGGAATCATTAGAGGAAGACCTCCTTAATTGCCAAGAGTCCACTAAAGTCCATGTGAATTGATTCAATGTGCCATTAATCACTAAGCCTTAAAATCAACCATGTCATCAGTATATAAACTTTCATTGCTAGGTCTTCCCAAAGCTCTGTTTCATGGTGATACTCTCGGGTATTTGCCCCTTGTTTTCCCTCGGACATCCTTGGACTTTCTTCTGCCATGATTCATCACCAGTATCAAGTAGATCTCAGAAGGTTGTATCTTGTAACCTTGAAGCTTATGGGCTGAATCTGAACAGTGACACTGTTTCATTGTGTTTTTGCCAGAAACACCCATGCATGTTGCATTTACAAAAACCACTTCTTGTTGGCGGTTATAAATCAGTACAAATAGGGTTTTAGGAGTATTTTGCAGTACACACTCTTGTATACATACCATGACTACTTAAAGAAACACTCTTCATGTTATGAAGAGACTTAGAGTTATCTCCATAATTTTTCTAATTATATTTGGGATTTGGGTTTTGGTATTCTAGTCACTTTTCTCCTTTTGAAATCAAAAACAAAACACTTACCCAAGAGACTGAATTTTAACTCTCCCATCTCTTAAAAAAAACATAAGCAAAAATAGGTACAAAAATAAAGCCTCAATTAATCTAGCTGGCTTTCCCCAGTGATGGAATTCAGAAGCTAATTGAGTAACTTTCCATCTCAGTTTTTGTTTTGGAGACTTGGCATAGGAAAAGTGGACTCATTTATGGGCCCTATGGGATGAGAGCAGCTTCAAAGGAAAATTGAGAAAGACTTCTGTTTCAGTTTCTTGGCCTTTAATTATATTTGCTCTTGCTTTTATATTTTAATGGTTTATGAACTTTTATTCACTCAGATTTACTAGAGGAAGACTAGTCTAAATATTCCTTTATCTCTTCCACTGAAGAATTATTTAAACTAATCAATTATTTTTAAAGTAATTTAATATTCTTACTACAGACAGTGTATTCAGAACTTGACCAATAAAACTCTCTTAAAGAGCTCTAAAAGAAATTGAGTTATTGCTGAGATAAGAATGATTTATATAGTTGTTAAAAAAACAGATTTCTTACACTATTAATTTGCATCAGAAACCTGTCTTGATAGGAGATACAAAGATATACTTGTGAACAGTTAGCATTGTATTTGATTCTTTTTGATTCTTTTTCCTGAATTAAACTATTCGCCTCTTGACCCTGTACAGACCAATACTTAATTGTGCACTTCCGCTTTGATAAGGTTATAAAAATTGACTTTAGAGCATAAACTTTCTGTCCATTAATTTTCACCTAAATGGCACTGGGCTGCCATTTGGTTAATTATATTTGGAGTTCAAAGTTTTGATTATGGCTGATTTATACCACGTAATCTTTTAAAGGCATAAAATTAAATGATGACAGTACAGGTAAAGAAGGTTAACTTTCCCTAAATCATCAAGATTGATAGTCTTGTTTTCCCTCCATATACTGGATGTTGATATAGTGCCTTTTGCTTTTGTGTGATTGGGTTGTGTCAGCTCCAAGTGGTTAAGTTCAGGGACCATTTTGTCAACATTGTATGTTATAGGATCTGCCCATTTTAATGACTTTTGATTTTAAGATGTTTAAGAGCTTAAATAACTTTGTTCTTTTCTCTTTTCCCATTAAACAAATATTTAATGAGATCTGTGCCAAATCAATTAACAACAACAATAAAAATACAATCCCTGCCCTCATGGTGCTTTCGTTGATACACAAAAAACAAATAAAAACCAAATATAAGTGCAAATTTCTATTACTTATTAAAAAAATCCTGGGAAATTAAAGATTCAATATTCTAAGGCAGAGAATGAGAGAAGCATGAGGGGTAGATGATCTTATTGTTTTTTTTTCTTTATTATTCATTATTATTAATTTTAATTTTCTTCTATGCAAATAAAAACTAGCAACTTATTATATAGATCAAAATTTTAGATTCTAATGAAATATGTTTCTTAAATTATTGAAATAATTGGCTTCTAAATAATTCTAAAATAAGAATATATGATCAATACAAAACTTATGAAAGTTGCAAAAAAAAAATCCAAAAACTTTACCTATAATTATACCACCTAGAGGTGATTAGTATTAACATCTTAGCCAGTATTCTCCCAGTCTCTTTTTGATGCTTGCAGCATATAAAAAATAAAATCCTAGCCATTTACCACGTTTTAGAATGACCATTTCCCCTATGATATTTTTAATTTTTATAATGTAATCTTAATATTTAATGACTTTGTTGCACCTCAATTGGGTTAACAGAAACCACTATTTATATACATTTAATTTGTTTCCATTTTTTCAGCTTTATAAATACTGTTTCTTTCCTTTAATTATTTTCTCAGGGCACACTCCTCAAAGTGGAGTTGCTTGGTTAAACTCCTGAGGCTTTGGATATATGGTGAAAAATATTTATTTCCCCAAAAGCCCATACTGATGTAAACGTCCATAGCTGGAAATTTGTACACTCTCTCTATACCTTACTTTTACTAGGTACTTCTTTTGATTTTTAACTTTGTCATTTCAGCAGTCACAAAATGACTAAAAAAAATAAAACAGTGTTCTATACTTTCTATTTCTTGTGAAATTAGAATACATATTCAATGAAGCTTTAATATCGGTAATGTTGCTTTTAAAATAAAACTAGAAACAAAATCAAATTTAGAGGAAATGGGAATTTGTAGGATATGAGCATTTTGAAGACAAAGTTAAGGTCATGCTGTTTACAAACGCAAATTAACAAATTACAAGAGAAAACAAGAAATAGAATGGGAACAACAAAAAGTCCTGTTTGGAGGAAGGGAAAAAAATCAGAGTAGAAAATTCTTTGTCCCCTGAAATCAGAGGTTTTTGTAATCATTAATGAGAAATTTATTTTTAGGATGAGTTTAGTAAATATGGTGGCACCTCTCAACTCCTTTAACTATTCCCTTGGAAGAGTTCATAGGGGCAAAATCTGAGAGAAATGAGTTGTCTGTGGAGAGTGCATTTCCCTAGAAACGGCAAAGGGAAATGTTAAATCACAGGATCCCTGGCAAACATCTTTTTACGACCAATAGTTACCAAAATTAAATGATACTAAGAAAATTGAGTGGCTGTGCTAAATGCAGTGACAGAATGTTAGAATTGCAAGAAATGTGGAAGACAGGTTAGTCCCTTTCTTCATTTTACAGATGAAATAGAGAACTACAGAGATGAAGTGACTTTCTCGAGGACCTATACCTTGTGAGTGACAAGAAAATTAAAGAAATTTAAACAAAACATATTTTTTAAAACAGGAAATTCCCTTATAATTGAACACCTCAAATACAATCTTGGTTTCGCATATGAGTTTTGAAACTGTATGTTTGAAACTGTATGTACTTACATAAAAACCAATGTTTATATTTTTAAAAATTTGAATCACAATGTATGTAAAAGAATATGCAAATTGTCCTTTTACGTATATCTTGTATAGATAGAATGTCTTATTTCTCTTAGCTAGTATGTATATAGAGTAGAGCAGATACTCGCAAGCTTTTTTTGTAAAGTGGCAGACAGGAAACACTTCAGGCTTTGCGGACCCTGCACCCTCTATCACAGCTACTCTCCCCTGCTGTCATGTCCCAAACTCACCTACAGATAATAAGTCAACAAATTGTGTAACTGTATCCCAATAAAACTTTATTTGTAAAAACAGGCAGCAGGAAACATTTGTCCAGCAGGTTGTACTTTACTAAGTTCTGGAATGTACAAGGAAAAGGCATTAAATTGATTTAGTAAATCATGAAGCTTGAGGAGGACGCATGTGGTTGGGAACTAGGTTTAAGTTTCCATTATTAGCTGTGACCTTGGATAAGATAAGGTAGTTCTATTGCCTCACATCTGAAGTACAAGCAATAACACCCAGATCATAGAGTTATTTTGAAGATAAAACAAAATAATTTGTGCAGCTCATCTCTTGATAAGTGGGAACATTTTCTTCCCCTTGCGATGAGAGTAAAAGTGGAATTTGTGTACTCAACATAGGTCAATCTTTTGGGCAAAGAAGAAATAGCCAGCTTCACTCTTATCTCAACAAATCAAAGACTTCGATGACATATCCTTCAGTCATGTTTTAAACTGTTTATCAACGGTTAGGTAGGCATACTATAGAATGGTCTTGAGATTTCCTGAGAACAAATTAACATGCTTGGCATGGAACTTTTGCAATAAAGGAAAGACTGTAGTTTAATTCATAGTGATTTAAAAAGATAGAATATTTTTGAGAAGGGAAATCTAATTATAGTGAAAATAAAATTTCATTTTGCTCATCATTTCCTTCATTATTTTTTATTGGGAAGATAAGTATGTATAAAGAATATCAAAGAAAAACATTAAAGCATACTGGAAAAAATAAGAAATTAATGTAATGCTGTTTAGCTATAAATTTCTGATGATGTAATTATGTTTTTATTTAATCTTTCTATTGGGTAAGTTCCATTGATATTTTCAGTTTTTTTTTTCTTTTATTCATATGTGCATACAATGGGTCATTTCTTCCCTCTCCCCCACCCAGCCCCCTCCATCTCCACCCCACCCCCTCGCTACCAGGCAGAAACTGTTTTGCCCTTATGTCTAATTTTGTTGAAGAGAGAGTATAAGCAATAATGGGAAGAAACAAGCGTTTTTGCTACTTGAGATAAGGATAGCTATACAGGGAGTTGACTTGCATTGCTTTCCTGTACATGTGTGTTACCTTCTAATTAATTCTTCTTGAACTAACCTTTTCTCTAGTTCCTGGTCCCCTTCTCCTATTGACCTCTGTTGCTTTAAAGTATCTGCTTTAGTTTCTCTGCATTGAGGGCAACAAATGCTATCTAGTTTTTTGGGTGTCTTACCTTCCTCATACATCCCTTGTGTGCTCTCGCTTAATTGTGTGATCAGAGTCCAATCCCCTTGTTGTGTTTGCCCTCGATCTAATGTCCACATATGAGGGAGAACATACGAATTTTGGTCTTTTGGGCCAGGCTAACCTCACTCAGAATGATGTTCTCCAGTTCCATCCATTTACTTGAGAATGATAAGATTTCATTCTTCTTCATGGCTGCATAAAATTCCATTGTGTCTAAATACCACATTTTCTTAATTCATTCATCAGTAGTGGAGCATCTTGGCTGTTTCCATAACTTGGCTATTGTGAATAGCACTGCAATAAACATGGGTGTGCAGGTGCCTCTAGAGTAACCTGACTCACATTCTTTTGGGTATATCCCCAAGAGTGGTATTGCTGGATCAAATGATAGATCTATGTTTAGATTTTTAAGAGGCCTCCAATTTTTTTTCCAGAGTGGTTGTAATAGAGTGCATTCCCACCAGCAGTGTAAAAGAGTTCCTTTTTTCCCACATGCTCTCCAACATTTGTTGTTAGTGGTGATTTTAATGATGGCTATTCTAACAGGGGTAAGGAGGAATCTTAGTGTGGTTTTAATTTGCATTTCCTTTATTGCTAGGGATGGTGAGCATTTTTTCATGTGTTTTTTGGCCATTTGAATTTCTCTTTTGAGAAAGTTCTGTTTAGTTCACTTGCCCATTTCTTTATTGGTTCATTGATTTTGGGAGAATTTCATTTTTTGAGTTCCCTATATATTCTGGTTATCAGTCCTTTGCCATTTGTGTAGCTGGCAAATATTTTCTCCCACTCTGTGGGTGTTCTCTTCAGTTTAGAGACCATTTCATTTGTTGAGCAGAAACTTTTTAGTTTTATGAAGTCCCATTTATCTATGCTATCTCTTAGTTGCTGAGCTGCTGGGGTTCCATTGAGAAAGTTCTTGCCTATACCTATTAATTCCAAGGTATTTCCTACTCTTTCCTGTACCGACTTTAGAGTTTGGGGTCTGATATTAAGATCCTTGATCCATTTTGAGTTAATATTGATATAGGATGATAAACGTGGATCTAGTTTCAGTTTTTGCAGACTGCTAACCAGTTTTCCCAGCAGTTTTACTTGAAGAGGCTATCTTTTCTCCATTGTATATTTTTAGCACCTTTGTCAAAATAAGTTTGTTATAGTTGTGTGGCTTCATACCTGGGTCCTCTATTCTGTTCCACTGGTCTTCATGTCTGTTTTTGTGCCAGTACCATGCTGTTTTTATTGTTATTGCTTTGTAATGTAGTTTGAAGTAGGGTATTGTGATACCTCCAGCATTATTCTTTTTACTGAGTATTGCCTTGGCTATTCGTGGCCTCTTGTGTTTCCATGTAAATTTAATGGTAAATTTTTCAATCTGTTTGATGCGTGTCATTGGGATTTTGACGGAAATTGCATTAAACATGTAGATTACTGTTGGGAGTATAGACATTTTTACTATGTTGATTCTACGAATCCATGAGCATGGGAGATCTCTGCACTTTCAATAGTCTTCCTCAATCTCTTTCTTCAGAAGTTTATAGTTTTCCTTGTAGAGGTCGTTCACATCCTTCATTAAGTTTACTCCTAGGTATTTGATTTTTTTGAGGCTATTGTAAATGGAATTGTTTTCATATATTGTTTCTCAGTTTGTTCATTGTTAGTGTATAGAAATGGTAATGATTTTTCTATGTTGATTTTTTATCCTGGTACCTTGCTATAGCTATTGATGATGTCTAGAAGCTTCTGAGTCGAGTTTTTTGGGTCTTTAAGGTATAGGATCATGTCATCTGCAAATAGGTATATTTTGACAGTTTCTTTACCTTCTTGTATTCCTTTTATTCCTTCTTCTTGCTTAATTGCACTGGCTAGGAATTCCAGCACTATGTTGGATAGGAGTGGAGATAGTGGGCATCCTTGTCTAGTTCCTGATTTTAGAGGAATGGTTTCATTTTTTCTCCTTTAAGTATAATGCTGGCTGTAGGTTTGTCATATACAGCTTTTATAATGTTGAGGTACTTTCCTTCTATTCCTAGTTTTCTTAGAGCTTTTATCATGAAATGGTGTTGGATCTTATCAAAGGCTTTTTCTGCATCTATTGAGATGATCAAGTGGTTTTTGTCTTTGCTTCTGTTAATGTGGTTTATTACATTTATTGATTTTTGTATGTTGAACCACCCTTGCATTCCTGGGATAAGGCTTACTTGGTCGTGGTGAAAGATCTTTTTCCTGTGTTGTTGAATTTGGTTTGCCATTATTTTATTGAGGATTTTTGCATTAATGTTCATTAAGGATATTGACTTATACTTCTTCTTTTTGGAGGTGTCTTTGCCTGGTTTTGGGATAAGTGTAATATAAATAAAATGTGTGAGGCAGTTTTCCTTCCCTTTCTATTTCATGGAACAGTTTAAGGAAGGTTGATATTAGTACTTCTTTAAAGGTCTGATAGAATTCAGCAGACAATCCATCAGGTCCTGGACTTTTCTTTTTTGGAAGACTCTTGATTGCTGCTTCAATTTCATTTTGTGTTATAGATCTATTAAGGTGATTAATGTCCTCTTGGTTCAATTTTGGATGATCATAAGTATCTAGAAATCTGTCCATTTCTTCAAGATTTTCAAATTTATTTGAATATAGGTTCTCAAAGTAGTCTCTGATGATTTCCTGAACTTCCACGGTGTTTGTTGTTATCTCGCCTTTTGCATTCCTGATTTTACTGATTTGGGTTTTTCTCTCTCCTCATTTTGTCAGGTTTGCCAGGGGTCTGTCGATCTTCTTTATTTTTTCAAAGAACCAACTTTTTGTTTCATTAATTCTTTGTATGGTTTTTTTGGTTTCTATTTCATTGATTTCAGCTCTTATTTTTATTATTTCTCTCCTCCTATTTGTTTGTGATTTGCTTTTTCTTGTTTTTATAGGAGTTTGAGATTTATCATTAGGTCATTGATTTGAGATCTTTCAGTCTTTTTAATATCTGCTCTCATGACTATAAACTTTCCTCTCAGGGCTGCCTTTGCTGTGTCCCATAGGTTCCGGTAGGTTGTGTTTTCATCTTCATTGACTTCCAGGAACTTTTTAAATTCCTCTTTTATTTCATCAGTGACCCATTGTTCATTAAGCAATGAGTTATTCAGTTTCCAGCTGTTTGCCTGTTTTTTGTCTTTATTTTTGTTGTTAAGTTCTAGTTTTATTGCATTGTGATCAGATAGAATGCATGGTATAATTCTATTTTCTTATATTTGCTGAGGTTTGCTTTGTGCCCTAGGATATGAACTATTTTGGAGAAGATTCTGTGGGCTGCTGAGAAGAATGTATATTGTGTAGAAGTTGGATGAAATGTTCTGTAGACATCAAGTAGGTCCATTTGATCTATGGTATGTTTTAGATCTTGGATTTCTTTATTGATTTTTTGTTTGGATGACCTATCTATTGATGATAATGGGGTGTTAAAGTCTCCCACGACCACTGTGTTAGAGTTAATATATGCTTTTAGGTCTTTCAGGGTATGTTTGATGAAATTGGGTGCATTGACATTGGTTGCATACAGGTTGAAAATTATTATTTCCTTTTGGTCTATTTCCCCTTTTATTAGTATGGAATGTCCTTCTTTATCTCATTTGATCAATGTAGGTTTGAAGTCTACTTTGTCAGAGATAAGTATTGCTACTCCTGCCTGTTTTCGGGGGCCATTGGCTTGGTAAATCTTCTTCCAGCCTTTCATCCTAAGCCTATGCTTATTTCTATCGATGAGATGGTCTCCTGTAAACAACATGTTGTTGGATCTTCCTTTTTAACCCAGTTTGTCAAACGGTGCCTTTTGATGAGGGAATTAAGTCCATTAACATTAAGCATTAGTACTGATAGGTATGTGGTGATTCCTGTCATTTAGTTGTCTTAGTTGTGTGAAGATTTGATTGTGTGTACCTAAGTTGAGGTTACTCTCTACTGTTTTGCATTTTCTTTTCCTGTAGTTTGGTGCTACCTGCCTTTTCATGGTTATGTTGGGTTTCATTTTCTATGTGCAGAATCCCTTGAAGAATCTTTTGTAGTGGTAGCTTTGTGGTCATATATTGTTTTAATTTCTGCTTATCATGGAAGACTTTTATCGCTCCATCTATTTTGAATGACAGTGTTGCTGGGTAGAGCATCCTAGGGTTGAAGTTATTTTCATTCACTGCCCAGAAGATCTCACCCCAAGCTCTTCTTGCTTTTAATGTTTCTGTTGAGAAGTCTGCTGTGATTTTGATGGGTTTATCTTTGTATGTTATATTTTTTTTTTATCTCTTACCGCCTTCAATATTCTTTCTCTAGTCTCTGTACTTGTTGTTTTAATGATAATATGTTGTTGGGTAGATCTATTTTTGTCTGGTTTGTTTGGTGTTCTGGAGGCCTCTTGCATCTGTATGGGAATAGATTTTTCTAGATTTGGGAAATTTTCTGTTATTATTTTGTTAAATATATTACGCATTCCCTTTGCTTGCACCTCTTCTCCTTCTTCAATGCCCATGATTCTCAGGTTTTGGTTTTGATAGAGTCGGTGAGTTCTTGCATTTTCTTTTCACAGGTCTTGAGTTGTTTAACTAATAGTTCTTTGGTTTTTCCTTTAATTACCATTTCATCTTCGAATTCTGAGTTTCTGTCTTCTGCTTGTTCTAGTCTGCTGGATTGGCCTTCCATTTTGTTTTGTATTTTTGTTTTGTTTTGTTTTTCTGAGGTTTTCCATACCCTGAGTCGCTTCCTCTTTAATGTCTATTTTCGTCCTGAGTTCATTTATCTCTTTATTTGTCATATTCTTTGTTTCACTTTGGTGTTTATACAGTGCTTCTATAATTTCTTTATTTGTTCTTGTGCTTTCTCAAATTCTCTGTTTTTGTTATCCTGGAATTTCTTGAGTGTCTCCTGCACATTTTGGTTGACCCTATCCAGTATCATCTCTATAAAATTCTCTTTGATTACTTGCAGGATTTCTTCTTTCAGAGTGTTCTGGTTCGCTTCATTGGGTTCTTTGGCATAGTTTATCTTAGTTTTGTTGGAGTCTCGAACTGGGTATCTGTTATTCTTCATTTCCCTCTGGTTCATGTACTAATTTATTATTGAGGGGAAAATGGTTTCCCTCTTTTTTTCATCTTCTCATCATTGCCCTTGGTATTGTTACTGTCCCTGTACTGTGTGTGATTCAGTATTGTCTAGCTTGTAATAATAACAATGGTGATATCTAGAATGGAAGGGTGAGAGTAGAGGGACAGCAAAGATGGTAAAGAAAAAGGGAAAAAACAAAACAAACACACAAACAAACAAAACAAAAGAAACAAACAAAAAAACAGAGCCAAAGAAATAAACAGGAAGAGTTATTGTTCTAATCAGCAGTAAGCTAAATAGGCATTAGAGAGACAGAGAGAGCATAATAATAAAAGAAGGAAAATCCCCTAGTTCAAATACAATAAAGTTTCAGTCTTAATAGTTTTGGTGTTAGTCCTTCAGCCTCCAGTCCTAGTGTTGGTGTCTTAGAAGTATTTTTGTGATTGTCTCATCAAAGGGGAAAAATCAACAACAAAAAACAAAAACAAACAATCAAACAAAATCCCAAGTTCAAATGCAATACAGTTTCAGTTGGTCCTTCAGCATCCAGTCCTAGTTCTGTCATTGTCTCATCAAAGGAAGAGAAAAAAAAATGTCTGGAGACAGCTTTGTGAATGTCTCTCTGAGGCTGCGGCTCACCTGCCACCTACTGTCAGCCAGCTGCTGCTGCAGGCTTTATTAATTGCAGATCTCAGGAATGAGCTTTACACTCACCTAGGCTGCAGGCTTTGTTTATTTAGAGTTCTCCTGGACACATGCCATTTTTGTTATCTCCAATATACAGCCCTACCCTCCTGTTGCAATTGCAGTCTTTTTTTATTTAGAGTTCACGTGGGGAGGTGCTCCTCCCCTACTCTCCCGTGAAGCATGCCACACTTTAGCCTCTGTTACCAGCCTTCCCCTATCCAAGCACACTGGGGGAGGTGCCACACCCCCCTTCTCTGGCCGACTTGTTTATTTACACTTCCGTGAGTGAGTGCCCTGCCCCTACTCTCCAGAGCTCAGGGCTCCCCACCCTCTTTGCTAAGTGTCTTTTTTTTTTTTTCAGCTGCTTGTTTATTATTCAGTTTGTTTTTTTCTCATTTTTTCCCCCGGGTGGGGGTCAGTCTGTCCAGGGTCTATGCTGATCTGGCCCAGGGTTGTTTGTGGGAGTACGGCATGCTGCTTAACTCACCTGGTGGTCTGTGTCTCTTGAGCCTGTAGAAGCTGGAGTCTGGTGGCACGGGAGCCCTTCTAATTTCTCTGTTTAACGTGGAGTAGGGATGCTATGTGTGTGCTGGGGGTGTGGAGGTGTTGGAGTTTTGCCTCTTGGTAGTTTTTCCTGCAAGGTGTATCTCCAGTGTCTCTCCAAGATTTTACTTTAGGAAGCACACTTTCTGCTTCCTCCCTCTAGTTGTCATCTTGGAATCCCTCAATATTTTAAGTTTCTATCACAGTTCGAAATAACTTTATTGCTTTTTCTAATTCATTTGGAATTAAATGTATTTTTTATGACTTGGTAACTTTGTTTTCTTCAGTGGGTTGTGTAATTATATACTCATTGACTGCTTTAAGGTTTGAACATAGCTTCCTTCTGTTTTGTTGTTGCTTCCTGTAGATTCAGAGCCAGCTTCTTTTGTCCAACCTTAGAGTTAAATTGGAATGATTCTGTTAATTTACTGCTCTACTTTAATACCAATGTATTGATCCCTTTAGTTTTGTATTTTGGATAGCATAGCACTTTATACTAGCTAACTAGTACTAATAATGACTATGGCTTAGATTTTGAAAAAAATGTTAGTGAGTGAAGTTGAGATAATGTCTATTTGTGAGAATAAGTATGAATATAGTTGAGAGATTTTTGAAAAATCATTTTGCCCAACCTAATGTCACAGGACATATTTTTAAAATTATCATCATCTTACTGTACTGGGAGTACATTGTGACATTTACAAAAGTGAATATAGTGTATAACAGTTATATTCACCCCCACCATCATTCTCTTTTATCTCCTCTCCCCCCATTCTTAGAATAGTTTCAACAGGTCTCATTTTTCCATTTTCATACATAAGTACATAGTATTTCCACTGCATTCACCCTCCTACATTCTTTCCTTCTATCTTTCCCCCTCTCACTGGTACAAACTCCCAGATGGGACCTGTTTTACCTTCCTGTACTCTGTTTTTGAAAAAAAGACGTTTTCATTTGTTTAAAAGAATACACACACACACACACACACACACACACACAGGGAGTTTCATTGTGACATTTCTACATATTCATGGAATTAGACAACACATATTTTATTGTAACTTAAGTAATTAAAACATTTTGCCACTGGGTAAAGAACAAAAAATAGAGTCTAGAAAGAAATTTAAATTTGAGGATTTAATATAGGGTATTATTCCAACTTAATAGGAAAATAATGGCAGAATCAAAAATCAATGAGGAGAAGAGAAAGGACACAAATATAAAATGCATTTATGGCAGAAGATAAACAGAGCTAAATCATGTGCTTGTAGACAAATCAGTAAGAATAATATAAATCACTCAATGGGGACACAGGCACAAATGGGAAAAGTATTCAAACATAGTTATAATTAAATACATTATAAAAACTTATTTTGTGTTTCAGACTCTGTTCCACCTTTTACTGGAAAAATATATCCTTCATTACATCTAGCACTGGAAAGCCATAGAGAAACCTGCACTCTCATTGTAATTTGTCATTGTAATTTGGTATGAGGAGTGGGATAACTTTTCTGGAGAGAAACAGCCAATATCTATTAAATTTTCAATTATAGGCTTCCAAAAACCCAACTGCCTCGTTTCTGGGGAAATCTTTGAGATGACTCAAGTTCATAAGATACAGTCAGATATGTCCAAGACGTCTTTTGTGCCTCACTAGAAAACAGCAGAGGAACGTGGTTTAGTCATACCTATGCAATGAAATTATCCATAGTTTTAGTTAAATGGAGTAAATCTATGTCAGGTAACATGGAAATATATACTCAGTAGGTGAAAAATGCAAGTTTCATTCAGAGCAAAATTTTATTTTTATTAAAAACAAAAGTATTAGCAAGGCTTGTCTCTGAATTGGAAAAGCCTCTTTGTCCTCTATTATTTTTATTACATGTTCTGATTATAGGTGCTTTTACTTTGTTTTTCAAATAAATTGTAAACATATACACATGGGAAATAGAAGATAACAATAAAAGTAGATGCATAGATCTATTTTATTCTTGTACTGCTTGATTCTAAAGTTATTTCGATGTATAACTTCAAAATGAAGTTTTCATAAAAATGAGCTGGGCATGGTGATACATACCTTAGTCCTAACTATTCAAGAGGCAGAAGCAGGAAGACAGGGAGTTCAAAGCCAAGACCTTGTCCCCCCAAAACAAAAAGAGCTGAGGGTGTGGTTTTCAATCCTTAATATTACAATAAATAAATACACTTCATAAAGAAATTCTACTCTTAGGTATATACCCAAGAAAAGTGAAACATACACTACACAACACTTCTAAACACATTTGTGTAGCAACATTATTCAGAAGAGCCAAAAAGTGGAAATAATCTAGATGTCTGTCAGTTGATTAATGGATAAAGAAAAACATGATATTTCCATAGGGTAGAATATTATTCAGCATTAAAAATAAATGCAGTGCCAATACATAACACTACTTGGATAAACTTTAGAAACCCTAAACTAAGTGAAAGAACTCTTATCATAAAATAACACATATATAATATATATAGTCATAAGATCTTTTCATTCCATTTATGTGAAATATCTATAGTATACACATCAATAGAGACAGAACGCACATTGTTGATCAGCTGGGGTTGGGGCCAGGAGATGTGGTATGGGAACTTACTGTGCTAAGAGGTATGGAGTTTCTTTCTGAAGGAAATGAAAATGTTCTGAAATTAGATTGTGGTGATGGCTGCACAACTCAGTGAAGAGGAGAATTATTGCATCTGTGCGTTATGTAGGATGTGAATTATGTCACCATAATGATATTTTAAGTGCATATTTTCAGAATGAGGAATTAGAAGACTTTAGTATACATCACTCATGGAGTCTATGAAATTTTCCTTTGGCTTTTCAGACAAGAGAAGAACCATGTAAAATAGGACAGCTTCTGAGATGGCTTCTCAGAGCCCAGAAATAAGAAAGGTTGTCATGGCTTGTGGTTCGGTAAACTGGAGTTGAGACTGAGAACATAATACACTCTTTTAAGAGTCACTGAAGTTTTTCCAGCAAATGGATTATACCTGCCTTGGTGTTCCCTGTGATGATTTGGAGCCTATTAAGTAGTATGATGAGGAAGTTATTTTATTTTCCTTGTGGTTATCCTGCAAAACTTCTGTTGCTTTTTGTAAATAAATAAATAAATAAATAAAAGGCAGTTTGGTGGTACCATATGTTATATAGTTATTCAGAGTGAAGAGAGCCCAAGTCTGAGTTTCACAGCATTCATCAGAGTATGCCATTTGACCCATACACAATTATACTGTTTTGTCTGTCTTTTTTATTTTTAGGATTAATTTCCTACCTGCAGTAAGTGAAGCTAATCTGCTATTTATGGTAGCGTTTTGACTTGTCCAGCCTAATGACATGTATTAAGGTAAAAAGCCAAAAAAAATGGGCAGACTTAAATAAAAATACTAAATAAATAAGAATGAAATTTGCTTGCTAACAAGGAACATTTGTGCCAGTGGGATTTGCATAACCAAAGTTTAAGGAAAATCTTAAGGACTATAGCAGTCATAATTTTTTTGGCTCAAAGGTATCTGTAGGCTACTGACTTTGAGATGCTTATTTTAAGAGGTGAGGAAACACAGATCCTGGGAGTGAAGATGTTTTACCAGGTCATCATAGGCTCATTTTCAGACTCAGCCTCAAGATACAAGTTCAGTAACTCAGTGGTACTTCATACCACTAAGGAAAGTATCAAAAGTTGTGTTTTGGACAAACTTTTTTTTTTCATTTTTCTTTTATTATTCATATGTGCATACAAGGCTTGGTTCATTTCTCCCCCCTGCCCCCACCCCCTCCCTTACCACCCACTCCGCCTCCTCCCTCTCCTCCCCCCTCAATACCCAGCAGAAACTATTTTGCCCTTATTTCTAATTTTGTTGTAGAGAGAGTATAAGCAATAATAGGAAGGAACAAGGATTGTTGCTGGTTGAGATAAGGATAGCTATACAGGGCATTGACTCACATTGATTTCCTGTGCGTGGGTGTTACCTTCTAGGTTAATTCTTTTTGATCTAACCTTTTCTCTAGTACCTGTTCCCCTTTTCCTATTGGCCTCAGTTGCTTTAAGGTATCTGCTTTAGTTTCTCTGTGTAAGGGCAACAAATGCTAGCTAGTTTTTTAGGTGTCTTACCTATCCTCACCCCTCCCTTGTGTGCTCTCGCTTTTATCATGTGCTCATAGTCCAATCCCCTTGTTGTGTTTGCCCTTGATCTAATGTCCACATATGAGGGAGAACATACGATTTTTGGTTTTTTGAGCCAGGCTAACCTCACTCAGAATGATGTTCTCCAATTCCATCCATTTACCAGCGAATGATAACATTTCGTTCTTCTTCATGGCTGCATAAAATTCCATTGTGTATAGATACCACATTTTCTTAATCCATTCGTCAGTGGTGGGGCATCTTGGCTGTTTCCATAACTTGGCTATTGTGAATAGTGCCGCAATAAACATGGATGTGCAGGTGCCTCTGGAGTAACAGTCTTTTGGGTATATCCCCAAGAGTGGTATTGCTGGATCAAATGGTAGATCGATGTCCAGCTTTTTAAGTAGACTCCAAGTTTTTTTCCAGAGTGGTTGTACTAGTCTACATTCCCACCAACAGTGTAAGAGGGTTCCTTTTTCCCCCGCATCCTCACCAACACCTGTTGGTGGTGGTGTTGCTGATGATGGCTATTCTAACAGGGGTGAGGTGGAATCTTAGCGTGGTTTTAATTTGCATTTCCTTTAGTGCTAGAGATGGTGAGCATTTTTTCAAGTGTTTTCTGGCCATTTGAATTTCTTCTTTTGAGAAAGTTCTGTTTAGTTCACGTGCCTATTTCTTTATTGGTTCATTAGTTTTGGGAGAATTTAGTTTTTTAAGTTCCCTGTATATTCTGGTTATCAGTCCTTTGTCTGATGTATAGTTGGCAAATATTTTCTCCCACTCTGTGGGTGTTCTCTTCAGTTTAGAGACCATTTCTTTTGATGAACAGAAGCTTTTTAGTTTTATGAGGTGTTTTGGACAAACTTAACCAGAATTTAGAACTCCTCTGTGACTTAGCAAGACACTTAGAGAAGACTATAAGTACTAAAGATAGTAAAATTAATAAAGATGCTAAATTACAATCATCTCCCCATTTCTGGTTGTAGTGAAAATGTTCTTGAACTTTTGTGTCAGCAGCAGCTAAAGAAGGGAGTATATAAAGAAGAGAAGTAGAAACTGCTCTTCCTTTTCGTAAATGTCAAAGTTAATTTTGATGATTTCTTTAGTGTCATAACAATAGCCAAGATTAAAGCAAGGGGACATCCACTTTAGGAATGAGAGCTAGGATTTCAAATTTCATTATAAGATTGCCATCTCAACAAAATAGTACTATAATGGCAATGGATTTCCATCTTTTCTCCATTTCTGTTGAAATATTGTCTTATAAATATACTTTGATACAAAAGAGATCCCTCAGTTTTATGAGAGCTCTATTTTATTCTTAGGCTGACTTAGTCTCAAAATATCTTTTTGATGTACAGCTTCAATATTCTTGCCAATGTCCGTGGCATCAGCAATCAAGAATAGCATTTTTTTAAAGATGTTTTTTCACTTTCATTTGTAGGTTATCTAAAAAAGGACTTCTGCCTAGTGCGTACTGAAATTTCCTTATGGTGGTAACAAGGGATATTTATGGCACTTGAAATTAATTGCTCTTGGGTGTGGAGAAGGGTGTCCACAAACTGAGGCAACTTACCCAGAGCTGCTGTGAAATGCAGGTAAGAGGCCTAGAAAAGGAACCAATAGGTTTATGTATTGTTATTTCATGTACTAGAAGGAAGTGACATTTTTTCAAATTATATTTTAGGAGACTAAGATGCTGAGACCACCTAGCTCAAAAGTGGCAGAAGTCTGCATCTCTCAATGCCAGTGGACTCTGGGTTCTACAAATTGCATTCTAGACCACTGTCATATAGTCAGCTCCCAGTCCCAGAAATGTTTCACACAAGGCTGTTAAATACTAAGGTAGTGACCAAGCACTATGATCAATGAGTTGGTTTAGCTGAAGAACAGGAGGAAAGCATAAATTAGTTGAGTATACTTAATTTTTAAATACTGTTCTAGAACTTCATTTTTTTTAGTTTCTATAGTCACTCCAGCATTAATGTGAGACCCTCTTCCCCTCATTACTTTTGTTATTAAAATTTCTTGCAAAGAATCTGAAAGTTTCCTGGTTTGTGTATGCTTCATTTCTTTGTCAAGTAATGTTTTGTGAAACTCTGGATCTCTGAAACTCTGGAGTTAGAAACCCAGCCTGTGGTTGGGTTGGTAATGATGCTCTCCCTCTATACAGTCCTTTTCAGAAGAAAGCTAAATATATTTTGATATACAGATAATCATGTGAAACTAATCTAATAAAGTAAATGAATCTTCAAAGTATGGAAGTGGCACTCACTATGAATACTGCTGCTGGTGTTATACTAACTCAAACATTGCAAAAAATGTTTTCCTAGCAATGCCACATATTCTGGTAAAGTTTTCTGTTGTTGTTCTCATGATCATCTCATGATCATGATATGTAGAAATGAATACAATGGTTCTACCTGAAGCATGCTCAGAAGTCATAACTTTTCTTATCACAGTACATGAAGACTAGAAGTTCCCCAAATGAATGTGTAGTTAAGGGGCATTTGGAAACATATATCTGAGAACCTAGGGTGTGAATGCCCTATACTAACCTATCTCACCTGGGCCACACATCATAACCACATCATGGTTGGTGGTCAACCATTGGCATTGACCCCAAAGAAGAAGGGAACCATGACTACCTGGCATACCTATGAATTTAACACTTAGATGGCCTCTGGGATATCTCTATAGGATCACTCTTTTACCCAATAAAGAGAATAATTAAAGAGATCCATACTGCTTTTCTCTGTGACCCATTAACTATTGCCAAAATGTGACATCTTTTTCCCAACCAAATGTAAAGAAAAAAAAATAAGACTGACAGTACCAGTATGAAAAATAAGCAAATTTATCTTCTCTTGAGTGACATCATGCTCTTTACTACTGTCAGGCCTAAAGAAACTGTCACCTTTTCATTTTAGTGTAGGAATCACAATTTTCTTTTGTTTTCCAAGGCCACCAGATAATAAACTGCCTTTGACAAAACATGCTTTTGATTTCTCCACTGTGAAGTCCAATTTTCGTTTTCATAAGGAGCTGTTTATCTTGATGGCTTGAATTAGTTGACCAGGTTGGCAGTGTCTGGGTCTTATCACAAAGGTTTTCTACTGAGTTAAAATTCAAAAGAACACATCTTACTATCGAAGTTATTCCCTGTAAATACTTTTCTGCTTTTATACTTGAACAGCAAGAGTGACAGACCATTTGAGTAAGAATCTCTTTGCACTACTCTTCCCTAAATGTCATGCAGAAACAAAGGCAATTTGAGAAATTGTTTATTAAAAAATTGAGATCATACTTTGCTCTCTTGCCATACCAATACAGAAAGCAGATATCAAAAGAACTTTAATTAAAAAAAATCCCCAATTAAAAGTAGTGAATATACATCATAGAAGATTGTAATACAAAAACATTGCAGGGTGCCAGTGGTTCACACCTGCAACCCTAGCAACTCAGTAGGTAGAGATCAGGAGGATCATGGTTCGAAGCCAGTCCAGGCAAATAGATTGCAAGACCCTATCTCAAAAAAACCATTCACAAAAAAGGGCTGGTGGGGTGGTTCAAGGTGTAGGCCCTGAGTTCAAACCCCAGTACTTTAAAAAAAATAGAATAAAAATCATCTTTGTTGATTCACATCATGTCATAGGTTCTGCAACTGCAGATTCAACCAACCATGGATTGAGATTTTTTGAAAAAATTGTCCATGACATATACAGACCTTTTTTCTTGTCATTAGTCTCTAAAAATTGTAGTACAACAACTATTTCTGTAGTATGCACATTTATTGGTTATTATAAGTAACTAGAAATGATTTAAAGTATAGGGAGGATTGCATAAGTTATATGCAAATATGGCACTATTTTATAGAAAAGACTCTAACATCCATGATTTTGGTATCCACAGGGGGTCCTAGAACCAATGCCCTGTGGATAACAAGAAATGACTGCACAATCTTTTGACTTTACCATAGTTAAACCTCTCATAATTAATAGGTCATCATCTGAGAAGTAGTTTTTTAATTACCCAGCTTAGCTTATTCGTTTGGTTATGTATTCTGAGTGCCAGTGCAGAGTGACCCAGCATCCCAGTATGAAGTGTGTTCATCCTTCCCCCAAGCTGAGCAGTGGTGACGACCTCCCACCTGTCAGACTCAAGTTCCACACTGAGACCACACAGGTCCTCACTGGTCCTCACTGGCAGAAACAGGCACACGCTCACTGCAAAAGTACCTCAGCAATGGTGTGGTCCATCTTGGGTGGGCACCTGGAAAAGAAACATCCCACATGCGTTGTGGAGGGAGAATTTTGCCTGGAGATATCATTTGAGCATTTTTGGCATGTTAAAGCCAGTGGAGGCCAGAAGTTAAATGATATTGCCCAAGAGTATGGAAAAGAGAAGGAGCATAGGAACAAACCTTGGTGAAATAACACTTAGTTGTTGACAACAGAAGATGAGCTTACAATGGGAACTGGAAAGAAGCAATTAGAGAAGTAGTTGGAGAATGTGATACACAGAAATTACAAAAAGAGAATGTTTCAAGATGGACCACGTGGTCCATTGGCTCAGATGCTGACAAGAGCTATTTTATGATATGATGGCAGAAAGAAACCAGACAGGTATCAACAAAGGTATTGACAACATTTCTATACTTTTTATGACATTTTAACATTTTAGTGAGATTATTTGATGTACAGTTTAGCTGTTTCCATTACTTGAAATGTGGATTCCTTATTTGCATCGACATGTCTTGTCTTTGATGTCCGTAGTCTTAACATTGTACCACCTTATAAAACATATTCAGGAAATATTTGATGTATATCTTTTCCTTCACAAGCCTGCTTCTCCTATTTTTCTACCAATATTTCTTCTAGTCTTTGTTTCCTTCACTCTCCTGCCTTGGATAGGTTATGGGGTTCTAGCAATTCTTCTACAGCATCTCTGTATGTCAGTTTTGGGCTAGGCACAAATTAGTCCCCTTCTTGTTTCAGAAAATTAAATTTTTATTTAAGAGTTAAAGTTCAACGTTCATAACAATCTCCCTCTCCCTCCCCAAGTATGTCTCTTCCCTCTTCCCCTGCTTATCTCTCTTCTCTTTCTTCTTTCTACCTTCCTCCTTTCCTTGCCTTTTTCTAAGAATTGAAATGCTACTTTGACCCAAACACCTCAGTCTATAGAATGTACAAGTTGCAGAAATAAGAAGGGATCACTAATCACCACAGTTATCACTATCACCACTAATCACCACAGTTTCTCTACTTTTGAGTAAAAAAAGATGGATTGAGATGGAAACAAGAAAACAGATATTAAAAAGGTAATATTTGGGGAATACATAAATAAAAAGGCTTGAGTGACACATTCTGTGATTCTGCTGACTTCTTTTGTTAATGATACCAAGAGAAAATTAACAGAAGTTATGAAATGGGGTATTAGCTATTGCTTTTTTCCTCCCATCCATGATAATGTTTTAATCTTTAGACACCCATTAACTAAAAGGACTTGGCTGAGCTGAAGTGCTCTGAGGTGTAGTCTCTCAGCACGGAGCACTGCCTAGGCTGCTGCAGGATGAATCCAATTGAGGAAAGATGTGCCATCCATAATGGTGGCGTCACCTATAATGGTGGCCTGCCTTTACCTTCTGCAATGCTCAGGGGAGGAGCAGCTTATCTTCGGGATGGCCAATTCTTTATGGTTAGTATCAGAAATGAGCCTATCAGTCAGCCACATGAGACCTTTAAAGGGGCACCAGGGCCATAAACTTTATGAAAAAGGCTAAAGATTGCATTCAGCCCTCAAGCAGATACAAAATTACCCTAAACCCAGTTCAGGGCAGGGAGATTAAATCTTATTTAAAAAAAAATACAAAGTTAAGAACCCCTACACTCATCATGGCTTTTAAAAACTAAAAGATAGGAGACAGCAGTTGTCAGACAGATTTTTTCTCCTATACCTATGCAAAGAAAAGAGCAAGGAAGTAGGCAAGGAATGGAGGAAAGAGGGGAAGAGAAGAAAGAAAGCAAGCAATTAGGCTAGAGAGGGAAGGAGAAAAAGGAGAAGAACTGGAGAGAAGAGACTCTTTGGAATCTGTAAATACTTGCCTGCTTATGAAATAAACTCATTGGTGTTGTGGGGACTTAAGAAATCCCACTGATTTACTCACTGTAAGCATAAGTTGGAGAAGAGCTCATTTTCATGATCTTTTCCTCCTATCATTCAGCTCCCTGGAGACACAGAAAGTAAACCTTTCTAAGGGCTTTCTCAGACAGTTTGACGTTCTGTTGAATTAACTGGCATATATCGTACCAAATTTATATGCTGCATCTTTCCACCCAAACAAGGAATGATTTCATATTGAATAGAGTTTTAAGGCACTCAGAATACTCTGGAAATTTCCCAGAGTGATCTTGCTTCCCACGTCTGCCTTGATAATCCTGCATGTCTCACTGACTACCTGCCTGGATGCAAAAGGTGAGGGCATTATAAATCTCAGCTGGGCTGCACTGTGACACTGTGTGAGGCTTCCTGTGTACACACTGTCATGATGTTTTATCTGGCATACTTCAAGAATGTCTGAAAGAGGAGGAAGGCAGGGAATGTTAAATGAATGAGCCATCTTTTTGCTGGGACAACTGAGTCTGTTTTGACTCTCCCATAGCAAAACCTATGTACAAATATTTAGCTACACAATGAACAGTGCTTTTTGTGGTATGCCCTCTACATAGGAAAATCATCTGACCCAATGACTTGCACAGATGACTCAGTGAAGATAAATTATGACTGTAGATCCTTAGGGCTATTGTGATGTAGTGGTACAACGGCTGGTTTGAAACAAAAATATCTGACAATTCTGGAGGCTTGAAGTCTGAAATCAAAGTACAGCAGGGCCATGCTTCCCTGAAACCTGCAGCAGAGAGCCCTTCCTTGCTTTTGCCTAGCTTCTAGCTGCTTTCTAGCAACCTTTGGAATCACTTTACTTGCAAAGTCTTTACTGCAGTCTCTGCCTCTATTAGGATGTGGTCTTCCCATGCGTCTGTCTTCAAATGGCTTCTTATTATAAAACAACAGCCATATTGGATTAGAGGCCACCCTACTCTAGTATAATTTCATCTTAAATAATTATATCTGCAGCAACCCTGTTTCCAAATAAGGTCACATTCTGAGGTTAGAACTTAAACCTGTATCTTTTGAGTGTGGTGGGGGCTGCATAAATACCCCAGGGCAACATTCCAAAGTCAGATATCTGCAGAAAGCAGGCAAGTGAGGTACATGTCTGGAATGATTTGGGAGTAATACAAAGAGAATGTCAGAGACATAGTGAAGCAGGGATGGCATATCCATCATCAAGAAGGTAGCAGAAAATGCTGTGTGAGAATGTAAGCCCAGTGTTACCAGACCAACTGCTGCATTGCTCTCCCTTCTCTCTCCCTTAATGTATGTGGCCACTATAGTTTAACATACAAATACTATGCAGGCCATGATTTATAATATCTACATTAAGATGCTCTCCCAAGAGTGTACCTCAGTATACTAACTCTATAAGATAGTGAAAGTCGGTCAAAATAAGACCTGTGGTCATAACAGTTGAAAAACACTGAGTTAAATAGAGGTTATCAGTTTTCCTTACTGCAGGGTTTTTCAGAACCTTAAATGTCTTCCTTACAAAGTGCACCTCCATGAGTAACGTCAGACTAGGAAGCATTTCCCAAACTCATCTGACCCCTGGACCCCCTTTCTGTGGATACTTCATCAGAGTGCTTTGGAAGACCATGCAGTAATTCACTTTGCAATAAATAATGAGAGTGTAATTCCTGTAAGTGAAAATCCTGTGGGAACACTGGATGTTGAAAAACAAGCAAATGGCATGGCTACCACAAGGATGCCTCCTGGCCATCTCAGTGAGTTAGAACTCACATCTGCTACATGTAGAGTAGGAGTGAAAAACAATCGTGACTTTTTTCATCAGCTGCCTTGTGATTCAGTGTTCAAACTTTTACATTTTAAATGGAGAGTGTGAGACTAGAGATGATAAGGCCAATCCCTTTATCTATAAAAATTATCTATTCCCAGTACATGAAAATCTCTTGACTTTTGATATTATTTGCCAAGCCACCTACTATGTGCCAAACAATATGACAGGTACTGAGTACAATCTGGATTAAATTACTTGCTATAGCTAATGCTAGTTCCTACCTAAACTCAGGGATCAAATTAA
This sequence comes from Castor canadensis, assembly GCF_047511655.1. Taxonomy (NCBI): domain Eukaryota; kingdom Metazoa; phylum Chordata; class Mammalia; order Rodentia; family Castoridae; genus Castor; species Castor canadensis. The sequence continues at coordinate 101,624,767 of NC_133395.1, read as the reverse complement.
AGTATATGCTTTCATTTAATAATTTATCACAATGGAAAACTGCTAAGATACAAAGGAATAGTGTTTCCTTTCCAGAAAGGGTTTTCTGACATTTTGAAAAAGAATAGCTTGTTCTACAACCATTTACTGAGTCATGTTATAAGCTGACTTGGAGGTTTTCGGTTACATGGGTGCCTGCACAAATAGCATTTTCTTAACCATCATATACTGAAAACCAGGATGATGGGAGGATGTTCATTTCATCCTGGATAGTTGCCCTGCAACTAAAAATGTGTCTCCTTTTTCCTGTTAATCCTAGGAAATCTCCACTTCTCTGTTCATGCTGCTATAATTTATTCTTCCTCAGTGTCATTCTAAATCTACAAATATTTTTAACACTGAGGCCCAGATTTTGTGCCACGTCTTTAAACAGTCATCTTTTGTTGTTATTGCTGTTGTTTTGAGACAGTCTTGAGATGTAGTCCAGGCTGGCCTGAAACTCTTGGTCCTCCTGCCTCTGCTTCCTTGATGCTCAGATTTCAGGCCTGCATGAACTTGCTGACTTCTAGCATCATCTTTCATCCTTCTAGCTGGAAGTAAATGCTCTACCATTCATACCCTATAAGCTCACTAGTCTGTGACATTCTCATGGTTGTTATTTTTTCCCTTATTACAGAAAATATTCATTGGTTTACTCAGTAAATGTAATTGAAGGTCTTTGGTGTGTTCTCCACAATTGTACTTTTCTTCTGACAGCTGGGGATAAAAGAGATAAACCAAGATAAATGTGACTCCTGCTGACCTGACACTTGGAACCTAGTATATATCTGAGTGTCTTTCCTCTAATGTAAGCTTTAGGACCATTGCCACTAGGCCCCTATCTCCTATATGTGCAGTTGCGGCAACTTGTACATATTAGACTGATAATTTTCTGAATATGAACTTGATTTTCTTCTTATTCCTCAGTCTTGGTTCCCTGTCCTATTGTTTGATTTTGCTTCAACAAAGGTTCATTTTTCCAAAACTGATTTGTCAGTTCAGTTCTGAAGAACCATGGACTCCCTCTCTTTAGTGCTCAAATTTCAATTCCATTTATAGGTTAAAAAAAACTCCAGAGAATGTATAACACAGCCTAGCCTAACATGCAGATTTGGGGATAACCCAAGAATTCAGCAAGTGCCTGCCACTTGACAATAAAATAACAACTCAATTAGTGTGTGTCTATTTGCATTTCATCCTGGAGTTTGCTAAGCTTGTTTTCCCGTGCCTCTCCAGCTCTGCTCCCACTACCTTCTTTGTCTGTTAATGAAAGTTGTCCTTCAGTCTCTGTTTATCCTTTAGCCCACAAACTAGTTTCAGTGGCAGCATTATGGTTACAGCCCATGGAAACCTATCTGTGCAGTAATTTAGCTGTCAGTCTAGAAGTGGTGAAGAAGCAGAGAGATGGATGTGGGGCCTGAGGCATGCCTGAGCCCAGCTGACAGTCACCCAGCACAGCCCAACTTGAATGTGCACTTATTAAAGCAGACAGGAAAAAAGATCACCCTAATTTCTGTTGTTCATTACCTCATTGTACTAGGGGAAAATATTATACTGAACTCAGCTAATTGCAAAGAACCCTCTTATTACCCATCTACAGAGTCTGGGTTTGGCTGTAGAGATCATTTAGTGAATTATCCTCAAAACCCGAAAAAGCAAATGGGAATGACATTTGTTGCCCAATCCCCTGATAGCATATTATTTCAGCACACTGTTTGGGATTTACTTGGCAGGAGAAAGATGAACTTGGGAGCATTCTGTAGATGAGCTTGTATGCTCAAAGTAATGACTTAAGGTCCATTAACAACTGATAACCACAGCAACCAACAAATTGATGAATTATCACTCTTGATGTTTCAGTTTATAGATATCAAGTTGTTTCTCTATGTCATTAGATGTCTGAAGAGGCTGGAAAACCCATAGGTCAGTCTCTGGTCATCAAAAAGGAATATTTTTAAATTAGAAATAGTTTAAAAATACAACTTTGTAAGGATGAGTCAATAGCCTATTCAAGAATTTAAGGCCTTGGTTAAATTAACAGATCTCTAGATTGAACACTCAATAGTATACACTGAAACAGTTAATTTTTTTAATTTGGGAACATTATATAGACCTATGAATACCATGGTGAGTGTGGCTATTTTAGATACAAATGTACCTTCCAATTAGTACTCTGTCTTGGAATTTCCCAAGAGTGACTTCATGGAACTCCTCCCTGCTGACATTTTTAGTAAATAAATTATTTCATACTCAAGTAGGTTTGAAAAGTACTGTCAATGTATTCCCATTGTTTTTTCTTTTTGATACTAGGGCTTAAACTCAGGGCCTCACTTTGAACCATCCACCAGACCTTTTTTGTGATAAGTTTTTTTTGAGATAGGCTTTCGAGAACTATTTGCCTGGGCTGGCTTTGAACCATGATCCTCCTGATCTCTGCCTCCAAAGTAGCTAGGATTACAGGAGTGAGCCACTGCCGCCTGGTTTGTATCCCCATTTTTGAAGTGTCACTCTGAACATTTGCATATTAAGGATTCTGAAGAGGTCTTGTAATTAATTAAAATGCTTAAATTTTTTTTATTTATTTATTCATATGTGGATATATTGTTTGGGCCATTTCTCCCTCATACCCCCTATCCTCTCCCCCCGCCCCCCCTCGCTTTCAGGCAGAATCTGTTCTGCCCTTATCTCTAATTTTGTTGAAGAGAGAGTATAAATAATAATAAGAAAGACAAAGCAGTTTTGCTAGTTGAGATAAGGATAGCTACAGAGGGACATTCCTAGCATTGCTTCCATGTATAAATGTGTTACATTCTAAGTTGATACATCTCTGACCTTTTCTGTAGTTCCTGATCCCCTTCTCATATTGGCTTCTATTGCTTTAAGGTTCTGTATTGGTTCCTCTGCAGTGAGGACCTCAAATACTATCATGTTTTTTGGGTTTCTTACCTATCTCCAACCTCCCGTGCGTGCTCTCCCCTTATCATGTGACCCAAGTCCAATCACATTGCTGTATTTGCCCTAGATCTAAAGTGTGCATATGAGAGAGAACATACAATTTTTGGTCTTCTGAGCCTGGCTAACCTCACTCAGAATGATGTTCTCCAGTTTCATCCATTTACTTGGGAATGATAAGATTTCATTCTTCATAACTGAGTAAAATTCCACTGTGTATAAATACCACATTTTCTTAATCCATTCATCAATAATGGGGCATCTTGGTTGTTTCCATAACTTGACTGTTGTGAATAGCACTGCACTAAACATGGGTGTGCAGGTGCCTCTGGAGAAACCTGTGTCGCATTCCTTTGGGTATATCCCCAGGAGTGGGATTGCTGGATCATATGGCAGATCTATGTTCAGATTTTTAAGAAACCTCCAAATTTTTTTCCAGAGTGGTTGCACCAGCTTGCATTCCCACCAGCAGTGTATGAGGGTTCCTTTTTCTCCACATCATTCCCAACACCTGTTGTTGATAGTGTTTTTGATGATGCCTATTCTAACAGGGGTAACGTGGAATCTCAGTGTGGTTTTGATTTGGATTTCCTTTATGGCTAGAGATGGTGAGCATTTTTTCATGTATTTTTGGCCATTTGAATTTTTTCTTTTGAGAAAGTTCTGTTTAGTTCACTTGCCCATTTCTTTATTGGTTCATTAATTTTGGGAGAATTTAGTTTCTTAAGTTCCCTATATATTCTGGTTATCAGTCCTTTGTCTGATGTATAGCTGGCAAATATTTTCTCCTACTCTGTGGATGGTCTCTTCAGTTTAGAGACCATTTCTTTTGTTGAGCAGAAGCTTTTTAATTTTATGAAGTCCCATTTGTCTATACTTTCTCTTAGTTGCTGGGCTGCTGAAGTTCTATTGAGGAAGTCCTTGCCTATAGCTATTACTTCCAGAGTGTGAAACTCTTAAAATTTTTAACAAAACAAAGTGTTCTCAAAGCCTATTTAACTACTAAAGTTCCTTTTCTACACAGACTATCTGTTTTTTTTTTTTTATTCATATGTGCATACAAGGTTTGGGTCATTTCTCATCCCTTCCCCTACCCCCTCCCTGAGCCGCTCACTTCCTCCCTCTCTTCTCCTAGCCCCTCGCTACCCAGCAGAAACTATTTTGCCCTTATCTCTAATTTTGTTGAAAACAGAGTATAAGCAATAATAGGAAGGAACAAGGGTTTTTGCTAGTTGAGATAAGGATAGCCATACAGGGAGTTGACTCACATTGATTTTCTATGTGTGTGTGTTACCTTCTAATTTAATTCTTCTTGAACTAACATTTTCTCTAGTTCCTGGTCCCTTCTCCTATAGGCCTCAGTTGCTTTTAAGGTATCTGCTTTAGTTTCTCTGCATTGAGGGCAACAAAGGATATCTAGTTTTTTAGGTGTCTTACCTATCCTCATACCTCCCTTGTACGCTCTTGCTTTATCATGTGATCAAAGTCCAGTCCCCTTGTTGTATTTGCCCTTGATCTAATGTCCGCAAATGAGGGAGAACATATGATTTTTGGTCTTTTGGGCCAGGCTAACCTCACTCAGAAGGATGTTCTCCAATTCCATCCATTTACCAGCAAATGATAAGATTTCATTCTTCTTCATGGCTGGATAAAATTCTATTGTGTATAAATACCACATTTTCTTAATCCATTCGTCTGTAGTGGGGCATCTTGGCTGTTTCCATAACTTGGCTATTCTGAATAGTGCTGCAATAAACATGGGTGTGCAGGTGCCTCTGGAGTAACCTGTGTCACATTCTTTTGAGTATATCCCCAAGAGTGGTATAGCAGGATCATATGGTAGATCAACGTTTAGATTTTTAAGTAGCCTCCAAATTTTTTTCCAGAGTGGTTGTACTAGTTTACATTCCCACCAGCAGTGTAAAAGGGTTCCTTTTTCCCCGCATCCTCACCAACACCTGTTGTTGGTGGTATTGCTAATGATGGCTATTCTAACAGGGGTGAGGTGGAATCTTAGTGTGGTTTTAATTTGCATTTCCTTTGTTGCTAGAGATGGTGAGCATTTTTTCATGTGTTTTTTGGCCATTTGAATGTCTTCTTTTGAGAAAGTTCTGTTTAGTTCACTTGCCCATTTCTTTATTGGTTCATTAGTTTTGGGAGAATTTAGTTTTTTGAGTTCCCTATATATTCTAGTTATCAGTCCTTTGTCTGATGTGTAGCTGGCAAATATTTTCTCCCACTCTGTGGGTGGTCTCTTCAGTTTAGAGACCATTTCTTTTGATGAACAGAAGCTTTTTAGTTTTATGAAGTCCCATTTATCTATGCTATCTCTTAGTTGCTTGCTGACCTGCCGGGGTTCCGTTGAGAAATCCTTGCCTATACCAATTAGTTCCAAAGTATTTCCTACTCTTTCCTGTACCAACTTTAGAGTTTGGGGTCTGATATTAAGATCCTTGATCCACTTTGAGTTAATCTTGGTATAGGGTGATATACATGGATCTAGTTTCAGTTTTTTGCAGACTGCTAACCAGATTTCCCAGCAGTTTTTGTTGAAGAGGCTGTCTTTTCTCATTGTATATTTTTAGCGCCTTTGTCAAAGACAAGTTGATTATAGTTGTGTGTCTTCATATCAGGGTCCTTTATTCTGTTCCACTGGTCTTCATGTCTGTTTTTGTGCCAGTACCATGCTGTTTTTATTGTTACTGCTTTGCAATGTAATTTGAAGTCAGGTATCATGATACCTCTAGCATTTTTCTTTTGACTGAGTATTGCTTTGGCTATTCGTGGCCTCTTGTGTTTCCATATAAATTTAACAGTAGATTTTTCAATCTCTTGAATGAATGTCATTGAAATTTTGATGGGAATTGCATTAAACATGTAGATTACTTTAGGGAGTATCGACATTTTTACTATGTTGATTCTACTAATCCATGAGCATGGGAGATCTCTCCACTTTCTATAGTCTTCCTCAATCTCTTTCTTCAAAAGTTTATAGTTTTCCATGTAGAGGTCGTTCACATCTTTTGTTAGGTTTACACCTAGGTATTTGATTTTTTTTGAGGCTATTGTAAATGGAATTTTCATATATTCTTTCTCAGTTTGTTCATTATTAGTGTATAGAAATGCTAATGATTTTTCTATGTTGATTTTATATCCTGCTACCTTGCTATAGCCGTTGATGGTGTCTAGGAGCTTTTGAGTAGAGTTTTTTGGGTCTTTAAGGTATAGGATCATGTCGTCTGCAAATAGGGATATTTTGACAGTTTCTTTACCTATTTGTATTCCTTTTATTCCTTCTTCTTGCTTAATTGCTCTGGCTAGGAATTCCAGTACTATGTTGAATAGGAGTGGAGATAGTGGGCATCCTTGTCTCGTTCCTGTTTTTAGAGGGAATGATTTCAGTTTTTCTCCTTTAAGTATAATGCTGGCTGTAAGTTTGTCATATATAGCTTTTATAATGTTGAGGTACTTTCCTTCTATTCCTAGTTTTCTTAGGGCTTTTGTCATGAAATGGTGTTGGAGCTTATCAAAGGCTTTTTCTGTATCTATTGAGATGATCAAGTGGTTTTTGTCTTTGCTTCTGTAAATGTGGTTTATTACATTTATTGATTTTCATATTTTGAACCAACCCTGCATTCCTGGGATGAAGCCTACTTGGTCATAGTGAATAATCTTTTTGATGTGTTGTTGAATTCAGTTCCCCATTATTTTATTGAATATTTTTGCATCAATGTTCATTAAGGAGATTGACCTATAGTTCTCCTTTTTAGAGGTGTCTTTGCCTGGTTTTGGGATAAATGTAATACTGGCTTCATAAAATGAGTTAGGCAGTTTTCCTTCCCTTTCTATTTTGTGGAACAGTTTAAGGAGGGTTGGTGTCAGTCTTCTTTAAAGGTGTGATAGAATTCAGGAGAGAGTCCATCGGGTCCTAGACTTTTCTTCTTGAGGAGATTCTTGATTGCTGCTTCAGTTGCATTTTGTGTTATAGATCTATTCAGGTGATTAATATCCTCTTGGTTCAGTTTTGGATGATCATATGTATCTAGAAATCTGTCCATTTATTTACAATTTTTGAATTTATTTGAATATAGGTTCTCAAAGTAGTCTCTGGTGATTTCCTGGACTTCCATGGTGTTTGTTGTTATCTCCCCTTTTGCATTCCTGATTCTACTAATTTGGGTTTTTTCTCTCCTCATTTTAGTCAGGTTTGCCTGGGTCTTTCAATCTTTTTATTTTTTCAAAGAACCAACTTTTTGTTTAATTAATTCTTTGTATTTTGTCTTAGTTTCTAGTTTATGAATTTCAGCTTTTATTTTATTATTTCACTCCTTCTATTTGTTTTGGGATTTGCTTGTTCTTGTTTTTCTAGGAGTTTGAGATGTATCATTAGGTCATTGATTTGGGATCTTTCAGTCTTTTTAATATATGCACTCATGCCTATAAACTTTCCTCTCAGGACTGCCTTAGCTGTGTCCCATAGGTTCCGGTAGGTTGTGTTTTCATTTTCATTGACTACCAGGAACTTTTTAATTTCCTCTTTTATTTCATCAGTGACCCATTGTTCATTAAGCAATGAGTTATTCAGTTTCCAGCTCTTTGTGTGTTTTTTGTCTTTACTTTTGTTGTTGAGTTCTAGTTCTATTGCATTGTGATCAGATAGAATGCATTAGTATGGAATGTCCTTCATTGTCTCATTTGATCAGTGTAGGTTTGAAGTCTACTTTGTCAGAGATAAGTATGCTACTGCTGCCTGTTTTCAGGGGCCATTGGCTTGGTAAATCTTCTTTCAGCCTTTCATCCTAAGCCTGTGCTTATTTCTATTGATGAGATGGGTCTCCTGTAAACGACATGTTGTTGGATCTTCCTTTTTAATCCATTTTGTGAAGCGGTGCCTTTTGATGAGGGAATTAAGTCCATTAACATTAAGTGTTAGTACTGATAGGTATGTGGTGATTCCTGTCATTTAGTTGTCTTAGTTGTGTGAAGATTTGATTGTGTGTACCTAAGTTGAGGTTACTCTTTACTGTTTGCTTTTTCTTTTCCTGTAGTTTGGTACTGCCTGCCTTTTCATGGTTATGTTGGGTTTCACTTTCTGTGTGCAGAATCCCTTGAAGAATCTTTTGTAGTGGTGGCTTTGTGGTCATATATTGTTTTAATTTCTGCTTATCATGGAAGACTTTTATTGCTCCATCTATTTTGATTGATAGTTTTGCTGGGTAGAGTATCCTAGGGTTGAAGTTATTTTCATTCACTGCCCAGAAGATCTCACCCCAAGCTCTTCTTGCTTTTAATGTTTCTGTTGAGAAGTCTGCTGTAATTTTGATGGGTTTACCTTTGTATGTTATTTGCTTTTTCTCTCTTACAGCCTTCAATATTGTTTCTTGGGTCTCTGTATTTGTTGTTTTAATGATAATATGCTGTGGGGTAGACCTATTTTTGTCTGCTCTGTTTGGTGTCTGGAGGCCTCTTGCGTCTGTATGGGAATAGATTTCTCTAGATTTGGGAAATTTTCTGTCATTATTTTTTTAAATATATTACACATTCCCTTTGCTTGCACCTCTTCTCCTTTTTCAGTGCCCTTGATTCTCAGGTTTGGTCTTTTGATGGAGTCATTAAGTTCTTGTATTTTCTTTTCACAGGTCTTGAATTGTTTAACTAATAGTTCTTCGGTTTTTCCTTTAACTACCATTTCATCTTCGAGTTCTGAGATTCTGTCTTCTGTTTGTTCTATTCTGCTGGATTGGCCTTCCATTTTGTTTTGCAGTTCTGTTTCATTCTTTTTTCTGAGATTTTCCATATCCTGAGTCGTTTCCTCTTTAATGTTGTCTATTTTCAACCTGAGTTCATTTATCTCTTTATTAATCATGTTCTTTGTTTCTCTTTGGTGTTTGTACAGTGCTTCTATGGTTTCTTTTGTTTCTTCTTGTGCTTTTTCAAATTCTCTATTTTTGTTGTCTTGGAATTTCTTGAGTTTCTCCTGTACATTTTGATTGACCATATCCAGTATCATCTCTATAAAATTCTCATTGATTACCTGTAGTATTTCTTCTTTTAGATTATTCTTGTGGGCTTCATTGGATTCTTTGGCATAGTTTATCTTCATTTTGTTGGAGTCTGGATCTGAGTATCTGTTTTCTTCATTTCCCTTTGGTTCCTGTACTAATTTTTTTACTGTGGAGAAACTGGTTTCCCTGTTTTTTCTGTCTTCCCGTCATTGCCCTTGGTGTTGTTATTGTCCCTGTACTGTGTGCAATTAAGCATTTTCTAGCTTGTAATAATAACAATGGTGATATTAATGGGTGAGAGGAGAGGGAAAGCAAAGAAGTTAAAGAAAGAGGGAAAAACAAATAAACAAGTAAAACAAAACAAAGCAAACAAAGTTTCAAAGATATCAACAGGGAGAGAGAATGTACTAATCAACAGTAAGCTGAACACCATTAGAGAGACAGAAGGGATTGAGAAAAAAAGAAAATAAATAAATTAATGAATTAAATTAAAAAATATGTAAAAATAAAAAAAAAATTTTTAAATCTCCAAGTTCAAATGCAATAAGGTTCGGTGTTAATAATTATCTTGTTAGTCCCTCAGCCTCCAATCCTGGAGATGGTGTCTCAGAAGTAGTTCTGTCGTTGTCTAATCAAAGGGGAGAAAAACCAAAAAAAAATAAAACCACAAAGTGTCACAAGTTCAAATGTAATACAGTTTTAGTAAGTTTTTCAGCATGCAGGTGTTGTTCAGTTGTTGTCTCATCAAAGGAAAGGAGGAAAAAAAGAGTCTGGAGACAGTTCTGAGAATGGTACCTGAGGCTGTGGTTCACCTGCCCGCTGCTGTCAATCAGCTGTTGCTGGAGGCGTTATTTATGCAGATCTCAGGAGTGAGTTTAACACTCACCTGGCCCCTCAGGCTCTGTTTACTTAGAGTTCTCCTGTGCTACCACCACTGCTACAAACTTTCCCCTTTCCAAGCACAGTGGGGGAGATGACACTGCACCAGCTTTCTCAGGCCTGCATGTTTATTTACAGTTCATGTGGGAAGTGGGTCTTCCCCCCTCTCCTGCAGAGTTTTCCTCCCACTGCCACTTTTACAAGGTTTCCTGCTCCTGGTTGTTGGGTGTGTGCCTCCACTCCTGCCTTCTCCAGCCAGCTTGTTGTGAGGGATTTCCCCTCCCCCCCTTCAGTGCTCAGGGCACCCTGCACTCTTTGCCACATGTCTTTTCTGTTGTTATTGCTTATTATTCAGTTTTTTTTTCTTTTTTCCCTGGGTGGGGGTTGGTCTGTCCAGGGGGCTATGCTGATCTGGCCCAGGGTTGTCTGTGGGAGTACCATGTGCCACTTAGCTCACCTTGTGGTCCGCATCTTCCCAAGCCATCTGGGTGCTGCCATCTGGCGGTGGTGTGGGAGCCCTCCTGGTTTCTCCATTTAACATGAAGTGGAGATGCTCTGTGCAGGCGGGGTGTGGAGGAGTCAAAGTTTTGCCTCTTCTTGGTGGTTTTTCCTGTAAGGTGTATCTCCAGCATCTCTCCAGGATTTTACTTTGGAAGCACGCTTTCTGCTTCCTCCCTCTAGCTGCCATCTTGGAATCTCCCAAACCATCTGTTTTAAGAAACAGTTACCTTATGAACCTCCATGCTTCCCATGAGGCATTTACCTTTACGATGAATTATTTTTTTAAGACAGAGTCTCTTTATGTAGTCCAGGCTGTACAAGAATTCTCTGTCCTCCTATCTCAGCCTCCCAAATGCTGGGGATTACAAGTGTGCACCTCTATGCCCAGATTTATGGTGAAATTTTTTACAAAAATCTGGTTCAATATGATGATAGCTATAAAAGAATGTCATTGTAACCAAGGACTTTATGTCTGTTTTTTCCTTTCCTAAGTTTTCTAGATCTTTGTGTGGAAAAAGCCATTCCTTTGGAGTCATCTTCTGTGTGCAGCTGACTTTACTGTGTGCCCAAGAGAAAAGATATTGGCCCTCCTCATATGGTCAAACTCAATACTGATATTAAAGTCTTCCTCAAATCAGTGTTTTTCTATTGTCATGAACTATTCCTTATAAGCCAACTGCATTGGAATGTTGGTTTTTAGTTCTAATAACCAATGTACAATGTATACACAGTAAAATACACAGACCATACCTAGTAGAATTCAAGGCATTTTGACACGTGTATCTCAAAACTATTTCCATTTGTCAAAGTTTTCTAGTGTCTGTCCTCAGTCGTCATCTTCCCTCTCCACCCTGAGTTAGTCAGCACTCTGATTTCATTGTCCACAATTAAATTTTCAGACCTAATAATTGAATCTACCATCTTTTCTGAGCCTTATATAGTCCTTTTTCAGTTCATCCATGTTGTCGTCATGCTTCCAGAGACTTCCTTCTCACTGCAGAGTAGTATGCCCCAACTTATTTACCTGTTATTCTCGATGGATGGACATTTGATTATTTCTGGTGGAGTGTTGTGCATGAAACTGCCATAAGTATTTTTTAATTTTATTTATTTATTTATTTATTTATTTAATTCATATGTGCATACAATGTTTGGTCATTTCCCCCCCTTCCCCTCCCTTTACCCCTCCCCTTACCCCCCTTACCCCTTGCTACCAAGCAAAAGCTATTTTGCCCTTATCTCTAATTTTGTTGAAGAGAGAGTATAAGCAGTAATAGGAAGGAACAAGGGTTTTTGCTAGTTGAGATAAGACTAGCTATACAGGGAGTTGACTTGCATTGCTTTCCTGTACATGTGTGTTACCTTCTCAGTTAATTCTTCCTGAAGTAACCTTTTCTCTAGTTCCTGGTCCCCTTCTCCTATTGGCCTCAGTTGCTTTAAAGTATCTACATTAGTTTCTCTGTGTTGAGGGCAACAAAGGATATCTAGTTTTTTGGGTGTCTTACCAATCCTCATGCCTCCCTTGTGTGCTCTCACTTTATCATGTGATCAAAGTCCAATCCCCTTCTTGTGTTTGCCCTTGATCTACTGTCCACATATGAGGGAGAACATATGATTTTTGGTCTTTTGGACCAGGCTAACCTCACTCAGAATGATGTTCTCCAGTTCCATCCATTTACCTGCGAATGATAAGATTTCATTCTTCTTCATAGCTGCATAAAATTCCATTGTATATAAATACCACGTTTTCTTAATCCATTCATCACTAGTGGGGCTTCTTGGCTGTTTCCATAACTTGGCTATTGTGAATAGTGCTGCAATAAACATGTGTGTGTAGGTGCCTCTGGAGTAACCTGAGTCACATTCTTTTGGTTATATCCCCATTAGTGGTATTGCTGGATCATAAGGTAGATCTATGTTTAGATTTTTAAGAAGCCTCCAAATTTTTTTCTAGAGTGGTTGTAGTAGTTTATAGTCCCACCAGCAGTGTAAGAGGGTTCCTTTTTCCCCACATCCTCGCCAACACCTGTTGTTGTTGGTGTTGCTTATGATGGCTATTCTAACAGTGGTGAGGTGGAATCTTAGTGTGGTTTTAATTTGCATTTCCTTTGTTGCTAGAGATGGTGAGCATTTTTTCATGTGTTTTTTGGCCATTTGAATGTCTTCTTTTGAGAAAGTTCTGTTTAGTTCACTTGCCCATTTCTTTATTGGTTCATTAGTTTTGGGAGAATTTAGTTTTTTGAGTTTCCTATATATTCTAGTTATCAGTCCTTTGTCTGATGTGTAGCTGGCAAATATTTTCTCCCACTCTGTGGGTGGTCTCTTCAGTTTAGAGACCATTTCTTTTGTTGAGCAGAAGCTTTTTAGTTTTATGAAGTCCCATTTATCTATGCTATCTCCTAGTTGCTTGCTGAGCTGCTGGGGTTCCATTGAGAAATCCTTGCCTATACCAATTAGTTCCAAAGTATTTCCTACTCTTTCCTGTACCAACTTTAGAGTTTGGGGTCTGATATTAAGATCCTTGAACCATTTTGAGTTAATATTGGTATAGGGTGGTAAACATGCATCTAGTTTCAGTTTTTTGCAGACTGCTAACCAGTTTCCTCAGCAGTTCTTGTTGAAGAGGCTGTCTTTTCTCCATCGTATATTTTTAATGCTTTTGTCAAAGACAAGTTGGTTATAGTTGTGTGGTTTCATATCTCGGTCCCCTATTCTGTTCCACTGGTCTTCATGTCTGTTTTTGTGCCAGTACCATGCTGTTTTTATTGTTACTGCTTTGTAATATAGTTTGAAGTCAGGTATCGTGATACTTCCAGTGTTGTTCTTTTTACTGAGTGTTGCCTTGGCTATTCATGGCCTCGTTGTGTTTTCATATAAGTTTACCAATAGATTTTTCAATCTCTTTGATGAACGTCATTGGGATTTTGAGGAGAATTGCATTAAACATGTAGATTACTTTTGGAAGTATAGACATTTTTACTATGTTGATTCTACTAATCCATGAGCATGGGAGATCTCTCCACTTTCTATAGTTTTCCTCAATCTCTTTCTTTAGAAGGTTATAGTTTTCCTTGTAGAGGTCATTCACATCCTTTGTTAGGTTTACACCTAGGTATTTGATTTTTTTTTAGGCTATTGTAAATGAAATTGTTCTCATATTTTTTCTCAGTTTGTTCATTATTAGTGTATAGAAATGCTAATGATTTTTCTATGTTGATTTTATATCCTGCTACCTTGCTATAGCTGTTGATGGTGTCTATGATCTTTGCCATAAGTATTTTTAGAGAATATTTTGTACATACATCTTTTCATTTCTCTTGGGTGACTATATAGAAGTAAAATTGCTGAAATTAGAGTATGTGTTTTTTGTGTGTGAAATTGTCCATTGTTTTTACAGAGTGGTTTTACCATTTTGTAATATTGTGTGTGCTAAAAGAGTGCTTTGATTGTCCCATACCAATGTGTCTATTGTCATTCCTTCTTAATTGTAGTCATGTTTGTGGTAAGAAGCAGTATCTCATTTTAGTTTAAACTGAATGTCCTTGCTAAGTAGTGAGGTTGACCATTGTTATGTGCTTATGGTTCAGCCATAATTCTTCCTTTGTGAAATTCTCTGTACAAGTCTGTTTCTCATTTTAGTTATTACTTGAATTTTATTATTGAGTTCCAAAGTCACTTTATATATTCTAAACATAAATACTTTGAGATATATACAGTCAGAGATAGGTATATATAGATATATAAAAATACTTTCAGTCTATGGAATTCTAATTCATTTCCTTAATATTTTTATGAGCAGAAATTTGTCAATTTAATGAATTCTAGTTTATTAATTTTTTCTTTAATGGTTGAAGATTTTTGTATTCTAAGCAAGTCTTTGTTTACTCAACATATTCAAAAATATTCTCATGTTATTTTCAAGAAGCTGTGAGATTTCATTCCTATATTTGGGTCTTTAAGTATTATAAATTAATCTTATAGTATAAAATTGGGATTTAAGTTCATTAGTAGTAAATATTTGATTTTTCCAAAACTATCTGGTGAATAGGTGTTCATCTCCCTATTGAATTGTTTTGTCTCCATCAAAAGTTAGTTGGCCATTTAATTGTGTTCTGTTTCTGAGTTTTTGATACTCTTCTGCTATATATTTGTCCATTTTTATGACAAAGCATGCTGTGTTGATTACTATAACTTTAAAGTGAAATCAAGCAATGCTAGTCCTCTAACTTTGTGGATTTTTACATGATTATTTTGGTTATTCTAGGTTCTTTGCATTCCCACATAAATTTTAGAAATGTATGTCAAACTCCACAAAGCCACCTGCTGGGATTTTTATTAGAATTGTGTTGAATCCATAGATTAATTCAGGGAAAACTGACATTTTAACAGTATTGAGTCTTATAAGTCATGAACATATTATATCTCTACATTTACTTAGATTTTTTCAATGCACAGGTCTTATACATATCCCATTAAATTTGTCTTTAAGTGTATTGTAGATGTTTTCTTTTGTTATCAATGGTATTCTGTTTTTTCTCAATTTCTGATTGTTCATTGATAATATTTGGAAGTAAAAATTCTTGTACATGTATATTCTCTACCTTGCTAAATACAAATACACATCTTTGTGTCTTAGGATTTTCTATGGGCACATCATAATAGTTATATTGTCTTTACATAAAGAGTGTCTATGTGCTCCTTTTCAAATTATATGTTTATTCTTTTCCCACCTAGGACTTCCAGGACAGTGCTGAATAGTAGTGGTGAAAGTAGACACTCTTGCCATTTTCCCAGTCTTCATGAGAAAGCACTTAGTCATTCACTGCTATAGCTTATTATAGTTCCCATAGAAATCAATTCTTAACTTGTGGAGTCTTATATACTAATTTTATTATATATTAGCTTTTGAAAGGATAGAGCCTTTTAAAAGACTCATAGGTGAAACTTTAAGTTTAAAAACTACATCCAAAGTTATTTCACAAAAAGTGATCTAAACAGCAAAAAGTATTTTGAGCATGATTTGAAAGCAGGCATTTTTAAATACTGTAGTATTTGTGGTCCAAGTTTTCAATAATCTACATTACATTTAATATTCTGAAGTGATAAAAAAGAAATATAATATCTACTCTTTGTCATAGATTCCTTGTTGTAGGCTAAGAAAGTTCCCCTCACTTCCTGGTTTGCTGAAGGTTTCTGTAATAAGTGTACATTGAACTTGGACACATGTCTTCCCTGTATCTACAGCTGTTCATTTGTTTCTTTGTCTTTACTCTGTTAATGTGGTAAATAACCACTGATTTTTTAAATGTATTCCTACCCTTTATTGTGTTGCTAGACTCAATATGCTAAAGTTCTGTTAATATTTTCACAACTATGTTGGTGAAGAATATTTGCCTATAAATTTGTTTTCTTGTATTCTTGTTTGTTTATTTTGACAGGATCATCTGGGCCTCACATGTGTTATACAATTTTGTTCCCATTTCTGTTTTCTGAGATTGTAAATTTGGTACTGTTGCTACCTTGTAAAATTTTTCTACTTTAGCAATTTTTGTTTGTGCTATTCAGTAGCATTATTTACATTCTCAATGTTGTAAAACCCTAGCCACTATTTCTGAAACTTTTTCATCACTCCATACATCACTCCACACAATTGTTACCCTGTAACCATTGACAATTACTATCTCCACTCCCTTCCTCAGATCCCTGGTAACCTCCCATCTACTTTATGTCTCCATGAATTATTCTATTCTTGGTATTCCCTACAAGTAGACTCCTACAGTGGTTATTATTTTGTGTTTTGTTTATTTCACTTATCAGACTGTCTTCAAGGGGACATGCATGTAATCAAGGCATGGTGGTCCATGCCTATAATCTCAGCTACTTGGGGGCCAAGATTGGGAGGATCAGGGTCTAAACCAGTCCAGGCAAAAAGTTAGAGATCCCTTCTCAACCAAAAAGGCAGGAGTATTGGTCTGTCATCCCAACTACATAGGAGGTATAAGTAGGAGGATCTCAATCCAAGGCCAGTCCTAGGCAAAAACATGAGACCATGTCTGAAAAATAATGAAAGCAACAAAGGGTAGTGGCCATGGATAGTGGCCGTGGCAATTGATAGAGTATCAGCTTAGTGTGAGTCCCTGAGTTCAAATCCCAGTACTTCCAAAACCAAAAACAAATGCCTCCAAGATTCATTCATATTATAGCATATATCAGAACTTCATTCTTTTTCATTGATTCTTAATATTATGCTGAATAGTCGAGGGGATATATTCAAGTATGATATATTTGATATATTGTAAAAACTTTTGTAAATGCCACAACGTACCCCCACCCAGCACAACAAATTTTTAAAAAAGAAACAAAAGAAAAAAAGTGTGCTGTATTTATATCAAATATTTTGTTTATTCATCTGTGAAGAAACAGTTGTAATATTTACACCTTTGGGCTTTTGTGAACATGTTGCAATGAATATTGGTGAACAAGTATCAGTTCATGTCCCTGTTCTCAGTTCTTTTAGTTAAAAATAAATTGCAGAGTTACATGGTAATTTTATGTTTACCTTCTGAGGAAATGTCAAACTGTTTTCCATAGCAGCCGACCATTTTACACGGTATGAAAGTTCTAATTTCTTCACATCCTTGCAAGCACTTGTTATTGTTTGGGATATACCCATCCTAGTTAGTGTGTAGTCATATCTTATTGTGGTTCTTATTTGCTTTCCGAGTGACTGACATCATCAGCCATCTTTTCCTGGGCACATTGGCCATCTGTACAAAATCTTTGGAGATTTTGTAAGCCATTTGTCCAGATTTGAATTGTGTTGTTTGTTTTTTATTGCTGAGTTTTACAAGTTCTTTTGTGTTCTAGATATTGAGACCTTATTTGACATATTATGTACAAATATTTTCTTTTATTTTTAGATTATTTTTTCACTGTCTTCATATTCTTTGGACAAAAGTTGTTAATTTTAATGAAACCAAATATAGCTGATTATTTTATTTCTTGGAATTATTTAATTTTATTGTTTTTTAAAGTCTTAATTTTGTTGATATTTCTGTATTTCAATCTTTTTATATTTCATTAATTTCTTTTTTCATTTTTTGTAGTGCTGAGTTTTAATACTGGGATCTTGCACATGCTAGGCAAGCGCTTACCACTGACTTGTGCCCTCAGCTCCTATTTCATTGATTTCTGACCCCTCTTATTTTTTTTTCCCTATACATACTATGGTTTTACTTTACTCTTCTTTAGTTTCTTACATTGGAATTCTAAGTCATTAGATCAATTTTCCTCCAGGCAGTGCCTTAGCTGCACCTTACAAGTTTTGCTGTTGCGTCTTTTATAACTCATTTCAAAATATTTTCTAGTTTTCTGCATGGTTACTTTGAAACATGGGTTATTTAGAAATATGCTATTTAATTTCCAGGTAACTTTTTACTATTGGTTCTAATTTAAGTCAGTTACATTTAGAGAGTGTACTCTATATAATCTTTGGAATTGAAAGTTTACCAAGGCTTTATTTTATTGTCCAGCATATACTGCCTCATGATTAATGTTCCATGTAATTTGTAGTTGAAAAGTGTAGTGCTCTTTAAATTTCATGTAGGTCAATTGACTGATAGTACAGTCCTTGTCTTCAGCAGCCTAACTCATTTTTGGTTACTTATTTTATCAGCTATTGAGAGGGAAATATTAAAGTCTCAAACTTTGTTAGTACATGTGTCTATTTCCCCACTTACTTTTGCTACTGCTTGCTTATATTTTGTTTGTTTATATCTTTAAGCTATTATTAGTTGTATCTACATTTAGGTTTTTAGGTCCTTCTCATGAATTAGTCCTACTCTTCTAATATTCTTTGTCTTGAAGTTTATTTTGCCTTTACATAGTCACTATGGCTTTCTTGTGATTCCTATTTACATGTACAGTCTCCTTTTTCTTTTTAGATCTATTTATATTTCAAATATCAAATATAATGTGTAAAGTTTTTACATTTATAAGTAGTAAGTGTAAATGCCAAATGTAAAACATAAAATATTGACAGTTATAAGTAGTGCAGAAGTGGAGCTTGACACCAGAGAGACAATTTATTCCTTTTAATGAAGTATCTAGTCTGTTTATAAATGTAAACTGTACTTATTGGTGTCATCGCTTTCTTGGATACCAGGTTGTTCTTTGTTTGTTTGTTTGTTTTTGTCTTTTTATTTTATTTATTTTAATTTTATTTTATTGTTTTTACATGTACTTATAGGTGTAGACATTATTTGGACCACCTCCCCCACCTTCCTGGCAGAACCTGCTTCACCCTCTTGTTCTCCAATTTTCTTGAAGAAAAAACATAAAAGATAATAAGAAAAACATGGTGTTTTTGGTAGTTTGAGACAAGGATAGCTATACAGGGAGATTCTTTGTGTTGTTTCCATGCATATGTGTATTACAACCCAAATTGTTTCATCTATGCCAGACCTCTTCACTACTTCCTAGTCCCCTTCCCATAGTGGCCTCTGCCAGTTTAAGGTTATTATATTCATTTTTATACAGTGAGCACATCAACCACATTCAAATTTTTGGTTTTCTTTCCTATCGCTCCTGTGCATGACCTCCTCTTAGTGTGAGACCCATGTCCAATAAAATTACTGCACTGTTTTGGGTCTACTATCCACATATGAGGGAGAACATGTGATTTTTGACCCTCTGCCTGGCTAACTTCACTTAAGATGGTGTTCTCCAGTTCCATTCATTTACCTGTAAATGACAAAATTTCATTCTTCTTGGCGACTGAATAAAATTCCATCATGTATAAATACCACATTTTCCTAATCCATTTGTCAGTAGTGGGGCATCTTGGCTGTTTCCATAGCTTGGCTATTGTGAATAGTGCTTCAAGAAACATGGGTGTGCAGGTGCCTTTGTAAGAACCTGAGTCACATTCCTTTGGGTATGTCCCTAGGAGTGGGATTGCTGAATCATATGACAGATCTATGTTTAGTTTTTAAGAAGCCTCCATATTGTTTTCCATAGTAGTTGTGCTAGCTTACATTCCCACCAGCAGTGTATGAGGGTTCCTTTTTCCCCACATTCTCACCACCATTTAGTGTTCATGGTATTCTTGATAGTAACAATTCCAACAGGAGTGAGGTGGAATCTTAGGGTGGTTTTGATTTGCATTTCCTTTATGACCAGAGATAGCATTTTTTCATGTGCTTTTTTAGCCATTTGCACTTTTTCCGTTGGAAAGTTCTGTTGTCCATTTCTGTAGTTCAGTAGTTCATTCATCCATTTCTTTATTGGGTCATTGATTTTGGGGGAGTTTAGTTTTTGAGCTCCCTGTATATTCTGCTTATCAGTCCCTTATCTGATGTATAGCTAGAAAACATTTTCTCCCATTCTGTGGGCCACCTTTTTAATTTAGAGACCATTCCTTTTGTTGTGTAGAAGCTTTTTAATTTCATGTAGTCCCATTTGTTGATTCTTTCTCTAAGTTGCTAGGCCACTTGAGCTCTATTGAAGAAGTCCTTGCCTATGCCTATAGCTTCCAGTGTATTCCCCAGCTTGTTATTTGTATTATGTTTTTACCACTTGTTCTTTATCAATTGCCAGTATATATCTTGATCTTTCTCAAGTTTTCTGATCTATTCTTTTGGCATTTCCAGTCTGTCCACCCAGTGATTTGTATGTTTGTTTCTCTTCATACAGTGTTTTCAATTGTGGGATTTTTATTTGGTTCTCTGATAGTTTGCATTTTAGTGGGATTTGCCATTTGTCCACTCATTATGTTTATCCTCTATTTAAATCATTGAATATATTTACAATAACTTTAAAAATCTTTGCTTATTAATTCTAACATCTGTGCCATCTCTATTTCTGTATTTGGATTCCTCTCTTATGGTTGTTTTTTCCTGTTTTTATTGCCTAATAATGACTGAGTATTTGCTGGATATTGTACATGCTGTGTTATCGAAAGTTTGAGTTGTATTCTAATCCTTTAAAGATAGTTGAGTTTTGTTCTGGTAGGCTATTAAATAAATAGAATTTCAGCTTGGTTTTAGGATTTGTTGGAGCAAATCCAAAATAGCTTGTAGTACAGGGCTAGAATTGACACACTTCTCAGATAAGACCTTTCTAAAGTTTCAAGTAGATGCTCCAGGTTTTAAGCAATGTCTGTCCATGTTGGTAAAATTAAAACATCCAGTATTATGTGTTCTTTGGTGTCTTCTTTCATCTCTTAGCTCCCTGTAGCTACTCTCTAGAAGAACTCGCTCGTTCTCATCATCTCGGTGTGTTTCTTAGAATTTGCTGAATTACTTAATGGAACATCTGTGCGCTCTCATGGGGCTCTATCTTAAGCATCTTCCTCCTCTTTGATACCCTATTCCTTTGATTCCGTCTAACTCAGAAGCTCCAAGTTTCAGTCTCCTCTTTCTCTATCCAGAGTCTGCAGCTTTCTAATTGAGTTCTTCCCTGTGCCAGTTTGGAAAATTTCCTTGGAGAAACTCAACTCCCTTGAGGGTCATAGCCTTCTGTTGTCCAATATCTGAAAACAGGTGCTTCATGTGTTTTTTTTTTTAGCTTCATAGCTATTTACAACAAGTTAAATTTAATACATGTCACCCTGTCATAGATGGTACCTATAAAGTGTACAAAAATAATTTTTGCTGTTGAAATCATAATGCAGTTATAAAATTTTTATCTTTCTCTTGATTTTTAGTCATCTGTTTAGTACACTGGAAATATGTTGATATCATCAATATTTATTCTTTACACATAATTAATTTTTCTATATACAACACTATTCTCAGATATTTTTATGACTAGAAAATTACTGACATTTGGAAGAGGATATAAAACAACTTATAAAGGCATGTGTCAACAGGGATTCATCATAAAATGTGAGGAGAAATTTTTTGTATTATTTCTCAGACTTTATAGTGCTATTGCATTTTTTCCATTTTTTTATATTCCATCTGTTTAGGGTTTTTAAGCATTTTTCCCAGAACTTGGGATTTTATTTCTAATTTTAATAAGTATATTTTAACCTAAATTTTAAATTAGATTTGAGTCAACTCATTTTGAGTGAACATTTAAAAATAGCATTTGCCAACCTGAATAGACCCCAGCATGAATTAATTTAATCCCTTAAATATTAGTACTTTCACCACCCACTTCAAAATACATTATCATGTAATAATCACTACAAATTAGAAGTTGTTTGTATACTGTCCTCATGAAATTACAAGCAGAGCATACAATCCTTTATGTTGGATTAGCTATAGATTAAAGGATCTATTATTTTGAAGAGGGCATAAGTCATGCATTATTACAAAAGCAGAATACTATAGATGTGCTACCTAAAGTTCAAAAATGCTGAATTACCCTATCAATAGAGAATTATTCTTTGTCAGGAATAGTGTCATCTATTTGAATTGTGAGAATAAAGCAGAGATTTTCTTTAACAACTGTAACAATGTGAATGTTAGGTATAGAAAATAGAATAAATTATCTTTGATAGTCTTCTGTCACCATGACAAATACCCAAGGTAACTAATTTATAAAGAGGAAGGGTTTACTTTGGCTGACAGCTTTGGAGGTTACAGTCTGTGATCAGTTGGCCCTATTGCTTTTGGGTCTACGGAATGCAGTACATCATGGTGGGGAGTCATGTGGAAAGCAAACCCATTCGCTTTGCCTAATGGAGGGAAAGTGAAAAAAAAAGAAAGAGAGCAGGACCTCACAGTTCCCTGTGAGGCCATCCCCCAGTGATCTGAAGGCCTCCCACTAAGCCTACACTTAAAGAATCCACACCTTCTGGTGGCACCAAGCTGGGCACCAAGCTTTTAACACAGGTTTTTGGTAGGTGGGACAGTATTCCAAGCCTTAACTATAGCAGCATCCTACATTGACATGAACTAATAATTTTTAGGTTAATTAACTTATTTTGTTGATTTTTTTTCACTTTTGGTAATAGAGTTTTATCTACCATTTCACAGAAGGGGAAAATCTGAATAAAATATTCTTTGAGGATTTTCTAGATTCTTAAGAAACATCTTTGGGGAATTGTTGGAATAATTTTTTTTTACTACTCTTCTTTTCTCTCTCTCTTCTTTCCTTCCCTTCTTACTTTCCATATTTTTTCCTTTTTCTGGGCTGTTATTTTCCCCCTTAATCCGTTTCATTTAGTTATCTTTATTCTTTCTTGAACACAAAACAAGAGATAAATATTGCCAGTAAAAGAAAAAGAAATCTAGGGATGGAGGTGTGCTCAGCAAGCAGGAGGCCAAGAGTTCAAACCCCAGTACTGCCAAAAACAAAAATCTAAATTCTTAGCATTAGTCAAGACTCACTTTCTCCCAAATGATGAAAAAAGAAACACTTGGCTTTGTTATCTTCCCTTCATTTTGAGTGTTTGTGGAGCATAACTGTTCAGATTTGCTTCAAGACCATTTCCATGATTTTCGTTGTGACCAAGCTAATGAAATAATCTAAACTTAAGTGTGGCTGAAAGTCATTTGCACTATTGTTGCGTTAATGATAGTAGGCCAATCTGCTGTAACAAATAGACCAAAATATGTAATGCTTAAACCTGAAGGAAGTTTATTTCTTAATCATAGAACACCTGCAGTGGGTACTGTGGGTTGAAAGAAGCTTTCATCCATGTAATAACCCAGGGACTCAGGCTTGTCTCATTTTGTGGCCTTCCGGTTCCCCATGCCCTTGTTGAGTCTGTGTGTCTATAATGGGTTCACCATATCCAGGTTTCTTAATGGAAGAGGAAAAGGAGCCACAAATGTAAAGGGGGTTCACTCACCCTTTGATGGCCTTGGCCTAGCAGTGTCCACATCCTGTCTACTCCCGTTGTGCTCTGGCTGTGGGAACGGCCGTAATCACATGCCCACCCCTTCTTCAGTTTCCACCAGAACATGGAGTGCCTGTCTAGCAAACATGAGGCCTCAAGTTCAAACCCCAGTACTGCCAAAACAAAACCAAACAAACACAAAAAAGCCATGCTTCCTGGGTTCAAAGCCAGAGTCTATCTTGTCTCACTTGTGTGACATCTTAGCAATGTAACCTTAGAAAAGTTAACTTTTTCATGCACCCATTTCTTCTGCCATAAAGTGGAAAGGATACTAATAAATACTTCATAGGGTTTTTTCTAAAGAATAAACAGGAAAATACACATGAATTGTTTTAAAGAATTCCTAGAACAGAATAAGAGCTCAGTAGTTATAATGCTAATGTTGATTGTCCTCATTAGAAGTCTTATCATTCTCCCAATCACATACATGTTTTAGAGATCTGAGCAATTTTTAGCTCTAAAACAGAAAGTTCTTGACAAGTAGATCTAGATTTAAAAAAAAAAAAACCTACTAGATAACTATAGCATTTATTTAATTTCATGCCTTCTGCTACTCACTTTCCCTTCTGATGGTATTTCCATTTCTTCTTACAGAAGTCAATATTTTCCTGCTTCTGTATTTAAAATAGAAAACAGTGTCTGAAACAAGTGAAATTAAATTCTCTCAGATGGGAAAAAAGTAGCAGGAAGGTGTGAGCCTAAAATCATGGTTCGTGGGAAGGTACAAAAGGCGATAGTTTTGCTAAGAAGGAGAAGAAACATAGTAGGAAGGTGGAGGCGGGGAGGAACTAGAAATTTCATAGCAGGGATCTCGGGCAAGATTCATACAGATGGAAACGTTTGGTCAAACTTACTTATGGTGAGGGAGGAACATCATTTGGTTTCATATTCACCTATTCACACTTTTCTTTGCCATTTTCTTTATCTATCCTCTAGTGACTTGATACACCATGTCTAATTCTTAATAAATCAGCTGAACTTTAGAGTGATATTGACAGTGGCTTTCCCAGCTCCATTGTTGTCCATCAAGAGTTTTATTCGGTCTCTAAACAATTTGCCGTGAACGCCCTTGTTTGCTTGCCACACTGGTCTTTGTTCAGGCTGAAAACTTTGATTTATAAGGGAGTGTAATTGATGGCTGTAGGGTAGGGCTCTGGCTCATGCTCCTCCTCTTTCAATCTGGCTTTGCTTAGAAATCCACGCAGTGGAGCATTCTCAAGGGAACGGGGCTGGGAAGTTTCCCATATACCCAATGGGAGACCATTCATCATGCTGAGGAGTGTGTTTGTGAAAGTAGAGAAAACAAAAGTCAGGCCACCTCAAGATGGCTTAACACAGAATAGATGTTAAAGCTAATGTATTCATTGTGGGGCGTTTCTAAAGAAAAGCAGAGCTATTTGGTGAGCCAGATATATTTGGTACTCCAAAAACGAAATTTGACATTAGTACATCAAGTTATTAGTATTGAAATGCTGCTCCCAGAATCCCTGACAGGTTGCTAAGTCGTTGACTGGGGAGCAGTTGAACGCTCTTTTTAAATGGCACAAGTCTCTTTTATCTCATAATGAAAAAGAAAAAAAATGCAGATTTTTTTTTTCTTGGCAGCTTTATCACAATGTAGCTTGCAGTACCTGTCATCCTAGTACTTGCTGAGTTTCATGCCATGCTTTTTCCCTACTCTTCCCTCTTTAGTTGTCTTAGTTCAAAAGGAGTCTGCTGAACCCTCTAAATTGACATTTCTTCTTTATGTTGCAAAGACTAACTTTCTGAAAGTAATTATACATTCTTCTCAAGAGTTACAAAAAAAATGGAGTTAGCCAATTTTTTAAAAACATGTATTCATTGAGAGGAACAGAATTTGTAATTTATTTGGGGTTTTTAAATTTTCCTTCTATAAAATTTACCCAGTAAGCTGAAGATATATATATTTATATATGTATGTATGTATTTACGTAGATATACATATATTTACAAATGAAATATAAGCCAAAATTAGAGTAATACATCACAGAAACATAAAATTAGAACAAATTGGAGAACATAGTGAGTTTTACATGATTTACTTATACAGTGTATTTTAGTGATTGAGAATATTATTCCAGGAGGATTGAATAAATGAAGTAACAAAAAAATTATAAGTGTAAATGGGTACTGGATCACATCCCATAAATACATCCCAAATTATGAAAAGAGTGTACTGAAATGCTGTTTTAATATCAGTGCATTCTAGTTAGTAAGCTAATAACCATTACTAGGGTTAGTTAGTTAACAAACCAACAGCTCAAAGTGGTCAGAAGAGTGTTCTGATTCGTTTTTTTTACATTCATCTGCTAATGTGGACATTATTTATAGGTATTTGTTTTATTTTGCATTGTTTTAACTCAGGAGGCTCGGGAACAGTCAACCTCTCCTTGTTAGAGAAGCCAAGATTATTTACAATTCATTTCCTCTACTTTAAAGGAGTTTGAACTGATAAATAGTTTCCATATGAAAGATGTGAGACTCAAATGGAAATCATGTTTTTCATAGATTGTATTTCTAGTTAAATCTGAATCCTTTGAAATTAGAAGAAAGACTGCTCCCATATGTTGGTACATTAGCCCTCAGAGTCCCTTCTTAATGACACAAGAATCAATGGGCCTTGGAGAACAATCCCTTAACGTGGAACTGATGTGAGATATAACATCAATCCAGGTCTACTGATGTGACTTATCAGAAAAATATTCATTAACCAAATGACAGAAAGCAATAATTAAAATCCATAGTTAATCTGAATGAAAGTACAAATACACAGACATAGGACACCTACGAAGAATTAAAAATCCATTTCCTGAAGGCAGGGAGCTCCTTTTCCTTAAAAAGAGCTAGCCTTCCTCTGATGCCTTTGTATGTCTAGAAAGAACTCCACTCAGAATAAACCTGCTAGTGGGATGGGGGTTTGCTTACTGGTGGGGTGCTTACTCAGCATGTGCTCTGCCCTGAATTTGATCCTCAGCACTGCAAAAAAAGAAAAAATAAATAAGTAAAAACCCACTGTAAAGATGAGAACCATATACTCTAGTGCTTTTCCATTCTTTCTTGGAAAAAAAATAAGTATTTGAGAAAAAATTCTAATATAGGATATTCTTAAGCCTTTCCATCCTTATGATTCTCACAGCTTTACATTTCAAAACCAGTGTTCAGCTTGTTGCGTACAATGTTTTCACTTTAAGAAAATATTTCTCTATCAATCTATAACTTCCATACCTTAAAAAAAATATATTGTCACATCAGTCATCATCCCCTGTGCTCAGAAGAAGGTCAAGTTTCAGAACAAAAGATTACTCTGGATGTTTGCCACTGAGGCCCTTCCTTTTGTCCCAGGCTGTCATATAAAGTAGATGTTGCTGCCTTGGAGGACAAGAATTTTTACTAGACTTTTGGGATACGGCCCCTAGAAATAGTCAGTGAATTTCTTCTCACTTATAAAAAGTTCAGGTTAGACAAAAATAAAATATTCATGGCACTAAGGAGACAAAAATGTCCCCTCCCCATTAACTATAGCTTTTAACTATGAGCCAAGAAGAATTTTTAGAAATAGTCAGCATATACCTGCATGAATAATTGCTGTACGGCATATCTCAACAACCATCTCTCGTTCAAATCAAACTCACACTCCATTTTTCATATGGGGGGAAGAGATGATTTCCTTCAAGAAATGTAAAAGTGATCTGTGCTCTCAGAAGTGCTATACATATGTTATTAAAATAAGATGTGAAGTTGATCAGCTGTGTTCCAGAAAGGCTGAACTGGGTTAAAACTCAAGATGAACAGTTATAACCGTCTATGCAATTGTTTAATGCGGAATGGGCTTTTCTGTCACCGTCTCTGGCAGTAAGCAGTCATTTTCTTGATCCTGAAACTTGAATTAAATGTTTCATCAGTAGTTCCTGTTTGAGGATCTTTATGGAACAACAAGTCAGCCCTCTGGGCAAGCCATGTCAACCCCAATAAACACATCTGCATAAGTGAGAGATGGGGTTTTGGGTTTTTTGCAAGATGTACAGCTATCTTGATGCTTTCTGATGTTTGAGTGTACACTGTCTCCTCATGCCAAAAGTTGGAAGCTGGACTCAGCCTATGCCCTTGATTTTACGATTTCAATAGACAAGTGAAGTTTCCAGCTACTCCCCTCTTTCTAAGCACAGGTGAGTCCATAGTGAACAGGAAAAGCACAGAGGTGCAAGCCCCACCCCCACCCTGAAATAGCTCTTCCAACCAAGCTTCCAACTGGACAGCTCATGTTTGCCTTATGCCTTCTATAGAATCCATCTGTTTCACATAGTGTAGACATAAATTTTATAGACTTCACAATTAGGTTTGGTTTGTTTAGATTTTTTTTCTCAGTCACTCTCTGAGTGGCCATAGACATAATTGCATTCAGCTGAGTATGATTGGAATATTTGAGGAGTGGGTACTAAAAGACATTTGTCACATTAAAACAGTTGGGTATGTTTAAAAGCATTCTGAAAATTGAAATCTGAACATCTGTATCAAAAATGTATAATCTGTTGTTGCTGCTGTGAGCACTCGTGTAAAAAGGTTTAACGGGGGTTATGTTTCCCGGAGGTACTGGGATATTAGTTTGGTGTGTGTATTTTGCAAGTTATCTCAGAACTGATAAAACTGCATCCCGCAAGGAGGTTGGAAAGGAAGATTCCAACCTCCTTGTGGGAACCAACCTTGGAAGGGAATAAATGTGAGGACATTTATTTTCAGGATCTGGGGATGGCGTTGGGCATGCCGATTCATTCAAATTAAGAAACCAATTGTGGCACAATGTTCATTTATGGGTTTGTAGTATTTGGGTAATTGAACGGCTATGATCCACCTCACAATAGCTTAGGAAGCATCTTTCCAGTATTGGGGGAAAGTAGAAACAAGTGCTTTATAGCTTGGCCTTAGGAATCTGCTGACAAGGCACTTAGGAGAGAAGAGGCGGGCCTGTCCCTGGCTCTGAAAACTTCACAAAGTCTTTCTTATCTGTTAAGGATGGGAAAAAAGTGTCTGCCCAAAAAAGGTTACAAACTATTGTGATATTAAGGTCTTTATGAGAACGAGATGGCAAGGCAAATACCCTAAATGCCTTTTCTTAGTTTCATTTAGGATTTTTTTTGTTCATTTATTTGCCTAAGACCTTAAAATAAAAAAGTGAGGGTAGGATCCCATGTAAAGTATCTTTATTTTGCTAATTTAGAGGCAGGCATTTCTCCAGAATTTAGAGCAAACAGAAGCAAAAACTAGTTCTGTTTTATTTTTGCTACCATTTAAAGTATCATCTTTCTTGTGCCAGTAAGGTATTCAACTACCTTGAGCTCCAACCCTTTGCTCTCACCACCAAAATCTGGCTGCTACTTGGAAATTGGTAATCTTTCACTCAAATTATATACTTGCTACCTTTTTTTCCTTTTCCTAGCAAAGAATGTGGGACACTTTGTTTATTTGTTTAATTTATTTGGGCAGTACTGGTGTTTGAATGCAGAACCTCACACTTGCTAGGCAGGTGCTCTACTGCTTGAGCTACCACCCACCCCAGTCCTAGAACAACATTTTATAATTGTGCAGAAGTTTGTGAGTGCTTTAGTTTTGATAAATATGCCTCTAGATGTATGTTGCCTTGCTAGGTAATTGCTGTTGGTTATGGGGGACATTTTTCCACTGAATGGATTCCTAGCTAATGTCTCCTGAATATGAGTTTCAGATGTAAGAAAAGTTGTTTGATGTAAAGTTCACTTTTCCTTGTGTCCTTATTTCATCTGTAATGTTCATTTAAGAGATAGGGAGAGAACTGACTTTTCACCTTAGAAAAATGAAGACATTTCTTATAACATTACAGATTCATGGGAGAGAGGGGATTACAGATTATAATATTCCAATTTCCAGTTTCAAAATGGCGTTCCAGCCCCACTTAAGGCATGAGTGTTGCCCACATGGTATTGAGTATGTATTCCTCTCAGATCATGGTCACTTCGTGCTCTGATACAGGTGGGAAATTAGATTTCTCTTGATAATGGACAAGTTACTTTTCATGAGTTTTACTACCTGCTCTTGGATTTTAACTATTTCATTTTTAGTTCTGTGAGCCCACACTGTTTAAAGCCCTTTGATACAAGGATCTAGGTTGAGAAAGACTTTTGTTGTTTTCCCATCATCATCACTACCACCATCATCATCATCATTATTATTTTAGTGAGAATTTACAGTAATGTTTTTCAGGAAAGTATCATTTTTGCTACAGCATTACACAGATTAAAATATGGGACTACTCCTGTCACCAGCATTGGGCAGGATTGGAATGTGCTTGGAGCTCCTGTGTTTCCTTGCTAGTGCGTGACATCATCCACACTCCCCTTCACTTATCAGAGGCCTGCTGTGTGCCCCTGGTGGGGTATATGGGGTGTTTAGAACCACACTTCTGTACTACTGATCATTCACTTCACCTGGGGAGAAGTTGGGGGCTTTTTGAAATGCAGATTCTGAGGTGGGAAGGCTGGGGAGGTGCCTGAGGTTCTTCTGTCTTAAAGAGCACTTGGTGCTGTGAGTGCTCTTAGTCCCTGTGAAGCAAGGGAATAAATAGGATGCCCTCTGTGAACATTGTATCAGGACAGAGGAGAAACCATGTGGAGGGAGATGCTTAGGTAACACCCACCATCTGCAAGTCATGTGCCACACTAAATGAATGTGACACAGTTCCTGATGTTTATGAAGCTCTCTGACTGAGTGGAGAGACAGGCATAAAACAAGAATCCAAGAAGAGCATGCAGACAGAACTCTGTACCAAGGAGGGCAGTTCCACTGGCAGCGGCTTTGTTCATGAGGGCCATGGAGCCCCCATGGGAGCTTGCAGTGTTCTTCAGTGTCTTGAAGGGTTAGAGGTTTGCAGGCTGGTGAGATGGGGACAGGGACGTACCCATTCAAAGATAACAGGGCAAGGAGGGGAAAGGTGTTCACAATTTCTGTGACAAGGGCTGCACATTTGAGAGTACCAAGAAATGCCAGGCATTTCCCATGTAGTAGTTCTAGTATTATATATCTGTAAAGGAGGCATATGGTTCCCATTTCACAAATCAACAAACTGAGGTTACAGAGGTTACAGAACTTGTTGACAAGTACACAGCTTTGTCAGAGGCTGAGTGTACTTCAAACCCAAGTCATTGTGATACAAAACCCTGGACATCGCTGCTCTGCCAAGCTTGGGGAAGTGAGCTTAAGGCCATATTACTAAGAGCCTTGGAAGCCATACTGAGAAGTTTGAATTGGATCCCGAGAGTAGTGGAAACCATGAGGTTTTAAGCAGAGGAATTGCTTTGGGATTTTTGAAGGATTGTTCTGGAAGCTTTGTAGAAGGTAGATTAACAGGGGACCTTCTGGAGGTAGATGAGAAATGGATAACTATTAAAGACCCAGAATTGTCAGCCTGTGAGTGCTCTAGGAAAACATGAACCCATAAAATCCAAGAAGCTTATAGGCTGGTCCAGGAGAAAGATGTCTACATTCCAAACAAAATATCAAATACAAGATCTCTGTGTGCCTCTAATTTCAGACTAACAACCCAGTACATGTCATCTGAGATGCAAACTTGTGAATTGGAATTAGCCAGTCTTAGAGTAAAGGATGGGTGGAAGCCAGCAGCTCCAAGGACACTGCTGCCTTAAGACCTGGCCGTTAAGTTTCTTAAAATGAGCTGACTCTTTGTGTGTACACAGTTATCATTGTTCTCATATAGAAAATATGTGATGATATTTTCTATTCTATCACTGTTACTGTCACTAACTTCTATTTGAAATTCTCTTCAGAGGATGCCTTCTCCTGGTAGAAGGGGCTGATGGCGTTGGTAGCGCACTTACCAGATGTGCCTAATGCCCTTGTTGAACACAGCTGTGTCCTGGGCAAACAGTAATGTTGCTCCAGAGAAACCCCATGAAAAAGTTATTGCCACTTTATTTTCCAAAACAGGAAGCTGCATCACAGAGTGTTTAAATAAGTTGCTATGGTAACAGGGCTACTCTGAGTCAAGGTCCTGATCAAGGTCTTCTTGATGCCAAAGCCCTTGTATTTCTCCTTTGGCAGACTGGCTGCCTTGATGTGCCTGATCCCTAATTTTCAAAACCATTTGCTTTTGTTTCATGTATTTTTTCTTCCTACAGATATTTGTGAAGGAAGCAAGGGATAGTTATCCCATTTGACAGATGGAAAAACAAGAGACTGGGAAATGGAGGCAATTGTCATAATGCCAGTTAGTTAGACCTACTCTTCCTCCTCCTTTGGTCTCTACTTGGTGGTGCTTTTTCCCTTTGGCCCAGACCTCATCCCAAAGATCCTTGGTTCCCAAACCTGCCTATTTGTTGCTCTGACTGGGACATACTTGAAAACTATGGATGCTCAGCTTCTACCCCTAGACATTCTGATTTACTTGAATGGATGCATTGCATTTCTAAAAGTTCACCAGGTGATCCTGGTCTCCAGCAGATTTGGGGAACACTGCCATAGCTTTTGAGAGAGTAGGTTTGGGGTTGCTTTACAGTAGTCATTCTCAAAGTGTGTCCCTGGGAACAGCAGGATCAACTCATTATAACTGCAAATTATTGGGTTCCATACCAAACTTATGAAAGAGATATTTGGGGTGAAGGCAGAAACAAGCTTTCCAAGTACTTCTGATGTAAGCCAAGCCCCTTGGCGATATGTTCTCCCAACAGGTTTGTGATGTAGAATATGGTAACCAGCTGTCTGCTTTTTTTACTGAAGCCAGAGCCTGGGAGAAATACATTTAAATCCAAATGACGATGCAAGACATTTAGATTTGTATTAAAAGATGGATATTCTGGTGGTATAGGTTGCCAACAGCAGGAATAAAAACTGAGGGAGGATTTTGGAATCTTTCTGGGTGTGGCCAGAGTATTGAAACATCAAAAAAGGAAAAGGAAGAAATTGGCCTCGGAGAAAAAGGAATGTGATTAAGCATTGTCATCTGACATCACTTTAGTCATTTACAATCCTTCCTTCTTGCGCTTTGAAGTTAAGGCTGATGTCTTCTTAGCTGGAACCTTTTATTTTCTCCTGAAAATCTTGATGTGGTGGAAATCTTCCATATAGTTCCATGCTGGTGGAAGAAGGCAGGCATTCACTTCTAGGGCATGAAGGGCCTGGGTTATGGATGGCAAAGTGACTTCTCTCCTGCCTCTTCCCCATTACTAGACTCCTTAATTGACATCATTTCCCTGCTACTGAAATTATTATTTTCAACATTATAATTTTAAGTAACTCGGTATATTAACCAATTTCCCTAATGCCCTTTGTTGTGTGTTCATTCAACATGGCTGGTTTTTGTCATATTTTTCAAGCATTCCCAGCTGAACTCCACTCAGTGGCTCTTTGGGTTAGGTTTTATCAGTCCTCATGACAGTGGTTTGTGAAAGAATTAAGATTCCAGAACACTGGAGTGGGTAAGGAGTTAATGGAATATAGTTGTTTAAACTGAGAGCTTGTGTGAAACCTCAAAAGGGGAAAGGGAACAGAAATATTTATGCAAGGCTGGAGACCATTGGGGAGTCTGTGGGGAAAGTTGGGGGAATGTAACTAAATTTATTATACAGATTCAAAACATCCAGCTGCTTGACATTACTCATTAGTCACCAATTCTAAGATACTTTATAACATATGCAAAATATCTCCCTGTAATTTCGAAAATTATTTAATATTTTTAGTTGTACCATTTTCTTAACCAATGATTGACTTCCAACTTTGATGTTGGTGTCATTTGATTTTTTTCTGTTTCTGTCATATAGTGAGGAACCTATGTTTTAAAATGTAGCGAAAACACCGAGGAGAAAAGGCAAGGCAGGGTGGGGAAAGGGCAGGTTAGGCACTTTTACCTGAGCTTGGTGGGTAGGTTTCACCCCTTGCTATCTCAAGGTGATTAATGTGGGGGTGGACCCCGAGTATGAATCATCTGCCAGGTTGGGCTCTTGGGAAGACTAATCTATTCATAGACACTAGATGAGACATTGTGAGAAGAGAATAGACCCTGCAGAAGGAAAATGGCTCACAAGTACTTCATCAACTATGAGGTGGTAGGGAATATAAAGTGATGGCTTTTCAGTTATCTAAAACCTCTCTGATCAAAGCTTCCCAGCCTATGGGGTTGAATAAGGAGAAACAAACAGATGACAGTAGAAGAGGGGTCTTCCCTCTAGGTTTTTTTGTTTTGTTTTTTTTTGGAAGCATTTTGGCTAAAAGACAGCAAATGATTTGAAAGGCAGAGGGAGAGCAAACAATCAGTGAGAGTTCAGTGAACATCCTGTCCATTAGGCTTCCATTATTGTTTTGTAACTAGAAGACCCATTGAAACAAGACAGTGTGTGATCTGCTATGAGACTCTTCATGCACATGAACCAAAAGCTATTGGATGATTGCTCCCAACCATGTAAAGCAGAGAAACCAAAAAAAGAACTAAAAATAAAGAAACAAAAAGAAGCATGGGTTGAAATAGAAATCTAGTCAAAGCAAATCCCTGGGTACTGAAGAGAGCAGCATCAGAATATTAACTTGGGTGGTTTTCTAAGATAATTGAATGGTTTCTTTATGCCAGAGGTAGGGGTATCAATTTTACTAACATTGTATATGGAAATACTTGTAAGCAAAAATACTTTTCGGGGGGGAAGGGAGGGGTTAGGGGGAAGGGGGGAGAAATGATCCAAACATTGTATGCACTTATGAATAAAATAAAAATTTAAAAAAAAAGAATTAAAGAAACATCCTTTAACTGAGATTATATTATGTTGGTATTTCATTCATTCCACATCATCTTCAGCCAAACTCTGAGCTCTGTCTCACTGTGGAAGCTTAGTCAGAAGCATCTGGAACACCAGTGGTAGAAGACTTTGCTGTAACTCTTGCAGTAACTGCTGTGGCTGTCCACAAACAGCAATTGCACTTGTCAGATGGCCCACATCCTTTTCTTGTTCACCTCAAGTTCATAACTCCCGACCATGCAGGGTTTCTTCAAGGAGGAAGTGTTAATACTGATGGCATACCAAGTCTTTGTCCAGCTACATCATGTTTTATTTAATTAATATTAATTTAATTAATGTTTCCATTTGAAATAATTTGAAACAGCTTATGTGCAAATAAATATTTGTATTAAGAACTTTCATTGCCCAAGGTACAGTCCCAGAAGTGGGATTACAGAATCAGAAGAGAGGAACATTTTTAAGAGTGCTAAGAATTACTGAATTGCTTTTGCAAAGGAATTCTTATTTTTAATTTCCACAGCAATAAACATATGCACTCATTTCGTTCCCTCTCTCTTCTATCTTGTCAACTTTGGATTATATCTTTTCTTAATCTTCTTTAACTTGATAGATGAAAGGGATTTCCATTGTTGCTTTTAGTTTCCAGTTATTTGATCATTGCCATGCTCAGTCTTATTAGCTTATCAAAAGTTTATTTATAACTGAATTTATAATTTTGAGGCATATATACTCATAACCTGGACTTATTTGTATTTGGGAATCATTTTGTATTAATTTCCATTTCTCTTTAATTTATAAAAAGTTACCAACACTGTTTATAAAAAAATATATACTTTTCAAGTTTGTAACCAACAAAAGGGACCTCGTGGATGGTGGCGGGCATATAAAGCAACAGTAGAACCCTGGGCATTCTACAAACTTGTCCCAGCTCCAGTGGCACTCACCTCACTGCTTTCACCTTTTTAAGGCTCAGTTCCACATCAATGTCTCCAGTCATAGGTAATGTTCCCTCTAAGGAATGTATCTTCTTCTCCCTTTATGCTCATGGCGATCTTCCCCTACTTTAAGTCATGAATTCTGAGCATATAGCACATGCCAACATTGGGCTAGAATAGAGATTAAAGAGAGAACAGTGACACTGCCCTTGAGTTGCTTGAAGACCTTTACAGTTTCAGACATAAAAATAACCAGCCACCAGTACCATAGGATAAGTTTGTCAATTTTTGTTTGTTTCATTTTTCACTGAAGTATAATATACATACAGAAGAGTACACACACAATGCTGTGTGCTTTCACTAGGAGCAGTGGCACTGTAGACGGGAGCAGCTGAGTGTGCCTGAAGTCTCTGGGAAGGCTTCCCACAGGAGGGGAAGCCTGAAAAGAGAGGCGTTACTTACAGACAAAGGCAGATATTTCAGGAAAGGAATTCTTCAGCCATCTTTCCCAGAAAGATTTCCATAGTTACTCAGCTCTAAGTGACCCTCTTCTCTTACTCACAATAATTTACCCAAATTGTAGTGCATAGTTTAGAGGTTAGGACCTCTACCATGTTGTGCTCCCCAGGCTTATCTTCCTGCTTCTTTGGCTTTGCTCACTATCTACATAAAGTCAGGAGTCAAAGCAAGTCAGGGCAGTTCCTACCTGTGAAACACTGAATTAGAAATCCCATCTCTATCATCAGAGCATGACCTAGTTCAGAATTGGCAAACTATAGCCAGCAGGCCTAGTTTGCCAGCCACCTGCTTTTGTGAACAAAGTTTTATTGGAACACAATGATGACTACTTATTTGTACATTGTCTATGACTGATTTGGGGCCATGAGGCAAAAGTTGAACAGTTGGAACAGAATATATCTCGCCCAGGAAGTCTGAAGTATTTACCTTCTTGTCTTTTACAGGAAAAGTGTGCTGTACCCAGACCTATACATTTAGCATACGTTTACTGTTGTCAGTCCTGAGTAAACCTGGATGTAATGCCTACCTCCTCACCACCAAGCCCCTCCCCTTGAGCCCAGCTAAAGGTATAAATGTTCTTCCATTGTATTAGGCTTGTTGGTAAAGGAATTTTTTAAAAAAACTTTTCTTCTAAGATATTTAAGATGCCACAACCCTGTGACATCCTTATTTTTAATGGCTAGAATGTCAGCACCTTGAAAATGGGGCACCAGGTCCCTTCCCTACTGCAACCTCAGTACTTGGTTGTATGCCTAGCACAGAGAGTGATGAAACTTGCCAGGGTGAGGGGATTAAGGGGTCATGACCGGAGGTGGTAAGCATAAAAGGAAAGGTAACAAAACAAGTAGCCTATAAAGAAAGTTCATTTGCCTGGCATCCCTAAAGAAAATTGCCTCCATCTTTCTTACTTATTCTGCCTTCTTGAGAGCTTGTTTGGAGGTTCTAGCAGGGGAGCGCAGCTACTCGTATACCCTTGACCGAAGAACGGTCCTCCTCTATCGGGGATGGTCGTCCTCTTCCACCGAGCGCGCAGCTTCGGGAGGGACGCACATGGAGCGGTGAGGGAGGAAGGGGACACCCGCCTAGCCAGCCAGATCAGCTGAATCAACCCTGGCGATCAATGGGGTGACAGATGTCGCAGCCAGATCGCCCTCACATCCTTATTCTGCCTTCTTGATTAAAGTTATGATGGGAAGGCTTGGAGGTCCCTAGGTTTTCTTCTGCAACAGTGGGTAAAAGGATGGGGACTAAATTGCCCAGATAAGCTTTCAGAGAAAAAAACAGTGGTATGACAGAATAGAAATGCTCTGAGTGAAGCATTTCATTTATAATGTCTTAGAAAAGAACCTGGAAGGATTAAATGTGCAGATTAAGATGCATAGGTATCATTGAATCAAATTATGTCTTCCTAGATATTATTACACTACTAACATTTTTCCATTACTGCCAATTTTCCTCTAATTTTTTCCTAAGTATTTTCAGGATAAAATGTTAAAAGCCTTCATTTTGTAGTAGGTGATACCCAAACACTTGTGTGCAGGCCTTACTGATGCCTGCCCAGGAAGGGTCATCTCAGTCTTGGTTGTGTTCATTTCGCTTCTCTGCTGCTCAGTTCTCATGACAGATCTGAACACAGTGCATCTCAGAAGGGCTTGTGGAGAGCTTGGCTCTCTCCACTCTCCACTGACTTTCCTCCATTTGTGAGCTCAGTCCTCTGTCTTCAGCCTGTAGGAAAGCAGCAGGAAGACCTCAGTGGCTGTAAATACTCTGCCTTGTGGATTAACTTGGGTGTGGTTCTTTACTCAGCTTAAAATACCATTTCCTATTTGACCCAGCCTTTTTTTTTCTGCTGAACAAAAGCAGTATCTGCTTTGCTTTTGTTACCCTCAAAACATCTGGGTCCTCTTCTAGGAGAAAAGAAATGACAAAAAAGTGTTTCTTCATTCACTCATCTCCCCCCACACTGTCACATCCCTCCAAAGTGACAGAGTGATAGTTACTTTGAGAGCAGTGACAATCAAAACAATATTTCTGTTTTTATAACATTTAAATTCTAGGGGCTAGGCATAAACTAATAGCAATTGAATAATTAGTAAGTTAGGGAAATAATTAATGATAAGTAATACACAGGCATTTAAATGTGACAGTGCTTGCTTGGAGGAACAAACCTAGGTGTCATTTAAACTGCAATGTATATGACAAAAAAGGACCAGCCTTGCAAAGATCAGAAAGAAGAATGTTCTAGATAAAGGATGCAACTGAAGGCTGGAGTGTACTTAGATTTTTAAAGGCAGCATTTGAAAATGAAAGGCTTAAGAAAAGCAAAGAAAACCTTAAGCTCAGAATAACAAAGCCTGAAGTAATAGTTAGGCACCCAATTATTAAGAATACATGTTTCCACCAGTATGAAAACCATCGTCAAGTTGCTTTGCTTTGTTTTATATGTTTGCACTGGACAGACGTGGTAGTATCAAACACGTGTGGCAATGACACCTGACTCTGCCATGCCCTACTGCTTTTCTGACCCAGGTGCAATCCTAGGTGAGTTTAAAACAAGAGTTAATATATTTGGTGTGAATTTGAGGGAGTCCATAGATATTTTCATCCTGTGATTTTTATTACATTTAAACTTGAGATTCCCAGGCTGGTAGAGTGGCTTGAGTGGTAAGAGTGCCTGCCTAGCAAGAGTGAGGCCCTGAGTTCAAACCCCAGTGCCACCAAAAAAAAGAAAAGAAAAAGAAAAAAATCACATAGGCTCTTTGGACTGAGGCATGGCTCAAGTGGTAGGGCACTTGCCTAGCAAGCTCAAGGCCCTGAGTTTAATCCCCAGTACCGTTTCAAAAAAAAAAAAGTTAAACTTGGAGGTTCCCTTAACCACTGAGAAAGTGTTGAAGGCGACAGTACACAGGTCGTTACATACCAAGATTTATGCTTTCTCCTTTGTACTAAGCAGAATGGAGGGATGGGAAGTGCAAGAATCATTGCACCCATTGCTCTGTTCATCAATCATAGGCTGCTGTTGGCTCTCAACACCTCACTAAGAGCAGAAGCACATGGAGAGACCAGAGTACAGTTCACATGCCTTGCACAGAACACATTCAAGGAGGACTTGGAGATGATTATTGGATTTACTTAGCAGGACATCTCTGAAATTCCATGATGTCACCCAAGGATGTCTAATCTAAGAATCAGTGGAAATCAAGATGAACCAGAAAGTAACAGGGGTTTTGGTGGCTGGGAGCCTCTACTCTTGACACTTCTAGTCTGAAAGACATTCAACGAACTATACTGTACCTTAATCTGTGCAAATTCCACAAACTCCTCAAGAATAATAATAAGAGCAGAATATTTACATGGGAAAGAAAAACAGTAATAAACAGATATAACAAGAAGGCCTCGTCTCCATCCCAGCTAACCATCACCACCTGGTATTGTCCATTAAACTGTGTGTGAGGAAAAAGTGGCCAATCTAGAAAATAAATATATCCCTAGGGATTGTGGAAATTACATCTAGCTATTTTATATGTATGCACTGTCCTACAAATTGCTTGTTTCTCCATATTATTACATGCAAATCCATAGTATTTCCGATTTTAAAGACTACATTATATTATTTTGTGAGGTTATTATAAAATTAATGTAACCAGTCTCTTATTGGTAAGTTTTTAAGTTATTTTTATTTTATATATCCCAGTTACATTTAATATAGCATATCCTGGGCATACTTCTTTTACTCTTTCTGCAAGGTACACTGCAGTGGGATTGCTGGATGTGTGTATGCATTTTAAATTCTCAAAGAAAATTATGAGTAACCTTTCAGAAAGTTTACACCAACATATATTTCCATCAAGAGCATATAAGGGTCCCTGCTTCCACTCTGGGTAATTTCACGTTGCTACATTTGGCTGCTCTATTAGACACAAAGTGCTTTCTGTCTCTTTGTTTTGATTTGCGTCTCTTAAAATAGTTCAGATTAAAGGGTAAACTCTCAGAGGACATGGAGTTTAAAATTCAGGCCTGTTGTACACCTCCAGTCCTTCAACCAACACTCTTGGAGCCAGATTAATTTAAAAATTCAAATTAATTTTACAGATTTTGAAAGCTAATGTGCTCAAATGTGGGCCAGCACTTTCCTAAGCAAGCACATCAATATTTCTACAGCAAAATACGTAAATGTACAACAAAAATGGTCTAACCAAAAATGGTAAATACCCTCAC
Organism: Castor canadensis; assembly: GCF_047511655.1. Lineage (NCBI taxonomy): Eukaryota > Metazoa > Chordata > Mammalia > Rodentia > Castoridae > Castor > Castor canadensis. The sequence continues at coordinate 101,585,100 of NC_133395.1, read as the reverse complement.
ATCAGTTTAGGAAAGATTTTTGCCATGAAATACATTCAGATTAAATAAAGTCTTGCCTCCAAATGAGTTATACAAGAAGTTTTGGTATTCAGAACTTTTCAGATTTCAGAAGTTCACTTAGGATATTGTGAGCTTGCATAAAGAAATGCCTCACAAATAAAGACGGGGCTCAGTAGGATGGGCAGACAACACAGAGTAAGAGGGAGGAAGAAGGACAAAGGTCCCTGGAGCCATGCAGAGGAAGCTACAAGGAGCTGCCAACAGCATCTAATTGGTTCCCCTCTGTTTTTTATTATTTTGGAGGGGAATTGCAACTTTGTCCCATTGGCCAATGGTTGACCTCATTGTTGATTCAAATTGTTGAACAATTTAGAAGTAATAGGAAGAGTGATCTGATTCCTGGTAATTCCATCGTTAAGCCACCCTCCCTCCTTGCTCATGATTCAAGATGACTGAAAGACCCAATGCTTCAGACAGAAATTGGGAGCGATCTCATTCTTTTGATGACTCAGTAGTTGCCTAAACTCATGTTATCTTCACCAGGATTCTAAAGAGAATACTAATTCAAGAACAGATAGATTAGTAGAAATCATGGTTTGGTCATCAGGAGTTAGAAAGCCATCCTCGAGCAAGGTGAAGTAGAATAGGATTGGAAAGAGTAGAGATCTTTTCTCAGCTAATCTTTACAAAAGCACTTTCTAGAAATGAAGTCATTTGCCGTCTGTCAAATGACACAGGGAATTGAACCTGCAACTATACAATAGCAAATCATGTCCCCTTTATAAAGTCAATATTATGAACAGGGATCTTCTTTTGATCCACAATGATATCAAATCTGAATTTTTGTTTGTTCATTTGTTATTTGAAACAAGGCCTTGCTATGTAGCTCAGGTTGGCCTTGAACTCTCCATCCTCCTGCCTCGGCCTCCTGAGGGCTGGGATCATAGATGTGTTCCACAACATTCAGCCTCAGATCTGAAATTTGAACCTATAGCAGTCTGCCTCAGCCTTTTTCACTCTTCCTACCTGTCTGATAAGCCTCAGTAAGATGTTTCTTGTGAATTTATTCTGATTGTTTAGAAATGGCTGCAGAGTAAATTGGGTCAGGAAGGATTCTGAAGCTGAGCTCAGGTTAGATGCTCAGTTTAGCTGTGTATTCCAAAGGTATGGGCAAGGTGGCATGGGGGCTCACTGGACCTCTCTTGGACTGGATCACCTTTGAGATGCTTTACTACCTCAGGATTCCATAAAAAATGCATTTGTTTGAAAATACATTAAAAATATCACTCCATTAAACAGCATTAGTGAGCACAGAAATGCAATTAAAACCGTAGTATGCTTATACCACATACTTACCTGACTGGCTAAAATGAAAAACACAGAGAGTAACAACTTTGCAAGGATAAGGTATGACCATAACACCCCCACACACATCATTGATTTGATTATAAATTGGTAGAAACAGTTTGGAAAAACTCTCAGTGTCTATTAAAGCCAAATGTGCATGTTATGACTTACTGATTCCATTCTTAGGTGCAACCTAAAAAACATTAACATGTTTACCAAAAAAAGGCATGAACAAAAGCTCATAATAGTACTATTCCGTAACCTTAAACTGGAAAACTTCCAAAGACCTATCAGTATTAGAGTTCATAAATAAAAGACAGGCATGGTGGTACACCTCTGTACCCAGCTACTTGAAGGATCATAGTTCAAGGCCAGCCCAGGCAAAACGTTTTCAAATCCCATCTCCTAAAAATAAGCTGTGTGGTGGTTCACAGCTGTGTAAACCCAGGTACAGGCATAAGTAGGAAGATTAAGGCCCAGGCTGGCCCCAGGCAAAAATAGGAGACCCTATCTGAAAAATAACTAAAGCAAAAAAAAGGCTGAGGGCATAGCTCAGTTGGTAGAGTGCTTGCCTAGTTCAAGGCCCCAAGTTCAAACCCCAGTACTGACAAAAAAAAAATTGATAAATAAATTGGGATATTTCCACAATGAAATATTCCCAGTGAAAATAAGCAAAGTACAAGTACATAAAACAATTTGGATAGATATCACATATACAATAGTCCATGCCATGTGAAATACATCATAAATATTTGCATATATTACTTATATATGTATTTGCATATCAGTAGCAAAGCTACTTTCCAGTTAGAAATTAGCAGAGTGTTCACTCGACAGTGTAGAGGTAATGACTTTGAGGGGGATCTTCTATTTGCCGCTCATGATCTATTTTTTAATCTGAATGATGTCACATGGGTGTTAAGTGAAACCTCATTGAGGTATATACTTAAATTTTGTGTACTATCTAGAAGTATATACAGTTTAATTAAGAAGTATAAAATATTAAAATTCTTCATGAAGAAAAATCACTCTGATGCAAGCAGTTTTACACTAAAGGTAAAATACTTTCATAATTATATTATTTTCAGTGTTAGAGAATTTTCATTTTGGCTTCCCACAGTTTCCACTATACACACACACACACACACACACACACACATATACACACACACAAGCACACACATATCCTGAATCCCCACAGAGAATCTCTACACAGCTGGACTTCATTCCTCCCCTACCTAATGAGCTTTCAGATGTACATCCAGGCTTCTTTGAGACCCACTGTAAAAGAAAAAAAAAAAAAGACAGTAAAAAGATAGTAAAACAAGTGCTTTGATAGCACTTTTAAAAAATTCATAACAGGTATAAAAAGAAGTGACAGCTGTTTAGTGTATACATGTGCAAAAAAACAAAAACCCCCACAAGATTTGTGCTGCCATAAAGGGCATCAGTCATGTGTGTTGCCAAGTAAGACTATGCTGCTTCTGATATAACAGTCTTCGCTCTTTCCTTGGTCTTTATCTTGTGAATAATGGATTTGGCTGTTTATAGGCCTCAGTGCACTTGGAGGGAGGGCTTGGAAGAATATGATTACCAAATTTGCTCTCTTCTGACATCTCTCTGGCATGTGGGGGAGGGTCTTCTTTTACCCACCCTGTGGTTGGGACTGTTTCCCAGTTCTCCTGTATTTATTTGTTTCTCAGTCTCTCTTTTCCACAGGACAGCTGGTCAAATCACAAATGCACATTTGATGGTATGAGCACCACTATTATAAAGTATATCATCCCTCCTTTATAAACTCAGTATCGTGAGCAGATATCTTCTTTTCTATGCATTGCCAATTTTAACATAAGAGGAAAATTAAAGCATGAATTTCCTACATATGGAAACCAATGTAATCTAAATGCAACCTCCAGGTCGATTGCACAGTACTATTTGGTAGTGTGGCCATTACTAATCCCAGCAGGCAAGCAGCACAAATCAGTAACACAGTTCTCAGTAGATGCCCCAGAATGACACAGTGGAAAGATAGCAAACCCAGAAGGCAAGCCTAGCCAACAACTTGTAAGACAGGGCTCTTGTGATTCACATCAGCTGAAGAGGTTGATTGGTTCCCATAAAATGGGAACGCATTAAAACATGACGACTATTCTGATGCTCTGCCTTATATCAAGCCTTTACCCTGAGTTTTCTACAGGTTTTATAGTTGCGATGTTTCAGAGGTGGCTTCTCAGAAAAAAGAACAGTAATATGCTACCATTTATGAATTTGCTATTTATCCATATATGCAAAATTTCAGCTAACTAAAACACATCCATTAGGCAGTAGGATTTTTTTATGGTGACCATGTCAGTAAGAAAATATCTAGAGGACTATTGTTAACACTTTCCTGCTTTCCTAAACTAAGCTTAGGGATGACTTGGTCATCATTATACGCTTCAGCCATTGAAAGGAGCAAGTATACTGTGATTCCCTCAAAGGTTTTAAGTTTGGTAGAACTAAGGTCCTACACCAGATGGCCTCAGATTGCAATTTTTCTTACATGACTTTGTTCCCTACTACCTCCTCCTTTGTAATCAAGCTATCAATTGTCAGTTCTTGCTTTTATCAGTGATCTTATTTACAGATTAATTTGCTTTTGTTTCTGGTTTTCTTCCTCTAGCCTCACTGTGTCACAGCAATATTTCTGTGTCTCTCTGTTTGAACCATAGAACATCTAACTAGAATCCTTTGTTATTTTTATTTTTATTGGCTGCACCAGGGTTTAAACTCAGGGTCTCACACTTGCTAGGCAGGCACTTTTATGGCTTGAGCCACTCCACCAGCTAATTGGAATCCTTTGTGCCATGTGCAAAGTGTAGAGAGATTCTGAGTGAGAGTCTGACAAGTTCCTTTGTAAATAAATACAAGTAATATGTTTAGATTACTTCTTAACATTTTAGTAAGGGCTTAATAAATTTTAGCTGCTGTTATTTTTTATTATTATTAGAATTCTAGAATCATGTGTGCATCAGTTAAGGCTAAATTAAGCAGTGGAGACAAAGCACTCAAATATGAAATGGCACAGTTACAATTGAAGTTTGACTCTCACATTCAGAAGAGCCTAAGATAAGGTTGAGGTCATCATCTTTTACAGGGTGATCTAGCTATTTAGGCCTCTTCAACTCAAGTCTCCTTTACCACCTTAGAATCCTGATGTGCTGGAGTCCACCTGGAGAAAGAGATAAAAGAATTGGTGGGAAGGTTTCATGGGCCAGATTAGGAAGTATCAGGCATCATTCCTACTTCCAGTCCTATTGGCTAGAACTCAGTCATGTGACCACACCCAACTGCAAGGTAATCAGGGAAATGCAGTCTAAGAAGGATGGATTTTGTTGCACAGTTGTCAGTCTCTGCTACAATACTTTGTATAGAGATTTTGTGATATTACTTTTGACAATTCTGAATCCATTCTCCCCTCTCTAGTTTTTACTGTGCTCAAATTGTATGTTTTTTAAAACTAAAGCCCTATGAATTAATTAAATTTTTTTACAATAAGCTAATTTTAAACTTCCATCTGTAAAACAGTCACTTAAAAATTAGCATCACTCTATCACAGCAATATTTCCACATCTCTTTCTTTATGTATTCTTTGCCAGTTTTCAAGAGGACACTCCATAGAAAATTAATCTTAATTTGGAGTCTATGTCAATATGCCTTACTTTATGGTTGTTCTTATGGCTGTGGCTCTTGTTATTACCTGTCAGTGTATAAAATGACAAATTAGGAACATTCTTGTTATTCTAAGGCCATTCATGTATATTATATCACTTAATTCTTATTTCATGTCTCCAGGGAACCTTAAAGATAAGGAAACTCAACTTATGACATGGTCCAAGTCACTGAGTTAGTAAGTAAAAGAACCCAGAATTTAAATTCAGACACTTTAATTCAATGCTTTTTATTCTAAACATAACTACCTTTTAGTATTGTTTTAAATGTACCACTTTTTTCATTTTACAGCAAATTTTGCTTTAAATATTAAGACTTCATCTAGCAAGCAAATGAAGCACCAGTTGACATGGAAAAGGGGAACAATAATCCAATAAACTTTCTTAGTTTAATCTTATAGCTACAGTCAGCCTCAGAAGTCTATAATTATGTCTTATTCTGGAAAAGAAATAATCTTTGGCTTTTCCATTGTAGAAGATATTAAGTTTGAAAATCTTTGGAAGAGGGCGTATTTTGTGAATTGTGATTTAGTTTAAGCTGATCAGCATTATTACTCAGGACCTGTTCTTAATTACCCCACTCAAATTGAATAATCTCTACATTGCCCCAGGTACTAAAATATCTCATCTTTATTTCTCAGGGAAACAATGAGCTGCATTATGTGAAAGACACTCAAGCTCCAAGTTGAAGTTCTCTTTGACATAAATAGAGTATACTTTTACAAATGTGTACAGATTGTATACATTTTTATGAGTTTGACAGAAAGGAGAACAGTGGGAATGGGGAGAGATTTCTAACATCTTGGCATTCTTTCCAGCCTTTAGAGTCTTTCCAGGGGCTTGGCAGGATTATTTTCTTACCAGTTAAATGCGTGTAGAGCCGTGGTTGTAAGGAAGTCCAGATCCATTGTTAAATCCATCTTGTTTTTTCAGATGCAAGTAATCAATCCTAATACTGTTTTGATTTCATTTACTAAGAGATATGTTTATATAAATCTTTTGGAGGAAGATTTAGTGGCATAATTTTAGGAAGTGCTTCAATTGTATTTGAAAGTCAAAACAATATTTAACTTCAGGAATTGAAGACCAGCTGTTATTCTTAAGTTCTCTACCATCCTGACCAGTATTAGTAAGTGTCTCCTTTAACCACCAAGACTACCATTGATGTCTGTAGTGTTATTTTCTGTATACTTGGAAATTCTCTCTCCCTAGCAGCTTGGAAAACTGACTTTAAATCATTTCTGAAATTCCATGCTTTCCTAGAAGGGATTGTCTGAAAGCAAATGGTCAACTATATAATATTTATTGCAATTTAGGTTTCTTAAGCCAAATTATCTTAATTTCCACCAAATTTTATATTAATATTTCTCCCTTTTACTTGTCAAACAAATTAAACCTGTGATTTAGATATGATTTGAAGGCATATATCTGCTTTGAAATGTCACATATACACACCAATATCAATGTCTGTGTGTTACATAATGAACTCCTAAGGAATAGGAGGCTGTTTACTTTTGCAACTTAATCTGCAACCCCACAGATAGGCAGCTAGTAGTACAGTATTTTGATTATAATCATGATTTTAAATGAATGAGAGAACCAGCTCTTGTAAAAGTTGACAATTATTTGGACAGTGAGTATCTTAAACCAAAATCTATAACTGAAACCAGATTCAAATTATTGACATGGTATTGAGGCAGATATTGATTTTGGTCCAATATCATTGGTGCTCTGGTGAAAGATCCCACCAAAAGTAGAGGTGGTATGGTGAGCCTTGTGGCTCAAGTCACAGGTCACTGGAGGCTTGTTAAACATGCAGATTCTCAGGCCTCGGTTCAACCTGCTGGATCAGACTCTGCATTTACCTGATCCCCAGGTAGTCTGTACACAGTGCACACTTTGAGCATCACTGACAGAGAGAACAGATTGACTTAGAAGCTCTTTAGTGATAATTACGACTTAATATTTAGCAACAAAAACCTCCAAATTTTAGTCATAATCCACTTGCATTATTATGCTATAACTTAAACATTTCTTAAAGTCCTATGAAGTAATTCAGGGGTTTTTTTAATTATTATTTTATTTATTTATTTATTTTTATTGTTGTGCTAGGGAACACTGTGACATTACAAAAGTTCTTACAACATATCATAATTGAATTCCATCCTTATCCCTTATCCCCTCACTCCATTCCTGGAATAGTTTCAACAGGTCTTATTTTTCCATTTTCATACATGCATACATAATATTTGCACCATATTCACCCTCCTGTGAAGTACTTTGTACCTTCATTTAAATTTGAACTAAAAATCAAAAAGATTTCCTTTTATAATAACTAAGTTTATCTTCCTAACTGCATTAATGGCAACTAATACTTCCTTATAAAAATTAATTGTTTTCTTAACTCTGATCTACAAGAAATTGATATTTAATATTCTGTTTTGGGGGCAGAACCGTGTCAGTCTAATGTCTAAAAATTATACTGACCATAGAGTCTTCTGTTCTTGCTTAGATACAGACTTTTTTTTCTGAATTTAAGGCTATTTTTCTTTTTATCAAGTATCTGTTTTTGTGGTGTTCTTGATGGGAGATATTCTACACTCTTGTTTTCATGCAGTTTTGTCCTAACTGGCCGTTTATTTGGAAATGAGTCACATTATAAAGAGATCTGTCATTTTGTTTATTTTTGTTCTGGTTTTTTTCTTCCTCTTCTCATTTCTCACTGATCATTTCCTTGCTTTTGCCCCTTTGTATCTGTATTATCTGAACTGATGTGGTCTGGTTCCAATTGTTTCAATTAGCAATTTAGCTTCTTTTATGCATTCTCTTCAGGAATTCTTGGACTTGGACACATTTCTATTCCCAGTTTCTCTTGGGAGAGACTGATAAGGAAATTAAATTAACACTGGGTACAATACATTTCAGTGTCACTGTAAGTTTCCTCAGAGTCTAATTTTGTTCATGTCCAGTTTATTTTGACAATCCTAAAGCCAAAGGTTTCTTAACAGTAAGTGGGCAGTGGAAATATTTTTTATCTTCTTTGAGAAATGAAGTCTGATTCTAAATAAGACCTAAGAGAAAGATCATTGCTTTACTTCATAGAAAGAACAACTTGTAATTTTTTTGTTTGTTAGCAACTTCCTGCTAATAACTGAACTGCCACTTAATTCTCTGACATATTAGCTTTGTATAGTACTGATCATCTTTCCTGGGTGCTCATTCTGGGTCCTCAGAATCTTCTTGGTTAGCCATTTCCCAGGGTTCCATAGACAAGTCCTGACATCCAGTTGGGATATAGACAACGGATTTAGGAAAGAGTCTTTAATTAAAGAGTGATGGAGGAAAGCAGTTGTAAAAAGTTCTCTAGCAACATTGATGTCCACCAAACCAGGAAAAAAGACCCCAGTGGAGAGCAGGCAAAGAGGGCTGCATTGGCAGTAGTCTTTCTCTGAGAATGTGGACACCTAGAGAATGTGTGTACAGAACCTCCCAGAAATGGTGTCATTTTTAATTTTATGTTTAATAGAGCCTATAAATTAACCCAAAAAGGTGGAAAGATTGAAAGATGGTTCATAAAATATGCTCTGTCAACCCAAACACCTACTTAACTAATTTTCTTCTTGGGCATTTCAAAAGAATACAAATTGATTGCATCCCCTTTATTTGTTAAAAGGAATGGTGGGGGAAGGGGAAACAGGCAGGGAAGGCAATAATATGTTGAAGATATTTGTGCTGAAAGTATTTTTGGTTCCACCCACCCAAGTCTATGCAGTTTAGAGAAATGGGAACTATTCCTCTTCATGAAATTTTGCCTCCTGGATCAGCCCAGCTTACACTCAAGTTCCTTCTACTCAAGAAAAGTCATAGGGCCAAACCAGACAATTGAGATAGTTGAGGCTTCTGGTTGATTGTTCTACTTCTGATTATTCTTCTTGCAAATAACAGAGAGTTTTGACTAGTTTTGGAATGCTTAAAAAAAATCCTTCAGTTAAAATGTTTCTTTTAGAGAAGAAAAAATGATCCTTTCTTGTAGGGGTTTTATTTTCTATTCTAGAGTAAATTTCTACCATTGTATTTTACTGATTCTCAGGTAAACTTCTTCCCACCTCACAAACACGCACAATTAACTATCAATAAAATCATAACTCAGCTTGCAATTTGTAGTATTTTGCAAGTGTTTTTGACAGCCATAATGACATAGCCGTTCCTTGACTGCATGAATATGGCAGTAGTTTCTAACAGCGTGGCTGTACAACCATGTCAAGACCATCTGAGGAAGGAAGTTTAGGTTGCTGTCTGAACACCGTCTGTTGACACCTTCTAATAAAATCCAGAAAGCTACAGCATTACACTTGATAAATGATGGTTGGCGGCTTAGAGACAGTGGTGCACTCTTTTAAGAAATACCATGTTACAATTGCTATTGATGTCATAGAAGATGATACCGTGTGAGAAAAATATACCTCTGAAAGGCTGATAGAAAAGTGATTTGAAAGTGATGGACTGAATATAAAGAAGTTTTAAAAGCATCTTAACCAGTGTATTTCACTTGGATTTCTCTTTTAGTACATAAAGGTAAGTGTTTAAACAAATCTGTCTACATTTGAAGGAGCCATTTTAAGAAGTATAAAATTAAAAATAAGTGTCAAGAAAGCATTGTATTACTATTTAATTGGAAATGTTTTCTGTTTCTTAGTGGAACAAAAAAAACTGTGCTTTGCTATTAATGACTTTTAAAAGTCTATAAAATTCACTAGTTAGAAAGGAGCAGATAACTGGTTTGAGTGTGTGTGTATGTGTAAAAGATGGCTACTTAATAGAGCTGAACCTATGTGTAGAAGTCAGCATTTCTAATTATGCTTAGAATCCTCTAGTTTTACAATTTTGAAGATAATCTTCATTTCTCTTTAAGGAGAGCCCTAAGGATTCTCTTCCTCAGTGATAATTTTAAGATGTGATTCTCTGCTTTCTCCATAGCAGCCTCTATTTTAGACCATCCATGTGTTTGATATTTCATTGAGTAAATTCTTGTTTTGCTTGTTCAGGTTCACCAGGGGTGGAAATGCAGCTATGTCTCAGAAATTGAGCTCTGTGACCACTTGCAAGTGACTGGGAGGTTTAGCTCATGTTGAAATGCCCTATAAACAAACTTGAGTTAAAAATATTTGTTTGGGGCAGAAATAATAATCAGCCCCATTTTTTTCCTCTGTGTTTTGTGCAGGTCATGACCCAAGTGATCACCATATGTACTATTAGAGTTTATGAACAAGTCAAAGTTGAGAATGCAGGAAATAGAGGAAGTAAAGCCAAAGTACCAGCCAGTCCATCTTAAGTCTACTCACGTAGTACATTCAGTCCCAGAGTGAGGTCTGTAGTATTGTCTTGCCTAATGGTATGGGTACAAAAAGTAATGTCATTTAAAGATAAGCCTGAAATGCTTGAAAATTAAGTGGCATCATACTGTCTGTACAGGAAGGAGGTCTTAAGCTACCATTGACATTGGCAGTTGAATGCTATCTTGGAATGAGTTGGCAGTTATCTCTCTCCTCACGTCTCTCTTATACATACAACCAATAGCTTTCTTTATGTCTAAATAACTCAGGATCCCTTGATAAAAGGAGAGATCCCTGAATATTGACTTTGCCTTTTATTGTTGTATTTCCATGGGTTATTACCCTGGCAGCTGAATAAGGAGCCATTAGGGACCATATGCTTATGCGAATTTTCCTTTTCCTATTATAAAGTGGAAATATTAAAAGGAGGAAAACAAGCAAGCAATATAATGATTTTTCATTGCATAAAAGTAAGAACAAATTTACAGGTTGTTTCACTAAATTTGTGAGTCCACTGAAGCTGTATCAGCCAGAAACCTTATATTGGCCTTTCTTTTCTGATACCTTAATGGTGATTTATTTCATTCAGTCAATCAATGACTAAATTTATTGAGTACTGATAATGTTCCAGGTACTATCCTTAACATAGGGAGTAGAGCTTTGAACAGAACAGATGTGGTCCCTGCCCTATAGCACAACAGGAAGTAATTGTAATCGAACGCAATAAACTGTACCTCCCAAGTAATAACTGCTCCTGATGGCATATAATAAGAATGTGTAACCAAATCTAAGGACCAGAAAATTTACCCCAAAACTGAGAACTGACAACTTGAGTAAAAGTTATCCAGGCTTGTGAAATAAGAATATTCCATGTAGGGGGAATATAGTAAGTAAATGCCCAAACAAGGAGGAAAGGAAAAAGATATACCATGGGTTAAAGCAAAGAGTGCTCATTACAGATGTACCAGAGACTTGTATAGTTTGCCAGAGAGTTTGGACACTCTTTTAAGGATGAAGCCAATGAAAGGTTTCAATGATAACTGAATCTCTGAGAATAGTTTGGGTAGGGGAGGATTAGACAAGAGCAAGTAAGACTAAGTCAGTTACTGCAGTGGTCCAGAAGAGAAACTCTCGTGGCCTGAACTTAGATTAGTGGCAGTAAAAGAGTATGTGCCTGATTTTGAAGCAGGGTCAACCATGAGCATAAGAGGGAAGAAAGAGTCAAATATGGCTTTCAGGACAATAAGGGTAGCAAACAGATCATTAGAACAATTCTCCCTGGGGAAAGAACACTGAAGACATTAGTTACTGATTTCTGTCTTTGTTAGAAAAAAATCTTGCTAAAATATGTTTAGTATAACAGAGGAAATAAAATCAACAGATGAAGGAAGGAGAAAATTATGATTGAAGGGTGAGATGGGGTCAGGAGGAGGACCAGCACATCTTTGAAGCCATCATCCTTTGTAGAGAAGAGCCACACATTTGACACTGAGCTTTTCAGCAGCCCAAGGTAGGAGGTGGGCATGATTCACAGTGTTCATAAGTGAGGTGAAACCAATTGCTTGGAGTGGCCCCATCCTGCCTGATTCTGAGACCAAAGAGAAATTTCTCCAATAAGGTTTTCTAGAGGGGACACTGTATAATATCATGAACAACATCCTCATCATAAACACAGAGATAACCTTCACCAGCTATTTCCTAAACCGTCCTTCAATGCGGACCAGAGCATCTGCCAAGCTAAAATTGATTGAAAATCAATTCTATGAAAAAAGGGAGTGCTTTCATCAGATTCGACCTGAAGTACTCCAGATTTGTCACTTTCTGGTGGTCTGCCATTAATTCCAGGATGGAAAATGGAGGATCTTTTTCTTATCTTGTGTTTATGAGGTGCCTGGACTTTTATTAAGAGTGAGTATACATACATTCTTGGTACATTTTTGAATTCTATATAGGAAAGACTACTGTTTCTGAGGAATCATTGTAGCTTTGAGGTGGGGGTGGAGGGAAATCTTCCATGAATACATCTTCTCTCAGTCAAGTTCTTAAAAGATATTACTAGATCAATAACAAGTTGGAAGTTTCATTCCTTGAGAAATACAAAGAGGAAAGCTGTTCTGTTTTTCTCAGGAAATCCTAGGCCATGTGCTGTTTTTAGCTAATCCGGGGTGGAATTAATGTTGTCCTGTGAGGTTGTATGTTTAACACTGAGGTAAGTCTCAATAGAAGGATACCTGGTTTTGCTTAGCAATGAGCTATACAAATAGTCCCAGGCAACCCAGAATCCTCCCCAGAAACTCATTTTGTGCCCATTATAAGACAGACAGATGGGAAATTGAAGTCCCAGAGTTCCCTGTTTTAAGGTACAACTTTAATCTTTATTTCAGAAAAAATTTAAAGCAGCTATAACCAAATGCCCACTATGGTCATAAAAAAATAAAAATCTCAGTAAATAGAGTATCCAGAGAACATAGAGCTTTGTGCAGTGTCATTCCCAGTGTAAGTTGAAAGTAATATAATGCAATTTTTTAAAGTTTCCATCAAAACTTTCACCAATATCCCATGTTGCTTAAGACTAGGAATAGTATATCTTTATTACCTTTTTCATTACTAAGCAAGATAGGAATGTGGGTAGTTCTGGAATGCAGTATCATTTACAGTTTGATAGGTCCTTTAGCAAAACCTGTGGTTTGAACTTGTTTGGAAAAGAGGATCAGACTGTCCATGGTCTTCTACTGACAGCTGGTGGAATAAAGTTGGAGGTCAGTGGTAAGGAGAATAGGCTTTAAAATCCTACCCTTCTAGCTGACCTTGGCATATTATCTTTTTGTGCCATAGTTTCCTTAGCTATAAAATGAATGTAAGAATAGTACTCTCTCCCTGGGTGTATTATGAGGATTAAACAAAGTAATCTATGTAAGAGATCTTAGAAGACTCTTAAATATAGACACTGCTCGTAAACGTTGGCTGCTGTTACTGAACTTAGCTGAACCCTGTGCCCTGAACCCCTTCTATCTCACAAATGAAGGCTGTGAGACAAGACAGGAGGTGAACCAGATGCATGAATGTAACTTAGCCCAACCCAACTCCACTAACAAGGAAATGGCCACAAAGGTACTGCTGTCCTGCCAAAAATAGGGAAGTCATCTTCACAGCTGAAAACCTTGTCATTCCCATAGGCTTAGCAAGTGGCTTCAGTGAACATTTAGGTAGACTTTCTAACAGAGCTCTAATACAGCTTAAGGTGTTTGAATCTAGGACCTGCATTTTTATTATTGGAATCAAATGAACATTTAACCTGTACTTGAAGAATCTGATACATAGATAGGGAGATAACATGTAAGGCTGTAGACAAACAAGTGAGAGGAAAGAAGAAATGATGGTTTGATCATACAAAGCAAAAGAGAATTTGAGGCTTGCAGTTTTTAAATTCATTCATCACACAAATGGGTATGCTTAGCCCTATGTATGCAACACAGAATAAAGCATGAATTGGTGCAAGAAAGTGAAGATAGGAATTCTTACTAACTATATCAAGCATTTTAAACTCAAATGATTAGAGCCAAATAGGTTACATAAAGAAAGAGGCTGGGCAGATGTAAGATGATAAATGGCAACTGACATCTGAGCTGGATGTTGGAGACATGGTAGAGAGTGGCCATGACTGAGGAACCCTGGAGATCACATGCTCCTTTTAAAAGGGGCACCTGGTTCTCAGATCCACTGAACTTCCCATAAGAGAAGCTGGATGGAGTATAGCAATGCCTTCCAATTTGTCAAAAAAATATAAAGCATAACATTTTAAAAAAATTATTAACTATTTCAAAACATTACCCAATTAAATGTAAGACACTTTATAGGTCAACACTATAGATCAAAGAAAATGCATCTACACACACAGTCCAATGTGGTTTCCTGAATATGTAATTCACCTACTTCACACTGAATATAGTATATTAACTAAAGCCATTTCCAAAATTTTTCAACCAAAAAATGAATGCTGTTGTTCAGGCACTCCAAAGAATTTGGGGAAATGACTAAAGAGGACCCAGCAAGTCTTTGAGGACAAATAACCTGGGAGAATTCAGGAGCAGTAGGAGGACTGCTGTCTGAAAGATTTTGATCAGGAGCCATCAGCCATCACCCTTTGGACAAATCTAGCCCCAGCCAAAGGTTTGCTGAAGCTACGCCACATCAATTAATTTGCATATTGTCTATGGCTGCTTTCCCAGCACAAAGGCAGAATTCAGTAGTTGCTGCAGAGACCTTTTGGCCAACGAAATCTAAAACAGTTGCTAGACCTTTTATAGAAGGAGTTGGCCAACCCCTGATTTAAATAAACACATCACCAAAAGTGCTGTTGTAGAAGTATGTGTGCAGGAATTCATACGCGTGTATATGAAGGGCTGGGAGACCCCAGACATGGGGGAGGGGTTCCTTCTCAAAGGCCATGAGGAAGGCCCCACTAGAAAGGTAACATATGACTTCAACCTGAACCTTTGGGACAGAGTCTTCTAAATGGAGTAGGAAATTCACTGGAAATGTTCCTCTCTTGTAATTAAAAGCAGCAAGGAGCAACCAAAACCCTGTATCTCTTAAACAACTCTCTTGTAGCTATAGGCTTAGTGTTTGTAGATCCATCTCTTTAACCATGGCGTCTAGATTTGTTTTCATCTCCCTCATCTGCCATCCACAACCTTTAGTTTTAAGGATGGCTCTTGACATGGCTATGGGAGAGGATTGCTTCTTGCAGCTTTCTCTAGAAGTTTCTAAAAAGCCAATAGCGAGTATGATATCATAACTTACTAGTCAAAACATCTCAGCCCTGAACCAATCAATGCCAAGGATAAATTTGGAATAATCAGATACAACTCTTTATCAGGGGTAAATTCTTCAAACTGTGTTATCAGTACTCAACCAGGAAGGAGTGAAATGGATGTAAGCATGTGGGGCCATTCCAGTGTCCACTAAAAATGAGACCTGGTAGAGCAAGAGAGCACACTTAGGGTTATGGCCCAAGTGGCCTTTCAAAGTCTCTTGTGGCCTATGACCTCTGATTAATTCACAATGAGTTTGTGGATAGCTAGGGAATATAAATAACTATAATTAAAGTTTCCATTTAAACTTGAAAGCATTCAGTGTACCCCTTTTAATCAATACAGTGAGCTCCTTCCAGGAATCTTGGCAGGTGAGTATATTAAACTGATGAGTAGTAGACAAACCTGATTTCATTGCCCATTATAAACCATTATCAGTTAATTGGTGAGCTCTGGTGATGTTAGCAATTATGACTGGGTCCTTTATTTCTCTGTTTTCCAAATTTCAATGAACTGTATTACTTTTATGATAAAAAAGTATACCTAACAAATTAAAATGCATTTGATCCTGTACACAGAATTTTATGGGTTGTGCAAGAGTCCCTCTTCACACCCTTTACAACCCTATTGACCTGGAGATTCAAATTGACTATTATAGAACACATACCCCCTTGGAAACAAAATAACTTCAGAATTTCTTCTAAATATTCCTCTGACTTCTCTGTCTTGCTCCTTGTGAACCCTTTAAACACATTCTCTGAAATGCCAGTTTTGAGGTTTTGACCTAGAGATGAGTTTGGATTGAGGTATTTGCTTTCTTTTTCCATGTGATTTATGGTTTTTACTTGTGGCCCAGTGGTTTTTATTTGCCTACTATCTGTTGCCAACCAAACTACAGATGAACTTCAATCCATGTGCAAATTGGACACCATACCTCTGGCTCACCTTTGTCTGTATTCCCTGCGATTGCTAAGTCAATCAATCTTTTCAGGTTTCCTCTTTGAAATATATAATTCATTTGGTTAATATAGTAAAAGGCAAATGTTAATGGGAATTTTAGCACTAATGACTTATATGTTGAAATTATTTGCTTGGCTTCTGGTAACTGATAAAAAAATTCTTGATGGAGATTATCTAGTTTAGTGAGAAAAATCAGAAATTAGATAAAGTAAGAAAATATTCTAATGGTCAATAATTATTGATCATGGCAGTTTAAATTTAGGAAAACAAAACCAACTTTTGTTTGTTTTCCTAGAAAGAATATATTCTAAAGGTATATGTTCTATTGCTAAGTGAATGAGTAGATGAATAAGAAATTCAGAGACAGATTAGGTTTAATTGGGATGTCTGGAACAATCAGTGGAACAAAGATAAGATTTTGACAGTTTACACTTTCATGATTTCATTCAACAAATATTTATTGTTTACATGGAAGAATATTCCACTAGGCAGCTATCATTCATTAAGTAACAAATCAGATAAACCCTGCTGTCCTGAGACTTGTCCCAAAGGGAAGATAGAGTTCAGGCAAATAAAGACATGCAAAATAAAATTACAGTGCATATTAAGTACTGTGAAAGGAAAAGTACTAGATTGTATGAGAGAATGTCAAGGGTAAAAACCTATGTTCAATTGAGTCACAGGGAAGTTTCCTCTCAGGAGGGAGCGTGGAAATAGCATCATTAGATCCCAGTACTTAAAATCATGAGGAAAAGAAGACACAATAATTTAATATTCCAAGAGTGTAATCTTCATAGTTGTGTTTCAACTTTTAAGGAAAGTTCACTCCTTTTGTCTTTGAAATTGTCAATGTGGAAATTCCTCAATCAGCAGGTTTCAGTAGCTCTACATGTATATAATTCAAAAGTGTCTGGGCATTATAGGTGTTCAATAAATACTTGTTGACTTGAATTGAACTTTGATTCTTCCAAGCCTTGATTAATAACCTCTGGGTGCAAGCCAATACAGTTGATTTCAGCACCACTGCTCTGGAAAACATCTTAATTTGGTTTTTAAACAGCTGGTTTTGTATTCCATTTTTAGGTGAGTTCTCCAGGAAGGAAACTAGATTGGGGAAGAGCCCTTGTTAGTGAGGTTCACCTACATTCAAGTAAGAAATGAGCTGCCTATCTACTGTTCCACTCACAATAGATTCACCGCTGGCTGGAAATGTAGTGGAGTACATAGATTTTTATTAGAATTTTTTTGCTGCTCTGGTCGGCATGATGTATTGAAGTGCTGGCTCCTTTACCTTTTTTTCATTAAAAACATCATAAAACATTTAGGGGTCTGTGCAGAAATTGCTGTGACCTCTATTTATAATTGAAGAAAGTAATGTTTCCTTTAAAATATTACTGGGGAGCAGTCTTTCTGACCACAAGACCCTGAAGCCTGCTAACCAGATTTGGCCAGATTTCCATTCTCTAGTGTGCAATTATTAAAAGTAAGACCACCAAAAAGGGAAGTCCAGAAAGGAAGGTGGTTTGAAGAAAGCTTAGAGAAGCTAGATTTAGGGTTCTGTTTTGGTATTTTGTTGCTGTTCCAGTAAGAGCAACCTCTGTGTTTTAAGGTCAGTATGCTAAATAAGTGTGATGCCCCTACTGCATTTCTTAAAAACAAAGGGTGTGGTCTCTAGTCAGCTGGAAAGTCTCTGTGCTCCCCAAGTTCAAACCTTAGTGTGCACATAAACAAAGCATTGGGTCTGGAATGGGGACAAAAACTCAGTTTCTAACCAGGGGATCCTGCTGCTGGTCCCAGACCATGCTTTATAACCCAAGGCACTAAGTGATAATGTTGTTTCTGGAAATGTACTTGCATTGCAGGTCAGTGGAACTGGCTTTAAGTTCACACTGCGCCTTGTTTCTTCCATGTCCTAAGAGAGTGTCTTTTGGATAACCTTCTAGGATCACTCAGTTGAGCTAACCAGCATATGCTTCTTACATCTGAGAATTAGGCCTAAAGGCAAGCAGAGCCTTCAGTGGTTTGTGAGATTCCCTACCTTTACGCATCTTCAGCAAGTTCTGCCAGCCATGCCTTCAAATCGCATCCCATCTCCATCCAGTTCTCTCTACCTCTGCCACATCACTCCTGTCAGCAAAATCACTTTTTCACCAAGCTCAGAAAGACTCCCCTATCTCTTCTCCCTGCCTCAACTCTGTGCGCAGCAGCCACAGGTGATCTTGGAAGAGGATAAATCACAGTATCATTGCCTCCTTAAAAAACACATTGCCTCCCTGTGTTCTCAGAATAAAACCCTAACCCATGACCAAGGCTTGTAGGAGCTGCCTGATAAGACCCTTCCAACCTCCCTCATCTTTCCCAGGACCCTTTTCCTGTCATACATGACCCCTGTCCACCAGCCTTCCATCTGCTGCTCCTTGACAGCCGGTCAGACTCCTTCCAGCTCTGAGCTTTGTGGTGGTGTTTTGCCTTCTCAAGTGTCACAGCATCTTAAAGTATCCCATTTACATCAGGGTGTCCTGAGGTCCCCATATCCCGTCCTCCCACTATGCTCCCTCTTTAGCCCTATCACTGCCTGAGCATAACTTTTGTGCCTCTGTTTACTCTTTTATGCCTCCCCACTACCACACTAGAATATAAACTCCAAGAAGGCTTGTCATTTAGTAAGAGGAAACTGGAAGAAAGAGATAGTACAGAAAAGCAGGCAGACAAGTCACCTACATTTGATCACAATATACCCCATTTATCAGTTTACTGATTACCATTAGAAATTATCTTTTCTTGTGTTCTCAGAAGACAGTGACAGAAATTACCATGTATAATTTAAGGCTTAAAATATTTTTTACAAAGAGCATTTGAGTTTTAGTAACATGATTACTTTTTATTTCCAGAAACTCAGATGAGTTGAAAAAAGGCACCATTTGGGCAAATTTACATAAGAATGGCATGCCTCAGGCAGTTTCTCTACCCTGATTATGCATGCATTCTGACAGAGCCTTAGGCTGCCCTTGGAGGAGACAAAGCCAACATTTACTGAATAGTCACCTCAAACTAAGGTGGTCCTCTGTCCTGGGCAGAATGAAGTGCTTAGGCTCTTAGCTGTTATGTTTGTTCCCTGCTTTTGGCCTTCTTATCAGATTTTTCTAACCTGCTGACCACCCATGATTGAGGAGCAGAAATTACTACAAGTAATTGGGTCTATGTTGGCTGGTACAAAGAATGTGCACTTTGAAATTTCCCTAGTCAAATATTGGCTCAGTGGTCATTAGTCTTGTATCTCTGCAGAGGTACCTGAACCTTCCTAGCCTCCTTGTCTCACCTGTAACATAAAAATAAGATCTCTTATGAGATGTTAAAATCATCTATGCAAAAGTAACTAGCCTCACATTTCAGATAGGTGGATAGATAGATAGATAGATAGATAGATGCCTCCATGGGTGACACAATTGCAGGTTGGAATCTATTAAAGGGAGAATTAGTTAACTGGAAGCTACATGGGAAGAAGTTATATAACAGACCAAAAAAGGAAAAAGATGGAATAGAAAAGAGACATGGGGGTGGGTTAAGAAGGTTCAATATAAGTTCTAATGAAGAGAAGAGGCAATATTTGGAAAAATAATGTCTAACCCATTCTAGAAATTTGGCAAATTAGAATTTTAAACTAACTTTTAAATCAGTTTTTTCCTTTTATTATTATGCTAGGAGTGTTTCTTACTGCTTTATTGGTTGTAAGGAATAAGCTAGTAAAACAGAAAAGTGGAGTGGGAAAGGATTGTTTTGATTATTCCACATTAATCATTTCCTCTTTTTATAAATATTTCTATTCCATGATTTCTGTTTCTAAGTTTTCATACAAAGAGGGGCTTTTTTTACTCTCCATGTATATCCATATATAAGTGTATGGCATCATTTCAGTGTGTCTTTTTGTAGAGAAATGGTCTCAGGTTTTTTGAACTTTGGTTTATTTAAAACAAAGTAGAAACATAAATATATAACAGGCACGTTTTGAATCAGATGATGTAAGTTCCATTTGTAGTGAAGAAACTAATCTCAAAACCACATTGGCATAGATTGAACCGTCATCGTCTCCACATATGAAGTTAATCACCTAACCTTTCAATTTGTCCAAAATGAAGACTACAAAATATTTCTTTGTAAGTAAGCATAAAGATTAAACCTGTGACTAATCCTTATCATGTAGTTGCTACTGATGAATCAATTAATGACTCCTATAAACTAATAGCAAAATTTAGAAAGATTCATTAAAAAGAAAAAAAAAATTTTAATCAGAGCATGTTTTTGCCTCTGGTTGGATTTGCACTTTTCCTAAATGTTGTAGTCAACATTTGCATTCATTCTTGGTACTAATTGCATATGCTTTGCTGCGGGAAGAAGAAGGTCATTAGAAACTGTTTAGAAATGCTTTCTGCTGAGTGGAAATAGATTTTTTTAGGTTGATTCAGAAGCTCTAGTATGCTTGGGCCTTTCCTTCCCTGAACTCTCCTCAGCCTCATAAACAAATATCGAGACTCAAAAACCAGCTTGAAGTGCATAATACAAAGACCTGGTTGGGATTTTACTACCTTAGTGTGGAAATTCTAAGCAAAAATGTTCTTCCCATTCGGGAGAAAACTGAACAAGCAGGCACAGGATAGGCCTTTTGAGAGTGGCCTGTTTCGTTATTTTCCAGGTAGGGAAGTAAAACAACTATTCCTTTGGTGTCACCAGTCCTTTCTGAGCACATACACCCATGCCTTTTAGTGTCTGAGAATGCCCAACTTTCCCCATGCCCCAGGAGAACCTGTCAAAACCATACTAATCTTTTAAGGCTTAACTAAACCAATACCTCTACCTATAGGGTTTCCTGAGTTCTTGCACCTGAACTCTGATTAGAAAGCATACTGCATTTTCTGTCTGCAACTAACTTGGATTAGAAGCTAAAGAGTTGTTCCTACAGGACGTTTTCAACAACACGGAGCATGTTGTGATGTTTTTATAAAATTTTAACCAGGTTAGCAATGTATCACCTTGTGCCTTCTCTCTTTCTTGCCTGGCTCTCTGCACTTTTCCCTCATTCTTGCTGTCCTGGATTACCTGTCCTATTAAGCCTTAGTACATTTGAGAACTCTAAAAAGTTAAAAAAGGAAAAGAGGAATATTTGACTTTTCTTCTCAAATTCAACACAGAGTATTATGTCACCTTTTCTAGTTATTTTCTTACAGGAAGATTCTAAGAGGCCAAAGCATTCTCTCACTCTTCTCCCATAGCCCCATCCTTGTATAAACCCTGCTTGATCTGGAACTTTTGAAGGAATGACTTGTCCATCTTTCTTCCTCCTCTTACCAAAGTGCCGCAAAGAACTCAGCAATATTTGTCACTAATTCTTTCAGTACTCTGTATTACTTATGTGAAATCAACCTCTTTGTCTTCTGAGAATGAAGTCTGAAGGGAAGGCCAAGGAAGATTTTAGGACCTACACAGAAATTGAACCCAAAAGCTGTGCAAAGTGAGGTGCCTACTCATGCTGACCCAAGTTTTGAGCAAAATTCACAAGCTTAGCGCCAAGGACAATAAGAGCAAGGAAAGGTCCGCTGCCTGCTCCAGCACCTAATCATTTTGTGTTTAGTTTGACTCACTAGCTCTTGAACATCAAGCTCTTCACTGACTTGGCTGCCTCTGCAGACACAGCACTAAAAATAATGGACTTTGGAAAATAATCTTGGCACAGCTTTGTTTCTTTTTAAACATTTTTGATCAGATGTAGGGTTTTATAGTCATATTGTTTGTGAAATGCCTTTTCTGTACATTTTTATCGCAGCAGTGTTTATGTTGCATGTCTAATTAGCTTCAACATACCAGATGAATTGTTTAAGCCCGTCTGGCATGCTATATTTTTTTTCAAAGTTCCTCATCTGCTAAGAAAAATATATTTGTAAAGGTTTTAAATTTCAGGAATCAAAAGTTGATGATGGATCCTATTCATTTAGAAAAAATATCAAGGGGGTAGAGAATGAAACCATTTTGCCATTTTGCCAGGCTGGCCAGTAGGAGAAGAGAGGAGAACCAAAATGTTTTACAATTCTAATTTGAAAAGTCGTGCCAACATCAATAGTTCTTCCCCTTTCCACTCCAGTGTTTTCCCAAAATTCAAGGAAATAAAATATCAAGCTAAGAAGTTTCTCACCATTACTAGCACTAGATGTATTTGGAACAAATAAAGCAGAGGAAATTGTAAGGTGTTAGAAGAAAGGATAGAAAATGGGATTAGGGGTGCAGAAGAAGGTAGGGTTGGAGAAGAAGAGAGATTAAGGCCATGAAAAGTAAATCAGTGGTCCAAAGATTGTGGGTCCATTAGGAGTTGCATATTTGCCTGCTACAATTCCTCCATCTAGACATGTCTTGACACATTACCCAATATTATTACTCAATTTCAACAAGTTTTACAAGTAGAAGAGATCTTAGGGATAATCTAATACCAGCTTCTCCTCTTCCCCCCAAAAAAGGTATCAGTCTCCTTCTCTCCACCTCCGCTTGAGCCCAGGTCACACATCCTTTCTGTGCCAGGTGCTCACACTCACAAGAAAAGCATCTGTGTTGCTTAATAGCACTGTCAGCAACTGTAACTACAAACAATAATAGTACATTGTAATAGAAGTTTGTCATTCTGTCTTTTCATGACTATAATTGTATTTGAACATCCCAACAGCTCTTAGGATGTGACAGGACATTTTTGACTCAGACAGTTAAAAAAAAAAACAGCTTCCAAAAATTTTGTGAGTTCACCCTACTAACCCATATAATAAAAGCCGGATTTATGGAGTTTTTACTACGTGCTGGGCATCATGTTAAGGTACTTTTCCTGTGTGATTGCATCCAGTCATCACAAAAAAATTATAATAGGTACTTTTGTTATGAAATTAAAAATTATTAAGTAAAGCATTTCATCCAAGGATTCATAGGTGTTAAGTAGAAGGTTGAGGACTTATTCCAGGTTTGTTCAATGATGTTTAACTGATGTTTGCATTGAATCTAAGAGAGTATCATTTTAGGATACACCATTATTTTGCATGCCAAAAATAAATTAAAATAATCCCAATTAAACTATGGCAAAATGCTTGGTTATCACTTTAACTTCTTCACATTGTAAGAGTTTTTGAGACTTCACATAGACATAGAGTTTTATCATATATCACCCTTAACCATATGCAAAAAGAAGAGTACAGGTGAATAAGTTGGTTAAGATGTTCTAAACATCTCCATATTAGTATTTGTCTGTTCTCAATTACTTTTTGACTCAGAATCACTTATTCCTATCCCAAGAGCATCCTCCTTTGTGAAATCACCAACATGAGTATAACAGCAAACCTTAAAATGTTGTCCACTATTTTGTTTGGGATTTTTCCCAAGCTTCTGATACCTACTCTGTGAGTTTTTAGAGCACTCACATCACCACTGCTCCCTGGAGCATGGGAACTGTGCATAGAAATATTAAAAGGGGAAAAAATACATGGCTAAGAATCAGTGATGTATGGTTTACAATCTACTTGGTTTGAGGCAGAACTGAAAGTGAATCTCAAGTACTTATCATGGCTTAAGTTATCTAGAAAATTCACTCCAGTCATAAAAATCAGCCTTTTTAAAGAACAGTTTATACCCAGTTAAAAAAATTGTTTTCTGTAACTACACATAGTCTACTTTGTTTTTTCATATAGCATTTTTTTTTCAGATTAAGAGAGGACCTGACTGTGTGATTCAATATGGTTATTGGAAAAGCTACAAACACACCCAAATGCACATGCATGTGTGTGCGTATGCTTTTCATAGTAGAAAGGCTAATCAGTACTGATGAAGAACAGTAAGTGTGTTAACTAAGGAGGGGAAGAAGGGTTAGTAGAAATATTATTCATCCTGCACTAAAACATTTAAGAAAAATGAGTCTGAAATATCATAAGTACGTTGATCCAGCTGTGATGTTAATTAAATATTACAGTCCTGGTTGAACAAAAACAAAAACTGAGATTTCCTGGAGAGTACTGTATTTATTAAAGAAAAAAAAGACATTCTCCGTGATTTAAGAGTATTCATTTCTTGTAGCAATTCCCATCCATCTGCCTCTCTACTTCTTATGTTTCCTGTCTGCTTGCAAAGATAAGAGACTAAACTAGTTGTCTGGCATTTTGTTGATCGAATCTCTTTGGTTACTAGCATTTTGAAAATCATTAGTTTAGTGATGACTCATAAAATCGGGAGATCTGGTAACATCAGAACTGTTCTCTAAGCCAATGAAGAAAATATGAAGTGACGATTAGTAGGGTTTTTGAAATGCTAGGAAATCTTTTACCTGGTTGGTAATTCTAAGGCTCTTAAATGACACATAGGGTACTGGAGATTAAAGTAGGGAAGACACAGAATCTACCTTGGTTTCAGTCCAAGTTTGCTGCCTGTTAGCTGAATCACCTGGGATACCATATTCATCAGCTTTACATTACTGCAGTAAAATACCTGAGGCAGCTAACTTATAAAGGAAAAAAGGTTGTTTATCTCACAATGCTGTAGATTCAAAGCCCAAGATTGGGCAACCATATTGTTTGGGCCTCTAGTGGGCAGCAGTGGATAACAGTATATATCATGGTGGGAACATGTATGTGGAGAGTTTATAACACCAAACAGGAAGTCAGAGAGAGACAGAGTTCCACTATCCCTTCCGAGGGTATTTCCCCTGTGACCTCCTACCAAATCCTACCTCAAAAGATCCCACCACCTTCCAGCGGTGCTCTCTGGAGACCAAGCTTTTAATCAGTGGACTTTCGGGGGAAACTTAGACCACTGCAACCATAGCTGTTAGCTTTTTTAGTTAGTTGTTCATCCTGTGCCTCTAGTTCTCATCTGCAAAGTAAGACTCATGAAAGTACCTTTCTCCCGGGTTTGCTGTGGGACTTGAACTACCACATATGACATGCTGGGACACAGTGACCCCTCAGAGTGTTAGCTAGAATGACAATATGATAACATTGTACACAGTTACTGTCCATCAACTTAAGTATTTTATTTCCCTAAATAGGATTCTCCATTCTTCCCAGTGACAGAATATTCTACCTTAGGGGCAAAGAAAATGGCTATGAGATCCACCTTGGATTAGCATTGAGTGGATTTTTTTTTCAAGGTAGATTCTTGCTTTCATTCATCATCATGTCTATTATAGAAGAATCAGGATACAGCCAGGGATGAATCTGACCTTCACTATCACTGCTTCTCCCTGGTCTGAATCATGTAGCTTTCTTAACCATTACACAGACTTTCCCCCAGGAGTGAGTGGATTTTGTTCTGTGAATTTCAAAGATCCTGATACCATATGAAAATTAAATTCTACTTCATGATGACATTATTTAAAAATTATATGACAAGAATTTGGAATAGGTATAAAAAAGTCCTTAAGAGCCTTTTTCTTTCTTTTCTTCAGTGCTTAATAGGCCTAGAAACATGTTCCCATGTTTCTAGGAATTAAAGCATAGTATTCCACAAAACTTTCATGATGGTAGAAATTATTTTGCTCCATCTGATAAAGCAGCCACTAGCCATATGTGGCTCCTGTGTACCCAAAATATACCTGGTGTGATTGGGAAGCTAAATTTTTTGTTTTATTTCATTTTAATTTATGCATCTATACATCTATATAGATACAGATGTAGATAACTAACAATTATCATATTGTATGGCACAGTTCTAAAACATTCTTCTTCAGAGCATTTCTGTTTCCTTGGGAATCATAAGAGTAACCTTACTTATCTGGATGTCTGATGTTTAGGAAAGGTTAGTATTCATGTGGTAGCTGGAAACCAGAGATAAGTAGGAAAAGTCTCAGAAAGGCAAATGTGCCATTATTATGCTGCAAAATATTATGCTACAAATGATTCCTGCTGATGTCAAAGTAGTATTTTCAACAACATAGCTTTAGCCACTTTAGGACTGTCATCTAAATAATTGTGTGCAAAATAAAACAGCAGAAAAGCCAGAAACAGATTGATGTCAGTGAGAAGATACAGCTAAATGGTAGAAATAAAAGAGCAAAGACTTTTTTAAATGAAATACTGCATTAAGTCATGTTTTTGAGACAGGCAGTATATGGGGCAGAGAAAAAAATTAAATTGAAATAAAACAGAAAAAGTAGACAGTAGAACTGTAATGACGTATCAATCTGAGGCCAATTCACTAAGGGACAAAGTTCAATTCAGGGCAACCTCCAGAGAGTCATAAAATTGCAGGCAGCATCATTGATAATGGTGAAACTAATTTGTTAAGAAAAAGCTTGAATTATCTTTGAAAAATACCTTTCATAAAGTGAAGTATAAAATCTTAAGTTTTTTATTTTATCTTTTTATTTTTATTATTATTGTCATACTGGAGGTGCATTGTGACATTTACCAAAGTTCTCACAATATATCATAATTGAATTCACCTCCATCATTCTCCTCTATCCCCTCCCCCATTCCTACAGCAGTTTCAACAGTTCTCATTTTTCCATTTTCATACACGAGTACATAAAATCTTAAGTTTGAAAAAAAATGTTTAAGAAAAGTCTTGGCAACTGGAGGAATAGGAACATTCCTATGTGAAATCATTCCTTGTCTGCCCCAACCTCCTTGGGTTCATTATCTGCCTTCATTTCTGACTCATTTTAGAATGTCAGGGGAGTATGCAGTCTAAAAAACTCAGAGTAGAAAGCTATTGTTGACCCACTGATCTCTCAGAATGCCGGGAGAATAGAGTGAACCCCTGATAGGTATATGTCATGACAGGAAGCTTTTACTGCAGGGCTTATAAAAGGCCCTGTTGAAGATAGCAGGAGCAGGCACACTTCACAGTTAATATTTAGCAAAAGCCAGGGCCACAGCACACATGGACAAGCCTTTTTTTTTGTCTTTATGCTTTATGTATAAAGAAGTAAATGGAGCCAGGTATCAGTAGCTTATGCCTATAATCCTAGCTACTCAGGAAGCAGTAATCAGGAGAATCACAGTTTGCAGCCATCCCCAGGCAAATAGCGTGCAAGACCCTATCTCAAAAAAAAAAAAAAAAAAAAAAAACACAAAAAGGGCTGGTGGAATGACAGATGGTAAGAGCACCTGCCTAGCAAGTGTGAGGCCCTGAGTTCAAACCCCAGTGCTGCCAAAAAACAAAAAGAAAGAAAGAAGTGGATGTATCGAAATTCATGTGATAATCTGTCTTTCTAGTAGGTTTATGGCTTACTGTGAGAAGTTTGGTTTTTACCTTATTTAAGGCCATCTGTTTTATCTTAAAAATATTACCTGATAGGACATAATGAATTATTTTGTTTTATAAATGGTGGGAATTCCATTATTAGACGAATAACTGCATGGACAAGATGCCTCTCTTATTATATGACAATGATTGAAATGGTCACAGAAGATCAAAACAGAAGCCCAAATATGCTGTGTACCACACAGGTGTACATAGGTCGGGCAGACTATAGCTCACTGGTAGAGTGCTTTCCTAGCATGCATGAGGCCCTGGGTTCCATACCCAGCATGGTACACATGCACGCACACACATGCACACACACTCACACACACACACACACAATTGTAGATATAGGCAGTATGCTACATTGAGAAGGGAAGATGAAGTAGCAGGTGTGGTAGGACCAGGCCTCAATGATGAAGGATAGGGTGAGTGTGGGGATGAAAAGGGAAAGCCTTGGAAGATCATTGGCCTAGAAGGTGTGTTCAGGAAATGTGGGGGGAGGGATGAATTAACAGATCATTTAATAGAAAAGTAGAGGGACATATTTGGAGAGTTGGGCTAAGATTGTTAATGGCATCAAATACCAAGCAGATTTGTTGGGAACACAAAAAAGCCAATGATTTGACTGCATCCAAATTGTTGAAGAAGAAAAAAGTATTAAGCAAGGAGAGGCAAACAGATGTCAAGCTGTGCTCTCAGATGAAGATGCACTCATCTCAGGCCATTTAATGAGACCTATTAATTTCTTCAGATACTGAATATTTCTCCCATTGCAAAAGATTTTTTCACTGCGGCTGAGTTGTGTTTAAAAGAACAGCTTTATGCAGCCAAGGAAAACAAGCTTTAAGAACTTAAAATTTAAGAAATTCTTAAAGCAGCTGTATTGCTTATAATTTTTCATTTCTCACAAAACATGCAGCTTGGTATTATAAAATATATGTTCTACTTCAGCAATGAAATGAAACTTCAGTAAAGGATATGATTTCTGTCCCCTTAATCTTAGCTATAAGAAAGTGTGGTAATGTTAGAATTGAGAAATACTGAGTTATATATGTTGTGAGTCTTGAGTTTATTAATATTTTATTATGACTTACAGAAAAATCCAGTTTGGTCAGATATGGAGGAAGCAAAGGAATTGGGATTGCAGTAGAAAATTTTCTTGCTTTACATGTGGAAGTCAAAGTTTAAAAATCGTTGTGTATTTTAAATACTTTCTTACTGAATTTGACAGTGATTTTGCATTTCCATAGAAATTAGTTTAGCGCAGGATTCAGCAGACCTGTAAGTTGCAGGTTTGTTCACTGCCATTTAAATAAGTGTGTAATGAAGAGCCACATGCTCATGTTGAGGAGGTCGCATTGGCACGTCATAAACAATGTTAGCCAGAGTCTCTCCTTCTAATCCCCAATTACCCTGTCTTCAGCTCTTAGCTATAAGGGACGCGGAACCACTTTGTGAGACTCCAAGGCAAGGGAGACTTCAGTTTAAAAGAAGCTACTGCTTTTGAAAGACTAGAGCTTTCTGAAACAGCCATCTTCTAAATAAGAATAAAGATACTCAAAGCATCTTTTTTACCTAAGATCAAATCTGAGGTTTCATTTAGGGAGGCATGACCAGGCAACTAAAGAGATAAAAGACTCTAGCAGAGCAAGTTAAGAAGGCTTTGTTTTGACTTCAGATGATACACCTTGGGGTTATTGGGAATTCCAGTCTTCAGGGAACTACAAGACTGCCTTTCAAGCAATGCCCCAACATCTGGCGTGGTCACAAGGTGATCACTTCTGGTGAATGCTCAGATTACATAGATGAAAGCAGATACATCCATGAAGAAATTACTAAAAGTTGGCTGTTTATGCCTTGTCTGTAGGCTATGATACATCCTTTTAAAAATAACACCATAACTGAGGTATTAGAAAAAGTCAAAGGAAAATTCTGGCAATTTCTAGATTGAACATTGCTACAAAAAAGACCACTCATTCATCTTCTGCTTTTGGATTGTTGTACAGAATCTACTGAATGAGGCAATGTAGCCATCTTCAACTTGAGTTTACTTTTTACTGTTTCCACTTTAAACTTAGATTCTAATTACTTACGGGAATCCTCATTCTTTATAGATTTGAGCATGAGCAGACATTTTAAAACAATGTTAGTTTCTAAGAAAAGAAATCAAGGTGTAGATATTGAAGATTATTTGGTTTAGCACACCTATTAATTATCTGTAGAAGTTGCATCTGTATAGACAATTTTAGTTGAGACAACATATAAACAAATAAGTGGAACCATTAGTTTCAAGCCTAACTAAATCAGTTAACAATTAATAACAATTTCATATTTAAATTTAAATTTTTCTCTTTTATCATATGATCCTACATAAAACATTGTTCTTTAAAAGATGAGTTAAAAAAAAAAAACACGTGAGGATGAAAGTCATAGCACCTGGAAACTGATAAAATGTATTCAGAAGATGTCTGCCTTTCTCCAATGACTTGTGACAATGACGAATACACATTTTGCTACTGTATAGTAGTACTGTCCAGTAGACACCAGTCTACTACATGAGAAAAGTTGGTACAAGCAATTGCTCTAGGCTCCTTTTCCTTGCTTACAGTTAACTTCAGATTTCTGGTGGTATTTGAAGAAGCCCTGACCTATTTGTACCCAATTCACTCACTTCCTGGGTGGCCCAGAGAGGTAGAATGATCTTCCCACTTCAGGGAGTCTTTGGAGAGCCAGTGTCCACTGAATTCTTGCCATCTATTGTCGGGGAGTAGCTAAAAGCCTCAGAACTGTGACAGGTGTAGCATTCAAATGGTGAGAAAATGTCAGGGCTCTCGTTCCAATCCTGGGGTGTTGACTTCTTTCCACCATTTCCCAGATCAATCATGAATGGCTTCCTGTACATCTGCACTTAAATCAGGACTTTAAAAAAAAGTAAAACCAATCCCAGAACTCAGGAGCCAGAAACAGAAGGATCACAAGGGCTACATAGCAAGATCCTGTGTCAAAATGACCAAAAGCAAAAAAAAAAAAAAAAAGAGTAATTTCTTAGAAGAGCTTTCTACTGCTAAAAAAAATTCTAAAGTACATTACTTTTAAGGAGTTAAAAGTCAGTTTGTGAAATCTAGATTTTTATAAAATAAAGCCCCTTTTAAAGTAAATGAAGTATCTCCCTCACCTACAGATGGCACAATGGCATGAAAAATCTTCTGCGTTGGGTGTGACAGATTTGTGGATTGTAAGGTTGGCCATTGGAAATATTAATACTTGTGACAACCAGGCATAGAATATTCCTATAGCCTTGCTACTCCAAATGTGGTTGGAGTACTTGCAGCATCAGCCTCACTTCAGGACTTGTTAGAAGTACAAAATTTCAGACCCCACCTTAGAAATCCTGACTCAGATTCTATTTTAACAAGATCCCTGTGGCACACACATGAAAGTTGAGAAACTCTGCCCACACCTTTATAGACTGTAATGACACCTGTTTATTTATCCTTTATAATAATGCTATGAGGCAAAGCTAGGAACTCTGTGCCCTTCCTCCTCATAGGCATTCTCTCCCAGCAGGAAGTCACTGCTGATGTCTTTCTGTAAATATCCTGTAGATGGTGTATCTGAGAACATGGTCCTTTTCCTCAGTATGGGCTTTGGGGGAGGTAACAGGGCCAATAGGCCAGGGGCATTTGCTGCCTCTCAGAAGCCTTCAGGAACTCCCTTGGCTCCCTGTGTGCAAAGAATGGTGGTCAGCAAGAGGATTTCTGTCCTACTGCTGGCTGGCTTGCTTTTGGCCTCCGAACCTGTGGTCACTATGTGGGAGAAAACAGGGCTTCTGAGAAATTATAGCCTTCAGTAAACAAAACCAGACCATTCCTACCTCTGGGCCCCTGCTGGAGGGGTGGATCCAACCTTAGCAATAATGATACATAAATGAAGTAGGGATGAAGTTTTCAAAAAGAATGCATTTCATTTCAATGTCATTTGATATCAAAGAGAATGTACAAATCTTCTGGATTGTTTCTGGAAAAGGCAATTAAATGCTAGGGCAGGCAGAAAAGTCTAGCTTTTATCTAAGAGGCACTTCTCCTGTGTAAAAGTTAGCTGGAGGGTCCAGTTGTAGTAGATACGTCATCCCATGCCCATGGAGACTTGCCTCACTTTACTGTCCCTGAGCCCATGCTTAGATCCACACCTCACACTCCCAGCCTGGCTTGCAGCCCTGTCTCAGAGGTCATAATGAGCTAGCAGCTGCGAGTTCCTGGAGGCAAATTGGAAGAGGCAGCTCCTAAGCTTGTCTACAGTGCAGGATGAAGAGGGAGGCGTGTCGTTGAGGCACTGTAAGGGCAGGATTTCCTGCGTAAATTCCAGCAAGAAACCATTTGTCTATATATTTTTAAACATTTCTAAAATCCTCCTGGTAGGCCATTAGATAAGCTGTAGTTTCATGTGGCTAGTGGTTTAGACATTGGTTTAATCCAAGGTCCATCCTATCCAGTAGCTGATAATGCAGCACCATGGGGAGGCGTTCCAAAGGT
Organism: Castor canadensis; assembly: GCF_047511655.1. Lineage (NCBI taxonomy): Eukaryota > Metazoa > Chordata > Mammalia > Rodentia > Castoridae > Castor > Castor canadensis. Next base: position 101,553,142 of record NC_133395.1, on the reverse strand, counting down.
TTGCGTGAAGGCTATAGTTACGGCTGAGTTACCTGGCACTTTCCCTCCTAGCTAGGAGGGAATGCCTTATTAACTTCTCTCGGTCTTTACCTTCCCTCATGATAACCATTTATCTGAGGACTCAAACTCTCCTGCCTTTAGACCTAGAAGAATAGGAACACCGTGAGTAAGCTCACCACTCGGCTTACGGATGTTCATTTCAGTTCTCTCCAATATTCAGAGTCTTGCAGGAGCCTACGGGCCCAGAATAGAAATTTTTATTTTTGAACAATTTGCCTACCTCTTTATCCAGGCAAGGCCACTGATAACCTTTAGTTCATACATTCAGCAGAATTGGTTGAGCAACTATTCGTGCAAAGTTTCTAGCCTCAAGGATTGAACATCTTTATAGGAGCCATGTAACATGCATATTTCAAAAGCTAATTTAAACGGAGGGTGGCAGAGGACTTAAACAGTACGGGTCTAGTACACTGTGTCTGAAAAATCAGACAAAGAGGCTTCTTGAAGACAATGGTATTTCCACCTTCAGGGTGAGGCGAGGCCCAGTCCTGCCCTGGAATTCTGAGCAACACAGGCAGTGTGGAGGAGGCTGGATGGCAGGGCAGGAAGGGGTGCCACAGGGTGCTGAGGGAGGAGAAGGGCAGCAAGGATTCAGAGACCAGAGCTCTCTGGTTAAAGAATTCAGTCCAAATGTGCATATTCATTATAGAAAGAACAAGTAGCAAAGAGCAAGGCCAAAAGAAAGAAAAGTTTGACTTAAAGTACACTCTTCAAGTATCACCTGGGTTCCTGGCATTTAGTGACTGATGCATGACAATCTTGGTGGAACAGACACTAGCATTAGGTAGATCTAGCTAAGCTCCCCCAGCGGTAAGTGATATCATTGACAGCCTTACCAATGACCTCATATTTTATACGCCTGGTATACATTGCTGACAAATAAGGCCCGAACATAGTCCCTGGCTGGAGGAGTCTAGAGTCTTAAGACTATTAAGGTTAGTAAACAATAACATAAACCAGTGTGACAAGCTGGGTAGGGTGAGATGACTCAAGAATTTGTCCACTCTTCATTGAGCTTGTGTGATTGACACCTTTGGAATACAGCATTTTGGAATATAAAAGGATTAGCGCTTCTGTGGCTTTTGTCTTTGCACCTCTAATGAGGTGGGCTCCATTGTCAGAGGCAGATGATCCAGAAGCTCCACCAGTCCCTTTGGTGGACTGGTTATCTCAGCATAGAATTTATGTTTCAATTGCTTTGTTGGCTCCCTGTAAAGCAAAATATTGACAATAAAATGGCTATTTTTGTCTTAGCAGCCACTGCAATGTCTTTGTTCCAATGTGTTTAGTAGCTGCATGGTCTTCTCTTCTAACTGCCTTGCTGTTCCCTTGACAAAGAGCCACAGCAAAAAGGTGATTCCAGAGTAATGTCTGTAATCTTTGCCAGCAAACTGTCTATCCTGCTGACCCTGTGGAAAACTAGGAACATATTGAATATATCATGGAACAAATTAAGGGTGTGAGACTTAATGCAGCCAAAGAAGTGATCACAATGCCATATGTCTGGGAGCCTGGATTGATTCTTAGAGCTCCAGTTTATAGAGTTAGTCTTATTGAACATTGTAAAATTCCAAAAAAGAAAAAGAAATTGTACAATTCGGTACTCACCATTTCTCAAGCTTACTTGAGAAATGCAAGTGCAGTCTTGGTCACTCCAGTGGATTTTTAGGCATAAGGGAAAACTACAAGGGGTAGTTTAGATTATTCAGTCATCTGGCTATCCTGTTGACTCATCACTGTCTACAAAATTAGAAGGATATTGCACTTCTTATACCTTGTCAAAAAAAAAAAAAGTCATACTTAAGCGACCTATCGATTAAACTAAAAATGCATGTATAAGTCTTGGATTCAGACAGCCTGCACTCAGAAACTGCCCTTGATCTTCACCACCTCTGGTGACAGAGCTAAAGTCACTTAGAAAAGTTTTTTTTATTGGTTTCCATATTGGAAAAAGAAGAATTAAAGTGCTCAGAACTATGTCTTATGTATAATCAGTGCTGATTATTGTTACCAGATATTCCTGACCTAGATGTTTAATTAGTTTAGAAGTTAGTAATTTTTCTTATAAAAAGCCAGATAGTAAATATTTTCAGCTATGTCAGTCACTGATCATCCCTATTGTAACAATTTAGTTTTATCACTACACAGTGTAGCCATAGACAATATATAAGAAAATGGGCATGCCTGTGTTTCACTAAAACTTTATTTAAAATAATCACATGAGCTGAAGAAAGGGAAGTGGCCTGCAAATCATAATTTTCTGATTCTAAATTAGTTCCTTTGGCTGCCTAGATCATTCTTTAAGGTGTGGTATTGGATCTGGGCCTCTGTACCAGATGCGTTTCTGTATCAGAGCCCCCACCTTTGATAGAGAACAGCTAGCATCAGACCTTCTCAGTAGAATTGCCAGAGGTGTTTTCGCAGATCAAGCTTTCCAGGCAATTCTAAGTAGCAGCCATGGGTGAGAACCACTGCTTATGTTTCCAAATTCTCCTAATGGTGACATTCATTGGGGACCCTTGTTTAAAAAAAGAAAAGAAAAAAGATGTCTAGACCTCTGCCCTGCACATTCTAATTCTGCTCTGGGACCCAGGAATCAGTGTCTTAAACTAGCACTCTACACAATTCTTGTTTTCAAGCAAGTTTGGGAAACTTGTCTTCCCTTCCATATTCTCTCTTCTAAATATAACTTGTTCTACAGGTTCTTCCCAAGAGTGAGATTAGGACACTTCCGCTAATCCTGTGAGCCCATCCAGGCCAGAGCAGCCTATTCTAATGCATTGTGGCCACATTTTTGGTGGTGGTAGTGGGTTGGACATACTAGACAAGGGATTTATTTCCTGAGAAGAAATTTTTAATATTATTCCAGACCAGAAATTGTCATGATGTGATGGATTTGAGTTGAAGTCTCATGTCTCATTTTTAGAATAAGAATCCCAGTTTTGAATGAAAGAAAATGGTTCATGTACCAACCAGGGAGTTGGTTTGGGGTCAAAATGGATTTCCATTTTGGGAAACAGAAATTATACGATATCTGACATTTGTCTATAAGCAATAGTAATTTGTATATAAGGAAAACTCTGGCATTCTCCCTTAACTAACCTTCCACTAAAGAGTCTAGAAAAGGTTCTCATTTTCCCAGCTTCCCGTGCTGTGAAGCAAAGAATTGGTTCTGGCCAGTAAGACTTAAACTACAGAGTCCTTCTGAGAAAGCTTTGGTTTTGTTACATATCCTTTTATAACCTCTCCCCCTTCTTAAACTACAGAGTCCTTCTGAGAAAGCTTTGGTTTTGTTACATATCCTTTTATAACCTCTCCCCCTTCTTTCTGCATTGAATGTAGATGCCATCTGTGACTGTGAGGCAAAAAGCAACACATTCATGAAGTTAGAAAGAATACTGGAGGACCTGGGTCTTTGATGATTCCTTTGAACACACTCTGTTCCCTGTCTGCTTTGTCAATAGACTGCTGTTTGTGTGACCTAATCAAACACTTGCTGGGTAAACCACTCAGAAATACTATTACTTGCAGCCAAAAGAATCCCTTCCTGTATTACAGCAGATACAGTGTTTAAGAGAAATGAACACCCTAATATATGGATGAAAGCCTTCAGAATGTGTCATACAGGAGGGCACTTTATTGGCAGGTCTAACAGATATACTGTTCAATCCGCTTGCCAGAGGCAAGATTGTTTCAACTAATAGCAGGCAGAAATTTTAAAAGAAAATGTATGTGTCTACCAGCCAACATGGCAGCCACTTTGCAAAAATGTTCCCAATGCTGTTATCACCTTGGTGTGTTATAGAATCATTAGGTCAGTGGATTCCATTCAGTCAGTATATTTAGGTCAACGAGGAATGGTTCTTCCAAAAATTTTTATGGCTTTCTGTACTGACTCTTGTTTTTAGTTTGATTTATAGGGGTCATATTATTTACTGAGATGATCACTAATTACTAAATAATCATATTCTTTTATGGGAGTATGTGGCAGAGAAAAATAAATGTATACACCCTGTTTTAAACCTGTGTTTGACAGTGTATTATCTAATTTCTCTGTGTGTTGTGTCCTCACATGTAAAATATGGATGATAATTCATTGCCTATCAGCATTACTGACAGGATTAAGCAAAGAATGCATATTGCAGAACAGACTATGTTACAAGTCATTGCCAAATATTCCTTTTTCCCTTTTGAAGCCTCAAGTTGGATGTTACCCTGTGCAGCCTACGTTCTGAAAGATGCTATAAGTGACTTCTTCCCCTATCTTTTTGTACTTTGGCTCCTTCCTCTTACCTCACACCAAATACTCCTCTCTTGTCTGGCTTGTCTTCACAGCCTCTGAGCAATAGAAAGACATGTGATAAGTAAAGAAGGACTTACACTGGAAACCATCTAGCAACATGGCCATCCCACCTTTGTCTAAACTTCTTCCAAAAATAACATTCTTGAGCAGGAAAGAAAAGATTAATTACCACCTTTACATATTTTGATGTGAGAAGGGGAGAAGGGACAAGAGTGGTAGGGAGAGGGAGGACAGGTGTAATCTGTAGAGGCTATGTAGTGGCATTACGATGAATCTCCCATAGGACAGATACCGAAATTTGTGGTGAATGCTTTCATTTGAAATTGAGTGTTGCTAACATTACCTAGAAAATTAAATCACTCATAAAAAGAACCATTTGTATGTGATTTGTCATCCGCAGTCCTTTCCAGTAATGTATTATGTAAACATGTAACCTGTACAATAATATATTGTATATAATAAAGAATACATATGCCAACTACAATTTCCCCAGAAACTGTGGTATTAGAGAAGTTTTTTCTGTGAGCCATTTCCTTTATCTGCTAAGTAGGGCAGTGTTCATCCACACAAACACACACACCATGAGAGCAGCCTGGGGAAAGAGGCTTACTGGGGACATACCACATTCAAGTCCCCTTTTACACACCAGCACTGGGGTGTAAATGCAGTAAGAGGAAAGATGAATCGCCCTCTAGTATTGAAGTTGTTTCTGACTCTCACCCGCCTCCACTCTCATCACATACAGTTTATATGTGCACAAATTAGATGTGTGTGCATGCAAACCCCCCTCTGTTAAACGATAGAAGTCTCCATTTATGTTTCATTCTTTGGCTACAACTCTGCCATTCTTCTGAAAAGATTAAGCCAGCAGAAGAATGCTGTTTATAAACCTAATGAAATTTTAACAACTTTGCCCATATGCATAAACTGTAGAAAATTTGCAAAAAAATCTCCAACTTTAAACCTATTGGAAACTCAAATGTATACCATGGTGAATCAGAGCAAGTGCTAGACAGAGACTGGCTTACATTATGAGCAAAGAAGCCACTCTGGAGCTGCTTTGAGGAAGGAAAGGGGATTCCTAAGGGATATCAAGCCTGTCATCAATCCCATAACCCTAAGCCTGACTGGCCCACCTCAGCCTTCACTGTAGACACTCACTCCAGTGAAAAAGTCCAATTCTTTCTTTTCTCTTGGTCCAAAGGCTTTTAGTAGGGAGAATACCTTATAGAGCATCCTAGGCCTTTATAATAATAGATCCAAAAGAGATCATTCTATCCTGACCCATAGTATTTTGGACAAGTAACAATCTTTCTTCTTCACCCTCCTAAAAAACCCAGCCCTTCTTTTATTCGGAGCATAATCACTTGAGAGAATAGTCACGAGTTATACATTAGTATATTGGTCATGTATTCACAGTGGTCATTGTAAACAGAATTCCAGGAGACCAGGAAAGAACTTCTCTGACTTTCAAGAGAGTAAAGCATTGTGCTGCCAAAGTGATCAGAAATGCTTCAAGAATCCAGCCTTCTAGTCCTTTTGAAAACCCAAGAAGCTGGACCACAAGGTAACCTCTCTTTAAGAAAGATACCCAGACAACTGTTTGCAGGAGAACAAGTAATGTACAAAATGAACATCTATTATTACCCAGGAGGATTGTCTTCCTTTTGTTCATGAGGAAGATCTGTGTAGCATGGAGCAGGGGTAGAACTGATTAGCACAGTGTTTTTTCCATTTACAGAAGTGGGCCATTGGCTCAGTGGCTCTATGTATATATTCAGATCCCCTTTGACTATATTGGCCTGGAAAAACTATTTTGTGTTTTCTCTTTTATAGAGATACAGCTGGTCACACCGCCCATTTGCCCCTTGGCTTCCAATTTGGCAGACGCTAAAAACAGGTGCTGCACCTCTGAATTCAAGTGCTACATTTGGTTGGAGGGGGAGCCTGGAGCCTTCTGGAAGTGTTTAGAGTTATAGTGTGAGGCAGTATTTTTTGTCCTACACAATTATTTGGTTTCACTGATTTTCTTTGCATTTTCCTGACACAAATTGCAAAAATATGTTTTCATTTAACCTGCCTTCGTAGGTTTTTTTCTTTTTCTTTTACCTTTTCTTTAATCATTCACAACAGAGAAAGCCAGGGAAGGGAGAGAAATTAAGTTTCACTTCACTAAAAAGAAATCCTCCAACATCTTGCAATACTTTTTCTTTAAGAGTGTCATTTCATTCTCTCCAGCTGCCTTCATCTCTTTGATACATAAGGGTACACTAAGTTGAATCTATAAACAGAACCCACTAATTAAGAGTAATTGCTTAGGAGATTGGTACAGACGATTCAGCATTATATGCGTGTTCTTCTCAGATATCCATTAGCTGCTAATAAGATACTACAGATGTGCCAGTCTGTTTCCTGTTTCCGTCCATTGTACCTTTATTGCCATATATGGACCAATCGGATGGGTGGAACAATAAGTGGATGTCCTTTTGCTCCCTGAACATGTCTCAAAGGAATGTTTGTTATTAGATTGCTTTTTCTGTTTAGTTTCACATCAGTATGTTAATAAAGAAAACATAACACTGAGAAAAGTTTTTTTTACTGTTGTTGTTGCTTTTCTTTTCTTCACTTCTACCGTTAACTGGTTGTTTAATTAAATCCCCCTTATAGATTTTTTTAGAAGTACATTCTCAAGGTATGCCTGGGCAACGTGAGCAGAGGGAAAATGACATCCTTCCTCCCTCTCTTGAAAAGAAAAAGTTTCCATCTAAATGTTTTAAGTACTTAAAAATTCAGCATGAATATCATGTTGCTATATTTGACTGATTTACACTGGAGGCTTGGTAAAAAGCCTATGAATTATTCATTCCCAAGTGATTCTATAAGCCAGAACACCAGAAATCATATCCCTGCTGAAGTTTATAAAGTGAAATAGTTTAAATACTCTCTAGATATGTGGATGTCGGTAGAGTTGGCTTTTTCTCTGATTTCAAATTGCTGTGCTTTTAACTCACTTTTCTTTTTATTTTAGGAAACGCTAGCTAAAGATTTTTACCCTTTTCCAACAGGAAATGTTGTTAACATGTTTTTAAGTTGTTACAAAATATTATGTTATAAAGTAGCTTACTAATCAATTACTAATCAATACCTTTTGCTTCTTCTTGGGTCCAAAGTTTTGTTTTGTTGTAAGGAAAAAAACCAAAAAACACAAGTGAGGGAAAATGACCATTGCTTTCTTTTTCCTTTATTTATAAAGAACTAAAGGTGAGAAGAAGACTATAATTTGTTGACTATAATCAAATACTTCACCCAGGGAAAGAAATAAACCTGTTATTCCATGAAACTCTGTATGTGCATATGTGTGTACAGTATGTGTTTATATCCAATATTATATACATTATGTATATTTATAAACACACATACACACAGTAATACCAACATGCCAGTATATTAAAATCACTTCATATTTTGAGAAACTCTATCCAGTCCACAAATATGAATCTTGTCAGCTGATCTTCTTTGGGAGTATATTAAAATCACTTAAAGTACTACTTAGAGCAGTAATGCTTTGACCTATGTGCTCATCAGAATTCATAAACTGAACAGTCACACAGAGCCACCAGTCAGATGAGGCTTCCCAAGGAAATCCAAAGCTTTTAAAAGTATGTGGGCTGCAGTGGTAGATAACTCTTCTACACATGATTTTGAGTGGAGCCATGACAAACTGTTTGAGGGGAGAGGAGGAGTAAAATTCCTCAGGGGAAAAGCACAGAAGAATTTTGTGCCTGTTGATAGTGCCATGTATTACTACTTTCATGGAATTCTTCATTGTTTGTCCAACATTCATCATCTAAACCAACTAAGTAATGGAGATAGGTGTGTGTGTATGTGTGTTTTCAGTAAAGAAGTGTCTTGACTCTTGTCCTTCACCAGGAAAACAACACAGCAGTGATCACACAGTGAAGTATTTTGTATGCATCATTCCCAGACCTTTAACAAGTAATTTCCAAATCAGCTTAGCCATCAAGATATCATTAATAAGCTACCTGTCTGCCAAAGTGTGGCTCAGAGTTTCATTCTTACTATGAACATGCACAGATACCTCCTTTTGAGTTATTGGTACAAGGTCCCCTGACTCAAGTCCATCTGTACTCCTTCTGCTGCAACCAAAGGACTAATCAGAGTTGACAATGCAATGAAATTAGGGTTGGAAAGTCATGCCTTGAATATTTGTGGACATTAGGCAACTATAAAACCAGAATAATTAAATCATGGGTCCTCAGATTTGTTTTGATATATAATTCATTATTGCAGATGTTAAGACTCTTCAGTTTTTCAACAATCATGCAAACATTCTTAAGTTTCCACTGTGGCACAGTACAGGCCTCAATGGTGAGATGCAGCAGTGCATGAGGTAGAAAGAACTCCAACTCCTGGGAGCACAGGCTCTAGGAGAGGAGTGAACAAACTTCAGTTTCCTCTGATCCAAGTATTTTTGTAGGGGATCTGAAATGCACAGACTGTTGGGGGATGGAGAGAAGGACTAGGCTTAATAGAAATCAAAGTATGTACTTATGGTGAATAGAAAATTACTCTTAGAAGCAAAAAAGTCAAATCTGAGCTAATTAATAACACCAGAATTCTTCCTGTCATTTTCCTCCTGATAATTCATCATAGAGGATTTGCCCAAAAGAAAAGCTCAAAACATAAAGTCCTTGGTTACATTATCATGGTGAGGCAGCTACTTGATAAGAAAGACATGGAGTAATTCTGAACTTAGAGTAATTTAGCAGGAAAATAATGATTTTACCTTGATAACTCTTGGTTGATTGTCTGCCTCATCTGAATTGCATTAACTTTCCCTGAGCCAGGACTGGGATGAGTCAAGTAAAGTACTCACCCCAGAAATACAAAGCTATGTCCAAACTCTCAGTAATGAAAATAATATTTTCATGTAAAAATTTAAATCTAAATTAATGCAAAAATTTCCACAATAAAAATATCAAAATCTGCGTAAGGACCAACCTTGTCATCCACCTTTCACTCTGATGTTACGTCATATCCACCTTGCTCTAAAATCCCACAGCATTTGGCTCATTCGTCCTCTCCAAGCAAAATTCATGTGTCGTGATCATTGTCCATCATCATGGATAATGTCTTGCTGTTAGGGAGTGCTATGGTCTGGGTCTAAAATGTCCTCCAAAAGCTCGTGTGTCCAAGGCTCTGTCCCCAGTTGGTGGCACTATTGAGAGGTGTTTGGATTGTGAGGGCATTAGTCTTATCAGTGGATTAATCCATTAATGAGTTTGTAACTGAATAGGCTTTTAGGCGGTGGACCTGCTTGGAGGAACTGGGTCACTGGATGTGCCTTTGAAAGGCTGATCTTGTATCTGAACCCTTCCTCTCTCTCCAGTCTGCTCCCTGGCCACCATGAAGTGAGCAGCTTTGCCCCACCATGTCATCCCACCATAATGTTCTGCCTTACCAAATATCCAGAAAGAACAGGGACAAGTAAGTGTAGACTGAAACCTCTGAATGTGTGAACTCCTTCGGGTTCATTTCCTCAGGTATTTTATCGCAGTGATGGAAGCTGACTGACCCAGGGACGGAGCCTTGTCAATATCCATATTCCTCACTTTCCCCAACACTGCATGATACTCAGCACCTACTTAATAAGGGCTTATTAAATACAAGAGCCAGACAAATTAGCTCAGGTCCTGTTGATCTGACCAAACTCTCTAAAGTCCATCGTCTCTACAGAGGTACACAAAAGAATGCAAAGAAATCACATGATAGTCAAACCTTTCACATTTCAACTTTATCTTTGTAAGCTTTTCATTTTTATTGTGTTCATTCTAAATTCTCTTCTGTGATCACACTGATCTTTAGGGAGTCAGCTATGTTAACTGCAGAACTAGACATGCTTTGGATTTTTTTTTTCTTTTTCTAATAGTTTGTCTTATTCTCCACAGGCACTTCAAATTAATCCATCCAAACTGCCTTCATCCTTCCCTGTTGCTCTTTTTCAATTCTCTGGCTTGATAAAGAGTGCTGTATTTCCTTAGTTTCTAAAACCAGAATCCCAGAGTCTGCTTTGATTCTTTCCTTTAATCCTGGGTGTCCACGCTGCTCATGCCACCCATACTCATGGATCTAAGTGTCTGGTCCTCTCAGAGGGACCACTGAGCAGTCTCTTATGGTTATCCAGTCTAGTCTCCATCACACAGCAGCCAAACTGGCCTTTGTCATGTTTAGGTCTTACAGTGTCACTCCCCTACTTCAAACCTACCAGTAGGTCACCCGTGAGTACATGCAGGAGAACAGTCCAGTCTCCATGACAATGTGTACAGGGTTCCCCATCTCATTCCTTTTTTTCCAGTCTCATCTCTTACTACGCCCAGGCTGTTGCTTTGCATTTTCTGTATTCTTTGCCAAAAAGTGCTGCTCCTATTCAGTTGTTACCCTACAAGCCTTTTCTTGACTTAGATGCTCAGAGCATGGACCAAACCCTGAAGAGCTGTCTTTTCCACACTAGGCTGTAAAATATTTGGAAGGGAGGGGATGGCGTGTCTTTTGTTTTTATGGCCAAATATCCAATGTAGGACCTAACACATAACAAGCATTCATGAAACTTCTCTACTTCGTTCCATCATTTGTTAAATTACAATTCTCGCATATATCTTCCTGTTATTTATTCTCATTGCCATCATCTAGTTTAGATTTATATTACTCCATTGTCTTCCTGTCTGTCTTATGTTCCAACCAGACTGGACTATTGCCTCTCCCTGTCTTCCTCCTATCTGCTGAAAAATGTTTTTATATCATTCATTATTCATCTTCCATGCTCTCTGCTCCATCATCCTTCTGCTTCCTGGACATGAACAGATCCCTCCTTTCTTTGTCTAGCCCTCTTCTCACCCTCACCCCAGCACACATATATTTTATTTGCATTGTGTCGCTGTAATTTGTGAAGAGGTCGCCATTCCCTTATTAGGTTGTGGGCCAGAATTGTTTCTCCCTTGCTCTGTTCTCCCACTGGTCTATCTCGGTGCTTTGGTCATAGAAGGGGCTCAGAATTGAATTGGAACTGAACTGAATTGAATAAACTCTCCATTTATGAAATAATTTGCTTTAGAGTTGCCAGAATTAAATGGCTGCTCCAGTGGCAATATTACTCTAACTCACTAATATCATTTGATCCGCTGAGGAGCTAGTTAATTAAGTAGGTGGATTAAAAATATAATCTACTGGAGGAAGAATGTTTTGGCTGGGACCTAATACTTCAAAAAGAAAAAAAAAGCATTATGATCACTGAGCTATAATTCCTTTTGCTTTCCACTCAAAACAGCAGTAGGACTCTTTCCACATGACTGTTGATAGCTGGCTTAGGAATACCAGGCCATACACCTGTGTGCCAGATGTGCTCTGCAGCCTGTCTGCTCCCCTGGCCCATCTGCAAAGCCTGCCCCATGCTGACTCCTTTCTATAAGAAAGGGGGCATTGGTCCCCAGTCTTTTTACATGATAGGTTCCCTGGTGCTTGCCTGTTTTCCTTAACTTAAAACTCCCTTCATTGAATTTCAATGTCTTGGGTGACCTTTGCCAACACAGGAGGCCTTAGTCCATTTGCTTATGGGTGAGTCTGCTTTTCATCTGGGTGTTTGATTTCTGCCTAGCGCTTTTTTAACTTGTATCACCAGTTGTGAGAGTACCGTTTGTCTTAAGTCAGCCACATCAGCATCAATAGTAGTTAATAGATGATCAAATCCTTGGGATTTCCATGCAGTGCCTAAAGAGTGTCATCTGATATTGAATGTCGCTTTAACTGGAATGAATAGGATTCGATAACGAATGGGTCTGCATTGATGGGCACTGGGGACAGGAGAGCTTTGTGGTCTTCTTTGTTTCTGTAAGAATGCCTCTGCAACTGAATCCAGCCATTTCTATGCCAATGTGCTAATAGTTGTGAAATCTCATTCATCTCAACAGAGGCCAGTTAGCCCTGGAATCCCATCTGTTTGAGTGGATGCAGTAAAATGTCATGGAAATGTGGCCATCCATTCCCATCACCAGCGAGAGCTTTCTTGCTATTAATTTTACTTCATTGTAAATGACGCAAATCACACAGATTCTTGTGCCATTTACAAAAAAACAAAAAAACACTTGGAGTTTTCACTTAATTTTTATTGTAATTTTTAAAGTGCTTGTCCATAAAGACAGAACTAGTTTTTAAAAATGAGGAGTCTAGATGGAGATGCTCTCAATACTACAACAAATTCAAAAATGCCCCATCCAGTGCTGTCAACTCCCTCCTTACCATAAGATGCCCAAGGCTGTGTTTTGGCCCAGAGGAATTTTCAGGCTGATTTTTTTTTTTTTCCCATAATTGGAGTTTAAGTGATAGAGAAACAGGCTGAATCCTAACTCGAACAGGGCTAAAAGAGGTGCTGTCTCTTGCAGATTGCTAGAGTGACACGATAGTTCAGAATGTGGTAGGCCTTCCACTTAAACGCTCCTGGTTAGCTGGACAGCCGAAATGCTGGAGCCAGGTTTGGCAAGAGATTTTAGTAACCACGTATAAAACCTCAAAGGAAATAAGGAACATTTTCATACATTCTCAGGAAATTTCCTAAACTGATTTTTTTTTTACTTGATAAAATTTTTAATTTTAAAAAATCTTTTTGACCTTTTTATAATAACATTTAGTACAAAATACAAACATATTGTACAGTTGTACAAAAATATTTTCTTTCTTTATATACTTATTCTGTAAGCCTAAACTGATTTTTAAGTGAAGAAATGGGACTTTAAAAAAGAACGTATGTGTATGTACATAAATGTACATCTGATATAAAATAAATGTAAATAATATAGTGTAGGAACCACTAGGGTATTTGTTTAAAAAAATGGGGAAACATGTTTTGTTCTGTTTTCAGCTACATGTGAACATGAGCTGGTTGAATCAATCAAATATATCGAATATTTTTGTGGACTCACCAATATTAAGAAAGGATTTTGCTCCCAAGGTGCCACATGCAGCTTAAAGCGCATACGTTAACTCATTCGCTCTTCAGCACAAACCTGGGAGCTGAGTTCTGCTGCTGTTCTCATTTATTAAAATCAGGAAACTGAAACTCAATGAAATTGAGACTTCACCCCTTGCCTCTAACAGTAGCTTTTCTGTTATGGCTTGTTTCCTTCAATGAGATTCACCTCTCTTTACAAGGTGTGAACTCACAAGGCAATGTGCCTATAGATTTTAACTAAACATGCCAGAACTTAGACAGTAGGCAATTGTTTATCCAGAAAGTCTATAATTTGACACATTCTGAATTGATAACTTTTCCAAAATGTGGTTATCTTGACTTTGAAAGAATGTAACAGTTAATCAATAGCATTTTATCCCATAATATGATATTTGCACAACTGAAGTTAAATACTTTCAATATAATTTCTTGCCCAAACATATAAACAACTAAAAACATGACAGCTCATGCATTATAGCCAGACTTTGAGGGCCAAACTGTCAAGACAATACTTCTGTATTTCCTACAAATGCCCCTTCTATCTTCATCCTGGGGACTGGCTGCCACAGTAGCTGAGAAATCACACTACCTTACATCTCTTTCTCTCTCTCTCTTTCTCCTCTCTCTCTCTTTCTCTTTCTCTCTCTCTCTCTCTGTCTCTGACACACACACTCCAATTATTAGAATGCTCGGATTAGTAAAATTAGTAGTTATTTTAAAATATTATTTTATAGTAGTTCTATGGCCGTTACAGTTCTAATTTCTTGATACTTAGCAAAGACTTGCTGCCCCACAAGCACAGAAGCCAATACGATGGCAGTTTTTGTGGAACAGAAAGAGCTTTATTGCAAGGTCAACAGCTAAGGAGGCCAGGAGCTGGGGGAAGAAGCTGAGATGTGCCTCCCAGATAGTTGATATCAAGGGGTTTATAGGGAAAAGGGAGAAACTGTTGGTTGGCTGGCCAGATGAGGGAGTTTCAGAGTTCATAGGTGCAGGTGTAGACAGTCATCATGCCTTCTCACAGGCTGGATTTTTCCCCTAGGGGGAGTTAGGCTCTGAGAAGGGGATTTTGAGCTTGTGATGTTGACCAGACAAGTTGGCTTCTTCTGCACATGTCTGTTTTTGAAAAGCCCATTCCATGCTATCCTCGATTTGATTCTGGAAGCTTTTCCTAAAAAAACAAAACAAAACAAACAAGAAACAAAAACTAAAGCACTTGGTTATTTATGAAATTTATGTCTGAGAATGTCCAGGCCTTAACTGATTTCACTCTCTTATGAGTTCAAATATAAGTGCTTAAGTGCTGTTGATTACAAAGACAATCACTGGAGAAGTTGCAGACCTGTTTAGATGGTACTAGTAATTAGACTCTCTTTGGCATTCCTCTTCTTTTAAATGCCTTTGTAGCAAACATTAATTTATCAGGAATGTGGCAGTTTCCCATCCTTGGAAGATTTGCCTTAAAAAACTTACTTCAAGGGCACATGTGGTAGATGATGCCTATAATCCCAGAAATTCAGGAGACAGAGATATAGGATTGTGGTTTGAGGCCAGCTGGGGCAAAAGTGAGATTCTATCTCAGAAAGAAGCTGCCACTGGAGACAAGACTAAAGTGGGAGAGCGACTACTTAGTAAGTGGAAAGTCCTGAGTTCAAACCCCAGTACTACCAAAAACAAAACAAAACAAACTGGGATCATGCCTATGGTCTCAGCCATTCAGGAGGCAGAGGCAGTGGATTACTGTCTGAGGATCTTGGTTCTGGGCAAAAACATGAGACTCTAACTGCAAAACTAAAAGCAAACATGGCTGAAGCAGTAGCGCACTTGACTAGCAGATTGGCTAATTGAGACAATAAAGGAAATTAAGTACAGATAGTAAAAATAATAAAAATAAAAACACTGACTTTGCCATTTTTGTTCTGACCTCTGCAAAGTCACATGAGTACACAAACCCCCATTCTTTTCCTTTACTGCCTCCATTGTATCCATTTCAGATGGAATAACTGTCATTTATGTCTAGGCTCTGGCAACTTTTAGGGAAGCTCTGGCAACACAGATAAATAAATGACTATACATAATTCCCACATGGCATGAGAGAAAGGTGAAGTAATCTAATAAACATTTTAAACACTTGCTCAGGAATGGATGTACATCCTCAATAAAGATACCACACTCTTGCCTTTCCTCTTGACGTGATTTTGGTCATTGGCTTCTTCTAGAGTTCACATCTTGTACAGAACTGACAAGCATTTGGCTTCATCTGTTCTTCAGCATTCTAGCTGGTAGCGACCATTTCAAGTTTGTCTCATCTACCAACAGCACCCACTGGGTTTCCCCTATGCAAAGACAAGAAACTTGTATGGGAAAAACTGGCCACTGGCTCCAGGATGTGTAACATGTCAGTGCTTGTGGCTCATGCTTTTTTAAAAAACATCTTTATTAGCATTTATTAGTTGTACAGAGGGTTTCATTGTGGCATTTCCATATGTGCTTACAGTGTACCTTAATTAGACTTCCCCCTCCATCATTCTCCCTCACCCCCTCTCCCTTTCTTCTTAAAACAATTTCAACAGGTTTCATTGTTCTGTTTTCTACATGTATACAAAGTTCCTCAACCATGTTCACCCTCTTGCACCATCTCTTTTCACCCTCACTCCATCCCACTGGGACCCACCCCCTCAGCAGGGCCCATTTTACCTTCCTGTCCGTTATTCTTTGAAGTGTGTATTAACTACTCAAAGGGGTTTCACCATGGTATTTCATGCATGCCTACATTACTTTATCTTTCTCTATTCCCTGTGCACCCCTATTACACACAGCTTTCAGTGTGTTTTGTTATTATGGCTCATGCTTTTAACTAGGTCCTTTAAGGCTCAGAGCTGGCTGATATATTATTCTCCTATTGCTACTGTAACATATCACTATGTCACAAGCTCTAAATCACACAATTTTATTCTCATATAGCTCTGGAATTCAGAGGTGCAGAATCAGTTTCCCTGAGCTAGCCCACCTATCCCCAAGGTTTGATGCTTCTGAGGGCCCAGGGTGCAGGGCCCAGGACTATGAAACACAGGGCAGGTAGGCCACAGCACAGCCTGTGTGCACCGAGGCCTGAGAGCCTACCTCTAGAAATCAGCTGGGTGGTACATATGTATTTACCTATTTCTCTTTTTAATTATTAAGGTATAACTCAAACAAAACAAAAGTCACTTAAGATGCATAATTCAGTGGTTCTAGGTATATTCACAAAGTTGTGTCACCATCAACACTACCTAATTGTGGAATGTTTTCATAAAAAGAAAGTGCTGCTGGGTGCCGGTGGCTCATGCCTGTAATCCTAGCTAGTCAGGAGGCAGAGATCAGGAGGATTACGGTTCAAAGCCAGCCCAGGCAATAGTTCGTGAGACCCTATCTCGAAAAAACCAAGAAAAAAAAAAAAAGGACTGATGGAATGGCTAGCCCCAGTACTGAAAAAAAAAAAGAAGTTCATCAGCAGTTGTTCTCTAATCACCCCTTCCCCCTTCCCTCAGCCCCATGCAACCACAACTGTACTTTCTGTGCTGAGATTTGCCTGTTGTGGGCATTTCATGTAAGCGAGACCATGTAACATGTGGCTTTTGGTGTCTGGCTTCTTGCATGTAGCATAATGCTTTCAACATTCATGTTGCAGCAGCAATCATCATTCCTTCTTTATGGGCAAATAATGTTCCATTACACGGATAACCACATTTTGTTCGTCCATTCGGCAGATAGATACTTGGCTATTTCCACTTTTTAGATATTATAATGTTGCTGTGAACACTTGTGTACAAAATTTTGCATAGCCATGCGTTTTTAACTCCCTGGGATATGTGCCCAGAATAGAATTGCCGAGTCATGTGGTTTTATGTTTAACTTTTTGAGGAGCTATCAAACTGTTTTCCAAAGTGGCTACAACACGGTGAACAGTTCCAGTGTCTACACATGTCTCCAACACTTGCTATTGTCTATCTTTTTTCTGATAGCCCACCTCAATGTTTTGTACTGTCTGAAACCCCAGGTTCTTTGCATAACCCTAAAATGGAACGAATAACCTGAAAACAACAGCTTGAATTCCTACTGGGTGGTGGGATAAGTATTTAGAGTCTGATCAAATTTTGTTTAAGAAAATACAGAAATTAGGCATTGCTTCCACACCTAATATACATATATGTAAGCATATATAAATCTTATGTATTATATATGTGTCACACTTTTAGTTCCCTTGAGAATGTATATATGAGACAGAGAGATTGAAAGAGCATAGAGTTCACTTGTTTGGTCTTGTCTTCCCCACATAGGACTGTAATTCAAATGTAATGCATGCCATGTGGTGTACAGAAATTGGTCATATTTTCATGGCCCGTGGTGTAAAAAAAGTGCCTGCTAACAGATGAACACAGTCACAGTCTCTGTTCAGGTCTGCTAAGCCACTAGTGGCA
Organism: Castor canadensis; assembly: GCF_047511655.1. Lineage (NCBI taxonomy): Eukaryota > Metazoa > Chordata > Mammalia > Rodentia > Castoridae > Castor > Castor canadensis. The sequence continues at coordinate 101,535,297 of NC_133395.1, read as the reverse complement.
GAAGAGATCCAAGTCACAGGCATATTTTTCATTCATTTTGGAGAACACCATTTAGAAAATTCTAGTTTGTCTAATACCGCTGTGATGTTTCTCTTTTACCTCAGAAAGTAAATGTGATGGAAAATGAAAAGGACATGGTAGAGAAGACCTGAACTGTGTGATAGCTTGTGTGGTAGCTTATGTGGCCACAGAGCTTGTCCTCAAGGGAATTAAGAGCATGACACATGATGTTCAACATGGGAACTGATCCTTCTCCAAGAGGACCCAAAATGGTGAAAGGAGAAGTATGAACCAGTGACTCCAGATAGAGGTGTTAGGTCAAGGCCATGTGAAAGTATCTCCTAATTGCCTGTCCAAATTGAGATCAACACATGGCTAGCTCCCAGAGGCAGGACCACTACAGAGAAGGCAGCTGACAAGAGGTAGATAGAATATCTTGACCTCAATCAGAAGGTTCTGAGGAACAGAAGAGGGGAAATTGATCACATGACAGGGATCTTCTTGAGAGATCCAGATATTACCCATAGCTTACTGGGTATTAAGCACAATTCTTACTGGGTATTAAGAACAATTCTTGCCATCACAAGAAGATCCTAACATGGTTAACATGGTACCAGAAGGTGAGAAGACCTGAGGTGGACATGGGTAATTCAAATGTTGTATAGCAGCTCTGACAGTTCCTAGCCCTTATTAACTCAGAAGACATGAGATCAGTTCATTTATTTGAACAATGCAAGTAACCCAAACATACCTTGAGATTTCTTGCTCTTTTGTTATCTTCCCTTTGTAAATGCGAGTGTGTAAATTTGTTTAAAAAACGTTTATAGCTAGATTTCACTATTTAGAGTAGATATGTTTCCCCAATTATAAGCATTTAAATATTAAATTAATTTGAATTTGCTACTTTGGAGTTATTTTAATTCACTACTTTGGAGATCTTTCATGACTTCTATTACATGAAATTTCCTTTGTAGATGGAATAAAGAAACATGCCATAAGTTTATTTTTCAAACAAAAATGGATATGCATATATACTGAGTTGACTACAGCAAGGTCCACTATGCTTGGCTTTGTAGTCTCCATGTTAATTATAATGCAGTGGTCTAGGTTCCTCATATGTGTCTCTTTCTTCAGCTCTCTTTCCAGCACTGTGTCATTGGTGAAGGGACACTTCAGATCCCACTTGACAAAATTATAGTAAGGTTAGGATCTTTACATATAACTTGCCATTTCATCAATGGTCTATAACCACAGTCAACTGAAGACTGGTGATCTTATCCTATCAGAAGGAGTAGAGTTAAGTACTGGGTTTGTAAGGTGAGGCACAGAGATACAATTTAGGAGTTTGTTATAAGGAAGAACAACAAAGGAAGAATACAAAACAGTTTGAACATTGAAAATTCAGACCACATGAAACCCAGAATGCTGTTCTTGACACTGAAGTCAACCTTAGAAGCCTAGCTGTAGCTACTACGGCTTATTCTTGTATGTTTTTACCAGTGCCTTTGCTCTCTGTCCTCTGTGTCCTAACCTCATGCCTTCTGCCAGCCTACTTCTCTGTAGCCCCTTCCACTTCTGTGCCAGTCTTCTCTCTGGGTCTTTCTTGGTGTGTTGGACATTCACAACCAACAAATAGCGAGTCTTTGATAGGATAGGTGGGTCACTATGGTAGAAGCTCCCTTGGGCAAATTCCTTCTAGGCTACCTCGGATGCCACTAGTCATACTGTAGATGGAAGGCTTTCGCTCAAGGGCCAAACTCTAGTCCAGTCATCTGCTTGGCTTGGCAGGAGTCCACGGTACAGAGCATGGAAGCCATTGCATAGGGAGTGGCCTGCTGCCACTTTTCTCAAAAAGAAGTCATGGTCCCAGCAGACATTCAATCTAACATTTATGCTATACCTTCTGTATTGGAACCTATGTGAAAAGACCTTAGGTGAAATCTGAATCTCAGGATGTGTGTGCAGTGCTAACATGTGTAATAAGTTTGGGTTAAGTGTTGATTCCCTAAAAACTTGTGTTTATATTACTGATCCCATAATTTATGGAACTAAAATCTTAGACTTTTATACATTCTAATGCATGTGTGTTTCTGCCTCTTTTTCTGAAAGTCCTATTTTCACTTTGTGTTTACCAGATGGAATCTTATTTTAAAAATGGCCTAAAAAGGAATACAGGGACATTCTGTATATACTTAAAAAAAATCTCTAATATGTCAAATGATCCCTCCTACTGCAGAGAAAGCTATTCAGATTTCATTCTCTGCTCGCTTGGTGGTCCAAGGGACTCCTCGGACTGCATTATTCTCTCTAAACAAGTCTTTTCTATTCCCTTCATTCCTAAATTAAATTAAAAGGAAGAAAAAAATACATCTTTTTTGGCCAAATTCTAATTTTTCCATTGTGGCTACTCCTGGGTTTAAGCTAAACATAATTTTATCAGCAATATTTATGATGAAGATGCTTCAAAACCAGCAGGCAGGCAGAACTGACTTCTTCACAGCCTTGTTTCTTTTCTATCAGGAACAGCAGCAAAAGCAACTGACAAACGTTGTGCTGAGCTGCACATTTTTGCTGAAAACAGGTATTTGGCTGAATGCATTTGAGAAATTTCAAGTGGCATTACCCTGGAACCAATACCTTAAATAAATTGGGAGGCTTGAGTTAAGGTACATGTGTGTCATGTCTATCGAAGCAAAGATTTCCTTACACCAAATTCTGTATCCACCAAGGAAGAAAGGAAAACTTTCTGTACTACATCAGATTGTAAAAATTTATCTTTTTCACTTTCTGTTTGTTTACTGTTGATCAGATCAGCCATGGTGCTGTAGGAAGAAGTGAATACTGAGTTTTCTCTAAAATTCTTGTGTACTTTGTTGCTTGGACTATACTTGAAGGAGCAGAGTTTAAAATTGACACTTCTCACATGCTAAGATATTTGGCTTCTGTGTCTCAAGGAAGGCTCTAGTTTTGTTTGTTTACGGTACTGGGGTTTGAACTCAGGGCTTTTCGCGCTTGTTAGGTAGGCGCTCTACCACTTGAGCCACACCTCCAGCTCAAGGCAGGCTGTAGTAAGAATCCTCTCTCCAAGTCAGAATCTTCAAAAAAGCACATACTACGATGACATTAAGTGGTATGTCTGATTACCCAGTATGCTCGCAGATGCATGGCTCACACAGGTCAAATCTCATTTGGCATAGCCCATGGCACGTCCATGATGGCAGACAGGGCCATTCTAACTTATTTTGGAGCTCTTACTGTCTTTATTTTGCCACATGACATTAACAATCTAGACATCATTGCCTAAATCTAATCTCAGCTAGGATCTTGAGTAAGTTGTTTTGTTTTGTTTTTTTTAATAGTACTGGGGTTTGAACTCACACTTGCTAAGCAAGTGCACTACTACTTGAGCCATGCCTCCATCCCTTTTTGCTTTAATTATTTTTTGGATAGGGTCTTCTGCTTTTTACCCAGGCTGGCCTTGGACCAAGATCCTCCTACCTATATCTCCCCTACAGCTGGGATTACAGGCATGAATCACCATACTCAACTTGTTCTTCTCTTAGAGAGGATCTCATTAACCTTTTATGTCTGAGATGGCCTTGGAACCATGATCCTCCCATCTCTTCCTCCCAAGTACCTGGAATTATAGGCATGAGCTACTGCTCCCAGTTCCTCATAATAACCCTTTTTTTTTTTGGCAGTACTGGGGTTTGAACCTTGGCTTCATCTTTACTAGGCAAGCACTCTACCACTTGAAGCACTCTGCCCATTTTTGCGTTGGATATTGAGAACTATTTGCCCAGGCTGTTTCAAACTCAATCCTCCTGATCTATGCCTTCTAAACAGCTAGGATTACAGGCATGAGCTACCAGTGCCCAGCATAATTATTCTTTAACTCCTTTTTCATAGAAGGACTTTAGTGCCAAAAAGATATGGACTCATCATTCTAGATTTCCCAAACTTATTTGACCACAGGGCTTGTGTTTCTTGTTTTTTCTAGGTAATTAGCTTTCAGTAAAACATAATAAAGACATTAATTTTTCCTATTCTCAAATATTTACTAAAATGTTAGTAAGGGGATATAAAAAGTACAAACTATAAAAGATAACAAGAATGCAAGTGAGATTAATCATAGACTCTAGTCTATGGTGCAGTGTTTTTGAAGATGGAAAGTAGGTGTTCAAAGATGAATAAGTTAATAGAATGCAAAAAAGCTGATTGCTGTGTGTCTATGGAAGGAGATGAAAAGTAAACTCAAGGACACACTTTCTTGGCCAGTCCCCAAAAGTAGAAGTACTTGGTACCCTGAAGAGTGGACATGATGGCTGGCAGGAAAATTGGTTGATCTTCTAACTGAAACTCCTCTGTTACCTATTACATTCTATGTCTACTCTTTGAAGATACTGAACGAGCAGGAGCCTGAGTCGTGGACACCAGGCATGAAGATAAAGTGTGTATGGTGGGGAGTGAGAGTTGACTGAAAATAGGAGGAAGAAGTGAAAGGCTCCATATTGCTAACAAAATACACCTGCAGCCCCAGCCAGCTTCATCCATTCAACTCTAGAAGTCCTTCATAAGGCTTTTGTTTCTTCCCTTCCAGGTCAGATGCTTAGAGGATTTCTCAGTGGAGTTATCAAAGAATCTGACATTTGGGAAGTACTACAATAAGTTAATCAAATAATTAGTCAAATTTTTGATCAAATTCTGATTAATAAACAGTTCCCTGTTTAGTAATTTTATCTTGAAAACCATCTGACAAGGCTTGCTCATGAAAGGAGAGTTTGTGATAGCTTTGTCTTTTGAATATGAATGGACAAGACTAGAGAACTCAGCAATAATGCATTAGAAATGCATCCAATAAGAAGAGAAATAAGAGGGATGGGCACAGTGGTGCATGCTGATAATCGCAGCTATTTGGGAGCAGAGATCAGGAGTATCACAGTTCAAAGCCAGCCTGGTCAAAAACCTAGCAAAACCCCATCTCACACAATAAGCTGACCGTGATGGTAAAAACCCCATCTCACACAATAAGCTGACCGTGATGGTATACAGCTGTGATCCCAGCTTTGCAGAGGAATAGGTAGGAAGATCACAGTCTGAGGCAATCTGGGCAAAGATGTCAGATCTTATTCAAAAAATTACCAAAGCAAAACAGGCAGGGGCATGGCTCAAGTGGCAGCACACCTGCTTAGCAACTGCAAGTCCTCAAGTTCAAATTCCAGTTCAGCAATAGAAAGAGAGAGAACAACAGAAAAAAAAGTAAAGAGAACCAGAGTCAATATAGTGAATAAAATAAAACTGAAAAGACATGGTAGTCATACCAAAAGAAGAATATATACAGAAGAAGGAAACAACTCTTGAATGTTAAAACTATGTTAGCATAACCAGGAAATTCAATAAAAGTTAGTGGAAGTTCAAGTGGGGATATCTTCCAGCTGGGATAGCATACAGATAAGTAGTAATGGAGAGAAGATATAATAAAATTAGAGAATCAATTCAGAAGTTGCACAGTCTACATAAGATTTCCAAAAGAAGAATAAAAAATAGAATTTAAGGATGGTATCATCAAAAGAACATAAAGTCAAATTCTTCTTAACAGGATGTGAGCAACATCCTCTGCCACAGAGATACACAGCACAATGCACAGCAGGGGAGAAAAAGCCCGACAGGTGATAAAGAAAAGATTGTCAAGGCTCCAGGAAAGCAAGGGCGTCATATGTATAGGACCAGAAACCAGAATCATGCTGAACTTGTCCAAGTCAATATACAGAGTTTGAAAAAACAGTTCAATACACCTAAAATTCCAGTTAAGGAAATGATTTCTAATTCTTCTTCTTATTATTTTTGGTGAGACTGAGGTTTGAACTCAGGGCTTCACGCTTATAAAGCAGGCACTCTAGCACTTGAGCCACACCTCCAGCCAGTTTTGCTCTGGTTATTTTGGAGATGGGATCTCATGAACTATTTGCCCTGGCTGGCCTAGAACCTCAGTCCTCCTGATCTCAGCCTCCCAAGTAGCTAGGTTTTCTAATTTAAAATTTTATACCTAGCCATATTATCAAGTATAAAGCATAGCAAAAATATTTTAATATGTGCAGAGTTTCAAAATTTTACTCTTTTGTACCATGTTTCAGAAATCTCTTAAGAAAATAGTAGTTCGATCCCAGCACCAAAAAAGAAAAGAAAAGAAAATAGTACCCAAATAAAGAAGAAGCCCAAGAAAGAAGAGAATGCAAGATTCAGGAAGGCAGTCTCAAGGAAAGACAGAAGCAATGAGAAACCCCTACTTGAAATCCCACACATGAGACTAGGCAGCCAGCCAGTCAGCCAGCCCGGGAGCAAGCAGAATGCCTTTTAGTTGTAGAAGTCATTTATCATATGACCAGGTGACAAAATTGCCCACCAGAGAGTTGGAAAATAAGTATTCATAGATTAAAAATAAGCAAATCAAATTACATAAATCAAATTATGTAAATACCAAGGTTAATGCCAGGAAAACCAAAATATTACACACACACAAAAAAAAAGATCTGTGACTGTGGTACACTATGTGACTCCATTGTAACAACACTCATCTAGTTACAGTAACATAAACTCATTGTAAATGCCTTTCATTTTTAAATGTGGTGAGTTTATGTTTAGTGTAAGACTTTTGTATGGGGGCCATAAGCTAAGAGCAGATCATGTTCACAGTGGATAATAAAGAAACTTTTGCATGATTTATGAAAAAGTTTATTATCTTGAAATACAGATATAAATGACAGGGGGAAAAAGTCCAAATAAAATAGTCTCAATAGTGACTTCTAGGGAGAGGTTTGCAGGGTGAAGAAAGTACAGAGCCTTCTCAAGCAGGGGTCAGCACACCATGGCCTATGATGGCACTCAGCCTCCTGCTTCCTCTAGACATTGACCTTTATGGAGCACGGCCACGCCCACTCTCTTGTGGCTGCTTTTCTGTTGTAAGTAGTTGTCCCACAGCAGAGTTGAGCTGCTATGACAGACTGAGACTATGGCACTTTGCCAGCCTCTTGCTTGGAACAGTAGTTCTCAAATCAAGACTGCCTCTGATCCTTCTGTGAAGCTTGTTGGAACCCAGTTTGTGGGGCTCATTCCAGAGGATATGATTTGCTGGGTATTTACCCACTTTGAGAGCTGCTGGTCTAAAGGAATCATTTAGTTTTAAAAAGTCATGTGTAAGTATTGTTCATAAACTAAATTCCAAATGCTGAGAAGTCTGAAGCTAGAAGTATCCACACAACTTTGGGCTAAAATTACACACAAAAAAAGCTCTGGTGAATTAAATGCAACAAATTACTATAGTATCATTAAAAATGACTTTTTAATGCAGCAAAAACATTAATTAAACTGGAAAAAACCTACTGTTTTGTTAGTAAGAAGATATCAGAGATACAGACCTAAATGTTGATTGCCAAGCCTCTGCCACAAATGAGCACTTAGCATCCCATGGCTAGTGGACAGACTTTGTACCCCTGTCTGGCATCTTAGTTATGAAAGGTAGATTACCACAGAGCAGTATCAACCATACACATAGCTGTATAAAAATCTTTTTAATTTTATCTTCCACAAGATAATTGTAATGTTGTAAGTTACTTTTAACTTTTCTAGAAGTCATTATGTTCTTGCAAAGCATTTGCTTTCTGGACACCACAGTTGAGAAACCTGATTTAAATCCTATTCCTTGGCCACCTGCCCCCTTTACATGTGATGAAACTGATACCAGAAAAACTTTTGTGGGTGGTAGATCCAAGACCTCCACCCTCCACAACATTCCCTTCCACCAGGCTGTGTTTGCTTTGCCTCTGGTAGCAAAGGAAAGAAGCCCACGTGAGCCCAGACTCAAGTCAGGCCTGAAGGAACGAGAGTCCCACTAACACTAGTGATCATCTTTGTTTCTAAAAGTCTGAAACAAAGGAAATTGTCTGCTCCTGGCAATCACCTCCATCAGTAACATGTGTGAGCACAGACACAGGGACGGCTCAGGCAATTTCCCACCAACGTAACAGAATTTTCCCAGTATATTGATTTTTTTCTTTTGCCTATTATCAGTATAAGTAGTTTTTGTTGTTTTAATTTTATTTTTTTAAGATCCCAGAGATGACACCAGACCTTTCAAGCAGGCTGTAGATGCTGACCGTCTGCGGTGTTTGAAAGCAAAGAAAGCTGAAGGATTGTGAGGGTGGAAAGGTCCCTGGTTGGTTAAAAAAAAAACCAAACAAACAAACAGCTTCAAAAATCTGAGAATTGTGCCCTGCGGGGGTGGGTTTGGTAAACTGTCAGCTCCTCCAGTTAATGAGGCAGTTTGTCAAATGGAGATGAAAGGACCGTTTATAACAATGCTGGGCTTTGTGTGGGATTTAAAAATCAAATTGAGTGGAAATGCAGCAAATACTAAATGGCGTTGTTTATTTTCTAATTAATTTGCAACAAAAGACAAAATAAAAGTATTAAAGATGTTGAATGGGGTGTGCTTTTTAGAAGAAAAAGCACCAAACTCATTTACCTCTGTGATAAAATGGATGCACAATCCATTAACTTTCTTTCCATTAGGGAGACAGGTGGGGTGTGAAAGGGTGGAACAAACCAACTGAGAATGTGTACTTCTTTGTGGGTGCAGAGTTCTGGGGAGGCAGGGACCACTGGTCTCCCTGTGGACAATGTTAGTTTTTAATATCAATAGTAACAGGCCTTTGGATGAATATCGTCTAAGTTAAGACAGAAGCTACTGTTCAACCAGGATCACGCAGGCACTGGAAATCCAGGCACGGCTGGGGAGCGATGGAGAGCAGAGGTTGTGGAGTCATCCAGGTCCAAATCCAAATTCTGGCTTAGCTACAGATTGACTCTGACATTGACTGGAATTTGTTTGAGCTCACTGAGAGTTAGTTTTCTTGTCTGGAAAACAAGCATGACTAGAGCTGCCTTGTAAGAATGCCCTAAGAGCTAGAGGTTAGAGTTTGTAAGTACAATTGAAACCAGAGTTTTGGAACAAAGGCCCAAACTCTTAGACTTCCACGTGTCAGGTCTGGCCACTATCTCTCTATGCCAAGTAAAGAGACATGGCGAAGGATAGAGAAAGGAGATTTATCACATGGCCCAGACACAGCATGGGAACAGGGAAAGTAAACATTCAGCCCATCTTCAGCCATCTTCAGGTACAGACATGAGCGTTACCTTTAAGTAGACTAAGAATTAGGGCCAGGGGACAAAAAGTATGCATAGTTTAACAGTCACAGTCACAGGTATGTTCCAGTGGTCCAGTGGGGCTGTTGTTGGTCATTATCTCAGTCCTTGTTCTTCGAGGGTTCTGGAGAAGTTATTATCACTGTCATCACTTGAGGGGAGCAATCTGGTTCCCAAGACATGATTATTCCTGCTCCAGGGTGCAGCCTCATCATTGTAGGTAATTTTTCCTCATTTGGAGGGATGGTCTGTCCTGCAAGGTTCTGCTGTTCCTTAGGGGTAGTTTCAGTCCCTTGTCATAAGGTTGTTACGAAGCATTCCTGTCCTTCCTTGATTCCAAGGTGACTGAAGGAGAGAATGGCTCAGAGCCAAGGACAGCAAATACAAAATGGAGACAGAGATGTCAAGCTTTTCTCCTGCCTTCAGTTGATTCATGGGCCCAAGTAAGGAGTCAGTGCTTTTCATCAAAAGTAGTTTAAGAACCTCTTATGTAATGCCTGACACATGGTAAATACTAAATGGAACTTGTTATTGACTGGAACATTTTAAGGAGATCATATCCAAGCTGGCACACCACACAAAGCAAGGGATTGAGAAGCCTGAATGTGTGTTCTCCCTTCACAGATCCCATCTTTTCTTCTTTGCTTGCCTCACCTCAGTGTTAGTGCTAATATTTTTTCCTGGGACCTTCTATGATGTGGTCTCCTTCCTGCCTCAGCCCCAAGGCCTCCTGTTTATCCAGCAAGCTTGTTCTCTGAAGCACACTATTTACCCAGGCAACACTTTTACCTAGTAGTTGCTATGTATCGGGTACTATTCTGTTTTCAAGTGTTCTCATTTAATCCTCACCCTAACCCTCGAAAGTAAATTCTGTAAATATCCCCATCTTTCAGGTAAAAGACAGAGGTGAGGTCATTTCCCAATGTGCAAAATCATGATTTGAAGGATCATGCTCTTAGCCTCAGCTCTATGCTGGCCTTAAGTCCTGCTCTTATTTAGTGCCACAACAGTTTGCCATTCAGTAGGTTCCAGAGTTGGGGAGCACTTACAAGGCCAAGGTGAGCATATGACGCCCACAGCCAGATCACCCTGTAATCTAGTTAAGTCTTCCATATCCACTCTCAAGGAATCCCAAGGTTGCGTGCTTTGTGGGGATGGGCAGTTTAGATTTCTTTAAGTAGGTCACCTCAATCAGGAGTTGTTAAGACTAGAAACTCCGAATGCAGGAACCTCATTAGCGCTCTTGTACATCGTGTATCTTTGGTGTCTACATTAGCACCTGGCACATGATTCTAAGTTTAGATTTGATTGATGGATGGGTGATTGAACAGACAATGAATGATGGATCATCTGATTGGATGAATGGATGGATGGTGTTCTTAAAAGTGTGTATATTGACAATAAGAAAGTGATCTAAATACTTCACTGTCTCTCTTAGCTTTCATTAGATTATAATGTACTCTCCCCCTATAATTCTGTTTATCTTGTTGTTATGTCATTCCAAATGGCTCCAGTAAAATCCAAACTTGTTGTATGTATAATATATGTACAGTTTCAGAGACATAGGTTAGTCGAGCATTAAACAATCAATTTCCCTAAAGAACAAGAAAGACATTTCAATCATTCAGCAAATATTTACTGAGAGTCCATCCTCTTTCAGGTACTCTTATAGGAGCTTGAAGCATCTCTGTTAACAAAATAAACATTCTGCCCTCCTGGTGAGTGCATGCTAATGGAGGGACAGAAAAACAAATAGTCCCACATGGGATGTGTCAAGTTGTTGAAGAACCATGGGGAGAAATACTGTAGGGTGAGTGGCACTGTAGCAATGGTTACAGGAGTGTGTGGGGAGGTGTAGCTTTATACAGGATGATCAATTACTTTGAAATTAGAACGTGAGAATTTGAGAAAATCAAAACTGCAAAATAGTAAGTATAGAGGAATTGGAAGACCTGAATTAATATTAAAGGGGTTTTTTTTGGCATAATTACTTAATGAGAGAAATATTTAGATTTGTGTTATATGCAAATATGTATTTCTTGTTGTTACAGGATTAACAGCTCTGGAATTTGAAGGTGCGAGTACCTCCCTAGCCTTCAGCTAAGAAGGGAAACAAAAGAGACATCCTTCCTGTCATCTACCTAGCAAAATGAGACTTGGAGAAACCACGCTGGGAGGAAGCCAGGTCACCAGTTGAACTGTCCTGCCTTTGGCCCAGAACGCAGCTCAGCCCTAACTCCTGTCCTGCGTCTACCTCTCTCACTTTGGCTTAAGACCTGGAGTGATGTGTTCCTGCCCCAGAGTACCTTTCCTTCTGTGAGGCCTGAAACATGACCACCAGTAGCCACTCATGCCCTGTTCCACCAGTGAATGGACACATGACTCACTACCCAGCCACCCCCTACCCGTTACTCTTCCCACCAGTCATCAGTGGACTTTCTCTGCCTTCCCTCCATGGTCTCCACGGCCACCCTCCTCCTAGTGGCTGCAGCACTCCATCACCTGCAAGTAAGTACTCCAGGAATGTGCTCTTTGCTGATGGGCATAATGGGCCTGAGAAAACAGAATGGTTGGTATAAGGGCAAGCTTGCATTTTCTTTGGTGTTAGTTTTTCTTTGTCTAGAATTCTACCTGTAGTTCTATGGGAAAAAATATGATTTGTACTTCTTTTGAGAACTTTCTGTTGAATTCACTTGGCCATTTTTTGATTGGATTATTTGTTCTTTGGTGTTTAATTTTTTGAGTTCTTTATATATTCTAGGTATTAAACCCATGTCAGATGAATTTCTCCCATTCTCTAGGCTGTCTTTTCTCTCTGGTAATCATTTCCTTTGCTGTACAAAAAAGCTTTTTAATTTGATGCAATTCCATTTGTCAATTTTTGCTCTTATTTCCTGACCAATTGGAGTCCTATCCATACATTCATTGCCTAAGCTTATATCTTGAAATGTTTTTCCTATGTTTTCTTGTAGTAACATCAAGGTTTTAGGCCTTATGTACAGATCTTTAATCCATTTCAAATTAATTTTTGAATAGGGTGAGAAATAGGAGTTTAGCTTCAGTGTTGTACATGTAGATATCCAGTTTTTCCAGTACCATTTACTGAAGAGGCTGTCTTTTCTCCAGTGTATATTTTTAGTGGTGCCTTTGTCAAAAATCAGATAGCTGAGCTGGGCACTGGTGGCTCTTGCCTATGATCCCAGCTGCTCGGGAGGCAGAAATAAGGAGGATTGTGGTTTGAAGCCAGCCCAGACAAATAGTTCATGAGACCCTACCTTGAAAAACCCTTCACAAAAATAGTGCTGGTGGAGTGGCTGAAGGTGAAGGCCTCAAGTTCAAGCCCCAGTATTAGAAAACAAAAAAAAAATCAGATGGCTATAGATGTGTGGGCTATTTCTGGGTTTTCTATTCTATTGCTCTCTATGACTACTTTTGTGCCAGTGCCATGCTGTTTTTGTTACTATGGCTCTGTAGTATAGTTTGAAATCAGGTATTGTGATACCTCTAGCATTGCTCTTTTTGTTCAAGATTTTGTCAGCTTTTGGGGTTTTTTAATGCTTACATATGATTGTGTGTGTGTGTGTGTGTGTGTGTGTGTGTGTGTGTGTGGTACTGGGGTTTGAACTCAGGGCCTTACACTTGCTAGGCAGTTACTCTACCACTTGAGCCACTCCCCTGGTGCTTTCCCTGTGAAATTTAAGATCAGTGTTGTTTTTACTGTGAAGAATGTCATTTGGGATTTTGATAGGTATTGCACTAGATCTGTAGGTTGCGTTCAGTAATACAGCCATTTTCACAATGTTAATTCTGCCAATCCATGAACTTGGAAGGTCTTTCCATCTTCCACTGTCTTCTACAATTTCTTTCTTCAGTGTTTTACAGTTTTCATTGGAGAAGTCTTTCACCTCCATGGTTATGTTTTTTCCCTAGGTTTTTTTGTTTCTTTATTTTGAGGCTATTTTGAGTGGGATCATTTTCCTGTTCATTATGGTGAAAAGCTACTGTGGAAAAGCTACCGATTTGTTCTTTTGTATTCTGCTACTTGCAGAAAGTGTTTATCAGATCTAAGAAATTTTTGGTGGAGTATTTAGAGTCTTTTAAATATAGAAGATAAACATGATTGACAAACACTTTGCCAAAGAGAGAGAGAAAGAGACCTGAGTTGAAACAATTAGAGATTGAAAAGGGGATGTTACAATAGATACCAATGAAATCCAGAAGATCATTAGGGGATATTTTGAAATTTTATATTCTAATAATTTGAAAAATGTAGAACGATAAATTAGACATATAGGACCTACTGAATTTGGACCAAGAGGATTATAAAGATATAAGCAACCTAAACAGGTCTGTAATGAACATGAGATTGGAGCACTAATAAAGAATCTTCAAACAAAGAAAACTCAGGACCAGATACTGCTGAATTCTATCAGACTTTTTTTTTAATTGGGAGGTGCACAATATTGGGGTTTGAACTCAGGGCCTTATACTTGCTGGATGGGGACTCTACCACTTGAGCCATGCCCTCAGCCCTTTTTGTTTTAGTTATTTTTCAGCTAGGGTCTTGTGTTTTTGCCAGGGTCAGCCTCAGACCATGATCCTCCTATCTGCTGCCTCCCACATAGTTGGGACCACAGAGTGCATCACCACACCTGGCTTACTGATTGAGATGAAGTCCTGCTAACTTTTGTCCAGGCTGGCATTGAACTGTGATCCTCCTAATCAAAATCTCTGGAGTAACTGGTATTGCAGGAATGAACCACTGTACTGGGTTTCTACCAGACTTAATTTTTTAAAGATTAATTTTATTGTTGTGTTGGGTATAGGTACATTGTGCCATTTACAAAAGTTCTTATAGTACATCAAATATATCATACTTGAATTCATCCCCTCCACCATTCTCCTTTATCCTCCCCACCAGACTTAAAAGAGCTAACACCAATGCTCCTTAAACTATTCTATAAAATAGAAAGGGAAGGAAAACTATTGAACTGATTCTATGAAACCAGTATTACCTGATACCAAAACTGAATAAGAATATAAGAATTATAGAAAATTATAGGCCAGTTTCCTTGATGAATACAGACACCATAATCCTCAATAAAATACTTGCAAACAACAGATTTAATAGATCATACATGATGATCAAGTTGGTTTAATTCCAGAGATGCAAAGATGGGTCACCATACAGTAACCAATAAACTTAACTCAGCACATACATAGACTAAAGGACAAAAATCACATGATCACCTCAACAGATGCAGAAAAAGTCTTTGACAAAAGTCAACACCCCTACATGGTAAAATCTCTGAAGAAGCTAGGAATGAAGGGATCCCACTCAACATGATAAAGGCTACATATGAGAAACCTACAGTCAACACTGCTAAATGGGGAAAAACTGAAATCATTTCCTCTAAAATCAGTAACAAAACAGGGTGTCCATTCTCTCTACTCTTATTCAATATAGTGCTTGAATTAGGCAGAGCCATAGGCAAGAGAAAGGAATAAAATGCATATAAATAGGAAAGGAAGAAATCACATTATTCTCATGGCTGGCCAGCATCTCTGAACTCTTGAACAGGCTGTCAGTATACAAATCATGTGCTTGCAGATATCTTTATGTCTAAGATTCCTACAGAGCAAGTACTTGGCAAGCTATAGCCTATAGGCCAAACCCAGGCCTCCATCTGTTTTTATAAATAAAGTTTTATTGAAATGTGACCATTCTCATTTGTTTACACTTCATGTAGAACTGCTTTTGTGCTACAATAAGATTTTATAGTCCATACATTCCAAGATATTTATTGCTTCCCTTTATAGAAGATTTCTGACCCCTGCTCTGGAGATAAGAGCACAAGATAGGAGTTAAACCACCCCAAATTGAATTCAGATTCCATAGCTGGTAATGTTAGCTCTTCTACTTCTCCAAGTCTGAGTCTCAGAGGTTCATCCTCTACCCCAAACAAATTAGGTTATGTTAACATCTAAGTTCCTTTCACCTCTAAAAACAAGACAATTTTTTTTTCATTTCAAAATTACTAACAATGCACAGAATGCTGTCACTAGGTTGAACCATAACAACTGACATTTTTCTAGATCAAAATTGATCAAATATAAGCATTTGCATATAATTCAACTTGGGAAGGGGAGGGTTTGAAGTTCAAGAAGAACAGAGGGTTAAGTAACTGATGGTAGTTCTTTTAGAAGACCTTATAGGAGTGTTGGTGATTGACAGAAAGGTAGTTAGAGAAGAAGCAGAAAAAAGAGCAGGTTCAGAAGGTTCAGGCTGGACATTTCAAAGCTGTCTTCCTTCATACCCTGACTAATACCTTGTTTTATTATTTGTTGCTGTAGGCAAAATTAATGAAAGCTGCTCAGATGAAATTCGTTAAAGGACGTCACTGTTAAGATGTAATGTGTCGGTTCACCCTCAGAGAGTGAATTGTCTTTATCAACTCCATGTCTTAGACAGATCCCATAAGGGTAAAATCTTCAAAGTTACTTTTGGCTAAAAATAAATGTAAAGTTTGCTCCTTGTTGTGAAGTAAGTTAGGGAAGTATCCAAGTGTCATAAATTCTCAATAAATAGCAGCACACACACTTTGGGTAGAAAAGGTATATGGAATAAAAAGGGTACAGACATGTTCAGCAATTACTCCATAAAGAGATCCATGCCACTGAACTATGAGACTTGCCCATCCAGAGAGAATAAATTCTCCTGCCCCTGAACGAGGTTCTTTCAGCTGTGAAGACTCAAGAACTTCCTACCTAAAAGCCAGCGAGAACAATTTCCATAGCAGCTACCAGTTTTATACCTGCTCCTTCCTCTGCCTATATACACTTGAACTTCTGCCTACAGTACAATGTCTCCATTCTCACACATAAAGATGTCCTTGCCAGATGTGGTGGTACACACCCGTAATCCAACCAGCACTGGGGAGGCAGAGGCAGGAGAATTTCAAGTAGTTTTATAGTGAGACCCTATCTCAGATTTTTTTTAAAAAATGTCCTTGACTCTACATATAGTTTATGAGTATTTGACCTCTCTGTATCTAGGTTCTATAAACTAGAAAATATTTTAACTGATAGGCAATCTCTCATAATTGTCTTATTTAAATCTTTTAAGGATGAAAATAGGACATAAGTTAGATAGGAACTTATAGTGTACAGGGGTGAAACCAAACCATCTCCAAGATCTTGTCAACAGCAGGTGATGATTCTGTACAACTTAGATTTTTTTTCCTGGTCCTGATGCCACTTACAGGCAGGCAGCTCACCTGTCCTTGATTTGTGTCAGTGGTGAACCTGGTTCTTCTGCAACATGGAGTCCTCAGCTATTGGTGTGACCACATAGGATTTAGAGGGAAAGATAGGAGCACTTTTCAGAAAGTTTATTCTCTAGAATTTTCTACACTAAAGAAAATGTTAAACAGGTCCTGGTGGTTCATGCCTGAAATCCTAGCTACTTGGGAGGCTAAGGTCAGGAGAATTGTGGTTCAAGGCCAGCTGGTGGGTGTGAGGGTTGCAGAGTTCATAAAACCCCTGTCTCAACCAACAGCTGAATGTTGTGGCATGTACCTGTCATCCCAGCTGCATGGGAGATCCTGAGGACCCCAATTCTAGGCCAGCCCAGGCAAAAAAGTTTATGAGACTCCATCTCAACAGCAAAAAACTGAGCACAGTGGTTCATGCCTGTCATCCCAGCTATGTTGGGAAGCATAAAGTAGGAGCATCACAGTCTGGGCAAAAAGCAAGACCCTAACTCCAAATTATGCAGAGCAAAAAAGAGCTAGAAGTGTGGCTCAAGCCATAGAGCACCTCCCTCACAAGTGCAAAGCCCTGAGTTCAAATCCCAATAACACCAAAAGAAAAAGAAGAAAAGAAAGGTACTTGCAGAAAAGAAGTGAATTTGAGAATATCTTCCGTGTGTTCATGCCTTATTTTTGGGTTTGGGTTTAATTCTTAAAGCATGTAGTCTCTGTAAGCTTAAATCATGGGAATCATGATAAAAGATGGAGTTAAAATATATAAAAATAAAAACTACCATGCACTGAGCACCTCCTGGATCAATCACAGAGCATTTAATCTATGTCATTCTTAATATTTTTAATAGTCTCCTGACATCGCTGCCAGGCCATTAACAGAATGGCTGTTTTACTGATAAAGACTATGAGGCTTAAAGAGAGTAAAGAGCTTATATAGCCAGTTAATGTTGGAGTCAAATTCCAAATCCAGATCTTGGGACTCTAAAGTGCATGATGCCTTTCCCCAGTGTATTAGCAAGGCCAACTTACCCCACTGATGAGCCACAGATCCACTGTGGGCATCTCTATCCCATGATGCTTCAGGGGGCCCTTGGAAAGGATGGACATTTAAGGGACTTTGAACCTCTTTAGTTTCACCAACTACTGTGGAAGCAGCTATCATTTTTCATCAAAATGGGGAGCTGAGGGGACCCCCATGACAAGGGCACCATTGCGATGCTTTTGATAAGCTTGACTTCCAGTGGGAGGGAGGCAAGCCTGCAATACTGTGCCAGGGAACACTCAAAATTTTATGTTCCAATGCTCTCTGTGAAAGTTGGACAACTGTCTGTCTGTCTCTCTTTATGTTCCTTTCATGGCTGCTTGTTCTGTTTTATTGCTGCACATGTGCTTTTTTATAGGTTGTTGCAAGCTGGAAAATATTATTAAGTAGTTTGGCTTCAGAGCCTTGCTCAAAATGATCTCAGTTTAACTCTAGCATCTTAAAATGAGAGTTCTTTTTCCTTTGCTTCTTTAATGACCAGAAAGTACTCTCCTATAAAAATTACAAAATAGTGTATTCACTTAAAAATCCCAACTTCCTGAAGAATCTCGCAATTACCAATGACCAGACATAAAACAAGTCTTATTTCTAGTTTTCATCTTAAATTAATAGAGCCTTGTCTGTAGCAGGGTGTGCAGCCAGGTGTAGACTGGATTTCTCATCCAACATATTAAGTTGTGCGTTCTGTTTTAAATATATAAAACCAACTCACTAGTTCCTAATATCTGTTGCCCTTTACTTTTTAGTTTGTCTTCTTTCTGCTGAGTTATATCTGCCCTTAAACTTACACAGTAACTCCAATGGACAGGAATCATACCCGATTTTAAGATGTCTGGGTCTTAATGTACTAGCTCTTTTTCATGGATGTCAAGTACACTAGTATGGCCCATATTCATGTGCCCTTCACATTTTTATGACAAAAATAAGGTAAAAGGTAGTAAAAGAAACTTGTTAGGAATTTTAAAACTCAGTTATAAGTAATGCCCACTACATAAGGTTTCAACTATTGATTTGTGGTAGTCAAATGCCTTACCTGAATTTTTGAAAAACACAGTTCACACTTTTGACTTGATGGAATTATTTTAGTAGCATTGACTAGACCTGGAGCCTCTTGTGTATCATGTAGGAGCATGTTCTTTAAAGGTGGACAGCTATTGGTTACTTCAGAGCCTCTGTTTCCCCCAAATATAGGAGTCTTTTTGTGTCTCTCATTGTCTCTGTTGTTTCCCCAGACTCTACATGACTCTACATGACTATAACAAGCATAGTTCTAGTGAGTTGCTGGGTTATTCTTGTTTGTTGAGCTTTTCCCCAAACAGATAAAAAAATGTATGAACATGAATTAAAAACCAAAGTATAATTTTCATTTCATCAAATTAACTACAATTCCCAAAGAAGAATTCCAACTGTAGACTTGTGGTCTTGAATAGGAGTTATTTAATCCATGGAGCTGACAATAAAAACAAGAATGGATTTTCTTCCAAGTTACTCTTATCAATGATATACTTTTTTTTTTTTTTTACTATGGAGAGAATGTTCGGAAGAATGTATGCAAAGAAAGACCAAGAATGGAGAAATGTGAGAGATGGTTTAGAGTTCGTATGACAATCCCTTCAGATAAAAATACTCTAATTGTATTTGTTAGATAGTTAAATTAGATAGAGATGTTTAAAAAGAGTATTGCACCTGGGAAAAATTCGAATCACATAAAAGCTCAGCTTTGGCAGGAACACCTGAGACTTCCCAGGTGTTCCAAAGTTCTGCCTTGATTACTCCATCAATCTTCAGTGCCTACAGATTTTGGATGGGCTGTATTCAGCTGGTCTTGCATGGGAGCACTTTACCTTCATATAGGTAGCTGGGTGTGAAGACAGGTGCCATCTCCAGGATGCCTCAGGCAGTCTCACCAAAATGCTGTGACTTATGCTCCTCCTCCAAGCAATGCAGCTCCCTGTATCTTTGCTTCTCCCTCTAAGTTTGGCTCCCTCTGATATTTGGATGATTCTTTGTAGTTTAAAGTGCATTGTATGACACAGCAGGATGAGTATAATTAACAGTATATATCTCAACATAGTTAAAGAGAGGATTTTAAATGTTTTCACTGTAGAGAAATGATACAAGTTTTAGGCGATGGATTTACTAATTACATTATTGATCATTACCCAATATATACATGAATCAAAACATCATCTTGTATCTATAAATATGTACAAATCCTATGTATCAGTCAAAAATGAAAGTAAATAAATATAAAATAAAGGGGAAAGAGGTAGGAAAGAGAGAGAGAGAGAGAGAGAGAGAGAGAGAGAGACAGAGAGAAATGAATCTAATTTGCCCAGTTATTTGAGCTCCAAGCCAAAGACCTGCAGCTACCAGACCAATCAATAGACAGGTAACACATTGATTCTCTTGCTTTTTTTTTTTTTTTCACTTTGACAGGAACAGGATAATAAGTATTTAAAATAGCTACCATTTATTTAGTGTGTGATACACATTACCTTTATCTGCCAATTGGAAAGAAGAAATAGAAGAAACTCAGATCCAGGTAACCATGTTTCCTAAGGTTGCTCAAACAAAAATGCAGGAATGTGTTTGAACCTCATATTCTTGTTCTAAACAAGGCCAGTATTGTGTTCACACTACTCACTAAATATTTGTGGAATGACTGAATGCATGGTTCTTGCAGGTGGGGAAATTTGGGGAAATTGCAGATATGCCTTTGCACTATAGGCAATCATTGAGTAGGGGCCAGGAGGCTGGGTGTCTTGAATGAGGACAGTAGTCACAAATAATAAGGAATTGCTTCACATCCTCTTGATTTTCCAATATCCCACCAGACATTCATATTAAGACCTGCTCCCCCCCACACAAAGAAATTATGGTGAACTAAACCTAAACTGTAACTCCAGATGCAAAACATTAGGTTCTGATTGCATTATCCTCTTAATTATTTAGAACTATAGTTGCTGTGGGAGATGAGAGTAGGACACTCTTTGTTCTGTTTGGAACTTTTCTAAGAGTTTTTCATGATTTCAGAAAACCATTTCACTACTGGCGGCATGTTCTTAATATTTAACTCACCTGTGTCACACATTTCTATCAATCTGCATTTGTAGTTAAAATATTCAAGGTCATTCTGCATGTAGGGGCAAGTATCTTACTACTTCTTTATGTCTGAACATTTACACATTGAACTAACTGTTATAAATTACTCTTTTCATTCAGTCTTGATATTGCAGTCAGGGCATTATATTAATTTCTTTGAAATTATCTGTATAGATAACCTGTATTAGATATGACTTTTATTTTGGAATAGTACAAGTGTTATGAACAATGTTACTAAAAGAAGCATTGAATCCAAATGTTGAGGATCACTGGAATGAATGAGAGAATCACTGAAAAATAACTAACAGCATCAAACTGCCCAGAAAATAAATGCTATAGCTAGGAGAGGAAAGGACAGGAAAAGGCTTGTGAAATCAAATCCAGTGATTATGCCAGGCAGGCATGGGGCAGTGGGCATGGTAGTGGGTTAAGCCACATGCACAACCCATGTGCAAAGAAAGCAAATGTTTCCTATGTTGGATGCCAAATGGGATTAGGAAAGAACCATCAGCCCTTTCTTCCAGCTCTTGATATGTAGCCAGCGACCCCACAGTGTGCAGAAGAGAATCAAAGGTATTGTTCTTCATGAATTCACTCTTCCAATATTTAATGCATATGTGGTAGGTGTTGCATTAGGCATCTCTGTGAGGATTTTGTCAGTTAATCTGTCAGAGTGATTAGTCCTCACTTGTTTGTCATGTCACATGTACCTCCAATGACACAGTGTTTTAAAATTTGCCAGGAACAATTATGGAACTGTTATGGATTGAGTTGTGTCTTCCAAAGGATGTTGAAGTCTTAACTGCTAGTTCCTGTGAATGTAACCTGATTTGGAAATAGGGTCTTAGCAGATAACCAAGAGCTCATTAGGTGGGCTCTAATCATTAGGCTTTGTTCCTGAGGAAAGAGGCCATCTCGACACAGATAGAGACACAGGGAAGCACCACGTGAAGACTGGTGTTAGGTGGCACAAGTCAAAGAATGCCAAAGATTACTGGCAACCACAGAAGCTAGCAGTGAGGGAGGGAACACATCCTCCCCACAGCCCACAGAAGGAAACAACTCTGCCAACATCTTGCTTTGGAACTTGTAGCTTCCAGAAATTTTCCTTGTATTTTAAGATAACAGCTCTAGGAAATTAATATGGTAACCATAACTTCTTGCCACTGAGAAAGGAAAAAACTGGTTTTACCTTTTCTCCCTTGAAATGTTTCTATTCTTTTATTTCCTCATAATTTTGTCTTCACAATGACTTTCCAATTTTATGTAGCTCCTTTGACTTGAGCTAGTAATAATTGAGGAATTCTACATAGCCAATAGAGCTGATCTCTCTTGATTCTGGCAGCTATAAGGCCGTGGTTATGACACAATGTCCACAATTGTTTTAAAAATAATGAATTTCTCTCTATTCCTCTAGCTTTCCTTTTTTCTTATCAGATGGCAAACTCCCATCCCCTTTCTCGACCTAACATATTCACCCTTGGTGTTAAAACCTTTGCCTCTGCAGGACCCATCACTGTCATATTGGACTGTGGGAGATTCTCTAGAATCATTCACATGACACATTCACATCCACATTCTAGTTGCTGAAGGCAGGGATCTTTTCACTCTAACTACTAGTTCTTTATCACGTAGAACATCACTTTATTAGCTTATGTGATAGTCTCTCTTCAGGATTTCTGAGCTGAAAATTTAGTTGACTTTATCTAAAGTCTATAGTTCTTGAAGCCCTCTGTTTTGTGAACAGTCAAGCTTTAATGACTCACCTGTCTGTCCCATGGCATCGCTTCTTTCTTTACACTTAGATACAATTTTAGTATGTAGTTAGTTCTATATACTGTTCATGTCTTGGTCTTTACATCTGCCCCAAATAGTTGTCCACATCTGACCTTTTTAGTTCCTTACAGCCAAAAACCTGTTAAAGTTTTTTTGAGGAGTCTTAACATTTCAGTACATATAAAGTTCACTTGCAAATTCTGAGCCTTACTAATCCTTCGCTGGTTAACTTTACACTCGCCACTGACTCTTTTTTTGTTTCACCTTTTGTTCTTTGGGGTTTTGTGTGTGTGTGTGTGATACTTCCATATATGCATATAATGTGCTTTGATCAAATTCATCCATTCTTTTACACTTTCTCCTACTTTCCTCCATCCCCTTTTAAACAATTTTAACAGATTTCATTATTGTATTTTCATACATGTGCATGAACTTCTATCATATTCATCCTCTCCTTTTACCTTCCCCTATCCCACTGGTTCTCACCCCAGAACAGTCCCCGTTTTATACACCTATTATTCTTTTCTTTAAGTCTAAATTCCACATATGAGAGACAAAAAAATGATACTTGCCTTTCTGAGTCTGGCTTATTTTGCTTAGCAATTTCCAGTTCCATCCATTTTTCTGCAAGTGACATAATTTCATTCTTCTTTATGGTTGAATCGTATCCCATTGTGTGTGTGTGTGTGTATCACATTTTATCTGATCATCTGTTGATGGACAACCTAGGCTGATTTCATAGTTTAGCTATTGACTCAAAGTCTTTTTATGTAAGAAAATGAATCACATTTAATACTATGAAAATCTGCATATATACTTCCTTTTTTTTCAATTTAGTGCCTAAATTTTTAAGAAGCCAATGTGGCATTCATTAGAAATTACCATTTTCTACAGAGACTGTATGTATATTAATTTAGTACTAAGATACTTTTCTAAATTTTCATAAATGTTTAGACAAACTGTCTAACAAAATTAATTTTAAGGACTTTGAGAACAATGACAGCAGGTTTCTGTGCCCTGTGGTCACTGTTGATAATAGTTAACTGTCTAGTCATTGTTTCAGGGCAAATCTCCCAGGTTCTGTGAGAGATATCATCCCCAGACTGTCCTGCCTCTAGGAGCTTGTGGTCTAACACAGAAATGCTCATTAGGAAAGACTCATCTTGTTGAACCAACAGTGGTGTTGATACAGAAGGGGGAAGGTGTTAAGCATCAGGAACTTAAAGTTAGGACAAAAAAGGGCTATTTCCAGACCCAGTCTGTGTTCAACAAGATTTTTAAGCTCTGTGTGCTTTAGCTTCTCAATAAACTAATGGTCTCCTCAAAAGATGATGAGATTTTCATCAACTGATACAGGTAAAGTACTTATAACAATGTTATAACACTAAAAACTCAGAAACCATCCTTTCTCTTATTTGTGCTGCTTCCAAAATTCATAGATCTTTCTACAGGCACAAGTAATTTTTCTGCATGTTTCTGAAGTCCACATGACACATAGGAAAGTTTTCACTTCACAGAGTTTCTACCCTGCCAAGATGCTCTTTTAAATTTCAGAATTCTTCAAGGAGGTCATCTTAAATTTGGGTACCAGAAGATGAAAGCAGACTCTCCTTATGAGATCTAGACCTGCCATGCTGGCTAAGGTCACAGGTCTGTTAGCCCAATGATAGAGGCAGGGAGTTCCCCATTTATGCTGCAAGTTCCCAGCCCATGTCCCAAATATGAAATAGGAGATTTGAGAGTGGGAGCTCTGAGTTCTTGTCTCAGGAAGCCAAGGTCAAAGAATGAGCTTCATGGACAATGAGAGAGAAAAGTAGGAGAGTTTATTGAGTTAAGAGCAAAGTGGGAGAGTAGAGCCTCCAGAGTTGGAGGAGGACGGAGTACCAAAAGAAGGTGCCCCAAAAGTGATATGGTCTAAGGTTATTATCCATTGTCTCCAGGGCCATGCTCAATCTCTATGCTAATTAGGTGTGCAGAAAGCAGCATTTTGGTTGGCTGTGCCTGCAACGTTCTGATTAGTTGGTACTGATCCTCATCCTGCCAGTCCTGCCTTTCCTTTTTTCCAACCTGTAAGGTCACAGGGAGGTCATAATGGAAGTTTCCAGGGGCCGTTTTTTTCTGTCTCAAAAAGATCCTTTTACATAAGTAAGCAAGACATGATGAATAATTTGGGATTTATTCTAAAGAGTTTACATCCAAGGAATAGACATGCACTTAATGTTATCTTCCACAGATGAGTATCCCTCAGAGGCAGAGCGCTTAGTCAAAGGCTGGACTAGTCTCCTAGGACCTGCACGATCTGCAGGTCTATGCACACTACTAGTTCATTTAGGTTCAGTGGTGTTTACAATGATGTGCATTTCTCAGACACTCTTGGATTTGCTTCTAATAATACCAAGCTGCTCTAATGTTAACTACTTAATGATTATGAAATCAACCAATCTCCTCCAAAAAATACCTAAGGGAAAAAAGTTAACCTCAGCATTTCACACAAGCGAATAGCACTTTAATGATAACCACATAGTTAAAAGGGCCACTACCCTTAAGAGTATTTAGTAAACAAACGGGAATTTTTGTGAGTCCTGATAGAAAGCTCTGAGACCTGCAGTGACCTTCACAGCCTCATTGGCCCCTGTGCTCACCACCTGTGGGCATTTCTTCTGCCATAGGAAATCCTATTCCAGAACTAAAGCCAAACAACAAATCAAAGCATGCAGTATATGTTATCATCAATTCTGACTCCTCAAATAGGTTTAAATAAAATGCATTTAATATGTTTTATATATATGTCAAATGTATTTCACATCTGTTTGATATATAAAAACACTCTGTGTTTCAGCTTCTCTGTCAACTAAGAAAAATAATAACATATGATATATATATGCATACATACATATATACATATGTGTGTGCATATATATGTGTATATATGTATATATATGAAAAAGAACAAGGTTTGACACTAGTAATCACAGAATTCATATTGAAAATGCAACAAAGACAGAGTATATAAAGAATGTATATAGAACTTGAATAAATCAAAAGAAAAAGGCAACTCAAAAAATAGACAACACCCTTCATGTCACTAAAAAAGGAATTCATATGTTCGGTATCAACCTCACATTAATAATCAAGGAGATCCAAATCAAGACAGCCATGCAATGCTCTCATGGAGCCATTAAAGCTGTAGAAATTAAGTATGGTGACAATATCAAGGGTTGGAAAGGATGCAGTTTCACAGATACACAGAGACACAGAGAATTTTTTCAATTCTAAAATTGAATATTCAGAATCCCTATGACCAAATAATTCGCATTCTAGGTATTACTTTAGAAACATTCTTTAATAGGAATATCAAAATTCATGTTTAGGAATGTTTTAGAGGCACTATTCATAGACTGTAAAAAGTTCAATACCATCCAAACATAGGAAATTGATTATAATTCATTAGTGAAAATGAAGTTCTAGGCAATAACACACTGACAGATCGTAGAAGTGTAATGTTGAATGAAAAACAGATTCTTTAAGACTATGTACAGGATGCTAACTGTTGTATAAATTATTGAGAAGTGATTTTTCAGCTAGATTCATGGCTGAGTCACGTATAGAAAAAGGGATTAACAAGAGAAAAACATGCACATTTATTTAAAATAAGTTTTATATGCTGGAGCCTTCAGAGATGAAGACTGAAAGAAACAAGAAAACAAACCTGTGAATTTCTTCTGTTCGCTTGCTTTTGCTAAGTTTGATGAAAAGTGGAGGGTTGTACAGGAGAATGGTTGGACGGGGGTGTGTGACTTAATTGTAGTAAACTGGAGTATTTAACAAGGCTTGCTTGTTCAGGTGCATCTCTGTGTCCTGTGTCTACAGAGACCCAGGTCTGGGGATGGCAGGCTTTCCAGTGCAGGTCTTATGGCCTGCTTCAGGGGAGAAAGGTGAGAATGAACTTCCTGTTTCTGAGGTTTAATAGTTGACAAAGTGTGACATAGATGCAGAAGTAATAAAGCGATAAGTGAGTAAGTACTTATTCTTCCGGCACCCTCTGCCATGCACATGAATATCACACTTTCTGTAGTTATTAAATGTACATTATAAGATAAAGTGAGAGATGTCCTTCATATGTTAGAGAGGTATGGCAGACAGGGAAAGAACAGCCATAGCCTTTCACAGAGCAAATTTGCATGTCAAAAAGGCAAAGAGCTAATAAAAATATTTTAAAGGTTTTAGTCTTAAAAGAACAAGAAATGCAAATTTAGATTATTATTTTTTGCTCATGGGAAAGCAAGGATTTTTTAAAAGGGTTCCTAGTGTTAATCATGCTTTAGAGAAATGAATACTCACATCTGGCCTTGATGGAATAAAAATTGAATGTCTCCTTTCTATGGAATAACTTTGCAGTAAGTATTAGGTGTCTTAAAATATTCTTATCTGTGACTTTGCATTTTGTGTCTATGAAATTTTTTTCACAAAAATAAATGGTTAATGTATTTGGGAGAATGTGAGTATTAACACAGACTTACTTATAATTAAAAAAATAAAACTGGAGACAATCTTTCTGGCTAATAAAAGGTATCTGTTGTGAGAATGGAAATAGTAGAATATGCTTGAAATGCTGATGAGACATGAATATATTGACCTGAAAATGTTCAGTGGAAAAAACAAGTTCCATAATTAATAGAATTAAATATCAAGAAGTATTAAGACTACGTAATATTCTGGTTTTTAACAGATGCTTGTATATGTTTGGGAGTGTGTGTGGATTTAGGACAAAGTTTAAGAGGCCTTTTGAGTGTGTGTGTGTGTGTGTGTGTGTGTGTGTGTGTGTGTGTGTGGTGCTGGGGATCCAATGCAAGGCAAGTGCCCTATCCTTGAGCCACACCCACACCCCTTTGGGGCATAGTGATAGTGTTTATTTCTAGGTCATGGATTTACCATGGTATTTTCTTTTTCTCTTTCTTTGCTTTTTGAGACAGGGTCTCTATGTAGCTCAGGCTGGCCTCAAACTCACCATCTTGCTGCCTCAGCCTCCTGAGTGCTGGGATTACAGACCATATGCCACCACACTCAGCTACAAATAATGTCTTTTTAAAATTCATTTTACTTTTGGAAGTCCTGGGATTTAAACTCATGGCCTAGTGCTTGCTAGGCAGGCACTTTACCACTTGAGCCACACCCCACCTGTTTTAGTTTTTTGAGAAAGGGTCTCACTGCATAGCTCAGGCTGACCTCAAACGCATGGTCCTCCTGCCTCACCCTCCTGAGATCTGGGATTACAGGTGTCTACCACCACACTGGGCTCTGAAATCTTTTCTTAATATTTACTGACAGAACATGACCCTCTTGCTCACAATTTTAGTCTTACTTTTTAGTGCTTGGCACATACTGGGTGCCCCTTAAATGTTTGTTGTACAAATGAATGAATTTAACGATAACATGAAATTAATTTAAAGGAAAGGATGTAGACCTTTCACTGAGCTAATTCAATTGTGTTCAGCTGAAATAGACATCCTACCTAAATCAGGATCTTGTTCTCAAGAGTGAGGGTATTCCTACCTGATTCCAGTTCCACGGAATTAAACTTTCAGAGAGACTTTGGCATTCTGAAACACTAACTTCTAAGCTAAGATTCTGATTCTGCAGTAGTAGAATTTCTGAGAGGATATTTTGGAGTAGAAAGTTATTCTATCAGCTTCTTTGAAAATTATACTGTCTGGTATCCATATGCTTCAACCATGACGAAGGCTTTCGATGTTTTATAGACCCAGACAGATTATAAGTGCTGTTATCATTACGATCTATAATAACCATGATTTCCACATCTATGAGAAGCTACATACATGAAGTCATTTTCACAACAGCTAATATAAAAGACTGTTTTGGCAGTACTGGGCTTTAAACTCAGGACTTTGCTTGCTAGGCAAGTGCTCTACTGCTTGAGCCATGCCTCCAGCCCTTTTTACTCTGGTTATTTGGAAGATAGAGTCTGGCTTTTTGCCCAGGCCAACCTAGACCACGATCCTCCTATTTTGGGCTTCCCCAAGTCCCTGAGAGGACAGGAGCGGACATCATGCCCATTTTCTTTCTACTGGGATCAGATCTCATAAACGTTGAGATCTCCATGTTGGCTTGGAGCCATGATCCTCCTGATCTCAACCTCCCAAGCAGCATGGATGACAGGCACATTCCAACAAGTCCAGCTATTGGTTGAGATGATGTCTTGCTAACTTTTTGCCTGGGCTGGCCTTGAACCATGATCCTCTCCATCGCAGCCTCTCAAGAAGCTATGGATATAGGCATAAGCCACTGGCCCCCAGCCAAAATTTTTCTTGAATTAACTTATTTATGATTATTTTCATCAGAAAGTAGATTTTATGACGATTAAAAATTATGTGCCCAACTTTTAAAAATTATAAGTAAGTATGTTTAGGAAAAGAGAAAATAAATATGGGGAAAATGGGTTAAAACCAATTTGAAGTCAATGCATTAAAAAGCATCAGATGATGTAGATGAGAAATGTTGCTCAAGTGACCTTAAATCCCATCTCAAGAAGATCCTTGGGCTGGACACATGGCTCAAGTGGTAGAGCACCTGCCTTGCAAGCACAAAGTCCTGAGTTCAAAGCCAAGTACCACCAAAAAAAGAAGAAAATCTATATGGCTGAAAGGTTCATGGCATCACCTAGACATCAGGAGAGGCACAGATCACTGTATGGCAAGCCATGTCGCCATGTCCCACTCTGTCTTTTTAGTAAATATAATTCTGATGCTGTGTGTGTGTGTGTGTTTTAATAACACCCCTCAATGTAGGCCAAATTAACCATTCCAAAGCTCAGTCAGTGAAAGCAGGTCCCTGCAGACATCTGTAACAGTGTCTTCAGGTACACAGCTCTCTGACAAACTGAGCCTAATTCAGAAATAAATATTAGTGTCAAGATAAATAAGTGGTCTTCCTAGCCTTTAGGCAATTCTCCATAAAATCTGTTTTCCTCAGCTAGAAATTCTTGAAAGCATGGAGAGGTTCTACTTCCTTGACAAGGAGCCAAAGAGCCCAACCCACCCCTCAGCAGGGGCCCACACAGTATCCAGGGAGAGGCCATTGTCCCCTCCAGAACAATGCAGAATCAGCTCTAACAGAGAACAGGTCATGGCAGATAGAAAGCAGTCTATTTGAAAACCTCCCCAGCAGTCTAGCTCTGTGACCCTCCATGCACACATCAACCCTCTCTTTTCTCTTGCCTTTGTCTGTCCATTTTCTTGACCTCACAGTGGGGCTGGTATTAGGACTGCAGGGAGATCTCTGGTGGTGCTTTGCCTCAGTGATGACTCCTTAGCATGGATCAGTTTATTGATTGGGAAGCAGGGGGTGGAGGAAGAGGAGGAATAAGAAGAAGTTGAAAATAAAGTAGAGAGAAAACAGTAGTATCTAGAATGATGACTGCCCTGTATAGCTATCCTTATCTCAACCAGCAAAACCTCTTGATCCTTCCTATTATTGCTTATACTCTCTCTACAACAAAATTAGAGATAAGGGCAAAATAGTTTCTGCTGGGTATTGAGGGGGGGAGCGGGAGGGGGTGGAGTGGGTGGTAAGGGAGGGGGTGGGGGCAGGGGGGAGAAATAAACCAAGCCTTGTATGCACATATGAATAATAAAAGAAAAATGAAAAAAAAAAAAAGAAAAAAAAAATAGAATGATGACTTATCAAAAGTCTGCACAAGTAGATAGAAGCAAATGGATTCATGAGTGGTTTCTTCAATTTGGTTAATTTCCTTTGGACCCAGAAAAGAATGGTCAATGTTCTCTTAACAGCCCACCCAGGCACCCCAGATACCTTCAACAAAATCACTCATGGGCTTATGTATCCAAATGACTGTACTTTCGTTTTTGCAATAATGAGAATTGAACCCAGGGCCTTGCACATGCTGGGAAAGTGCTTTGCCACTAAGCTATGCCTCTATCCTTTTTGTTTGTATTTTGTTTTTGAGATAGAGACTCCCTAACTTTGCCAGGGCAGGCCTCAAACCAAACTCATCCTCCTGGCTCCACATCCCAAGTAGCTAGGTTTACAGATGTGCACCACCATACCAGCTCCGTAACACCTTCCTTCATGTGCTCATTAAAGTACCAATACACACAACAAAATAAGTTGTTTTAATTTGGGTGGGGGATAGGAAGTATTTCTAATCTCTCTGTGGTCTCTTATTACAGAGCACAGCAGGAGAGGTTTAACTGGAGGGTTCTGTCTGGGGTCAGCAAGTTCCACATTTTTTTCATAGAAAGCATCAACTGCACAGCTAAAGAATGCTTTTCTGTAACATGCAAGTGAAAAAAGAGGCTCCTGGGTGATTGCTTGAGGTGCGCTTATTAATTGCAATCTATTCATGGTGGCAGTGTTGTAGTTTCAAATGATAAATGTATACCCCTTCTAAAAGGTGTCTTGAAGGGAGAAGTCTCCTTCCCACCCCACATTGTTTTTCCTTTGTCTTTGCCCATTTCTGTCGCTCGCTCACATCAGTAACAGTCATCACTGATTTACAAAGATCCTGGCTAATCATTTGGGACCTGGAGTTTTTATGATATTGCCAGATGTGCCATCAAAAAAACCAAAAACACCATCCAGTACAGAAACTCGTGATAAATCGAATCGGTTAATGAATCCCCCGAAAGCAACTGAGTGGTTTGCATGATTTGGGTTGGGGCCTCGCCCAGCTTCCTGTCTTTATTATCCTCATGCTTCCAGTACATAGAAGACAAAGAAATCTAGCACAAAGTTATTGGGAGGTGGCAGCCTAGCATGTGTTACAGACCTGATATAACTTACATGTTGCTCTTGTGTGTTAAAAGGATTTTTATTCTAACAAAAGGGTAGGAGGGGGTAGCAGAGTGGCTCAAGTGGTAGAGTACCTGCCTAGCAACCGTGAGGACCTGAGTTTAAGCCCCAGTACCACCAAAAAAAAAAAAAAAAAAAAAAGGAAAGGGCAGGGGGAAGTTTGAAAAAGCCCCAGACAGATATATTTTTCATAAAGACTCTGTCACTCACAATCCTGATGCCAGCATTTCATAATGCTTAGCCATTGCTCATGAACAAACAT